>NW_026692486.1:7777500-9057500 GCF_021218885.2 Marmota monax
TCTAAAAAACTATCATGATCCTATGTTACGGGATATTAACAACATTCGTAAGAGCTCTACATTTGAGGAAGTGATTAGAGTATGGGTATGGAGACCTTCTGAATGGTATTGATGACCAGCAGAAATCTTGAGACTAGACATTTTACAAAGAACATGAAATTATTTGACTTATGGTTCTGCAGTCTAGCACCAAGAGTATGGTGCTAGCATCTTGGGAGAACCTTTATGTTGCCTCATCCATGGAGGAAGGCAATAGAGATTAGGGGCAGGAAGGAAGAAAAGACTGAACTCACTTCCAAAACAAGTCCAGTTTTATAATAACTGACCCATTGCAATATCAAAATCAATTACCTAATCACCTCTCACTGGGAACCATTTCTCAACATTATTGCATTGGGGATTAAGTTTCTACACATGAGCTCTGCAGAAAGCATTTGGATCTTAGCAAACTCTCTTCCTCATTCTCTTCTACTGAATAAGAAAGTCTTGTTAGAAGTGTGATCTATTACTTCAAAGAAACTGCCACCTCTCGGAGACAAAGTTATTCTATGTAGAAAGATGGATCAGACATAGAAACAGCACAGAAATAGATCCAAAGTGTCCCAGCAAGTAAATCAATTAAGATCATATCCACAGTAATACTATGTATTAGTAAAAACACATTCAGAAAAAAATACTGTTTTTTTTAATTTTATAAATGAGGAAACAGAGATCCTCAGAGATTAAACAACTTGCTCAAGATTAGTTGGTTATTAAATTGACAGAACTGAGACTTGAATGTAGGAAATCAGAGCATTTGTAGGGGACTCACCTTGCCTTTCACAATTAAGAATATCTTAAAATGTTGTTAGCAAGTTTGTTTATTAGAGCAGATAATGCTTATTAACTTGGGTCATATTTTAAGATTCTGTTTCAGAATTTCTGAACTTGCAGATCCTTAGCATCCCTGCACTGTTTGAAGCAATGATCTATGTGATCTTCCTTCGAGACCTACAGAGTCAGAATCTGAAAAAATTTGAGCCAAGAATTTCATAGCTATTGTTTCACATAGCAAAACATAAAACTAGAGATTTCAACTAGGATATTGAAGAAATCAATAGAGCAACAGATGTGAATGTAGAGTCACATACCTAGTAAAAATAATTTTATTTCCTTTAGCTGTTAAAATATTTTAGTTCTCTTTGGTCAGTTTCTAACAGGACAGTATAACTTGGTTATATTTCCTTTTGACTCATAGGAAGAGTATAAAACTGATTTCTGACCAAAATTTGAATCCTGATTTAATCACTTATTTGTAGGCCACCCCTTAGATTATTCATCACCTCATCTGTACAATGGACTTTTCTTTTCCCTTGTAACAATGAAATAAAACATTTTGTTTAAAGTACAATTCCTAGCATAATTCCTGGAAAATGATCTTATTGACAAATGTTAACCTCTTTCGCTGGAATGTTAATATGTTAGTACATAACACACCTAGTATTTAATCCAACCATTTAACTGAAAACTTTTCCCTCAGTCATTACCAAGTATTAGATACTACACACTCAGACTCCAGTGGGGAAGTTAAGTGCTAAGTTTCACTGTGTGATGCAAAAAGGACAGATTTCTAAGTCACATAGACCAGAAATCAACAAAGTACACTTGCTAATCTTATAATTTTTTTTCTGGTTGTAAAGGAATAAAATTTATTAAGTTGACATTGTAGTCTATGAATAAATCTCAAAAAGAAATCCAAAATAAGCAGATAAGAAAAGTCATCAGATAGAAATACATTGTGATGATAAACAAAATTGTTTTCTGGCAAATAATGTATGCTAGAAAGTAAATGTCATGAGTAGAATTTGGGGAAAAAAATCACAAGAATGGTAAAATAAAAAAAAATGAAGGTTAGATTTTGCAAGTTCAAACAATATGCAATAAATATTTTAAGAAGAAGGAACAGAAAAGATACAACATGAAAAAAAATACAAGAAATCATTCTTAATTCCAAAGAGATTGTTTGTTCCAACCATCAAGATTTCATATCATGTTCCAGCCAAACTTAAAAATAAAGCCATATTTAGAAATACCTAGTGAAGTTGGAAACTTCAAAGATACAGAAAAGTTCTGCAAGTTTCTAGAGGTCAACAAAGCAGTTTCAATATAAGAAAAGAAAATCAGGCATGCTTCCACATTTGTGCAACCCTGAAGGATAGAAAATGGAACAACAACTATAGCATCCTAAAGAAAAACGTTTGGACCCAATAATTATATTTCCAACAGATTTTTCATTTATTTATGAGGACAGAAGAAAGTCCTTGATGTGCAATGGCTTAAAATCATGTCACCCAATTTGTGCTATTTTCAGGGTAAACTTTTAAACTGCCAGAAAGTCTATTCCAAAGTGATGAAATTCAATTCAAATTATAATGGGAACATTGTGGCTGAATATAATTGTCAGGGTGAAAATAAATTCTGTGAAGTATATTGAGATAAACTTTAATAATTTTTGAGTATAATTAAGATTTGGCAACAGTTTCCTTTTAAATTTGAAAAACAAAAAAGATAGTAGTTAAAGTCTCAGAGTTCATATTTTCCACTGAGAAGCAAGTTCTGAGAAGGTGTATATGGCAGAAGCAAGTTTGGGAAAGGATTATAAAACTTTACATTTACAAAGGCAAGTAGAAATTTTTAAAATTGATTCCAATGATCTATTAATAATGTCCTTGTAAAAATTTTAACATAAATGTTAGGAGATGTTAAAAGTAGAAGTTACTGTTAAGAAGAGCAGGTATAAACGAGCAAAGTTTGAGGCTTCAATATGGCTGCCTTGCTTTACCACCTGCCCCACTGATCATAATTTATCTGTCTTTTTTAAAATCCACTAACGTTTCAAAAGAGAGAACTTATATAAGGCTTTGCTGTCTCTGTATTGGTAGGTAGGCACCTAGAGATTCATATAAGAAAGTCCCAAGGAGAAAGTTATGAAATATTGTATTTGGGGAATAATGTGGTCTCCAGAGGGTTATATCTTCCTGGGAAAAGTTTAAAATTGGTCTCAGATCTAAGATACGGTACATACTTTCAAGAGTCCAAGATTGTGACTTCTTGCCCCTGAGGTCTGTGTGACTCTGTGGCTGTCACTACTGGGCCCACTTCTCTTCACCTTTGGGAATACCTCTAATTTGGATCCAGTAGCACCCAAATTAATTACTAATGTGTTTAGGAAGAAAAATAAGCCTATGTTTAGGTTCAGCAACTTAAGATAGTTATCACTCAGAGTAGAGAAAACAGATTTGGAACTGTTGGGAAGATTAACTGGCAAAAACAAAAAAAGAAGTAAAAGCTCCTTAGAACATGCAAATGTGGGATTCAGATACACATATACACTGATTTGCTGGATTTAAAATACTGAAATCTTATCTAAATAAGCTGTACAAGAAAAATATGGGTATGCTAGAAATGTGAATTAGTAACTTGGAAAAATGAACAGAATAAAATTTAATTTTAAAAATTGGAACAAAAAATAATTAATAAAAAAAGAAATAAAGAGCGTGGGGTCAAGTGCAATATAAGAAAACTAGCAGGAGATTAATCAATGTTACAGAAAGATAAAAAGAGAAATAGATGTGGAACAATTAAACAAAGCATTGAAAAAATTTCCAAAGTCAAATAAAGAACTCAACTTATGGGTTGAAAGTGCTCATTATGTTCCAGGTCAGCAAAAGACACATATATAGAGATATATAGATAGATAGATATCTTTTTTCAATTCTAAAAATAATGAGAAAATATTACACAGTTCTGAAGGGAAAGGACAAGTTTTGGACAAAGGCAAAAGAATCAAACTGACATCAGATTTCTCATCTATAACATTGCAAATTACAAGAAAGAACATGATCCACAGACTTCAGAGAGCCAGTAATTCAATCTAATAGTCCTATAAACAGACAAGAAATCATTTATCTGTTAGAATTAAAAAAATATTTTTAGGCATGTGCAATATTTTTTAAAAATGCTATCAATCTTTATAAAAAAGGAATAATTGAGAACAAATGGCAGCTAAACAACCAATAAATCAGAAAAGCTACCTTAAAAGGGGAGTTGTATCCAGATTGCCATAATATAAGCAAATTTAAGAAATAGGTCAGTGAAAGAAACTTGAGAAATCAATTGTAATACTTAAGGAAATTTATCATAATTAAAGGGGTGTTTCTACTCAGTACGGAAGGAATAATTACTTAAGAAATACCCAATGGCCATACCAGCTACATTGGAGGCTGAAACAAGAGTATCACAAATTCAAGGCCCCCCTGGGCAATTGAGAAACCCCTGTCTCACAAAAAGAAAAATTATTTAATAAGTTTTGTTGTTTAAAAAAGTGTTAAATGGAAGGTCATTTGAAAGATAATATAATTAAGCCCTGTTATAACTTGTAAAATTAAACTATAGCTACATCAAAGTCTTAAAAATATCATCTAAATAATAAATATTCTGCAAAATAATCCAGGAGATTACATATACATGTCAAAGATGGGGGATAAATTCCTAAATATGAAAATATAAGTGCAAAAAGAAAGTTATTTTATTATATAAAATTTTAAGAAATCATTTTGATAACAAAAGACACCATAAATAAGCCAATAAAAATATTGATCGAAAATTATACCAGGAGGACATTATTATTTAGAATACATATATATCTTATAAATTTATGAGAGAGATACAATATTCTATTAGAAAATTAAGTTGAAGAGAAGAAGAGATAATTTATTGATGAGCAAATCAAAATGGGTGCTAAACAAAATTTCTCAAACACATCAGTACTTCAAAAAACACAATCAAGTGTTATTGAGGTCTCTTGCTACACCTATCAGAGAAGGAAATATTAAAACAACTGAGAATGCTATTTAAGATAGGTATGTGAAAAAAATGTCCTTCATAAACACTAGTCATGGTTAGGTGAATGGGTATAGCCTTTAAATTTTCTGCAAATTCTATTAAAATTAAAGTACATATATTTTTTCACACTTCAGTCTTGCCTGTCCCATTGAAGGAAAATAAAATCACTCAATGCTTTCTTGTTCCAGATGTTGTAGGGAGAATTGTGTGACATGGGGGGAAAATACACAAATTTAAAAAATTAGAGTTAAAATTAAAACTAAAAAAGGGCAAAATAAATTAGAGAAACCGTTTGTATCTAAGAAGACTGTAGCAGGACAACTAAATGTCATGCATTCTCCTTGGTTGGGTCCTAAATGGAACACAAAGTTAAAAAGGATAGAATTGGGACAATCAAGGATATTTGCCTAAGAGTTATTTTAGATAATGGTATCAGTGTTAAATTTCCTGAGTGTGATCATTGTTGTGTGGCTATGTGGAAGGTTTTCTTTATTCTTAGATGATAATAACTGAAATACTTAGGTCTGAAAATTAATGTTAACAAGTCTCAAACTGTTCATTTAAAGGTTACCACTGGATTAATGTAGGAGGTAAATAAATGATTGTCCTAGTATTCTTGCAATTTTTCAGCAGGTTTAAAATTCTTCAAAATAAGTTTTTATAAAAAAATAAGGAAATTGAAAAATTTATTAAGAAACTACCTTACACAAAACAAAGCAAAATTTTGAGTATGGCATTTCCTGAATCTAAGGGAGAGGTGAAAGGGCCAAACTGGATTCTAGTCCTTCAGAAATTGCAGGAATCTTCCCAGAATCAGGAAAAAAAAGTGGCCCCATTAAGCACAAAAAAAGAAGTAAGAAGGAGAAGGTAGTTTCAGATCTTGGCCTTCATATTTTGTGTTGCTCCAACCCCCATACCACACCATCAACTAGATTTTCCTTTTCTTCCCTGTGCTCTGATAAAAGTAACATATAAACACCAAATACACAGAGTGAACACCTCTCCTTCCCTCTAATTAGGTGATTTGAAACTGATCTTGTGAACTAGGCTGGTGTTGCTCAGAGAGCAGTGTGACCATGCCAACCAATGAGGTAAAAGAAGGATCTTGGAAGTGCTTAGTTGTGTTGCCATAAGCATCATCTAAAAATAATCAAGTTCACACTAAATGTAATGAATTTGTACCTTATGAGAAATGAGATAATTCATTTGGAAATTCACTAGGTTTTCTTTGAGAAAATGGATACTATATATGTATATATTCACTGACACCTGGCACGTCTGAGATCATGTATGCCAAATTTTAGCCTGGAGGTAATTTTTACCAAGAAGTTATAAACTTCTGAAAATAGAGGTTAATAGGAAAAGCTGAAACATTCTTAATGACAAGGTTGCTATGGCAACAATATAAGCTTACCACTAGCATCAAATATCTGCTGCATTTAGGGCTCCTTGTCTGCTTTGATAAGTTTTCCCCGAGTGAAATGAAAGCATCAGTTGACTAGCTCAGGAAGACTTTTCTTCCTATGTCATAGAATCAATGACTTACTGTGTAATTAGGTGAGCTAGTCAGAAAAGTAGAAAGAGAAAATACTCGAATATGCCCCAGCTAGTGTTGACTAGAAGGTTGCTATAACCTGAGCATTGTGACTTAACACATTAAAGAAGAAAAGCCAAGGCAGGAAATAGCAAAGTAAAAACAAAATAGCTGAATTAGTGCACAAATTGTAATCATGCAGTCATTTCTTTGCAAAAGGGTTCAAACAAAGGCCAGATATATTTCTATGAAATCTTTTTTTTTTAATATTTATTTTTTAGTTGTAGTTGGACACAATGCCTTTATTTTTTATTTATTTTTATGTGATGCTGAGGATCGAACCCAGGGCCTTGCCCGTGCTAGAGGAGTGCACTATCTCGAGTTACAGCCCCAACCCATTCTATGAGATCTTTGAAAATCCATTTTCAGTGACTCTAGAGCAATGGTTCACAGAGTGTGGTCCACACGGCTTCTGCAGGTGGCCACAGCATGATCCCTGGTGGGGTTGTGTTTCTCATGTGAATATGTGGCCCTTCTATATCTGGCAACTATTAATAATGTCCTTGTTTTATGTAATTGAAACTAGCAAACCACTTTATTGGCATCTCATCCAAAACCTCATCATTCCTCTCGTTAGTTCCACAAAAGGGTTCTGGGGATGGCCAGCAGAATAGGTGTGGGATAACTAATGTAAAGTGTTTATTTTTTAATTTTTTAAAACTTTTTACCTGTTTGGAATTGGTCATTTTAGAGTAATGTTAACACATTTCTATGATTTTTAAACCTGGGATCTGCATGTAATTATCTCAGGAGGCACTAGCAATAACAAAATGATTCTAGTTTTATGGGTGATGATATTGAAGCAGCAAAACTCAAACTGTTCCTCAGGCATTAGGCCATGGGGGCCAGACTTTCCCTTTAATGGCAGACATACCCCAGCATGTCCTTTTCCACTCACTCTCAAGGATTTTAATACTTCTGGAAGCTGAGTAATTTTTAGCACAAGTATGTCACTGTTTAAAGCCTCAATAGCACACACACACACACACAAAAAAATCACTGGAGACTTTCATCATCTTTAACTAGAGGACAAATGTAATGTATTGGTCAAGTGTTCCAAGTGTACCAAATGAATACACAAACTGGGGAGCAGTGTCCTCAGTAAATTGTGCTCTGACTCAAGAAAATGCAATCCGAACACTTCCTAGGCTCAAAAGCAAACACAGGAAGGTCTATATTATAGAGTGAAAAGAGCATGAGCTTTGAGTTTGGATCCTGTTTTCTATCCACTAACTTGTGTGCATATCTCCTGGGAAGCTACTTCAATTTGAGCTGCAGTTTTTTCTTTGGTGTGTGGAATAACTAACTGATTCTTAACTCCCAGATACTCTGAGAATTAAGTGAGACAAGAAATATTAAGATTTCAGTACAGCTCTTATACACATGTAGTCGATTCTTATTAATATTTTAATAATGTTATTAGTTTTTTAAATAAGTTTCCATTTATAGATAGACATATGTCCTCTGCCAGAAACACATGAGAGAAGTCACTTGATCCAATGTCAAACATCATTTCCAGTAATTCAAAACCAGCCAAGTGTCAACCTACCTGCATAAACACTTAGGACAAAATAATTACCGAAGTGCCTCAGACCTGGGCTAAGAAAAATTGACATGATTGCATGGTTCCCTTCACACATTATGAGAATATAATATTATTTATGTGGCCTCTTTCTAATATTTGTATGTAAGTGAAATCATGTTAAGTTAAAATCAGGTTGGGCTTTCAGGGGAATGCAAGTTACAGTCAACTTGGGCGGAGAGTGGAAGGGTGATTCCACTCTCAATGCCACAGAGGTGGTGCAGGCGACCAAGGGTGGACAACATATGTAGGTCAGATTTGGCTCACCTCATCTGGGAGGATGGTCTTTAAGTTAAGCTTGTAATCAGCCTCATGAACAAGGCTGATAAACACTTTGGGGGAAAAAGGATATTTTTCATGACCACCAGGAGGGTCACAGATGGTATAATAGATTATACAATTTAAGTGACTCTAGACTTTCAGTGGCAAAAACTGCAGATTTCTGACAAATCCTTTCATTTTCTTCTAATAATGTTAATAGTTATTCCAGCTCCGCTTGGAGGTAACTTAGTCCCTGCAGATGCAACTCTTATAAAAATGACACATGCTATTCCTAAATCTGGACCTTAAGCCTTTGTGTGTATCTTTATGCTCATTTTCTATTTTGAGGAGCTGCACAGGATCTAACTTGAACCATGAAGGATGATATTCTAGGGGATAATAGAGCAACTGCATGGAAGAAACCTGGGTCTCTTAGAGGACCCATAGTTTAAGTCCTCACCTCTAACCTGGCTGTATACCCGGAGTTTATGTACAGGAAGGATTGATTCCTATTTTCTATAAGCAACTGCTTCTTTTATACCATGGTTTAGTCTTACCTTAACATTCCTTCCAGTGGTAAGCAGTCTAATACATAAGAGAACTGGAATTCACTTATTCTATTTTTGATGGCATACAGGCACTTCTGTATTTTCTGAATAGCAAGAAAGTAGGCAAGAGGTTACCATGGGAAGCCCATTTTAGTTCCTGCACTTCTCTCTTCTATAACCAGACAATAATGTCCCTAAATCAAGATGTACATTTAAAGAGATGTCAGGAATGATGGAATTGGGACCATATGTGAGTGACAGTAAGTGGTTGATATTGCTTACATCTTGGGAGCCAGGAATAGTTCAGTACGAGCTTGATAAATTAGGGATATTGACAGGGTAAACCAGGGGAAAGTAAATAGGGCAAGGGCAAGATGTGACACTCAAAAGACAGAAACAATACAGAGATTAAAGATAGGGAGGCTGTCTGCTCTAGCACAACCACAACAGAAATCTTGGACCAACTGCAGATCTGAGACTGAAGATTAGTCAGCAGAACAGGGTTGTTGTTTAAAAGCCTAACATGGTACTATATTAATAGGAATAGGACACATCAAGTCCTGGAAGTCCGATTTCCTCTATGTTGGCACTGCTGAGGACCTTATTAACGGACGGTGTCTAGTTTTAAGGGAAATGTGGCAAAACGGGAGAGAATCCAACACAGAGCAAAAACAATGATAAAAGGATGAGAAAATAAAAGGCTGAGAGGAAAGGTTAATAACGAGGATGGTTTAGCGTGAAGGAGTGAGGAGGCTGAAGGATGACATACAATGTGCTTCAATACAGGCATGGCTATTATAACGAGCATGCTGACTAGCTGTTCCACATGCACTTAATGAGAGAGTGAGGAGGAAAATTTATAAGGCAGCTTTGGATTTCTGTGTAACATAAACATTTAGGGGGATAAAAATAGAGCTCTATGAAGGGAACTGGTGCAATCATTTTTTTTTTCTTCAAGGTGTATAAGACTACAGCACCATGGACATTTAATTGACCTTTGAGTCAGGTAGCTAGCAAGACCAAGCCAGCCATGGAGTTCATTTAGCCACTTTTACTTACAGGGAAATGGGCATGAGAAAAAATGATCAGTGGATATATTTTATAAAGTTTCTGTCATGGAGGGTGGAGGGATGTTTTTATCCATTAAACTAGTTTCCTTAAACTATTTTTCCCCTCAGATTTCTACATTCAACTTGCTTTGCAAATGTGATTTACTTGGAAAAAAAAAAAGAAGAGAAAAGAGTAATTGGGATTTGAATCTCTACTTTCCCATTTGTACTGTCAAGATATAAAACTCTATTAATGTCAAGTGTCACCCAAAATACTGGTTTTTGCCCTTGGGTCACTCCTAGTAGGTTTTTAAAGTGTGATCCACAGATCTCTGCATGAAGTTGAGATATTTTCAGGAGTCTACAAGGTCAAAAGTATTTTTATATAAATACTAAGATGTGATTTGTTATTTCCACTGTGGTAATTTTTGCACCAATGATGTAAAAGCAGTGGAGGATGAAACTGTGGCACCTAGCACAAATAAAGGCAGCAGCATCAAACCATAATAATAGGTGTTATATTTTTCATGAATAGCTATTATTAATACCAAAACTAGGCTGATTTCACTCTAAAGTGTTGTTGTGGATGCAGTTCTAAGAATTATTAATTTAAATAAACCTTTCCTTTTTGTGGTACCTTCTTTTGATACTTAGTATGAGAAAGATGGAAAGTATGTAGGGGTGGGGAGGGAGGGAGGGAGAGAGATTCTACTTCACACTGAAGCATGATGATTGACTCTGTGAAAGCACCTGTATGAGTCAGTTGTGAACTGAACTGCTGCATTTTCCATGAAACATCATTTTTACTTAAGAGAATGAATGACAGACAAACTTCATTGTTCATGCTTGGCTCTTTGGTAGATGTTCTATCAGACATGAACTAGGTAAACTTGTCATTTAAGAAGATAATGCAATATTAGTTGGCAATGAAAAAAATCTGAACTTTAAAGGCAAAAGTCAAATTGGGGAGAATTTAGAATTTGGACAGCTTTCTGATAATTTTCTGTTGATATGGATGGAAGTATTTACTTATATGTGTTTGTTTTAAGCGTAAGGAAATGTGTCTACATTTGGGAAATTAGTATTACTCTATAAATCAGTATTTTGCAGATCACCTATGTATGATGTTAAAAAAATTATGCATGAGTAACAGATACATTCAAAGTTCAAATTAATCAAATAGTTTTTAATATAGTACAGTTTAAAGAGTTAACAATGTTTTTTCAGATTTTATATTGCAACTAAACTTAAGAAACTACCTTGTCAAATTCTGGTAAAATGTTAAGGAATAACATACAGTTGTTTGAAAAAGTATTACAATATCCCTTATTTGTCTAACTACATACTTGCAGGAGGCTATGTTGTCTTTACATATTTCAAACCAACACATTGCAAAAAAAAAAATGAAAAAATAGATAGTCCACTTTTTCAAATAAGTTTTCTTGAGAATTTTTAATTTTATTTTTTGGTACTATGGATTGAAACCAGGGATGATTAACCACTGAGCCACATTTATAACCCTTTTAAAATATTTTATTAGAGACAGGGCCTTTCTGAGTTGCTAAGTGCCTCGCTAAGTAACTGAGGCCGGCTTTGAACTTGCTATTCTCCTGCCTTAGCCTTCTGAGCCGCTGAAACAAGCATGCAGCTAGAAAAAAAATATTTTAATAAAATATTTCATTTTCATGTTGCATATTATTGTAATTTACTTAAATTAATACTTTAAAAGCTTCTCAGTTTTAATATCTAACATGGTAAATATTAGTATGTATAACTACCATAACAATTATTTGGATTCCTCAATATATTTATAGAGTAAAGGGCACTTGAGACCAAAGTCTGCCTATGTAGATATTTACTTTGTTTCATGCTTTCTAAGTTATATTATTGAATTATTATTACTAGGTCGTTTTTGTTGTTGTTGTTGTTGAACTAGGTCCTCCTCTTTGGGACCCTTATATTTTTAAGAGGAGAGGTATTAACTAGTTGAATCATTTTTTTTTTTTTACTGACACTCTATTGTTATGATATAGGCACCAATTGTCTGCACCCTTGTCAAAAAGAAGAATAAATGTCAACTTATTTATCCATGATAAGAACTGAATGCAGTCATTTTGTTTTGGGAACTATGAGATTCTGAGAATTGTCACAATCCTGTAAGTATATCACCCTATTGTGGAGTTTATAAGGTTACCCAGTACTACTGTTTGGATATAGTCTGAGTACATACCCAAGGTTTGTGTGTTAGAAGCTTGGAGTCTAGTATGGAGATGTTAAGAGGTAGTGAGGCCCAGTGAAAGGTCCTTAGGTCAATGGGAGAGTACCTTTGGAAGAGATTACGATAGTTCTCATGGGACCCATGATTGAGATTTCACAAGAGAGTGGTTATAAAATTCATGTCAAGTGACTTCTCAGCCTCTTCAGCTTTCTACCTGGCAAGCTGATCTCTTCTCCATTGTGATGCCATCTGGCACAAGACCTCCACCAAAGCACAACAGAAGCCATTGTCATGCCCTTGACCTTTCACAACTGTGAGCTAAAAAGTAGCTCTTTTCTTTATAATTAGACTAAGATATTTCTTCTAGTAATAACACAGAAAGTTGGTACAAAGGAATTTTGTCATCACCATAATCATTCCTGAAAATGTGAAGGTAGCTTTGATACTGGGTTATAGGAAAAGGTTAAGAGTTTATAGAAGTAGGCTAGCAAATGCCTACAATGCTATCAATGGGGAGTTGTGGGAGATTTGGGGGAAGCTCAAATACAAGGAGACTAGGAACTAGTTCTAGATAGAAATGAGAATCTGGTTGGAAATTGGAGAAAAGGCTGTCCTTGTTATACCATTGCAAAGAACCTGGCTGCATTGTGTGGGTGGCCTAAGTTAACAGTGATGGCCTAGTTTATGTGGCAGATAAAATTTATTTAAAAAAATAGAAAAGTGGCTATATGGGTGCTTTTGGCTGCTTTTCAGAGCAAAGCAAAATAGAGTGGAAGGATTTGGGGTATTCACAGCCTCGTGATAGCTTTATCAATTGAATGCTGATTGTTATGAGGATTGGAAAAAGTCCACCTCAGAAATCATCCAGGCTATACCTCCCATCACAGGTCTAAGGACTGCCAGAGAAGAATTGTTTTAGGTCTTAAGTCTGAGTGTCTTCAATAGGTTTGCTGCCCAGGATGGTGGCTTTGGGATATGTGTCCCTGCTTTTAGCTGCTGAGTTCTCCATGGCTATAGCCATGGTTCAAATGGGCCCAGATACTGCGTATGATGATGGCAGAACTCGGTAGCATCTACCTGGAACTGATTTTACATGGTGCAGAATGCAAGAGTATGGAGTTATGGTGGCTTCCATTGAGATTGGGCAGAAGTTTGTAACAGGGTCATAGTCCCTGAGAATACCCCCAATGACGCCATCCCTCATAGACTTGTGGGAATAGAGGTGAAGGGGGAATTTCAGGAAGATAGATTAACCAGCAATGTGCAATTCCTGGAGAAGGAAGCTGCAGCCAACATGCAGGACCACCCTAAGAGAGTACCATGTGGTTTGTCAGCAGCAAAGCCACAGAAGCAGGGCTGTCTGAGACCTTGGAGAACCAATCCTCGACAGCAGTGTGCAAAAGATACTAGAAACAGGTACTTAAGATTTAATGTCTGGTACTTAAGATTTAACGTATTTTGGACTTGCTTTGGGCCTGTTATGCTTTCTATTTGCTTATTCCTCCCTTTTTGAAATAGGGATGTATGTACTACACCTATCCTGTCATTGTATATTGGAAGGAGATAACATGTTTTGATTTTACAGGTTAAAAACTTGTAGCTTGTCTAGGAATCAGGTGATAATTTGAACTTTGGAATCTTGAATTACTTCTAGAATAACTTAAGACTTTAGGACTACTTGGATAGAATGATTGTATGTTGTATGTGAAGTTCATGATTTTCATGGAGCCAGGAATGGAATGCTATGATTCGTCTTCTCCAAAATTCACATTGAAAAATTAAACTCAATTGTGAGGTATAAAGAAGGCAGGAACTTAATCCAACTGTGGTGTTTATACATGGAGCTGCTGGAGGGTAATTAGGATTGGGTAAGGTCATTAGAGTGGATCTTCCATGATTAAACACTAAAGACTTTATATGGAGAAAGAAGCCCAGAGGATAAGCAAAAGAATGCTTTCTGTTTCTGACCTTGTGATGCCCTGCAACACTTCAGAACTCTGCCAACAAGATGGCCATACCAGATATGGCCACTCAATCTTGAACCAAAACCGTGAGCCAGAATAGATCTCTTATTTAAAACTTATGCAGTATATGTTATTATGTTATCAGTGATAGAAAGGTGGGCTAATACACGTGGATTCTCAGTATGACCCACATTCTATCCACAGGCAAGCCCAACCAAATCAAACAACCTTACAAATGGAGGTCAGGTTCCATTACAAATTGAGGTCACAGGTCTTCTGGGTTATATTAGGTGATTAGGTGAGATGTAAAAACCAGACAGGATCTTGTTACCTAGATGACCAGGATTCTACATTCTTTCTCTTCTTGTATCTATAGAAATTGACTCATGTAAAATAAGCCTCGTTATCTGGGTGAGAATGACTTCAAAACATTTGAGGGGCTGATTTTGGACTTCGGGCTTAGGCAGAGAATTTCTGATTTTAAAGCTATTTGATGAAAATGTCTTCCCAATTATTTTCCAATATTTGATAATAGAGGATGTGGTAGAACAGGTTTCCCAGGAAACAGGCTCTGAAAGGAAGAATTGTATGCAAATGCCTTATTTATAGGGAACAATACCTATTAAGGTGAAGAAGACAGAATTAGACAAAAGGAAAGATAACAAAGGAGGCTTCAGCCAATTCCATGGGGATCTCTGAAGTTGGGGTGGCCTTTTAGAGTTGCTTTGGATTAAGAAATGAAGGTTGGGCCACCAAATTCTTAATTTATCAGTGCCTAAATGCATGCTACTTTTGGAAAGGGACCTGTAAACATTTGTGAAGTTAGAAAGGGACTCAGCCATAAAGTCAGTTGCTAATACTCCTGGCATCCAGGAGAATGAGTGCCTCAGCCCTGATGATGAGTGAAACATATATCCACTCATCCTAGGATCTCTTTCATTTCATTTCTTACAAGTGAATTAAGTAGGCTAACACTGTTAAACACACCTGCATTTTCTCTGAATGTTTTACATTTGATGCTCATCCATTGTTGTCTAACTTATTAACAAGAAAGCAATGATGTTATAAAATATAGTGAACACAGGAGATTTGATGATGCTGAACAGAGGCACCCAGAAGTGAATGACAATGGGGAAGTCCTGGAAATCAGTAAGAAAAACAGGAAAACTCAAAGAATCAGAGATCTGGGAGAATAGCATCATAAGGGAAATAAAATATCCTAGCATCTGCCTCCCAGGCTCCACAAAAGGGAGTATCCCAGCAAATTCTACCAGTGTGGATGTTGGTAATCCTAGATATGGAAAGTTTTACAATTCTCATAGCTTTGTATCCCACTTAGATAAATAACCTGAAATATGCATAATAGCCTTGCTTTGAAAAAGAATTTCACTCTGTTTCCAGTGAAACTCAGGGTGCTATAGCCAGGAGCCATCTTTAGAAGGGACATAATATCTGAATGTAGATTGTTCTAGGTTCTATATTTGAATATTCTCATAGCTGGGATAACTCAGACAATCCATAGTACTGAGTTACTGGGTACCTGCCTTGTAAAGCAAACTTGATGCAGAAGAGTGACTGAATCAAACCCATTGGTGCTCTGCAATATAAGCAATTTTGCCACATGAAAGGGAATAGAGGGCACCATCCTAAAGAACTGAGAAATCAGTGACTTTCCCCTCTAAGACTGTTAGGGTCTGTAAACAAGTCAGGATGGTGCCTGGCATTTTGCCAGAGGGAGTGGTTTGTGAAGTAATGCCAGGGAGCCATTAAGTGTGGATATTCCTTATTGGTTGACTGCTGTATCTAGTTTATGTTAATTAAGATAAGCTGTGTGTAATGTATATATACCCCTCCTGTCCTACAATAAACGGCTCCCACTCCTGCTTTATCAGTCTACACAAGTTGTTCTTCACCCTCGGTTATTTTGCTGCAGCTGGACTGTGGCAGATGGTGGCCCATACCGGGAGCCAGGGAAACTCAGGGGTAAGTTACAAAAAAAAGCTGCCCATCCCTAGATAGGACGGGAGCAAATCTGCTCTTCCCTAGGCAGATAGGGCGAGAGGAAAAATGGCCATTTTGAGAAAATGGAGAAGATTGATACAGGATGTTTGTGTCTTGTTTTGCCTTAAAATGTTGTATTGTCTTTGTGAGGAAAATATGGAAGGGGTGTTAAGTAAATTACTAAGGGAAGGAGGCACCCCAGTGGAACCAAGAGCAGTTAGGGAAAATGTTGATAAAAGCCCAGGAACTCTAGTCAGAAAGAAAAAGAAAGTTCAGAAGAAGAAGGATTATTAGGAAAAAAGTTGCAGCAAAAGGCTATTACTGAATACTTTTCGTTACTGGAGGGTGCGTGAATCGGCGCGGCGGCTGCCACGTGCTCGAGCTGGTCATAGCACAGCAAGGACGTTCCAAGCACTGGCAGCAGGCTCTTCCCTGCCCCCCGCCCGGGGCCACTGTGAGACCCCAAATCCAAACCTGACCCGGAGGCACAGTCTCGCAGGCCCTTGCTCCCGGTGGCAGTTAGAGTCCGAACACTCCCTGGACTCTCCCCGGGGCCATCTGGGGCGCTGCGGCCCACGTCCCTGAAGTTTGATCATTTCCAAGGCCAGTAACTACAATGGTTCTCCCACACCTGGAAGCTAATGAGTAATGAGCACTATTAAGGTTTATTTCAAATGTAAAAAACCTTGAGATAATGTACTAAATTGTTCAGAAGGTTGTTTTCTTAGTGGAATGCTACAGGATTTTCTTTAGCCAGAATTGCCGGAGTTCCTGCCTTCATCCCAGTGCCGGTGAGGATGAGGGTGGAAGAATTTCCAGTGTTGCTGAAAACTGGACGAAACTTTGGCTCAGAAACGGACGAGACTTCAGAGCTGTTGCTGTTTCTGCTGCTACAGCTTAGGCTAGCTGCCTGCAGAACTTACCTGGACTGTGATTTAAACTAGCTGCCTGCAAAACTTACCTGGACTGTGAGTTAATCTATTGAGACACTGCTTTACCTGGACTGAGACAACAAACTGTAATCTACAACAATTTGTAACTTGGTATCTTTGCTAATGGTGTCATTGCTGATATAATTTTTCCAAGGGCTTCTTGCATGGAGCCATCAATTGGCTTGGTATTGTGGCATTTTGTATCCTCCCCTTCTGCTTGTAGCAGATTATTTATGGTGTTTGTGTAAAAACCACTATGGTCGTTATTTAAATTAAACAAAAGGGGGAAATGTTAAGGTCTGTAAACAAGTCAGGATGGCGCCTGGCATTTTGCCAGAGGGAGTGGTTTGTGAAGTAACGCCAGCGAGCCATTAAGTGTGGATATTCCTTATTGGTTGACTGCTGTATCTAGTTTATGTTAATTAAGATAAGCTGTGTGTAATGTATATATACCCCTCCTGTCCTACAATAAACGGCTCCCACTCCTGCTTTATCAATCTACACAAGCTGCTCTTCACCCCCGATTATTTTGCTGCAGCCGGACTGCGGCATAAGATTACAGGCATGACCAGTTGCATGCATATCCACACCAATGCCAGGAAGGCAGATGATGCTGTAGTTCCCGTCACACCTCCAAACTATGTCAAGCACAGATGCCTGCCACTAGCAGGGCAGGGAAGGAACACTGCAATTCTACTACTGCCTTGCCCATAGGGACATGCTGAAATCTTGAGTGACTCTGCAGTTATAGCTGTTACGATGCTCAAAGTACATGCAACCAAAGGAAGTTTCTCCAGAGATATACTTTGTCTGGTTCCAGCTGGGTAACACTTCTCTTATTCCTTTGGGCACTTCACTGAAGCAGTGATGGGGAGAAGAGAACAAGCCATAACCCTGTTGCCAGAAATTTAAGACAGGGTAGGACTGAGGTCTTGTTCTTATACAGGCATTCCCATAATAGTAACAGAGAAGAATACAACTGTTCCTGCTGACACCACACCCATGCATTTTCCACCAGTGGGTGCTTGCACTTTGTCTGACTGTGGACTGCCATAAGGGTGTGAGCTTCATAAGAGAGGATTCTGTGCTCCCTGTCATCTCTTCCCATGAAGTCTAGGCCTGCACCACTATCTAGTCAGAGGACAAATCCTTTCACTCCTCATCAATACTGGTATAGCCAATGCCACAGACCATTACAAGTAACAGATCCAGCATCAACAGTGTTTGAAGAAATCTGCATCAACCAATAGCAGCCACCACTCCCATTGTAGGACTGGCTAGGTACATGATGTGAACCCCATACAACATACCTGGCTTACTGCTAGAGCATCCCCAATCCTGCATGGCCCATGGAGAGACTGTCCAGTATGCACTGTGCCCAAATTCACCATGGTAGCCCAAGAAGCTACAGGGTGACTAGTCAGTCACACAGTGGTGCCCACTTGGAAATAAAGCAACATTACATACACCAAAACCAAAAACAAAACAAAACAAAAAACCCAACATTTAAAAGAGAAAGTCATTTCCTTAGAAGGTCAACCCATCAAAGAGGTAGAGATATCTGATAAATTAGATAAATCAAATGTCAACATAGGAATGCAATAACTATGAAAAAACAAGGTACTATGATACTACCAAAAGATCATAACTTTCTAACACCAGATTCCAAAGAAACTGAAAAGGATGAAATGTCTGATAAAGAATTAAAAGAATATCAATGACATAAGAGGATAAAATGAAAAATTCAATTGAAAGCCTCAACAACAGACTGGATCAAGTGGAAAAAGAATATCTGAGTTTGAACTTTGTTTTTTAAAATATCCTATTTAGATGAGAGAGAGAGAGAGAGAGAGAGAGAGAGAGAGGGAGGAGAAGGAGGAGGAGGAGGAGGAGGAGGAGGAGGAGGAGGAGGAAAGGGGAAGTTGAGGAGGGGAAGAAAAAGAATGAAGAGAATATATAAGGTCTTTGGAACACCATTAAATGAACAAACATCCACATGACTGGAACATCCAAAGATAAAGATGAAGATAAAGGTTGAAGATAAAGAAAACCTATTCAATGAAATAATAGCAGAAAACTTTCCTAATCTTGGAAAAGACTTCTACATTCATTTGCAGGAGACTTATAGAAACCCAAATAGACATAACCAGAAAAATCTTCAGTATAACATAGGCAAACTGTCAATAGTACAACCTAAAGAAAGAATTAATAGCTTCAAGAAAAAAAAATGGCAACTCCACTAAACTAACAAAAGATCTTTTAAAAAAAAAAACAACAACAAAAACCCTGAAGAATGAGAGGGGATGAATTGACATATTCCAATATTTTTGAAAGAAAATAATTGCTTGCCAAGATTACTAATCCCAGATAGTCTATCCTTTGGACATTAAGAAGAAATAAAGACCTTTCAAGATAAGCAAAATTTGAGGGAATTTTAATCCTTTAGACAAAAAAGATTCTTAAGGAACTCACATCCAGAAGTGAAAGGAAGATAATCATAATCACTATAGCAAGTGAATATACAAATATTGCTAAAGAATATACATAAAAAAGGAATAGAAAAGAATCAAACATTTTCAATATGGTAAAACACCAAACAATGAAACGAACAAGAAAAGAAGAAAAGGACAATGAATATTCAAAAAACTAGAAGAATATCCACAAAAGAACAGGCATGAATTCTTCAGTTTCAATGATAACTTTGAATAAATGGACTAAGTTCTTATATTAAAAGATACTAGGTGGATAAAGAATCAAGACCCAGAAATACACTTTTTATGAGAAACTCACTTCACATGTAAAGACACTTCACATATAAAGCCCAGAGACTCAAAGTGAAAGGACAGAAATTATATTCCAAGCAAAACCATACCTTAAGTAGGGAGGAATGCTTACACTTATATCTAACAAAATAGATTTTAAGATGGAAAACTTAAGAAGAGACTAAGAAGTTCACTGCATGATAATCCATGGATCAATTCGCCAAAAAATAATAATTATAAACCTATATGAACTTAATTTCAGAGCACTCAATTTAAAGAAACAAACACTATTGGACTTCAAGGGAGAGAGCGGTTCAAATATGGTAACAGAGAGAGATTTCAGTACTCCATACTCATAAATGCACAGCTCATCCAGACAAAAAATCAACAAAGAAATAGAACAGCTAAATTACACTATAGATCAAATTCATGATAAAAGCCCAGGACAAAATAGGTTTAGAAGGATCACATCTCAGCATAATAAAAGTTATATATGACAAATCCACACCCAATATCATACTGAAGGAGGAAAAACTGCAATATTTCTGCTAAGGTCAGGAACAAAAGAAAAGTGTCTACTCTTTGCTTTTATTCATTATAGTACCAGAAAATTTAGCCAGAGAGATTAAGCAAGAAAAAAATAAAACAAATAAATAAATAAAAAATGAACAGGAAGTTTGAAGCCAAATTAGATAATATGTTAATATACACAGAAAAACCTAAAGACTCCACAAAAGAATAATAGATCTGATAAATTAATTCAGTAAAATAGAAAAATAAAAAAATAAAATATCAGTAGCTTTTCTATACATTAGTAACAAATTTGCTGAGAAAGAAATAATGAAAGCAATTCCATTCACAATAGCTACACATAAAAAACAATGCTTACATGGGCCCAGTGGTGCAGGCCTGTATTCCAAGCAAAAGTAAAAATTGACAAGAGAATTACACCAAATTAAAAAGCTTCTGAGATCCAACATGGTGGCGGGCAGAGAGGCAGCGCTTTCAATACCCCCCCAGTGATGGGGTCATAAAGACGCATAGATAATGCTTAGATTCTACCAAAGGAGAATCTCCTAGCAAAATTCCACTGAAGAGAGACCAGCCAGGAGCTACTAGGATTTTTTGAAGAGACAGTTTGCCCCAGACGAGCGAATCCCTGCAACGAGACGCAGAGGTCCAGATCCGCCAGCCGCAGTCCACGTGCCCGCGGCGTGGCTGCTGGCTCGTCCACCCACAGCCAACGTGACTGGGTCCCGCTAGCCTCCGAGACGCAGCTTGGCAGGAAGAAGTCTTTAGCCAAGCCTTCATGAAATAGCGAGCCGGGAGCTGAGGCCAACCAGGGACGGACCAGTCCCACCCCTCCCTTCGGACACTCTGGCAAGGAGCCTGGGGCCCGCCATAGCAGAGAGGTGACGTCATCGGAGTTCAGCTGACAGAATTCCTTCCCAGCAGAATCCACTTTAGCAGGTGTGTGACTCCCTCCCCATCCAGATACAAGCAGCTAGGAAACTTCAGGGACCTCTAAGGGGTCGTGTCTGTGGGGAAGCAGAGGGGATCCCCGACCCCCAACCCCCCATATCACCAGCAGTGACTCCCAAGGTCTTAGCCACCAGTTTACCACAGCACTGGGGCTTAAATGGGACACACGGTGGGGCTGCAAGTATAACTAGATCTCTGGGGAACCACTTCTGGTGAACAGGACCTGGCTGGCCGGCTGACAGGAGGAAGGGGGGGAAGGGCCGGAGAAGTGAAACGGCTCTGGACTGACAAGTCTGAGAGACTCCCAGGAGACGCCTTACAGGGATTGCTATCGGCACGTAGAGGGCAGAAGCTCCACTCGGAGGGCACAGCTCCGCCTACTGGAAGAGAAGAAAGTGGATCTCTAAGACTTCAATATTTTCTTTTTTTTTCTTCTTTTCTCTCTGTTCCTTTCTCCCCTTTTCCTTCTCTCTTTCTTTCCCGTTTCAAGTTTTATTGTTCTTTTCATTCTCCTCTAATCTATCTCTTCTTCTTCCTTTTAAGAGCACCTTCCTTCCCTTACCCCCCAACTTGCATCCCAAGCATTACGTCTTCCATTACGTGTAATTGTCTACATGAAAATAGGTGAATGTCTCGAGGCTGTATATAGGGCTCCTAAATACCTAGCTACTACCAACACCCTGATCCAATTGCCTGTTAGTATCCACCTTCAGTAGAGCAATCTTCTAAAGTAGCCAAGACATACTAACCCTAGTACCATTATAACACCTAACCTAAACATATAGTCCTAAGAACAAACAACAAATCACTATATGCATACAGAACCTGGAAACCTGTTATGAATTGAATGAATCAGCTTTAAAGTACAATAAAGCCCAACATTTCTAGGCATAATCTCCCACCACAAAGGAGAGACAATAGAGATATGCAAAGCCAAAACAAATGTATAGGAGAAAGCAGTTACAAAGCACTCAAACAGAGCTGGAAAGTAACGTGAACAACATGATAAAACAAGGGAAAAAAGGATTACAAACAATGCAGGACAACTTAAATCTACAGGAGGACCTAGAAGCATCAGAAACATGGACAGGGAAAGAAATCAAGGCATACCTAACTCAGATGGAACGGAATATTAGAGAAGACATGAGACAGCAAGTCCAAGCAATGAAAGTATATTTTGAAAACGAACTAAACAAACAAATTCAAACTGCAAAGAACGAGCTTTACCAGGAGATAGAGATTTAAAAAAAAACAAACAGTAATCCTAGAAATGCAAGAAACCATAAACCAGATTAAAAACTCTAACGAGAATATTACAAATAGACTAGATCAAGTAGAAGTCAGAACATCAGATAATGAAGACAAAGGTTATCAACTTGAAAAGAATATAGTCAACACAGAAAAGATGCTTAAATCTCATGAGCAATCTATCCAAGAGATATGGGATCTCATTAAAAAAAACAAATTTGAGAGTCATTGGGATAGAAGAAGGCACAGAGGTTCAAACCAAAGAAATGGACAACTTATTAAATGAAATAATCCTAGAAAACTTCCCAGAGATGAAAGATGGAATGGATTGCCAAATCCTGGAAGCCTACAGGACCCCAAACATCCAAAACCGTAATAGACCAACTCCAAGACATATAATTATGAAGATAGCTAACATACAGAACAAGGAGAGAATATTAAAAGCTATGAGAGAAAGGAGGCAGATTACATTCAGGGGTAAACCAATTAGGTTAACAACTGATTTTTCATCACAGACTTTGAAAGCGAGAAGATCCTGGAACAACGTATTTCAAATGCTGAAAAATAATGGATTCCAACCAAGAATACTGTATCCAGCAAAATTAAGCTTCAGATTTGACAATGAAATTAAAATATTTCATGATAAACAAAAGCTAAAAGAATTTGCAGCCAGAAAACCAGCACTGCAAAGAATTTTGAGCAGAATACTACAAGAAGAGGAATTGAAAAATAGCACCCAAAACTAATAGTGGGAGGTATCTCAGTAAAGGGGGAGAAAAATAACCAAAGAGGAAAAACTAGCCAAACTAAAATAAATAAATAAATAAACATGACTGGAAGTACAAACCATATTTCAATTGTAACCTTAAATGTTAATGGCTTAAATTCACCAATCAAGAGACATAGGCTAGTAAACTGGATTAAAAAAAACAAATCCAACAATATGCTGCCTTCAGGAGACTCATATGATAAGAAAAGACATACACAGGCTGAAGGTGAAAGGTTGGGAAAAATCATACCACTCACATGGCCCTCGAAAGCAAGCAGGAGTGGCCATACTCATATCGAATAAAATCAACTTCAAACCTAAGTTAATCAAAAGGGATAAAGAAGGACACTATATACTGTTAAAAGGAACCATCCACCATCAAGACATAACAATTATCAATTTGTATGCACCAAACAATGGTGCTGCAACTTTCATAAAACAAACTCTCCTCAAGTTCAAGAGTCAAATAGACCACAACACAATAATTATGGGGGACTTCAACACACCGCTCTCTCCGTTGGACAGATCCTCCAGACAAAAGCTGAACAAAGAAACTATAAAACTCAATAACGCAATCAATAACCTAGACTTAACCTACATATATAGAATATATCAACCATCATCAAGTGGATACACGTTCTTCTCAGCAGCACATGGATCCTACTCAAAGATAGACCATATATTATGCCATAGGCGATTCTCAGTAAATATAAAGGTGTGGAGATAATACCATGCACCATATCTGACTATAATGGAATGAAACTGGAAATCAATGATAAAAGAAGGAAGGAAAAATCCTGCATCACCTGGAAAATGAACAATATGTTACTGAATGATCAATGGGTTACAGAAGACATAAAGGAGGAAATCAAAAAATTCTTAGAGATAAATGACAATACAGACACAACATACCAGAATCTATGGGACACAATGAAAGCAGTTTTAAGAGGGAAATTCATTTCCTGGAGTTCATTCCTCAAAAAAAAAAGAAAAAAAACCAACAAATAAATGAACTCACACTACATCTTAAAACCCTAGAAAAGGAAGAACAAAACAACAGCAAATGTAGTAGAAGACAAGAAATAATTAAAATCAGAGCGGAAATCAACGAAATTGAAACAAAAAAAATTGAAAAAATTGATAAAACTAAAAGTTTGTTCTTTGAAAAACTAAATAAGATCGACAGACCCTTAGCCATGCTAACGAAGAGAAGAAGAGAGAGAACTCAAATTACTAACATACGGGATGAAAAAGGCAATATCACAACAGACACTACAGAAATACAGAAAATAATTAGAAAGTATTTTGAAACCCTATATTCCAATAAAATAGAAGATAGTGAAGATATCGATAAATTTCTTAAGTCATATGATCTGCCCAGATTGAGTCAGGAAGACACACACAATTTAAACAGACCAATAACAAAGGAAGAAATAGAAGAGGCCATCAAAAGACTACCAACCAAGAAAAGCCCTGGATCTGATGGGTATACAGCAGAGTTTTACAAAACCTTCAAAGAAGAATTAATACCAATACTTTTCAAGCTATTTCAAGAAACAGAAAAAGAAGGAGCTCTTCCAAATTCATTTTATGAGGCCAACACCACCCTGATCCCGAAACCAGACAAAGACACTTCAAAGAAAGAAAACTACAGACCAATATCTCTAATGAATTTAGATGCAAAAATTCTCAATAAAATCCTGGCAAATCGAATACAAAAGCATATCAAAAAAATTGTGCACCATGATCAAGTAGGATTCATCCCTGTTATGCAGGGCTGGTTCAATATACGGAAATCAATAAATGTTATTCACCACATCAATAGACTTAAAGATAAGAACCATATGATCATCTCGATAGATGCAGAAAAAGCAGTCGACAAAGTACAGCATCCCTTTATGTTCAAAACACTAGAAAAACTAGGGATAACAGGAACTTACCTCAACATTGTAAAAGCTATATATGCTAAGCCTCAGGCTAGCATCATTCTAAATGGAGAAAAACTGGAGGCATTCCCTCTAAAATCTGGAACTAGACAGGGATGCCCTCTCTCACCACTTCTTTTCAATTTAGTTCTTGAAATACTAGCCAGAGCAATTAGACAGACAAAAGAAATTAAAGGCATAAAAATAGGAAAAGAAGAACTTAAATTATCACTATTTGCGGATGATATAATAATATATCTAACAGACCCAAAAGGGTCTACAAAGAAACTGCTAGAGTTAATAAATGAATTCAGCAAAGTGGCAGGATATAAAATCAACATGCATAAATCAAAGGCATTCCTGTATATCAGCAACAAAACTTCTGAAATGGAAATGAGGAAAACCACTCCATTCACAATATCCTCAAAAAAAAATAAAATACTTGGGAATCAACCTAACAAAAGAGGTGAAAGATTTGTACAATGAAAACTACAGAACCCTAAAGAGAGAGATAGAAGAAGATCTTAGAAGATGGAAAAATGTACCCTGTTCATGGATAGGCAGAACTAACATCATCAAAATGGCGATATTACCCAAAGTTCTCTACAGGTTTAATGCAATGCCAATCAAAATCCCAACGGCATTTCTTGTAGAAATTGATAAAGCAATCATGAAATTCATATGGAAAAACAAAAGACCCAGAATAGTAAAAGCAATTCTAAGCAGGAAGTGTGAATCTGGAGGTATAGCGATACCAGATTTCAAACTGTACTACAGAGCAATAGTAACAAAAACAACATGGTACTGGTACCAAAACAGGCAGGTGGACCAATGGTACAGAATAGAGGACACAGAAACCAAACCACAAAATTACAACTTTCTTATATTTGATAAAGGGGCTAAAAGCATGAAATGGAGGAAGGATAGCATCTTCAACAAATGGTGCTGGGAAAACTGGAAATCCATATGCAACAAAATGAAACTGAACCCCTTTCTCTCTCCATGCACAAAAGTTAACTCAAAATGGATCAAAGAGCTTGATATCAAATCAGAGACCCTGCGCCTGATAGAAGAAAAAGTTGGCTCCGATCTACATATTGTGGGGTCGGGCTCCAAATTCCTTAATAGGATGCCCATAGCCCAAGAGTTAATAACAAGAATAAACAAATGGGACTTACTTAAACTAAAAAGTTTTTTCTCAGCAAGAGAAACAATAAGAGAAGTAAATAGGGAGCCTACATCCTGGGAACAAATCTTTACTCCTCACACTTCAGATAGAGCCCTAATTTCCAGAATATACAAAGAACTCAAAAAATTAAACAGTAAGATAACAAATAACCCAATCAACAAATGGGCCAAGGACCTGAACAGACACTTCTCAGAGGAGGACATACAATCAACCAATAAGTACATGAAAAAATGCTCACCATCTCTAGCAGTCAGAGAAATGCAAATCAAAACCACCCTAAGATACCATCTCACTCCAGTAAGATTGGCAGCCTTTATGAAGTCAAACAACAATAAGTGCTGGCGAGGATGTGGAGAAAAGGGTGCTCTTGTACATTGCTGGTGGGACTGCAAATTGGTGTGGCCAATATGGAAAGCAGTATGGAGATTCCTGGGAAAGCTCGGAATGGAACCACCGTTTGACCCAGCTATCGCCTTTCTCGGACTATTACCTGAGGACCTTAGAAGAGTGTACTATAGGGATACTGCCACAACAATGATCATAGCAGCACAATTCACAATAGCTAGACTGTGGAACCAACCTAGATGCCCTTCAATAGATGAATGGATAAAAAAAATCTGGCATTTATACACAATGGAGTATTATGCAGCACTAAAAAATGACAAAATCATGGAATTTGCAGGGAAATGGATGGCGTTAGAGCAGATTATGCTAAGTGAAGCTAGCCAATCCCTAAAAAACGAATGCCAAATGTCTTCTTTGATTTAAGGAGAGCAACTAAGAACTGAGCAGGGAGGAAGAGCATGAGGAAAAGATTTACATTAAACAGAGATGAGTGGTGGGAGGGAAAGGGAGAGAGAAGGGAAATTGCATGGAAATGGAAGGAAACCCTCAATGTTATACGAAATCACATATAAGAGGTTGTGAGGGGAAAGGGGGGAGGAAACAAGGGAGAGAATTGAACAACAACAGATGAGGTAGAGAGGGAAGATGGGAGGGGAGGGGAGGAGGGATAGTAGGGGATAGGAAAGGCAGCAGAATACAACAGTCACTAATATGACATTACGTAAAAATTGTGAATGTGTAACTGATGTGATTCTGCAATTTGTATTTGGGGTAAAAATGGGAGTTCATAACTCACTTGAATCAAATGTATGAAAGATGATAAATCATGAGCTTTGTAATGTTTTGAACAACCAATAAGAAAAAAAAATAAAATAAAAAGCTTCTATACAGTAAAGGAAACAAAGGAGTAAAGAAACAGCCTATAAATGGGAGAAAATATTTGCCAGCTATTTATCTGACAGAGGATTAATATGTAGAACATGTTAAATGCTCAAAAAGATTAATGATGAAAAGCCATCTAATTTTAAAAATGGGCAAAAGATTTGAATAAAATTTCTCTAAAGAAGAAATACAAATGGCCAGTAAATATGTGAAAAAAATGCTCAATATCATTAGACATCAGGAAAATGCAAACCAGAAATACTATGTACCCCAGTTATAACATGTATTACCAAAAAAAAAAAAAAAAGAGAGAGAGAGAAAGAAAGAAAGAAAGAGAGGAAGGAAGAAAGAAAATTAACTCTTACACACTATTAATGGGAATGTGAATTTGTACAGTGATTGTTAAGAGCAATATAGAGTTTTCTCAAACAACTAAAAATAGAACTACAATATGATCCAGCTATCTTTCTCATGGATATATATACAACAAAAGAAAGTCAGCATACAGAAGAGATAACTGGATATGCATGTTTATTGTGGCACTATTCACACCAGCTAAGATATGGAATTAGCCTTGGTAGCCCACAACAGACAGATCAATAAAGAAAATATGACATATATACATAACAAAGAATTATTAAGCAATAAAGAAAAATGAAATCCTGTCCTTTGAGGGAAAATGGATGGAACTGAAGGACATTGTGTTAAGGGAAATAAGCCACACAAAGAAAGATAAGTAGCAGATTTGGAAACTAAAAAGTCAACCTGAAAACAGAAGAATGCTGAGTAGGGATTGGGAAAGTTCTGAGATGGGTGGAAATGGGGCGAGGTGGAAGAACTATGATGGATGTGATCAGTGACTATTGTATGCATATACGGACTTTTCACACTGAATTCCACTTAAAATACAATTAATATGTTAAAAATGTTAATACAGTTAAAAGAAAAGAAGCATTTGGAAAAGTCTCCTTAGAAAAATGTCTCTGAAATTGAAGCAAAAACAAATTTACATATGGATTTGAGGATGCTAAAATGGGAGTACTGTATTTTTTGATATGTTAATGTCCATATTCAGTTCCCCAAATGTCTTTTCGATGTCATGACTTCTTTAAGATTGGACAATCACATTGTCTCTTTTTAAAATATTTTCTCAGCACCAGTAAGTCAAAACCATGATTATGGGGAAGGAGACCTTGGAAATGGCAATGCAGGCAGTTTGTGAGGTTGAAACTGAAGGAATTTAAAGTTTATAGAGTTCAGCTTCCTTATCTTACAGATAAAAGGAAATGAGGACACTTTATTGAGTATGTGCATTGTTTCTAATGTTGTATTATTCAAATATACCCTTTTTATCCTCACCACATTTCTGCAATCTAGTTATGTTCATTTTATAAATGAGGGAACTGAAATTCACAAAGCTCAGGATCCATTCCCAGGTCACATAGCCAGTAAATAGCTAAGCTGGAATCAATGTCAAGGGCTGTTTGATTTGACCCTGGCACCTGCACTTAAATACTGAAGTACACTACTTAGACAGATAACCCTGAGGCATTTCTTCTTTTTAACTCAGAAAAGATGTTATCCCATCTCTAAATGAAGAATTTGACTGAATCAGCAGCTTGACTTTTGTCATCTGATGCCTGGCTTTCTTGGGTCATTTAAGGATATTTGGACACTTACAATATTATAAATTCACATATACTTGTAATTGCAAATACCCCTCCAAACTTTCTTATCTAAAGTGCAGTCAAAAGTCATTGCCAGATATAAAGTTTTCTTTAGAATATCGGTAATCTTGGTGTCCTGGAGAGTGTGGTGTGTTTTTGGACAACACATTTCTTGGCATTCTGGGAGACAGAGCATAAAAGATGAGATTGGAAAATCCTGATGAACAAATTGCTTAGTTTTTTTTTGTTGTTGTTAATTGAAGTTTTCTTCTACTAAAACCATTTTTTCAGACAATATGCTGCCAACTTTTCCTCTTTCTTACTCTTCTAAGCCTGTCCTTGTTGCTGTTTTTAATTTTTTTGTTGAATTACATTATATATTTAGAAAACTATATTACGTATACATTTTATTAAAGTATAATATACATTCAGACAACAGTATATACTATGCAAAAAGAAGACAGCATATACCATACATATGTGTGTGTATGTGTGTGCGTGTGTGTATTTACAATTTATAATAATAATATAGTAATATAGTATATTAACTATATTACGTTATATATATAACTATATTACGTGTACATTTTATTAAAGTATAATATACATTCAGACAAGAGTATATACTATGCAAAAAGAAGACAGCATATACCATACATACGTGTGTGTGTGTGTATGTGTGTGCGTGTGTGTATGTACAGTTTGATGAATTTTAACAAATACAAACATCTGTGTACTCATACTTGGACTCTTTTATCAGTTATCATATGTATTAGCAATATTTGGTTTGGAGGGGAGGGGAAAAAGCCATGCAATATGATTTGTCCTGGGCTCCTGACCTACTTCCCACCTCTGAATAGAGACAAGTTTCAGATAATCTCAGGTGTTATAAAGAGAAGAACAAGGAGATCCTTTTGACAGGATAAAGGCAAGAAGAGCTAAGAATAAAAAGAAAATTATTAGAGATTGAAGGACTTGAAAATCCCACAGCGCAAATGTATTGTCAGGGAAATAAGTTGAAAAAGAAGAGGTTAGGAGAAAATTGTGTTAATCTATTTCAGTGGTATTGGAAAAAGTAATTTTGAATAAAATATAAATGTGAGAGATATTGCAGAAATCGAAGCAACAGGACATGTCAGCTGTTAGGCATGAGGTTCAGAGGGGTTTGGAGGCAAGCATTGCTCTGGATTTTGCGTCTTGGGTATCTGAAAAGTATGGGTATCAATGAAATAAAAGGTGGATTGGAGGAGAGTAGTTCTGAAGGAAATAGAGTGAAAAAAATTTTAAGACATTTAAGTATCAATAATTTCAATTGATTTGCAAAGGACAAAAAGGAGGAGGGTTGAAAACCATCATTAGATTTACTTTTTTTTGGAATAGAAAATGCAGTAGGTAGCAAAGAAGTGGAAACAATGTAATATGCACTACATTTCCTTTCAATAAAATTTATAAGAAAGTAACACAAGGATAATACCAGGGAGTGCCTGAATGAAACTAGTCATAAGGATATGTAAATGAAGGGACATGATAAAGTCAGTGCAAAAGGCAGAACACTGGCTAAGGGCTCAGTCAAAGGCTTGGCATGGAGAGTTCTTTTCTATGGAGGCAAAGGAGAAGCTGGGTTTATCAATGGAGAGAAGGAAAGAGGAGGAATAGAGCACTGGCCTTAGCTCTCTTTAGCAACTGAAAGAGTTAAGAAACAGAGGGTGGGAAGGAATCTTGGAGTTGACACTATGGAGAATAGAAAAGGCTGTAAATCATCGATGAGAACAAGTCCTGTCAAGCAGCAACGAGGGCCCATCTGACTTCAGATAGCTTGGAACTGTAGTGGAACCAGTCAACCTGGCTTTGTGACTTTGTTCAGCAATGTTTGGTGGCCTGGGACCGGGAGCTGAGGAGGCAGATGATGGTATTTACCCATTCTTGGGGATTAGAATGGCAGCTCTGGGGCAAAGCAGTGTGAAAATCTAATAAAATGACTGACCCTCATGTCAAGGCTGGTTAGGCAAGCAAATGAAGCCAGAAGAGGGACTGATGAACTGAGACAATAGTGAGATATCAAGGGAGGGGAGAGGAGGGGTTATAATGAGACTGAGAAACAGATTTCATTAGAAGTGCAGAGACGAGAGACTTGTAATGATAGGAGTTTATGCTGAGAGTCTATTGTAGTTAGTATTCAAACTCTTAAAAAAGGGAAAATAAGAACAAGAATTATAAGACTAGGGTCTGAAGCTTTGGAGTTAGGATTGACCTTAGCCAAAGTTCGTTGTTTGTTTTAAAGCCAGCTTCATGTGAGCCTTTGGAAACAAAATCACAAGGATTGTCTATCCAATAAGTCTGACAGCTATTGACAGCTATAAATCTTTTCAATTTATGCTGATTTTAATAATTGAGGCCACTTTTATAAATAAGAATTTCCTTGATGTTTACAGCAAACTGTAGCCACTTTTTGTTTTTTCCTTTAAAGCTACTAAAACTGTAGGTCAGAACAGTTTAGTGATTTATGAAGAGAGAAAATGGTAGAATGGGAAACCCTGGGCTAACTATCTGACTCCAATACCAGGGTTTCTTCAAGATTGGTGCTTCAGGTCACAGCGAGAGTCTTGGTGTCTGCCTCTGGTATGGTGCTTCAGCAGTTTCTTCAATGCTTAGGACATTTGGGCATATGATAATTTATATGGCTAGCTTACCTGGTTCAAAAAATAAATATATGTTTAATTATACTCTCAAATTTGTAAATACAATTATCAATTTGTATTTAAAAAAATGGTTGCAGTATCTATTTTCAGCATGATTATTTGAGTTTGTAGCTTTATTTTCACAATCATTTTAAAGCAAAGAAAATAAGAATTTCAAAAAATTATGTATGTATGTATGATGTTATTGACAATGTAGACACACTCATTTTTTTTTTTTTTAAATTTTGGGGCAGGAGCAATAATTCTTGCAGGAAGCAAGTTCAGATGTCTCTCCTGTCAAGTTGGTAGCAGATTATAGATGAAGGTAAAATTTCTATCCCTACTGTGCTAGGATATAAGTGTGTGTGGTTTTTTTTTTTTTTTTTGTTGTTGTTGTTGTTTTTGCCTCTTGGTTTGGGCCATTGCTGCTAAATGGAGGGACAAGCTGGAGATGGTCTTGGCCATAATAGGATGACGGCTGGTTCTTTGTTTTCTGAGGATCAGGTCTTGAATGTTTTAAGACTTTCTTCAGTCACCTTTTTAGAGGTTATTGCATTAATACAATCAACTATAGGTAACTATAAGGTTGAAGAATATTGTTGTCCTACTGTGGGTACCAACTGACTGCTACAAATCCTAGCTAAGATAAGTGACACTAATTTAGTGTCATAAAAGTGACTTAAGAAAGAAAATTTCCAAATTTTCTCATATCCCGGGCAAACAAAGTTTCAGAGGGTAAGAAACAGAAAATGGTGGTAATAAGGGTGTTTTTCTGGCCATCATGAGATTTGATAAATTATCCTTCATAACCAGAATATTAACTCTCTTTCCTTATAACCTAGCTAAAAATTCTCTCACTCTATTGGTTAATGAACAAATTACTATGTTGAACTTCATTTTGGATAGTGAACAAATTACTATGTTAAACTTCATTTTTAAATGTTATCTGCTTTGTATTTTATGCATTGATTATGCTCAAGAACGACGGTCAAGTTACTATTATATTCTCTGAAGGACATCTTCAAGTTCTTGGTGTTGTATTCTCACTATTGAATGCTTTCAGTATCTAGAACTTTGATTATAGTAAAGGTGAATGACCTCAAGGTAGTGCTATGAATAACATGTGATAGAAGACCAGAAGATAGATGCAAAGTAAGTAAAACATTAATAGGAGTAATGAGACAGGGAAAAGTAAAATAATGTATGAAGAGTGACTGCCATACAACCAAGTACACAAAGTAGCAACTTATCAGATGTGACTTGGTGATGTGTTTTTATTAAAGAACAAATGTATTCATTAGCAGATTGGAAAACTTTATATACTTAAAGAAAATGTGTCATTATTATTTGTTCTCATTCATGGAAATTATGAGTGGTAAATTTGTTTGGTGAAGTTCCAATTTCTTCTCTTGAGTTAACTTTTATATTCCATTGAGTTCTCTGTGTTTGTCTGGGTGACAAAAATCTAGATGGTGGGCAAATTTCCCTCATTGAATTAGAATAAATAAAACATATCATACTTCATTGGGAATTGGTGTTAATGTTCTGGGCCTCACTTATTGATAGAGAGCATTGGACTTGTTAATCTTTGTGCTTGCATCATAAAAACTCAATGACATCTCATTCCAATTGTCCTCACTCAACTAATGTGACAATTAAAATGAGTAACTTCTTAGGAGCCAAGGTGCAAGAGCTTTAGATATTAGCAGTTTGGTTCATTTGGGGCACCTGTCTAAATAAATCAACCAAAATTGTCATGGCTTAAATTTATTTCCTGATACCATGATTGTCCTTGAAGCTCTCAAAATATGTTTTATAATTTGTGTGTTCCTTTGCCTCATCTGTAAAATTGGGTTATTATGTTAGATTACCTTCAAATCTCCTTCTAGTTCTAAAGTAGCTATTAGTTTAATAGCTGGTTTTTAAAAGTCGTTTACAACCACACTGAATTTTATAGTTTGTTTTTCCCCCTTTAAACAAATATTATATGATTAAAGATAAAATTTTCAATCACTAAATTATTTTTGATTATTTAATCATGACATATTTGATACCCAGCAACTTAAATTTTCATGCTATTTTCCTTTCAGATACTTTGAGAACCTATAACTAATTTTAGAACCAAATAAAATACTAAAAGTTAAAAGAAAAGAAGTAAAATCAGGGAAGTTAAGTCATATACCATGGTAAGTTTCCAAGAAATTCCTTTTTTTGTTTCAAAGAAAACAAATTTTTAAAGTAAAAACTTGAGAAAATAAATCATAGAATCATTGTATGTTTATGGCATATTCAGAATAAAAATATTTTATATACAGGTGATCTTAGCCTTAGGTTCAATATGCATCTGTTTGATGGCATATGCAAGATGCTAGTTAAGTGGCACTTTGAGCCGCTTTATCTCTTTGTCATTGTCATAGGGGACTTGTCTTTTAAAAAATAACTCTAATGCTTACAATAATTAAAATTAGGAACCTAGTCTCCTTAAAAGAGTGATTATGAGTAGAAAATATAATATTCTCTAAGAATTTCTGAGAAATACTGTGCTAATTAAGAAACTTGTTTAAAGACATAGCAATAAAATGAGCTTGATGATATAGAGTGCATTGAAGAAAGATGAAATTAATATCATTATTTACTTAAGAGTATTGAGTCTAAGTGAACATTATTGATAATTTAAAGGTGTTTATTAATTCTTAAATACTAAGAATTAGCCAAAACAAGAATTTTATAACTGATCTTAAAGGATTTTTATTGCCAATTAGTTTACATTAACTTATTTAATTTTGTAATTGAATGTTTTCGAATGCATAGTACTTTGTATATTATAATTTTTTTCCTTCTCCTTTTAGTGTGTTAAGACTCACTTTAAGTTCAAATACTCAAATTATAATTTATGTTTTCAAAGTCAGATACTAAATTATAATTACAATTACATATTGAAAATATTTTACTATAGCAAATATCTGCATGTTAGCAGCATACAATTACTTCTTCAGATAAATTTTATATAAATTAGTTATATACTTATATGCTAGATATTTATTTGTAGTTAGTAATATATATTTAAAATACATATATATTTGATATATCCATATACGCATATAAACACGAGTATTATACTTGATTATTTAAAAACAATTTTATGTATTTTAAAACTGGAAAGTATATAGAAAATACCCAATATTTGTGATTAGAAAATAACTTATTTTAATAAATGTTAAAATATTATTAAAATGCTATAAAATGTTTCAGGTAAATATGTATGTTATATATATGTATATATATATATGTATATATATATATATATATATATATATGTTTATAAATGTATATGACTTAATAATCAGCCCAGAATTACATAATAATTACTTATAGCACAATTTTAAAAATGTTAATTTTACTTTCATGTATTTGCTTTCTCCAAATCCATGGCATTTCAACATAGTTGAAATCACAACTGAAAATATAAAATAGTTGGCACCATGGTGCCATTTGTTTCAATTTAGCAATCATGGTGTTGCTTCAGCTAGTAGCAAACTTCTAATGGCCAAAGCATCAATTTTGTCCTTTTAATTTATTAAAATGAATGGCTTCAAAAAGACATTAAATAAGGATGTGCCCTCTGGTGCATATTCAGCACTTTGTGGAGTCTAATAAACTATACATAAGACATTAAATGATTTTTACTTAGCAATATTTCATTTTTGTATTCTTGCTAATCACTGTGAGCAAGCACTGCTATTGCTTCAGCATTCAGTGGTATATGGTGCACATACACATGATACGAAAAGCTCTAGACATGAGAAAACTTCGAAAATTTGACTTTTTTCAATTTCACATTCTTTTGTGTTCAGTTTGTGGTGCCTGGTTACTGTGTGAAATGATTTCCAAGTTTTCAAATGAAAGCACTTAAGAAACAAAATATTTACACCCTCCTAACTTGTGTTTCCTGTATGGCTAGATACAGTACAGATGCTAAGTCACTGGTCTGAAAGAGCTTCCACAAATCTATAATAAAATAATTAAATTAGTGAGCTGTGTTTAGATCAGAGACCCTTGGTTGCCAACTCCTAAGAACTCGGGGAATTCAGAACCACAGAAGGATCATTTGGACTCCATTTGGCAGAGACGTCAGAAACTCGCTGCTCTTGGGAACATCCTTTTCCAATAACATTTATAGCTCTAGATGGAAGCGAAAAGCACCATATGTTAAGAGTTTCCTGCAAAGCTTCCTGGTAAGAGAGGAAATAAATTCAAGTTGTCACATCTGCTCGTGGGCCAGTCAAGTAGGATTTTATCACAGCCTTAAGTGGTTTACAAAACTGTCCTGTTATCGACTGAAGGGGCTTTACATTTCAGGTTTTTTCATACTGATGTTCATAATCTAAATCATTAAACTATTTTTCTTCTTTGGACTTTAGCAGCATGCATCATCATTTGCTTTTAAGCAAGGAGAATTATTCAAAGCAATTCAGCTAAGAATCACATTCCCATAGCAGTCTCCATAGCCCTCCATGGCTTAACTGTTAGAATGCCTAAGGGTCTCAATTCTACCTCAGTTTTGACCTGTGGGTCCTTACATTTTGCATAATTTAAGATGGGAACTGCATTTAATCAGGCTAAATTGATTATCCACCATTCCAAAAAGTCCCAATTGACTTTAACCATGGCAAAGACCTATAGGGTCCAAAAAGATTTTTCTGCCACAAGTATAGGTAATCACAGGAAAGGTGTTAAAAATTGCATGGTGAGCCACAAGTTTTGTCTCCAAAGTGATTCATCTTTTTACCCTTATGATGAAAAAAAAAATGTTAGAGTCACTATGGACATTTTGGTTTTCTATCATAAGCAAAATCCTTTTCAGTTTGCAGATCTATTGGAGATATAGTGCCACATGTAAGCATTACATTTTCCTAATTAAGCATTTAGGTAAATTGATAGCCATTGTTTCAAACCATACTTAAATTCTCAATTTGCCAACTTTCAGTTTTACATTCATGTATTTTATAAAGGAATAATCAAACTTATTAATACATTTTCTATCACATTAGAAATTAAAGATGCTTCAAGTTAAATTAAAATTTTCCATAAGATATGTCAAATTTTGTAAACCTTGTATAGTAAATGCTTATAACAATTATATAATTGAATACTGACATTTCTAGCATTTGTTAATGTTTATATACAGATATTGTTACAGGTGGGATGTAAACATAAAAATTTAAATAAGTCAGAGTGAAGGAAAATAATCTAGGATAATAAGAGAAAAAAATTTAACATACCAATCCCATAAATTCATGAAAGTGGGCTGGGAAGTACATTCTGAGTATTCTAGTAACCAAAATAAACAGTTATATGATTCATGTTTTTTTCTTCTATCAAAAAAGTAGTTGTTTGATCCTCAGCACCACATAAAAATAAAGGCATTGTGTTGTGTTCACTACACCTAAAAAAAAAAAGTAGTTGTAAAAATGAAGATTTGCCCACCACTGAGGCCTAGGAGACATTTCTCATGAGAATCCTCATACAGTAGAAATCAACTCCATCTCAACACCATCCTCACCTCTCTTCCCCCAAAGCCCGAAAGCATTGACATATTTCATTGAATCACTCAGTGTAACTTGTGAACTTAAAAGTAAAGCGCAATTAATAAAAACAAAACAATGTTGCCACATTGCACAATTCTGGGGACATTGTTCATACAGAAATAAGAGGGCAAAGCAACAATTATAATAAGAGAAATGCAAGTTGGATAAATACAACAATGATCAATAAAAAACTTGAGAAAAGCCAGGTGTGGTGGCCCAAGCCTGTAATCCCAGCAACTCAGAGGCTGAAGCAAGAGAATCACAAATTCTAGGTCAGCCTCAGCAATTTAGCAAGACTCTTTCTCAATATGAAAATTAAAAAGGGCTGGGGCTGGGGTTGGGAATGTAGCTCAGAAGTACAGTGCTTGCCTAGCATGTGTGAGGCACTGGTTCCATTCCCAGTACTACATAAAAATAAATAAATAAAACAAAGGTAGTGTGCCCTTCTACAACTACAAATATGTATCAAAAAACGGGGGCAGGGGCTAGGGATGCGGCTCAGTGGTTAAGTGCCCCAGGTTTAATTCCTGGTACTTAAACACACACACACACACACACACACACACACACACAACTGAGATAGACTCCTTCTGAAATGGCCATGAAACTTTCACTACCAGTCATTGACATGACTATGCACATAAGAGAGTCGGAGATACCATGTCTTAGGCTTGCTATACTCCTTGCAGATGAACCCTTCTACATCTATTCTTCATTTCATTATTTAGTAGTGGAATGTATAGAGTATTTCCTGTCCTCTTTTGCATCTAGGTTTGACCTTTCTGATCAATATGATGAGGGAATAACTAATACAAGCAACTTCTTAATTATCTCTTAAATGGACTTACCATGAACTCTTCCTCTCTTCCTGCTGACTAAAAAAAAAAAATGGCAACTCCTGGAAAAGCTTTGAAACCCTATGTTGCAGACATAGGAGTTGCCCCATCCACTTTGTATTGCTTTACCTTGCAACTTTGGTGAGAAAAAAATAAAAATCTATCTTGTTCAGCACTCCATTTTTTTGTGTGTGTATTTGTTTGTAAATCAAACATATCAATCTAATATAACATCAATGTTGACATTATCTGTGTTTATAGTCCTATCACTTTGAACTAGAGAATTGAGATGAAGAAAAACTGGGCTTCTATAAGGCAGTAAAATTTCGTAGAAGTAGAAAATTTTGCTATATGAATGAAACTCACTGTGGTCCACTGACAATCTCAAGTTCAAAGATGCAGCAATTAGCATTAATTTCCTGAATATATTGTTCCAATATATGTTCATGAGTTACTCTCTGCTCTTTTCATTCCTGTATTTTGATGGTTTACCCTAGCACCATTCTTAGTAAACTACAGTTTAAACAAAACCTAGCATCTCTTAGAAGGCACAAGTACAGTCATCAAACCTAAAGTTTGACATTTCAGAAGCAGAGCACATGCCTCACATATACACAGACCTGAGTTCAATTCCCATCACTGCAAAATAATAATAATAATAATAACAACAACAACAACAATAACCAACCCCCAAAGCACACAAACCTTGTATCTAGGCATGGGTGGATCACTGGATGGAAATAATCAGGCTAATTATGAGGGTGTTTGAGCTGACAAAAAAAAAAAAGTAGCAGAGACATATTCCAGATTATTTTATTATTTGACAAAAGCAAGTTATTCATTATTCTATCCTTAACCATATCTGATTATATGCATATATATATATATATATATATTCCTGAAAAAAAAATATATATATATATATTCCTGAACTGTAACCTTTTCTCAGCCTTAAAACACATTTCCCTTTAGTGTCTCCATAAAAACAATCACCTGGATACTGAAAGTAGCAGGCATTCCAAACAGGCAAACAATGTTGAAATATATATATATATATATATATATATATATATATATATATATATATATATATATCTCCATCAGATTCAGGAAAACAATAGCTAATATTTTTTAGCTTACATATGTTTGCTAATATGCTTACAACATGCCAGGTACTTGTTCACTTTTGTGTATATTACATCATTTAATCCTTGTAAGAGCTTTGTGAGTAGGTGATACTAGTGTTCTTATTTTGTAAATGATAAAACTTAGGTATAAAGAGAATACATAAATCTCCAAAGGTCAAATAGCTATTAAGTGGTAGTCTGGGAACCAAATCCAAAGATTTCTATTCCAAATTACGTATTCCTTTTTGTTTTTTGGTATCAGGGATTGAACTCTGGAGCATTTAACCATTAAGCCACATCCCCAGCGCATTCCCTCCTTTGTTTTTATATTTTATTTTGAGATATTTTATCTGGTCTCCCTAAGTTGCTTAGGACCTTATTAAGTTGCTGAGGCTGGCTTTGAACTCATGATACTCCTGCCTCAGCCTACCAAGCTGCTGGGATAACAGGCATTTGCCACCAGGCCCAGCCCAAAGCACCTGTTCTTACCTATGATGTTGATGTATTTTCTCACACTCAGCCAGTCTAAGATTGACATCTAGGAGTAGAGAAAGATGCTTGGAAATAAAATAGCTTTAAATTGGACAAGTCTGCATTCTACTGCCTTTTCTTTGCTCTTCTATTTGAGATTCCAGGCTGACAACACATTCTTTGTACAAGAGACCTGCCCAACTTTGGCCTTGTCCTGCCACACCTCCCCTTATGGTATAAAAGACACCTGGAGCGATTGCTCCACTGACTGTCAGAATGGAAAGATTACTTTTTTTTGTCCTAATTTTCAAAGCTGAGCTAAACAATCACAGTATTTTAAACTACATCACCTTTCATGTAGTGCCACCAGAAGAGTCACCTGTTGGCTGTCTGCATTTATGTTTTCTCTTTGAACTACTTGTAGTGTTAGGCCCATTAAGAAATAATATGTTCATTCAGAAAACACAATGAAAATAATTGAACATCTTCCCGGGATCTGAGTGTGTTAATTTTTTCTTCTTTGCAGAAATGTGGTTAGAGATCACACCCACTCTGATAAAGAGTAAAAAGAAGTCAGTTCAAACCTCACTAAATAACAATTTCAGACATATAAAGGTGGGGAATCACAGCTTGACAGCAGGATAGAGACTCAAATCATAGATTTGTCATTCATCATGTCTAATTTCTGCCCCCCCTCCACATTGTGATTATTCAGAAGAAGAAACAAACAGGTCAATCCCTACTACAAGGAGTATCATCACAAAACTTATATTTAACCAGAAGACAGGAAAAAATCACAATCATGGGCTGGATTTCAGAACTTTTGTTTTACTAACAATAATGACTGAGGAAATATTGTTATACACTGTAGCAAGTTGATCTTAATTTAATATTCACCAAAAGCTCACAGGGCTACAGAATTTGTTCATACAGAATACATTGGGGGTATCAATGAAATTTATAGCTTGATTACTACTTCTGGTAGTGATCATACCCCTAAACATTATGGATTTCATTACATGAGGGGTGCCTTGAACCTGATGATTTCATTTTTATTTTCACAATAGCACTCACACCTGTAAAATCTGAGGGTCATGAGGGTTAGGAATCTTGTTCACATTTCTACAGGAAGTTGTAGAACCAAGGTCGAAGGTTGAAGCATGTGTACCAGTGATAACTCCACTTAGGCCCTTGGAGCCTCCTGAGAAGATATTAAGTTATCTAAGTAAAATTGACTAATAAAAGTGAGGTAAGAGATCTATAGTAACTAGGTCCATTCGCCTCCAATAACCCTGACTTTGAGTAAGGTACAGAGCCAGATAAATGACGGTCCTGAACTTGCAAAATATTAAATGAATAAATGAATGAATGAATAAGGTCTAATATGCCTTTGCCCTTGTATTCTTCAATTGAGATTCTCCATTAGTCATCTCAATGCCAAGGTCTAGAATCTGGGGAGCTATTTGCCACTATAAGGACTATATTTAGGACATGTTGTTTACTTACTTTTTGTACCCCTGTTTATCCACAGGATTTCACAAATATTTATTATTTTTTAGCATTATTACATAGCATATTTTAAATATGTCAGTATTTATTTTTCTAAAACAGCTTGATTTGAAACCCAGTTCTGCCATTTACTAGCCAAGTAATCTTGGGGAAATCTCATACATACAAACTCCCTTTGCAGGTCTCAGTTTCTTCACAGTTCAAGGAGAATAATAGTTCCAACTAACACGAAGTTATGAAGTTTTAATGGTAAAATGAATGCAAGACCTGCTATATAGTAAATGCCAAACAAATACTAGCTATTATAATTTCCAAATTTTCTAAATTTCTGTTTTGTTTTGGAAGAGACAGACTAAGATGGATGTTAAATACATACTATTTTTCAATCTGCATACATTGTCAAAAAAATACTTCCTTGATTTGGGCTTTATGGTAATTTATTTTAAAAATGACTTAAAACACAGGACAGCAGGGTATACAGTCCCTTCAGTTATGAAACTTAATAAAGTGTTCCTTCAAGAGGGTCTTTATTTTTGCCTCTTTTTAAAAAAAATATTATTGGTTCTTTTTAGCTATCCATACCATTAAGATTAATTTTGACATAATTATGCAAGTATGGAATATAATTTGCTCTACTTTGGTCCCCAGTACTTAAAAAGACATTCTGTGACATATATTGATTTCTTATACTCTGTCTTCTCCACGGAGAAAAAGTAGACTAATTTTGCAGGAGTGATATAGATAAAATTTCTTGAAGAGCATCTTCCTCTAGAAAGTCTAAAGATAATGGAACTAGTCAGTGCAGAAATTTCTATAATTTCCTTTTTGAGTTTTCAAGTTAATGTTGATATCATCTTGATTATTGATGTATCTGCTCTTTCCTGAAGACTGGATGGCTTCTTCCTTTGAGCTCCATTATTCTTTCCTACATCACTGAAAATTCATTTCATGTGTTTCGTGATTTGGACTAGTTCATCAGCTGCTCTAAGCGTTAATTTTCTCTTAAAGAAACTGAAGATAATCATAGCTCTTACATTTCAAGTTGTCATGAGGATTAAATGGGACAATACTTATAAGACTTGAACTTAGCTAAAGCCCTGACATGGTAAGCAACCCAAAAGTGTGAATAATTATTTTAATTTTTATCAATAAAAGTGACACTACTGACTCATACAAAATAAAAAGAAGAAAGGGATGTTCAGTGGGTTTATTCAGAATATAGCACCCGGACTGTGAAATGCTTGCCTAATTGTATTTACTCTTTAACAAAAGAAATTCCTATTGACTAGTTTGCCACCATCCACTAGTAGGCAGAGGACTAAGATGCTTCTGTGACCATTGTTCATTTAACCACTGAGCTACATCCCCAGCGCATTGTCTTAACTTGTAACAATCTTTGTCTGAGTAAATGTTCCCAGAGCACTAGGAACCATCAGACTTTTTCTTTATATATATATATATATATATGCAATGTTCTTAAAATATAATATATATTTTTATATATGTAATGCACTTAAAATGTACAAATTTAAAAGTACAAGCACACACACATTCACACATATGGTCTGCTTGTTCTTGGGGCTTTCACATGCAGACAACCTCAAGTGTCAATAGATGTAAATATATCTAAACTTATTTTATCCATGATCTTTCATTATAACTTAAAAAAATAAAAAAAAAAAATGAAAAATCAAAAAAGAAAATGATTGCTAGAGCAGAAAACTAACAAATGATAGGAAGGCAATATCTTAGGATCACTATAATATTTAGTAAAATATTGATGAATGATTTAAAAGCATTAATATAGATTCTTCTCATTTATGTTTAGTATAGCCAAATAATATAATGCAGGCACTGGAACAACAATTGTTTTGATAAAAAAGAAAAAAAAAATCAATCTTAACTGTCTCCAACACAGGAGTCTTTTGGTGATCGCTTTCAATAGGCAACCACTGAACTCCTGGGCAGGTCTCTCAGGAGTTCCTGACCATCAGGAAACTCCTGGGCAGCAGGTGAGAGATAGACTCAGACCGGCCAGCAGTCTGTGGGAACATTTACAAAAGCAGTCAGCAGTCCCTAATGGCCTGAAAGCAAATGGATATTTCGCTACAACAATGAAAAGAAACATTTCAATTTGGATGTGTTTGCTTGTGAAACAAATGTTTACAACGGAAACCTCCATTTGGGTTGTTAGAACATGGTCAAACAAAGTATGTATTTACTGAAGAATCAACTGCAGCTTCTCATTGTAAGTATTTCCTCTTTGGGGAAAAGCTATATTGTAAGGATAATGTTCTGGATAACAAAAAGGAAACAGAGCTCCAAGATTTTAAAGTAACAGGCAATAATACGTGTAACACCGGCTCTACCAAAGTGACTTTCCCAGTAAGTGTGGATTAGTTAGAATATAAATGCAGATGCAATAAATAAGAAGTCTGGGATATGGTGACTTAAACAAGGTGGACTGTCATTTTCATTTCTAGTAGAAGTGCAGAGGTCAGGACTCCAGGTAGTGCTGTCAGGGACTGGGATCCTGAACACTGGCTCCAGCAGCCTTAGCAAGGGTGTCCTCATGTGGTCCATGATGGCTGATTTGGCTGTAGACATCCTATCTGCCTTCAGGCCAAAGAAAAGAAGTGAGGGAGTCTTGATTTCTAAAGCCATAGTTCTCAACTGACATGATTTAATTCTTTACCAGGTGAGATCTGTGTCTTATACAACTTGGGGGTATTCAAAATCCTTTCATGGGCAACATAGCCCCCAAAGTGAAGACTTATCTGGACTAACCTGCTGAATTTGAGAAATGCTATACCAAAGTGCAAACTTCTTACTGGCACATAATTGGGCATACAGAAGCTCGGAAGGATCATTCCCACCGTAGTTGGTTGTATTCCTAGGGAGCTGCTTGGCATAAATGAGCATAATTTTAGTAGACACTGCCACAGATCCCCAGAGTCTGTCCTTTTCTTTTTGTATATTAATAGGATTTTAACCTGGGTAAGCTAAATGTTTTTAGGCTTCTCCCCATTTTATTACAACCCAAAATGTCTCCTAACATTGCCAATATCCCCGGGAGACTTTGTAATAAGCAATATTTCTTAGGTGAAGCTTCTTGAGTAAGTTGATTAGCCTTTGGAATCTCAGTTTCATCAAAGGTAAAATAATATGGATAATATTTGTCTCAACATTACTGTGGAAGGCTGAATTCAAAGACGTTCCTCAATATTTCTCCCACCTACTGTGCACATACCTTCTCCTGGTTATTCCGTCAAATGCTGATCTATGTGCTACTGGAAGGGATTTTTGCAGATATGACTAAGGTCTCAAGTCAATTGACTCAGGAAAAGAAACTGTGCTCATGGGTCTAGTCTAATCAGTCAAGCCTATAAGAAGGATGGGGCTCTTCCTGGCAAAGAGGAATTTAATGGAAACATGATTTTCCATTGCTGGCTGTGAAGATGGAGGAGGCTGTGTGTCAAGAAATGCAGGTGGCCTCCAGGACCTACAAGAAGCTTCAGATTGAAAACCAACAAGGGAATGGAGACTGTGCTTTTACAACAAGGAATTGAGTTCTGCTGCAACCGCATGAACTGAGAAAGAATCCTTAGCTCTAAGTTATAACACAGCCCACATGATGTTTTATTTTAGTCTTCTAAAACTCTGAGAAAAGAAATTAGTCACTGCAAGCCTGGACTTCTGACTTAAAGAACTATAGGCATTATTTTAAGGTGCTAATTTATACAACAGAAGAAAACTGGTAGAGTTATTATCAATATTGATTGTGGTAACAAGAGCTATCCTTTAGCAAACACTATGATGTTCCAATAAACTAGCTAGGCATTTTAAGAGAATTATTTTTCTTTTAAAATAACCATTGCAACGTAGGCATTTCCTTCTCATTTAATGGATGAAGTAACTGGGACCTAGAGAAATTAAGTAAGTTGTTTAATAACTTACAGTATTTATCAGTTAAAATTGAATTTAAAATCTGATTTCTATATCTTTTTTTCATTGTCTTATCTCCTTTATATAAAATATTAGGAGGCAAAAAGACATCCTAATGTTATTCATTTTTCCACATTTGTACTGTGACTCAATTATGGCCTCCTGAACTTTTTGAGAGACACTAGACACAAAAATATAATAAAGTGAGCAAATTTACACATGCTGAGGTTTCATCCCGGATTTCCTTATAGTGGCTCACCCAAGACAAGTCATGCTTACTGAAACCTTTCCTTTCCTTACTTATTGATTAGGTTGATATACTTCTTTTATGTTACAGCTAGTGGGTGTGTATGTGTGTTGAAATCTAGTTATTACCTGTCTTTTCTTTTTAAAGAATATCGAACAAAATATTTCAGGGTTCACTAAATGATAAGGAAAACAATGATGAAAAACACCTAAGTGTTACCTAAAATAATAGCAATTTTGATCTTTGTCATTTATCGGTGATTCATAATATATCAAGCACAATGTTAAATATAGGGTGTCAGGCAACTCTTACAGAATTGTAAGATGTAACAATTATTATTATTCTGATTGTACAGATGAGAAAATGCTTCAAATAGTTTCAAGAGCTTGTACAGGCAAACTTGCAGGTAGGTTACAGAGATGAAATTGAATTCATAATCTGTCAGTTTCTACATTTTACCCCCATATTTATTGTTCTTAATCATAGGCTTTCTCAAGGAGTCTCTAAATCAGTCCTTGGAATGAATGAGCTCTCCTCGTGTGTCTCCAGAAGAGTCTGGGATCTCAAAACATGATGCCTGTGATTTACCACGTATTGAGTCTATTTTTAGATACCAGATATAATACTACTTATTCGAAGTTGAACTTAGTCCTCCAACAGGGCCTATTTGGAGTGTTGCTTCTGGGCAATCCTATGCCATGAGGGAGCCTTATGGCTGGTATGCCTGTGATGGTGATGACTGTTGTTGCCTTACCCATGTCCTTTCATCCAAATCCTTAAAGGCTAAAGCACGTCGATACAGCTGGTAAGGATTAGGGTATACTGTAAGACAGAATGCTGAAAACAGATTTCTTCATGCCATATGTAATGGCTATGCAGCTGCAGTGCCTGCACACATCTGGAGAGCTGCTGTAAAATAAGAGCCTAACATTTGGCTAAGGTAGCAGATGGCCTTGTTATCAAATGTGAATAGAAGTAGAGTCATGCTTCTAGGGAATGACAAGTTTAAGAAGAGGATGGCTATCTCACCAACAAATACACAGAGAGGAAGAAGAGCAGTCGAAGATTATAACACTTGGCACAGTGAGAAAGTGTAGGGGTAAGATTGTAAGAGAGCAAGATGGAATTTTTTGAAAATTTTAAATAGAGACTCAAAAATGCCTTGATTATCACAGTAATTAGAAACTGTCGGAATTGTGCTTAGTTAAATCTGGTTAATTTGCTAGACTTGGCAGTGGAACTGGTGTTAAAGGTTGCCACAGTCAACATTTGGTGTGGTGTGTCCTGGGGGCACTCCATCATTACTAATTGAGCAAATGACATTAACAGAAGGGATGGACAGGTCTGTCTTCAGCTCATTCCATGGAGTCCTGCTGCTCTGTAAAAGTCTCTGCCAACCTCAGCTTTTTGATATTTGAAAAAAAATGGTGCTAGAAGCAGCTTTAAGAAGAATTGGGGTCAATGAATGGTACAAATAAATAGAGATCTCTTATCTTCAAGCATGTCTGCCCTTCAGAGCTTTGTAAAAGAGTCTCCCAAAGCCTTGGATCCTTCCATGATCTTTTCAACATATGGTTGATAAGAGAATTTGGCCCAACAGAAGAAGGAGGTTTCAAAGTTGGGAGAGAGAGGCCACTGCATGGCAGTATAAATGTGGAATAAAAGCAGAGGGGTCTCATCACAGCGTTAAGTTTGTCTTAGCTCAAACTCTTTGGCATAGAGCTCTTCTCCTTGGTCTTGGAGCTCTTTTTTTGGCCTTTAAGTAGGAACCTCACAGGCATTCATGTTTTTTTTTCTTCAGGTTGAGTTGACATTGAGGAAGCAAGCTGCTCTAGTTGGAGCCAAACCAGACAACCTGCCCATTCTGGTAATTGGATTTTAGGATCTGTGTTGAGGTAGCCTGAGCTGGAATTTTATTCACCTCTGCTCAGATGCCAAATCCATTGGCCTAGAAGTACATAAAACCTAGTAAAATAAATTAACAAAATGGCTATGTCCTGGAAATTTTCAAAATGTATATCTTGTGGTTGCTCTCAGTTGGGGACTCTTTTATTTTTCACTGATCAATTAAACTTGTCTAGCTACATGAATTGTTCTAATTACTGAGTTTCCCCAGAATTAAATACTCTAAGTTAAATAACTAACATTTAGCAAACAGGAGCTACTTCTTCTGCTTCTCTCCCTAAGAGCCCTCCATAGAATTAACAGTTAGGTGCTAATTGCAAATGATTAAGTGCTCACCAGTCTTGGAGTCCTTTCTTTAATATTAATGAGATGGATTAGCATGGCACATGTCTTCTATTAATATTATAAATGGAAGCCTGCGTGGATCACTGAGTGCTGTTTTGTATTATAAGGAGCACTTAGTTTAAAGGAGTAAAAAAAGTACACTCTAAAAGGCATCTTCCTTTCAACTGGGAAGTAAAATTACTGAGGGAAATGTTTAAATATCATTAATTTAGGGCAACCGTGTAGCATTTTAGCAATCACCACTGTGGCAAACTTTTATATAAAACTTTCATCAGTCTCCATGAGGAGGCAGTGCACATTAAACCAGACTAGAGTTTAAATGAATCCATAAAGTATATAAAGAGACACACACCATTCCATGCTATGACAAGAAATCACTTGGCAGTTCAAGACTATTTTCAGACACCTGAATTTCCTTCCAAGAACACTACTTGTCTATTTAAAAATGCTAATTAATTTCTTTTGCCTGTTTGAAAACAGCAAACTCTTTTTTTTTTTTAAAGAACAGAGTTAATAATCACTTTCTCCCTCTTGCTTTTCTTATGATGATACTATAAGAGAGGAAAGCTGGTATTTCATACATTACTGTTTTCAAATCTGCCACAATGACCCTGATCAACAATCTATAAGTTGTAAGAAAAGCATCATTTTATTTCATTTCATAAAGCTTATTAGTTGAAAAATATTGTTCATTTTGATAAGTGATATTTGAGTAGGCACACTATAACATAAAAAACACTGACATGCAAAACAATTATTTTTAGCTAGCAGCTAATTGCCATTTTAGTTCTATTTTTCATTTGAAATACTTTTCAAATGATCAGACAAAACTTATGTGTACAGATCAAATTGATGCCTGTGTTAATGTAGTATATATCAAACTTTGATTAAGACTTAACCCTCTGAGTCAAACTTACAGTTTTGTCCTTATTCTTTGCACTTAAATCTATGTACACATTTATCATTTATTGTAGATAAACATGACTACAACCAACGAATAGCAAGTGGCAAACACACATTCAAAATAATAGAGCTTATTCTTATGTTTTAGAATGAATGTATTAAAATGATAATGAGAGGTACAGGATTTCTGAGATCAATGAAGAAAATTGGAATATACAGAAGAAAACTTGCATTTAGTCTTGCATTTAATGTTGCATATATTTGACTTAGTTCAGACTAGGCATTATATGTTGGTAAATTATATTTCTATATTAATATATTCACATATCATTATCATGTTTATAATCTTAAATTTTAAGAAAATTCATAACTAGTAGGTAACCATGATACATTTCCTAGCCAAAAATTTTATTTTAAATATCTGGTCCTAGCTGGGCATGGTGGTGCATGCCTGTAATCCCAGAAGTTTGGGAGGCTGAGGCAGAAGGATTGCAAACTCAAAGCCAGCCTCAGCAATTTAGTGAGGCACTTAGTAATTCTTTGAGTCCCTGTCTCTAAATAAAATATACAAAAGGGATGGGGACTTGGCTTAGTGGTTAAGCACCCCTGGGTTCAATCCCCTGTCCCAAAACAAACAAAAAAATCTCATCTTCTGAAATATTTACTGTAACTGTAAACATTGAGATATATAATTTCAAAATGAATTAATGAAAATTGTGGTAGGTGGAATTCTAAGTTAGTTTGCAAATGACTGCCCTTTGGTGACTATGCCCCTGTCATTTCTTCCCACTGTCAGTGGGACCAGTGAATGGGATGAAACACCACTTACTTGATTAGGTGACTTAGCAGTGTATTCATTAATTGCACTAAAATTAGTGCAATTAATCAAGCAAGTATAGTAGCTACTGCAACTAACCAGGTGAACTTTTTAAAATAAGGTAAAGTGTCAGAGAAGTTCTCTCATGCCAACCTGAAAGAAGGCAAACAGCCTTGATGTAAGAGGAGGTGGCCATGTGGCAAGAACCCGAGGGCAGCCTCTAGGAACGGAAAGTGGTCCTCAGAAGCAAGGAATAGCAGCCTCAGTCATCCACCCACCAACACCCACAAATGAACTGCACCCATAGTCAGTGACTTTGGGAGCAGACCCCAAGCTTCAGATGAGATCCTCATCCTGGTTGACAGGGGGAGTTCTATCTGTGAGGCACTCAGAGGCCCAGATAAGTTACACTTAGACTCCTGATCCACAGAAAATGTAAAATAATAAACTAATGGTGTTTTGAGTCACTGAAGTTTATACTGATTTGTCAGAAAACCAATACCAAAAAAATCATTTGCTTCGATCCATGCAGAATAAACTCAACTGAGCCTAGCTGACTCTTCTCACTTAATGAAATCTAGCTGCAAACTTATAAAAGCCCACAAAACATGATATCATTCATGGCAAATGAAAAAATTATGTAGCCCCGAGTAATATTGCTAATTACAAAGGAAAACAAGTGTTTCATAATTTTACTTCCTTCTGTTCTTCAGATAAGATGCTATTATCATTGACAATGACACTACCAATCATTCCTGGATGACATTGCAAGAAATTGGCTAGGCATGCCTCACAATTCTCTTCATTACACGCAGGTTTCATACTCATAGGGGATGCTCAAGTCTTTTTCCCAGAGTACAAAAATCATTTGCCCCATAACACTAGTGTGAAACCATTGGGTTGTTGTCTATAAGAGTTCAGGCTTTTCTGACTGTAGGTTCTGTTCCTACAGTCCTACAGGAAAGATCACAATTAATTGTGGCAGTGTATGTGTTACCCTGTCCACAAACTCACCTGAGCATCAGCCACTGATTGTCAATAGCAGAAACACTGAATATGTTTCAGACAATAATTCTGAACATCAGTGATTTCATTTCTCTGTTTTAGAATGCTCTGATGGGCAAGATATTGAGCCATATGGATACCTGCCTTTAACAACTCTTGGGAGTCCAGAGCTGAGATCCACTTTATGTAGTGTAAAATTGGCTGGGGTCTACAGCATAGTGAGCCAGTATTTGGAGGGAATGGCTAATTAGTGTCCTTTTTCTTTCTTTCTTGCCTGGAGAAAAAATCAGTTTCCACCTTCAGGTCAGAATGAAATGTGCGATAAAGAGAAAAAGAGTTATCCAATGTAGCATCTTTGCAATATACCTTAATAATGCCTATAGCTACTGAAGATCACAAAGCATGTTACAACAAATACATGCAAACAAGGACACACTCACATAAAAGCACACAGACACACATGCATACTCACACTCACTTTCAGTTGCACCTGGGAGCCGATTTAAGAATTCTTAGAGTTGATATTATTTCTTTCCTTCTAGACTGTGACATTATCCTGCAGAGAGAAGAGCTACAGTACTCTCTGTAAGAGAAACTGGCCCCACTCTATCTCCACAGAAAACCAACTTAATATTATTTCAGAGAATACTCATGAGAATATACTTTTGTGGGTAGAGCCTAGTTACAATACGAGAGCAGTATAATGTCATTAGTGAAATCTGGCTTTTACTTTCTATGTTGAGAAGACGAACAAAGTTCTGGCAAGAGGTTCCTGAAGACTACAAATGTTTATCATCCACTTAATTTCTCATGCTATAGTTAGGTTATTGATTTGCAAGCAGCATGAATAATCTTAATATGGTTAACTGACAAATCAAATTCAGTTTGGTTCACATCATTCAGTCAACTTTCCCTATTCTAAACTCCATGGTTAATTGACAAATTCAATTCAGTTTGGCTCACATCATACAGTTAACTTTCCTTATTTTGAACCCACATGTACACAAGGCATATTTCACTAGTAAGTCTAAATCTCACAGAGTAAGATAGTATATCAAATTCTGTGTTGTTCTGGAAAGATCCCTAGAATAAAAATCCCAAATTTGAGAATCAAACCAGTCTCTTCTGAGCATCTGGAACTTTCTAAACTCTAATGGTCATCTTCTTCTTTTTTTTTAAGAGCATAATCAAAAGAATCCTTGCAATATATTGACGAGCTCATGAAATCCTGAGAATCAAGTGATATAATAATAGATGTTGTGTTTATCAATTACCTGATTTTTAAAATTCATTTTTCACTTTTTACCTGTTTTTCTTTATTGTAGGAAACTTCAAGTTCTGTGCTTCCCTGCTTTCTGACCATTTCAGCCAAGGGAAACAGTTTTATAAAATTCAGTGTCATGGGCTGAGATAAGGCCTGGATATTTCTCTTTCTCTTTTCTGTAGGCAGAAAATCTGGCTGTGGGTCCTTCACGGCTCTAATTTATACAAGCCAATCATTTCCTCAATGGCTCCATCTCTGGCAGGAGAGTCTACACTAAGTCTCAATTCTTGCCAGATGGTTTTTCTTTGACCTCTGCTATTACCACTTTGCCTGGTCTCTCCCACACTGCGGACAGCAGCTACCAGATTTTGCCTCTCTCTTAATTGCTTCATCATCTTTTATTTGGCTTCTTTGTTCTCCCAATGACATGGCCAGTTCACATGTTGAATCCCTTCATTGTGGAACACCAAGAAAGATGCTTATTTCTTGGCTGGATCCTGAATAACTGATGGGGAAGCACTCTACAGAATACAAGCATTCCATCAATGGAGAATATTAACAGTACAGTCATTTTTAACAATTAAACCATGTATTCCAGGTGCTATATTCAGTTAACCTGACATTTGGCACTCTTCTGTTATTATCTCTCTTTATGGGTATGGAAAATTAAGAATCATAGAATATCTGTAAACTTACATGTAGAGGCACAGAATGCTATGGTTTTTTTCTGTTTTATATGTATTACTATTAATGAAGAAATGCAGGATTAAAGTTAGAATATTTGGAATGTGTTTGGATGTCTTCATTTAGATTTATTTTAGTGTGGAACAGTGGGAATGGTGGTAACTTCCTTTTAACTATCTTGACTATTTTACCTCCTGACTTTTCTTTAAGAATAAGTCTATCTTCAATGAGATACTAATGAAAACAAACAAGAATGCACTGGAAATATAGACTGTATTGTATTGTTTTGCTCAAGAACAAACTTATGGCAAAGTTTCAAGCCTTACCTATGTAACATCTGTTGTTTATCTATTAACTTCAAAACTTAAGAGGTTAGATGTTTTTCATCAGCATGAATATTAAATTATTTATTTGAATTGAACAATGAAGTCTAAACATTGTGTTGGAATTTGTATGATGGGCATTTTCCAAGAATTCAATGGAATACATCTTCAGGTCCACACTTTGTATAAAATCGTATTTAAACATGGGATGACATAAAAGCAGTTTAAATTTTTTTTGTTACTTTGTATTTATCAGGTCAGACAAGGTGCTCATAATGGAAGAAGAACAGACCTAATGAACAGTCTTTTAGTACATGTTAGTAACTCTTTTCTGAAACAGATCAAGTAAAAGATTCTAATGACTTAGTAACAAGCATTTATTGAATCATTCCTTGCATTCAGCAAAATCAAAGAAAGACCTAATTGAGTTGTCAGCTGATGGATCATTAGAAATAATAATAGACCACACTGTAATTTTTGACATGTACCTCAGAAAATGTTTAAAGAATTAAGTGGTGTTTCCATGACAAAACTCCTTCTAGTCACATCTATTTATATATATGAACAGTTTTTTTTTTCTCAGCATGTACATTCTTAAAGCAAACAAAGCGTAGGAAGAGTATTATTAATGATTCCACTATTATCTTACCAATAAATTGTATTCTTTTATGATATATATACTAGGTGAAAATAAAAATATTACAAATTTCATTAAGAAACATTCTAATAACATCTACTTTTTACATTTAATAAACATTAAAATATCATTTGACCTATTTAGTAGCATAAAGAAGAGTATTTAGGAAATCTAATAAAAGCAAAAATTTCAATTCATGTTCATATTTTCATGACAGGAAAAACAAGCATGAAATATACTACATTAAGATAGAACTTTGTATGGTAACCAAAATGGAAACATGAACTCAAAGAGTGAAAGTATGAATACAACATTTCTGACTCAGAGGAAGGCTTTCTTATGTAACTTTTAAAATAGATTTGTTTGGTATCATATTTCCATAGTATTTAAATTCTTTTGAATTCTGTCTACAAAATGATCCAGCTGTTTCATTTAACAAATGCTAATTCTTACAATACACCAGAAATTGTATTCTATGCAATCAATTAAACATGATGAAAAGTCTTTCAGCCAAAATGTAAGCAAAAATTTTTAAGACCTACTCACACTATCCTCTCTGTTTTCTGAATGGTAATAGTATGTGTTCTGCTTATATGCATTTATCTGAGCACATTAATGCATCCCATCTTGTATTAGTGATTTGCTTCCTCTTCATCAGTTTCATTTCCATCTGGATCTATTATAGTGTCCAGCCCTATTCTGGATTCATAGCATAACAATGTGGCCTCAATATACTTTTTTTTTTAATTTTTTATTGTGGGTTGTTCAAAACATTACAAATTTCTTGACATATCATATTCCACACTTTGATTCAAGTGGGTTATGAACTCCCACCTTCACCCCATACACAGATTGCAGAATCACATCAGTTACACATCCATTGATTTACAAATTGCCATACTAGTGTCTGTTGTGCTCCGCTGCCTTTCCCATCCTCCAACCTCCCCCCTCCCCACCTCTCCCCTCCCCTCCCCTCCTCTCTCTCTACCTCCTCCACTGTATAACCCTGAGGGTCTCCTTCCATTACCATGCAATTTCCCTTCTCTGTCCCTTTCCCTCCCACCTCTCATCCCTGTTAAATGTTAATCTTCTTCTCATGCTCTTCGTCCCTACTCTGTTCTTAGTTACTCTCCTTATATCAAAGAAGACATTTGGCATTTGTTTTTTAGGGATTGGCTAGCTTCACTTAGCATAATCTGCTCTAATGCCATCCATTTCCCTGTAAATTCTATGATTTTGTCATTTTTTAATGCAGAGTAATACTCCATTGTGTATAAATGCCACATTTTTTTTATCCATTCGTCTATTGAAGGGCATCTAGGTTGGTTCCACAGTCTTGCTATTGTGAACTGTGCTGCTATGAACATCGATGTAGCAGTGTCCCTGTAGCATGCTCTTTTTAGGTCTTTAGGGAATAGACCAAGAAGGGGAATAGCTGGGTCAAATGGTGGCTCCATTCCCAGCTTTCCAAGAAATCTCCATACTGCTTTCCAAATTGGCTGCACCAATCTGCAGTCCCACCAGCAATGTACAAGTGTACCCTTTTCCCCACATCCTCGCCAGCACTTGTTGTTGTTTGACTTCATAATGGCTGCCAATCTTACTGGAGTGAGATGGTATCTTAGGGTGGTTTTGATTTGCATTTCTCTGACAGCTAGAGATGTTGAGCATTTTTTCATGTGCTTGTTGATTGACTGTATGTCCTCCTCTGAGAAGTGTCTGTTCAGGTCCTTGGCCCATTTGTTGATTGGGTTGTTTGTTATTTTATTGTCTAATTTTTTAAGTTCTTTGTATACTCTGGATATTAGGGCTCTATCTGAAGTGTGAGGAGTAAAGATTTGTTCCCAGGGTGTAGGCTCCCTATTTACCTCTCTTATTGTTTCTTTTGCTGAGAAAAAACTTTTTAGTTTGAGTAAGTCCCATTTGTTGATTCTAGTTATTAACTTTTGTGCTATGGGTGTCCTATTGAGGAATTTGGAGCCCGACCCCACCGACTGTAGATCGTAGCCAACTTTTTCTTCTATCAGACGGCGCGTCTCTGATTTGATATCAAGCTCCTTGATCCATTTTGAATTCACTTTTGTGCATGGCGAGAGAAAGGGATTCAGTTTCATTTTGTTGCATATGGATTTCCAGTTTTCCCAGCACCATTTGTTGAAGATGCTATCCTTCCTCCATTGCATGCTTTTAGCCCCTTTATCAAATATAAGATAGTTGTAGTTTTGTGGATTGGTTTCTGTGTCCTCTATTCTGTACCATTGGTCCACCCGCCTGTTTTGGTACCAGTACTATGCTGTTTTTGTTACTATTGCTCTGTAGTATAGTTTGAAGTCTGGTATCGCTATACCGCCTGATTCACACTTCTTGCTTAGCATTGTTTTTGCTATTCTGGGTCTTTTATTTTTCCATATGAATTTCATGATTGCTTTCTCTATTTCTACAAGTAATGCCATTGGGATTTTGATTGGCATTGCATTAAACCTATAGAGAACTTTTGGTAATATCGCCATTTTGATGATGTTAGTTCTGCCTATCCATGAACAGGGTATATTTTTCCATCTTCTAAGATCTTCTTCTATTTCTCTCTTTAGGGTTCTGTAGTTTTCATTGTATAAGTCTTTCACCTCTTTTGTTAGGTTGATTCCCAAGTATTTTATTTTTTTTGAAGATATTGTGAATGGAGTGGTTGTCCTCATTTCCATTTCAGAGGCTTTGTCGCTGATATACAGGAATGCCTTTGATTTATGCGTGTTGATTTTATATCCTGCCACTTTGCTGAATTCATTTATTAGCTCCAATAGTTTCTTTGTAGAGCCTTTTGGGTCTGCTAGGTATAGAATCATATCATCTGCAAATAGTGATAATTTAAGTTCTTCTTTTCCTATTTTTATGCCTTTAATTTCTTTCGTCTGTCTAATTGCTCTGGCCAGTGTTTCGAGAACTATGTTGAAGAGAAGTGGAGAGAGAGGGCATCCCTGTCTTGTTCCAGATTTTAGAGGGAATGCCTTCAGTTTTTCTCCATTCAGAATGATGCTAGCCTGAGGCTTAGCATAGATTGCTTTTACAATATTGAGGTATGTTCCTGTTATCCCTAGTTTTTCTAGAGTTTTGAACATAAAGGGATGCTGTACTTTGTTGAATGCTTTTTCCGCATCTATCGAGATGATCATATGGTTCTTATTTTTAAGTCTATTGATGTGGTGAATAACATTTATTGATTTCCGTATATTGAACCAGCCTTGCATCCCAGGGATGAATCCTACTTGATCATGGTGTACAATTTTTTTGATATGTTTTTGTATCCGATTCGCCAGAATTTTATTGAGGATTTTTGCATCTAGGTTCATTAGAGATATTGGTCTGTAGTTTTCTTTCTTTGAAGTGTCTTTGTCTGGTTTAGGTATCAGGGTGATGTTGGCCTCGTAGAATGAATTTGGAAGTTCTCCCTCCTTTTCTATTTCCTGAAGTAGCTTGAAAAGTATTGGTATTAGTTCTTCTTTAAAGGTTTTGTAAAATTCTGCTGTATACCCATCCGGACCTGGGCTTTTCTTAGTTGGTAGTCTTTTGATGGTTTCTTCTATTTCCTCAATTGATATTGGTCTGTTTAGGTTTTCTATATCCTCCTGACTCAATCTGGACAGATCATATGACTTAAGAAATTTATCTATGCCTTCACTATCTTCTAATTTATTGGAGTATAAGGATTCAAAATAGTTTTTGATTATCTTCTGTATTTCTGAAGTGTCTGTTGTGATATTGCCTTTTTCATCCCGTATGCTAGTAATTTGAGTTCTCTCTCTTCTTCTCTTCGCTAGCATCGCTAAGGGTCTGTCGATTTTGTTTATTTTTTCAAAGAACCAACTTTTAGTTTTGTCAATTTTTTCAATTGTTTCTTTTGTTTCGATTTCATTAATTTCAGCTCTGATTTTAATTATTTCTTGCCTTCTACTTCTTTTGCTGTTGTTTTGCTCTTCTTTTTCAAGGATTTTGAGATGAAGTATGAGATCATTTATTTGTTGGTTTTTTCTTTTTTTAAGGAATGAACTCCAAGCAATGAATTTTCCTCTTAGAACTGCTTTCAATGTGTCCCATAGATTCCGATATGTTGTGTCTGTGTTTTCATTTATCTCTAAGAATTTTTTAATTTCCTCCTTGATGTCTTCTATAACCCATTGATCATTCAGTAACCTATTGTTCATTCTCCAAGTGATGTATGCTTTTTCCTTCCTTCTTTTATCGTTGATTTTCAGTTTCATTCCATTATGATCAGATAAGATGCATGGTATTATCTCTACTCCTTTATATTGTCTAAGAGTTGCCCTGTGACATAATATGTGATCTATTTTTGAGAAGGATCCATGTGCTGCTGAGAAAAAAGTGTAACTGCTTGATGTTGGGTGGTATACTCTATATATGTCAATTAGGTCTAGGTTATTAATAGTGTTATTGAGTTCTATAGTTTCCTTATTCAACTTTTGTTTGGAAGATCTGTCCAGTGGCGAGAGAGGTGTGTTGAAGTCTCCCATGATTATGGTGTGGTGGTCTATTAGACTCTTGAACTTGAGAAGAGTTTGTTTGATGAACATAGCTGCACCATTGTTTGGGGCATAAATATTTATGATTGTTATGTCTTGTTGGTGTATGGTTCCCTTAAGCAGTATGTAGTGTCCCTCTTTATCTCTTTTGATTAACTTTGGCTTGAAATCTATTTTATTTGATATGAGTATGGACACGCCTGCTTGTTTCCGAAGTCCATATGAGTGATATGATTTTTCCCAACCTTTCACCTTCAGCCTATGTATGTCTTTTCCTATCAAATGCGTCTCCTGTAGGCAGCATATTGTTGGGTCTTGTTTTGTGATCCATTCTACTAGCCTGTGTCTCTTAATTGGTGAGTTTAAGCCATTAACATTTAGGGTTATTATTGAGATATGGGTTGTTCTTCCAGCCATATTTGTTTATTTATGTTACTAAACATGGTTTGTTTTCCTCTTTGTTTATTTCCCCCCCCCTTTACTGTCCTACCTCCCACTGTTGGTTTTCATTGTTATTTTCCATTTCCTCTTCCTGTAATGCTTTGGCGAGGATGTTTTGAAGAGATGGTTTTCTAGCTGCGAATTCTTTAAACTTTTGTTTATCGTGGAAGGTTTTAATTTCATCTTCCATCCTGAAGCTTAATTTCGCTGGATACCCAATTCTTGGTTGGAACCCATTTTCTTTCAGTGTTTGAAATATGTTATTCCAGGATCTTCTAGCTTTCAGAGTCTGTGTTGAAAGATCAGCTGTTATCCTGATTGGCTTACCCCTAAATGTAATCTGCTTCCTTTCTCTTGTAGCTTTTAAAATTCTCTCCTTATTCTGTATGTTGGGCATCTTCATTATAATGTGTCTAGGTGTGGATCTCTTATGATTTTGCACATTCGGCGTCCTGTAGGCTTCTAGGATTTGGGATTCTGTCTCATTCTTCAAGTCTGGGAAGTTTTCTTGTATTATTTCATTGAATAGACTGCTCATTCCTTTGGTTTGGAGCTCTGTACCTTCCTGTATCCCAATGACTCTTAAGTTTGGTCTCTTAATGTTATCCCATATTTCTTGGATGTTCTGCTCATGGTTTCTTAACAGTCTTGCTGAGCTGTCTATGTTCTTTTCCAGTTGAAATACTTTGTCTTCATTGTCTGATGTTCTATCTTCTAAGTGTTCTACTCTGCTGGTAGTATTCTCCATTGAGTTTTTAAGTTGGTTTATTGCTTCCTGCATTTCTAGGATTTCTGATTGCTTGTTTTTTATAACCTCTATCTCCCTGTATAGTTGATCCTTTGCTTCCTGGATTTGTTTGCGTAATTCATTGTCTAAGTGATCTTTCATTGTCTGATTTTGCTGTTTAATGTCTTCCTTGATACTCCAGATCATCTGAAGCATGTATATCCTGACTTCTTTATCTGACATTCCATCTGCTGCAGCTGTTACCTCTTCTAAAGTTGCGTTGACCTGCATTGCTTGTGGTCCTTTCTTTCCTTGTCTTTTCATACTGCTTGCGTATCTTTCCTGCAGGTGCGGGCGGCGGCTCTGCTCTCTCCTTATTCCAATTGGGGTGTCGTGGCTACCACGCCGGCAGGTCACTGGGCCTGTTCTGGGAGCTGGCGGCGGCTCTGTTCTGCCCCTACTCCAATTGGGGTGACGAGTGTACCACGCCGGCAGGCCACCGGGCCTGATCCGCCGGTCGGTTGCAGGTTTGCCTACACTACAGGCGCAGGCGGCGGCTCTACTCTGCCCCTACTCCAAATGGGGTGACCTGTCTGTCGTACCGGCAGGCCACTGGGCCTGTCCTGCTGGTCGGTCGCAGATCTGCCCACCTTTCGGGCACGGGTGGAGGCTCTGCTCTGCCCCTACTCCAATTGGGGTGTCGTGACTACCCCGCCTGCAGGACGCTGGGCCTGTTCCTGGCATGGGCGGCGACTCTGCTCTGTCACTACTCCAATTAGGGTGGTGTTTGTACCATGCCGGCAGGCTCCTGGGCCTGATCCGCCGGTCTGTTGTAGGTCTGCCTACCTTGGAGGCGCGGGCGGTGGATCTGCCCTGCCCCTCCTACCACGCCTGCGGACCCCTGGGCCTGATCTGCAGGTTGATCACTGGTCTGCTCACCCTGCGGGCATGGGTGGCGGTTCCGCTCCGCCCCCACTCCAATTGGGGTCACGTGACCACCACACCGGCAGGGCCTGATCCGGGCATGGGAGAAGGATCTGCTCTGCCCCTACTCCAGTTGGAGTGACGTGTGTACCACACTGGCAGGCCACTGGGCCTGACCCGCCAGTCTGTGACAGGTCTGTTTACCTTGCAAGCGCGAGGCGCGGCTCTGCCCTGCCCCTCCTACCACGCCCATGTACCACTGGGTCGCGGGTCTGCCCACCTTGCGGGTGTGGGTGGCGGCTCCGCTCCGCCCCCTCTCCAATTGGGGTCATGCGGTCACCACGCTGGCGAGCCGCTGGGCCTGCTCCGGGCGCTGGCGGCGGCCCGGCTCCTCCCCTCTGGCTCGAGGACAAATTGAGGAGACTCCGGTGACTGTGCCTCACCCCCCCTACCAGGAGACCAACTGCTTATGTCACCGCTGGTATTGATGAAGTTCTCTCCTCCGCCGCTTTCTGCTGACATCAGATCTCTGCCATGTTGGTATCCTATGCGAATGGCAGCATTTCGTTCCCCTTGCCGGGCAACCAAAACAACGGGTGAGTCCTGACCGGCCCTCAGCAGGACCCGGACCCAGACGCAGTTTCCGCGGGCTCCTAGCCCCGGTCCAGGGAAGTTCCGGGAGCCGGAACTCGGCCGCTCCGTGCTCGGTGTAAGCTCCTATAAGTGTAAGCTCCAAGAAGCAGTCCCCGCGGGCTCAGTTCCGGGAGCCGGAATTCGGCTGCTTAGTGCTTGGTGTATGCTCTGATAGTAGCAGGGTCCAAGAAGCAGCCTCCGCAGGCTCCGCAGCCCTGGGCCAGGGCGGTTCCAGGACGGTTCCAGGAGCTGGAACTCGGCCGCCCCGCGCTCGGTGTTTGCTCCGATAAGATCAGATTCTAAGAAGCACCCAGGCGCTGAACCCTAGCAATCTGTCTGCAAGCCGCAGGCGAATTGCAGCCTGAAATTACCTGTTCTATGGCTGAATGAGCTGCGGTCAGTCGAAAACAGGGAAGGTGACGTCAGTTTACCAACATGGTGGCTGCTGGCCTCCTCTGTGGTCTGACCGGTGTGGAGAACCGAGATGGACCGCTTCCTTCCCCCGTCTCGAACCCAGAATTCAGCCCTGAGTACGGTGCTTGTGCGGCTGGCAGAAACTGCAGCGCTATAACCCTGCGTCTCTATCCCAGCTCGCGCTGCAGACTCTAGCCGCGGGGCGATTTGCTGAATAAGCAGTGTTACCCTCCGTGCGACAAACCTCTCGCGTTTGAGTCCCCGTAGCCGATCCTCGTGCGATGGAAATCCTTCCTCCAGGTTCCGGAGCACCCCACTATTGCTGGAAATTCCTAACAAGATATCCTTTAGCCGTCCTGACTTGTCATACTCCCACACAGTGAAGCAGCACACGGGGGCAATGCACTCCCCTCGCCGCCATCTTCCTCTCCCTTCAATATACTTTTAATATATGAGTCATCTAAAAAACAAATAATAAACTCATATACAAAAATATTTTCTGATTTCTCCTTATCCTTCTTACCTTCAGACAGTGCCCTATTCTTGGCCATTCCCCCCCCCCTAATTTTGCTGCCAACTTGAATTTACATAACCCTTATATCCCTTCTTACAATCTCTTAATTTCTTCTTTTTTTTTTCAAAGCATGTGAATTTAGGTTTAGTATTGGATGAGTCCCAGGTGAATCATTTGGATTGTGAAAAATAACCTTGGATCAATTTCTTTTATTTCTTCACTACACTGTTTCTAGCCTGTTTTACTTCTTTCTTTATGAGGGTATTACTCTGGCACATATCCCAATTGATGGAGAATCTCCAGAAAAGAGTGTTAAATTAAAAATATCAGTTACTGGCTTACCTCTTAATGAAGCAGCTGGCTTAAGAAGCTTTAGATTTAAATTATCTGCCCCAGCACTATTATTCAGTCTTAAGTAAGGCAGCACACCAACTCTCCGATAAGTAATTGGCTGAAACTAAAATTTGGAGGTGCCTACATTAGCAGACTGATTAGAGACATCACTGGTACTGGAAGGGGCAGCTCTTTTAGGCAAAGTCAGGTTCAGTACTCTGAACAGTACTAAGACTGAATTTTATAAAATGAGTGTTGAATTAATTTACAGTGGAGCTCATGTTAAGGATAAGAGAATCAGTGGCCAAACTGGTTTGATGGATCGTCTCATTATGATGTAGTGTAGATCAAAAAGCTTTCTATTACATGACAGAATTTCCTTGGTGCTCATTTATTCTTCTTCCATGAGTTGTATTAGTGCCACTGTTATGTCTTTCATTTTTAACTAGAGATTTCTTATTTTATACACAGAAATTTTTATAGGTCAATACAATATCATTTCAATTTTCCTGTGTCAGAGGACATTGTCAGGACTTGAATTCTTATCCCCCTCTGAATTCATACTGAAATTGATTTCCATTGTAACAGTATTAAAAAAAAATGAGATCTTCCAGTGGTGATGAGGACTTGAATGTGTTGTCCTTGTGAATGGATTAGTGCTGTTATTTTTGGAGTGGTTCATTATTGTGAGAGTAGATTCATTATCTTAGAAGTCAGTTTCTTGGGCTGGGGATGTGGCTCAAGTGGTAGCGTGCTCGCCGGCATGCGTGCGGCCCGGGTTCGATCCTCAGCATCACATACAAACAAAGATGTTGTGTCCACCAAAAACTAAGAAATAAATATTTTAAAAAAAAGAATGGTTATTACTTAAAAAAAAGAAGTCAGTTTCTTATAAGAGGATGAGTTTGGCTCCTTTCTCTCTCATGTTTCTCTCTCTCTCTCTCTCTCTCTCTCTTCTTTCTGCACTTCTACTTTCTATCATACAATGACACAGTATGAAGCTCCTTATTGGCACAATCCCCTCAGCCTTTGATTTCCCAACCTCCAGAACTATAAATAAATTCCTTTTCTTTATAAATTACTGAGTCTAATGTATTGTGTTTATTGCAAGGATAAAATAAACTATGACAGAAACTCAGAATCTATCATGGAATTTGCTACTCCTGGTTCTCTTTCACGTTCAAGGACTAATGCTTTCTTGAAAATTTTATTTGCCAAAGATAGAATGATAAGTGGGTACATTGTAAATAACCTCTTTTCTTCGGATTAAAAAATATATCTAAACTCCACTGGTATTTCCAATTCTAGTTTTCTTATTTCTCCCTGATTTAGTGAGAAAGATCTATTATTTCTTCAAAGTAAGCTGACTAAATAAATATTATGTGTCCAAACAAAACCAAACCAAACCTGATGCTTTACTTGTCATTAAACTATTTAATACAATCTGGACTCTACAAATCAGGTATCTTCCAGAATTTCATAAGTTTACCTTAGACTCAGATTTACAGGGCCAAGGATGAACATGAATGGAACTCTGGTGAATGTGATAGGGGATGTAATATAGTCAGCTGATGGCTTAGTCTGGAGGACCTGTAGTAATAACCACTACAATTATGGAAACACTTGCACGCATCTGTTTTATTTTCCAATGCTGCTTAATGAATTATATCAGATATAATAAATAGCTCTAAACTTTACCCTCTTGTTCCATGACTCACTGTATCACCAGATGTGGATCCAGATTCCTGGACATCCCTAGGAGAACCAAGTACACTTTCAGTAAATATTTTGATATGTATGCTTTAGTTTGACTCTTAAGACCTTAAATTTATCTACCAACAAGTCTCTTCACTTGCAATCCATAATGCTAAATTCTTTTTTAGTGACTAATATGTACCAAGAACTAGACAAGAAGGTCTATATAATAATACTATTTCATGTGAAAAGAAATTTATGTTTAAAAGTATTTTACCTACATTATAACCTGTGATTCTGACACAGGTGTGTGATTCTGACAGAACCGTATCACTGTTTTATAGATCTAAAAATGTCACAAAATCTAAAGGACTCATTTAAGTTTGCAGGCTCCACATTAAAGTGACTGCTAGGTTGACCCAAGACTGAAGCAGGGTTTTCTGCTACCTCTTTCAGTGCTTGGTTCACCACATTAAACAAGTGGTCCCTGTTTTGAAAGATCCTAAGATTTGTTTGGAGCACTGGATTGACACAAAAGGAAAAATTGCCAGCAGTAGAGTACTCAAAACTCATACAATACTTAAAATTTAAGGTAGTAAATGTGAAGTTATATTTTCTCTTAATTATTACAACAAATCAGTAAAATAGATAACATTAATATTATTATTGTGTCACCATTTTATACATAAGGTCCAGAGAGACCAAAAAAATTGAATTCCTTCTAGATCACAGTAAGAGTGTATGTGAGCCAGAGTGAAATAGGCAAGCTTAATATGGAAAAAAAGAAGGAGCTCGCCAGGTAGGTCAATACTTCCTGAAAAACATTCCCAATAAGCAAACACATGCCTTTAGTGTTCAATATGATGTCTCAAATTGATAGGAATCACAATACTGCTGTTCTTCTGGATATGAAATATTGCCAGAAATATCCTATGTGTAATATTTCTTTAAAATTCACAAGCATTTCTAATGTGTGATTAATTCTAGAACTTTCAGTTATACTGGAAATCTAAGGTAAGAGCAAATTGGAATCCATAGTCTATTAGGGTACAGTATATCCCATTTAAAATTGTAATGGAGAAAGTTTATGAGGTCTCATAGATTTCAGAGAAAGTGTTCTTATAGTGGAATTCCACTGTACCAAATGTATATTTATTAAAGAATGTTAGCTATATAGCAACTATATCTCCAAGTTATAAGGTCTAAAATCTTTAGAACTAAAAGAAGTTTTAGAGACAAATCATCTAATGTTTTAATTTTTATAGATATAAATTCAAGTTCATAGAGACAGACGATTAAGAGACACTAATCCTGAACTTTAAACTTTCAATGATTTTCATTCAATTTATCAAAAATATTATTTTCTGCATATGACTAAGTACTGTGCTTTGTGCTGTGATGAAGGAACATCGTTGTGCCTTCCTATACGCGAAGCAAAAAAACACTTTCTTCAGGAAGTATGAAAGAGTGTTGGACACAGCCATTGGGGATAATAGGGAGAAAAATAAAATTCATAATTTTCTTAGGAATAAATTAAAAAAATGAAATTTATCAAAGAAAGAAATATGTGTGTTAACCTTGAAAATTTTCAAAAGGCACAGAACTATCTCTTACTGGAGATATGATAGATTTCAAGCACAGTATGAATTTATTCTGTAAGTATTTATCAAACACTAACTATATGTCTGGCATTATTTTAGGAACTGGATTTATCACAGTGAAAGCTACATCTTGACCAGTTTGAAATTTGCAATCTTGGAACAGCGAGATAATAATGGATAGAAAGAGAGAATGGGAAGACTTACAGGAAATATAAGAGACAAGAAGAGAGCATGATTTAAGTACTCACCTCCCCTTTTGATTTTGCTACCACTTCCTTAAATAATGGCATAAAAATTATTGGCCACTTATCATTTGCCAGGCTATTATAAGTGCTTTATATTTACTGCTTTATTAAATCTGCATAGCCCATCTAATGAATTAGATAATTTCATTCATCCAGTTTTACAGGTGAGGAAACAGGTGTAGGAAAGTAAGTAATATGCTCAATGTCAGAAAGCCTTATGTGCTGGAACCAAGATTCAAACCTAGACAACATGAATCCAAAGACCATAATTTTTTTACATCATTTTTGAAGGGCTTAAGTACTTGTTGACAAAGTCATTATTGTTCAGAGCATTGTAATTGTATAAGCCTGGATGTCTGACTTTGGACAAGCTACTCAAATTCTCAAATGCAAAGTATGAGTAGTTGACTAGGTAATGCCTAAGGTTCCTGAGAATTCTCATGACACTCTGGTCCTATGATTTTCCTGTGTTAATTCTACCAGAGCTGCCCCCTGCTAAACTATTATCTAAGAAAACTAAATATCCCACACTCAGTATGACTTTGCTCTATACCACAGGATCTGTCATCAGGTCTAAAATTATTCTCGTTGAGTCATTCCTTGCAGTCAAGGTATTCTCTATGAGAAGGCCTCATTAATTAGCAGCAGCTTCCTGTTATTGTGGCTCTTCAGGAGTTGGAAGAGACAAAGAAAGCTTTTGCTCTGACCTAGCCTAGAAAATGGCTTCATTGGTTCCAGTTAGCCACGTTGCTGGTAACCTGAAAGTGTAGAAAGACAACTCTTCAGGAGGGGTGATAGTCACTTAATTTTTTTGTCTTGGATCTTCACAACTCATATGCTCTATTTCCTTTCTTTTCCTGTCCCCTCTTCATTCCATGTAGAGGAGAAAACAGACTTTGATTAATCAAAAAAGATTTGATAAATGCAAGTAAATTTTCAACATGTCCGGAAAAAATATTTAAAAAACCTAAAAATTAAAAGAACAGGTATATTAAAGAGATGGTCCTTGTCTGGGGATGAGTGATCAGTACCTACTAGATATGAAGAGACTCGCTGACATGAGAAAGTCCATAGATTATAATAATAGAGCTCTATCTTTTCCTTTCAGCAAGAAAGTAAACGTGAAATATAGAAGCAGTAGAAATAAATGGATTTACAGTGGTTATTTTTTTAAGAGCCAGAACAAATGAAGCTGAAATCACATTCCCTCCCCTTTCTCCGTGTTATGCATCCTATCAGGTCATTAAGTGGTTAGGCCTTCCCTAAGGTATGGCCATCATCAACACCTTTGCTTACCTCAGTCAGCTTGGTGCCCCTGCTGCTACAGATATTAATGATGTTGTGAACTTATTTAGTGTAAGTGCGGCTTAATGTGCGTTATTACATTATCCATCAGTTGTACGTTGCCCTTAGCAACTAGCATAAAGTTATCTCCAGTTCACTGCTAATTTTATATCTATCTTTGTTGGGTCAGCTCTGCTGGTTTCTCTGCTTCATATTTCTTCTGGGTTGTAACTCATAACAGTGCTACGTGAGTGTTATGGGAGTCACAGTCTTACAACTGAGACTATAAGCACTGATTGCAGCAAAACAATGACCCTGGGTGCATGGGGTCATAGAGAAAGTCATTGGTATCCTTTTGTTGTTGCCGTTGTTTTAGTATTCTCTTGGTAATATGATCTAGTGTAGATAAAGAACACAGATCTATGCTTTTGAAATTCCCCCATTTTAGAGACATCTATGCATGGATGCTATTTTCCTTTTATTTGAATATCTTTCTCTCTTGGATTGAAACATTGACTTAGGGTACGTGTCTGAAACAAGATGGAAGGTCATGTGGCCTTTCTTGGGTGAGCTAAAAAAATAAACCAATAAAACATCTTGCAGACCTATCTAGCACACAGAAATTTTTGTGGTCTGATCATCTTGAGAAAATGTTATTTCTTTCATCTGGGGTTGAAATCTGTGCTTGATTGGTAAAGCTTAAAGCAAAAATTATGTTTTAGAGTCAGTCCTGTGGTGCAGACGTCATTTTCAACAAAATTATTATTCATTTGTTTGTTTGACTAGATTTGGAGCTGAATGGATAGTTAGGGATGAAGCCATTAATCTGTGAGAGAGCAAATCATCTTGATATAACATTTTACTGTTTAATCTCTCTGGGTTACCTCCCTCATCTGCAAAATGGTAAGGTTAGATGGCTGAACTTAAGGTCTTGTTCAGACTGTTATGGAGTGTACTTTCTCATAGATTTCTTCTGAGTGGAATGTTCAATAATGTATTACATCATAGAAATCTGGTTTTAGAATAAAACAATATGGATCACTAATAGTAATAAAAATGATGCTAGTTTGTATCATCAGAAGACTGAAATAATACATGCTTATAAAACTTTTACAATTAACTCAGTCTTTATGATAATTCCAGTACATATCTGTAACTACTTCCAAGTGCTGCACTTATTTTTACTTAATAACACTGAACAAAGATTGAATTAGATTCTTCTACTGGGCAGGCTAATTTCTGGTTAAATGGAAAGATGCTCTGCCAAAAACTCTTGGCACATATGTGCTGACTAGTTTGTCTGTAGTGGCAATTAGACATCTTTGTACATTATCTATTAGCCCATTAGTATACTTTAGAAACATGCAGTAGGAATTTGTATAATTAAATTGAGTAGTGTCTCACCCCATTTTTGGCTTAACTAGCTAGCTCACTAGCATATATCCAAATACATATTTTGGTACACTAGGTCATACAAAAACTCTTCTTAAAGAATTTATGTTCCTTGCCTCTTTTTTTCCTGCTTTGACCCCTCCAGGAAAGCCTGAAGATATGTTTCAGTTGCTTTATGAATCCTACTTTGCATGTTTCTGCATAGATTTGCATGTTAAATTAAAGGAATTTTGATTTCTAAGTATGTAATATTGAATTCAATTAATAAATTCAGGCAAATTATTCCAATTATATTCAAAACCAGTATTCAAAGCTGACATTTGAGGCTCAAGTTGAATAACTTCTTAACTTTTGTCTCTTACCATTTCAGCCCTAAGTAAAAATCCAAAAGTAATATTAAGAAAAAAATTCTTTGTTCTGGTATAATACAGAATCATAAAATTCTCTTGTGTGGAAAATTCAAGAGATAATCAGCCTAAGTTTTTACAAGATCTACATACACATAACTCTGTGTGATCTACCCCAAACTTTTACCTCCTTAATTTCTGGTATGGATTGAATTGTGTCTTCCCAAAATCTATCTGCTGATGTCCTAGCTTACAATGTGACAGTATTTGAAAATAGGAACTTTCAGAGGTAATTGGGGTTATGTGAGGTTTTAAAAGTGAGTTGCTAACTCAATAAGATTGGTAGCCTCACAAGGAGAGAGATAGATGTTCCCAGACACTGAGGAAAGACTATGTGAGCTCCAAGGGAGAAGGCTGCTATCATCAAGTCAGGAAAAGAACTTTCAACAGTAATTAACCCTGTTGGACTCTGGTCTGGAAATTCTAGCCTCCAGAATTGTGAGAAAATAAAGTTCTGTTAGTTAAGACATCTAATCTGGTATTTTGTTGTGACAGCCAGGTAGACTGAGAATCTTATGTTCGAGTACTACTGCTGGCTCATGCCTGTCTAGAAACATTGGCCTTTATTCTCCTGTTCCTGGAGATACCATGTTTACTTCCATCTGAGGGATTTGGCACTAGATGTTTCTTATGTCTAGACATTTTTTTCACAACATATTCTGCATGGTCAATTTGACTGCTGTGTTCAAATCTTTGACTCAATGTCACTTCTCAGTGAAAACTTCAGAGTCCATCTTATTTACTATTATAATCAGCTGCCTCCTCAGCCTGCATCCTCGGAAACCCCTTTTCGCTGTTCCACATTTTACCCTTGTATTTCTATTGCAACATCACCTTTATATCAATAAATACCAGATTATTTATTTATGCCATTTTTATTGTCTGTTCTTTTCTCTTTAAATCACTTAAGAGTTTCAGCTGTGTAGGATAGTACATGCACAACACTTACTCAGTATATATTTGGTAAATAAATGAACAAGTTGTTATATGGAGACTTAGAAGATGTTTTTTGGTAATGCTCATCATAGCCTTCACTGGACTAAATCATAGAACTAACAATTGCTTTCATACATCTTATTGATTTATTAATCTATATAGCAATATTTCTAAAGCACTACTAGGCACTGAATTGGAATAGGAGGGGAGAACAACAGGCAGTTTCTAATCTCAAAGAATTTAGAGCTAGCTGTGTAGTATTCAAAGAAGGATACTGCCCAATGGTTTGCAATAACAAATATAAGGAGAAGACTCTTTATGCACATTCGCCTAACATTTTGATAAAATATAAATCAACACTGCTTAATTTGAAGACAGAGAAGGAAGTAGGAACTTCACTATTTGAGCCCACAAATCAATGAGAACTCTTCATTATATAGCCTGAGTTCATGTAAGACTAAGTTCATGAGTCTTACATGAACTCAGGCTATTACAATGGATCAATTTTGGATTGAATCAATTTTGACTTCTGAAAAGTAAAGCACAAGCATATTTGGCTTCAGTGTAGGTGAGTCATGATCTCTTTACTGTGATGTGCTAAATTTGCATCTTCTTTTAGACACTGGCTTTTTGAACACTCATCTAGAGACTCATAGATTGTAGTTTTAAAATGCAATTTGTTAAATGCCAAATGTCTTCTTTGATATAAGGAGAGTAACTAAGAACAGAGTAGGGACGAAGAGCAGGAGAAGAAGATTAACATTAAACAGGGATGAGAGGTGGGAGGGAAAGGGAGAGAGAAGGGAAATTGCATGGAAATGGAAGGAGACCCTCAGGGTTATACAAAAGTACATACAAGAGGAAGTGAGGGGAAAGGGAAAAAATACAAGGGGGAGAAATGAATGACAGTAGAGGGGGTAGAGAGAGAAGAGGGGAGGGGAGGGGAGGGAAGGGGAAGGGAGGGGAGGGGGGATAGTAGAGGATAGGAAAGGCAGCAGAACACAACAGACACTAGTATGGCAATATGTAAATCAATGGATGTGTAACTGATGTGATTCTGCAATCTGTATATGGGGTAAAAATGGGAGTTCATAACCCACTTGAATCAAAGTGTGAAATATGATATATCAAGAAATTTGTAATGTTTTGAACAACCAACAATAAAAATTAAAAAAAAGAATTGTAATGTAAAAAAAGTACATGTATAATGGCATAATTGGTATGAACATACTTTATATAGAGAGATATGAAAAATTGTGCTCTGTATGTGTAGTAAGAATTGTAATGCTTTCCACTGCTGTCGTGTATTTAAAAAATAATAATAAAAAATTCAATTAAAAAAACAACAAAAAAATGCAATTTGTTAGAAAGGCCTTCATGTTGCTAATATCATTTGTTGGGGCCTAAAAACTAATGTATGTGAACCTGATGTTTTCTGTTATAATCCTAAATGAATTGCTTGGAGAGTTTACATTTTTAGTTTTGTTTTTTTTTTTTTCCCTTCTTCCATAATCTCATACAATCCTGAATAATCAGGTTTGCATGTCTACATATAACATTCTTAAATTATAGCAAAGTTACTGCTGGGGTCTAAAGAAGAGGAACACTGACCCAACCATTTTCTTGGATTTTGTAGCAGTGACAAATTACTCCATGACCTTTATAGCAATTTGATTCTGAAACTTATTATGAATCTCTCAAATGGTATTTGCTTCCCTGCTGCATCTTACTATTCATATTATGCATTCCATAAGAGTTAGGAGATAACTTGTATGCATATTTAATTCTTTCCATATAATTCTATAAATAATAATTTATTAATTAATTTCAACAATTGTATTTTTAAAATTTTTCTATTATGCAATATTCTGTTGTGAACTTATCCCACAAAATATGGGGAAAACACACACACACATACAGAGAGAGAGAGAGAGAGAGAGAGAGAGAGAGAGAGAGAGAGAGAGAGAAACAAGTTAACAAAACTCTGGTTTAGAAGAAATGCTAATATTGATTAAATCTGATAACATTCCCACTTCTTATCTTTCTGGTTCCTGCTGCTGATGTAGACTTCACCACTGCAAGAAAACTCATGCAAAACTAGGTTGCTTTTATGATCAGAAAATTCTTCCTTATATTACTTCAAAATTTATCTCACCTTAACAATCCAAGATTGATGGATTGAAGAGCCCAGTTCCTCTTACACATATTAATTCTTTAAATATTTGAAGACCAATTTTTTTCAACATTCACTCTTTTTCTAGGTTAAGTATTTCTCAATTCTTTTGGCTTTAACTATGATAAAACTCCATCTCTTCAATTGTTGAATACTCAATATCCTAATCACCATTCAGTAAATTGTATCTCTCTTAAAATGTGATACCTAAAAAACAATACTTGTCATAATTTAACTTCTTGCCTTCCTCATGAGCCTACTTCTGATTCATTAGTCTTCTCTGAACTTTCTGACTCATGTTTTTCTTTCATACAATTTTCTCTATTTCATTGAGTAACTCCTTTTCTTCTCTGAAGAGATAGTAATAGAATGAGTTTTTAAAGTCCTTTCATTTTTTTCAAGATATTTAACCAGCGTTAATTTAAAAATATAAGCTTCTTTTCTTATGAATTTTCCAGTTACGAGAACCATTCTCTTGGTAGAACCTCAATTTAAAAAATAAGTTTTAAAACTTTTCATTCCCCTTGGTGGCTTCTCATTTAGTCCAAGAGCAATACACTGTGCTTAAAGAGGAGTATTATGTTTGAATCTGGAATGTTCTCCAAAAGCTCAATGGTTGAAAGCTTGGTCTTTTTGCAGAAAGGCTGAGATATGAGACTTTTAGGCAAGATTAGATCACCAGGGCTCCATTTGATGAATTAATCCATTGAAAGCTGAACGGACTATTGGGAGATGAGACCCAGTTGGAGGAATTTCGTTAGTGAGGATGTACCCAGAAAGGTTTATTTTCTCCATGGCTTGTTGCTCTCTTTTTCTTCCCTGCCCCACTCCCTCTCTGCTTCCTGGTTGCCATTAGCTGAACAGCTTTCCTCCTCCATGCTCTTCTCCCATGATGTTTAGCCTCACTTCAAGTCTAAAGAAATGAACCCAGCTGACCATAGACCAAGTCTTCTGAAATCATAAGTCAAAATAAATCTTTCCTCCTCTAAGTTGTTCTTATCAGGTATTATGGTCAGGGCAAAGCTGACTAATAGACAGAGGTTGTCTTCTGATGGCTAAGTGCCTCCCACCTTCTCCTTCCATCCAGAATCCATTTTTTTTCCTTCCAAAAGACAATTCAATGTCAAATGCCATAAAATTGCCAGCTTCATCTAGTTCTTCAAAATTCTTGTTCTCTCTAGAATATTTTCTTCCTAGTAGAATTTTTGCTCCTCCTGGAATGCATTTCTTGGGTTGTTCTTGTTAACACCGTCTCCTGCAGGCTTCAATGCTCAATTCAGCTGTCATACCTGTAAGAAGTCTTCTGTGATCTCATTAAATCTCAGATCCCAGATCAGTTTAAATGTCCTGTCTCTGTGAATTTATCATGCAACAATGTGATGCTACCATATCGCTGTTTCTGGTATGCTTATCTATAACCTAATGAGTTATTTAGCTTTTGGAAGTAACAGTACTTGTCTATTCAATTTAACATCCATGAAATGGCAGATTATAGGCATTCAATCATTACCTGTTAAATTAATGTAGAAATAAAATAGTAAATGAATGACATGTTATTCTTTATTAAGAAATATATACATAATATATACATAAACATGTGTATTCGAGTATAAAGAACAATAATTATATGAATTTCAATTTAGTCGTTACACAAGGTAAAGAAAAAGATCGTAGCTAGTAATAAAAATCTTTCATTCTATTCCCCTCTGTCTAGCAATTTTATTCTTTTTTCTAAATACTATTTTTCCTTTTTGTTTTAATACATGTGTGGTAAATAATAAATAATCCAGAATTTAGTTTATTCTTATTGAAATGTATATAAATATAATTTTATTGCACGTATTCTGTGCCTACATTAGTTTGGAACTTTTTCTTTAGAGTTTATATACAGTAATTTATATAGCTGAAATTTAATACTGTACTAGTACATAAATATCCTACTTTACAATATTATAAATGTTTATATCTATTTTATTCTTGATGGACATTTTTACTATACAGAATTTTATTATATTAAACAATGCTACTATAAACTTAAGGAAATACAATCCCAAGCAAGAATTTCTTTAAGGCACATACAAAGTATATCTGCTGATAAGGGGGATATGTAAATTTCAAATTTTAGTAGGTGATAACAAACTGTTTCCAAATAGTTGTACCAATTATACACACCTCAAGGATAAATGAGAGATTTTTTTTTTTTTGGAATAATTTGAGGAGCATTGGCATTAGTATTTCTGTAAAGGTCTAATGGAGTTCAGTTAATTCATTTGAGAATCCATTGGGCTCTTGGCTTGTCTGTGTTGGGGGGATTTTTATTAATTCTTCTATTGCTAGTGACTGGCCTATATAAGCTTTCTATGTCCTCCTGGTTCAAGTTTGTCGGAAATGTATCCATTTCTTATAATTTCTTCAATTTATTAGAGTCTAAGTTTTCAAATTAGTTCCTAATGATCATCTGAATTACTTTGAATTCTGTGGTAAATTATCTCTTTTCTTTTTTTTTAAATTTTTTATTGTTGGTTATTCAAAACATTACATAGTTCTTGATATATCATATTTCACCCTTTGATTCAAGTGGGTTATAAGCTCCCATTTTTACCCCATATACAGATTGTAGAATCACATCAGTTACACATCCATTGATTTACATATTGCCATACTAGTGTCTGTTGTGTTCTGCTGCCTTTCCTATCCTCTACTATCCCCCCTCCCCTCCCCTCCCCTCCCCTCTTCTCTCTCTGCCCCCTCTACTGTCATTCATTTGTCCCCCTTGTATTATTTTTCCCTTTCCCCTCACTTCCTCTTGTATGTAATTTTGTATAACCTTGAGGGTCTCCTTCCATTTCCATGCAATTTCCCTTCTCTCTCCCTTTCCCTCCCACCTCTCATCCCTGTTTAATGTTAATCTTCTTCTCATGCTCTTCAACCCTACTCTGTTCTTAGTTACTCTCCTTATATCAAAGAAGACATTTGGCATTTGTTTTTTAGGGATTGGCTAGCTTCACTTAGCATAATCTGCTCTAATGCCATCCATTTCCCTGCAAATTCTATGATTTTGTCATTTTTTAATGCAGAGTAATACTCCATTGTGTATAAATGCCACATTTTTTTTTATCCATTCGTCTATTGAAGGGCATCTAGGTTGGTTCCACAGTCTTGCTAATGTGAATTGTGCTGCTATGAACATCGATGTAGCAGTGTCCTTGTAGCATGCTCTTTTTAGGTCTTTAGGGAATAGACTGAGAAGGGGACTAGCTGGGTCAAATGGTGGCTCCATTCCCAGCTTTCCAAGAAATCTCCATACTGCTTTCCAAATTGGCTGCACCAATTTGCAGTCCCACCAGCAATGTACAAGTGTACCCTTTTCCCCACATCCTCGCCAGCACTTGTTGTTGTTTGACTTCATAATGGCTGCCAATCTTACTGGAGTGAGATGGTATCTTAGGGTGGTTTTGATTTGCATTTCTCTGACTGCTAGAGATGGTGAGCATTTTTTCATGTACTTGTTGATTGATTGTATGTCCTCCTCTGAGAAGTGTCTGTTCAGGTCCTTGGCCCATTTGTTGATTGGGTTGTTTGTTCTCTTATTGTCTAATTTTTTGAGTTCTTTGTATACTCTGGATATTAGGGCTCTATCTGAAGTGTGAGGAGTAAAGATTTGTTCCCAGGATGTAGGCTCCCTATTTACCTCTCTTATTGTTTCTTTTGCTGAGAAAAAACTTTTTAGTTTGAGTAAGTCCCATTTGTTGATTCTAGTTATTAACTTTTGTGCTATGGGTGTCCTATTGAGGAATTTGGAGCCCGACCCCACCGACTGTAGATCGTAGCCAACTTTTTCTTCTATCAGACGGCGTGTCTCTGATTTGATATCAAGCTCCTTGATCCATTTTGAATTCACTTTTGTGCATGGCGAGAGAAAGGGATTCAGTTTCATTTTGTTGCATATGGATTTCCAGTTTTCCCAGCACCATTTGTTGAAGATGCTATCCTTCCTCCATTGCATGCTTTTAGCCCCTTTATCAAATATAAGATAGTTGTAGTTTTGTGGATTGGTTTCTGTGTCCTCTATTCTGTAGCATTGGTCCACCCGCCTGTTTTGGTACCAGTACCATGCTGTTTTTGTTACTATTGCTCTGTAATATAGTTTGAAGTCTGGTATCGCTATACCGCCTGATTCACACTTCCTGCTTAGCATTGTTTTTGCTATTCTGGGTCTTTTATTTTTCCATATGAATTTCATGATTGCTTTCTCTATTTCTACAAGAAATGCCATTGGGATTTTGATTGGCATTGCATTAAACCTATAGAGAACTTTTGGTAATATCGCCATTTTGATGATGTTAGTTCTGCCTATCCATGAACAGGGTATATTTTTCCATCTTCTAAGATCTTCTTCTATTTCTCTCTTTAGGGTTCTGTAGTTTTCATTGTATAAGTCTTTCACCTCTTTTGTTAGGTTGATTCCCAAGTGTTTCATTTTTTTTTTGAAGATATTGTGAATGGAGTGGTTGTCCTCATTTCCATTTCAGAGGATTTGTCGCTGATATACAGGAATGCCTTTGATTTATGCGTGTTGATTTTATATCCTGCCACTTTGCTGAATTCATTTATTAGCTCTAATAGTTTCTTTGTAGAGCCTTTTGGGTCTGCTAGGTATAGAATCATGTCATCTGCAAATAGTGATAATTTAAGTTCTTCTTTTCCTATTTTGATGCCTTTAATTTCTTTCGTCTGTCTAATTGCTCTGGCCAGTGTTTCGAGAACTATGTTGAACAGAAGTGGTGAGAGAGGGCATCCCTGTCTTGTTCCAGATTTTAGAGGGAATGCCTTCAATTTTTCTCCATTCAGAATGATGCTAGCCTGAGGCTTAGCATAGATTGCTTTTACAATATTGAGGTATGTTCCTGTTATCCCTAGTTTCTCTAGAGTTTTGAACATAAAGGGATGCTGTACTTTGTCGAATGCTTTTTCCGCATCTATCGAGATGATCATATGGTTCTTATTTTTAAGTCTATTGATGTGGTGAATAACATTTATTGATTTCCGTATATTGAACCAGCCTTGCATCCCAGGGATGAATCCTACTTGATCATGGTGCACAATTTTTTTGATATGTTTTTGTATCCAATTTGCCAGAATTTTATTGAGGATTTTTGCATCTAGGTTCATTAGAGATATTGGTCTGTAGTTTCCTTTCTTTGAAGTGTCTTTGTCTGGTTTAGGTATCAGGGTGATGTTGGCCTCGTAGAATGAATTTGGAAGTTCTCCCTCTTTTTCTATTTCCTGTAGTAGCTTGAAAAGTATTGGTATTAGTTCCTCTTTAAAGGTTTTGTAAAATTCTGCTGTATACCCATCCGGACCTGGGTTTTTCTTAGTTGGTAGTCTTTTGATGGTTTCTTCTATTTCCTCAATTGATATTGGTCTGTTTAGGTTTTCTATATCCTCCTGACTCAATCTGGGCAGATCATATGACTTAAGAAATTTATCTATGCCTTCACTATCTTCTAATTTATTGGAGTATAAGGATTCAAAATAATTTTTGATTATCTTCTGTATTTCTGAAGTGTCTGTTGTGATATTGCCTTTTTCATCCCTTATGCTAGTAATTTGAGTTCTCTCTCTTCTTCTCTTCGCTAGCATGGCTAAGGGTCTGTCAATTTTGTTTATTTTTTCAAAGAACCAACTTTTAGTTTTGTCAATTTTTTCAATTGTTTCTTTTGTTTCGATTTCATTAATTTCAGCTCTGATTTTAATTATTTCTTGCCTTCTACTTCTTTTGCTGTTGTTTTGCTCTTCTTTTTCAAGGATTTTGAGATGAAGTATGAGATCATTTATTTGTTGGTTTTTTCTTTTTTTAAGGAATGAACTCCAAGCAATGAATTTTCCTCTTAGAACTGCTTTCAATGTGTCCCATAGATTCCGATATGTTGTGTCTGTGTTTTCATTTATCTCTAAGAATTTTTTAATTTCCTCCTTGATGTCTTCTATAACCCGTTGATCATTCAGTAACCTATTGTTCATTCTCCAAGTGATGTATGCTTTTTCCTTCCTTCTTTTATCGTTGATTTTCAGTTTCATTCCATTATGATCAGATAAGATGCATGGTATTATCTCTACTCCTTTATATTGTCTAAGAGTTGCCCTGTGACATAATATATGATCTATTTTTGAGAAGGATCCATGTGCTGCTGAGAAAAAAGTGTAACTGCTTGATGTTGGGTGGTATACTCTATATATGTCAATTAGTTCTAGGTTATTAATAGTGTTATTGAGTTCTATAGTTTCCTTATTCAACTTTTGTTTGGAAGATCTGTCCAGTGGCGAGAGAGGTGTGTTGAAGTCTCCCATGATTATGGTGTGGTGGTCTATTAGACTCTTGAACTTGAGAAGAGTTTGTTTGACGAACATAGCTGCACCATTGTTTGGGGCATATATATTTATGATTGTTATGTCTTGTTGGTGTATGGTTCCCTTAAGCAGTATGTAGTGTCCCTCTTTATCCCTTTTGATTAACTTGGGCTTGAAATCTATTTTATTTGATATGAGTATGGACACACCTGCTTGTTTCCGAAGTCCATATGAGTGATATGATTTTTCCCAACCTTTCACCTTCAGCCTATGTATGTCTTTTCCTATCAAATGCGTCTCCTGTAGGCAGCATATTGTTGGGTCTTGTTTTGTGATCCATTCTACTAGCCTGTGTCTCTTAATTGGTGAGTTTAAGCCATTAACATTTAGGGTTATTATTGAGATATGGGTTGTTCTTCCAGCCATATTTGTTTATTTCTGTTACTAAACATGGTTTGTTTTCCTCTTTGATTATTTTTCCCCCCTTTACTGTCCTACCTCCCACTGTTGGTTTTCATTATTATTTTCCATTTCCTCCTCCTGTAATGTTTTGCCGAGGATGTTTTGAAGAGATGGTTTTCTAGCTGCAAATTCTTTTAACTTTTGTTTATCGTGGAAGGTTTTAATTTCATCTTCCATCCTGAAGCTTAATTTCGCTGGATACCCAATTCTTGGTTGGAACCCATTTTCTTTCTGTGTTTGAAATATGTTATTCCAGGATCTTCTAGCTTTCAGAGTCTGTGTTGAAAGATCAGCTGTTATCCTGATTGGCTTACCCCTAAATGTAATCTGCTTCCTTTCTCTTGTAGCTTTTAAAATTCTCTCCTTATTCTGTATGTTGGGCATCTTCATTATAATGTGTCTAGGTGTGGATCTCTTATGATTTTGCACATTCGGCATCCTGTAGGCTTCTAGGATTTGGGATTCTGTCTCATTCTTCAAGTCTGGGAACTTTTATTGTATTATTTCATTGAATAGATTGCTCATTCATTTGGTTTGAAACTCTGTCCCTTCCTGTACCCCAATGACTCTTAAATTTGGTCTCTTGATGTTATCCCATATTTCTTGGATGTTCTGCTCATGGTTTCTTAACAGTCTTGCTGAGCTGTCTATGTTCTTTTCAAGTTGAAATACTTTATCTTCATTGTCTAATGTTCTATCTTCTAAGTGTTCTACTCTGCTGGTAGTATTCTCAATTGAGTTTTTAAGTTGGTTTATTGCTTCCTGCATTTCTAGGATTTCTGTGTGTTTGTTTTTTATAACCTCTATCTCCCTGTATAGTTGATCTTTTGCTTCTTGGATTTGTTTATGTAATTCGTTGTTGAAGTGATCTTTCATTGTCTGATTTTGCTGTCTGATGTCTTCCTTGAGACTCCAGATCATCTGAAGCATGTATATCCTGAATTCTTTATCTGACATTCCATCTGCTGCAGCTATTACCTCTTCTAACGTTGAGTTGACCTGCATTGCTTGTGGTCCTTTCTTTCCTTGTCTCTTCATACTGTTCGCGTTTCTTTCTGCTTGGTGAAACTTTGTGCTATTGAATTTTCCCCCTATATATTTATATTGGTCTTGTATAGTTGCAAAGTCTCCCTCGCAGGCGCAGGCAGCGGCTCTGCCCCTCCTCCAATTGGGGCAATTTGCCTCCCACACCGGCAGGCCGCTGGGCCTGTTCTGCCGGTTGGTAGCAGGTCCGACTACCTTGCAGGCGCGGGCGGCGGCTCTGTCCCTCTGCAGGCCGCTAGGCTTGTTCTGTCTGTGGTCGCAGTTCTGCCTACTTTGCAGGCACAGGCAGTGGCACTGCCCCTCTGCAGGCCTCTGGGGCTGTTCTGCCGGTGGGTCGCAGGTCCGCCTACCTTGCAGGCACGGGGTGGGGGGGGGGCGGCTGTACCCTTCCGCAGGCCACTGGGCCTGTTCTGTTTGTCGGTTGCAGGTCTGGCCTGTTCTGTTTGTGGTCACAGTTTCGCCTACCTTGCTGGCGCGGGGGGGAGGGCGGGCGGCTCTGCCTCTCAGCAGGCCGCTGCTCCTCTTCTGCCGGTGGGTCGCAGGCCCGCCTACCTTGCAGGAGTGATTGGAAGCTCTGACCCTCCGCGGGCCACTGGGCCTTTTCTGTCGGTGGTCACAGTTCCGCCTACCTGGCAGGCGCGGGGGGTGGGGGGTGGCTCTGCCCCTCAGCAGGCCACTGGGCCTGTTCTGTGGGTGGTCACAGTTTCGTCTACCTTGCCGGCGCAGGGGGAGGAGGCGGCTCTGCCTCTCAGCAGGCCCCTGCTCCTCTTCTGCCGGTGGGTCGCAGGCCCGCCTACCTTGCAGGAGTAATTGGAAGCTCTGCCCCTCTGCGGGCCACTCGAGAGTTTTTTTTAGCACACACGCTAGCCAATATGAACACTAACTTTCAATTTGCTCTTCAATCTCAGACATGTGAAAGATATAGATATGGTTCTAATTTGAATTTTCCTGAATACTAAACTGGTGGAAAGCACTTTTTTTCCTCACATAATTAAGAACACATTGTGTTTCTCCTTCTATGAAATGCCTATTTACTCTTTTGCCCAATTTTCCAACTGGTTGTTTGTCTTTTACTTAATGACTTGTAGATAGTAAGGCTGTGTATGCTATATGTGTAATAAATATGTTTTCCAGTTTGTCTTTTAACATTTTTATATTTTGCTATTCATATTTAAGTCTTTAATCCACCTAGAATTAATTTTTGTGCATATATGAGTTATGGATTCAATTTTTTTTATGAGTAACCAATTGTCTCAGGATAATTTATTAAAAATAAATTTAAAAACATATTCTTACCATTCTGTTCTATAATGTCTACATTGTCATAAATCAAACTTTCATATATGCATGCCTTTGTTCTGAGCTTTCTTGTCTCATTTGAATACTTGTTTAGCACAGTGTCAGTACACCATCTTGATATCTTAGTTTTATAATTAATCTTGATACCTTCCTTTAACTTCATTCTATCTACCTTGCTCTTTCTCGGAAACATTTAAACTAATCTTGATTGTTTAGTCTTTAATGCAAATTTCAGATTCAGCTTCTGAAATTTCATAAAACATTTGTTGAACTTTTGGTTGGAACTGGATTGGACACAGGAAGAATACATCTTTCATGTTACTGAGTATTCCGGTCCATAAACATTGAATGTATTTTGATCTAAGTGAATTTTTGCAGTGTATTTCAATAAAAAACTTATGCTTATTTTAAAAAAAATCTACAAAATCATAGAATTTGCAGGGAAATGGATGGCATTAGAGCAGATTATGCTAAGTGAAGCTAGCCAATCCCTAAAAAACAAATGCCAAATGTCTTCTTTGATATAAGGAGAGTAACTAAGAACAGAGTAGGGATGAAGAGCATGAGAAGAAGATTAACATTAAACTGGGATGAGAGGTGGGAGGGAAAGGGAGAGAGAAGGGAAATTGCATGGAAATGGAAGGAGACCCTCAGGGTTATACAAAATTTCATACAAGCGGAAGTGAGGGTAAAGGGAAAAATAATACAAGGGGGAGAAATGAATGACAGTAGAGGGGATAGAGAGAGAAGATGGTAGGGGAGGGGAGGGGAGGGGGGATAGTAGAGGATAGGAAAGGCAGCAGAATACAACAGACACTAGTATGGCAATATGTAAATCAATGGATGTGTAACTGATGTGATTCTGCAATTTATATATGGGGTAAAAATGGGAGTTCATAACCCACTTGAATCTAAGTGTGAAATATGATATATCAAGAACTATGTAATGTTTTGAACAACCAACAATAAAAAAATTAAAAAAAAATCTTTTTTTGTGGAGGGGTTAGATTTATTCCCAGGTGCACTGTTTTTTGATATTATTTAATTGAAATATTTTATATTTCAAGTATTTTCTCTAACACATTGTTGGTATCCAATACGATTTATTATACTTGTGTCAATTTTGTATTAAGCAACCTTGTTATACTTTCTTATTAATTTCAATAATGGATATAGAGATTTTTAAAAACTATCTGAATTAGTTATCAATTATCTGTGAACGTTGTTTCTTGGCTTATAATACATATTATTTATTATTAATATCCATTGTACTTATTTATCTAGTTATTTGATAAATTATTATTGACATATATATGTATATAAAGTTTATCTATCTACTATTTCTAAAAGTCTGTAGCTCATTTTCAAATATGCTTGGTAATACTTTATGCTTTCCTGTTGCTTGCTCATATTTTCAAACTTGAGTTTATTTCTCTTTGTTTTATAGACTAAGTCTGCAGCTCTTCACAGATCCCACTTCTAAAATGGATTTCCTATTAGCTTTTCTTGTCCTACATTTTACTTCCTGTCCTTCCCTGAATTCCATGCAAGAATCAACACAAGAAGCACAAACTTTTCAGAATTTGACAGAATCCAGGACCAAAAATTGTCCTCCAAAGGGTCTATTCTCCTATCATTCTCATCTTTGCATCTTTCTTTGTGTGTCAGATAAATAATGAAGTATGTGTACGTATCTGTAAATATAGATAAAATGCCTATATATGGTATGTACATATGTCTAGAGAGTTGTTATATACATAGGTAATTACATTTGCCATATCTATGTGTGTATAATATATTTTTTATGTATTTGTACATATGTACATCACATATACACATATTGCTACTAATTTATACACTTTGTATTTCTGTGGATAGGAACATGACATATACAGATATTAATATGAATTCCATATTATACAGTAGATTAAATGATTTTACATGTTTATGTATCTACATATATACACATGTATAATTTTAATGTGCATCATGATCATTCCGATCAAGAAGCATTCAGAATATCTGCTATATCACCAAATACATAAGTTTAATTTATGTTTGTAAAACTCGCTCATTTTTAATCTGAAGAGTCAATCAACAGTTATCAGCCAAATGGCACTGACTAGTTGACAAGTATTTTATTTAGCTTTTTCATCACTATGACCAAAAGACATGACAAGAACAACATAGAGGAGAAAAAGTTGATTTTGGCTCACATAGTTCCCAGTTAATAAGTGGTGGACTCCACAGCACTGGATCTGAGATAAGGCAGAACATCACAGCAGAAGGATGTGGCAGAGGAAAAGAGCTCAGGACATAGCAACAAGAAAACAGAGAGCAGGTTCCACTCACCATAAAGGCATGCCCCTGGTGACCCATCACCACCAATCACACCCTTACTACCTCTAGTTACATTCAATTAATCTGTCTCAGTGGATTAACTGATTAGGCCATACCTCACAATCTAATCATTTCATTTCTGAACATTCTTCCATTGTCTCACACATGAGCTTTGTGAGACACCTCTCATCCAGTCCAAAACCACCAAGAAATAAGAAAAAAGTTGAATTGCCATTAACACTGACCATCATTTTAAAGCCAGTCAGAGCAAGTTATTTATAAAATTTGATTTTTACCAACTATTACTTTTGAAAACATTTTATAAGAAATTGATTTGCATTTGCATGGCCATCTCTTCTATAATTGCTACTCTGATACCCTTGTCTATTCTATGTGACAATTAATTTAAACTATCTTAGCTTTAAAAACAAAACTTGGAGTCACTAAGCAACTTGCATCATGCCAGAATGCAGAAGAAGGCAAAGCCAGTGTGTACTCCTAGAACTTCAAACACAGAGGACATCTCTATAGCACTGCCTCATTCTAAACATGAGAGATCCTTAAATTCTCTACCTACACCTGTGCTTCTTTGTATAAAAATTAATCACTATTTATAGTAGCCATCTAACCAAATTACAAGAAAATATAACTGTATTATAAGTTTTAATTGTGAAGTAGGCTTGTACAGCGTGAAATGCTTTTAGCACAGCACCTAATTCAAGGGCTTTAATTCCCAACCCATCAACTTCTTTTAACCACATACACAATATTGAGCCACCTTTTATTCTTTCACCACAGATCTGTACCTTCTGTAGCTTCAAAGAGGGCAGTTTGATCACCAGTCTATTAGATACATATGCACATCAAAAAATAGACAAGAATTTCAAAAAAGAAGCGAACCTGTTCTTATGGTCCAAGGACAAAGGTCATTCACTCGAAGACAATATACTGTACATATGTTATTTATATGCCACCATTTAACTGCTCTTCAATGAAAAACATCTTGTTTCCATAGCAACTGCTACATTGCATACTGTCTTTGAGATTACTATATCATTGTACTAGATATACAGAAAGGCCTTCACAATCTTAAGTCATTTCAAAGTCTGCATTTTTAACAAAGTTTAAAGAAAAATAAAAAATAAGTATGAGTTATCCCTCTTTACTGTTTTGTTTTAGAGCCACTTGGTTCTGCATGGACTATATTTTTTTTCTTAATTTTTAGCTGATAAAAGAAATACCAGCAAGTTATATTTCACAATGTTAGTAGAAGAATCAGACAACAATGTGGTTTAATAGAAAAAGAATTACTATGTGACAGTTATGGCTGTATCACATCTATTTGTTTTTACATCCGTTGAGAAGTTCACATCCTGTCACAGTGGTGACATCTTACTGAGCCATGATGTCCTACTGAACGTAAGTATTTTCCTTCTTCAATGCAGAATTTAGACATGCTCGTCATATCTTCTGTTTACTCCTAATTTTTTCAAGAACTGTCATCAAGTCCCAAAATAACATACACCTTTACCAGAAAAAATTACAACAGAAATATGCTGACTATAAAATTCTATTTTGGCCAAATGAACCATGTTTATAGCTGTTAATGGAAAATTTTATTCATAATAAAATCTAATATTTATTGAGGGATTTTTATATGCCAAGCTGTATGATCATACTTTATTCATTATATATTTTAGTCTTCAACTTATTTAATGACCTAGCAGCTATGATGTCATGTCATAATGATAAAACTGAGGCTTACCAGATTAAGTGATTATCCCACAATTTGAAGCATAGCAAGTGGCCGATTTGAGTCTGTCCTCATATCACTCTGGCACCAAAGCACAAACTCTTTACCTCAGTGCTATATTGAGTTCTTTACTGGATAGACTGCCAAAATCCTCGTGATGGCATGGGGTGGGGGGAGTTATTTCTCAAATATTATTAATACAATTTTCTTAATTAGTTTTTAAAGTTCTTACCTCTTAGGGAAAAAAAAAAAAAACCTGTGAAGTCACACCAAAGAAACAACAATGTACTTACAAAGTTACAACATCCTTGGTTCTATTCCATGTATTCCCTCCTAAATTTGATAGTATTTCCTGTAATTCATTAAATTTACTAAATTTATTAAATTTACTAATTTATTAAATTTACTAAATTTGATAGTATTTCCTGTAATTCCTGTAAAATATTTGCAACTATCTCTAAAAGAGTAAAATGGTTTTAGCTAACAAGTCCATAAAATAGGATGCAAAGGTCCACTTGATTGCCTCACCAAGCTCAAGGGACCCCAGATCTGACATGACATTTTGGTTTGGAACACAGTAAAACTGAAACTATAATCTCTAACAACAGAACATCTGCTTGCATATGCTGTCTTCTATAAATTGCTATTGTAAACTCTTCTAATGTTGCTGGTTACAAATGCAGATAGGGAAATCAGGATTCGACAAAGTTGAGACTCACTTGGTCCAAATTCCCAGGGTATAAGCACATTGTGACTGCAGGCAGACAAGTAAAACTTTCTAACTGAAAATAATGTAAATCACAAAGATAGTCTTTTATGTATTTAAGGTTTCTTTTTCATATACATATGTAATCTTAACAATTCACTAATTACAATATTTTTATTTATTATTCAAAACCTTAGCTAAGACCCAAGAGGTTGTCCAACCCAAGTTAAATATTATATAATAAAGTAATTTACCAATAATCACTGTTCTTTGAGTTCCTATATAGTTTGGAGTATCCTGGTATGCCCAACATTAAAATGATTTCTCATAATAATCTAGCCTACTAAAACATTATCAGAAAGATTAGTAGATTTGCTTAGTAGTCCCACAGCCAGTTAGGTATCCATTTAGAATTGGAATCAAGTATCAGGTTCCCAATGTCTCTTTTCTTTTTAGTGAGTAACTAGTTTCAGAAAAGACATAATTTTGACATTCCTACTTTCCTTTTAGATTTAATCTTTAAAACAAAAATTAAAATTTTATTTCACAATATCTGCCTAAGCAACTGCAAAACACAAAAATCAGATATATAATTTTAACCTCTTAAAAATAATTGAAACTATATATTTCCAAAATGTTGAACTGTCAGGAAACACTAAGTGACCCACAGTTATAGAGAAACATTTTTTTTTTCAGTCACATCTAGGATTGAATTCTCCATCTCTTTTTTACTCACAGAATAACTGGAGTAATTATTCTAATACCTCAAATAAAAATATTTATTTGCATTTTTAAATGCAAAAATTACATTTAAAAAAGTATGTATCAAATGTCTTAATAAAGAGTAAATTAATGTACATTTTAAAACACATGTCTGCAAATGATCTGTGTTCACAGAGGGTTAGTGGAAATGAATATTCAAAACCAGTCTGATATCTTTGAACACATGGGTAGAGAGTGTAAGGTTTCTGTCCTTGTGATTATATAAATGTACTTTTGGAAAATATAGATTGGACAGAAAGGAGCCACTTACACATACAACTTGTTTTGCATTTATTTTTGTCTAAAGAAGTAATTGAAGTAAAATATAAATTGGTAAATTGACATATTTGTCAAACATATCATTAAATTTAACAAATATGTTAAAATTTTACAACACACCATGTTCAGTGCCATAAATGCATATATACTTTACCCTTCTGAAAATTCTGTGTAATTATTCTTTAGTTGATATTGTCCTAAAATATTTGGGTAAGTATTCAGGATTTATGACCATATAAATAGAGGATAATGATAGATGTATGTATACTCTATGAGAGTTTGCTAATGGGAACATGTACCATTTGGGAGGTTAATATGTGTTAACTTCTCCAAAGACTATAATTAAGCAAAAGTTTCCTTCCATTCCTTGTGAAAACCTGTTAATTGTTTCAGGAAGTCATTGATTGCCTGTTATTGAGTCAAAACATATATGCCTAGACAGATGGCTTAATGTCACAAAGTTATTGGCTCATATAACTAGATTTTTATTACTAAGCTTCAAATGAAAAAAGAAAAAGCTGTGAATAATAAATAGAAAGCAAAATCATATACATGAGATTAAGCTATTCTCCAATATTAAAAAATATGGTACTAAAATTTTTAAAAGTTTGTAAGGGTAGTGGAATTAGATCAGAAACTTTCTGAATAAATACAAACCCAGTGTAAAAATGAACTTGTATGCTCACACAAGGGCTTGTTGTACATGACCTTGAAAATCTACTGACCTTCTTAACACACCACCCATGTTAAGTAATGTGCAGGATTATTTTGAGCATTGAATTATTATGAAAAGTGCATTATAGACTCAGTAGGAAAATAATCAGCACTATAAACCTGTGTTTAGGCTTAAAATGGCCTTTATTTTATATGATTTTTTTAATATTTAGCAGAATAATAATATTGAAATTTTAGTGAAAGTTTTTAAGTTGCATGTGTATTCATTTCTGTATATTTATTTCCAAACATTAATGAAACATGATATAAAATCATGTTTATCAACACATTCAAAATGTTTCTGTATGTCATTTAACTATGATACTGATTAAGATGGTCAATATTTTCTTCAAGGTCAAGCATAACACAACAAAAAAAAGTATTATTTCCCCTCTATATGATCCTCTTCTTTCTCTCTGTGTCTCCTTCCTGTCCCATCTCCTTTGCCATATATTATATATACATAGTTATTTGAGGTGGAAGGATGAACAGTTTGGTTTATCTGTTACACCAAATTTTCTTTTCTCTAAATGAATTCACATTTTCTAACCATTAAAAGTAAATTATTTTTGCATATGCATAAAAGAGAATAAAATTCAAAGTAATAGCAACAAAAAGAATGCCTTTTGCATGCAAGTATATTCATTTGCTTTTAGAAATCCAAAGTTTTCTTACATTCCGGCCCCCACAAGGAAATTGATAAACAGAGTATATATTTTTTTTTTCCTTTGCTTTTGCATTACTTTGTAGTTTAAGACATTTTGATCTGTTTTCTGAAAATTTCCAATAAAGTTAAATTTCTTATTTCTAGTTCAATATACGCTAGCGTAATTTTTACAGGATCTGAGAATGAATCCCTTTCTCTCTGTTTTTAAAGATTATTCTGCTTATTTTCCAAATAAAAATAATTGACATCATTTTTTTTTTCTTTTCTTTTTCTTTTTTTCTTCCTGGTAAACATGGAAATTAATACAATTCTTAACCCTTGATCTCTCGCCCTTGACTTCCTCCCAAGTTATCTTCCAGTTTAACATGTAAGTCAGACACATAAGTAAGGGAGGCAGAATGAATGCATGGAAGAAAGCAGTTTTCCTGGTGAGGAGCAGGCATGTGAAGCCCTTCAGAACTTCCTTCCCCACCCTTGTGCTTTTTGATGATTGGGATAGCATGGGTAGTGGAAACAGATGTTATCAGCTCTGCAGTTTTTGGCTCAGGATAAAGGGAGCAAAGGCTAACGGAGTCATGCTGTTTAGCAAACTGTAATGCACCCTTCATCTTTCCAAAATATATCTGGGTAAAAAAGTAAATTGCCAGGCTTGATGGTGCTGTGGATGTTGTACTTCCCTTAGTTAGGAAACATAGAGAGTGGAGAGTAGAAAACCAACTAAATTATCAGTTTATTAGCAGAGTCAGGTATCTCTGCTATGTCCTGCAGCTGCTTTTTAAATGCCATTTCTGTGAATCATAAATCTGTGTACAGAACCCTTGCATCTCCAAAGGGCCTTTGGATGCTATTGCTGCCTTTCATGATAATTGGAGAAGTTTTTTTTTTGTTGTTTTTTTTTAAAAATCAGCACAGGAAGGAGGAAAATACACATTCCTTTTTTATTTTTGTCTTTGATTATTGCTGTATCCTTGAATGAATCATGTCTAACTTCTAAGTCTCAGTTTCTCCATTCTCACGACCAGTATATAATTGTGCTATATGACTCATGCCACTTATCTCATGTAAGTGTGATCTGAATGTTTGTGTATTACTTTACAATGGAGAATGCCTAATTAATTTTGGTTCCTCTGTGGCTGATAAGACTTCCCGTTAAATATATAATAGACATGATTGGCTGATAGCTGTCATAAGTTGTATCAGTAACCTGGTAATGATAGCAATTAAAAGTTATTTGGTTTTGAAAATGTTTCCAAACAAGCCCAACAAAGACAATGTGACTCCAGGGTCTGATCTGTTGGAAGAGAGACTATGTCCCTCAGGATACCCACTCTGACATCACTCCTCTCTGTACCCTCGTTTCACCAAGCCACATATATATATCAGAATCAGAAGAACTGAAGGCATCATTTTATTTATGAGCCTTTGCTTCAGCTCTTGGGCTCCATCTGCTGCAGTGCATCAAGAGTTAATAAGCTGTAGTCTTTGTTGCTATCACATACTACCTAAGAGGGAGAGAGATGGTTTTCTGTGGATCTTTTGCTGTCTACTCTGAAAAGGCCCCCATATAAAGCACAAAAATCTGATAACTTCTGTTAAAAATATATATTTTTTTAATCTTTGACCTTCCAGCATATGTGTACAAAAAAAAAAAAAATAAAAGGTAAGAACAATAAATGCTGCATTATGAAGATGGGAGGTCAGGGTGACTGAGGCCTGGGGGTTCAGAGAAGTCTTCACAAAAGTGACCAGAGCTAAGCTAGCTCTGACCAAAGGCCAGATTTGGACCTGAGGTAGCTGGCTGCCTTCTCTTGGGATATATTAAGCTGAAAGGCTTATCTATATGCCGTTGGTGAGGGTTATTGTTGTTGTTGCTGTCATTTTACTTGGTTATGTTTTGAGTTGTGAGCAAAAATGCTCAAAAAATCTGACTCCATTTCCCCAGCGTCCTGACACCTTATTGTCTTACAAGCTGCAATTTCACACGTTGGGGCTTGCTACTCCTGGCTTAGATAAAGCAACAGTAGGGAGAGACACATCTGGAACAAAGTTAAGGTGGCAAGAATATCAGTGTTTTATTTGAGAAAAAAAAAAAAAAAAACTGGAGAAGACCATTAACACCAAAGAGGATTTTCCAGTTAGTGAAGTTTACAATGGTACTTGAAAAGGGGTTGGTTTGTTAGAATGTTTAAGCATCAGAAAAATTTTGTCTGCCTCAATGAAAATGTGCTCATATTTAATTCTTTGCTACAATTTCAAGTTTGGCGAAACTGAAGGGAAGCAACACAGAGTCTAAACGTGAAAGCGCATCCATTCATCCCTGCTGCACTGCCCGGGAAAGTACCATCCATGCACTGATCCTAACAAATGGCTTCATGGTCCTGGTTGCCTTGGTCCTAACAAATGGCTTTGTGATCCTGATTGCCTGGAATGTGATTCTTAGGTGCTTCAGGACAGACTCATCTGCCATCCTTTTTCCTTATCTGTTTTTTTCTTTCTTTCTTTTTTTTTAAAATGGCTTTAAAAATGATGTCGTTCTGTGAATTAGAATCAAGAAATAATTTCAATATTACTTAATTACACAGATCATCAAGATCTTGGACAAATGTCAAGGACCTTTGTAATGAGACAAAGTTATCAGAGAAACAATAATATTCTTAGCAGTAGACAGTTTTCAAATAATTTCATTCATTACATTTCCTTAAAATAAAATGGTGTAAAATATCAAGTCACATTGAGCCAATTTAGATTGTGACTTTCTCAGACTGAAGAAATTAATAGACAAAGCTCAACTTGGGCTAAAATTAGTTTCCAAGGAAAGTATTTGAGTTCACTTAGAGTGTGTATTTAAAAATTTATTGTATTTTACAATTATTATTCATGAGCAAGCTTAAGCAACTCACTAATAAAACTAATGGCATGCCACAAGATGCAATTAAAATTGCTTAGGTAAAATAAGATGACCATTAGAACTTCCTTTGGAGGAATAGTAAGTGCGCAATTGTGCAAGTGGTTGTTGAGTATGTGAAAAATTTAATTTGGCTAATTAGTGACCAGGGTTTGATAGGCAATTACTTTGGTTATGAGAGTCCTGTGGATTCTATATCACCCTTTTTAAAAGGAAAATAATGTGGTATAAGGACTATAAAGAGAAAGTTCATTCAGAAAGCAAAAAAGGGAAAATATATCATTTTCTCTTTGATCATGTGTTCCATTTGAGATTTCTTATTCCATTGAATGCTGGAAGCAATAAGCCCCTCTGGCCAAACTCTCACCTCTCACATTTTCTATTCAAAGCCTGTCAAGGCAGATGGCCAGCCACAAATGCTACATTTATTGAATTGTGAACCTTAGTACTTTATTTGAAATATGCAAGTATTAATCAAAGTGCCAAGATAAAAAGAAAAAAATAATAAAAGTTCAAATTGCAAGAGTTGGAGTAAACTACTCATTGGGACACAATCACTCATGTGTATTGAAGTGGAGTTTGCTGAATCCATGGAAGGGGGTTTTATGAAAGAACTCAACCAGTAATGGGAAACAATTATGATAGTAGCAAAAAAAAAAAAAATTGGCAACACCACCAACAAAACAAAACTCAGAATTTTCCATCATGTTTCCATGAGCCTATGACCGCTTTCTGGCTCCACTTTTTAAGGAGTTGAAGCTGCTCTTTCCCAGCTTCACCTTCTTCCCAGTGAATTGGTTAGCATGGTGGCAAAATGACCAGAATTCTCCTATCTGCTCAAGGGCTCCCCAGTAGAACAGGGTGTTCTGTGAATATCCAGGCATGGGAAAGAACCATAGTATCTGAAAGAAGGATACTATTATGTACTGACTGGAAACTCACCACACTTTGAGAACACAATGAAAGAGAATTATTTCCCTAAAGCAAGTTATAGAATCAATATTGAGCAAAGGACTTGTAGAATATTGAAAATACAGAAAAGTGTTGAATATGTAATTCCTTATGAAGTATCATTAAGCAGGGAATTCCAAAACAGGTAAAGTTTGCAGTAGTATTTGTCTGTTTACCATCACCATCCAGAGAATTTGTCAATTGTTATGAGCGTCCAAGAACATGCAGATGTTTTGGGTGGCGGTCCTGAAGGGTTCTTCTAAATTCTGAAGAGAAACACTTGGGAGGAGTGCTTTCCATTTTTTAGAAAAACAATTTATTTCAATAGGGGACAGATACTCCAATTGAAATGTGTACAGTATTGAGTTACTTCCTCTGATGGGTAGCATTCTCAAAAGCCATCAAACACTGAAGGAAAAGGATATATTTTTTCAAAAAAAAAAAAAAAACATTTATGTTCATACCTCTCCATTTGCATTTAAAAACTGGTTTCTATCATGCAGCCATAGAGCTTGTTGGGGACCTGTCTTTACACTTACCCAGCATAAGGACACAGAAATAAAATCCTTTGCACTCCACAAAGTTTCATATATTTGGCCACACGTTTGACTGTGAAACACAAAAATTGCACCAAAGAAGAAAACATTTTTTTCCTTTTGTGGAGAATTTGTTCCAACTTGTCTCAACACATCTGTATGTATTGTAGATGAATGCAGCTTCTTTCATGAAATCCCATAAGGTGTTTCTGCAATGAGCAACACTCATTTAACAAGTGCACTCTGCCATGCAGGAGGGACCTGCCAGGAGCAACAGCATGCCTGGAACGGAAATGTTGTTTAATGAATATTTATTGATTATGAATATTCATTAAATTAACATCTTTATAGCTGGCCCCAGGCTTTGTAACTTGTGTGGCAGTAAAGTGTTAAGTAAAGTTTTCAAGCCTATCTTGAAGCCCTTTGAGGTTCAGATAACTCTAAAGATTACTAAGAGAGAGTTTTCTTTGGGGACAGTGACAACTGAAATATTCTAATGTGGTATCATTTGGCATCAAAACAGTTGTTTTTTGGATCTTGGTCTGAAGGGCCCTGACCTTGCATCTCAGATTTTTTGGTACCATCCCCATAACAGAGTGCTTTAGTCATTAGCTTTCTGGTTTTTCGTTTTTTTTTTTTTTTTTTCATCCTCCTACTTACTTCATTAATCCTGGGCATCCTCCATTTGGCATGGATTACTGAACAGGTTTGCTTCTCCAGGTCTCTTGGAGGATAGGTTTGCCCTTTTTCAACCCACTTAGGAGAACAAAATCTTCCTAAATCACATTTTTGGTCATGTAATTCACCTATTTAAAATTCATCAAAGAGTTTTCATTGCCTTTAGCATCAAACTCAAGGTCCTCATGCAAGATTGGGATCCTGCTATCTTCCTAGCTTTATTCTCACCAGTCCCTACTTATTTTAGGTGCCAGCCATAGTGAAAAATTCTCACACCAATACTTGCCTCTAGGCCTTGGAACATGTTTTACTTTTGGCCCAGGAATCTGCTCCCGTCACCCTAAATCTTTAATCTGGCTTAACTCCTACACTCATCTTTTCGATATTAACTTATGCCTCATTTCCCTTGGAAACTCTTTTTGGATCTCTAAAGACTGGCATGGATGGTCCTTCTTTGTGCTTTCACATCATCCAGATTTACTGCTATTTTAGGACATACCGCACTGCACTGAAATTCCCTCTTTAGTCTTCTCTACAGACTCCACAGTCTTCTTGACACTTGGGACTATATCTTATATTTATTATATAATAAAATGCCATCACCAAGATCAATTCCTGAATATATGATAGTTTTTAATATATGGGTATAGATGTGAAAATGAGTTAATCACCATGTTTGATTCTGCCAGAAGCCTTCTCTGAGGGTCTTGTTCAACCTGAAGTAGTGTCAGGCAGTTCTGATCGACTGCTGGGAATATTGGTTAAAAAAATAATGAACGTGGATTTCTCATCGCAGCATTTGGGGAAATAGGGGATTTTGGAAGTTTCATTATATTCACTGTAAGACAAACTCAAGCCAAACTTCAATTCATATTTGACTTCTATCACTTGCTACTTTAAATGTGAGCCTGTGTTCCAGCTCAAGCACAAACCCAGATCTGTTCAACAGTATGTAAGTCTCTGATGACCAGTAATCCAAAACACCTGATAAGAGTTGAAAGAGAGGTGTCATTAAAAGAGATTGCATGCAGGATAAACTGGAAGGGATATGGTGGACCTCAGCTGGAAAAATTTGAAACGACTAAAATTTGAGTCCTCTACTAACAGGGCTTCTGTGTGTCTCCTATTTGTCTCTGCTGTACTTCTGCTGCAGATTCCTCCCCGCTTCTCCTTCTGCAAGCTTGTCCTGTTTCTCAGACCACTTGGCAGGTGCCTCAGTTTATATCAGCCCATTCAAAACAGTAGCCCAGATGGAGCTATATTTCCTCTGTTCAGTTTCTAAGGAAAATGTGATTTTCTTAACTTGGAGACAAGTAAAAACATTATTAGGGGATTACTTCAGAAGATAAAGAAAGTCCCCTTCCCCACTTTGGGAGTTCATTTTAAGTTGAAAAAATCAACCCCCAAGATGTTATTCCTAAGAATAATGTTTCCTACTTTGGTAATAGAGAAATCATCTATACCTTTTCCTCCAAGAATAGTATCATTAATGCAAAGACATCTTTTCTTTGTTTCACTTGCAAAAATCTCTGTCTCAATTCTAATAATATTTCACTTGTCATTACACAACTAGAAAAAATACCATTAGCTTTTCTTGTTATTAGTGTTTTAACAATACAGTGAGGTGTAGTAGTCAGGTTACTTCAGGGAAACAGAGGCAGAAAGATATCTATCTATCATCTATTTACAAAGGGAATTATTATAAGGTATTGGCCTACACAATTATGAAGACTGAGAGGTTCCATGATCTTCTATCTGCAAACTGAAGTTGCAAAAAGCCACTGGTATAGTTCAAAGACTTAAAAACCAGGAAGTCCATGAAGTGGATTCATGTCTGGTTCTGAATGCCTGAGAACAAAGAGTGCCAAGGACAGCAAAAGATGAACCTTCCAGCTGAACCAGAGACAATTCAACATTCCCCTGTATTTTTGTTCTTTTCAACCTTTAGTGAATTGGGTCATTCCCACACACAATGGTGGGGCCACCTGCCTTGCTCAGTCTACAAACTCCAATGCTAATCTCCTCCAGAAATACCCAGAAATAATGCCTAATGAGATAACTGGACATTCCCTGGTCAAGTAGAGTTGATTCATAAATTTAACCATCATATGACATGATCTCAAATCTGGTGTTTAGGCCTAATCAATGTTTATCCCTTTCTTTCATTAGGATTATGGACATCTTTTTCTGGATCTGCTCAAGTATTTCCATTAGGTATAATATGCCCATTGACATCATCAAAATTCACGTGTACTTAGTCCTATTTGGTTCTCTGCTTGTATTTGCCCATTATTTCAATGTAGTTGATTTCTCAGGCATTTTGTTCCCTCTCCTTTACCCAGTGGTTTGAAGGTAGAAAAATATTTCTAATGTTACTGGCAAAATATGACTCCAAAATTATTAGTTGCCACACATCAAACCTTCAGTCTCTGTGTCCCATGTCCTGTGTCATAACTTCACCACAGCTGCAACCAATCTGTAACAGAAGGTTTTGGGGGTAAGAAAAACAAAAAATATATATATATATATATATATATATATATATATATATATATATATATATATCCATTTTCAGTAAAGATCATGCTATCTTCAGCCTAGATTTTCTTTCTGCAACTGAGCTTTTAGTTGCACCAGGATCATTGCTATTTCTATGCAGGATTCATCCATCATCTTGAGGGCCTGCATATGAGCTGCAGTGGAACGTCCTGTTAATCTGCCTGGAGCTAGATGCTCCACTGTGCTCACCATCTTGCATTCTCCTTCATTAATTCTTTGGTTTCCCATCTCCCTGCACAAGGCAAATAATAATAATAATAATAATAATGCCTTTGTGTACAGACTTTCTGCATTAGTTTCAACAGAATTAAACCATTGTGCTGTTACTGAACCAAAGACTGCAAATGTAAGAACTCCCTTACATACTACATGAGAGACATCAATCCTTTATGCTCATGTCAGAATACTTCTGCCTCAGGCTCCCTTGGGCAAGTCTGACCCCATTTGCAGTTGTTTCTCGTTTCCCTGTGGAGATGGGCCTCGCTGTTTAATGTTTAACAAATGCTCTACAACACAGGGGTCCAGCTGCAACATTTTCCCTAATCAGAATGATGTCACAGCCTTGCTCCCAAAGCTGCATTCCCTTTAGGGAATGGTCTCTTTCTGCTGGCTGTGCTTCTGCTAAAACCAGGCATCCTCATAGATCAGGGTCCTGAGTACCTGAATCTACAGGCACTGTGCTACTTACAGGGCTTTCATGAGGTAAATAAGTAGACATAGCTTGGTAGGGCTAGAGTGGAGAACCAGGACCAGAGGGTAAATGTTATACAGATGCAGCTTTAAATTCAACAAAGGAAAACACTGAGTAATAAGTCAGTTATGTCTAACCACAGAATGGGCCTTGTGGGGTTCCTCTTCCCTATGAACGATCAAGAAAGAAGATGGGTGAACAATCGTCAGAGATGAGAAGAAGGGATTACTGCAAAGGTGATCAAATTGGGCTTTCAGTTTTAGGATTTTAATAATCTTAGGCTGTTCTTCCTCCTTCCTTCCCTACTTCCACTCTTCCTACCTTCTACCCTTTCTCAGTTATTTTTAAAGTGAATTTAATGGGAATTAAATTATTCCCAAAGATGTATACTTGCTTTTAGGATCAGCAGAAAAAGCAATGGTAGTCTCTTATTTTGTTTTTCTTTTCTTCTTTCTTTCTAACGAAATCAGAATGAGCTTATCAAGCGAATGATCCCATTCTCAGAATATTCCACTTTCAAGATCTTTATGTATTTTCACTACACATAGCCAGTAGAAGAAAGCACATCTGACTTTGAACTCCAGGACTGTCAAACATCTTCCATAATACTAGGGGTGAGGTTTTGACGTCAACTTTCACCACCTCATCACAGTTGAAAGTGTGAGCAGTTACCTTTAAGATATCTAATGGCTAGGAAACACTTGTCTGCAAGTATAGCCTTGATTTTCCTCATAGAAATTCAGATTAGTAGATGATCTTTTAAGCTTTCCATTACAGAGCTCGCACAAAACCTGCTTACTGAAGAGCTCCTATTTTAGAAGTTGGCTTTCCACCAAATTGGTGGAAATTAAAAAAAAAAAAAAAAAAAATATATATATATATATATATATATATATATATATATATAGAGAGAGAGAGAGAGAGAGAGAGAGAGAGAGAGAGAGAGAGAGTCTGATTTCTGTCTTTTCTGCTAATGTATTTTGCTTTTCCCGGCTCAGACTCCACATCTTAATTCAGGCCACTTAACTCAGATCAGAATGCTTATTGTTGACTTCCCCAGGATGACAGGCTCATCCCCCAGCAAATGAAAGTTGATCCTTTTGTGCCAAGACATCTGGGTAATTGCTCGGAGAGAAATCTATGACCTTGGGGGTAATACTTTATTTGTAGGATAGCGGAACGGTAGTGATCAAGCAGTGTGGAGTAAAGATCCTTTGGTATTTATCTTTGTGTTTTTTCCCGGAAAAAGAGTAAATACGTTTTATTTGCCAAACATGCTATGTTGATCTGTAGAACAAAAACAACTTTGAAGAACCAGTCCTTTGAACTACATTTTGCCAGGTTGGATTATGTAGAGTGATATATAGCCCCCTCTTGTCTATATTTCAAAACTTCAAACCCCAAATTAACATGCATCCAACAACTTTGTTGCCTATATTTTAGAGATCCTCTTATTAGATTAAATTGCTTTTCAGTTACTGTGATATATGGATCTTCTCTTTGGGGGGGGACACAGCTGGTGATCTATATCTTCACATTTCTATGTCATATCTCTATTGGGAGCCTCACAGTCATCTTGTCCTGAACAGATCTGAAACGGAGCTCATGACCTTGCCTAATTGTTCAATTTTCCAGACTTCTTCATCCCAGTAAATGGCCCTTCTTACACCTTTATACTCTTCCAAAGTACCCTAAGCTTTTAGACATAACATTTAAGTTAAATTTAATCATATATGTATATGTATCATAATCATATGCCTATATGATTATTTTTTAATCCTCGTCTCCCTAGTAGGTTATCTACTTATGAGGTAGGTACCTGGAACACAGTAGGATCTCGTGATGGTTTGGATCTCTAATATCCCAGAACATTCAGGAATTGAAGGATCTGTCCCCAGCTGGTGGTTCTATGGGGAGGTAGTGGAAACTTCAGGGGGTGGGGCCTAGTGGAAGGAAATTAGGCTATTAGGGGTATGCCTTGAAGGGTATCTTGAGACCCCAACTTCTCTCTGTCCCTACTTCTTGGCCACCATAAGGTGAGCAGTTTTAGCTTCACCATGGGATCCCTGCCATGGTGTTCTGCCTCACCACAGACCCAACGTAAAAGCACCAAGTCACCATGGACTGAACCTCTGAGAGTGAATCAAAATAAATCTCTTTTCCTTATAAGTTAGTTATCTCAGGTATTTTGTTATACTAACAGAAAGTCAACTAACACAGTTGTCAATAAAAGTTTGATGAATTAATAGTATAAATAGGAGGTAGTTCTGTTATTTATTAATTATTTCAAAATATCTGTTGTTTTTATTTATGGGGTACAATATAATGTTTAATACATGTATGTGTTGTGTAATTTTCAAATTAGGCTATGTAACATATCTATTACTCATGAATTTATTATTTCTTCATAGCAAGACCATTCACAAATCTCTCTTCTGAGTAGAATTATACATTATTATTAGAAACAATGCAATAGAATAATAGAATTTATTTCTCCTATATACTTATAAATTTGTATCCATATTAAGTACTTATTGGTTAAGAGTCATCTGTAACTCATCCAGCATTAGATATGTTGACCTGTGTAATGTATCAAATAACACACTAGTTGCTAACAAGTCTTTAATGGGGCGATTCATTCCAAGTACTACAATGTTTCTTTAAAAAAATAATCATGAGGTCACAGTTCTCATAACTCCCATATGTGTTGTCCTACAAAAGAGTTAATATCCTTAGTGCAATGTGATGATTTTTTATGTAACATGAAATGATATTCCAGTTTTATCCTCCATAGTTGTGAACATAGAATCATTTGGGTTTTGTTTCTAAACTCCTGCAAGGTGAACTCAAATTAAAACTCAATTCTCGTTTGACTCTCACAGGTGCTTAATTGACACTATGAAATCTATGATTATTGCAATCTCAAGAAATTATTGATAATTATTGATTTTGTATGACAAATACTTGAATGTAGATAATTTTCTTTTTGTTTATGTTATCACACAGGTGAGATGAATTCTGAAGTTTGAGACACAATGGTATAGCTCAAACTATGTGTTGATTGACCATGTCAATTTAATGCATTTATCAGAGTAGAGTTCATGAATGTGCTTATGGTGACATGCAGAGGACTTGGGCTAAAGGTCATGAGGTTCCTCTGACCCCATGGATTAAGCAGACATTACTCAAGTGCAAATCATAAAAGACCTAATCATACATCAAAACTGAGTTAACATAACCATTTCTAACTAGAATAAAAAGAAATATGGATAAATATTTTGTGTGTTCACTACTCTTTTACCCTGTGTTATGGAATAGAGTCTGATTATTGAATAAAGTAGGTGGGCATTGTAATAACAGCCCTTCAAAGTAGTCTATTCCTACTTCCTCCCTGTTCATCACTCTTAATTACTTTGCTTGAATGACAGTCTTGAACCTAGATTGCCTAAGAACACTGTCTGACAAAGAACTAGTATTAAAATATGTACTCAACAATCAAATAAAGCAATAAAAAAAAAACCAGACAAACCCTCGTGGATTGCCTATGGATACTATTAGTGTATATGTTTATGTCAGACCTGATCATCAGGTTGGGGTTGGAGTTATAGCAATGGGAAGTGATCCAAAGGCTTCTGTGTGGGGGGTGTGAAGCACCCCTAAATCTTTCAGTCTCTCTGATTTTTCCCAAATGCCCCCAATTGCACAAGCAGACTAAGATTTGACAGTTGAGGTGAACTGGCACATCTATAAAATTATTTGTTCTAGCAGCTGTTGCTCAGTCTTCTCAGGGTGTGCACAATTGTAATGAGAGTCATATGGTAACCATGGTTATGTTTTATTTTGTTTCTGTCCGTAGTGTAGCAACTGGGGAAGTAAATTTCTCTTATTTACTAAGTAGGTTTCCTAGGTCCTTAAAAATTATCCTGGAAACACCACATTTCCTGCTCTCCTTTATATCTGTATGCCCCATTAAAGTGGCAGCTCCTTTGAGCCTCAGTCATAACCTTCTACTATTCAGAAATTACAAGCAAGAACTTGACTACCATTTGTGCCACTGAGGGCCACAGGAGAGAGGCAATTTTCAACAAAGGATAGCAGGGAACCAGTTCATCCGTTCGTCTCTAAAGATCCATGTTTTGTTTTGTTTTGTTTTAAATGAATTCAGCTCTATTTTCAACTCTGATTAAGATTTATTTTAATTCCAGGAGGTAATTATCTATGGGGATCAATAGGAATTTGAGGTAAAAGGGAATGAATGACCAAGTCATCCTAGAAGAATCCCTTCTCTTCCCATCCACACTCACCGGGTCTGGTTTAGACCCCTTTAGCGTGGCTTATGGTGTCAAGTGATCTGGTTTTTGTCTCTTTAGCCTCATCATGAGACGCTGCTTGTCATACCCTAACTCCATTAGCCTTGTGTTCCTGGTCTCTTGCCAGATGCCTTTACTTTCTTCCATCTGTTTTCTCTTTAGAACTGCTTTTCCCCACCCCCACTCAAATCTTAAGAGCTGCCTCTTCGGAGAAGCTTTCTGAGCTTGCCCACGCTATGGTTGTGCCTCATGACTTATTCTCACAGCCCTCTCCCATCAGCAAACTCACTCAGAGCTCATATTCGCCAACATATTCCAGGAATTGGTCAAGTCCTGTCATTAGACTGTGTCTCTCTTTCCACTTTTTGTTCTTCTTGGTCCTCCTTGGTTTCCATTTCAGAGGTGCTTTCCCATGTAGTGAAAAAAATAGCATTAAAGTCCCAACATGTAATAAAAAAGAACACCAACTTTTAAAAATATTTTTGGATTGCTAGTTGTTCTGTGGCTTGGGATTCAAGCAGCAGGAGTACTCATCTCAAAAAGGTAGGTAAAAGAGGGCTTCCATTAAAATTCAATATTGGATAGTCATAGTGTCTTGGAGAATCAGAAATTTGGGTACACTAAACAAAGAAGAAAGAGTACATTGGAGCCAAGGCAATTGTGGCAGGAGCCATGGTATCTTTGCTGGTCAACCATGGAGGGAGGAAGAACACAGAGAAACACAATAGACAGATTTGGTACTGAAAAACCTGAGATCAGAAAATGAGACTGAACTTAATGATCCAGAAGCTACACCATCAACTGGGTACTTTAAAATTGCTTTTTATTTCATGAGGCGGGCCATCTTGAGGTGACCATATTGCAGCTGCTGCTCTGGAGCCAGGAGATCAAAGCAAACACTGCTACACTATCCCAGGCAGTGTCCCCTGTGGCCTATGATATATCTAAATAAAAAAGAGAAGATCGTACCCAGGGGGTTTTAAGTTGGGAAAAGTGAAGGGGAGCCCAACTCACTTCTCCTCTGTCTGGTGACTCAAATGACCAGCTGAAGTGGGTAGGGAAACTGATCACTGTGTATGTGAATACCTTAGGGACTAAGTCTGGGAAGGCTGTGTTCTTGGGCAGTAGAATGTGTAGAGGATTGTTTCTTCTACTTGCAACAGAGATCAGCAACTTCCAAGCCCTAGGGGTATGTTGATGTAATATCTCCAGAACAGACACCATCCAACAAAGCCCCTGAGCCCTGATAAGACTTAATTCTGAGCCACTAGAATGCTTCTCATAGAACTCTGTAGCGCTTCTATGCTGGGAAAGCACCAATCTAGTCTGTGCAGACAAAACTTCATCCTACCTTCTCCATCCTACCTCATACTGTTGAGAAGGAAAGTTGAGACTTATTTCAGACTTAGGCCACTCTAACTGGCAGCTCTGTACACAACACAAAAAGAGGAAGGGATTAATAATCTCCAACTTCCCTCCCCCCACTACACCACTCCCCTAGCTCAAGAAGAAATGGAAAGAAAAACAGTTGGGCATAGAAAGCTACCATCCATTCTTGTAGATTGCTTTGACTACCTTAGTGAAGGCAATTTCTTTATTTTTCATTAAGAATCTTTTTCTTTTTATAATACTACTACTACTACTACTACTACTACTAATTATTATTATTATTTGGTATATGTGTGTTTATGTGTTCTTCCTGTGCTGAATGCTCAATGGACATATATACAGATAAATATTTGTTTCTTTATTTTTTATCATTTCCAGCATTTTTTTAATGTATTATTTTTTCTTGCCTTGTCTTTTGAGGGTTAGGGGTTTTGGTTTGTATATTGCTTTGCTTTTGTTGTGTTTTTATTTGTTTGTCTCTCTTGCTTCTCTTTCCTTCTTTTTTTTCCTCCCACTAACAGCCAAATTCTCTTATTCTCTATTTTTGTCTCCCTTTAACCTTGTTTATCCTATTTATTTCCGTCTTCTTTGTAACCTTCAACTGCTACATCTTTTCTGCATTCTCTCTGTTCACTTTTTGAAATTGTAAACTGTTTTCTACCTTCCGATCACATTTTCTTTTCTCTCAATTAACTCTATTTTAATCATCTTTTGGAATTAATTGTTTTACGCCCCTATCATTCATGCTTGTTGCAATTGCTACTGCTATGGATGACATAGTGTACAATTATTGTTTGCCTTAATATCAGATCTATTTTATTGTTACTTTTTGTTTGTGTTGTTGGCAATTGCTGATGCCACCATTTCTGATTTCTGTGGTAATTTACATTGTAGACATCACAGTAAGAACTATGTATTTATTTTACACTTGATCTTAGCCAAAAGGCCAAGAAACAATATGTATTTATTTTATTGCTGTATATGTTTGCATTAGTTGTCACTATTGTTTGTCTCTCCCTATTCTGTAAGGTGCTGGGAACCTACAGGAACACAAGTTCAGAAAGTAGAGACTACTACAGAACTAAACTCAGCCAAAAGACAGCACACCCTGTTGAACACACAAATTAATACACCCAATCTTCAGCTATACTTTAGTAAAAAGAATAGAAGATACAAACCCCAAACTAATTACCAGGACCAAAGTAGAAACAGGTAGGAGGTGGGCCCAAAGGTGCCACTCACAGACATCCACTGCTACTGTTAAAAAAAAAGAAAAGAAAAGAAAGAAAGAAATTAACCTAAACGCTATGGACATGACATGAGGTGGTCTCAATCTTGATGAGTCTAGGACACTTTGGCAAATGAAGACTGTGCCCTAAACAGTCCTATACATAAGAGTAGCAGGAGAAATCAAATTCCTCCCATAAGATGCATAACACCCAATATAGAAATACAAGAAATAAGAAAAATGTAACACAATACTTTCTCAAGTTCATAATTCACCAGCAACTGCCTCCAAAAATATTGAATTAAATGAAATATCAGACAAAGAATTCAAAAGAATGATTATGAAAATAATAGTTTCCAAAAGAATACATAAAAACAACTGAATTAATTAAGGAAGTTGATACAGGATATGAATAAGAAATTTGATTAGGACATAGAAATATTGAAAAAGAACAAAACAGAAATCTTGAAAATGAATATCACAATAAATCAAATAAAATGTTCATTTGAAAGTCTCTGAAAAAGTTGACCACAATGAAGACAGAATCTCAGAGCTAGAAGACAAGTGGCCATCCTTGAACATTAAGACACCACTAAAGAAAAGTAAAGACGTAGCCATGATCAAAATATACAGAAACTCTGTGACAACCTTAACAGAAAAAAATTTAAGAATTACTGGAATTGAGGAAGGGGGTGAGTACAGGGTAATGGAATATATAAGCTCTTCAGGGAAGTAACAGAAAATTTTCAAACCTTGATAATTAGACAGATTATCAAAAAAGAACCTTTCCAGGGTGCATTAAAAATAAAATTCCTGGCATTACAGAACAAAGATAGAATTTTAAAAGCCTCAAGAGGAAAAACAGCAGGTCACATTTAGAGTCAAGATAATCAGAATTATTTTGGATTCCTCAACACAAACTAAAAGTCAGGAAGACTTGGAATGATGTGTTCCAAATCCTGAAAGAAAATAACTGTTAACCAGGATTGCCATGTACAGCAAAGCTATCCTTCAAAATAGATGAGAAAATAAAAACCTTCCAGATCAGAAAATAAAAGAACTATGATTGCTAACCTAGCACTCCAGAACTTACTTGAAGAAATGCTTCACATGGAAGAAATAACAAACAAACTGCAGAGTTCCCAAATAAACAAATCTCATTTGAAGAATAGACAAAGCAAATTATAAACAAAATCAAAGTAAACATTATAAATAAATCAAAATGATAGGAATTAATAAACATCTTTCTATAATAGCATTGAATGTAAATGGTCTCAACTCTCCAATTTAAAGATATAAACTGGCAGAATGGATTAAAAAACAAGACCCAACTATATGCTGTTTGAAAGAGACTCATTTTGTATACAAAGAAAATCATGGGATAAAGTGAAAAACTGGAAATTGTTATGCCACATAAAGCCCCCAAACAAGCAGGCATAGCTACTCTTGTCTGACAAAGCAGACTTCAAAACAACATAAATCAGATGAGACAAAGAAGGTCATTTTATACTGATAAAGGGGAAAAAATCAAACAAAAAGATATAAAAATAATAAATATTTATGACCCAAACATGAGTGCAGCTAATTACATAAAAGAGGCACTACTTAAATTGAAGCCCCAGATACACCCTGGCACAATAATACTGGGTGATTTCAACACACCACTCTCATCAATACATAGGTCATTCATACAAAATTAGCAAAGATTCTTTGGATTTAAAAAATATTATAAATCAAATGGACTTAGCAGAAATCTATAGAATATTTCATCCAATAGCCAAATATACTTTCTTCTCAGTGCTCACGGAACCTTTTCCAAAACAGCAATATTTTAGGCCACAAAGCAACTCTTATAAAAAAAAAAATTGAAATAATTCCTTGCATTTACTGAGTCATAATGAAATGAAATTAGAAATTGAAACCAAAAAATTACAAAAACACATGGAAATTGAAGGATACACTTTTGAATGATGAATGAGTGATAAAAGAAATCAAGGGAGAAAGTTAAAAAATTCTTAGTAGCAAATAAGTATAGTGATACAACATAGCAGAACCTCTGGTACTGGCAGTTCTAAGAGGAAAGTTTAAATTTATTAATGCATACATAAGAAAATCAGAAATATTACAAATAAACAATATAATGATGCATCTCAAATCCCTTGAAAAAGAATAGCAAAACAATTCCAAAGCCAGTACAAGGAAGGCAATGATTAAGATCAGCGCCAAAGTCAATAAATTTGAGAATAAAAAACAATAACAACAATACAAAGGATCAATGAGAAAGAAGTCTGTTCATTGAAAAGACAGAAAAGATTGATAAGACATGGCCAATCTAAGAAGACAGGAGCCTCAAGTTAGTAAAATTATAAATGAAAAAGGAGAAATTATTGCAAACATCAGAGAAATCCAGCAGATCATTAGGGAATATTTTGAAAATTTATACTTCCATAAATTTGAAAACATAGAAGAAATAAATACATCTCTAAGAAATATAATCTGCCAGTAAGAACAAACAAACAAAACCTTCCAAAAAGGAATTCCCATTCCCAGATGAATTCTCTGCTAAATTCTACCAGACCTTTGAAGAAGAATTAGTGCCAATATTCCTCAAATTATTGCATGATATAGAAAGGGATGAAGTATTTCCAAATTCATTCTATGAAACCAGTATCACACTCATACCCAAACCAGATAAGGATACCCCAAGAAAAGAAAACTATAGAATGATATTCCTGATGAATGTAGATGACAAAATAATAAAATATTAGCAAATCATGTTCAATAACACATTAAGAAGATTGTACATCATGACCAAGTTTGTTTTATTCCAGAAATTCAAGGATGGTTAATATATACAAATCAATCAATTTAACTCATCACATAAATAAAATTAGGACAAGAATTAATAGTCACATCAGTAGATGCAGAGAAAACCTTTGACAAAATTTAGCATCTATTCATGTACAAACACTGAAGAAATTAAGGATAGAGGAATCTACCTCATCATAAAGCCTCTATGTAAAAAACTCAAAGCCAACATCATAGTAAATGGGGAAGAACTGAAGGCATTTGTTTAAAATCAGTGACAGGACAGGAGTTCATTCTCACCACTCTTATTTAATATAGTGCAACATATTCTAGCCAAAACAATTATGCAAGAAAAATAAAATTAAAGGAGTAAACAAACAAAAGAAAGAAATCAAATGATCACTTTTGCAGATGATATGATTCTGTACTCAGAAGATTCAAAAACTCCACCAAAAGACTGCTAGAGATAATAAACAAATTCATACAATTAACAGGTTGCAAAATCAACATAAAAAATCAATAGCTCTCAGGAAAGCAATTCCATTCACAATAGCCAAAACAAAACAAAACAAACACACAAAACAAGAAATAAACAACAACAACAATTAACAAAAAAAAAGCCTAGGAATAAATATAACCAAGGAGGTGAAAGACCTCTACAATAAAAACTGCACAAAATTGAAGATAGAAATTAAAGATGACCTCAGAAGATGGAAAGACCTCCCATGTTCATGGATAAGCAGAATTAATATTATTAAAATGACCATACTACCAAAATACCAAAAGCAACATCAGGTTCAATGAAATCTTCATCAAACTACCAATGGCATTCTTCACCGAACTAGGAAAAAAAAAAAAAAAGAAGTCCTAAAATTCATTTGTAAGAATAAAATACACAACATAGCCAAAGCAATTCTACACCAAAATAGTAATGGTGGAGGCATTACAATACCTGACTTCAAATCATACTACAGAGCTATAATAACAAAAACTGCATGGTACTGGCATAAAACCATACACTAGACCAATGGTACAGGATAGAAAACTTGGGATATAACCCTTATATCTATAATCATCTGATCCTTGAAAAGGGTGCAAAGAACATACATTGGAGAAAAGCCAGACTTTTTAACTGATGGTGCTGGAATAACTGCTTATCTGTATGTAGAAGAACGAAACTAGACCCATATCCCTCTCCCTGCACAAAAATCAACTCAAAATGGACCATAGACATAGGTATTAGATGGGGAACAATACAACTCATAGAAGAATATGTTATAGGCTACAACTTTCTCAAAAGAACCAAAGCCTCAGGATATAATGCTAATAGTTAACAAATGGGATGGCATCAAATTGAAAAGCTTCTCCACATTAAAGAAAACACTCGAGAATGTAAAGAGAGAACCAACAGAAGAGGATAAAATCATTGTCAGCTACTCTTCTGACAGAGGATTAATATTTAAAATATATAAAGAATTCAAAAATTTTACATCAAAAAATTAAATAATCCAATTAATCAATGGGAAAATGAAGAAATACAAATGGCCAACAAATACAAATTGAAAGAATTTTTAACATCATTAGCAATTGGGGGAATGCAAATCAGTTACACTGAGAGTTCATCTCATACCAGTCAGATAGAAAAAGCAATCATCAAGAGCACAATTAATAATAAACAAGGGAGAGGAACACTTTTACACTGTTGGTGAATTGTGAATTAGTATGACCACTATGGAAATCAATATGGAAGTTCTTCAAAAAACTAGTGATGGAAAAATTATATGATCTAGCTCTACCACTCCTTGGTAATTATCCTGAAGGATTAGTCATCTTAATATAATGATACATGTATAGCCAGGTTTATAGCAGCATGATTCACAATAGCCAAACTATGGAACCAGCTTAGGTGTCCATTAATGGATGAATAGATAAAGAAAAATGTGGTATACATACACAATGGAGTTTCATTCATCCATAAACAAAAATAAAACCATGTACTTTTCAAAGAAAATGGATGGAATTAGAGACATTATGTTAAGTAAAATAAGTCAAACTCAGAAGGTCCAGGGTCATATGCTTTCTCTCATATATAGAAGCTAGAGAGGAAAAAGGAATACAAAAGTGGAAGATCAGGGATCTTGTGAATATAAAAGGAGATCTGTAGAGCAAAGGGACCAGGTGGTAAGAGGTGGAGAGTGAGGGGGGATGCGTTCGGGAGTGATATTGACCAAATTATATTGTTCTCTTGGGTGCATGAACGAAAATGTAACAACAAATCCCAACATGATATAAAACTACAATGCACCAATAAAAAATGTGGGAAGAAAAATTTCAGAAGTTTGTCCTGCTCCAAATGTATCCTGGCTGATTCACTGAATTCTGGCTTAGACTCAGAAAAAGCATATGGACTACACAATTACCTCCTGTTTGATCCTGTAAATCTGTATATGAAAACTACACCAGATGAGCCAGATTATGAGTAAAAGAAATAATATTAAAACTAATATTTATTGAATATTTGCTAACTAAATTATTTGGATTTTATTTTTCATCTCATACAAACTCTGAGAGAGTAATGAGTCAAGTGAGTCCATTTCACATAGTAGGAAATTAAGGCATCAAAACTGAGTAACTGTTAACAGGATTACAGGGCTTTTAAGGGACAACACCTTGACTGAAACCTAGAGAATGTTCTTTCTGAGTTAGTTTATGCTGGCATGCTGCTTCCCAGTTGGGGGGAATATTAGTCACATCTGTTTGCACCTTGATAATTAAACGGCAATTTCTCCTAAGAAGAAGTTTGTAACCCTATTGATCAAGCCAAAGGCCCAGACTGACCATTCTTGGTAACCCTTTTTCTCTCACTATGATTTGGCATGCTTTCTGGCTTAGAATTCATTGGATGTGCCCTAGGTAAAATGAGGGCTCATAAATGAAAAGAATTTGCAACTGAAAGGAGTGAAATATGGGATATGGTAGGGGTTTGAGAAAAAGAGAAAGGCATGAAAGGGTAAAATGATAATTTTTTCAATCTGAGAGATTAATGTAAATTGAAAAAGTATTCATCATTTTCTAAAGAGAAAAGAGAAAGGAGAAAAAAAGAAAAGAAATAAATAGTTCTATTAACACATATCTGGAGAATTCCTTGATGAGTAGGATAAAGACAGAGTGAATTGACGAAATTAATAAGGCATTTGAAATAGTGATGTTGGGGACAAGTTTGGACAGGGAGAGGAGTAACAAGAGGGGCTGGTTGAAAATGGAATCAGAGTAGAAATCAGGTACTGAAGAAAGCCTACCCTTCTGAAGTTTGTACTTGGGTGCTCCTTTGCATTGGGTAAGAGACTGTTCATTTCCTTCAAGTCACCGTTTACTTTGGTAGAGAAATGATTCAAATTCCAATTCAAAAATAAAAAATCCCAAATTGACTTTTCTTTCTTCATTCATATATACATACAAATGTTCATATGTATGTATGTTCATACATACATATATATGCAAATATATATGAATGAAATGAATATATATATGTATATACATATATATAAAATTTTCTGAGAAAACCAAAAAGAAGCACACAGATAAAATTTAAAACACTACTGTCACACATAACAGAATTTGATAACAAGAACTGTAATGGCCGAACAATATGTGTGCTACAATTGCTTAAAAAGGTCTCCTAATGTTAAATATTTAAATTATAACAACTTACAGTTTTCACCATTATATAGAGAACTGTGTTCAATTTCAGGCATTTCTGTCTCCATTGCTATTATTTTCTTGAAACAGATTTCTAGAAGTAGAATCACTTGTTGGAAGCATAGAACACCTCAAGACAAATTGCTTTCCAAAAGGCTGTGTTGAAGTTTTACCTTCTCATTTCATTTACAAGAGTTACCACATCACTGAATTCCTCTCATAAATCTTCTCATTATAATTTTATAATAAGCAAAAAGTACTTAAGTTTCTTTTCTTTTCTTTTTTTTTTAAATATTTAGTCTTAAGGTTTAGGTAGACACAATATCTTTATTTTACATATATGTGGTGCTGAGGATCGAACCCAGTGCCTCGTGCATGCTAGGTGAGCACTCTACCACTGAGCCACAACCTCAGCCCCTAGTGCCCTTTCTTTTTAATATAAATTCATTTAGTTGTGAAAAGTTTAAAATTATCAAGATTTATTCATTATTCATAAACAAATGTGGTTTGTCCAGTTTCAATTTTAGAAAATCAAATTTACTGAACTCATCTTTGTAGTTTCTTTTTTTCCTTTTGTGCTTACAAACTATTAAAAACTCATTTATATTTGTTTTTATTTGCATTTTTATTTATTTTTTCAATGGAGAAAATTGAACGAAGTTAATTTTCATGTGTATAATAAATGAAATATCTAATTAGTATGAAATAACACAAATAACAACAACAAAATAATATTCTCTCCTCTATTCCTGTCCCACATCCCAGGGCAATTCCTAAGAGCAAATACCTTCATGTCTTTGATTTTGAAATAATTACTCAAATATTGCTTTGAGTATGTATTTGCTGTTTCTTCATGGTGTATTAACATTTAGATAGTATCTACAAACTATTTAATTACAGATAAAGATTTATTATTTGAATAAACCCTTTCACTCCCCACTTTTCTAATGTAATCATATTGCTATACTTAGAGCAATACTCAGCATTTTACACTAAAATGATATGCTGTTGTGCTATGCCAAGTTTTGCACTATGATTATATTTCCTTTACTTGACATTTCTTCTAATAATTTATCATTTATTCATAATTTCCTTTTTATATTATCTCTTCGTTATATTTTTCCAGTGAGACCCTAATCTCTTTCCTCTTGCCCACCCAAACCACCATCCCCACTCAAGATGGCCGACTTCTTGTCTTTCGGCAAGGCCATTGTCCATGGCTTCCTTTACTTCTGAAATGAGTCATCTTCCTCTCTAATGAATCCCATGTCCCTACCACTCTTTGTTTCACCATTTTTAGTTTCTGTAACAAATTACCTCAGAATTAGATATTTTAACAAACACAGTTTATTAACTTGTAGTTCTATGGTTCAGTTTGGGTCCTCTGAGAAGCAGATGGCAGGGCAGGAATTAATATACAGGAGATTTGTGGTGAAGGAAAAAGTGACAGAGGCACATGAAGTAGAAGAATCTTCAGATTATGGGTCAGATCTGAATCTGTGGGCAGAAAGGAAGACAGAAGAGGGAGTTGCAAATGGCAGTTATAAGAAAATTTTGGCCAAGGTAATTAGAATATTTGAGCCCAAAGTATAACTTAAGTATAAACTTAATATCCTAGAAACCTCACTGTGTCCATGTGGGAGTAGTCTGTGGACAGTGAGACATTGGTATAAACACAATGATGAATCCATAAGGGCAACAGCTAATACAATCATTACATTACTCTTCCTGCAGCAAGAAATCTGAGCAGGGCCTTTTCATTGCCAGCAGAGTCCTTTTCATGTGCCTTACAGATTTACAGATCTGGAGGAAGTACCTCCATGATGCCTGTGGGCCTTGCTCCATAAAGCAAGACCAAAGATGCAGGTTAGAGGGATTAACTATAGCCTCCATTCTGCAGGTAGTCTCAGGGCCACAGCTGGTACTTGCCCTCTTCTTCTTCCACTACCTTTTTTCAGTTGCACTCACTCTCATCTATTACCTAGGACAACTTGGCAGCTTACTTAGTAGTTCAACCCAAGCTTCACTAGATTGGCAATCCTACTCTCCAGGGAATATGAAGCACTCATTTTTTAAGTGGAGCCTTACCTTTGCCTGTGGATCAAAGTTGATTTTTCCTATAGGACTGACGATGACTCTTCCTTTCAGATATTGGTTCCTGTATACAAAGAAATTTAAAGTGTCCTGGCAGCAGCTATGGTCTGCAGTTTAATAGGACCCTGGCTCTCTCCCCTGGTAAGTGAACATAGCCTGGAGTTGTAAGGGTCAAAATCCCCACTAGATCAATTAGAGTGATGATAAACCAGGCCATGATTGTTTCCACTTCTGGTTCCCAGTCATATTTTGTCTTCCTATTGAGGATACAATGTCATACAGAGGTCTATGATTTAATGTCTATACTGCATCCTAAGGGAAAACATCTCATTATTTCAGAATGTTTCCTCTAAACTGGTGCTAGCTGCCCTTTTTCCTGTTAAGGAACACCCCTCCCTCCTTTTTTTTTTTTTTTTTCTGTAAGGTGATCATGCTCTCTGAACCATATTTGAAACTTCTTGTATACCAAGATCTGTCCTCTTCCTTTCCAAATGTATCAGTTGTCCTCTTGCCATCTATTAGCTTCTGTTGGTTAAGCCACCACCTAGATTATATTTCTTCTGGGTCCCATCCACCATGGATGTTAACAAGCCAGTCTCTGACCTATTCTTACTGTTAGCCTTGGCCTAGCCAGAATCCTAGCCTAAGCACACCACACTTCGCTTTCCTGAATATTCAAATACTTCTGGAGCTCTATAATTCAAGTCATCAGAGTTTTAGTCTGTTGTTTGGCTCCATGGATCTACCAAGGAGACCCTCTGGTTGTTACACTTGACCTTTAGGTGTCCACTAACAGCCCTCAATTTTGAATTATATTTTTATGTGATACATCCCTATGGCTTAGCAATAATTTCTAAATACCAATGACTTTGTATTCAAGGATCCCCATCTCCCTTATATTTTTCAAATGGCAGATGCACAGAACTTGGAGTAGTGTTGTCTTCAAACAAAATGTTTACCCGGGTCATCACTGTTGAATCCTTTAGCCAAGATGACGTTATTCAATAGACTATTCCTGCTGTATGTGCAACCAGAAATACCAACTTTTTTGTCTACTAGAAGAATGAGCCTATCCTAACATCAGTCATCCATGTTTTTGGAATATGCCTGGCATCATGTGTGTTCATGAGGGCTCCTTTAAGAAGTAGACATAGCAAGGTTATATGTGCAAGTAGTTTACTGAGTGACACATTTGCAAAAGTTAGAAGAGATGGGATCCCAGAAAGTAGGAAGAGACTTCAGACCATGATATAGTTTTATTGCCTGTGAATGAGCAGAGAAAGAACAAAGGATTTGGTAGAAAAAGTCTTTGACTGTGATATAATTCTAAAAAAAAAATTAGGAAAGCTGATGGGAATTCTTAAACATGTTAAAGTGGTTAATTGAGCTGTATTCTGACACTAACTAATGTTCTGTCGTTGGAAGGTAGCAGACCATGACATGTGGACTATATTACAAACAGAGTTATCCTGGGCCATCAATCAATTATGCTTCTTGCAGTAGGTGATCTGAGTGGTGCATCTTCATCAAAATCATAGGGATGTTTTTACAATTACTTTTTGAAGTTCAGACTTTTTTGTTACCCCCTCATTTTCTCTGTTTCCTTTCAGATAATTTCACTTTCTCTTTATCTTAGTCCCTTTCTTTTGTATTGCCCCTTTTCCAATGGCCAGTGACCCTTGTAAAAGTCCCTTGCAGTGTGTTGGATTCACTGATGTCCTGAATAATTGAGCAGCTATTGATCATCCTGTTAACTAACTTGACTTGATTTTTAACTGTATTTTCCAGAAGAGCATCTGCTTTGGATCAGCAATGCCCACACTTTGCCCATAGTTGTAAAATAGTTCAACTTTTAAGAAAACTCCAAATTTGTACCTAGCACATGAGTTAGCAGCTGTTCTACAGGTGAGGCTGTAGAGGAGCATAAGTAGACTACCTTGCATAATCAACTTGCAATTAATCCCTGGATTTCTGGACCCATAGCTCTATCTAATATATATATATATATATATATATATATATATATATATATATATATATATATATATATATATATATATATCCCCCCCCTCCATTTTTAAGCCTGCCCTTGACTTTGAAATGAAAATCAGTAGATGAGCTCTTCACTGAAGTTTTCTCTGAACTGTCCCTTTTCTTCTTGTCACTTTATTTAAATAGATTTATTCACTTATTGTTCCTATTAGATTTTCGGAGGAAAGGAAATTATGAATGTGGTCAGTCTGCCTCCATGTTGACATTCATCTTGAATTGGAAATCTACAGGTGAGTTTTAATATACAGTTTTTGCTTTTTTACTATGGTATACATGGTTTCTCTAACTTGGTCATTTTGATATTCTTTCCAACCTCTTACTATGTTGTTGATAACCATTTTTTCTTTTTCAAAATTCCAAAGTGGTTGATATGTGTGTCTGTGAGTGTTTCAGTGTGAACTTTTTATACTTTTGAAAATTACTTTGTTGCATTGCTGTTTCATAAATGAGAACTGAAAATCTACTATTTCTTGTTTGTTTGTTCTTTGAAATACTGAAGATTGAACCCCCAGGGATGTTCTGCCACTAAGCTGCATCCCTAGTCCTTTTGATTTTCTTGCTTATTTTTTTATTTTATTTTTTTGAGACAGGATCTCCCTAAGTTACTCAGGTTAGACTGAGACTTGGAATTTTACTGTCTCAGCTTGAGAAGTTGCTGAAATAAAAGGTATATGCTACCACTTGGCCCTACTGTTTGTTTTTTTTTTATTATTTGCTTCATTTTAGCAAACTAACAATTTTGTTTTTTCAAGTTAAATAATATGAAGGATTGTCTCAATTTATAAAATTTGTGCGAAGTAAAATCTCCAATGACTTATAGGAATTCTTGTTTCAACACAGATCTGCCTACACTATTGTAATTAAAATAAAACTAAAATTAATAAAAGCAAATTTTATCATGTTTACATGTTAAAATAAGATCTTTTTAAATAAAATAATATTATTTTATCACTTAAATTGATTTTTGGCCATTCAAATTTCTCTCTCTGTTCATATCTTTATCTATTTTAAAATTTAGGGGTTTTTTAACATTTATTTTTTAGATTTTGGTGGACACAACATCTTTATTTTTATGTGGTGCTGAGGATGGAACCCAGCACCTCGGGCATGCCAGGCGTGCGTGTTACTGCTTGAGCCACATCCCCAGCCCTAAAATTTAGGTTTTTTTTTATAATCTCATAGTGAACTAATCTTTTACTTGAATTCTTGTTATACTTTATTTTATTGTTTTAAACTCTGTATTTAAGTTATACCTTAAAGGTGTTCACCATCAAACCATTTATCGTATGTATTCAAATTTCAAATCAATCTGAATTTTAATTTGAAATACTTCCCTCATTCCTATGAAAAAATATAAATACATTTAAGGATCTTTTCTTCCTTCTTGTCTTTCTTTTTAATTTCTTCCCCAATGGTTTCTATATTTTAAAAATCACTTTCATATTATTCAGTAATCGTATTTCAAAGATGTCAGAGATAACTATCCTCTAACGTACAATATATGAGTTTTATTAAAATGTATTGGTAAAATATAAAGCATTTCAAAAATGCTAGACTATTCAGAGAAGTTTTGCCTTGACTGTGAAGCCTAAAAGAAGTCATTGAAGAGTCTAGTTCACAGTTACTTAATGTTATTTGCATGCATTTTGGAGCAGAGCATCAACATGACTAAAAGTCTGCTCCAATAAGTATACATGCTAGCAACAGAAAGACCTGCTTAGACATCATTGGCATCTTTTCATTCCTTATCCTTATGTAAACAGTGGAGCATATACCATCACAGAATATAGACAGGATATTCTAATACTTATTGAAGATGTCTCCATTGTTCACTCATTCAATAAGTATTTATCATGTCTGTATAGTAGGAGCCGTAGACACAATACATGTTTGTGGTACAAAATGAATAAACATGGTTCTTGCTTTTAAGAAGTTCAAAGTATGGTGGAATATTCATTTTGTACAACACATAAATTGTAATACCTCGGGTAATTGTAAGAAGAGAGCTATAAGCAATTTGCTATGAGAACACAGAGGAGAAAGTAACTAAGTCTCCTGCCACAGTTAGGTTCTGCTTCAAAGAGAAAGTGGTCTTTCAAATGGATCTCCAAAAATAAGTCATGAAAGCCTACTCTTTCATTGGCCGCAGAAGGACTTCTAGCTAGATTTTGGAAAGAAAAATTTCTATGGGTATTTTGGGGAGTGAAGGCAAAAGTCACTCTGTGAATAATTGATTTATACCTTGAGGAGTAAATGGGAGGCAAAAAGGCAGAGAAGGGGACAACTAACCATCCTTTCAAGATGTTGTTTATGCTATACAAAAGGAAGAGGGGACGAGTGTGTCTTTGAGCCCCTTTTCATGCTGATGAACAAAGCCTACATTGTGGGCTGCTAGTCCACCGCCACTTCTTCAGTAGAATTGGTCCCAGAGTCAAATCTGCTAGGCTAACCTGTATGATTCAGAAAAGAAGGCGCTCCTCTCCTCTGCACAAGCAGGAGTATATGTTGCTTTTACCTTATAAACAAGGAATTCACTGTGGCCTCGTCATATTGAAATTCAAATTCATTTTAATTAGGTGAACCTATTATGTGTCAAACCTTTCTTGATTCTTGTTCATGCATTTTATATCAATGAACACAGAAACGTGTGTTTGCACATACTTTTCAGAAAACAAACAAAAACCCAAACTCTCAAACAAGGCATTTTTCTTTTGGTTGCATACCAACTGCTTAGAGATAAACAATATACTAACATGTACAATACACTAAGGCGGTTTGACCTCTAAACATTTTGTTCTAAAACTGACATAGCAGGCATTTTGCTTGCAGATGACTGAACTTTGCAGATCCTGAATAAATGTTGACTTGCATGGCAAAGAAAGTTATGGGAATCTCTGTCTCTCTCTCTCTCTCTCTCTCTCTCATACACACACACACACACACACACACACACACATTCACACACTCCAAAACAAAAACTGATTTAGTCTCAAAATAAATAATAGGAACATCAAATGTTGAATTCCAAAGAAAAGACTATTTTTTCTTTCAATATCTGACTGAGAAGAGAAGATTTTCTTAGGAGTTGTATAGGGTAGGGTTGTCAGCTAGGTATAACTGAACTTGAGATGAGACAGAGAAACAGCAAGCACAAAGTATTCACTAGCTGCTGAAAGCTGAAATCACTTTATGTCAACTCTAAATTAAATGTAAAAAAAGAAAAGGAAAAAAAAAGAAGAAGACGAAAATGGTACAATATATTTTCCTCTGCTTCATTTCTTTTGTATTGCCTTCTCCTGGGCATTTTGCTATGTAGAAGGGTAATGTGTTTATACATTTTGGAACTAAGCAGTCATAAAACTGTATAGGCACAGCTTGGAACCACTATCCACAAATTAGAAAGTTCCCCTAGACTTGCCTGTTTTATATACACTATATGAAGAAAGAGGGAAAGAAAAACAAACAAAACCCCGGGAAGGTAGTTTAGGGTTTTGGGTATTTTTTTCTCACTCTTTCCCCCCACCCACATAACTCATGAATAGTCTGTTTGATAATTATACAGCACAGAAATATGATGCAAAGTAATGTAAATATGATATTCATCAAACAATGGAAGATCTTAAAAATTGTCTTCAGCAGTGTCAGCTGGAATTCAACAGACTTTTGCATTTTTGAAATAAATACCAAAATGCGCTCTATTTTTCATACTAAAAAGCAAAAACTAATTGAAAGAAGCATCAATACACATATTTTTGTTTTCTTTTAAAATATTTTTGTTTCTGAAAAATAGAGACTTCAGAAGTCTTTAGTGGTCACAAGTAAAATTATCTTTTTCAAAATCTCTAAGTGATATTCTATATTTTCTAAACAATCTTCTTGCTTGTTGACCCATGTAATTCCAGAAACTATGCTGAGTATTGGTAGTTTGAACAAAGATTCTGGCACTCCACTCCTGATGTACTACCAGATTAAGATAGCAAGCAATTTGCATCAAAAAATGTAAAATAAACAAAGCATAGGACATTGCAAGTTGAAAGTATAACTCTTTCAACAAAACTATGAATAACTTATTTACTCACATCAGTGGTAATTTCTGTGTTGCTGGTTTTAGCCACTGTAGGCCCTGAAATAATATTTAACACAATACTATTAAATGCTACTTTTATGGCAGATTAGATGAAAACCTGAGTACATGAAAATTTCAAATGAATATGCAAGTTAAAAATTAAGTACACATTCATGTGCTGCTATTACACACTATGTTGAATAGGGCAAAAGGCCCCAAGTACTATTAGTACACATGCTTCAAATAAGAAATATTCTTTACATTGCATTTTGCCCAATTTTGTCATCTAGGACCATCTATCAACATATGACAAATTAAATTAGTGAGAGGAGGGATTGCTTTTGACTGCTTATAAAATAATAGATGACGGTAAGTAAGATTGATTTTAATATACTACTATATTAAATGTGTTCCAAAATTAGACTATTTCTAATGCTTGTCATATTGCAGTTATTTAATAAATATCTGTTGAATGAATGGATAAACTATTCATTGCAGAAAATGCCAAAATGCTCCCCAAGGAAAAGAATCTAGTTCCAAATATGTTTTTGACCTCAAGTTTCATTTTATAAGATACTGAGCATGCTTTTAACAGAAACAGAATACTCTGTAGAAGTTTGGGGTGTATGTAGATTGATAACCACCTTTGATGCTCAGCAGGGAACTCATAAATAGTTAAGCATATGCAAATCACTTGAGAAAAGTTGGTCTTCATTTGTGGTTTTAGGTCAGACTAATGATTTTCTTTTTCAAACCAAACCAAATGGATGTGTCAAAGAGGTAAAATTCTTAATGGAAGTGGACATAAATAGTTTCTAACCTGCTGCTAGGGTTACAAATGTCACTGGTAGTTGTCATTATAGTAGAGCAGAGGGTCCTTCATCATTTCAAACACATTTCCATATCCACAGGTAGTCAGATAAGTGACCATTACCACATGTACCAAAAGGATAAACAGATGGTGTTCAGATCATTCATTTTTGTGTGTGTCTTACAGGATTCTAGCGTTTTAGAAGTCATTCAGAGTCATGTGTTTTATATCAACTTATGTAGAAACATTTACATATATTGAACCCTTGCCCTCCCTCTCCTGGGTTTGTTTTCTCCAACTCCCTTTCCATATCCCAAGTGTGCAGTGTACAATAGAAGTAGATAGCTTTCCCCAGGGTGATTGGGAAGTTTTCCATTAGGATTCCAAGTAAGCATTTTCAATTAATTTTCTGGTCTCCCAGCAACCTCTAGGCCTAATAACTTCTGCAATCTAGGTCACAGGCTAACAGCCTATCTCCCTTCCTTTCATTTTCCACATTCAACAGTTTTGGCGCTGAGTGGAAACGAGGGTGTGCCATATTGACGGAACACAATCAGATTAGCTTGGCATCGCCCACTCAGATCTTCCCTGCAGTTCTCCCCAGCAGAGTTTCAAACAGATTGTACCCACACTCTAAACAGAACGTGGGTACGGCCAAGGAAACGGAAACTGACTGGGCTAGAGTTCATTTTAGGACTGTTTTGTTGTTGCCTGGTCATATCGCTAAAACCAGTGGGTGTCATTAACCACACTGCCCCTTCCTGGTCCGTGGCAATTACCTCACTGTAGCCCACATAGAGCAGGCTGTAAACTATTTGGCTCAGCCCAAGTCAACTAATAGAACCTGTGATTTGGAATCCTTCCAGGTGTTGCTGAGAATTGTAGGCTTGTCAGCTATGCATGGCTGCAGTGAAGGAGGATATCCAATTTTTAGGATGGATATAACATTTTTATCTGCAACTGTCTCCCACTCAGCTTTCTAGCACATATCCAAATGATGATGCTTAGAGTGCCCTGAATTGACCTGTTAAGGAGAGTGGCAATACACCATAAGCTCTTCTGGCCCAAATAGGATGTCTCACCTTTTTTTACTAATCACAGTCCTATCTCAATCAATGCCCTGTACCCCAATTCATCTCTTTAATTTGGTTTTTTTGGGTTAGATTGCTTGGCTAAGAATCAAATGGATTTAACATCTGTGAGTTCATTTACTTCTGGCAAAATTCAATTTTCAACATTTATCTACATCAAAGCCCCCTCCCATTTGGCCTCACCTATTTGAGAAAAGTCTGCTAGGATCAGCCTGAGAAAGAAACAATTTATTTTGTGCTCAGACCCTAGAGAAATTAAGCTACATGCATAACACATACATAAGTACTAAGCTAATCAGAGCAAAAGTGTAGAAACTGGTTTTCCCTTTTCCATGTTTTTCCAATATATGACAAAATTTAGCAAGAAAAGTCTATACAGACGTTTACTTAACATCAATAATATGCATTTCAGTAATTTGGGATGTTTGAACTAGTGCACCATATGAAAAGCATTAAAGAAGCCCACAGCTATGAGCAATCAGGGCGTGCGAAATTTCCTTACAGTTTTTGTTGCCACAGGATTTTGTTTGAGTTTTCAGAACTTTTTGTAATAATTAATATTTTTTTTGATGTTCCTTCTCTGCCTTATGTGGAAGTACAATACTGTGACATTTGAAACGAGTACCCTAAAGCTTGGTCGAATCATCAGTGCATTTCTAGCTCCAAAGCTTCTCAGTCAAAAAGTCTGTATTTAGGCATTCTCAAGTTACTGAGGCTTAGAGATGTGCTTTTCGGTGCAGAGATCTTAGACACTCAAGTTTCTTTTAGTTCTAACTAAAAGGCTTCTCCTGTGGTGTGATGGAGATAGTAGTTTTCTGTACACACATTTCTGATGTAAACAAGTTCTGCAAGCTTGCCTCAAAGAAAGGATACTGAGGTTTGCACAAAGGAGGTGTTTTTTGTTTCCTTTTGTTTATTAGTATTACAATAGAGTACAAGCAACCCTGAAACAACAGTAGTCAGTTTGAAATTTGCCTTTTATCCACTAGCTTCCTTCTCCCTCCCCCCCACCTCATTTTCTTTGAAAGGACTCAATATGGGGCTGATGGCATAATTCAGTGGTCAAGTGCCAGTCTAGCACGTGCTAGTCCCCAGGTTGAGTTCCCTGCAGCTTGTGCACGCATACACACACACACACACACACACATAATAGGACTGGCATACTGGGGATCTTGCCAATTTAACTGTATAATTATCTTTGTTATTATGTCCAAGATCTCTCCTTCACACAAGATGCAATCTGAAAAATTCTCTCAGTGATGGAGAAGAGGCTGGAGATTGATTTCACTGGTATTGATAGTAAAGATGTTAATGCGCCTGTGTTAATGATCTGGCAGCAGACACACCCACTTTTGGAATTAAAAATGGGCACTTGGTGCAAAGGTTTGCACTGATTCTTCATTTATTCACTTAATATTAGCTCTCTGAGTGCTCCAGCCATTTTGTCACTTGTTAAAGATAAATACAAAACAAGAGAAACATGGTCTCATCCTTCAAGTTACATGTTTCCTATTTTTATTTGTTTTTTGGTTATCACCCAGAGAATCTTCTGGGCTCTATCTGTGGCATCTTTATCTTTCTCAGTTCTTGTCTTTCTCAACATTCCAGCTTTTCTCTACTTTCCCTTAAAATTGTTTTATTTTATCCAAGAAAGAAAAACACTAAAATAATAAAAATCAAACAGAGAGAAACATGATATCAAAATTTTAGATGCCAAACACTGTTTCACCAAAAAGATCACTGCTTTTTTACATAGTCTAACAATTTCCTGAAATATTAGGTACACTACACATTAAAAGTACAAGTTGTCAGAAAATGGTTTATTCTTAATCTTTATTCCACAACATAGCAATTATTATGGTGTCCAGTACCATTTTATAAATTTACAGATCCCAATGAAATTTGTTTTTTAAAAGTATATTTTCATAAATATTAAAGTAGGTGGAATTTATTTTACATTACTTAAGATAATCTAGCCAATGTAAACAATAACAAGTAACTAAATAATATTTGTAACTTATTGATCATTATTGAAACTTATATAATGGCAATGGCAAGAGAGAAAATACAATAAGAAAATATAATAGGAAAAAAATTTCATTGTGAAATAAAAAGAAAATACATAATAAATTCCATCAAAACAGTTTAAAATAATATTTACATAAATGTAAAATAAAGTATAATAGTATTTTTTGTGATATTAAATATCCTAAATATTTGTTTTCCAAGATTAATCTAAAAAATTAGCTCAATAAAAATATAATGTGTATGACACACTTATATGTATTTTTTCCTCAGTATCATTTTAGAGAAGGCATTTGCAAGAATACTCAGAAATTTTGATAATAATACAGGAACTCATGCCCAGATATTAAAACACACTCAAGCTAGAGAAATTAAAGACATTTAATATTTGTGGTGGAAGAGACAAATCAATTATGGTAAGGTAGAGTCAAGATATGGAGAATTTCATTTTCTAAATGAATTGGGAAAGGACATATTGTTAAATAAATGATATTATGGAGTAGCTGGCTATCTATTTGAGAAAAGTAAAATCTCCATCATAGCATACATAAAAATAAACTCCAGATCGACTCAATGGTATATAAAACAAAGCAGAAAAAAACTCAAAAAAGAAATATAGGTAAATATTTTATAACATTGGGGAGCATGAAACTGAGCCTAGAAGTCATAAAAGATTTTTTTTAAAGCCCTGGATTTTATTCAAACATTTAAAAACATTTTTTAGGGAAAATATATTATAAAAAAATTTTAAAAGATCTTTATTTGTCAAAAATTATAGCTGTCAAATATGATATCTACTGCCTACATAGTTACCACAAAACAAAAATTAAAATATTGTAATAAAATGGGAAATTTATATTAAAAAGTAATTCAGAGTTATAATCATTAAACATATAAATTGTGCTCAATCTCACTAATTCCAAGGAAGTGCAAATTATAGTAACCCTGACATCCTTTACTAGCAGAATGGAAATTGAGAGGTTTTGGGAATGGCCATCCTCTGTGTTGGTCCTGGTTGACCTTTTATTGTTTAGTTTATTCATTTGTACTAACATTTATATGAATTTGTATTTTTAGTCAGTACTTCCCCTTACAAACTTTATCCAACAAAGGTTGAAATGAGTCCGCAAAGGGCATTAATTAAGCTATATTTGCAATAGTGAAAAATTGCAAACAATCTAAAAACTCATCAGTAAGGGATGAGTAGATAGACTATACCATTCATAAAATAAAAATGTTGAAAGATGACTATTAAATAAGCCACCGCCATGAAGACACAGCAAGCTGATAAACATCCTAGCTGAATTCCTGATCCATAGTAATAGTGAAGAGAGTAAATAAAGATATCCCTTTAAGCCACTAAGTTTTGGGGTGGTTTTGTTGGTACACAGAAATAGAAATCAAAAATTAGGCACTAAGACAGGAGGAGAACAATCTGTTATTGGACCCATATAATAGAGTGAGGAGATTTACTTGTCTTGAATGTGGAGGGAAATAAACTTAGGATATATATATAGTGTGAGACAAAATATTAGAATATTAAAAACTAGGCAAAAGACACTTTGTGTTCTGAGGAACAAAGAGATACTTGTCTGACAGCTAAATATAAATATCAAAATTTTAGAGAGAGAAAGAGGGAATTATAGTACTCTAACTACCAACTCAACTACAGTACTTTGTTTCTGGAGAGAGAAGTAGTAAGGCCTCATGGGAAGTGAAGATTTCCAAAGGGATACTGGAAACTTCTGTGTTGCATCACTAGAGAATCTAAAAGCTCCTAAGTCAAACAGTGAGGGCAGATGACCTTTTAGAGACCTTTCAGGTCTTTGATTCTCTAGGAAGAAGAGCTTCTTTTTCCTAAATTATTCCTCAAATGGCATGGCCAGCACCCTCAACACCCTGCTAATTCTCTGTGGATGCTTTTAGTTTGTCAATCCTTTTAAGTGTGACATCTGAAAGCAGGCACCGTAATCCTGACTAAATGTGGCCTTCCCAGGGTTAGGGAAGTGTAACTCAAACAATCCCAGTTACTTTTTATGCCAGTATCACCAAAATATCTAAATATTAGAGAACAATATTAAATGTATACCTTAATATTAATTAAATAGCTAAGTGCTGATAATAATAGGGAAAACACTATATTTTATATGATGAAATCATAAAAGCAGTCTATTCTGCTTCATATAGATTTGTTGATAATTGTTTCACTTTTCTGTAGTAACATCCAAAGAGCATTCTTCCTAGCATCTTTAGTCTGTCCCTCAAAGCAGATTAATTCATTTCTTCCTCTTTCATGAAAAATTATCAAATGCACAGTTCCTAAGTTTATCTGTACTCTATCTAGAAATGTCTTGGGGTTGTCGTCAGGGTCTCCTGTGGTTCTATTCTCTACCAATATTCAAATATATCTAGATTTTGCCCTATCATGTGTCCTAAGTCATGATCCAGCATTCACATTCTTGCTTCCTCACTTTGGCCTGTTCTATTGGCATCCATTAATGCAAGAACATTCTGTAATCACTCACAGTTCACTGTGTGGTTTATCAGATATCCACACCTTTCATCTTCACTTCTCCTTCAACAAAATCTTTCCCAATTTAAAAGCATGCGTTTTAGACTTGACTAAACAATTCTTCAAAACACCAGCTATCTGTTGCCTGAGCCTAAAAATTTAATTAAAGTAAATGAAAAACACCTCTTTTTCTTGCTAGACTAAAAAAAAAATAAAATAAACAAAATAACACCTGGAGTTGTGTTAATGCTGGAGAGATCATTCAGATAAATGGAGTATCTTTTGTAGAATTCTTTCCTCATTGGACATTAGTTAAGTAGACTTCCTATTTGGAAAAAAAATGTAAATTTTTCAGCACTCTGATTATACAGTTTACATTTATAAAGGGATATCAGTATTTATTTATTTCATTTGTGATCAAACCTGCTGTTAAAAAGTACCACTCTTACCCTTTTAGAGATAAATAAATGGAAGAAAAGAAAAATGACACTACAATATGATTTCAACCACGGGACGAGTCAACGAAAAAGTGAGGTATGAACTCACTTTTTATTTAACTTCCCTCAAGCCCACCAACACAGACTTACTGATATCAAATCACATTCCAGGAAGAGAGCTGTAGTCTCTTACTAATCTACTTCATCATAAATATCAATTTTCAGCTATCTTTTCAATAATCCTCTGTTATAAAACTCATCAAAGTTAATATGTGGCTGGTGAAGGCAATATCATCAAAGTGAATTTTAAAATCTAACATAATCACTATTATCACTATCAAAATGTTTTACATTTATTTTCATGAACCATGATATTCTTATACAAAATCATTTACATGTGTTCTTTTATTTATAGCAATTTATTTTTTTTGTAAAAATATTGACATGGATAGACATTTGGAACATACTTTAAACAAACATATTATTTAGATAAGTTAGTTATAATATTGAATAATTAAAGGCCTATCTAATTATTTTTCCATCCTGGTTCATGTGTAAAGGTTTTGGATCAGAAAACTAGATCATTGAGAGAGGTAAATATGTATTACAGAGAATAATTTACTGGAAAATGGGAGAGGAAATGAATAACATGGTCCTTAACAATTTGTGAACATAATGAACTACATCCTTTGGATCTATTCTGTACAAAAATGTATAATCTCACTGTTGCTCCAAATATTATCCTTTGAAGTAAGTAGTTAACTAAACTAATTATAATCCAATATTCTATATAAAAACAATAATATGATGGGGCAGTTTATAATGTATGGACATGAAAGCAAATAATGATTAAAAAGTTATTGAAATGTTGAATGCTTAAATATTAAAAATAATTTACTATAAGAATGGAAATCTCCTTTTTTTTACTATTTAGTTTTATCATTTCAATCACCCTTAATTTGATATTATTTAACCAAGAGAATTACCCAGTACTTGCTAGACAAGCACTCAACCATTGAATTATATTCCCCAGACTCCTAGTACTTAATCTTATTTGCTTATTCATTCATTTTAAAATTTTTTTGTTTTGTTTAGTTTTTCCTATAAGTTGACATCTATCACAACCAATGCTGTTTTAGATGAGATGCAGGAGTTAGAGCATTGAAGCTGAGGGATACTGCAATCTAACAACTATTTAGGGTCTGTGAGGATTCACTGTCTATGCATAGGACAAATCTTGAACAAATGAAGGAGGATGTAAATAGCATATGGTACTATACTCATACATGTCAGAAGAAAGGTATAACACACAGCTGAAGTGTGCTTTTCAATAGAGTCAGTATGATTGTTTTAATCTGCTTTTACACTACTATGACAAAAAAAAAACTGAAAAGAACAATTGGAGGAGGAAAAGTTTGTTTGGTGTCACACAGTTTCAGAGGTTTCAGCCCACAGATGTCCAACTTCATTCTTTGGGGCCTGAGGTGGGGCAGAACATCAAGGAAGAAGAGTGTGATGAAATGTAGTGCCTCAGGACATGGCACCAAGAAGCGGAGAAACTTGCACTCAACAAAGACAAAATATATACCACAAAGGCATGCCCATACCCTACCACACCCTACCTGCCTACAGTTACTGCCACCTAATCCATAGCTGCAGATTAATGCACTGATTAGGTTAAGGCTCTCATCACCCTATCATATCATCTCCAAACTTTCTTGCATTGTCTCACACATATGCTTCTGTGGACACCTCACATCTAAACCATAACAATGTCATCTTTGATTTCTTTGACTTTTCCCCACTACTTGGGCATAAGTGTATGCATGCACTTAAAAAGCAATCTAGTGGCTATAAGCTAAGCTAGGAAATGCAGGAATTCGCAAAAATGTCCAAACTACCAAAACAATACACAGATTCAATACGATCCCCATCAAAATACTGATGACATTCTTCATAGTATTAGCAAAAACAATTCTTAAATTCATTATGAAGAATGAGAGACCCAGAATAGCCAAAGCAATATTTAAGAAAAGCAATGTGAGATATAACAAATAACTCATCGAAAATTATACTACAAAGCTATGGTAACAAAACCAGCATGGTATTAGCATCAAAATAGACATGAAGACCAATGGAACAAATAGAAGACACAGAGACAAACCCACATACTTACAGCCATGGGTTGACAAAGGTGACAAAGATATATTTTGGAGAAAAGACAGGCTTTTAAACAAATAGTTCTGGGAAAACTGGATAGCTATATGTAAAAAAATGAAACAAGATCCCTATCCCTCACCCTGCACAAAAGTCAAATTGAAATGGATCAAAGACATAGGAATTAGACTAGAATCCTTGTAACTGCTAGAAGAAAATATGGGGTCAACACTCCATCATAATGGTATGACTTCCTTAACAAAACTCCCAAAGTGCAAGAAATTGAACCAAGAATCAATAAGTGAGATGCCATCAAATTAAAAGTTTCTGCATAGCAAAGGAAACAAGAGTGTGAAGATATAAACTACAAAATGGGAGAAAATATATCAACTGTTCCTCAGATAGAAGATTAATATTCAAAATATATAAAGAACTCTCACAAACTTGACATTAGAGAAACAAATAATCCAATCAATAAATAGGAAAAAGAGCAGAAACTTTTCAAAACAAAAAAAAATAAATAGATAAAAGAAAGAAACACAAATGGCCAACAAATATATATATAAAAATACTCAACATCTCTAACAATTAGGGAAATGCAAGTCAAAACTACACTAATATTTCATCTTACTTTAATCAAAATGACAATGATCAAGAATACAAACAGTGGCTGGGGTTATGGCTCAGTGGTAGAGCACTCATCTAGCATGTGTGAGCCACTGGGTTCAATCCTCAACACCACATAAAGATAAATAAATAAAGGTATCATGTCCATCTACAACAAAAAATATACTTTTAAAAAAGAATACAAACAATAACAAATGCTGGTGAGAATATGGGGAAGAAGGTACATTTGTACATTGTTGGAACAGCAGACTAGTACAACCACTCTGGAAAGCAGTATGGTGATTCCTCAAAAACCTTTATATTAACCTATTCTCTAGATATGGAACTACCATATGACCCTACTATGCCACTCCTTGGTATTTCCCCTAAAGAACTAAAATCAGTATACTACAGTGATACAGCCAACTCAATGTTTATAGCAGCACAATTCACAATAGATAAAGTATGTAATCAACCCAGACGACCATAAATAGATGCATGGTCAAAAATTGTATTGTGTATACACAATGGAGTTCTACTTAGCCATAAAGAAGAATGAAATTATGGCATTTTCTGTAAATGGATGGAAATGGAGAGCATCATGCTAAGTCAAATAAGCCAGACTAAGAAACTCTAAGGTTGAATGCTTTCTCTCATATGTGTAAGCTAGAGTAAAACAAAGAAAAGGAGAAGAGAAGGATAAGATCTTGTGAAGATATGGGGGAGATCAGTAGTGAAGAAGGAAATAGAGAGGCAGATTGGAAGGAGGAGAAATGAGATGCATTGTAGAATGAATTCTTAAAAACTCACATCTTTATATATAAAAATACCACAGGGAAGTTCACCTTACAAATAAGTAAAAGAATCAATTAAATATAAATAAATATAGGAGTGAAAAGAAGTCTAGCAGAGTGAAGAGAATGGGGGAGGGAAGAGAGGATAGGAGGGAAAATAGGGAAGGAAAAGAGGAGAATCATGAACTGAAGTTAAATCCCTTACATGAATGATTTTGTCAGGATGAAGCCAACTACTATGTACAGCTATAATGCTCTAATAAAAATGGGGTTATGCATGGACTCAGACCCCTTGGGTTCTCAATTTGAGTAGAACTGGAGAGCACAAAGGGGATGATGAGGGCTCCATCCCTGGGGACTGTCCAACACGTCCATGATGAGCAACCTGTGGCCTCAGGGGACTGATTTTGCTGGAAGAAGCCAGTTGTAATCTCTGGAACTTTAATTCAGACTCTAAGCAGTAAGTTTTAATAAAAATAGATGCTGCAGTCTGGCTGGGCATAAATCACGAGCCACTGAAGCAGGAACAAACTTTGATTCTGAACTCCACCAGCACACTCCACACACGCTCCCCAGGAATTCTTCCGAACGCCACGCCACGCGGCTGGTCCAGGAACCAGCAACCGGGAATATCCCTCCTCTGCACTTCCCCAACCAATGGGAACTCTGCGGGAATCCCCATGAGAGCTCAAGTGGAACTCAATGGGAACTCCAAAAGAACTCGCTGTCACCTCTCAACCACTACTTCTGGCAAAAATGCCATGCGTCATCCCGACTCGGCTGTGGCCCTCAACAAATAGGCTTGACTAGGAAATAGAATTCCTATATTCTTGTATTTCTGTTATTGATTCACTGTACCATACTGGGTAAATCATTCAACTAGGTTCCTGTCCAATGTTATAGGGTTTTGACTCCTATATGTCATTGTACACTTCCTACATATGACAAGACACTTGGTACTGTATTCTTCCTACATTTTATAGTTAGTGAGGGCAGGGACTCCATATTGCATACAAAGTGGCAGTAATTGTGAGCAATGAAATTTCAAAGAAGAAAAGTGAGACAAGGATGTCTTAATTCACATTAAAAATTTCTTTTGATATAAAAGCCAAGAAGAAAATAAAACATGAATTTTAACCACAGAAACAATTCACAACACGTACCAGGACTCAGGTCGGGGGCAGTGAGACATATCATTTACAATTTATTCATTCATTCAACAGATATTTTTTAGTGTCTTCTGTGTGTCAGGCTCTTGAGAATACTTCATTGAATGGACCAAAGATTTTGGTTACAAAAATTATTACACTCAAGAGAAGGGGGACAAAAACAAATAAATAAATAAGCATAATAAATAAATAAATTATTTAGTGTGTTCATAGGTAATAAGTGCTACGGATAAAAGGAAGAAAGGATAACAAGACAAAGGAAATCAGGAGTGCTGGGGTTTATGGCAAGTGTTAAAATGCCATATTCAATATTGACATTAAGGCAGCATCATTGAGAATTGGCATTTAAGCAGAACATTTTTAAAACAGCAAAGGAATTAATGATGCCTATGTATGGAAAATGAAAATTCCAAGTATATCACTAGAGCAAATCTCTTAACGTAAGGGTCTGTTACTATGTTTAAGGAAATGTGAGGAAACCTTGTAGTTTTAATAGTTAACAAGGGGAGAATATTAGAAGATGAGTTTAAAGAGATGACTGGATTTGGGTACAGGAGCAGGATCATTGAGGATTTTGAAAGGATTTTGGCTTTCAGTCTGCCTGAAAATGGAAGCCATGACCATGATTTTGAGCACAGTAACGATATGATATGATCCATCTTAAATGTTAAAAACCAGTACTCTGCTTGCTGTGTTGAGAATACAATGTCAGACAAGGGTAAAATTAATTAGAAGGGTTTGGTAGGGAGAATTCAAGGTATGAAAGAAAGAGTCAAGGATTAATAATTATTTTTTTGCCCTGAGCAATTAGATAGATGGGGTTACCATCGATTAAGATGTGGAAGGTTACAGGTGAAGCAGTCTTGTATTTATTTTAAGGCATATTGATTTTGAGATGTCTGTTAGACATTCAAGTGGATACTTAAGTGGACAGGGATGCAAATGTGGTATTTTTGGATAAGGGCCTGGAATACAGACATGAATTTGTGAATTTTTACCTATGGATACTATTTAAATATATGTAACTGGATGAGATCACCAAAGACAGGAATGGAGTTATAATTCTGAAGAAAAGACCAGAGACAAACCTGTGGAGTTCTGTACCACTAAGACATTGAGGAGAAGAATAGAATCCAAAGAAAGAGAAACTAGTGGAAGATGAAAACCAAGAAAGTAGTTGGTATGAAATATGAGTGAGGAAACTCTACTAAGGAAGTAGGTGTGCTGAGATGACAGTGTCCACTGGATTTAGCAATAGTTTTGATGATTGATGAGGATATGATGTAAGGTACAATTTCTAACCTGACTGTATGGTATCCTGCAGTCTGTCTGCCTTTCTTCTTTCTGTGCTGGGGATTGAACCCAGGCCCTTGTTCATGCTGAGCTGTATGTCCCCAGCCCTATATTAGTTTCTTAATCTCTGGAAGACTCTTAGCCAACAATGGAAAAGCAGACTTTAAAGCTGATTCCATATATGTTCACACGTTTATATCTTTATATTAAATTCTTATCCATAAGACCACTGAATATAAAAGGGTCTTGGAAGTAACTAACCATTAATTTTATCCATGGATTTCATTTCACTCCTCAAGTCACCAGCTACTTGAGGTTGGTGTGTTTAAAGGACATTAAATGAAGCTACCGATATCCAGAAAAAAAAAAAATTTCTTTTTAAGAATGAGAACATATTCCCAAATACAGCATTCAGAATGGTGTCATGAAGTGAAGAGATGTTCCTCTGGCACTTAGTAGTCTTTTTTCCTTTCGCCTTTTGTTCTTGTATTCTTTGTCTCTATTCCTTTTCTCCCATAATCCATTCATGAAACCATGTTTCTAAATTAGTAGAAGTTTCTTCATGTCACTCTTTCTATGTTTAAAAGCCTTTTGTAGTTCAACATTTTCTAGAGAATTAAATCCAAATTACTTTGGTTCCGTAGCCTTGTTCTTCATCTCTGCCATCAATAAGCCCAAGCCGCCATGATGTCTCATGGCGATATACTGAAAATTATTCCACTCTTGTACACCATGTACCCCTGCAAAATCAATTTTTCACACTTTCCACCTTATCAGTTACCTATAGCTGTATTTAAGCTTCCTAACAAATAAGCACGGATCCTAGTGGTTTAAAACATTAAATATTTATTTACTTCACAAATCTGTGGGTTAATTGGGCAGTTCTATGAGGCCCACCTGAGGAGGTCTGCTGCTATGCAGAGGGCTCAGCAGGATTTGAGCTGTGAAAATCAGAAAATCAGCTGGGCAGTTTTGCTGATCTTGCCTGGGCTCTTATGTCTGACTGGTGGACAGGTAAACAGGATGGGCCTCAGTAGAGACTGCTGCTCTGCTCCACATTTCCTCATTCAGCAGATGATCCCAGGCATTTTCTCCTGGTGGAAGAAAAGAAAACAGCAGCATGCTAGCACTTTTTCTGCTTTGGTCCAGTTGGTCAAAGTGAGCTGCATGAAGTTCAGTCTCCTCATAGAAAGCCACTAGCACAAGGGTGTGGATTTAGGGAGCTATGAAAAATTAGGGGGTTGGGGAATGAATGCTCTCACATCTACTACAAAGACCTAATCCTTAGCATGTTCTAATAGGGTCTCTGTCTCAGAGCCTCTTCTCACACTGTTCTTTCCCAATAGTTCCCTGATTATCCCTTCCTTTGCTGTACCCATTTAGCTTTGTTGACTCTTATTCCTCATGAATCACAGATCAGACATCAATTTGTGCAGGAAAACTGATATGTCAGTCTAGACCAGAATTCTTCATCATAACCCCCCATAACATCATGTCCTTGTCACAGAACACCCGACGTGAGTAGAATCATTAATGTGATTATTTGATTATTTTATATGTCCATACTGCACTAGCCTTTTGAAGAATGGGAACTTTGAAGCAGAAAAACCTAGTTTGTAGTATTGGGCATGGTACATATTAAATGGTCAATAAACATTTGCTGAATAATATTACTTCAGCTAATTGAATTTTCCTAATTGTTGTTTCTGCCTGCAAAAATCCTATCCATTCTTTCAGATTTTAAATGTACTTCTAAATGGGGAAGCTACCATCTGTTATTCCATGTACTTAATACAATGATTTTTTTTTCTTTTTGCCTATTCTCTTAGACTTTAAGTTAGACTTTGTTCTTGAGTCCCTGTTCTCCCAGCAAAAGTCCTTGAGTAAATAGCACAGTCAAAAGGGAAAGAAGTACGAAATCTGTTGTCATCCCTGACACCACACCCTCTGCATGTTATTGTAGTCTTTGAAACAGGAGAATTAGTGCATAAATTGATATTATAAATTAGGGATATGCTACCATGTATTTCCCAACGTGGTATCAGATATGATCAATAGAACATTAGATTCAGAAACTGAAGATGTGGTACAGATGAGCTGTGGTTCCCAGCATGGGTTATTTTACCACTTAAGGCTTCAGTCTTACAACATTTAGAGAGAAGATACAGTCAGATGAGTTCTAATATCTTTTCTAGCTTTAAGAAAAATTTCTAAGCAATGTTTTGTATGCACAAATTACATTTCTTCTGTGTTCTAAGTGGTTGCATATTTCTCTGATTGAAATTAACTCACTATGTGGCTTAAATTCCTAGCTTCTATACTAAATTGTGATTTCTTTTCTGCATAAGAATGACGTCTTCTTCCTGGTGCTTGGCTCAATTAGGTGCTAAATTTTTTTTTTATTATCTCAGTGAAGACTTCCATCCAATTATCATTTGGGCTTATACATTTCGGGGTACATATTTTCAGAGAACTCCCTTGGGCATAGGCTATAGCCTTAGGTATAACTTAGACATGTTGGAGACTCCAACTGGGAGCTGTTAGCTCTCATTTATTAGTTCTTCCTTGAGCGCAATAAAGTTATATAGAGTAGGAGCCTTGGCATTCAAATCTAAAATGCAAAAATATATAGAGAGTATTTTGCATTTGCAAACTTACCTTTTGGAATCCCATGCATTGAAGAGAGAGTGATCTTAAAATCAAATTTTATGATCTTTATTATATACAAAAGTGACATGGAAAATGTTAAATTCAGATTTAGAGAGTTTCAATTATTGAATCCATCCACCAATAACTACACTGAAGTAATGTCATAGAATCCCAAGGGTGTGCCAGAAGAAAAAAGAGTTCATTGTGGAAAAACTAATGGGCAATTTTCTGTTGCTGTTCCCGCTGGTGTTGCTATGATGGGTAACACCAAGTAAAATATCCTCTTCAAATGTTTAACCACACATTTTTACCCTAGGGAAATGGAATGGGCTGCATCTCTGTTAAACATGTTTGGTGGCTTGAGGATAAGTTCCCTTGTTTTCTGTTTTTTCTATCATTGTTTTTATTTTTAATAAAAATATTTTATAGCATTCATGTAAAAAACAATGCAATTGTATCTTTTTTTCATAAATAACTTATGTTGGGAATTGAGTTAAATGGCTCTCTTGTGACCTCCATCTTGTTATAATCCATAGGTCATTACAATTTTGGCTTCAGGGTGTTAGGTTAATGAATCCAATGCTCCTTGGTAAGACAGCAGTGTTCTAGTGATGCAAGCTGAGTGTGCACTATTTTTTAACCTGTCCAAAGTAATAATAATAATAAAGTGTTTGATGATGGTCAATCTTTGCTGCATGCATGGGAAGTTATGTTGATTTAGAAAAGTTTATAGTTTTACATGTGTTCTCCATTAACCATACTTTTATGTTAAGAAAATAAATTCTTTAGGAGGCCATCTTAGCATTGATTATACCAAGGTAATAAAGAGTTAAGAAATATGAAATCTCCTAGACCCTGAAAATAAAATCACAATGAGTGTTATTTCTCTAAACATATTGCACAATTTTTTGCAGATGTTTGGGGTGAAATGCATCACGATGGAAAGCACTGCCATTAGTAATTCTACAGAGAATAGATTAGAACACCAAGTCAGCGAAGATTTTTCCATTTCATTCTGTACCTACTTCATGGACTGTTCCAGATTTTTAAAGGGCAATCAATGAATCTATTTTAACATATTATATTACAAAACCCAGGTTACACTTTGTAAAAGGAAAAATTACTTTTCAAAGATTTGTTTGTTTGTTTGAGGAAAAGGAAGAATTCATCATTCCCACTTCCAATTTGCTTCATCTTGACAACTTTAATTCCAGTCTTTACCCCTGCAGGGTTAGCAGCTGATTAGACTAATACAATACATAAAACCCATAAAAAGTTATTGCTGATTAATTTTTAACCTAGTCTCAAGTGGAGAACTTTGATAATTGTCCCTAGTGCATTAGAACTCAAATGTTTGTTCTAGAATATCGTTCAAAATCAAGATTGATGGATATATTATTTGTAACTCATTATCCTTAAGAATTTTAATCTGTAGAAATTATTTCACTTTCAAGTTTTGCCAGTTCAGGATGCAGAAGTCATTTGGTTTTACAGTGTTGATGGCATATTTTTTTTGCACTTCTTTCATGGTTGTTTCTGGGTTCAATTCCGCAAAGTTTTTGCTTATGGTATATTTCCTTGGCTTACTTCCCCTTTCTGTCTCCATGGATCACAGTGTTTGACAGAACTGCAGAGGAGAGAAAGCCTTACTACCAGATTTTCCACTTGAACTAAAGATTAAGTCAGGTTCAAATTGAAAATTCCTTAATCAAAGTTGTCAGCTTACATATGGTTGCTAGTTTAATATAGTCAAGTGGATGTATATCAAAGGTTGAAAAGAACCAATTTAGCGTTCAGTTACATATGTGGAAAACACATTAGGTCACAGATAATTCTCATTTCTCTGAATGTGAAAATAATATAAATATTAATATGAAGAACTACAATTTATTAAGTGCTAATTATAGCACCATTGTGCTGAATGCTTGCATTTCAAGGCAAGATTTGAGATAGTACAGTTATTTATATTTCATGGTAGTTTGGAGAGATGAAATTTCATGCTAGTGTTCATATAGCTTTAAGTTTTTTTAATGTGGAAATTAACATCAGATCCATTCCCCCTTTCCTTCAAAACATGTATACCTAACCATCTTGCAATAGTGTTCATATAGATATAATTTTCTAATTCAAACTCATAACTCTGTATGAATCTGTGACCAATTCTCTCTGAGAGATTCTCTGAGTACAGTCTCTGTCAGGATATAAGCTCAAATCCCATTAGTTGTGCAATATAAGAAGTATCAAGCCCAGGCATTTATGTTAGTGTTCTCAGTATTGAAATAAGTGAAATTACTCTTCAGGGTTCTCCCTGAGTAAAACATAATAAGAAAAAAACTTAAAATCAGTCCTCCATAACATTCATCTTCTGCACCCCTAATTGATCAGAAGGGCTTTGTAGTTTGGTCTTCTAAAAAAAAAAACATATCCCTTTGGTATTGTGCCCCTCTAGTTCTCAGGCCATAGCGAAGAAGGTTGGGCTCGGCCTAGCACCATCATGGTAGTAAATTATGCATCATTTGATCCTGACACAAAGTTTATGAAGATAAACGCTTTTTCCACATTCTAATATCTTCTTCAGAGTCTCCAAATTCACTTCTCCCTATTCACCTAAATAAGTCACATCCAATAAATAGTAGCTGAGTCATTTTCAGGGTAAATCCAAACAGTAGGCCTTCAAAGGCATTTTCACTTATTCCTGAACAGGAATCATAGACCTCATCATTTCTGGGTGAGCTTTAGCCTGGTGATACATAAGAATTATATCTAAGGTGAGGAATATCATGTAATCTAGGGAGATTGCACATTGTTCTATTGAAAAGTGAAAAGAAAAAAAATTAGGCCCTCTTGTTAAATTTATTTTACCTCAAACTTTAAAGCTATTATTTTAGGGTGTGTTTTGTAAAATGAATGGTTTAAAGGTATAATGGTACAATTATATTACATATAAATAAATACACAAATACTAGGATAAAAATATTTGGAGACTCCTGTTCTATAGCATTATAATTAAACTAAAGTAAGTCCATGTGGAGCATATGTGACCACCTATGACCCTGCAAATCTATAGATGTCGATAATTCAATTATCCAAAATGACATAAGACTTCTGATTTCATATACCAATATTCAATCAGGAGTTTTTAAGAGACCTCGGGCTTTCTTTCATAAAGAAAAAAATGCAGAATGTGATATTCTATCTAAATGCCTTTAATTATGAGAAAAAATAAAGGAGTGAAATAGACTTTTCATACCTTAGACCCATATTTCCTAGCATGTGCTCCTGAATGATATTAATTATTCTAGGGAAAGAGAGAGGTTCCTTATTTTTTTTTCTTTTTACTAGAAGATTCATTAAAGCTCCTAATATGCATTATGAATCTCTAAGTTGTAGAAAATATTTGCAGCCAAGTTTCTTTGACCATGGTGTCATGCTTTTGAGAAGCATTTTATGGGATTAGTTTGCAATTGAATGTACTTGGAAAATGATGCTTATAGTAAATCGCTGTTTTCTGACAGGCATCCAATCCTCAATCCCTTAAGTTAATGCCAATTGCAGTTCAAACTCATTTCATTTTAACCCACTGTATCTCATCAACCTATATACAGGACACCTATAAAGTTTCTCAATTTGAGTTTTTATGGGTATTCTGTGTATAGGATGAGTGTCCATAATAGGTTAAGTTAGGTTTTCTCAAGAGTCAAGTCATTTTCTTTTCTTTACTACCTCATTTCTCTTGCATTCAACAAGTGCATCTTAAGTTCTTTCCACTTATCCAGCATTGTGTTCTAGGTACAAGGAGAAAATAGTAAAACTCTATGTTTGTTCAAACTGAATTAGTGCAGTGAGATAAATAGAAATTTTACACAAAATACTTACAATAGTTTCAAATGAGAAGTTACAAATAAGTATTACAGGTATATTGTGCTCAGCTTTATGGGTTAAGGAAATATTGTAGAGGTGATGTTTCTGCTAAGATACAAAGCAAGAGTTGGAAATGGACATTTGAAGAGTAGAAAGAATTAAATTTTAGAAAAAGAAATAAATGTGCATATTTGGCAGAGATTTGAAAATTATCACCATTACAAAGGAGAATGCCATGTGGTTGGATCAGGGTGAAGAAAGCAATGTGTACGAGGTGCCTGAATTAAGTGGGAACTAGATTACACAGGACTTTGAAGGTTACATCAAGGCTTTTGGACATTAATCAAGAGTGATTGAAAATTATGAACAAGTTTTACACAGAAAGTGGCAAGATCAGAGTTATATTTGAAATCACTTTGGATGTTGTGTAGTTGGCACATTGAAGGAAGAAAAAAAAAGACATTTCCAAATTCCTCTAGATAAACCCAACAGGGACAGCATTTTTTTCCCTCTACTAAGTTACCTCAAACACCTCCAATAATGCTTAGTATATGATAGAATTCCATAAACTTTTGCTGAATAAAGAAATCAAATTAGCATTTCAGGCAAAAGATGGTGCATTGGACACAATGTGTAGAAAGCCCTAGATGTCCCCTCCAAAACACATGCTTAAATCTAACTGCACTGTGATCATTATAGTTGGAACTGGGACCTTTAAGAGATAATTAGGTCATGACAATCTACCCTCATGAAGAGATTAAGAGCAGGAGTGAGCTTTCTTGAACATCTATGTTCTCTTGCGCTCGCTCGCTCTCTCTCTCTCTCTCTCTCTCATGCTCTCTTACTACGTGATGTCCTCAGCCATGTTATGATGCAGCTAGAGGCCCTTACTTTGATCTTGGGCTTTCTAGAACCCTAAGCCAAATTCATTTTTATTGTTTATAATTGAACCATCTGTACTATACTGTTAAAGCAGAACATTTACCAACACACTTGGAGAAGCAACAGAAATCTGTGCTTGTGAATGTTGAAGGATTACTGGTTAGAAAAAATCTTTTAAATTTATTCTCAATACGCTTTTTGTTATCGTAACCCACTTGATTCCCCCATTATTTTCTGAAATACATGTATTTTCTGAAATATATGTGAGAGAGTCTTTTGATAGAATCAGATTTAAGCCAGAAATTTACAGGGTACAGATTTTGCAGGTGTGAAAAATTACTAGCAGGGATCAGGCATCCGAGGCAGCTTTCTACTTTGCCTATGAACCTGAATAGCAGTGTTTAGTCACTTTTCACTTCCTGGTTCATTAAAAATGTATAGTCACTTCATAATTCCTACTTCATTTGAACTTCGTGTCAAAATTAAAACAAACAACCAAAAAGCTTCAAATTTGAGTATTTCCTTTATTACATTAAATCTATATAGTTTTGACGAACCATCTAATTATGGTTCCTAATACATATTTATGTTTCTTCCAGGGTTTATGCAAAACTAAGTGAAATTTTAAATGATGTTGAAAATAAAAATGAGTTAAGTGTCTGCTTTGGGTTGTATTGTGTCTTTTTCCCATTCATATGTTGAAGTCTTAACCTCCAGGACCTATAAATGTGACATTATTTGGAAATGGTATCTTTATAGAGGAAATCAAATTGAATGAGGACAACAGAGTATAGCCTAATCCAGTACAAGTAGTGTCCTTACAAACGGGGAAATTTAAGGATAGACACATGTCTGATGAACATTATGAAGACTATCTACAAACCAAAGAGAGAGCTCCGGAACAGGTCCTTCCTTTGTATCCCTGAAAAGGAATCAGCCCTATTGACATCTTAATTTCAGATTTCAGAACTATGAGTCCTTACATTTGAAACAGCTGTAGGACTTTGTTAAGACAGCTTTCCCAAAGGAATGCAAAGCTTATAACACCAGCAAACTTTGTAAGATTCTAGCTGTTGTTACTTGTTCTTTATTCTAGTTGAATCCACTAAATTGAGCAACTGAATAGAGTGAATACTCTATTGTTGGCAAAGATATAAAAATTATATTTTAAATACCTTGAGGTTGGAGAATTGTAGAAAGCAGGAGTCATTGGGATTTGTTTTAAAAAGCTGAAAGAACATGAATTTCATACTGAGAAACCAGTTATTTGCATGGGTTAGAATAAGTATTATTGGCAAGGTCACCTGAGTATTAGTTTGAGATAGTGCAAATGTCATAGGAATCCTCAGCAGTTTGCTTTTCCCAGAGGGAAAACTTCCCTTTAGTTATGAGTGCACCTGCTTTGTTTCCTTAGAAAGAAATCATTCTCTTCTCCCAGACTGAGTCACCATTTTTAAGTGTATGATAGAAGTGCTGACATAATTACTGGCAATTATTGGACTGCAATTATGAAAATAAGCATTTAATTATTTCTTGATTTTTTTTCCTTTAGAATTAGATGACATAAAAATAAAATAATATTAATACACAAGGATTTAAGACTAATATTTCACTTGTTTTCAGATGCTATACTTTAATTTTAAAATTAGTGTCAACACAGAAGCATAGAAATCTCATCCCAAAGTTAGAATTCTTTGGTTTTTGAAATAGTAATATATTAGTCACTATTTATTATTTTTGGGAAATAGAACTCAGAAAAAAAATGTATTATAGGTATTTATAAATTTCTAGATAGACCAGAATAACAGTGCATATCATAGAGATTGTAAACACAGTTGAAAATGTAATTCTTATTTTTATAGATGGGAATTGGTCTTTGTTGCATGGTTTGTTGGTTGGTTTTATGGTTGGTGCTTGGAATTGAATCGAGGGCCTCACACATGCAGGAAAGTGCCTTGCCACTAAGCACCAGCCAAGGAAATGCTTCATAGAATAATCTGAAACTAAGTTAAAGTGAAAAGGATGTGCATGCCTACGTGCATGTGCACATGCTAAAGAAACAGTATGAACCAAAGAGCCAAGACAGTGTGAAAACATTTTAAGTGACGGTCAGTGGACATGTCTGATTAGGACATAGATGTGATGTTGATGAGACTTGAGTTACATTAGAATGATTGTGGTAGGAGAGATTGTTGCAGGTTTCAAAGGCCAGAGTGAAGATGCACCTGAGAAAGACAAATAATATGGACCTTAGAAGGACTAGACGCTAACTGCCTGGCTTCCCATCCCCACTCTACAAGGAAAACTTCAGAGTCAAGAATTCCCTTGATGAACTTTGTTCTTGTGGGTAGTTGTACCCAAGGGCATATTTCCCTATCTATAATCTCTAAAAGAGTTAGATTTTGAGAGTGAGTTCTTCAAAAGTGTTGAGAGCAGCATTTCCCAAAATATGTTCCATGGAACACTGCGCAGTAGACTATTAATAGGAGATATGTGGGGAAAATTTTACCCTAGTTTACTGTGTTTTTTAAATGCAAGTTAAAACAAACTCTAAGACCTCCCCTACTTCAGGACTCCTCAAAACCCTCTATTATGAGCACCGTGAATATCAGAGAAATACTGGGAGCTGCAAGATCTTTCCCAAGCACTTTTGACCAAATAATTTTGTCAGGAAACTTACTTTGAGACATGTAGACCTGGATGTATTTTATTCAGTATTTTCCAGCTCTCTTTTTTTCTCAAGCTAAACGTCATGTTATACTTATATAATACAGTGCAGAAATAACTCAGTAATAAGAACAAATACATGAAAGAACAGTAAGACTTTCTTCCTATATTCTCCCTTCCTCTCATCCTTTTTTCTTTTCTTTCTTTCTTCCTTTTACTTTCCTTTCTTTCAACTCAGAGGTTGTTTCAGTAGACATTTTTGCTTTCATTTAAAATTTAAAAAAATACCAGTGAATTGAATTTCAATTAATAACAATATTCCATATTCTTGGTAAAATTAAAAATCTTTGGGCCAGGGATGGCTAAATTATCTCATTTCCAGTTTGCAAGCTCTAGTAATCTAAGACTCCATAATTCTTTGAAAATATGTGAGGGTGTGAGGCGGTGGAATGCATCAAATTCTTTACTAAAACAGGGATATTGACTATGCTTTTACCTTTAACACTAAGTGTTGATTGCCTCACAGATATTTAATAGATGATGACTGCAGTGGATGCAGGAGGAGGGCAGGTGTCCTTTGCAAAGACATGGAGAAAGACTCTGCTGCTGCATCACCACCACCCACCTTCATTTATGTTTGGGAAAAAGCCCTTACAAATATTTCCAATTCTTATTCTGCATTTGTTTCATGCCAATACATCCCAGGAATGTCCTTATCTCATCCACCATGATTTTCTGTCCCCCCCAACATTTCTCCTCTGCCCTTCATCGCTGTTGTTTGATTAGCCCGCCTCATTCTCCCTCTGGATACACGTTCCACCTTGCCCTCCTCACCCCAACCCCACCTTTGTAGCAGTTTCTTCAGTGCCTAGAGGTGGTCTTCTTGTTTCTTATTGAACTTGTTTATGTTTCCCACTTTTGATTTATAAATTTTATTTGCCTTGCAGTAAATAAGGGACATGTTTGGTCTCCCTATGTTTATGAGTCACTTCAAAGAAACATTGACATTATGTGTATAAATGGTCCAGATTGTTTTTATAAAGCCATCCCTTTTGGGAAACCTGCCTTTTCAAATTGTAAGCTAAAAAGACCATTTGGAATTCTGCATTCTTGTGGTCTGATATGCTTCTTGACATGCTAGCAGGCAGAAGGACGCAGGAGTGGGAATGTTGGGCAGAGCTGGGAGGCAACTTAAAACATGGCTCATGCATCCCCTACCAAGAATTTCTGACACTACCAAAGCCCTGTGCCCCTTCCTGTCTCTGGTATCTTCCTCAAAAGAACACCTGCTCCCATCAATGCACAACTACTTCACATAGAGTTGTTCAGACTAAAGTCACAGGATGACTGAAAATGCCTATTTCACAAGCATAAAATACTCTTAGTGATTGAGATATAAAAGAGTCAGCTTTAAGTGTTTCATTAAAATCACTGCAAATACTATGCATAACAATTCACAAAGAACTCATGAAGCGGCTTGTCTAATAAATGAGGTTCATCTATAGTAAATGGCTTGGTGCAACCAAAGTGGCTCTAATCAAATTGGGGACAGATGAGTTTTGTAGATGTAGCTTATTTCATTAATTTACTACTGTTTAGGGTTCATAGTCAATGGCCAATTGATATTATTTGTGACAACACCAAATAAAATAAGTAAGAGAGAATAAGTTGGGTGATGTATTGCAGAGATAAATCACACCCCGGCATGTGGGGAGATGAAACCCTCCAGCAGAAGCACTTAGCACACTTCATTTGATTCTCATTCGTCAGCCTCAGTGCCGGTGGCTCAAAAAGAATGCAAAGGTAAATGAACACCAAAATATGATTTGCAGCACTGGAAAACAGTCCTACCCAAATAAATCAAGGTTCCACTTCATTTCAGGCACTGGTTTATTCATAATACAGGGCTTTTACAATCAAGTCCTGCCATTGTAAACAAACCCCAACAAACACACACCTGCATTAATCGACAGGCATGATACTATGTGTGCTTAGGGAACTAAAGAGGTTTAAAAATAACTGCAGCTATTCCGTGGATTGAAAAAGGAAACAGGCAGCACAATTTAAAAGACATTGAGCAATAATGTTGTTGCAGTCGGTGGACATTATTAAGGCAGGAGAAGCCACATTCACTTTCAGAACACGTAGATTTATTAAAGTGTTTAACCAGACTGTATAGGTAGCTTTGTTAAAACTCTTTAGAAGACTACCATGAGGATCCATTCTATGTCTGAAATTTCTAGAATTAAACTAGAATAAGAGATAAAAGAGAAAAGAGTTTTGTGTGTGTGTGTGTGTGTGTGTGTGTGTGTGTGTGAGAGAGAGAGAGAGAGAGAAAGGTCTAATAAATGAAGTGCCCTATAAAATTGTTTAATTGCCCAGCTACTTGGGAGGCTGAGGTGGGAGGATCACTTGAGTCCAGGAATTCAAGAGCAGCCTGGGCAACGTGGTGAGACCCTGTCTCCAAGGCAAACACACAAAGCAATTCCAAAAATCAAACACAAAAAATGGTTTAATTTAATTTTCATTTTAGGCTTAATAGATTACCATCTTGCTATTGGAGAACTTTTCATCTGATATACACTAAAGATAATACAAAACTGAAGTGTTTCTATCATAAACATCTTTCTTTAGCTAGATACAGATGGTCATATCTTATAAACATAATTCTATGTTGATTTATTTTTATTAATAATGGACTTAAAAGAAGAAAAGGAATAATTGAAAACAAATGAAAACTTAAAATCATAGAATTTTAGAATTGAAATTAACTTGCTTAGAGATCATTTAGATGTTTCATTTCTAAATTTCACATACAAAAAAGAAATCTTTGGAGGTGAAAAAAATGAGTTAGCCAAGATCACACCATGGGTTAATGAAAGGATCCAACTCCAGGCTTCACATCTGATGAATTCTGTTAGTCCACCCATCTTAAGAACTTCAGACTCTTAGGAAAGTTCAAGCACATACATGTTGAAATCTTCTACAGGTTTACTGTAATATGTAACAGAAGAGATAAATGTACCACCTTCTTACAAATCCTGAGTGTGCATGGGGTTGTCACACATGTGTATTTCCTGGGCTTCTTATACACATATGCATCATGGATTTCATGCGCTTCCTATATGTATCATGTTTGTTTTTTGTTTTTTCAATTTTAGCTTTTCTGTTTTTCTTATAACTTATAGCAATGTTTTATTTGGCTTTGTTATATTCAAACAATGGTTTCAAGAAGTATTTAGTGTGGTTTCCAACAGGGAAGAGGCCTCCCCGATATTATTTTAAGCATTGTTGCACCAAAATGTCTTTTGTTTCCCTCCTTCTTAATTGTGTCCTGAGAAAGACACACAGAATTGATTGGTTGTCTACTTAGTGCCAAGCCTTCAAAGGTTATGCATGGACTGTGTTTCCTCTAACAAGCTGCAAAGCAACTGCCTTGAGAAGCATTGAAAGCCACATTGCAAAGTGTTTTAAATCTTTCCTGTAGATAATGTAACTTTTCCTCCTAGTATTTGTACTGCAGATACTGCTTATATTATTGAAAGTTAATATTTCATCCCTAGTTGCAGAGGTATTACAAATTACCAAACCCATGCAACCATGCTGCCTGAAGTTAAGATTATACATTTTCAAATTTTAAATAGGTGTTTGCCTAAGAGCAGCGTTCTCTGTAGAAAACAAGTTTTCAGAAGGAAAGCAGAAACAGTTGGGTTTTCATTCTATTACCATTGAAATTGTTCTTCTTTTCGTTAATGATTGAATAAATCAGAATTTCAGTGGTGTATTCTCAGCATTTTCTTCTATTTATTCCATCTGTTATGGGAAAGCACCAACATCTTGAGAAATAACCCACTTTATAGTCAAAAAGTATAGTCTGCAAATTTAAGCTGTTTATTGTGGGATAAAAATAACCATAAAACAAACAAGCTCTCCTTGAATAGTTGTGCCCCTGGTTGGAGAGCTCTTCCATACCCTTGAAGGGGTTTGGCTATAAAACAGCCTGGAAAACAATTTCTCACAGTCCCAGCTCATATGTAGGAAGCTGTTTCTTTCATTCTGATTAGCTTGACTACAGGTTTGCCTGGGGATTAAATAAACTAGCTCACTTCCAAAAACCTTTCCAGGGGGAAAAGTTCTCCTATCCTTTGTCATTTTAGTAAGAACCCTTGACACCCAGGCAAGGTGACTGGGGTGAATGGGGAGTTGGGTGCCAGGTGGAAGCAGGGAGATTTACTTGGCTGGAACTGAGCACAAAAATAAAAACCAAAAGAACATGCAGGCTTCCTGTGGCACTGCTGGGAAATAAGATTCTATTCCACCTCTCCTGGTTCATGTTTTCCCTACCTGTTACACGTCTTTTATTTTTATGACACATTTAACAAAAGTGACCTATAGGAACTATAGGAAGGGTTTTTATCTGGGCTGTGGTGAACTAAGGAAAAGAAAGGAACTTGGAATTATAGTACTTGAGGTAACCATCAAGGAAATAAAAGAAATGCTTCTACAAGGAGAGATAAGTTTTTGCAAAACAACTTTTTAAGCAAAATAATATAATAATAGCATGAAAGGAAAAAAAAATCTAGTTGAGCACTCTCTCCAACTATAATTGATTCAACAAATATACATTTAACCCCGAGCTACATGCAAGCGTTGCTCCTTTGTCTTTTCAGCATTCAAATACTACCATTGCTATAAATATCTGTAGGTCAAAGCTTACATTTTAGTAATAATATATTCCATTGACGCACGTTAAATATTCTCCCCAAGTTTACAATCTTTAAGCATGTTAGGTATCTTGAAAGACAGAGAGGCTGGCATAACAAATTCTTCTCTTTCTTGCATTTATCTGATGGTAAAGCTTGAGGGGAATTTCTGAGTTTTCCTTCCAAACATGCTTGTAGATTATTTCCTTGTTTGGCGAGGGAATGGAATTTACCATCACTTGGGAAAATTCTGAAGTCAAGCTGTGAAATTGAACAAAATTTTCATCAGCAAAAATTGAGTTTGAAAAACATGTGTTTCCCCTTTGGTAACAGGAGGATTCGAGGTAGATAGGAAGCAGGATTGGAGAGTTTTAGCCTTCATTATTCTTTCCTATGTAACTGTTCAGGAGCAAGGGAAAAAAAATGGAGAGAATGCCAGCTGCAGTGCCCAAAGCCAAATCTTTATGAGAAGAGTGATAGAACTCAGAGCAGCAAACCAGGTGTCTACCCCTTGATCTTAACGCACAACATTTGTATACACAACTGCAAGGGAAAGACAAGTCAAGAGAGGACAGATGACTGGGAAACATGGAGAAAAAAGAAAGTAAAATGGAAGGGATCTCAGAAGGTTGCAGAGCCTCATGGAGGGCTCACACGGGCACACAGAACAATAAGTCCAAGGTTATATTTTCATAAAGGAAATAGTATATAATTCACTATTTCCTAAAGTCACCTGCGCTCAGCCCCAAGCATACTGTTTTGGGGGATAACGATGACCTAAGTTTTCATAGCACCTGATATCGTCTTGTTGATCTGATTTTATCCACACACATCTGTAAGGCAGGTTACAATTGCTCAAGAAAAAAACACTGGAGAGTTTCAATCTGTTTCCCACAGGCCAGAACTAGGCACTGTGTTGCTATCATTATTTTACATCCCTGATTTTAGCAGATTTACACACAAAAAAGTAAAATTTCACAGCCTCATCATTCTGTGAATAAATGTAAAAGAGTTATCTGGCTTGCAGGGGAGAAAAACATCTTTTTGTAAGAATCAATATTATGAACCTTAGCTTAATATATAGAAAACAAGGACGAGTCCTCTTTCCAGAAATCTCTGCCTTAGGGTCAGTTCAGTCTGTCCCTGTTATATAAACATACAGTAACTTTCATATCTCACTGCTCAAACATATTGTTCATGACTATCCTTTTCCTCCTGGGTACCGACATTACTCTGTATATCTTACTCATGTGAGAGAAAAAATCAACAATATCACCATCATTACCATAAAAAAGCATTTAGTAAGGACTCAATCTGTGTACCTATTGTTGTTTTGCTAAGTGGGCTACCAGACGTGGTTCCTGTCCACTGGGATCTTAAAGACAAAGGAGAGCAACTGAAAGGACATACAGACAACTAAACAAGCAATGAGACTTGCACACAGGCACATATGTGCTAACTCCTATTTGCATATGGAAATGTTGACTTTGTAGATTCAAGTTAATGATGTTTTGCTTTTGTCAATCCATTATGAGTTGTCAGCTATTAAAATCTGGCCCCAAGTGGTATCTCAGTGCAGTGACTTGCCTGATACTGTTCTTCTGTTGTGTAGGTTAAGATCTCAGTGCTTCGATAAAGCTTCGGGGAATTCTTAGCTTATGAAGACCATGCATTCAGGGTCACTGATGTTTCAAGAAATAGCTTAGCCAAACATCATTTTTTTTTGTAAATTTTTGAAAAGTTTAGTTAAAGAATTACTAAACAAAACATTTGTGGCCTCTTTTCATAAAGAAGAGTTCAAAGAAACTTTGTGAGCTGAAATTATAGATTAAAACAATTTCTATTTTCAATTCAGAAGACTTGAGACAAATATTTCTTCCCTAGTTTTGTGGTGTTTAGTGCAGTGAAAAGACATATTCCCACTGTATTATTTTGTCAAATATATTAGTATCATGATATTATTCGATGGATAAAAATAGGTGAAAATGAGAAAACAGAAGATTCTCAGTTATTACTTACTTTGCATAGTATCTATTTTTTTGTTGTTCCTCAGTACTTATACAAGACTAAGGGCTAGTGGTTACACATACATCATCTCATTTAACACTCATAATTGTTGCATGGGATAGAAAATATTTTATCACATACCACACCCCGTGTACTAGTGAGAAACCTCCAATCAAGGCCACGTAATGAATAAGAATTAGAAACAACATTCAAATCAAATTATGTTTGACCTCAAAGCCTATTTAAACTCTACCTCCTCATCCACTCTGCAGAATAATTCTAAAAGCGTTCATCTTTACATTTGCATTAAAATGTCTTATTTCCCTTGTCTTTAATGTTCTTTCCTCAGAGAAGGTATGTCTCCTGGAACAGACATTGAATAGTAAGCATTGGCAGGCCAGAGCGTGTCATAAAACTCTTCCCCTTCCTTCAGGTTGGCTCAACCCATCTCTTCCTCCAATTTTTGCTACACCCTGAAGTCAAGCAAAGGTCCTCACTGGGAGCACACAGGTGAATCTCAGTGTCCTACTCAGGCCTCACAAGGCCTCCCTGCCACCAAAGTGTGGGACCTCTGTTCTGTTTTATGTATGCAAATTGACAATAGGAGAGCAGGAGCCAACAGGGGAAATTATCTTCCTGTCATCTTCCAGGTGAGCAGTATTGTGATGCATTCATCCATCTTCTTAGAAGTCTGGCAGAAGAGAAATCACTTGCTTATGATGGTGGCTGATGCCTTAGTTTTTCCTTTGGATTCCCCCTCCTTCCCTGTTTGATCTCAATGTCTCTCACTCCTGCTCCTTGTGTTCATATTCCTAGTAAGTAATCTGCATTCAGGTGTTTTTCCCCACATTCTGCATGCAGGGTACTTAAAGCCAAGAAGCAGGAATTGCATTGTATCTATTATTATATGGCTATTTCTTATGAATTTATCTGATAGAGAATATGTACATTCAATCATGATACAACAGATTTTATTTTTTTGTAGTTTTGTATTGCCTAATCCAAGATTTTATTAAGGGGCGTTAAGAAATGGTTATTTTTTTCACAGTTAAGAAATGGTAATGATGCTTAGTTGTTGCCATGGATGTGTTGCCTTGGAGGCTGGGGAATTGGATAGGGCTGATTCCATTATGGTCATTTCTAGGGGTGTTAAGTGGGCACACACATCCAGAAATAGCAACTTCTAATTTCCTTGATATCAAAATCAATGTAACTAGAGCTATTGTTTTCTAATTGTAAAAGCCATATTGCTATTACTGAAATTTGTAATATAATTTCTATCACTGATTTCTTTTCCTCTTAGCAGAATGTGAGTACTATAGTAGATTCCTTGATTTTTTTTTTCGATATGGATAATTATTTTTAAGATCCTGGAAAGCTCATATTCCAAATTAAAATAAGCCTCACTTATTGGTCCATATCCAATTTGTCATCAGATAGATATCACTCTTTAAAAGTAGAATCATAATTAGGATTAATTAAAACAATTTAAGAAGGTCTTGGAAGGGAAGCTAAACACTGAAAAGCAGTTGAAATTTAAACCTTTTTCTCTGTTACTTCCTGATCAATGTTTGAACGCCTGTGGGCTTTCTGGCAATAAAGTGTTCTGGTGTCAAGGATTAAAACTGGGCTCCCTTCAAGTGCAATAAATCCACTTAAATATATGTAAATGTGTTTCACTTACTACTGACCTGGAGGTGAAAAGTTCTATATCAAATTACTAACAGCCCGAGATACCCATTCTTCTATTCTGATTATAATTAAAAAGAGCTGAGAAATGAGCTATGTAGGAATGTTCATTTATATTACAGTGAAAAAGTATGGAAGATTTACTAAGTGTTGTTCACCACACAAAGCTGAAACTATGGAAAACAAGGAAAAGGAGACTGCCATGTTCCTTCCAAATAGCACATGCTTTTCCAAATTTATTTCTTCTTATAAAATTTTCTCTACAATCAGAACATATTGCTTCATGTTGATCCTTTATAAAAATCTTTTCTAATTGGGGTTTCTGAAACTCAGAGTTCCAATCATATGTCTGTCAATCATATGCTAGAGTAATTCTAAATGTTGTGGTGCATATGGTGCTACTACACCCTCAAATTGGCAGAGGTCCATCATTGCTCAGCATAGATGATGTAAGCTCCAATATCAAAGCATCCTGGTTACTTTGTCAAGCTTATACCTCAAATTAACATGGCTGCTAGGAATAGTAAATGAAAATTCCTTGTTAAAAATAAAGTGTCTTCTAAGTGCATTGGGGCATAATAGGCAATCTCATTTCCACTTATTTCCTGTTCTACTAGGAACTCTGTGAGGCCAGAAACATCTTTACTGTGTTTTTTTATATACATTAAGCAAACAGTGTTTTATTAATTGAAGGAGACTTATATCTCAGGGCATTGTTTATTTGCCTTTCATATTTTATGGGTTTGAAGAAAAAGACAAATTTCACATAAGGTTACTATAGATAACTAAAGGAATAAGGGAAATATGGACAAGCTAAGGCTAAATCCCCCCTATTTCAAGCCTATGCATACAGTTGTGCGTGTAATAATGCAAAACTCTTGGAGCCTCAGGTATATTACAGCTAATATCAATGATGTCTCCTCCTCTCAGGAGAGATTCAGAGCAACACCTGCTGACGTTTATAACCTTGGTAGATTTAGGCTAGTTCCTTAACCCACTGATGTATGAATAGAGTACAATATGTTTCTTTAAAGGCCAATTGAGGATCACGTTACATTTATTCCTTCCCAGCACTGTTTGCAAGTATGAATTTTGTTTGCATCTAACTTCTCCCCTGGAATATACATACCCATCATGAATGGAGGGAATATGCAGTTTTTTCCTAACACAATAGTGTTATTTTGGTTATGTGCTGGCTCTCAAAAATTATTTTAAGGAATGAATAAATGAATACATCAATGAAGTCATATAAAGTACCTCGCACAAACTAGGGCTAAATAAAGAATAGTGCCTTCTCATCTCCCATCTATTGCTTATTAAAGGTAAAATATTTCTAGGGAAATATCATTAAAAATGTTTATCATTATTTAAACTTACCTATATGCTTCTTTAGAGTTCTAAGAAAATAAGAAGACAAGATTATATATCAGAACAATAAATTGCTTAATACCCTGATTAAACAAGAAGTGTTAGTCCTTCCAAGCATTGTCTTTGTAATTGAGCAGATCTGGTTTTGAAACCATATTCTTAACTGTAAAGGTCTGAATTCTACTGTAGTTAATAACACCTGTCACCATTACCTACCTCATATGTAAGTTTGACATAAGGGTAAATACAACACTTCACCTACTGTGCAGAGGTTTCCAAACTGTGACTCCATAGAGCTCTAAATACTCATGAGCCGAGTCAATGAATTGTTACCTTTAATATTTTAAAAGACTTCACCAAAGCCAAAACAAACCAAACAAATGCAAATCAACAACAACAAAAATCAGGGAACACACAACAGAAAAATACTGATAACACTTATATGCTAATAGAATTTTTATATTTTTCCTCTCAAAATTTTTTCTCCAATCTTTCTTACTTTTTATTACTTACCTATATAACTTCTAGACAATAACTAACATATCATGAAAATGAATATCTAATTACATAAATTAGGATATATTGATGTCTCATTATGCAAGGTAATGGCCTTAGCACTTGTCTAGGTCCACTCCTCCTAGATAAGTTGAAAGGCACTATTCTCCCCCAAAATGAACAATGTGTTTATAATTGCAATTATAAATGCCATCTACTTTAAATATAAAACTAGCTTGGTTATCCAGAAGACTATCATCAGGTTGGAGAGAAAAACCATACACCTAAAGATTAACAAGTAACAGCATAAGAAGTGATATTAAATATGAGTGGACCACAAGGAATGGTACTAGAATTTAGCAGAAAAAGGTAACATTGTAGAGCAGGGTAACCAGGAAAGGCTTTCTGAGGATGGGTTTCAGTTGTGCTCAGAAGTTTGGTGATAATTTTAGAAAAGCAAGGGAAAGTAGTATCTTTAAGGGGAACAGCAAGAGCAAAGAAAATCTCAGAAGATGAAGTTATAGAGCATGTTTTTTGAGATGGTGGGTGGTTAATACATACCAAACTCAAGGGAAGGCCTGTTGGTAAATAAAGGCTGAGAATATCACTCCAAATTTTTGATTATTAAGTATTATTATTTTTTGTTATTAATACATAGCTCATATAAATCATAGATCTTAGAAAACAAATCCTCAGTGATGGATATTATTTCCCTTTTCTCATTCTGAGTTTCCCTGCTGTGTGCTCAGTGAGTCTCACTCATCCCATTTAGATCTCAGTGGTAGCCCCTAATAAAGCCAATTATCATTCTCTCTCCCTTGGACAATAATGACTAGTTTAGGGCATAGAGAGACCACTAAAGCCAGGACAATCGTGAGCAATAAAAGTCAATTGGATGTATGTTGAGTGAATTATTGAGGAAATGATTTCCTTTTCTTCCTGGTTGTAAACCAGGAAGCATATTAACTGGAAGTCATAGAAGAGAATGGGCTTCATACCGAAGAAATGTGTTTAAAAAGGGTAAAGAAGAAAAATAGGACCTAGTCACATTTTTTGACACAGCTTATCTGCTACCATATCTGCTCTTGAATGAGCAGTTAGGTGAACTAGTAAATTTACCCTACCTTTCTTTCTTCTGTTTTGGAAAGCCCCATTTGACCTACTATTTTGAATCATCAACAAATTTTTGACCTCTTAATATCTGAAGGGCTTTTATCTTTTTCACACATGTAACATGTCTATACCAAGCATTATCTTTTGTTGTATATAGATTTGTTTTTCCTTTGTTACTGAATATTGCAAGTTTTGTAAAGGCAGTACCTTTTCTTTTATCATTTTTTTTTTCTCTTTTTATTACTAATGTCATGGTTCAAAATGGTGATTCATTGGTGATGGATCTAGAGTTGCATGGAGGTGGGTACTCAGGTTTTGAAGGTTAAGATTATTATTTGCATTTCTGCCGTTAATATGTACGTTTGTAATATAGGTAAACTACTTAACTTCTCTGAGCCTCTATTTTCTTGTCAATAAAATGAGGGTAATACAACCAAACTCGTAAAATAATTGATGTAATGATGTATATAAAATGTTTAGTACAGTCTGGTACAAGGCAGTTATTTCTGTATTATTAAATCAATTTTAAATGAATAAATTAACAAATGAATGCCTAAAATATATAGAAGTCAGTAGTGAGAGGATTGATGACCTCATTTAATAAATGATTAAAATAATAAAATCAGAGAAAAAATACTCACTATACCTCTGAACCTAACGCAAATAGATGTCATGGATTTCAACAATTACTCATAAACAAAGCAGCGAAAATGTTAAGTTCATTTACTATGATTTTACAAAACATTGTTAAATGAGAAAAATATCTCAGGAAAGTGCTTTGACCTTTGGGGATAAGAAAGCACATCAGGAAATGTTTAGTTATCTAATAGAATTTGCAACATGATAGGATATGACTCATGAGGGTTTCCAAGAACTCAGACTGAAACAACAGCAACAGGATTGTAAAGACAAGGTACAGGCTGCTGGGGTGGGGTGGAGAGTCATCCTTTTCATACATTTTGAGCCTATGTTGGAGTAAGTCCTAAGAATTAAAGCAAGTATGATTAATGGGACTGACTTGGACAGGCAGCTAGGGTTTAATGTTCACCATATCAATTCCCGGAATCACCTTGGACTAGAAAAGCCAGGCTTTAAAAGAGATTTTAGGTTTTTTTTTTTTTTTAAATAGGCTTTCAAGAGATATGTAAGGCCAAACTGTGATAGAAATAAGTATCTGTCAACAAATGCAGCCCTGGAAATGTGTGAAGTTTTCAAGGATCACTGGAAAGGGTTATGTCAGCCGACTCTTTTTCCAACCCTTTCGCCTCCTTGCATTTTGGTTTAAATTAAATGGAAGTTACACAATGGGAAATCAATATTTTGTTGTTCCAAACACTGCATTCACCTTGGGGGCACAATATTCATGTAATTCTTGTGGGAGATTCTTTTGAAGGCATGTTGAGAATGACTGGAAAAATGTTGAGACTGATCAAAAAGACTAACGTCCCTGTGCAGTGTTGTCTTTCTAAAGTGAAAGTCAAAAAATTTAAAACACAGAGGCCCTTATTGAAGCTGACACTATATGGCTTTAATTTGTGTCCTAAGCCTGAGAGAATTCCTGCCTTAAAGCCATAAATGCCTACAAGCCTTATAAGAATGCAGTATTTACATGGAAAGGTGTATTCTAGTTGGCAGGTCAAATTCCAAGTGTCACTCAAGGTTAGGAACTCACACCCCTTCACCATTTTGGTGTGGGTTACACTTAGGGAACTCCCACAGGCATTCTTAGAAAACAAAGATATGTAGAAGATAGGTCAGAGATTTTTGTGTCTGGTGCAGCAATTGCTTGGAGGGATCCATTTTCAAATGGCTTAAGGAATTCTGTTAAGGTATCCTTTCCCTGAATCTCTCATTCATTTGTCCGTATTCCTTTTTATTCACTCAATCAACAGTTATTTCTATAGTCTGTACTCCTTTGCTGCTCTCTTCATAACTAGCCGTGAAATTCCACAGAGAAACTCATTGCTTAGCATCTTATTTAATTTTCAGTAGTGTTCCCTTAAAGTGTAAGCTCTGCTGGCCTGCCATGCTAAACAGGTGGTTCTGAGAGACAGGGTGAAGCAAAAACCCCTAACTTAGATTTTCTATTCAACCATGACTATGTAGGTTGGGGTTTGCCTAAGACATTATGACTAGCTGGTTTGATAGCAAGCAGATTGTCATATATTATTTGCTCAAGACTGCTGACATTCATGAAGATTCCTGGGCTATTTGCAGTCTCATATTTACAAAGGTGAAACATACACCTGAGAAACCCGGCTTCTGTGATTAGCCAGACAGAGTCTATAAAACTACAGAGAGAAGATGAAAGTTTAGGGATCAGACAATTGGATAGGAGAAAGCCAAATACAACTTGGCTCACTTTAGCACTTTATCTATTTTGCTCCTATAGAGATCTATAAGAATGAAAACTTATAAAAATAAGGAAATAAGCAAAATAATTCCTACAAGTCATGTTATTACATGCCAGTCATTTCATAGCCTCTCTGTGAGGTCCTTGCTAATTCTAGATCCATGGAAAATTGAGCGGTCAAGACCTGGATTCTTAAAGCTCCACCCAGCCACCAGCTGTCTGAGTATTACTGGTATTCTGAAGGTTTCATGGGAAAAGCATACCACAAGCAAGAACACACATTTTATTTCAAGGTCATGTGTCTGCCCTATGTCTGTGCTTGACATACTGCCTTTGGTGGGCCTGAGCCACATAAACTTCTTGAGGACCTATCTCTCTTTTTTAAACCTGGTCCTGATATTGCCTTGAGATTACTGATTCATGTATTCTTTATTTGGTTTCAATCTACTTATCACATTTGATATGTGGGTAGAGAGTGATCCCAAATCCCAACTTCTAACCTAGCCGCCTTAGTCACAGAAAATACTTGAGTGGAAAGCAAAAGAGGCTATAAATCTACCATGAGTATATCTCATGAAATCTTCTCATGCCACTACAGTAGTATGTGCTTTGAGGCTTCTATTTTGTCCTATGAAAGAGGCTGGTATTGGACAAAGGGAATACATTACATTAAACTGGCAAGAAAATCTGTCACTCCCATGCAGGATAGTATGTGTGATCAGAAAATAAAATCCTGAGGCTGAGAGGTGAGATTTATTTGCCAAAGTCACACAACTGATTAGTTATGGTTACCTTGAACTCTGGTTGAGCTAGGTCCAAAGTCTCTACTTTTTGCACTATAGTGCTTTCTAGGAAGGGCATAGTGGACATTGTTCATGAGCATTAAGGGTGACTCTCTAAAGTCTCCCAAGGAAAATATAACAACATTATCACACAGATGTTATATAGCATTTCTCCTATTCTAGAATGAAGCAAATCACAATAGTATAATTCCCACTATTCATTTAGTCATCTGATTACCAGACACTGCCATGACAATGTGACACAAGTTATTTAATTTTAATCCTGGAGGTGAAGAGTATCACCTCCCAGTTTGTCTCATAGACAACACTGACCTTTAAAGAGAAGAGGTAACATATCCAAAGGCATGTGAGTAGCAGTAGTATTCCTGAACAGGACTGATCTTTGTTCAGGAGTTCTCCTGCCTTAAGTAGGCATTTTCAGCCAGCTTGCCATACACTGCTGGATGCCTAACAGTATAGGTCATGAATAAGGTTCTCAAAACCCTCACCAAACTAAGAAAAAAAGATCCGAATCAACAAAACTTCACCAATATTTTCTCTGAATTATTCTATAAACTTTAGTAAAGCAAGAGGAAACTCTCAATAATCAGATTTCTAAATATATACTAAAAACTCAGTTCAAAGCAAATGGAAGAGTGAATGTCCATCCATGTCCTAATATTTGCCTATAGAATAGCAAATATTGCACTATTAAATGGGGAAATCAATGGTGAATGAGATAGTAATAAAGTTTTTTGACGTTCAGTGAGATTTAGTGTATACATGTGAAAGACATGAGAATCATTTAACACACCATAGTGATTACAAAGGAGATATATTCATATATATATATATCAGAAATTTTTAAAAAAAGCTGTCCAAAGTAGGAATAGTAGGATGTTTCTGTAAATTGAAAACATACAATGCCATAGTGTGTTATAGACAGTTTATCTGTGTGTGCACTTATGCGTATTAAGAATGGATTTGAAATATGTAAATGAAATTCATGATAATGATTATGTTAGTCACCTTTTCTTCACTGTGACCAAAATACCTCACAAGAACAACTTAGAGGAGGATAAGTTCATTCTGGCCTCACAGTTTCATAGATTCAGTCGATGGTCGGTTGACATTATGGAAGAAGCTTGTGGTAGAGTAAAACTGTTCAGCTCATGACAGCTGGAAAGCAGGGGGGTATGGAGAAGGGGCCATAGGGAAGATAAACCCTTTGAGGGTATATCCTCAGTGACTAATCTCCTCTAGCCACACCTAACCTACCTACAGTTCCCACCCAGTTAGTCCATTCAAACTAGTATGAACTGATCAGGTTAGAACTTTTATAATGTAATCATTCTACCTCTGAGCAATCCTGCATGAACACAGGAGTTTTGGAGGGATACCTCATATCCAAAACATAACAGTGGTTTTCTTAGGTCACAGTTGGCGGCAAATAGGACTAGCGATAGAGATCAAAGAGAATTTTATGCAGAAGAAAATACTGAACGAAAATAAAATTAAATGCTAATTATTTCCTCAGTATGGATCAATTTGTTATAGTATTCATAACGATCAGATTGTCATCTTGACTAGATTAAAGGATACCCAAATAGCTAGCAAACAATTGCTTTGGGGTATGTATAGAGGACTTGCTTAGCATCTGGATGGCTATCTTAAGTGACAGCCACCATTTTAAGGAAAAAGTTTCACTTTCCTGCCCAAGGGCATTTCTGAGAAAGGCTCACCACTCTTCATACCACTCCAACCCTTAACCACCCACATTAGGACCCTCTGGGCTCTGATTCCTGAGGCTGCCCTATAAAAGTCAAGGAACCCAAACCTTTTTTTTTTTCCTCTCTCCACTAATGGGCTTTATTTGTCAGCTCTGACAAATAAACTTTCCTGTGTATCATTTCTCGCTTACCTGTCTCTCGTTCCTCATTTCTCTTCAGTATGTCCATGAGATTGTTCCCAGAGGAGACTGGCATTTGAACGAGTGGACTGATAAAGGAAAATCCACCTTCACCCAATGTGCATAGGTCACATCTGATAGGCCGCTTGTCCAGGTAGAACAAAGACAGACGGAAGGTTAATCATCTCACATGTGCGTGCTTACTGTCTTGTGTTCTCTCTCTCCACCCCACTTCCCTCTTCCAGAGCTGGATCCCCCCTTCTTCTGCTGCCCTTGTATAACAGAACTATAGGTTCTCTTGATTTGGGACCCCAGAACTTACCCCTAGTTGAACTTTTGGTCTCAGACTGAGAATTACACCATCAGATTCCCTGATTCAGAAGTCTTTGGACTTGAATGGAGCCAAGACAGCTTCCCCGATTCCAGCATTCAGATGGCCTATCAAGTGACTTCTTAGTCTCCATAATCACATGAGCCAATTCCCCCAATTAATACCCTATCCTCTTTCTGTCTGTGCAACTTTATTGGTTCTGTCTCTCTGACAAACCCTAATTCAATCTTCTTTAGCCCTCTGTGCATGAGTTTTTCTAACTAGAAAAAAATTAGGAAAATATAGGCTAGAACAGAAACACATAAAGGGCAGATTAGGGAAATCTCTGTAAAAAGAGTGATGCTTAAATTGGGGCTTAAAGGATGATAGTGATTTTCTGAGTGTGGTTAAGGGAGGTATATTCCAGATGAAAGATTTATTTGCTCCAAAGCCTGGAATGAGAACAAATCTGTTTTGTTTAGAGAATCTCTCCCTCTCTGAATTTCCCTTATACTCCAAGTAGACTCAAAAATTGGAAGAATGGGAGAAGAGAGGTAGTGACAACTTGTGGAAAGTTGGCTTTGATTCATGAGAAAACACCCATTCAGCCTCAGTGGTTTAAGAGACTGGGGAGTGTTTGCCACATGGCCCTGTGTTTGGCCATATTCACTATTGAGCATTGGTTGAACACAGTGCCTCTCTGCTGGGTGTTGCAGGCATAAATAGCAACTATGAGTAAGAGGAAGATTTGTGCTCTATTCCAGCTGATGTTAACACTAGGCTATTTTCCTCACTGTCAGATCAAGGCTGGTGATATTTTAAGGAATTCCTCTTTCTGTACATAAATATAATTCCGCCAATTCACAGGCAAAAGGATATGCACTTTAAGATAACTTTTCTTTTTTTATTCCTTTTGACACCCTCCCCTCCACCCACAAGTGATGATCGTGTGTAACACCACACTAAACCTTGATTCTGCTTTGATAAAACAACATATCTATATTGACAGCTCCCTGAGGTCAGAGAATGTAGTTTTGACTTTGGGAAAGAACCAAATTGTTTGGCCTACACTCCTGTGCCAACACCACAATGTTCTAATTTAAGTTTTTCAGATTGATTTGCAGAACTTGAATTGTCTGAGAATGCTTGATAAGATTCAGAGAAGTCGTTTATAAAAGAGATTGATATGCAAATGTCTTATAAAATTACTGATTTGCAGAAAATTCTAGTTGCTATAGAGATATCATGGAGACATAAGAAATCAGTTTCATAGATTTAATATAAGAGGTTGAAATCACTTTCCAAAAGAACAAATTGTAGGATCATTGAGTACTTATCCCTACTGTAAGCCAGTACAATTCTTTTTGATAAGACTCACCCCAATTCCTTTACATGGGAATGTGCTATAAAATTATCAAGGGGATTTGGGTTGGGGTCAAAGACAGGCTCCCTTGAATGAGCCAAATTTTAACTAAAAGCAAGAATTGATGCAATTTCAAGATGTCTTAACAATACTTGAGAACATTTGAAAGTGGTCATAGTTCCTAGACTATGAGGTAGTGAGGAGTTTAGAGACATTTAAAACAAACTATTGTATTAAAGACACATTGAAAGATGGAAATTAGCCCTGAAATCGCAACTGGCCATCTCTGGTCTTTCTGTATGAAGTGGCTGAAAATGTCACAGAACCAAGTTAGCAAAGTGTCTTAACTTAGCAGTTGTTCATTTCTTCCCAGGTCAATGAAACATCTCAGCAGAAAACATGTGCTATATGAATGCTGCTGTCAAGAATTCTGAAGTCCACATCATTCTTAGTATTATGGCTCAAAAAGCAAAAAGACAATGAGATGAAAGGTACATGTCAGTATAACCCTCAGCTCTCTCTAGATTTTCATACACTGATTTTTTTTACTTTAAATAATTTCTGATTAAAATATCAAAACATTATAGGTACTATAATCACCTTATATTTCTCTTGAGCTCCAGAAAAGCACATTCATCTATCTCCTGAGGTTCAGCAGGGGAAAAAAATTGTTCAACTAAAGAATGTGAATCCACACTACTTGGGCTTTAATCCTGCTACCACCCTTTAATAGTTATGTTACCTTGGCAAGTTACTTGATCTCAAGAATCTTATTTCTTCAACTGTAAAATGAGAACAGTAAAAGTAATAGTTACATCTCCTTTTCATAGAATTATTATGGCAATTAAATTGGCTACTATTTGCAAAGTGCTTAGAATATTGAATGGCTAGCAATGAAAGTATTTGATATATAACCTTATCTTGGTTATCTCTTAGATATCTATATACATCTATGCTATGATTTAGATAGGAAGTATCCCTCAAAAGCTCATATGTGAGACAATTCAAGAATGCTTAGAAGTGAAATAATTGGGTTATGATAACTTTAACATAGTCAGTGCATTAATCCTCAGATAGGTACTACCTGGGTGGTAACTGTGGGCTGGTAGGGTGTGACTGAAAAAGGTGGATCAATGGGGGGTGCCCTTGTCATTCATATTCATTCATATTCTCTCTCTCTCTCTCTCTCTCTCTCTCTCTCCTATCCAGACTCATTTTCTTCCATCACAGCCTTCTGCCATGATATTCTGCCTCATCTCAGACTCAGGACCTAGAGTTGGCCATCTATGGACTGAGACTTGAGACCTCTGGAAATGTGAGCCCCCACATACACTTTTCTTTCACTAATTGTTCTGGTCAGGCTTTTGATCACAGCGGTGAAAAAGCAGACTGAAACTATCTATCTATATATTCAGAATTTACCATGATACATTCTCAAGTTATTCTTCCTCCTTTGTTACCTTTGTATGCCCCCAAATGACACCTCCCCATCTTCACCTACCTGATTAAATAACACTTTGATAACTTGTCCCTCAAGTTCTCACCTACATGCCCTTTTATAATGTGACTTTGTCATTTCTACAACAGGAGTGAAGTTTATTTCCCCTTCCCTGAATCCTGGCAGGCTCTACTGTTTGCTTTGATGAAGAGAATGTGGCAGAAGTAAGAGTGTGTGACTTCTCAATTCAGACTTTAAGAGGGCTGTACGCTTCCATTGTTCACCTCTTACTCTCTGAAACATGTCACCATGTAGAGAGGCGTTGAATGAATTTCTGAATGATCAGAAACCATGAAAAGAGAGATAGAAAGGTCATGCAGAAATTAAAATGCTCAGTAGACAGCTAAACTTGTAGTCACAGGGTGAGGCCATCTTGGATTTCTTGGCTGTAGTCAGGTTGTCCCAGCTGACACCAAAGGAAGAAAATAAAAAGGGCAGACTCTTCTTAGTATTTGCATCTCCTTCCTCTCACTACAGCCATAAAATATTCTCTTTATTTTAAAAAATATTCTATTTTTATTTTTTCAAAATTGCAAGTAAAAATTGTATGTATTTATAATGTATAACATGATGCTTTGAAATTGAATTCATTTTATTACTTTGAGACCTTCTAAGATAGTTCCAAAATAATCTGTCCATCTCTAATCCTCCATATTTACTAAACACTTTGCATCATTCTCTATTGCTGCCATAACAAAGAAACCACAACTTTAGTAGTTTAACAATAAATTTGTTATCTTAGAATTTTGTGGATCACAAATCCCAACACAGATCTTGTGAGACTCATATAAAGGTGCCAGAAGTCTTTGTTTGGTTTTGTTTTTTCCTGGAGGCTAGCAGAGGTCTTCCACATTTTTTGGCTCATGAAATCCCTTCTTCCATATTCAAAGCCAGCAGTATCAATTGCTCTGACACTTCTTCCACATTCATAACACACCTTTAACAACCTAGTTGGGAAAACATTCTCTAATTTGAAATACTCACGTGATTCAATTGAGTCTACTTCACTAATCTCCCCATCTAAGTGTCTATAGACTTAATGACATGTGCAAAACCCCTTCAGCCAAATATGATCAGATGTTCCAGAAATTGGGATGTGCACATTTGGGAAGGGGTACATATTTTTCCTACCAAAGATGTTCTTTCTCTTTTTTATGGTATTGGAGGCAGTACTTTTTCTAATTGTTCATCTGGTGCTCAACTCAGGTTTCCTTTTTTCTCAGGTGCCAATAGCAATTTCCTTGCTGTCTTTTCAGTCTGTACAAGTAATCTCCTTAAGATTATTTAGATCTTTACCATTCACCCTCTACCACCAAAGTCAATACTAAATGATCTAGGCTTTTGTTATGGCAATACTACATTTCTACAGACAGTTTTTGTTTCTTTTATCAATTGCTTAGTTGCTTTAGATAATATCAACCATTAAATTGCTTGTGACTTTTTAATTTGGGCAGAGCTCATGTTGGAATGGCGTGTCTCACATCCATTGAGGCTAGAAAACCCATGATTGCTTCTTCACTTACATCTGGTAAACTGAGAGTCTCTACCTGTTATGGCTTGGGTATGAGGTGCTCTCCAAAAGCTCCTATGTTAATGCAGAAATGTTCAATGGTGAAATGATTAGATTGTGCAAGCTATAATATGATCATTTCATTATAGATTAAATGGACTGAGTGGTAACTGTGGTCAGGTGAGTAATGGAAGGGGGAGTGGGTCACTAAAGATGTGCCCTGAAAGGTTCATTTTTACTGCAGCCTCTCCCCTTTCTCTCTCTCTGCTTCCTGGTTGTCCTGAAGGAGCAGCTTTACTCTCCTACACCATTCCACCATGATGTTCTGCCCAACATTGAGCCCAGAGCAATGGAGTTTTCCATCATGAACTAACCTGAAACAATGCATCAAAATAAATGTTCTCTCCTCTAAGTTGTTCTTGTCAAAATTTTGGTCACATTAACACAAGGCTAACTAACACACTCCCTCTCCAAATGGTCACCATCCATCATGTCTCCCTTTCATTTCTCCATCATAATGACTTCCAAAAGTTAGTAGTAACAGGCCTTCTTAATACTTGGGCTTGAAAGTTCTAAAGCGTTACTTCTGCCACCTTATCCCCAAAACAAACCCAGATACAGAGAAACAGAAATAAGCCAGACATCTTGCTGAGGAAGCTAAAATATCACATTGAAATGGAGCATGTGGGAAGAAATATCTTGTAGACATTTTTAGAATCCTGATGTACAACAGGTATTTTATTAATTGATATTCTCTTTTTTATTTCTTCTTTAATCACATTGTATTGTATTTTTAGGTAAAAAGTTAGAAAATAATTATCTTTTCTGATGGATCTTAAATAAGTTTTTATTTTTGAATTAGACTAAAAAAGTATTATCTTGTTAAGTAAAATAACAATCTAGATCAGTGGTCCTCAACCAAGAGCCAAAAAAAAAAAAAAAAAAAAAAAAAGATATGATGTGACCTAAATGTCAATGGTGCCAAAGTTGAGAAAAAGGTTATCAATCTTTTGTTATTTATGAAGACCTGGGGAATGCTGAATAAATTTATTTACTATAGTTAAATTAACACGAATTATCACATTAATAAAAATTAAGAAATATTAATAAAATTCATATTAAACACTTTGAAGCTTATTTTGACTTAAAAATTCCTGGACTTTACTTGCCTTAATAAAAGATCTCCAAAGTACAAACAACAACGAAAAGGGTTTTGAGAGAAAACATGATGATATTATAATGCAAAAATCACATGATGTACATATATGGAGGCACCAGAACATTGATAAAAATCATGAGTCCAGAAACAGATATATGTGTGTCTGGGATATGGTATGTGAAAAATATATCATATCAACTGTATGTGGAAGCAAAATAACTTTTAATAAATTATATTGGGACAATTAGGCATTCCTTTAAAGAAAAACTAACTTTAGATAGCAAAAACTCTACACATATACACATACCCATTATCTACCAAATGGATTCAAGTGTCCAGTCAATGAAAGCAAAAATATTAAAAGAAAATATAGAAGATTTCATAATGCTTAAATCTATGAGTCATTAGGAAATGCTTGATAGTTTAATCAAGTCCATTTCAAAATTCTATAAAGAATAAATAACAATATATTAAAGATTAATTATTCATTATGTGCGTCCTGCAAATTTTAATGCAAAAAAAATGGTTGTCGAAGACTGTTTAAACAAATGTTTAAGAAAAGTTATAGAAGTTGGACAACATTGATACATTTTTACAAAAGGCAAACTAAAACATATTGACATCTATCATATTAGCAAAATTTATGAAAAGGTCAAATAAACATTCAATTTTGATAAGAATGTATAATGCTATAACTTTGGGCAGTAATTATTAAATATTGGTGTGATCATATTAAAGCATATGAGTATGACCAAGACATACAGGCATATTAGTATAACAAAAGACATATAAGATACCATTACATAAACATTTACACAAATGCCAGTATGCAAGAATGCTCATTTGCAATCCTAGAAGCCTACAGGACGCCGAATGTGCAAAATCATAAGAGATCCACACCTAGACACATTATAATGAAGATGCCCAACATACAGAATAAGGAGAGAATTTTAAAAGCTACAAGAGAAAGGAAGCAGATTACATTTAGGGGTAAGCCAATCAGGATAACAGCTGATCTTTCAACACAGACTCTGAAAGCTAGAAGATCCTGGAATAACATATTTCAAACACTGAAAGAAAATGGGTTCCAACCAAGAATTGTGTATCCAGCGAAATTAAGCTTCAGGATGGAAGATGAAATTAAAACCTTCCACGATAAGCAAAAGTTTAAAGAATTTGCAGCTAGAAAACCATCTCTTCAAAACATCCTCGGCAAAACATTACAGGAAGAGGAAATGGAAAATAACAATGAAAACCAACAGTGGGAGGTAGGACAGTAAAGGGGGGGTAAATAATCAAAGAGGAAAACAAACCATGTTTAGTAACAGAAATAAACAAATATGGCTGGAAGAACAACCCATATCTCAATAATAACCCTAAATGTTAATGGCTTAAACTCACCAATTAAGAGACACAGGCTAGTAGAATGGATCACAAAACAAGACCCAACAATATGCTGCCTACAGGAGACGCATTTGATAGGAAAAGACATACATAGGCTGAATAAGGAAACTATAGAACTCAATAACACAATTAATAACCTAGACTTAATTGACATATATAGAATATACCACCCAACATCAAGCAGTTACACTTTTTTCTCAGCAGCACATGGATCCTTCTCAAAAATAGATCATATATTATGTCACAGGGCAACTCTTAGACAATATAAAGGAGTAGAGATAATACCATGCATCTTATCTGATCATAATGGAATGAAATGGAAAATCAACGATAAAAGAAGGAAGGAAAAAGCATACATCACTTGGAGAATGAACAATAGGTTACTGAATGATCAATGGGTTATAGAAGACATCAAGGAGGAAATTAAAAAAATTCTTAGAGATAAATGAAAACACAGACACAACATATCGGAATCTATGGGACACATTGAAAGCAGTTCTAAGAGGAAAATTCATTGCTTGGAGTTCATTCCTTAAAAAAAGAAAAAAAAAACAACAAATAAATGATCTCATACTTCATCTCAAAATCCTAGAAAAAGAAGATCAAAACAACAGCAACAGAAGTAGAAGGCAAGAAGTAATTAAAATCAGAGCTGAAATTAATGAAATCGAAACAAAAGAAACGATTGAAAAAATTGACAAAACTAAAAGTTGGTTCTTTGAAAAAATAAACAAAATCGACAGACCCTTAGCCATGCTAGCAAAGAGAAGAAGAGAGAGAACTCAAATTACTAGCATACGGGATGAAAAAGGCAATATCACAACAGACACTTCAGAAATACAGAAGATAATCAAAAACTATTTTGAATCCTTATACTCCAATAAATTAGAAGATAGTGAAGGCATAGATAAATTTCTTAAGTCATATGATCTGCCCAGATTGAGTCAGGAGGATATAGACAACCTAAACAGACCAATATCAATTGAGGAAATAGAAGAAACCATCAAAAGACTACCAACTAAGAAAAGCCCAGGACCGGATGGGTATACAGCAGAGTTTTACAAAACCTTTAAAGAAGAACTAATACCAATACTTTTCAAGCTACTTCAGGAAATAGAAAAAGAGGGAGAACTTCCAAATTCATTCTATGAGGCCAACATCACCTTGATTCCTAAACCAGACAAAGACACTTCAAAGAAAGAAAACTACAGACCAATATCTCTAATGAACCTAGATGCAAAAATCCTCAATAAAATTCTGGCGAATCGGATACAAAAACATATCAAAAAAATTGTGCACCATGATCAAGTAGGATTCATCCCTGGGATGCAAGGCTGGTTCAATATATGGAAATCAATAAATGTTATTCACCACATCAATAGACTTAAAAATAAGAACCATATGATCATCTCGATAGATGCAGGAAAAGCATTCAACAAAGTACAGCATCCCTTTATGTTCAAAACTCTAGAAAAACTAGGGATAACAGGAACATACCTCAATATTGTAAAAGCAATCTATGCTAAGCCTCAGGCTAGCATCATTCTGAATGGAGAAAAACTGAAGGCATTCCCTCTAAAATCTGGAACAAGACAGGGATGCCCTCTCTCTCCACTTCTGTTCAACATAGTTCTCGAAACACTGGCCAGAGCAATTAGACAGACGAAAGAAATTAAAGGCATCAAAATAGGAAAAGAAGAACTTAAATTATCACTATTTGCAGGTGACATGATTCTATACCTAGCAGACCCAAAAGGCTCTACAAAGAAACTATTAGAGCTAATAAATGAATTCAGCAAAGTGGCAGGATATAAAATCAACACGCATAAATCAAAGGCATTCCTGTATATCAGCGACAAATCCTCTGAAATGGAAATGAGGACAACCACTCCATTTACAATATCTTCAAAAAAAAATAAAATACTTGGGAATCAACCTAACAAAAGAGGTGAAAGACTTATACAATGAAAACTACAGAACCCTAAAGAGAGAAATAGAAGAAGATCTTAGAAGATGGAAAAATATACCCTGTTCATGGATAGGCAGAACTAACATCATCAAAATGGCGATATTAACAAAAGTTCTCTATAGGTTTAATGCAATGCCAATCAAAATCCCAACGGCATTTCTTGTAGAAATAGAGAAAGCAATCATGAAATTCATATGGAAAAATAAAAGACCCAGAATAGCAAAAACAATGCTAAGCAGGAAGTGTGAATCAGGTGGTATAGCGATACCAGACTTCAAACTAGACTACAGAGCAATAGTAACAAAAACAGCATGGTACTGGTACCAAAACAGGCGGGTGGACCAATGGTACAGAATAGAGGACACAGAAACCAATCCACAAAACTACAACTATCTTATATTTGATAAAGGGGCTAAAAGCATGCAATGGAGGAAGGATAGCATCTTCAACAAATGGTGCTGGGAAAACTGGAAATCCATACGCAACAAAATGAAACTGAATCCCTTTCTCTCGCCATGCACAAAAGTGAATTCAAAATGGATCAAGGAACTTGATATCAAATCAGAGACACGCCGTCTGATAGAAGAAAAAGTTGGCTACGATCTACAGTCGGTGGGGTCGGGCTCCAAATTCCTCAATAGGACACCCATAGCACAAAAGTTAATAACTAGAATCAACAAATGGGACTTACTCAAACTAAAAAGTTTTTTCTCAGCAAAAGAAACAATAAGAGAGGTAAATAGGGAGCCTACACCCTGGGAACAAATCTTTACTCCTCACACTTCAGATAGAGCCCTAATATCCAGAGTATACAAAGAACTCAAAAAATTAGACAATAAGAAAACAAACAACCCAATCAACAAATGGGCCAAGGACCTGAACAGACACTTCTCAGAGGAGGACATACAGTCAATCAACAAGTACATGAAAAAATGCTCACCATCTCTAGCTGTCAGAGAAATGCAAATCAAAACCACCCTAAGATACCATCTCACTCCAGTAAGATTGGCAGCCATTAGGAAGTCAAACAACAACAAGTGCTGGCGAGGATGTGGGGAAAAGGGTACACTTGTACATTGCTGGTGGGACTGCAAATTGGTGCAGCCAATTTGGAAAGCAGTATGGAGATTTCTTGGAAAGCTGGGAATGGAGCCATCATTTGACCCAGCTATTCCCCTTCTCGGTCTATTCCCTAAAGACCTAAAAAGAGCATGCTACAGGGACACTGCTACATCAATATTCATAGCAGCACAATTCACAATAGCAAGACTGCGGAACCAACCTAGGTGCCCTTCAATAGACGAATGGATAAAAAAAAATGTGGCATTTATACACAATGGAGTATTACTCTGCATTAAAAAATGACAAAATCATAGAATTTGCAGGGAAATGGATGGCATTAGAGCAGATTATGCTAAGTGAAGCTAGCCAATCCCTAAAAAACAAATGCCAGATGTCTTCTTTGATATAAGGAGAGTAACTAAGAACAGAGGAGGGACGAAGAGCATGAGAAGAAGATTAACATTTAACAGGGATGAGAGGTGGGAGGGAAGGGGAGAGAGAAGGGAAATTGCATGGAAATGGAAGGAGACCCTCAGGGTTATATAGTGGAGGGGGTAGAGAGAGAGGAGGGGAGGGGTGGGGAGAGGAGGGGAAGGGGGATGGTGGAGGATGGGAAAGGCAGTGGAGCACAAGAGACACTAGTATGGCAATATGTAAATCAATGGATGTGTAACTGATGTGATTCTGCAATCCGTGTATGGGGTGAAGGTGGGAGTTCATAACCCACTTGAATCAAAGTGTGGAATATGATATGTCAAGAAATTTGTAATGTTTTGAACAACCAACAATAAAAAATTAAAAAAAAAAAGAATGCTCATTTGCAATTACAGCTTCATCTCTGTAACACAGATATGTTGGGAAAAACTTTTATGTGCAACAATTTGAAAATGGTAATATGCATTAAAATAAATTGATCCAATGGGATGCTCAATAGCCATAAAAATTTGGTGAACCCATATGTGATGGATGTCCATTTCTGTGCTAGCCAGCTTTTTATTACTGGGACCAAAATACCTGATAAGAACAATTTAGAGGTGTAAAAGTTTATTTTGTCTCATTGTTTCAGAGTTTCAGTTTATGATTGGACAACTAACTCCATAGCTCTGGGCCTCAGGTGAGGCAGAACATTGAAGACAAAAGGATGTGGTAGAGTAAAGCTGCTCAGTTCATAAATGCCAAGAAGCAGAGAGAGAGAGAGAGAGAGAGAGAGAGAGAGAGAGAGAGAGGGCAAGGGATCACAGGTAAGATGTGCCCATCTAGGGAACACCCACCTCTTCTTGCCATGCCCCAACTGCCTAGAGTTAGCATTTAGTAATCCATTCAATTTATTAATCTATTATTAAATGGGTTAATCCATTGATTAGATTGCAAGTCTCATAATCTGATCATTCATCTTCTGCATTAGTACAGGAAGGTTTGAAAGACACCTCATATCCAAGTCATAACAAAAATATTACTGAATAAAATATTTCTGAAACATTATTGAATAATGGAGTTGGTTGCATAGTTATTACTATGCCACTACTATATTTACTAGCTAAAAATTTAGTTAAGATTGTGCGTTTGGCATTGCACTGTGTACCTAACATATATCAACTGTGTTTAATCCCTACAATAACCCAGGTGATAGGCATTATTAGTATACTTAAACTGCTAAAAAGGTAACTAAAGAACAAAGAGTTTAAATAATGCCACATCCACAAGCAGTTGATGTGGAAGCTGAGACAGAATCTGGGTAATCTGGCTTCAAAGTATACACTCTTAATCACCACAGTATGCATTCATTAACACATCAAATATTTACTTTTGTTAGGCACTCTTAAGTGCTGAGACCATACTGGTAAATAAATTAGATAAAAAGTCTTGCTTACATATTGTACTCTAGTGGGCACATAACAAATATGTAAGTATAAACATGTCAATTATGAGGCTATAAGAATTATGAAGACAAGTAACTCATGGACAGGACATGGACACAAATTATACATAGAGTGGTTTCAGTAAGTGTGTGGGTAAAATCTAAGGAAGCATTCTAGTGGATATCTTGGGGAAGAACATTCCAGAAAGAGGAAAGAATAAATGCAAAGCATAAAATTTCTGGGTATAAACTCATGGAACATCAAAACAAAGCAAACAAATATATTTGGGGTTAGTGACAAACAAATTTTTAATTACTCTGGAAAGAAACATATGAGAGCACAGAAAATTGATAATATCTTTTAAAGGAAGTGGTACTTGGCAGTTGTATGTGGGATGCATATATATATGTATATTTGTCAGGTTGGGAGAGGCAACAGTGAATAAAGGGGATTTCCTCTTTTCTTTTACATGCTTCTATTTTGTTTTAACTTAGGAATGTGCTTGTGTATTATTGAAGTAATAAAATTATATTGTGGGAAAATGTTTGGAAAACATCAAAGTAAATCACATATGAGCCAGCAAAAGCATTATACTAACTGATCATACATTTTGCACACCAGCAAAATTAAAGGTTTCTACAAAAAATGAAAGTCTTCTTCAATATATTCTGGAACACTTTTATAAGCAGAAAAATTTCAGTGTATTTACAAGTACAAAGATATATAACTTCATGCCTTGAGAAAAATAGTTGATATAAGCATCTAAGGAGTCAACTTGAATTCCCTCGAAGAGATTCATGATTTGCCTTCAGTGAAAATGTAGTATTTTCCCCAGATCATATATTAAACTTTTAGTTCAATAATTCACCCTGACATAAGCTACTGTACTTACAGATTTACTATACATTATGCAGGGCAAAAGGGCAGAAGACCAGGAAATTACACACACCTTGAATTATGTGCGAACATAAGCTGATAGGTTTTAAAAAACCCATATACGTCGTGAATCATATTTAGATCAATATAGCTTGAAACCTGAAGGACAATGCTTAAAATCTAATTATCTAAAAATGTTGAGTGGATCTGAAAATTGAAATAAAAAAATAAAAATATTAAACAGGACATATAAGGAGTTCATTGTTCTGACATTTACAAATCTATTGTTAGTGGAATACAGTTACTTGAAAAAGTTTACATATAAATATTAGCATTAAATGAAACAACTGAAGGAAAAGATGATTACTTTCTGTAGAAAGAAGTTGAAAACTAAGTGTTAAAATATACACTTTTATTTCAAATGAGGCTATGAGGGTTTAAAATATATGTCACATACAAGTGATATAAATAGATAATTATCTTAAAGATTATTCTAGACATATATACAGTAGCACCCAGAAATAATAAGGGTAATAGTAAGCCATTAGTTACCGTTTCTACACATTTATTTAATTTCAGAGAGATCTTGGAAACTAAAGGGGCTAATATAATTAAGGTATTTTAAAAATTCCTAGAGGCAGATATAAACAAAAACTCTTAGACTTGCTGGTTTCTTATAAAATATGGAAAAGTTATATAATATCAAATATAGAAAAGACAAATAAAACTGAAATAAGAAAAAAAGAAGATAGGCATGCCATTTAGGTATTCTCATGGAAGTTTTCTACTACACAGAACAGAAAAATTAGTTATTTGGTTTTGTGGCACTTTGATGAGTTCACAGGCTTTAGGGACAATTAAGGCCTCCGTAGTCTCTGTTTTATTTTGAGGAAGGCATGTTCTACACATAGGTTTATACAAGCAATTTAAAAATTGGTGGTTTTAATTAAAATATACTGCTTTCTCACAGTTGCAACTTAAAAGTGTGACAGGGTTAATTCTTGTGAGGCCTCCATCAAAATATTATGATCACATTTTAGAATGATCAAAAATTCCACTCTATCCTGACATGGACTGAAAGATTTGAGATAATCTCTTATTCTATTCAGATAACTGTCTCTACTTGACTTGAGGACAAAGTGGCATGTTAGCTCTCCACTTATAAACAACACTCCTCCTTTGACAAGCAAAGTAATTCAGACCTCTCTACACATGTGATTATAGGACTCAATTGGCAGGAAATATGAAACTTGGGGAAAATTATTATTGGGTTCCATGAGCTAAAAAAGCCAACAGCAGCAATCTTCTCTTGCTTCAAAATCATTTCTTTCCTGCTGTTGTCTCCTCCTCATGCTTATCTGCTCTCCAATCAACCCAAATTGCCCTATTCACAATGTCTCCCTCAGCTGGGGTTCTTAAAGACACATTCTGGCTGCAAGAAGCAAGGTGAATTCACAAGGAGCCCAGAGCTTTCCCCACACATGCAGCCTCTCGGTTTAGAATAGGCCATTGTGCATCGTGAAGAGGCATCTCCCTGGTTTTTTAGGTGATATTCATAACATTGCTTTTGTGGGCAATAAAACTTGACAGGTGGATTCAATGGGGCTAGTACCAGAATGGGGACTAAGAGATTTCTTTCCCTAGGTGAGCATAGACATCATTTTGGTAGAGACACACTCTAGTAGCTTCTTCAGAGGCACATAGATGACCAGTGTCAGCAGGCATTCTGCATGCAAGTGATAGAAACCCATTTCAAAATAATGTTAGCAAATGGAATAACAGAAATATATAATTAGCCAGGCTAGGTGGTGCATGCATGTAATCCCAGCAACCCAGGAGGCTGAGGCTGGAGGATTGTGAGTTCAAAAACAGACTCAACAATTTAGGAAGGCCCTGAGCAACTTAGGGAGACCCTGTCTCAAAATAAAAAATTAAAAAGGGCTGGGGATATAGCTCAGTAGTTGAATGCCCCTGGGTTCAATCCCTAGTATGAATGAATGAATGAATGAATGAATGAATGAATGAATATGCATTTAAAGCAACTGTAGTAAAACAATCAAGCCTACAGAAACAGAGGGTGAGGCAGCTTCTGAAGCTTGAGAGACCTAAGTCACTTGGAGATTCCCTTTTCCTTCTGCTCTATGTTTTTTGTTGTGTGTTGTCCTTGACTTCTCAAAACAGCTTGTCCCTTGATGCTGACTAGGGACACTGAAAACTCCAGACTTACAGCTGCTCAGCTTGGTTGTCTGAGAGGAAAAATCTCCTGTTCTGTTATTCTTAATTAGAAAATTTTAGGGAAAGTCTCTGATTAACCCAAAGGAGGACCAATCACAAAGGCTGAGGAGAGGGGACATAAGAGTTCCCATCCCCACACATGAGAGCACAGGGTGGAATCTGAAAACCAATTCTGATCTCATTAGAGGGGCTGGACAGACAAAATAATAAATGCTCACTTCTGTTTCATAGTATCTAGGCAGCAAAAGAGCCGACACTAGCACACCTCTATTCTCTGTCTCCCGCAGAGTGCTTTACAATTTTCAAAGTATTATTTTTAAGTATAGCATCTCTCGAATTCTCAAATAACCCTGCCAGGTTATCTCCAGTTCTCAAATATGTAAACTTGCACAAAGTACAGTTGTACAAAGAGGTTGTGTCATCTTCCCCAAACAAATGGAAGGAAGTATTTGAATCCCAATCCTTTAAACTCTGACCCCCTAGCTCTTTGCATGAACAAGCTAAGGCAAGCATGTCGCTAGCAACTTGTAGATGCTAATGGAAAGTCTAGATATTTTCATAGTGACTCCACTCTACGAGCATAGAGAACAACCAGTATACATTGGTAACATTTTTCACCAAATAGGAAGACAAAAATATAAAGAAAGAAAGGAAGGAAGGAAGGAAGAAAATCATAAAGCATTTTAAGTAGACATAAAATTCCCTCAAAAAAAAAATGATAGGATGTCTGGAGAGGTTATACAACTATGTCACATAAATATCCTATTAAGAACCACAACAGTGGGCTGGGGTTATGGCTCAGTGGTAGACACTTGCCTAGCATGTGTGATGCACTGGGTTCAATCCTGGGCACAAAAATAAAAACAAATAAATAAAGGTATTGTGTCCATCTGCAACTAAAAAAAATATTTTTTAAAAAAAGAACCACAACAGTATAGAGCAGAAAAAAGTAGTGCTTCATCCCTATTTTGCAGATGAGCTTTAAGGAGTTAAGAAGCTTTTTCGTGGTAAGTGTTGGGGTTATTGTTAAATGTCAGGTCATCGGCTCTTGCCACAAGAGGATGTAACCCTGGATCTGATCTTCATTGCTCTGGTTTGTTTTTGTTTTTTAACACTAAAATGCAAAAATCTCCATTGAAATTTGTTGTAGCACCTTCATATTAGGTGGATAACAGGAACTCTTGGAATTTAATGCACATTTAATCCAAATTTGAAAATGTACATATTGGGGGTGGGTCCTTATCTTTTTTTCATCAACTCAAAGCTCTACAACAGGACCTACACAAATAGGTTTAAGAACCACAGTCTCCCCTGCTTTTTTTTTTTTTCCTCTGCTTTTAAAGTCCCTTCTGTTAAACACAATTGATTGAGCACACACTGTGATCAGCATTGTACTTGAGTGCTAACAGTGGTAGGAGCCTCTCCCTGTCTTCAAAGTCACAGATGATATGACACTCAACACACAGTATCATTCCTTTTTCTCCTTTTATAAATCGGACTTTCTCTTGCTGGTGAGCTCCACACCTATTTGACTATATTCTTTCCCCAGTCAAGTCTTATTTAGAAATCCTCCAAAGTGCAGCTAAAATGCCACTGTCTCTGTGCTCAGTGTTCACACAAGTAGGCTGACTCTTCAGTGTGCTCCCAGAACACAAATAGCTCTTAACAGATCTGTTCCTCCCAATAGCTCCTTCTGGCCACGTTCATTTTAGGAATCAGTGTCCATGAGAACTTGTACATACGATGCATGAGGGTTTCGAGTGGGCATGGAGGGCAAGGATGGGCAGGGCAGAACAACGAGAAGACTAAGGGAGGCCAGACAGTGCTTCTGTTGATTGCTGTGGAGTGGCAGCGATGTGCATTGCTCGAGGTCTTAAGAAAGCCTCCAGCTGTACCTCACCATCGCAAGATGTCACCAGGGGCACCCTTAGTGTCAAGAATGACAGGACTCATAGAGATGTACAAAGGAGTCAGTGCCTTGGTGGTGGTGGGGTCTGGCAAGAGAGGGGGGGCTGCTATCAGAGCAGCATGAAGTCTGATTAAAGTGCAAATGCCAAGTGGAGAATTTCTTCAAAAGGACAGCACAGTAATAGCAATATATCCAAGTTGTTTGGGGCTATTCATTTTCAAAATACAGCTTATTACACAATGAAAAATAGGGCAACCTGATAGAATAGACAGAGGGCCTTTTCAGACAGAAAATATCAATAGATAAGATCATACCTGTAAGTGGAAAAGGGCAAAGGGATTCTGAGCAGCAAGTATTTGAAAAGTACTGTTCCAGCCCCTTCTTTTATAGTTCAATATTGCACCACCACATTCAATACGAAATTCAGTACAGTATTATATTTCAAAGTCTGGCCATATTGAAGTCACCTAAAAGGCAAGGAAGCAAAGTCTTTCATCACCCTCATTGTGAATGTGACACACTTTCAAAGGAAAACCGCCTTCTGTTTCCGATAGTTCATTCCCATTTCACAAAGGTGTGTGGGGATCAGCCCTCATCCCTGCCCTCGTCCCGGCTGCTTCTCTGACTGAATCCGCTTACCTTGCTGCTTTCACCTGTGGGCCTCAGCTCGGACTTCCCCAGGGACTGCAAGTTTGCGGGTAGCAAGAAATACAGTAAGACGCCTCTTGGCTGCTGCAGATGGTTTACTTCATGCCAAAGATGTCTTTCTTCTGCTGCCTCATGCCGGTTCCTTCACTTAGTAGCATGGTCTCTTGGCCCCCAGACAGAGACGAAAGTGCACACCTAAAGCAGAAAGAGACGGAAGGAAGATAAAGTCTTATCTAGCTCCTTTACTAATTTAGTCAGTCTCCCTGAAACTTAGTCTCATCCTTTTACCACACAAATAGTAATTTATGCTTAATTGGGTTTTAGAGAGAAGAAGATGAGATCATGTATATGAAAAAACTAGCACAGTAAACCTTTCCTATAATGTTTTGTTTCTGGGTTTTTCTTTTCTCATGTTGCCTTTCCTTGGTTTTCTGCTTGGCTTTCTGTTCCAGTCCTTTGTTGTCTTCATGTCTGTCTGCCTAACTCTCTTGTCTGGTCCCAGCCACTTGCCATTTCTTTTGTCCAACCCTATATGTTGTCCGCTGGGTATGGCTGAACTCCAGACAGCCCTTTTGAAGCTGCCTGGGTTACTGCTTTAGTGTGTGGTGCTGCTCAGGTCTGCTGCAGGCATATATATGCCTCTCACTGGTTCAGGCCAAAGCCTCCCTTTCTGCCCGCTACACCAAGTACAAGAGCTATACTGTGTTGGGCCATGTTATGTGACAATTAAACAGCTGTGGGGTCATATATTATTCTTGATGTTTCTGTGAGTATATTTTTAATAGGAAAGTAACATTTAAGTTGATAGATTCTGGGTAAAGTGTATTACCCTGTATAATGTGGGTAGGTCTCACCCAATCAGTTGAAAACGTTAATAGAAAAAGACTGATCTCCCAGTAGGAAGACGACATTTTTCTGGCAGGTAGGCTTTAGATTCAAACTGTGGCTCTTCTCTGGCTCTCCAAGTTGCCCTGCTGATTTAGAAGTCCTCAGCCTCCACAATCATATGAGCCAGTTCCTTAAAAATCTCTCTCTCTCTTTCTAGTCATTTAACAATGGGGTGACATTCTGAGAAATGCATCATTAGCCAGTTTCATTATTATGTGGACATTATAGAGTATACTTACACAAATTAAGATGACCATGATGTCACTAGGTGATTTAATCTTATGAGTCCCTCATTGTATGAGGTCCCTTGGACTGAGATGTCCTTATGTGGTAGGTGACAGCATATATATATATATATATATATATATATATATATATATATATATATGTGTGTGTGTAGGTATATATAAACAATAGAGAATGTATATGTAAATATTTTCATATTTACACAAAGTATGAATCTGTGTATACGCAGAGAGAGAGAGAGAGAGAGAGAGAGAGAGAGAGAGAGAGAGAGATTCTAATGGTTCTTTCTCTGAGTGCCTTAACTAACACATGCACTGTAACAACCCCATCCAACAAGATGGAAACTCCTATGAAGGACAGTTTTGGATCCAGAACTCCCCACTAGCTTTGCTGAATCTTTCTAGAAATGGCAATGCAGTCTATGACTTCCCATTTTAGTCACACAGCTTTTTGCTGCTGTGACCAGAAGACTTGACCAGAACAATTTTAGAAAAGGGAAAATTTATTTGGGGGCTCACAGTTTCAGAGATTTTGCCCATAGACAGCTGGCTCTAATGCTCTGTGCCTGAGGTAAGGAAGAGGGCATCATGGCAGAGGAGTGTAGTAAAGGAAAGCAGCTCAAGACATGGGGCCAGGAAGCAGAGAAAGACTGTTCCCTTCACTAGGAACTAAATATAAACCCCAATGGTATGCCCCCAGAGACCCACTTCCTCCAGCCACGCCCTACCTGCCTATGTTTACCACCCAGTTGATCCATTCATGTGAATTAACACACTGACTGGGTTAAGTTTCTCATAACTCAATCCTTTCACCTCTAAAGTCTCCTGCATTGTCTCACACAGGAGCTTTGGGGGACACAGCATGTCTAAACCGAAACACTCTCCAATATTCCTTTCTTGTTTTGTCCTTTCCTGAGCATCAGATTTGCATCCCACCAATGTTCCCCCACATACTCCTGCTCCCTCTGTCAATGGATCTCTGTGGCCTCATTCTTGCTTTAGAGTGTACGTTTTGGTAAACTAAACTAAATGTTTCCCTGATTCCTGTCTTGCCTTTTGTCCCCAGGTTTGAGTTCCACATTACTCCTCTGCACTGCCCTGGAGGAAAATTTCCAAGCACTTATAAGTTGTTGTTCACTTGGGTCAAGTGTGCATTCCACCTTTAATGTCAAAGCCAGGACTTGCTAATTTAGCCTCACTGAAAATTATTCAGACACCACACATGCAGGTTCACGTTGCCCTGGGACCAACTCTCTAGCCTCCACCCCTCTCTCTCAGTTTTCCATCTTTCAATTAAAAACAAATTTCCCTTGAAAGCCTTATTTTACCCCGAGGGCTGGGTTACATGTTCTTTCTCTGTGTTCCTACAACTCTTTGTGCTTTCACTAAAAGAGAACTTATAATTTATTCTAATTGCTTGTTTGCTTCTCCAACTTTCCTCTCCTGCTCTAAACTCTCTGAGATGAAAAATAAGATTTCATTTATTGTCATTTCCCCAGTGAATGGTCCCATAGGTGATCGATAAATATTAGTAAATATATGAATTCTAAGTCATGGGAAAAGTCAAAAAGAGATAATCTTGTTTTTCTAAGGTTTTGTATAAAATGAGTTCTTAAAAGTAAGTTCTAAGATGACTACACATGTTTGCTTATTTGTCTGTTTTTAAGGCAGATAACATTTGGGGAAGGCATTGAATGTCAACTCCTTGAGCTCTTCTGTGTTCCAGGGAATAGGTGAGGGGCAGAACAGGGACAGAGTTTAGTTACAACATTTCATTTGCTAAAGAAGTGGCAAGGCAACTAGTTCCTAGTAAAACTGGGTTTTTGGTTGCTAATAAGAAAACATGCATCAAAATGTATAGCAAACAATGATCAATACTTCCAACCCTTCCCTTTATCGTTCCTTTCCTTTCTCAGATTTTATCTCATTATTTTCCATTATTGATGGCTGCAGTATGTGTTCAGTAGACATTCGGTAGACATCCCAATTGGGATGGTGGGGCAGACAGACTTGGGGAACAAAATGGCGCCCTCCATTGGCAGACTTTCCCAGGTGTGTGCCCTAAAAGTTTTAAACCTGCAATTATTTAGTCCCTCTAGGAGGAGAGCGTATTACTAGACAATGAAGAGGAAAGGAGAAAGTACACAAAAATGTTTAAGACAAAAATCTCTGTTTTCGAGGAATATATAACCCAGTGGGGGAGACAGACCCATAAACTAACTTCAAACACAAGAGGGACTATGGAAACTGCTTTAGTACACAGATTCAAAAACCAACTCTAATAGGATCTCATAGAGAAAGTTAATCTCAGCCCACCCTTGTGAATGTGTAACCCGTTGGAAACCTTGCTCAGTAGTTGATAGCCAACTCAGTGACATTCTGTGCAGGAAGTTCTTGCTGCTATGAATCACATAAGCTTTTTCCCCCATTTTCATTTAAACTTCATGTTACCTAATTTCTTTGAATTCCTAGTAGCATGGCAAAATTGAATAAAAGTATTCAACTGGCCTTTTTGTTTTAACGTTTCATTTTTTACTCCCTTCTAACAAATTTCACTCACTTTTTCCCCTTTCAAATGATACAACCCTGTCCTTTTTCAGCTCTTCTCATATGCATCTAATCATTGCACTTGCACTTCTATAGACCTTTCCTACAGTCTTTTACTGTGAACAGATCCTTTATTGAGATGTTCATAATGACTGTTAGACCTTTCTCCTGAAAGGTTATAGCTAATTCAAAATCTATCAGTGTGTATCAGGAGTTTGAATTCTTCTTTATAATATAAAGTCCATTCTCTTGTCCTGGCTCAATTTTGTCTGACATCAGATTATTCAACTATCAAATTTTAGGGGGGGCCTTGTGGAGTTTCTGAAAATGTTCCCCATGAGTGACTCAAATAATTCTCTGTTACCAACATATTTTGCAACCTCATTATTCAGAAGCGTTTACAGATTGATTGGTGTTAACATATACAAGAAATCTGGTTCCAATGCCATTCCCTCATGCACCTTTCTATTAACCTCCTTTCAGGCTAACAACATCATTTATTTCTACCTTTCATTTTCATTGTTATTCAGTTTTTTAACGCCAAGGTTTTACAAGACAAAATTTTACCTCTCACCTCTTGGGTCCTACAGAAAGCTGAAATGGATCCTAAATGTCTTCTGGTTAGGGGCTTGATCAAAAGCCTTTTGAATGTCTAAATATTTAATGCCCACTACATTTGGACACTTCACTATTTTGTTAACTCTCAAAAATTCCAAATAGATTAGAGAGGCATGATTTATCCAGTCTGAAGCTGCACATATGACCCACATGGGTGTTTTATAACCCTCAGTAATGATTTTATCAGCTATTTTTTCTCATCCTGAAGGTAACATTCATTGGTAAGCAATTCCCTAGGTAACTCAGAGCTCATTATTTAAAGATGGGCACTCCTGCCTGTTTGTCCAGACAAACAGGCACCTAATGGAAATTCAGACCAAATAACATAAAACCTATTTTCTCTCTGACATATCCAACCACCATTCTAAAACACCTTGGGGCATGTCAGAGCGAAAAGGAAGCCTTAGTTTGACTATTAAAAGAACACTGTGTACTTTGCCTGCCCTAAAAGGAACATTAAGGTAGATTTAGTTTAGATATAAGGAAAAATTTCCTGACAGGGCTCTTTAACCCCAAAGTGGGTATGTTGGTAGGCTGTGAATTTTCCTTTTTTCAGAAGTCTCTTAAAGTAGAATAAGTCTTCATTCTTTAGGCATCACTCCCTTACGGTCCTTCCAAAGGGGGAAGGATATAATAACCACTGGAAGCCACCTTTCAGTCCTAGTTTATGATTTTGTTTTTGAACTCTATAGCTTAGTGGGAAAAAAAGGAGAACAAACTTGCAGAATATCTCTCAGAGCAAACTGAATGATAGCAGCTGTCAGAGAGTACCAGCAAGTTAAAAAAAAAGTATTTAAATTAAAACTGAAGTACCCTCAAGGTGACCCAACTAAATCTGCTGAAAGGATAAGAGGAATTGACAAAACTAATCAACAAAGGTAATCACCTGAATGTACACTTAAGTGCTCCAGGTGTAGCATTGCAAAAGGACCCTCAACCAGACAAGGGGGGCTCAAATGGATGGCAATCAGAGGAAAAGAGAAACATCTGAGAGGGGAGTGGACACAGAGTAGGAAGGAGACAGGACAAGTGGCAGAAGATTGCTCTTTTCTTTCCTTTTTTTGATTTCTCAGGATTCAAGTTTATAAGAGGAGTTATAATATGTTTATATCCCTGACAGCCCTGTCTCTAGGAATGGTTATATCAGTACACTGCACTGGGGTGGGTAACGGGACACTAGAACTCTCAGCAGGGGCTGAAAGGTGATCCTTTCTGAATGCAAATCTGATCAGCCCATTTCTTTGAGGAAAACAACATAGTGACTTTCTATTGAGCTGTGAAAAAAAGAATAAAATATTAGTAGGGCGAACATATATTTTATCCATATCCAGGCCTACCTATAAAATTTGTAGGGCCCCTTGTCCAAAAGCAGGGGCACAGTGGCCTTCAGGGTACTACAGTATAAAACTTTGTCTTTCTTCCATATACCGTCTCTCTACCACCAGGATAGGGTTTTATTTGCTATAATGTTTTTCTTCAGACATGGACCATTTTCTTCCCTGACATCTGCCCTTCTCATAGGGCTGACATCCAACCCACAGTTGCCAGGAAAATCCTGAGGGACTGCAACCTCTGCAGGGTTCCTGGATGGGAATGAGCAAGAGGCATGAGTTGTACTGTTCCATGTTCCACCCCCAGATGCCACTGGGCACTCCACAGACCCTGATCCTCCCTGTGACTGGGACAGAGGTGGTAGCAGTTGATGGACATGGGGTAGGGAAGTGGCAGAGTAGGAAGAGGTCTAGTCAGACCCATGGAAGTAGGAGGTGGAGAAAGGGAAATATACTGGAAGATGGTGCTATGTAGGACCCAAGTCTCCTAGCCTCTTTTCCCACCAACACATTCCATTGTCCACTGTCCCACCAGCTTCATTTCTAAAACATAATCCAAAGACAATTTCATTAAAACTTTCAAATCAGTGACACAGGGCATTAAACCCCAACCAACTGTAAGAATTCTCAGAGGGTGGGAGCTTTTGAGACTGTACTGGTCACCAGTCTATGAAGCAGTCTCTGAATTTTTTATCCAATCCTTGACAAACTTAAGAATACAGCATGGAGCAGGGAACTAACCCGATGCCAAGAGTGAGCAGAGACAGTCTCAGGCAAATCAGGGTGGTTTGGCTGCTACAGAAAATTACACCCTGTGATTAATTATTTATCTCTCTATTCTTTAACGTGATGACATTTAGACTGGTGACAACATTTCATTATTGCCAACAGGGCTTCAATAAACATTTTTGGACAATTCTGAGCATATGTGAGAATTTGTCTAACAGGATAATTTTCAATGTGAGAGACACAACCAGGGTTATGAAATCAGTTGAGTGGCTCGTGAGCAGAGTGGACTGAAGTAGAGTGGAGAGGAATACAGTGGGATTGGATGGGATGGATGCAATGGATTGGAATGGAATGGAATGGAATAAGATTCTATCAAATTGTAGAAAGTTAAGTATTTTATTGTGACTTTTTTTTCAATCATGGGTGTGATGATGCATGAGTGTGTCTTGGTGTGCAATGTGAAATGCTTTTTGTCTTTTGTCTTACTGTGGATTGCTGTTAAAAAATTTTTTTGAAAGCAATTTTACTGGAGTTTACAAGTCAAAGTGGAAATGCTATGTCATAGAATATTTTTGACTTCTGCAGAAATGGAAGATTTCTCTCAAAGGCCGTTGCACAAATTTCTTCTGCTTGAATTGTGTGAAATTTCCTGATTCTGTGCCTGCACTCTAGCAATTAGCATTATCAGATATTTTTGGTGAATTTAATGGATAGAAAGTACATCACCTCATTTAAATATATGTTCTTCTGATGAATAAACAACTTAACATACACATATTGGCCATAAGAGTTGTATGTTTTTAAAAAATTGCCTAGTGCTATCCCTTGCCAATTTTTCTCTTGAATTCTCTTCTGTGAATTATTTTCAAATCTGTAAGTCTGATAAGATATATTTTATCTGTTTATATATACATTTATTAAAAATAAAAAAAGAAATATTTCTAAATGGTTCTTTAAAAAGTAGATGATATCTAAATTGAGGTCTGGGAACATATACCTAGCTATCCATCCAGTTGATCATTTTGTTCACATACCTATTCTTAATAATATTTTAACTAATTGATATCTCAATTATGAAAGAGCTGTATTCAAAATTCATCATTAAGATAAAATTTTAAAGTTTTTCCTTATAATTTCGTCAAATGTCTTTTCATTAAATTTACATGTTTAGGCACATTCAGTATAAGAGTTTTTATCACTTCATGGCATTTTTTATTTCACTTATTAAGTAACTCTCCCCTGGATCAATAACCACATATAATTTAATGGTCATTTAAATCTGATATATGTTACTAAACCATCTTTTGGTTATACTTTTGCCTATCTTTGTATTATTCACATTTCTGGGTTTTTATTTTTTTGATACTTTATGCAACTCTTGTACATGCATCTAGTTTGATTGTAGGGTTTTGTCCATTCAATCACAGAATTACTGTTTTTTAGATATATGGATATAGTCATTTCTTGGATCCCTGACATATTTTGAATTATTACTGCCATCTTAATTTTGCTACTATTCTCCCTTTCTTTCCTTGCCTTTTAGTTAGGCAGGTCAAATTTCTTTAGTGCCCTTCTATTTTTTTCTCTATTTGATTGTGGTGTTTTAGAGTGATTATTTCACAATTACCTTCAAGATTTACTAGTTCTACTTACCATGACAAAAGCTAACTAAATCAGTCATTGATATTCTTCTAATCAATAAAAAAACTCTGTTTTTAAGGTTATTTATTTCTACCTTCTTTTGTACTTTTCCAAACTAGTAATTATGATTAATAGTTTTTTTACAGTAAGTGTCTGTGATTATCAGAAAATTCTAAACTTTGTTTACTTGCAAATGTCTTTTATTTTACTCTCAAATTTGAGGACTGACTTATAGAATTCTAGGGTGATAGTTAATTTACTGCAGGGGTCTTTTGACATTTATTATTGTTGATGAGGAGTCTATCACTCGGACACTCTTTGTAATTTACTATTTATTGTCTCTAGTAATTTTTAGCAGTCTGTACATAGTTTCTGATATTTTAGCAAAATATATTTCAGTTTGTATTTTTGTTACCTTTCCTTATGATTTAAATATACATTTTTTTCTGATGAATAAACAACTTAACATACACATATTGGTCTATTTTTAAAAATTGCCTAGTGCCATCCCTTGCTTCTTCAATGTGAAGACATATCATTTGCAATGCTATAATATTCTTAGCCACATTTTGTGACTTAGTCAGCTTCTTATGGCTATGACAGAATACCCTAGGCTGGGTAATTTATAAAGAAAAGAATTTATTTTTTACTTGTTCTGAAGGCTGGAAAGTTTATTCATTACATGTTCAAATATATGTATGTCCTTCTACATTTTAATTGCCACGAATATATCTATACATAGAGAGATAGATAATTGTCTCAAAAGGTCTGGTTGATCATTTTAGAAAACAACTTGTTTTTTTCATGTAGCATATTTTATCTCTATGATTTTATTTTATCAAAAAATATTGTCATTCATGTTAAATATGCCTAATTTATAATTCATCAAATTATTCCTGGGAGATGTTATTTCAATTTCTTTGGCTTTGAATTCTTTTTGTTATATATTGTTGGTAATGATTAATTCCGTTTTTGTGAGTACTGATATTTGTATAATTTTTATGGCTTTAACCACTCCAGCTTTCCTTTGTTTCTTTGCACCTTCTGGAAATTTCTTTCTTCCCTTTGACTTTGGTAGTACAGTTCAAATCTTTTTTTTTTTTTTTTGTCACTGTTCAAGCATTCGCATCTTGTGTGAGCAAGAGGTCTGTTCACATCAGTCTGCTCTACCACATTACTGATACCCTTCTCCATCTTATAACTCACTCTGCCTAAGCCACGCGGACCTGCAGTTTCTTTAATCTACCCTACCTCCCTAGGCTCCTGATCCCAGCCATTACCTTGCAGGGAATACTTCAGTAACTTCATCATTCTATTAATCTGAGTTCAAATGTCATCTCCTCAGAGAAGTTACTGGCCCAAACCAGGTCTCTTGGTCCCACATTCCTATTTACAGTTCACATTTTCTGCCACATGCTTGTCATCCATCATTTAGATTGATATATGCCTGTGGTTGATTAGTATCTGTCATTCCCACTGAAATGATGTACTATGGTGTAGACACTGAATGAGATCTCTTCTCTAGTGAGGGTCAGAGGGAGGGGCAGTATTGACTAGGACTCATGGCTGAGAGGAAAATCACCAGCATGCTAAGCTAGAGGCTCTTCCAGAGTGAACTTGCTCCAGCAAATAAGGCATATATTGTGTCTCGTAATTTCAAAAGTCTACTATAGTTTTATTTTTGTAATCTGTATGACTGCACTACAATAATATCTTTCACCACTAGATAACTCTTCAGGGTTTAGCTGTGACTGTGTTCTATTTGCATTATCTCATTTAATCTTTGTAAGCAATCTCAGAGGGTGCAGAGTTCTTAAATCTATTTCTTGTTACTCAGAATATGGACCACTGCAACCTATAAAATGTGGACTTCTAGATGGCGAAATTACTGTATTTGAAGTGTATAGACAGACTTTATTATTTTGCATACTCCTGTTTGGGTGACTTTGTTGCAAGTCATAATCAGAAGAGCTAGAAAACACCTCTTTGCATGAAGATCAAGCATGGTGTGTCTTCTTTATCAAGGAGGTTCTGTATTTATTTGCTCAGTTTGCATTAACTTATGGTAGAGGCTGGATTGAGATGATTTGTATATTTGTGCATTGTGATCCAAATACTTTTGGATTCACAAACTAGTAAAAGTATAAGCAACACACTGAAAACGAACATCTATGGTTAGAATCCTTTTGTAAGAGAAAAGGTATTTTGACTATCATCAGAAAGAAAGGAAAAGCAGAATCTCAGAATTAAACAGAGCCATGTAAATTAAACAAAAGATCTTCCAAAATTTTTATTTCATTTTCTTATTTCGCTACCGCCTGGTGAACAGTTCATTAAGAACTAATATTTAGGAACCACAGTATAGAAAAAGAAATTGAACCCCATGTGGCTCAGACAAAGAATCTTAAAGGTTAAATGTTAAGAGCCATTCCTATTGAAGATCAATCAGAAAAGATGAATCATTTCTGGTTTTATAATGGGATTTTATTTGCACAGAGCTTTTCAGGGATGCACTATGCAAAGAGAGGTGCAGCTGTCTCTTTTTCATGTGCATCCCTATTGGCAATGGAGGAGCAGAGATATGTAGATACCAATTACCTTAGTCTACAATAGCAAATGATGTGCCCTTCTTAATTCCTTCTCAGAAAAGCTCTCTCCGAGTGCCGTGCTCTCCCCTCGCCTAACCCATCTCTGAATTTTAGATGTACAATGTGGAGTGCCACCCAGTGCTTTTTAATGCTTTCTTCACAGCCAGCTATTTTCGGCTTCATTCTTCACATTTGTTTTAGCTCTCAGACATGTCAACATGTTCCCTTCAGCACTACATATCATAATAGATCTCTCTGAAAGTGACAAAAAAATGCTCATAAAAAATTCCCATGCAAAATTATAATGCCACACTTGAAAATAAATGCTGTCTTGACTGGTTAACATATTTTCAGAAATATTCTAAAATAATTATCTTCATGCCCCAATTTCCTCATTTGGCTTCCAAGTGCTTTGTTCTCTGACCTTGTTGTGAGTAAAAAGGACTGCTTCACATATGCTCCATTCTTCTTTGAGACGAGAGAGCATTGCTTCTTTTTGAGCATCATAGTGATACATGGATTGCTGTTAGGGAGGGTAGCCCATTCTCCCAGGGCTCAAACTTTCCCCAATACCTCAGAAAGTGACATTCATTTTTACAGGTCATGAGAGTAGCTTTTACCTCATAACATTGTACGGGTTCAGTGCATCTGAATAACACCAGTCTAAGAGGAAGAAAATGGAATGCAAAACATTATCAGTGCCATTCATTCTCAGCACAGCGAATACTGTACAGGAACAGGGGTTGATGTGGAAGCCATAAAGAGGGCAGTCCACAGGGACAGACAGCCTAGGGCGGAAAACTACTAGATGTGTGGGACAAAACACCACTATGCGGTGCAGCATTTGATGAGGAAACCTAATTTGACTAGCATTTTTCATCCTAAAATTTTGTTATGGTCCTTTCTTTTTCTCTTTTTTTCTTCTCCCCACCCTCCCCCCGCCAGTGGTCCTATGCTTGCTTGGTTTTCTGAGAATACCTTTTGACAGACCCTTTGCAAATAATCTAAACTAAGAACTAATGTAATGTTATTTCTTCTAAAGAAAGCATCTCTGTTTGCAAATGTCTAACACTTCTGTACTTTAATCTATTGGCTAATTAGTGAATTATCTCCCTAATAATCTCTTAGAGATAATAACTCCAGAGTCACAAATTATAGAATCCTGATGTATGTATGTGTATGTGTGTGTGTGTGTGTGTGTGTGTGTATATATATATATATATATATATATATATATATATATATATATTATATATATATATACATGTGTATGCATCAACACATATGCAAATATTTTAAATGCATACATATAGATTAATGTTAAAAATATGTACGTGTATTATCTATGTGTCCATAAATCTTCTATTGTTCTTGTCAGCTTGAAATTTTTCTATAAAATATGCATAATCTCTGCCTTTAGGTCCAAGTAAAATTTGCCAAGGGCCATCTGGTTTACTTCTTAATTCCCTAGGAGTATGTGTCTCTGTTTGGATTCTTTCCTACATTTAATATTTATGGAACATTTTTTTTCTATATATCTATGAAGAAAAACTCTGAAGTGAACAATTATTTGATGCTTTCTAGTCTTAGTAAATAGTACTCGGCTTTATATAGATATTTTATATACACATATATATATACTAATATTTTTAAAATTAAGAAATTCATTTTTTGCAGAAAATGTGGTTATTCATGAAAATGTTGGGACTCTCTACTCTGGTATTGTAGTATTTCTTGTATATTCCAAATAAACATGAAAACCTATTTCATATTAGGCCCATCCATCTGAGGGTGAATTAAGCATGAAGGTTACCTAGAGTTGTATTGACAACTGTTTTTCCCTGATGACTCACTAGAGAAATAATTTAGAAGATATTATTTCAGATTATCTTTTAACTGAATATCAGAGAGTCGGTAATGTTTGGTAAGGAGCAGGAGGAGCCTAACTTCTGACTGTTTAATTAAGGTTATTTGAGTACTGATTTATGATTTTAGAAAATATCTATAGTATCCTTCTCTCAAAAAATTCCATATTTAGTAGGGGACACAGCAAAATCAATAGACATTTATGTCAGAGTACTCAAGGTAAACTTCTGAAATTATGGTGCACTTAATTCCTTGGTGGATGTAGAAAGGATGTTGAATATTCTGTTCCAGTCTATAAAGAGTGGGAATAAATCAGAAGAAAGCAAGTTTCTACCCTCATTAGAGTTGTGTAAGAGCAACTGCCTTGCACAGTGTGTACTCATATTACCATTTTCTAATAAAGAAATTGTACCTTGGGAAAAAGCCATCCCATTGCTACCACAAAGTAGGAGCAGAATTTGAGTTCAGGTCTGAGTCACTCCCACACTCATACTATTGTCTTCCTTTTATTGACTCTCCTTATGCCAAACTTGATTTAAAAAGGCAATACTTGATGCCGTGATTAGTGCACTGAACTATATAACTATATGCAGTTCTTGAATATTCTGTGCTGCACTATTACTGCACTCAACAGCTATTACGGATACATATGTATGCTATGCAAGTTGTAAAAGAAATAATAAAGAAATAAATTTACAAGGTGCATGCTGTACTTTGATGATGCCAATTTGTTTTCTTCCCCAAATGCTGCTAATGTCACTGTCATCTCTACTGCCAGAGGCATTTCTGTATAACCTGTCTGCTGCCATGCTCATTTAGAAAAGGAAACCTATCAGTACAACAGGACAGAAATTTCTCCCCCTCCCTTTCCACTTCGAGCTTCATTTCAAAAGCTGTTTGTTTTGTCCTAATTGTAATTGAATGAGTATTTGTCATCCATCAGTGTCTGCGTTTCACAATCTGAAGATGATATCTCATATTCATCTTGGGAAGAGTAATGGCACCAAATGACACACATAATAACACTGCTTAAAGCTAAGTTGGTTCACTCAAGGAGGGGCTGGCACCCAAAGAAATCACCTGTCTGGCTTTCGTCTCACAGTATTTCCACAAATACAGGGCTCTTATATTCTCTGTCTCATACATGCCAGCTGAAGAAAATAAACAACCCACCATGGATGCATGCGATTCACAAGACATACATTGCCAAAGGGTGACTGAAAATATCAAGCTGTATATTGCAAATGGCAGCAAGAGAAGACATGTTGCTCCCCAGAATGTATTAATCCCTGATTTAGAAGTTTAGAGTACCCAAACCAAATCATGAGCATATTCCAGGTTAATTCTATGCAATCTTATAAAAATGAGGAAATTTCAAGAGAAGGATGTCAATAGCACTTGGAGATGGTTCATATATGGCATGCAATTTACATGACATATTGTGTTAGTATTGAGTCCTCACGACTCTAAAACGAAAGTATATTTGTCCCATTTTATCACTTGGAAGTTCAAAAACAGGTCAAGATCACATGTCCTGGATGATCTGTGACACTCGTGGCATGTGTCATCCAACCTTCTTCATGCATACTGCAGCCAGGCAGTTTTCAGTGGATGGCAAACTTGTCCTCAAGGAGTCCCTCCATTGCCTCCACTTTCATCTCGCCCACGTCCCTAAACTACTTTTCCTGCCACTTCATCATTTCAATCTCTACAAACCTAGCATCCTGTGGTTCCTATTTATAGGCCTGTTCAGTTTGGAAAATCCAGTCATTTGTCCCTTGTGGAGGGTATTATGTAAGGATCTAGTATCTTCCATGTGCTCAATAGGGAAGACAATCTTTAACTGCTATTCTCAAATTGTTGACATGTACTAAAAAGACACATCAACCAAACTCCTGGTCCTTACTCTTGGTTTCTGTCCTGAGCCTGCTCCTCTCCCTCAGTGGACTGCACTGGATGATGGGAAGCTGCCAGAGACTTTATTCTGCCCTCTCGAGGCTGAGCTCTGAGCCAGCTCCCCTTCTAATCCTGCTCACATCCTGTGCGCCTTTGAATTTTTGAGGAAACACATAGCCATGCAAGCAGGATGCGCCCCCATCCCTCAGGTCTGACCACTCTAATAGGAAAGTATCGATAATGATACCAGGCATGGAGGCACGCGCCTGTAACCCAGTGACTGGGGCAGCTGAAGCAGGAGGATCACAAGTTCAAGGATAGCCTCAGCAATTTAGCAAAACTCTAAGCAACTTAGCAAGATCCTGTCTCAAAATAAAAAGAACTGGGGGGCAGGGCTGGGATTGTGGCTCAGTGGTAGAGTGTTTGCCTAGCATGTGTGAGGCACTGGGTTCAATCCTCAACACCACATATAAGTAAATAAAATAAAGACATTCTGTCCACCATAACTACAAAATTAAAAAAAAAAAAAAATAACGGGAATGTGGCTCATTGCTTATAGGTGCTTACCTTAGTGCAAAAAACAAAAAAGCAGAAGAAAAGAGAAAATCCAGGAAGTAATTCACATTATTGTAAAATTTTTTAAAAATTCTGTCTTTTGAAAAGGATATATGAACAGTCACATGCAAAGATGCAGCAGCGGACTATGTGAGTTTATTGTGTTAGTGTTGGAGGAAGTATTAGTTTCACCAGATCTTAATCTCCTTGTCTCTTTTTTCTGTCTTAAACTTTCTAAGAGGAGAAATGCAATTACAAAATGCACTTTTTAAAATGCTGGTTTCAGTGCAGGCTGTCTGGGCTGTCCCTTCCAGCCTCCAGGCCTGCCAAGATGATACACTTATTTATTTTCACTGCCGTAATCTTAGCCTTCGCTGTTTTCTTGTCTATCTGAAATTTACCGATCTCTTTTGCAATGACTCCTTTTTTAGAAAATGGCTGTCTCCCTCCTCTTGAATTTTAACAAGTTATTTCTTCATTTTCAATCTTGCCTTTTTTCCTTCTTACCCTACAGTGCTGTGGGTCTGGGTGGAAGTGCCCCCAAATGCTGAAAGCACTAAGACTATGACCAGGAGATCTTTAATAACCGTGAGAGTATCTGGGATCAGTGTTGTCGTCACCATCATCCTGTTGTTGATTGGTACATATTTCGTACTCATCTATGGTTGTATCCTTATCAGGGAGCTATGGGGGACCTGCCATCACTGATCATGGTTGTAATGGAGATTACTGCTGCACAGGTTAAATATCAATGTTTGGCTCCCTAAGACAAGAATTCTCAATAAGCTATGTTAGTTTAATCCATAAAATTTATTTTTTTCTGTACCATATTTATTTTCTTTATGTGTTAAAACACAGAAACTGTAAAGCCCAAGAAGTATGGTTATGTTTGCCTTCTTAAAATGCCCAAAGAGTTCAAGAAAACTTTCCTAGAAAAATTACTATGTGTCTGAAATTTTGCCAGGTGATAAGGACCCAGAAATGAAAGACATCTCCCAGATTATGGGAGAAAGGTAGAAATGAAAAGATGTCATCCAAATATTCTGTTCTGATGTCATATTAGTACATTTCAAGGTGTCATGGTTATACAAAGATTGAGAGGTCAGGGACAGCCTAAAGAACTATATCTTTTGTAATAAAAACACTATATATATGAATTGGCACTAAAGAACAGGAATATACTATATTGGAGAATCAGCAGTGAAGATTCTGGAATGGATTCTCTGGACAGAAAAGGAAAATAACTAGCGTATTGGAAACAATCAAAATACAAGGCAACTGCCTTCTACCCTGAGGAATAGATATATGTTTAGAAACATGTAGTTACAGGGTGAGATAGCAGTTTAAGTAGACAGATACCACTGCTGGTGTAAATTGTGGCTTCCTAGAAGTCAGAGGAAAGACAATGTTCCTGCCTGCTCAGTTTGGTGAGGCGCTCTGCTTGTCTCCAGATGTGTACTGGCCCGAACAGGCTTTGGAGATAAATATTGCATGTCAGGGGTTTAGAACATAGCGTTAGAGTGATGTTCGATTGGGTCATTATGTTATCTGGTTGAGTATGGAGGCAAGAGTGTTCACATGGGGCTGACCGATGTGAACATAGTAGAAATTTCGGTTATGGGTAAAATGTGGAGCTAAGTATGAGGCCCTGAGAAAGTCAGAAGGAAAGGAAGGTGAAGAAGGAAGGTGAAGGAAGATTCCTCTGGGCAATGCAATGTGCTATAAAGCGTGTTCTTGTTCTGTGATGTGAGGAGTGTGGTTTGACAATAGTCATGCCAATCCAGGGATCTCAAAATAGTGTCATATGGAAAGAAGCCCCGGAGAGGACAATTTCTAGTATTTTACCTGTGACTTCTACTGGTTAATCCCCATGTCCCAAATTACTAAATCAGTAAAACCCCTCATTCTCACATGTCTGTATTTGGACTGGGGATTCTTCTCAGCCATCCATTAACAATTCATTGATATTGATATGAGAGATAAAAATCTCACTGCTCTCTCTGACTTGGGTGGCAATTCACTGGAATTGGAATGTGAGATGAAACCCCTTTGCTGTTTCTGACTCAAGATGCTGTCTGTGCAGTAGGAACTATTTATTTTCATTTCCTATTCCATTTTCTGTTGCAGTCATTTTTGTGACAAAAGATTATTTTCCAAACTCTATTTTCCACTGGCGCTGAAGTTTTCACCTCTGAAACCAACCGATATTGTAATATGGGGGTTTGTGGGTACCCAGTCATCTTAGGCAGGATTGTTTGAAGAGTCTATACAGCTTATTTCTCTAAGTGGATAGTGAGCTCCACAAAGAAACTCCTATTTATTTTACGTTCTCCTCAGTGGCTGGCCCCATTTGGAGTACACAGCAGGTACATAATAAATACTTGTTGACTTAGTTGAATTTCAAGCCTTTCATATAAGCCATTATGATTTAGCTGAAGAATGTTATCGCCTTTAGAAGGGCTAATTAGAGCCAATAATTTGACTGACCTGTGCTGGTTCTGAAGTACTTAGTGGTAATAATACTGTTTTTGCAAGATGGATATTTTACTGTTGAGCCTGTCTGGTTTGAGAGGCTCACTGTTTTATGGTCTGTATGTGGTGATCATTTGGATGTAATGATCAAATGGGGGTTGCCCAAATTGATCGTTATAACAGGATTCCAGTGTAATTACATTTCCATAAATGATACTCAAATTCACTAGGGAAATCAACAACCCCTTGGTGTGCCTACTTCCAGCACTGATTACAAGTTCAGGTTCTATAGCACTTTCTAAACAAAAGGTAATTAAAATTTTATAGCCCATAGTTAAACCAAAATGAAAAGGCAGGGTTTTTTTGTTCTAGATTTAAAAGTACTGCTCTTTGTAGACAACTTCGAAGACGATTCAATGTAGAAGAATAGGCAAATGTTTGGATCTTATACATGCGTATTATTGAGACAAAAGATTTAGGTAGGATAGAACCAGAATTATGGGTTCAAACCTCAGCTCCATTATTTCTGTATCTACCTGGCTAAGTTATTTACTCTTCTGAGCCTCAGTTGCCTCATCTTTAAAATAGGAATAATATAGATTCTGCCTCATCAAACATTTGACCAACTAAATGCCCCACTGTAGAGTGCTCACCACAGTGCTGGCTGGCCATGTTTGTAAGTTCTTAATATACTTTAACTATTATTGTTGTCATTTGAGGTTTGTTCTTTGCTGGGAGCCATTAGCCAAGTAGGTATGACAATTTCCTTGCCAGCGTACCCCATGTTGCAGTGACATTGAATGTAGGTGACCTTGCTCAAGGACCAAGGCGGATTAGGGTGTTCCCGGTTTAGGTTCCAGGTTTAAGGTTTAAGATTATTCCTGCTGGGAATAGGACATATCCTGCTGCCTGAGTTCCCCTTGAGTTCTCACGGGATTCAGACAGTATATTTTGGAGACAGAAACCCAGTGGAGGTGGATTTGGGCAGAGAACGTGGATTTCCCCAGAACGTGATTGTAGACGGCTGGTGTGAGTTCGGGAATAAAGAGTTGCTGTTTGAATCTACAAGCTGTGTGGTGGCTCGTGATTGTGTGCCCAGCCAGACTGCGGCATTTGTGGCCAGCCAGACTGTGGCATTTGGCGTCCCGTGTGGGGAACTTCTGAAGCTTAGAGGTAAGTGAAATTTCTCACCCTTGAGGAAGAGAGAAAGAATGGGTGAACATTTCAAAAAACAATATGCTATTGTTTTGATTTATTTTGTTTTTATTTCAAGTTGCCTGTTCTTAGAACTTTCTCAGGCAAACTGGGGAAAATGGTTGACTCAAGGTTTGAAGTTGTTCACCTCCGAGCAAGATAAATTGTTAGAGGAAGGAGGCACCCCAGTGAGACCAAGAACAATTAGGGCATATGTTGATACAATACAAAAATGTAGCCCATGGCTTTTTAAAGACAAGTTATTAAGTATATCAATGGGACCATCATGGTATCCTGTAGAAGGATTTTTCTTCAACAAGAAAGAGATGGCTAGTTCTGTTTACTACATTTGTCTAAGATCTTGGTTTTTACAGACATCTAATTAATTTACAAAGCTAAAGTGTTAAAATATCAACCACTAAATATAAGATCAAGTACTCTTTACTTATTAAGTTCCATAAGGTAATATATTTAAACATTATGTGTGTTTTCATAAATTGGTGAATGGAAAAAAGGTTTAATATTGCTTTGGTCTATGTCTTTGCTGAAACAAGGTTACTAAGTGTTAAGATTCTATCATGTGTACTTTATATACAAAGAGTATAAGAATTTTCAGTTGGGTTTCAATTGTAGTATTATAGTATCAAAAAACATGAAAGTCTTTCATCTTATTAAAGTGGAGTAATTTGTCTAAATCAGAAATTTTATAAGAGTTGTTTCAAAATATGAATTTATAAAAAGGGTTAACGGTTAAAAAAGAGATAAAAAAAGATTCAAGATGTGGAAATATATTTTAATATAAAAGGTTAAAGGAAAAAAAATGTTTCTAGATGAGATAATCTCTGTGTGGTAAAGTAAAAAGTTGTAAAATGCCATTTAAAAAGATTTTGAGGAAACTAGACTTACTTTAAAAGTTTGAGAAAGAAAGAAAAAAGAAAAAGGTATTTGTACATGGCAGATTGAGACAAAGCTTCTCAATGGAGTTAAAAAAAAAAAAAAAGCCTTTGGTTGAAGGGCAGCCATGTAAGCTAACATTGAAGCGATTTAAACAAAATCTAACCCTCTTTTAAAAGAGTGAAGCTGTAGGTGGTGAAAAAGTACATTTAAAAGTACAGTATAGATGATAATTAAAAGGCTTTAAAAGGTTAAATTAAAGGTGGTTAAAATGCCTTCATGATGGAGGAAAGAAGCTTAATCTTAAAGGCATTACTTTAAAAAAAATCGAAAGATAATAGGATAAAAAATATTTAGATAAAGAAGATTAAAAATTTAAAGTGAAAAACTTTAAAGACAGAAGTATAGAAAGTTAAAAAAAAAGATAAAGAAGATGTAGAAAGATAGAAAAGATGTAGGAAGACAAGAATTTTAAACCCACAAAATAAAATATAAAAAAAAAACTAGGAGGAAAATAAGCAACTAAGGGTAAAAATACAAACCTTAGGGAAAAAAAAAACTAGAAGATAGAAATAAGATAGAAAATGGTTGAAAATGTGAAGTAAGGTATTTCAGATAGAAAATGCAAAAGCTAAGACAACTATTAGATACAGACATATACTTATTAAAACAAAAAGAGGAAATTGGAAAGGCGTATATATCCCCCAAAGATAAAGTTAAAATAACGCTTTTTACTCTAAACTTTTTAAATTTGGATTCATCAGGACTTAGTGCTGCGGAAAGACATATGTATCCAAAAAATGTACATAAGCCTAGGGTACTTTGGAAAGATATTCTAACAGGACAATGGAAAGGTCCTGACCCAGTGATTGTCTGGAGTCGGGGTTTTGTTTGTGTGTTTCCACAGGGAGAACAGCAGCCGATTTGGATTCCAGAGAGATTAACTAAAACAATTTCTACAGATCGAAAAGAAGATGATTTGACTCAAATCCATAACAGCTGATATCCAGAACTCCAGCTTGGCCATTCTTACATCTGCGACAGTGATTAACCAGTGATGCAATTTTTATTTCCTTGCCAGCGCACCCCATGTTAATTGTGGTAGTGCTGGCATATCTTTGCTGATGGTGTCACCAGTGATGCAATTTTTCCCAAGGAGCCGTCAATTGGCTTGGTGTCATGGCATTTCTGTATTCTCCTCCCTTCTGCTAGTGATGGTCTAAAATTTGGGGGCCAATGGCTGTATGCTGGACCGGTAGTCAGTGACGGGTATGATCCAATTGCAGTGGTATCAACCTAAGACAGGAGGCTGACGCCTAAAGGTCAGTTTTCCGATGACGGGTAAGAACCATATGTTGAATTGGACAACCTACCAGGCACGGTCCTTAAGCCACATTAACCTCACTCCCCCACTGGCACCAAGGCCAAATTTGGGGGCCAACAGAGGTGAGGCAAAGAACCTCACCCCCCCACTGGTGCATAGACCTATCCACAAGTATGGCTGTATGCTGGACCGGTAGTCAGTGACGGGTATGATTCAATTGCAGTGGTATCAACCTAAGACAGGAGGCTGACGCCTAAAGGTCAGTTTTCCGATGACGGGTAAGAACCATATGTTGAATTGGACAACCTACCAGGCACGGTCCTTAAGCCACATTGCTTGTTGTTTAATTAATCAGAAGTGGGGAGATGCTGGGAGCCATTAGCCAAGTAGGTATGACAATTTCCTTGCCAGCGTACCCCATGTTGCAGTGACATTGAATGTAGGTGACCTTGCTCAAGGACCAAGGCGGATTAGGGCGTTCCCGGTTTAGGTTCCAGGTTTAAGGTTTAAGATTATTCCTGCTGGGAATAGGGCGTATCCTGCTGCCTGAGTTCCCCTTGAGTTCTCAAGGGATTCAGACAGTATATTTTGGAGACAGAAACCCAGTGGAGGTGGATTTGGGCAGAGAACGTGAATTTCCCCAGAACGTGATTGTAGACGGCTGGTGTGAGTTCGGGAATAAAGAGTTGCTGTTTGAATCTACAAGCTGTGTGGTGGCTCGTGATTGTGTGCCCAGCCAGACTGCGGCAGTTCTTTTTTACTTTCTTTTTTTTTTTTTTTAACAAATTCAGCCACCATTTTCCTTGGTGACACCATAAAAAAACAAATAAACAAATAAAAAAACCCACTGTATTTATTTCTTCTGCCTTAGAGTGAGTTGAATGTTTCCAGCTCCACATCTAACAATACTTGCTATCCTTAGTTTGTAATTTCTTCTGTTCTGGAATTCTCTTGGTGAGCTTCCATGTTTCAGAGTTTGATCATGTTCATTTTTAGGCAGGGGCTTGTCTACCTTATTAGATTAATAAGAATATTCCATCAACTTCAGATTCTTGACATGTTAAAGTACCATCACTCTAAATGTGACAAAGGTCATAGGATGATTCTAATGCACATTTCCACAATGGATTAACACACACACACACACACACACAAATGTGAAAGAGGGAGGTTTCATCTCAGTCTAAATACCATTATGCCATCAATAACATTTAAAATAATCTTATTTTAAGATTTTGAGCCCTTTCACATGAAGGATTGGTTGTAAAACTTTGCAATTTAGGATAGAAATCACTCTATTTAGCAGAAATGCAGCCAACAAAAATCATCCGCACTACATGGAAACAAACTAAGGGTAAATATTTTATTTGTCATACTTTGCCACCCATGTAGCCTGTACCCCAGAGGGCATCATCAAGTTTTACTGATGAGCCATGTTACGAAATTTGAGCTAGGAAGCCTCTTATACAAATACAAACAGGATGGACTTTCCCATGTTCCCATATTCCACTTTTGTGTTTTTCAAAAGTATATTCAGTGTGTTGATTTTGTAGCCTGAAACTTTACTGAATTTGTTTATTCTAACTGTTTTTCAATTATGTCTTTGGGTTTTTCTATATATAAAATCAAGTTGTGTGCAAACAGGGATAATTAAAAAGAACTTGCCCAGTAGTAATCATGAGTCAGAAAAAGTAAAAGCCTTTATCCAGAGACAGCTCTGGGTCTGTATGTGTCTCTTAAAAGTGTTATTTTAATTTAACAGTAAGAGAAAAGTAAGAGGCTGATCACATTAAAGCTATGATCTTTCAAACTAGAGGAAACCAACTGAGTTGCACTATCTGGACGCACCTCGATTGGTTTTGTTAAAAGCAAGTTAGCTGCATAGGCAGACATTTTACATAGAAGGGAAAAGTTTTCTAATATATTATTACTGTAGCTTCCTTTTTTATTATATACCTTTCCTTCTGAGTTCTAGTCTGTCAGGTTTGTTTCTAACTAATTCCTGGGATTTTTATTTTCATTTTTGACTTCATGATAATCTGTATTTTTGTTGCTCTTCCTAGTAATTCTTTTAGTCTATGCTTATATACTGATATAAAATAAATAATATTTCTAAAGATTAGCCTAGTTTTTTATGATCATGATTTTTTGGGGGGAGGGGGTACTCAGGGGCATACAACCACTGAACCATATCCCCAGCCTGATTTTGTATTTTTATTTAGAGACAAGGTCTCATGGAGTTGCTTAGTGCATCACTTTTGCTGAGGATGGCTTTGGACTCAGGATCTTCCTGTCTCAGTCTCCTGAGCCGCTGAGATTAGAGGCCTGTGCCACCACGGATCATGGCATTTTTAATAAATAACTTAAATCTGTAAGGACTGAGTCATAAACCAAATCTCTTTTCTCATGTAAGTCAATCATTCAATCTTTTCTTATTGAGTGCTTGTATGTCCCATGCTCTGCGCTAAGGACTGGAACTGCAGGCGTTCAAGCAGGAAGTATTCATGCAAAAAAGGAGCAAGGAGGAATACTACAAGTTGAACAGTGCACTTTATCAAATTTTCTATGCATTAATTACGATATGTTCCAGTTTATAATTCCTTCCACTATAGAACAAATATCAGTTAAGATAAACATCAAACTTGTTCTTCGAAGTTTAGTGTATATCCCAATGGGTTAATTGTCACTCTTGCCAGTGTATTTATGTTAGTAAAATGAGTATGTAAGGAAATAATAAAGATAATAAAAATGAATAACAAAAATGGAAGGTATTTGGATTGAGAACACAAAATGAATATCTGACCATTGCCATGGGACAAAAATAGAGAAATGGATGTAACCCAGTAATGTGCACACAAGTTTCATGCCAAGAAGCTAAAGAAGCACTCCCTAATAGCTTTTGTGCTCAGAAAAGCACAGTGAGCTGCTCTTAGAGAGAAGAAGTTGAAAAACAACATGGCAAGTTTGAAGAAAGACAACAGGTTAGGCCACTGAGTTCAAGGCATAATTAACAAGATGTGCATACATATTACATATTATGGTAAGGATTTGTAAACTTAAAAAACACACACAACAAAAGTAGTAAAATGTCTTTTAATGGGAACAGATGATAATGAAATAATATTTTCAAAATATTATGAGAAAATAATTTACATTACATTCTGAATACAATAAACTATCTTAAATGAATAAAATTAAGAATACATTCGGGAAAAAAAATGAGTGTTTACAACCAAAAGAATTGTATAGAAAGAAATTTCTAAAGGAAAAAAGACAATGAAATCAGAAGGAAAGTGTGACCACAGGTGTTGTTCACCACCCTATCTACATGGGAAAGTGACCTTGGTCAGAAGGAGCCCATGCAATGTGTACTGATAATGAATGGTGACAGGGGACATGTGGGATGGTGGCACATGGCACCCCAGGGAACATCACAGTATGGTGGGATCTTCATCAACCTGGGTCCCTCACTGTGAAGAGAAGCAGTCCCACTCACCCTCATTTGACATGTGGTATAAGTGAGAAATTTTTTTTTTTTGAGATTTCCAGTTAGTTTATTACCTCATCATAATGTTCCTGTTTTGGCTAACAGAAAAAGCCCAAGACTAAAAAGCTGATGAGCAAAGATATTATTAAAAGTGTTGAGAAATCTAAACAAACATTATCTATAATTCTGTGTTTAAAAAAATGCTTAATTTATGTGGTTCAAAAAAAATCAGAACTCAGGTAGTGTTGTAGCTAATCAACAAAACCCATTGTGTCTCCTGCCTGACACCAGTTAGTCTGCACTCCTCAGCTTCTCTCGCAACCATCTGTGGCCATATGAGAAAGATGATCTCCTTGACTTCTTCCCTGTGTAGCTATATAAAATTGAGACAACTTGCAGAATGACCTGCAGAGTCACATTTTTAAAATGGAGGTGCTACAAGTTGGAAACAGTCTGAATTCTGAATCTTTTCTTGAAGTGAGTACCAATGTCTTCTCTAGACTTCCAAATGAGTAGGAAAGAAACTTTTATGATGTTAATTCACTGATATGTGTGTGTATGTTTGTGTGTGTGTGTGTGTGTGTGTGTAATCATTAGCTTTATTGAATGAAGACAACTAAAGAATATCTAATCTTCTTAATATGTTTAGGTCATTTATAAGATTAAGCATATTCCAGTCTATAAAGAAAGTATCAATAAGTAAAAATCAAGAGATATAACAAAAAAACCCACATTTTCTCTGATCAACATAAACTAAAGCAGAAATCAATAAAAAAGATTGATTAAGATAATACAGCTGTTAAGAAAGAAATAAGATTTATAAATAACTCAGGTTAGAGAATTAATATTATTTAAAATCTGAAACCCAAATCTGAAAAGTGAAATTGCAATGTGTCAAAACTTGTGCTAGTTATAGAAAAATTTAGTTTTAAATGATCATATTGAAAAAGAAGACACATTAAAGATCTAAAGATCCATTTTAACAGCTTAGAAAAGGAAGAGGAGAATGAATCCCCAAATAGTAGGAAAAATACAATAAGAATAGAAAGAAATCAAAATAGAAAACAAGTTTAAAGAGGAAGAATTATTGATTATTATAGAAGTAGAATTAATGATGTGGTGGTAGTGCATCAACAATACATAACACTCGCTATATATCATAGAGGTCCTAATTTAAATGCTTTAGGTATATTAATTTCTTTAATCCTTAAAACAACCTTATGGGATTGATGCTATTATTATTTTCACTTTCACTGAAAAAGAAATTTATGCACAGAGAAGTTTAACAACAAGGTCCAAAGGTAATATTTAAATAAAACTAATAGATAAATCTTGGTGAAATAAATCAAGAGAAAATGATAGATAGAAGACACAAGCAAATGAGAATAAGAATGAAAAATGGGTTAAAACTATAGGAAAAGAAACAGCAATTCTAAAGACACTGAGTAAAAAGCCAGCAGAAACAGCACTGAAGAAAGAAAGATTTAACTTTGGTGTTGGCTCCAATTTTAAACTCAGCATTTTGGAAGCAGAATAGCCTCATGCCTTCTTCAACAGTGCATCTGCCGTCCCTGGAATTATATATGATCTATGTTTAGGAGATTACATAGTTCTTATAAAAAATAATCACTGTAACTATGTTAATAGGAACAAGATACATCACTTGAATTCATTGCTAACATCCAACTGTTCACCTTCAAATATGGCAAGCATTTTGTATATGACTTAAATAAAATTTGCATTTTACATAAAAAATTACACCAGTCAATTGAAGTATGAATTTTTATCACTGAGAAAATAAAATGCTATATTAATTAGTGATGCTTGTGAAAAGTTTTAATTTTATGTGCAAAATGATGTTCAAGAACTAGTTCTGTGGAGAAAAAGTAATGATGAGAACATTAAGATACAGCATGGTGATCACATAACTTTGGCATAACATTATAAATAAAATTTTGTCTCTTTAGAGCTCTCAACTCTTTGTATTATTTACATAATAATAGAAAATAGAATAATAAAGAGTATGATATGATTAGTATATGAATATTATATGAGTAAATTATTGTATAAGTCTCTTCTGGATAGAATTATTTGGTGTACTTTCTGTGGCAGACATACCCTAAAGCAATGCTCAGAGAATCACATCCTTGTATAATCTCCCCTTGAGAGTGGCAGAAGCTATAACTTGCTTCCATGCAAAAGAATTTGACAAAGGTGAGGAGTTGTTAGCCCTTGATAATATTATGTTATGTGCCAAATGCATTATATTATTTGACTGTTTTAACACACTGGACAATCTAAGGTTGGCTTAGAGAGGCAGATCTCCACATTGAGTGGAAGACATGGCAGGAAATTGCTATGACCTCTTCGGGTGAGGCTTCAAGGAACAAAGTTTTGCCAACAACCAAAGAACTTACTGACCATACCTAAGCTATACTACTGTTTTGGTCAGCTTTTTTGGTGCTTTGACTAAAGGATCTGACCAGAACAATTATAGAGGAGAAAAAGTTTATTTGAGGGCTCACAATTTCAGAGGTCTTAGTCCATAGAAGGCCGGCTCCATTGCTTGGGGCTTGAGGTGAGGCTGAACATTGTGGCGTAGTGTGTGGCAGAGGGAAGCAGCTCACACCCTGATCAGGAAGCAGAGAGAGAGAGAGAGACTCCACTTGCCAAATACAAATATAAACTCCAAAGCCAAGTCCCCAATTCTCATATCCTCCAGCCACACCCTATCACTTTAGTTACCACTCAATTAATCTCTATCAGGAGATTAATTCACTAATTGGATTAAGACTATCACAAACCAATCATTTCTCCTTTAAATCTTCTTGCATTGTCTCACAGTGAGCTTTTGAGGGACACCTCACATCCAAACCATAACAACTATAATGTATAGATTGGGGTTTTGATGTTAGCCCAGTGTAGCAGAGGTTCTTAGCTGTGTGACTTAATGTATGACTTACGGTACATTTTTGCAAGTCTTCAGAGAATTGGTGTCTGCAATGGGAGAACAAGAACAATTTCAGTAGCATTACTGTGTTCTTGTGAGGACTGAAGGTAAGGTTTGTGAAACGTTAAGGCACACAATGTGTTCTTGATTACAGTTACTGTAAGAGGTAGTGAGTTCAGGTTACTAAAATCTCCTAAGCCTCTGCCTTTGATCTGGTACTCATTCCTACATCAATGTTGGAAGGATTAAAGAAGACAACAGAAAAAAAAATGTCCTTGCTGGTATATAGCAAGTGCTCATTGAGAGGTGGCTATTCAAACACAAATGCTGAGATGGGAATGCTAATCATCCTGATTTGATTATTCTCCATAATATACATGCAGTAAAATATAACACCATTCCATACATCTGTAAAACTATTATAGGCTAAGCAAAAAGGAAAAAACAAAACAAAAGTAATACAACAAATATTAAAGCTGTGTCTTCTCTCAAATGTATGTATATATATATATATACACATATATACACAGAGAAAGGAAAAAATATCAAAATCAGCTAATCTAATGAATTTTTCTTAACATTAAATTTGTCAAAAAATTAGGATCTGTGATTAGTTCTGAAACCACTTTTTATTCAGAACAAAAACATTCCTCAAGATGTCCCAGAGAACAGTCTATTTCTCTTATATACACTATCATTACCACTTCTCTTACAGAAAATGAAAGCATCATTTCCGGAAAGGAAATGGATGCAAATCCACATCTTCCACCATACTCATCACATCTTACAGCTTTCTGCAATTCCGTCTTTTACTCTTCACTCTCAGGATTCAGATACAGCCATTGTGTAATTATATGTTTTTCAAGAGAAATTGATGAGAATGTGAATGCTCTGAAACAGTATCTTGTTTCCTTAGATAAAGCACAACAATATTTTCTGTTTCTACAGATGGCTTAAAAAGCAGGGGCAATCAGTCCCAATCACTCCTCACTCAAAAAGAATGCACAGCCCTGTTGCCCAGAGTGCATCGGTTCTCATCTGTGACCTTAAGCGACGAACATGCAGCGAAAGTCTAAGATTGTCCATGTAGATGAGCTTAATAGTTCTGTTTTACCTGTGAAGAGCACTTGGCAGATTCAGAGTACTTTTACAAAAAACTGTCTCCTCTGACCCTCTCAGGCACAGAAGGTATTATTATCCCTGTGTTATAGAAATAAAAAATATGCATATGCAGAAGTAGGCGCCTTTCTCAAACCCACTTTATAAGTAATTGGCAGGGCTATGCCTGGCATCCTGGCATCTCTTTTCCTTAATGGTGTTTTTTAAAACTCATAATGGATGTAGCTTCAGACAATTATGACCTTGAGCTTTTAGGATTTGATGAGACTTGGTTTTGAGTTTTAGCTCTTCCTCTTGCTAGCTATACAGCTACGGGCAGATTATTTAAACTCTCTACAATTTCATTTTCTCATTTGTAAAACAGGGCCAGTAATTGGGCATTTAGAATTATAAAAAGATTAAATGAGATAATATTTGCAAAACACTCAGCACTTAATAAAATCTCACTGTTAGCTCTATATAATTGTCATAAGAAAAATGCATTCTGCTATCTTTTATGAATAATTTTCCATCTATATAGGAAATATTCAGTATATGATACCAATTTCTGTTGAATAGAGATGGTTCTAGGAATAAAAAAAAAATCTTTACTATTTGTAAAAATGGAATAAATTTCTTTTCCTGGGGTTCATAAAAAATGAAACACTTATCAAGTTGCACTTCAAGTAATATAGGTTTTCCATGCTCTCAAGAAGGCATATTTTCACAGGCAAATGAGGTAAAAATATGCCTTTTGTCATTCTAAAAACCCAAGTGGGACAATTTCAGTGAAGGCTCAGGAATATATATTTTTTTCTTAAATGATGAAAATAGTTTCTCCAAGACCATATCTATTTTATCTTTATACCTAGGCAAACTCCCTATATGAAATCCCAATCAAGAAAAAAAAAACAGGGCTATATGTCACTATAAAGCTTGGTAAATGGATATTTTTCATTGATTTTGGACTGTTTCATCAAAATGACGGTTTGGGGTATGAAGTAGATAGACACAGTTTCGCAGCATGTAAGAGAGAAATTACATTTCATCAAGGAGAAGATATGGGCAGGCACATATTAAGGTGAATGGCTCAAATATTTTACATTAGTAGCTGCTTTTTTTAGCTTGCTTTATGCTTATATTTTGAATGTTTATATATATATATATATATATATATATACATATATATATATACAGCAATGTCAGAAGAATTGAAGTAATTGCGTGTCAAACGGTTCAGTGTAGCATAAATGTGACCATATTAAAATAGTTTTTCAATGTTTCTCATAATGAAAAATAAATCAAATCACTATTTTTTCTAGAATAAGAACTAAGGTAAGAGGTGTCAAATTAGCTTGAAAGATTTGAATTGTGTCATTGTGTCTTTATGGTTCTCAGAAGCAATTGATATATATGCATATTTTTGTATATTTTATATATATGATTTCCAAAAACTAAACAATGGATCTTTGTCTTAAAATTAGAATATTGGTTTTTAGCAAATGAACTCAAAAGAAATGAATTAAAAAATAGAGCCACAGAACAGATATTGATCCTATTTCAAACCTTGCTGTAAAAGAGAAAGAGAGAAGAGAGAGAAATTGCCCAAATCTGTTATTACCAAGTGATGACTTTAGACAGTGTCATGAGATTCCACTTTCTTGGAACATTGTATGGTTGATATACATCATGACTGAGTTGAGATCACCATGAAAAGAGTCACTAATCACCACTCATCAAATGATGCTCAGAGCCAATAATTTTTATCTTAAATATAAATGAATGAAAAACATATGGAAAAAAATGTAGTTCACAGATGATCGAAGGCCTGTGGCAGTGTGCCAAGACAGATCATCTTCATGCATTATATTCCAAGAATCTTTGGTTTCAGCCTTTATAGCTTCCTGGAGATTTCAGTGCTCAAAGATACAGGCAAGGGTCCTGTTGTTTCCATTACTCCATGAATAGTGGGACTCTGTAAATTTTGTATACAGTTCAATTTCAATTATTTTACTGGGCAAATATCCTGGAACACGATTGTAGAAGAGACTTTTGTGATCAAATACTGTCATGAGTGCCTCGAGAAGTTAGGTAACTATTCTCCACTCAAAATTGGGATGGGTAGGAAGAGTACGCGAGGGCTGCTTTGGATCTCTGGGGGTCTTTAGTTTTTCCACCTCATTTCTGTGCAGTAGCAGACTGATTTAGAAATTCTTCTCCTACTTTGTCTCTCTTAATATTCTGTTTCCCTTCTGAATTAGTTAAGGTTCTTTGGGTTATATTTAATAACAGAAATCAAATTGAGCCAATGCAAGCAAGGAGGAAAGAAATGAGGGAAGCAGGAGGCGAAAAGCCTTGGGGGACCCGGGGCACTCCAACTCTCCATCTCATATTTTTTGTTCCTCTTAGCAGATGTGCTTCACTTTGACTCTCTACAGTCCAACTTTATTCTTCTCTTCACATATGGAAAGAATATGACTGACAGCTTCCCAGCCCCAACTACAGAGAAGTAGTCTGATTGGTCTAACTTTAGTCAGGAGATACCCCCACACCCTCCGTACTAGTTCACTTACCTAGGGCCAGGGGGAAGGGGTCCCATGTGACAAACACTGTTTTCACATCCAAAGCATGGGTTGAGGTGTGACAAGCAGTTCAGAAGGGAGAGGGCTGAGTTGAGCAGTTATTCTAGAAGTTGCCATCCACATTTAATTTCCTACTGCCAGAGGGGACATTAACATAGACTAGCCTATTATGTACCTTTTAATTTCCACACTCAAGCCTCTCACCCAAATCTTCTATGAACACTGTTTGGTTTTTTTCTTTCATTGTTTTGTTTTTAATATGTACACGGGAAAACACAAGATTGATACAAAGAGAAGTTTTGAGAAGGGTCTGTGGCTGAGCAGTCCTTGAGGGATGAGCAGCTGTGGAATTTGGTTTCCTTGTTTTCTGGAATACTCTTGACCTTCTACATATACTAGGCGATCACAGTCCTATCCTAACTCATCCTACCCATGCAAACCCAGAGCCAGGAAACCAAGAGACAGAAAAAGAATGCCTCCAACTCACTAAGCGATATATGGGACACAAGATTATAACAAAGCATGTTCTAATGATAAAAGCAACAAAATTGTGAGAAATTTGGAGTTGATTTATTATGCTACCATGCTCAAAAACTATGTATTACCAAGCCAGATTTCGATATTATGCAACGTTTTGTGAAGAATAGTTAAAAATCATCATTAACAACAATAAACACATATCAGATAATCAAAATGTGTACAATGAAAAACGATGCCTATGTGATTCAATGCATTTCAAGGGTTGATTTTTTTTTTTTTATGGAGTATTACATGGGGCTTACTAAAGGGATGTTGAAGTTACAATGCTCTGGATTCTAGTGCCAGCTATGCTCCTTGAGTGACTTGTGGCTAGGGCACATTACTTAACCTCTCTAGCCTCGATGTATTCCTTTAATCTTACGTGTAACTACTAAAAGCTGCTTAAAATAGGTTATCTATTTTATTATTTATTTATTATTATAGGTTATCTGGTAGCTAATATGTACCACACATTGAAAAATACTAGATTTTTTTCTCACTTTTTCTAACAACTCTATCTAGCAAACAGGCCAATAGTCTAGGTATTATGTTGTCAATTTTTTAAAAATATTTTTTATTTTAGTCGTCAATGGACCTTTATTTTATTCATTGATACGTGGTGCTAAGAATCGAATTCAGTACCTCACACATGCTAGGCAAGCGCTCTGCCGCTGAGCCACAACCCCAGCCCTTATGTTGCCGATTTTGAAAATCAATGAACATAAGAAATTGTCCATGGTCATTTGGATGTACTACTTACTATTTAACTTTCTTTAGAGACATTTAATGATGGAAATAAAATTGATGTCATTATTTGAGGAAAAATGGAAAAGTGAGGAACATGGGAAGAACCTAGAACTGGAACTAAAAAGACATGTCACTTAAGGAAAAGCTGGTTGGTCAGGGCCATGGTTCATTCATTCTTCTTTCATCATCAAATTGTGTCTTTCAGCAGAACTGCTAGCCACTCAGAACAAAGGCTTCCTTACAGCTACATGTGGCCCATTGGCCAACGGAATGCTAGAAAAATGTGCCTGGCGTTCAACCACCAGAAAATTTTCTGGTAGAAGCATTCATCTCTTTTTGTCTTTCTGTTGTCTGCGCTGGAAGCATTGTGGCTGGAGTCCCATCAGTTTGTTAGGCCATGCGATGATTTTGGATCTGAAGCCATGTGTGTCAGAGCAATGAGAGGAAAGGAACACTGGTTCTTGGCACTGTGGACCATCATATCAATTCCACATTACATCTTTGTTGAGGGTAAGCTGGAAATGCATCATCTTGGGAAATACATAATTATTTTGTGTTTTGCTGATACTTGCAACCAAATGTTGATGCTTACAATAGAATCTAATCCTAACTAGTTTTATCAACCTCAAAGACACAAATACCCTGAACATCTGTGAGAAGTTAAATATTCTGAAAGGCTTTGAGGTCACAAATAGAGTCATATAGTCCTAAGGAAATTTCCAGGTAGCTAGGAAAATAATACAAATTCCTTAAATAAGACAAATCATGAGAACATCATTATACAAAGATGGCAGAGATCCTAGTACCATGTTGTGTTTGTATATGATTTATGGAGTGAAATTTCCCAAGTTTGCCTTAGTAGTGACCTACTTCAGACCAGTGTGTCTAAACTGTAAGAACTGCAAGAAACATTCCAATAGTAGGAAACTAATACCTCTTTATGTGTTATACTAGAGCCAGGACCTAGGGAACAATTAAGATTTTTAAATCAGAACAAGTGAAATAACCAGAGAACCCTCCAGTGACCAGCAGCTGATATGAAACTAAAATGCAGGATGGAAGACCTGAACGCTACTTTGTTTGTCTTAAATGGTCAATTTGTCTCTGAGGCACCTCTGGTTCAGGTGACACCATTGTGTGCTGCCCCACACAGGAAGACATTTCCCTATAGTTCTAACAAGAGCACCATAGAAATTACATGGACCACCATGGGACGTAGTAGGGGAAGGTTGGACCAAATTGAGATGGGGGAGTGGTTGGACCAATTATTTTTTAGGCTTATTTAACAAAATACATAAAACACAATATTTGCTAATCATTAGTTCATTTCATCTTTATAATAACTTCAGGTGGTAGGGACTATTAGTATTTCCATTTTAGAAATAAAGGAACTTGAGGCATAAAGATGTTGATAAGTGTGAAACCTCATTCCACTTGGATAGAGTGGAGTGAGGATTTGAACCCAAGCATCTGGGATTACTTCTTATTCTGTATTGATTCTCCCAAAGGCTATCCCCAAGCTGGGGAAAAAAGATAACATTAACTGACATGTGTGCTATGTGTAATACTGTGCTGAACATCTATACACATTTTTTCTTGTAATTCTCACAACAATCCTAGGAAGTAAGTATTATTATTAACCGAAAGAAATTATGTATCTCAAGGTCCACTGGCTTTAAAATAAATGAGCTGGAAACCCAACCTGGGTCTCTTAGAGCATCTACTGATAACTACTATTCCTTGTCACAGTATGAGCAAGATGGATCAAGGAAGAAAGGGCAGAAAACTCAAATATCATTCAAACAATAAAATGTTTAGAGTGGAAGAAGAAACTTGAATGTAAACCTGGGAGAGCCCGGGTAATGAGAACACATACATTTCTGTCTCACTAATGAAATAATTTAGTTTTCTTTTAAAAAGAATGTGTTTTATTCATTGTTATAAATATAATCATAAACTGTATTGCATGAGGCAGTTTATGAAAGGAGAGGACTCCAACTGCAGGGGACCTACAATTAACCAAGACCCCCTTCTGAAGCTTAGCTTGGGGGGCCCAGAATTTAAATTTATACCCCCTGGCTGGACTGGAAAAATATAAAAGTCAAACATCCAGGTTCGCCTTGGAATCCTCGCTTTGCCCACCAAGAAGCAAACGCTCTGAGTGAGCGTTGAACACAGCAGGAAATATCATTACAGACCTGGAATCCAGATTTCTACCAGAAAATGCGAAGCATCTGGCAGTTTTGAAAGGTAATCTTTCCAGATTTACTTTCACATAAACTATACTCCACTTCAGCACCAGAAATCATGGGGGAAGATTGTTTTTAATATAGTGGTTCAGAGAAAAGCACAGGGAAACTTAAATGAAGACAGCATTTCATCTCCAGGCCTTGATTAGCAAAAATAGCTCCCCCTGCCTTTCCTTACTTGTTAAGAAAGGTGGGCTCACTCGGATAGTCTTAGGACATTTCCCAGTTCCTCCTATGCGGCACATTAATTTCCAGAGAATTCTGTGGGGCGCCTCTTTTCTGAAGCAATCGGCCATTGATTACCCATTAGTTTGGTGGTTGTTATTTTTCTCTACAGGAAGCTAACTGAAGTTTCAAATTATCTTCCACTACTTTGCTGTGAACACAGCTTCAAGTTCCTTTTTTTATTAGTTAGAAAGACAGGTTTCTTTTTTTGTTTAATTATATCTCCAGTTTTTAATCCATGTGATTGAAGGGAAACACATTGTTCCCATTTTTTCTTTTTTTGCAGGGAGGGGATAAATGTGGATTGAGTTATGCATACCTAAATAATTAAGAAAACATTTTCATAGCTTTCAGTACACTCCTCAATCTTTTAGATGATTTCCCTCTGCATAAGACCCATTAAAAGCAAGAGAAGGTCAAAATACAGGTCAATCTGTAAAGGGTGGTAGGTAAGACAGAATCTAGGGAAGAAAACTTGAGAAATCCTCAATGATCAATATATGACATATACTCAACATAATGAAATGGAAACAGTACTGTGTTTTTCTTTTTTCTTTTTCTTGGAAGAAGTCATTTATAGCAGAATGCACAATGTGAAATGTTTGAACTGCATGAAAATATAAAAGCCAAGCTGAAAATGTACACTTATCAAGATTGTTAGACAACACTGCATTATCATTTTTCCAAAAGCAGAGCATGAATTTGGATCTTAATTACAATGAAAGCAAATGTGTAAAAGAAAAGTTTATTTCCCATTGTTGTTTGTGTATAATTGATAGTGTGACAAATAATTGCACAGCTATTGTGTATGGCAGATAAGTAACTTGGGTAGAAATCTTGCCCTACATGGCAACCAAACAGCTGTTTATCATTGGCCTAATTATCAAGTAAATGAGATGCTAATTTCTATATTCATAAGGCATGCATGAGCAAGTAGTAGTATATGCAAAACAGGGCTCAGTGACAAACTTAATAAATAAAATAGCAAGGTATTGGTAAATAGATCCAAATGTTTTTTTTTTAAATCTAAGACTTAGTTTATTGGGGAACTGAACAGTTCCACTATGCATGCCCAGCCATCTACTGTGTTTGATGCATACACAGCCCTGACAGCAGCCTTCTCTCTCTCCCCAGTCTTTATTCAGCTCCTGCTGTGTCTATAGAACTCCTATTAAAGTTGCTCAATGGGGGCAGAATCAGACACACTGTGCAGATTTATGGATGGCTGTTTCAATCCCTATGGGATTGTGGAGCCAGGTTTCCAATTTCCCCAGCACAAGATGGGATGCCCCCTTTTCTATGAAATTAATATTATCAGGAAAACCCTCCAATAAGCACAGTAGTGAAACATGCTTTTTCCCTTCTCCAGCCTACAGTGCCTCTGTGGGTTCAGTTGGTATAACATCCTGTTTTTTTTTTGATATTTCCTTATTGACTAGGAAATAGAAATCATTATTTAAAATAATAATAATAATTTCAACTTTTGAAGTGGTTGGAAAAATGCTGACTCATGCCATCTCCTTCATGTTTAGGGCTTTGGAGGCAAGTGAACTGCCATCACCAGATTAGGCACCTTGGTGACCTACTCATACCTACATTCACCGTCAGCAAAGGGAGACACGTGGAGACTTCAGAAAGCCAAGTCCTCAAAACAGAGCCACAGAGCCCGCCAATCAGGAGTGGGGCCAAAGTTTTGGCCTACTGAACAGTTTTCAGTAAAAATACAAGAAAGACTGCAGAAGATCCCACCAAGAACATGGTGTGCTGCATTTTGTAAACTGTTGGATGTGTGACAGCCCTGACTGAGAGGTGGGGAACAATGTCAAGTCTATCACTGTTCACTTGTAACGGAAAGCACGGTCCCTGTACCCAATGCCAATCAATGCCAATTTAATAATGAGGACACAGGACATGGTTCTGAGAAAAATGAAAAAAAAAATAAAGGTTTATTGCTTTGATAGCAAAGGAGAAACACAGGGGATTTTTGTCCCAAAGGCTGACTCTCCCCATCATGAGGGACAGGGGGCATTTAAAAGGACTTTTCAAGTGTTATATTCCAGGTGTGTTCTGGTAGGGGGTCCCAGGGTGCCTTGATGGAGTGTTAGGATTCACTTGTTATTTTGGGAGATATTCACTTCCCAGATCCTCAGCAGGCGTCTCCTTCCTGTAGTGGGTGTATTCAAAGGCAATTAACTATGGGAAGAAAAGATTGCTCTGTCTCCCTAATCTTGTTAGGGTGGGGGAAAAGAGGAGGAGAGAGAAACAAACAGGTTCTTTTAAAAAATAAGCCTTAGAACAAGAGGGCTGTATTCAGAAGGTAAAAGGACCACTGTTAGACACTTTGCAACATGAAAACCTACAGTAGGTGCTGAGTAAATGAAGGGACATACTTCTACTCAGTGTACAATCAGATCGGTAGTGATACCAGGGGTTGTTGGTGATGAATTCTGCTTCCCCACATGTTGAAGTTTGAACATTAGAGAAGCATGCCAAGGCAAGCATATAAAGCATGATTTTGGATCTGAAGCCATCTATGTCAGAGCAATGAGAGGAAAGGAACACTAGTTCTTGGCACTGTGGACCATCATATCAATTCCACATTACATCTTTGTTGAGGGTAAGCTGGAAATGCATCATCTTGGAAAATACATAATTATTTTGTGTTTTGCTGATACTTGCAACCAAATGTTGATGCTTACAATAGAATCTAATCCTAACTAGTTTTATCAACCTCAAAGACATAACCTGAGAGTTTAAGCTACCTATAAGGAAGTCATCATTTAACAGGGGTAGACATTAAAGTCCAGGTTGTCGTGATTGTTTGTCACAGAGCGGGACTGGAACTCTGAATCTGTGCTCATTCTCCTTCTTGAAAAATGAAGCTGAATAATGATCAGGGTGTTTAACGCGGCATGCCGTACAAATGTGCTTTTAACACAAAATAGGAAAGTGTCAGATATCTGACACGATTATAAAATGGGACTTTTAAAATTGCTGTACACCCTAGTAATTAGGCCTTTGTCCCCAGGGAATAAGAATACAGTTCATTGCTTTGAACTGGAAAACTCTGCTATTAACAGAATACTTCATTTTCCTTTATCTTTCAAGGGACTTAGGAATCTTCTAACTCATTCACTTCAACAAACACTTACATAGAGAACTCAGCACAAACTGAGTTCAGTCTCTCCCCAGACTGAATCAAGTTAGGAGAATATGTTCCTTGCAATGAAAGATTGGGGCCATTTTCCAGGTGATTCAGATGCTATTGCAGCAAGAATATAGTGAGAATTACTTAGCTGAGCTCATTACATTGATCAAATATAGCTAATTATAAAATACTTTGATTCTGTAGGTTTGGTTCAAAACTTCCTTAATGAATTTTTTAGACATGTTTTAATGCCCATTATTTCTATAGACCAGAACTCTGAGTATTTGTAGAAAAGTAGAGTCAATGCTGTTTTTTTTTTTTAAAGAGAAAGAGAAAGAGAGAGAGAGAAGTTTTTTTTAATATTTATTTTTTCGTTTTTGGCGGACACAACATCTTTGTTTGTATGTGGTGCTCAGGATTGAACCCAGGCCGCACGCATGCCAGGCGAGCGCGCTACTGCTTGAGCCACATCCCCAGCCCCAATGCTGGGATTTTTGAGGTGAGATGGGAACATCTGACTTGGGTGTCCAGGTTCACTAGCAGGTTGTTAAAAAAACAGGGGGGAGTACCAAGGATCACTCTCAAATTTTTCAATCAGCATCTCCAAAAGGGATATATATAGAGAAGTACTCTCATTCTTAATATGCTCCATAGGTAAATTTGGCATTTAGTGTAAGGTCAGGCAGCAGGACCAAAAGGAGGCAGATTTTAAAAGGCCATTGAACGAGGCTTTATTGAGATTTTGCCCCTGGTGGGACCCTCAAACCAACAGAGTGGGTCTAAGGAGAAGAGCACCCAGGCTCAGCTGGATTGTAATTTTATCAAGTTTAGGGCAGGAAGGGAGGGCTTGGGATAGGAAAGGGGTTTTTTAGAGTCCCTTGTCCTACTGGAGTTGGTTGGGAGAGCTGGCTAAGATCCAGGATTGGCCAGGAGACCCCGCTGATTGACAAGTGGTTCTGTCAGCCCCTGATTGGTGTTTCTCTCTCTTGTGTTGGAGGGTTGCTTGGTGCTTTGTTCCTCAGCCACCTGCATCCACCTAACATTTACTTCAGTCTGAAATTCCCTTGGTAGGTGTTTGAATTTCAGGAAAACAAAACCTGTCTTTCTCTTGAAGTTCTAAATCACCAATGCTAAGAACATAATCGATACTTAATAAGTATTCTTGGATGCATTGATTAATGAAGAAGTAGATCCTCAGGAAAATACTCTAAAAACTAGAGATAAAGAACAGAGTAAGATGTGGCAGAAGCAAAGTCAGATTACTTAGGATAAAGCTGCAGAATGGCCAAATCAGAACATAGCTAGGAACAAAGAAATCCCCCCAAATCAAGCTCAATAAAATAAAATAAAATAAATCAATGTGGTCTTTGCAGGACTATGTGTATATGAAGACAACTGTGCTTGACCAAGAAGAATCACACACAAGCTGTCTGATTTCCTCAGCTCTATTCACATAGGCATTTTTCTAATATCAGGATGTGCCTCATATTTGATAGGTCTCATGACTTCCACTGTCCTGAATTGAACTCCCATTTCCCCTGTTCATTCTGCTAGTCACCTGAGGAAACTATTACTTCAATTTAAGTCATCTTCTGATAATATTGGACTATACTAGTGAAAGGAAAGTGAGGAACTGGGAAACAGGAGAGCAAGAAATGGTATCCAGGTAGAGATATACAGAGAGTTTATTTGTCAGAGCTGACAAATAAAGGCACATCTCTCCATACATGGAGAGAGGCAAAACAGGCTTGGGGTTCAAGACTTTTATGGGGCAGGCTCAGAGATTAGAGCCCAGCACATCTTAATGCTGGCAGTTAAGGATTGGGTTGGTATGAGGGAGCGGTGAGCCTTTCTCAGAAACACCCTTGGGAAAGGGAAATTTTTCTTAAAATGGTGGTTGTTACTTAAGATGGCTGTCCAGATGCTAAGCAAGGACCTTACAGCTAATGTGAATTCAGACTGTACACCTGTAAAATTGGCAGATTAGCTCAATTTTCAAAGGAAGTATTTTTTTCCCCTTCATCCATTTTTAATGTTGAAATATACAAGTTTCCTTAGTGGCTCTGAATGTTGTGTTCAATTCTTATTTACCCCTGCATTGAGGGGTTAGGATGGTTTATTCAAGAAGCACCTATTAGAATCCCAGTCTCTGGCTCTCTTTACTAAAGCACTAAATAATATTATATCTTATAATCAGTGACATTTTATATGTGATAAAATAAATTTCTTTCTACTGGAATTGGAGTAAAATTCACAGATGAGCAATCTTAAGTCTATAGGAAGAAGAATAGGAGCAATTACATCTGCCTAAAGGATATTATAGCTAACAAGGTTCAGATCCTGACACCTCCTTTTGATTATGTAGTGCTCTGGAAGTTGAGACCTCAGATTTCATTGGCCACTTCAGGTTATCATAGTGGCACTTGCCAATTTATTTACTTATTATGAAAGCACCTTTCTTATATCCTGGTATAGTACCCAACATAAACTAAGGGGTCAACTAGTGTTTACTGAACCCCATATTCTAGCACATGAATGTCTAGAGTCTAATTGAGTTGGCTCAGATTTCAAAACAGTCCCTTTCTCATATTTGTTTCTTAGATCTGTCTAGTAATCACTTTTAAAGACAATAGGGAATTATACATGGCTACTAAGCAAATATTTTAATAAAATTCTTAACATTTGCCAAAAATAATTATATGTTGCTTTCTTGTCCATGACACAGATTTTGGAATCAACTAAGTTTCTATATATTTTGTACCCTTTTGTTTTATTTTTTCTCTTGAAGAAATTGTTATGATTTTTTATAAATTCTCAAACAAGTTTTTTTTAAGAATAGAAAATGCATTGTGATTAGTTTTGGAATATTGATTTTCTGTCTTAGTTCATGGTCTATTCTTCTCCCTTCTTCAACAAGACAAACCAAATTTCTGGGAGAGTTCTTGGATTGCAGGCTACATTATTATTTTTTTATGAGGGTGGGGGCAGTCTGTTATTGCTCTATTTTCACTCAAATCTGACTTTCTTTGAGTTTTATTTTTTCCTCAAAACTTGAATTTCACTTTTACCTTTTCTTTCTTTTCTTTTATTTTTGGCTTTTATAAGGTAAAGGCCCAATAAAGTTCTGTGGCCCTGCAGCTGTCTCTCAAAACAAGTACTTTGAAATGTCCTTGGCTCCACCCACTTTTTCCTAATCTGTTTCCAGATTATCAGATTCTGGGAGAAACATCAGAAAGCAGAAAAGCCTCTTTCAATTGGCAAGAAAATAAATCATCAAGTAAAAATGACCAATAATATTGTCAGCCCCATGTAGCTCTAGATTCCAAAAGAAAGGGCAATCCTATCATGTTAGATAAACTCAATCTTTGGGTTTCAACATAGGGATAATCAGTTGTACTCTCTCAAATTCTTCCTGGAACCAGAAGCAATGCCCCTCTCCCTCCTTTTCTTCCATCTTTGCTTTCTTCTTTCTTGTTTCCTCTCTGTCCCCCTCTTTCCTTTTTAGTTTTCTTTTGCCTAAGTTCTCTGACTTGAGCTAATTGGGTCTCTCTCTTTCTTTCTCTCTCTCTCTCTCACTTTTTTTTTTTTTTTTTTTTTTTTGGTAATGATGCTCATAAATCACCAACTGTCACCCTTAACTACAGGTCACACTTTCTACAAAAGGCAACCGTGTCAAACCATATTTGCTTATGGTCCTCACTTCTAAAACTCCACATTCATCAGGTCTTGAAATAAGATAAAACAAGAAACACATGCCTACGTGTTTGCATGTCTTCCTAGTAGAATAATTGTCGTGATAGGAATCTTGATAAATTTTACAGCTATAACTAACATTTTGTGTGTGTGTGTGTGTTCAACCTAGATATGAGACACATTAAAAATTCTCATGTGGATTTTGTCATTTACTGCTGTGGTAGATACTGAGTTTCCCCACTTTATAGACAAGTAAAATAAATCCCAGAGAAGTTAAATAAATTTGCCAAAGTTATGTACTACTAAATTTCTGTTAGTATCTTGATTAAGTGTCTCAATTTGGGGAGGCATTTTAGCAAAATAAATTTAAAATTTCATGTAGTACACATATATATGAACTTTCTTGAAACAAAGAGGATATTTAAGAAAGAAATACACTATAACTAAACATAAATGGTTTAAGATCCGGTTATCTCAGCTGTATTGTTCCATCTTAAGAGTCATGTGGAGCTTTGCAGCTGTGTAGGATGGATTTCAGTCCTTGGGTGGGTTTGCCTAAAGCGAGGTTAACAATTTCTGCAGAGAAGTACACCTGGTTATTCCAAAACTATTAGAAATGTTTTTCATTCCAGTTGGAACTTGGTGCTTTGTCCCTGGTGGTCCTTGACTCAGTAATTATCAAGTTTTTAGAATACTTTGCCCACCATCATATCATTCCCTTCTCTTCATGAGTAGCCTCTGGAATGTATTTTTCTTTCCCAAGCTGTTCCTGCTATATAGTCTTTTCATAACATTCCCTGGGATGCTCACTATGTTGATAGTGGTGACATTTTGACTTCTGTTCATCATAGACTGTAACAAAGTGTGATTCTTTTGAATTTTTCTGCTAGCTTCTTGTCAATTCATCTTTTCTACATCCATCATTAAGTCCTTCAAACCAATCTTCTTTTTCTTGTAGAACCCCACATTCCTAGAGCAAAATGTCCATGCATCTTCCTTCATACATCTTCTGAGGCCATCCCAAGGGGTTTAGTCAAAAAAAGACAATCCTAGCAACTAGAGGGGGGCTGGAGTTGCTCTGCAAATGTAGGGGTGAAACAGGATGTGCCTTCTTCTGGACTTTTCTTGTACCTTTTTGATTATCTCACTTCCTCTTTCTTCTACTAAATGCTCCATAGCCCCCTCAGAATTAGTTCACTTGGATTAGTGAGTCCAGTCCTTCAGTCTCTGTCAAATAGTTCTGTCTACGGATGGTTCCTAGGGTGACCATAGACACAAAACTAAAGCTGTACAAGCCTGGGATGATTTACCCTAACATAATTTTACACAGTCATATGGATAAATTATAAAACGGTGTGCTTATTTTGTTGGTAAAAAGGAATTTTTGTTGCTATTTTACAGAGCTACAGAGAAGCCATGTCAGATTAACTGTTTATCCCCCGCCTTCTTTCAGCAGCTCTTAGATATTTCCCAGGACCAGATATTATTCAATTCCCAAACTGTTTACATTATTTTACTAATAATGAGCATGCCACATGGTCCTGTTTCTCTGTCCTCGTCTAGAACCTATTATACCTGTTTGGTTATGTCAACTATAACAATTTCCAATTAAATTCCAGAAGGGGAGAATGAAGCAATCCTTAAATGTAGGAAACTAAGTTTATCTATTTCTGGATGTTGACAAAATCCTGTTATGACAAAATACTTGCTACAACGAGAAAGAGAAATGCAAAGGAATCAGAGTCATGCATGATTTGACTCAAACTAAAGCAAATGAATTTATTTTTATTTAAATGCCCCCAAATAAAACAAAAATTTATTCAAAAAATTTGTCCCTATGACTACTATATAACTTATATGTGTAAGGATTATGTTTCTGAATGTAACAGGAAGATGTTCAAAAAATAAATGTTCTATTGTATGAACCCAAATTCCTAAGGAGCTACTCCTAGCAAAAATAAAGAAATTAATGCTCAGATTTATAAATTAATAGACTGAAATGGGAAAGGGACTGCTCTAGGCAAGAGCTGCTTTTATGGGTAGGAAGCTCTGGAGAAGGGAGGGAAGACTTCTTGGAGTGTTATGGTCTGAGACTTGAGACTGGGAGTACAGGGTTGTCAACTCTGGGGGGCGGAGGGACTAAATGCACAGGGAGATGGAGTGAGTAGGAGCAGCTGCAGAGAGAATAGGAGAAAAGGGCTTTAATGGGAAGTTTAGGGTGTGTTCCTGTGGGAAGAACTCTGTAAATCTTTTATAAATTTTTTATAATACCCTTCCAAGGAAACTCATAATAATAGTCAAATATTCCACAAGAATTTTGAAAGTCAGTTGATAGAATTTTGAAAAAAAAAAATGCCACTCTGAGATTGGCGCCAAATGAGCTCAGTTTTACTTAGGTTCCTGGAAGATCCATCCTCCCACCCCTGGTATATTTTACTGCACCAGTCTATTCTTTGAAGGGAATGAATAGGATGTTCTATATTAGGGTTCAGAAGTGCATCCAGTTTCACAGGCTTCGGTCAGGCTGAAAAACCTGCCCCTGACCCTGAGACTCCTTCATTTTATCAGGACTAGACCTGGAAGAGCTGACCTAATTGTAGCTGCTTCCAGAAAAGGATGAATCAGGGGCAGGTATAGGGTGTAGGGGTTAAATCAATCTCAATTTGCATTAGAGGTGAATAAAATATAACAGCAGTGGGAGTCCAGATTGAAATAGTTGCTTGGTTTCCTGGCTTTGGGGACCAGATGACATTCAAAAATGTTCTTGAGTGTGGCAGTTGACAACAGGAAGCCTGCAAACTTATGAAATAAAAGTAAGTTCTTGTTGTTATTAGAATCAATTAAGCCTGGAGCACTATGCTTTGAAAATGGACAAAAACACTGAAACTGGATTGTCCTTGCTGCCATCCCTCTACAACAGAGGCTGTGCTGCACCTCCCCAAATGCATTTTGAATAGTTTCTGCTTCTCTGGACATGTACTCCAAACACTTTGGCAGGAAAGAGTCAACTGAGACAAACTTACATCATTTGTGAGTTTTATTTGTTTTTAAAACAGAAATTAGGTTAAAAATAATTTTAATATAGTTTTTAAAATAGAAATTATTTTTTAAATAAACTCTACCTTTATGTTTCTCCTTAACCACCCTTCAGGGACTCACCTTCCATTGGGATTCACAGAATGGTGCATTCCATAAGCATGTGAGATTTTAGGTTTGAAAAAACATATGTCTACAGCACTGATCAAAAAGAAGATGTGATTACTACACCGTTCGCCAGAAACCTAAAAGGAATGGAGCTCAATTAGAAACCCCGGATCCCTAGAGTAGACAGGAACTTGGACCAGACAGAGTCCCTTGGTCAGAGATAGGGCACCAAGTTCAGGCTGACCCAGCAGCAACTTGATTCTGAGCGTGTGTCTCCATCCAGAAGGGCACAGACTCTCCTACCACATGGAAGAGTCTGAAAGATCTTGGGTCTGAAAGATATTGCTGTGCCTGCTGGCTCTCAAACTGAAGCCAACCATAAGCAATGCTAGTGAAGATTCTAACATGGGATTTAGTAGAACATATTGACATTTCAAGACATGCTAAGATGAGCTAACACCAAATTTACATTGACAAAGTGAAGCTGCAGTTCAGAAATGTTACGAAAATGATTTACTTTGCTTTTGTGATAATTTATGTAAGCCTATTAATTCCCAGGTGACCTGCAAGAAAATGCTATCAATTGCTATATTCTGTGTGACTGGAGGATTTTCAAAGAGTTTTGTGAAAGTAAATAAGCCCTAAAATGTAGTATTGATAGTGCCTAGATACTACTATTCTAATGTTATTGCAAAAAAAAAAAAAAAAAGAAAAAAAGAAACACATTGCCTGGAGTTTTTAAGAGCTTTAAATGCTCTCCAGGTTTCCCTGCATCCCTTGGCTAGATGCCAGGGACTGAGCTGACTACTGGCCGTATCTGCACCCTCTGATGTTTGGCAGCCTTCAAGTCTGTTTGTGGCTATGTGTTCCCAGGTGCATGCCTTTCCTCTGTGCCTATGAATGCTGAGGGATGCTAAGGGTATCTTTATGACAGTGCAGGATTCTTTGTCACAGGTATAAAATTCAGTAGACTTTTATAGCAGCAGCTGCTATACTAGAATTGGGAGAAATAATTCTCCAGGTAATCACAAAAGATAAAAGGAAAAGGTATAAGAAAAAGAAATAGAATCAAATATATTATTTTTCAGGCAAAATATCAACAGGGGCAGGAAGGAAAGCTAAGAACTAGCATTTATTGTGTTGTGACTATGGCTTCAAGGTTCCCATTAAGCCCAGGAAAAGGAGAGATGCAGGAGTCAGATGTGAATGTCACAGCCAGGAAATGTTGTCATCTGCAATACTGCCAGCTCTCTGGTCTCCAGGGCCAAAATTGTAGAAGTGGTTTTCTAGCCTGAAAAATCTAAAGATGTAAAGGCAAAAAGCATATTGGGTATTTCAAACTGTTTGATAGCTGATGATTGTGTAATGGGAAAAAAGAAGAAGAAAACCCTTTGGATAGAACAGTTTTCCATATCTATTAGATTGCATAAGTTTATTAGGCTGAGGAAAAGTCTTTACAATGAGGAAGGTGGCAAGAACCTGCCACAGATGATTGTGGACATGCTTTATGGAGACAGATTACAAAAACAAAGAGAGGGTATATAATAAGTTTGCCTTATTATTTCGTAAATTTTGGTTGTGAGATGAATTCTTATTGCAAACTCTATCAGAATTCTTCTGATCTCTTGTAGAGAAACAATGAAGAACTCTCTCCCTGACAGGCAGCTCACTGAAAATAAGCAGATCACATTTTAGAAGTCTCTGATTCTGACATCAATGGGGTTTGGATTGTTTTGAATGGATTCAGGCAAATAACTCACACAAAAGCGTAAGCACCAACAAAAATTTTCAAATAACTTTCAAATTTTGTCTGCCTTAAAGAAATCCTCTTCACTATGAAGCATGTCCACTGAAGCTTATGTGGCAGTCATCATGGAGTCTTGGTGGTTCACACTGTGAGAGCTGCCTGCTCCCAGCTGGATTCAGAGTAGATTGATCTCTAATGATTTCACAATTTGCAGATACATAATGTTGAAAAATAATAGTTTATGGTTCTTTTTAAAGTGCTTAAGACTCTTGGTTCATGGACAGTAATGGGTAGCACTTCCTCTGAATACCTGGAGAAGCAGATTCTCTTTTACAGCCTTCTTCAGGGTATTTTGGATCCTTCGCTATGACTCTAGTCTTGTGGAAGAGGATACATGATGGAGAGAACTTTGTTCTCTATATCAACCAGCTAGTTAGAAAGCCAGCTTGCTGCCTGGATTATGAGTACCCCATTTCTGGCAGCTGCCAAAACTCTATTTGATTGCTAAATATTTGACTTGTTCAGGGAGGCCAAGTGTCTGCCACAATTTCTCCTCTTTCCTATTTGCTTCCCAGTCGTGATGGGATTCTTTACTCCTACAGGGTTACCGGGCAGCTAGCTAAGCAAGACCTCTCATTTCTGGAAGCTGTCTCTACATTGATAAGCATCAGAATTTAACTAATTTTGCATCTTTTTGCCCATCTCCATGTGATATACTTCACATGGATAAAATTCAATTATTATAGTAGTTCTTGAGTTTATATTCAGACTTCTCTAATATAGGATGGATTCTTTGTAAAATCAAATTAAGTTTTGAACTTAACTTGAAACTTGCATCTTTTATTTAGGGCATTTTTCAATTTTCCTTTGGCCTTAGAATCAAACATGTGTGTTTGTGTGTATGTGTGTGTGTTTTACAGATGGCATACATTACTTTGATCCAGAAGGATGCCCATATCACTGAAATTATGTGTATGGTATCTTAAGTCCTACAGTCTTACTTGCTAGATATTACTCTATTCAAAATGTTTTCACTGGCTTTTCTGAAATTTCCTCAGCATTCTTTACAAAATCTTAGGAATGGATTCTACATGTCTTTCATACAGGAATACTACTCTTATCCATGTATTCCCACCTTTGATGTTGATGGAATGTGAAAGAGGGAAACCCAGCTAGGATACTGATTTCTGTCATTATTTCTTCTCTGGCTGGATTGGTACCAGGGCTGGAGAGGCAGCACTCTCCCCTTTTAATAAAGCACCTCAAAATGATGGTAATTTGAATGAGGGATGAGGATTACAGGTGCATCCATTCTGACAAACTCAGTCAATGTGGTGCCATTCTTTTGAGTTGGGGATTACAGAAGGAGATAGAGGTGTGCCTTGAAGATGGTAAGAAAAGTTTGGTTTTGCACATTAGTTGTGTCACTTCTATATAAGAGGACCAGCATGCAATTGGAAAATTTACAAATGAATCATGGATTAGTGCTATGGTCTATAAATAATTTTGAAAGCCATAAAGATATAAAGTGTAATTAAATATTGAGAGCATACAATTTAACACTTTATGTCTTAGTAGGAGAAGAAAGTCTCAGACAAACCATCAGTGACGATTAAGGCAGAGTCAGGAACTGGGAGTTTGAAATGGACACTGTTGGAAGATTCAAGAACAGCAAGAGAAAAACCAGTAGAAGAAAGAAGTTGGTCATCTATTAGATGTGACAGTAACACATAAGCTGTTAAATATTATTTTCAAGATTTGAATACAGGTTACTTGTACCCTTTGGTGACTTGTAATGTTTGTGAGTTTATTTGCACAGTTAAATTCCATTTTAACAAGAACCAATATGGGGGAAAAAGTTTGCAACAATGAAATTATTTCTAAGCCCAGGCCAATGGCCTGGAGCATTAGTGCCTTGTTGGTCTCATTACAACAAAATTCTCCACTATGAATTATTTAGTATAATGACTTTCCCCAGTCCTTGTCTATAGAGTAGTTCTTCACTTATAATGAAAAAATCATAAGAATACAAACTGTTCCATGAAGGTTGATTTAAGTTAAAAAAAAAAAATTCATTCTCTCGAGTCATAGTGGTTTATCCAATGTGAAATGTGTTGTGCTCTGCTGGAAACTGAAGGTGGGCTCTGGGGTGTGCATTTAAATGGAGCTAATGAATTTCCTCTGTGTAGTCCAGCCTGGGGAGAAATGGAGAAGTCAGTTTAATAAAGCATGCAATAGAATTGCCCTCTCTGGTTCTCTAGCTTATAATAGTGGAGCATGGTATTTTTCCCCTTTTCTCTAAATCTATTCTTGTTTTTCTGTGTTACTGCAATTTCTTAAACTTTCATCATCTCATTTTCTTGTCTGCCCTCTCTCTGTCCCTTCAGGACTCCCTGCACCCCTTCTTCTCTACCTCGCCACCTCCCTCCTGCCTTTCTTCTTGTTTTCCTTTAATTAAGGCTGGTCTCTCAGTGATGATCTGAAGAGATGCTTACTGCGTGCTCATGAATTCTTCTGCAGTGTGCTGTTTTCAGAAGTCCTCATGGTGTGCACTGTCTTGCTAAGAGCTGCAAAGTGGGGCCTCTGCTGACTTGGTAAAGAAGAACTTGACTTTGTACAAGAAATAAGTGTGTTTTGGGTCTTTACTCTTTTTGTTTATTTGTTTATTGCTTCAGTTTGGCTTACCTGAGAGTTCTGTTCCTTTTGGTTATCATCTGAGTCTGGGGAGCTGGGAGGCAATTTTTCTCACTCAGGTCTTTTGCTCTGACTGTGCATTCAGTTCAGAACTCAATCCTGGTCACTCCAACAGCCTTTGAAAGAGCCTTCCCACAAGAGCCGGCAGAGGTGACCTGCATCATTGTCAACTGGAGTGACAGAAAACCTAAGTATCCTAAGGAATCTGCCTTTTTAATAAAAATCTTCCTGTAATCACTGTACACACTAAAATCTGAGACCCTTTATGCTGAACCATTATGAGCTTCAGGATGAGAGAACGTTTGCTGGGGAGAGAAACAGTAAGCTGCCTATTTGCACATTGCTGCCCTTCAGGACTAGTTCATAAATAAGATTGTAAACTTCCTCAAGTCAGGAATCTTACCTTTTATTTCTGAGGCGAATGTGCAACCATGGAAAGAGTGCAGTCTTGAAAGTAAAAAATGATGGAATTCTAACCTACCTGTAGAGACTTACCATGAATAAGTTCCTAAACTTACCTGAAGCTCATTTCATTCATCCAACAGTAATGAAATACTCACTTATAAGATAATTATAAGCACTAGTGTCCTGGTTAATTAGGATGAAATGGAATGGCCAGGTAAGCATGTGGGAGAATCCCTGGTATATGGTTGGAGATGTCAAGTATGTTATTACCCCCACATGCACCTTCTCTGAGGCTTAGTTTCCCTATTTATAAATGGAAATATCATACTTGTATTAATATCAATCTGAAGACAAGAATAGGATAGTATGTGGAAACATCTAAAGCTTCGCTTGATATACAGGGTTACTATTATCTTATAAGGTATAGTTCATGGTATGGGAAGACCAATTTTAGATTTAACATAGTTATTGTGCCTACTATGTACAAATCTCTCTGCTAGGTGAGCTTGTGAATTCAAAATTAAAATCACAGGGTTCCAGGAGCTCACAGTTTAGTGAGTAGCATGATTAAGTACATGTGTGATTCTGACAGAAGGTATGCCATAATATTTTTTGTTTATTCAGAAGTTACAACCTAAAAGTTTTAAGAATTGTTTTGGGGGAGGAAGAACTTCATTCTAACTGGGATATTGAAGCATCTCTCTGTTTAATGCTCATTGAAATTAAGAGGGAAAATAAAATTAAGGAAAACCTTACCTCTGCTTATTTAATCTGCTTAGGAGAGCTTTAAATACTCAGAAGAGAGTGGAACACAGTACAGTAGAACCTTGATTAACTGGAGCACTCTGAATTGAGATAATAGAATTTTCTTGTTAATTCTCTCTTTAAAATCCTGTTGCTATTCCTACTTTTAATAACACTTACCCAAATAATCCTCATTGAGTTAATATGGATTCAGGAGTGGTGTGCACTGTAGCAGAAAGGAATAAGCCGCAATATACAATTCTTGATTCTAAAGAATTTATTATCTTATAGGTTAAAAAGAGATACTGACTTACAAAAATAAAGCAACAATATAAGGAAGTGTGTAACCTACTGGAAATAAATGAATGATAAGAAGGTGTCAGGCATGGTGATGCATGCCTATAATCCCAGCAGCTCAGGAGGCTGAGGCAGGAAGATGGCAAGTTCAAGGTCAGCCTCAGCAACTTAGTGAGGCCCTAAGCAACTTGGTGAAACCCTATACTGTATCAGGTTGATTCTCATATTTCTACCTTATTTAGTGTAGACTAAAATAAAAACAATTTTAAAGGTCTAGGAATGTGGCTTAGTAGTTAAGTGCCCCTGGATTCAATCCCTGGTACCCCTCACCACCAACAAAATGCTAGGATTAGGAGTCCTGTCACCATTTGAGGTCCTCTCCTGCAGTTGACGTACAGTACATGATGAAAATTAGGCCCCCCATATGATCATGAGAGGGGTATAATACCAACAAATCCAAATTCACAGCATCAGAAAAATTTTATGCCAATGTCAGGGCTATGGTATGGAAGAAAAGAGACATTGAGACCTCAAATGAGACATCTAATGGGAAGATTTACTTGAGAACTCTCAACTTGTGAATGTTGTGTCTTCCCCACATTCACATATGGAAGCTCAAAGCACCAATGGAGTAGTATTTGTAAATTGGGCCTTTGAGGGATAATCAAATCATGAAAAATAAATAATTAAATCATTGAACCCTCATGAATGTGATTAGTACCCTTAGAAGAAGAGACAGAAGAGTTTGCCTATCTCTTTGCTCTCCACCATGCAATAGTACAAAGAGAAGAGCACCACTGACAAAGAAAGAAGAGCATTCTTACCAGACACTGAATCTGGCAGAGCCTTGATCTTGGACTTCCCACCCTCTACAAATATAAAGAAAAAATGTTTGTTATTTGAGTCATCTAGTTTATCCTATTTTTTGTTCTTGCAGTCTAAGATAACCTATTACTCCTATCACGATTTGCAGAAGAAAATGTTGGGTTCCTTGCTTGGAGACCATTTAAAAATCTCATGTGTGATCAATCCCTGGCAGAGGTGTCCTCTTAAACTCTGTGCATTTGCTTCCCTCAATATTTCCAGATCAATAACTAAGATCAAGGTGAGCTAACTGTCAGTATTATGTCTTTGGTATTGATTTATCATTCCAAAAGCTGAAGAATGTTTTAAGTATTTAATGGAAAAAATAACAGACTATACTTGTGATTCTAGAGTGTTGTACTAAGAAGAATTCATGATATAGGGAAAGACAAAGGAGAGTAACTAAAGATAGGAAAATCTTCTAAGATTCAGTATTGTAACGAGAAACTGATGTTTTTTTTGAAGTACAGAGATAAAAAATAGCCTACAATAAGTAAGGTAGAAATGCAAGAGTCAACTTGGTAGAGTCTTGAGGAAGGGATGGAAGATTTAGAGATACAGACTTGTAAAAATGGGCACTGTGTATGCAGATCTGGTTGTCCTACATCAAGGCTCACTAGAAAGTACCCACTATAGAGCAAACAGAACAAAATGAATGAACCAGGGATGTGAGCCAGCTTCTGTCCTTAGCCATGCTGTCATTTGCCTAATGGGTCCATGGAAAGTATCATCGTGGCAAGAAGCTATGCATGGACTCAACCATGTATGCTCCCTTTCTCTAAGCCTGATGAGCATCAGAGACCTTAATGGCACTGTTGACACCTCTGTTAAAGAAGCCAACCGGCCACTTGGCAGCAAGTTAATTACTCAAGTCCCATAGAGAAAGCAGCCTAGAGCAGTAAGAGTGCAGGTCAGTGATGAAAGGCATCTAGAATGTTTAGTAGAGTATGGAGATAATGAGCATCTATTATTGCTTTGGGACCAACCACATCAATGGGTTCTGTACTGAAACTTTCCCCCACTATCCCTTCTGTTGTGAGAAATGAAGCTCAAAGAATACAGATCATCCTAAATGCCAGATTAAATAATCTGTATTTTATTTCTGTGGGAATGAAAAAAAATAAGATAGTATAGTAACAAAATCACATGAATAATTTGTACTATAGGTCTTTACCCACTCCCCGCAGAAGTAAACCAATGCAAATGAACACACATTGGCAGCCATACATGTGTACTACATACATACATACATATAGACACATACAAGTCATATGAAAAAAGTAGGAATCTAAAATTTGAAGAGTAAACTGATTGAGTAATCTTTCCCTCCATAATTACAATAATCAAATTTAGTTTTTCTACTGTCATTTCTCCAGAATACAATAAAAATAGTGAATTTTAGGTTTCCTGATTTAGACAATATTATTTTAAACTTTAACGTTTTTTTGAATGCTTATTATGTTCTAAGCTCAAAGCCATTATCTTTTTAAAAATTTTTTCATTTGTGTTAATTAGTTATACATGACAGTAGAATGCTGCATATATTTGATTTAATATATCATACATAGATTGGATATAATTTCTCATTTTTCTGATGTACATGTTGCAGAATCATATTTGTCATATAGTCACATATCTACATACAGTAATAATGTCTGTTTCATTCTACTATCTTTCATATCCCACATCCCCTCCCCTCCCCTCTCATCACTTCCCTCTACCTAATCTAAGGTAACGCTTATTCTTCCCTAGTGCCCCACCTTATTGTGAATTAGCACCTGCATATTAGAGAAAACATTTGGCCTTTGGTTTTTTGAGATTGGTTTATTTTGCTTAGCATGACATTCTCCAACTCCAGTCACTTACTGGCAAATGCCACAATTTCATTCTTCTTTAAAGCTGAGTAGTATTCCATTGAGTATATATAACACATTTGCTTTATCCATTCATCTATTGAGGGACACATAGGTTGGTTCCATAGTCTAGCTATTGTGAATTGAGCTGTTGTAAACATTGATGTGGCTGCATTACTATAATATACTGATTTTAAGACCTTTGGGTATAAACCAAGGAGTAGGATAGCTAGGTCAAATGGAGTTTTCATTTCCAATTTCCCAAGGAATCTCCATACTGCTTTCTATAGTGTTTGCAGCAATTTGCAGTCCCACCAACATTATATGAGGGTATCTTTTTCACTCAAAGCTTTAGTATGAAGTAAGAACTGTCATTATTTCAATTTTGGGGAAAACTGAGGTTTGGAGAGTTTAAATTTTGAGCAAGATCAGTTAGGAAGTGATAGGATCAGAGATTCAACTCCAGTTTTATGCGACACTGAAATTCATGTTTCTAACTACTGTGCCATATTAGCCATCAAAATTTGTACCAAAAAAGAAGAGGTAAAAACACACAGCCCTTTGGTATATCCATGTATTTGATTAACTGATTTTCTCTCTCCCCTTTTTATTATATTAACAGTCTTAAATTCTAATTGTCTATTGTCTTTTGAAGTGGCAAGTCTCAGACAGTAAGCACTAGTACTTTGATTTTAAAAGGGGACACAAAGGGAAAGCCTTATTATTTCAGGTAATTACCAATAGTCCAAATTGAGGTTCTTGGCTTCTTCAGTTTATATTAATGATTAAGTGAAATATATTAAACATATTTAGCTGCCTGTCATGTTTGATGAGTAAATGAAAGAGATTATATTGCTTCTAAAGTAAAAGATCTAAACTACAGTATTGTAAGCAAAATGTTAATTTATTTTTAAAAAGAGATTTGGGCTTAAAAGTAGGGAAATGTTTCAACAAACCATGGTAGAATTCATTTGTACTAAGAGGCCAACTTTATAGTTACACCTCCTATATAATATAAATCAAGGTCTAAGAAGTATTTTAAAATGCTTTTTAGGAATGTAGAACTCCTGTTGGTTTATGCACAAGATTTATACATGTTCTTTCCATTGCCATTTTCTGTGAAGGGAATATTAATCTTTCATTACCTCCATAATCATGGGAATAAGAATAGTTTTCTGGGATGTATAGCTAATTTTTGATTATTCATCCTACCGATAAACAAGTTTTTACTTTTTAAAAGTTTTCCTTTGCATTATATTAGAACTGTGGATAGCAGAAAACATGAACTCCATCAGGTATTGGTTGCATTCGATCATTTTAAAACAAATCCCATTTTACCTCTCTCGTCTCTACTTACAACTTCCAGAACCATAAGGTAGACTTTTATTTGAGCAGATGTTCTCAAACTCTGGTCTCTTCCCTACCATCTATCTAACAAAAGTCATTCATTGATTGGTTCTCTTCATTTGTAAAAATTTATATTATTGATGATAATTTAAGGGAGAAAATCATAGACTAGTAATACATCTGAATTTAATTGCATTCTATTTTTTCCAAAGATGGCTAGAGCTTCTAATTGAGAAGCAAAGTTCATGTGCTCTTAAAGATTTAGAAGTTTTCAGGTTTGAAAGATGATAGTGATTTCACATACTTGATACTAATTTTTTTAATCCTGTAAATTTCCTCTCTGTTAGTGCTCTCCTGGCCACTGTGATCCGAAAAGTTAAATTTGGGATTGGACTGCTTTCATCAATTAGATGAAAACTATGAATGAACATTGTTCATTGTTAAGTAAAGTAATATACTGTGGAATAATCTTGGAAGGTATATTTTGATTAAAAAAATCATTTTAAATAGAAAAGATATGAATTTAAGACCTTAGGGGTAAAAAGAGCTATTTATACAAAAATGAAAAAAAAAAAAAAAGAAAGAGAACTTTTCTTTTAATCCCTGATGTATAGAACACAGATAAAACTCTTACCCACAAAACAACAACAAAAAAGATGGACAAAATGTTTCCCTTGGACCCATCAGTCCATCAGAAAACAGGTCACAAGGTAAACTACCACCCTCAAATCTGAAAGGAGATGAATCTAGAGAGTAACAACAGAAACTTTTCATCCAAGAGAAGAAGATGCTAAGTCATAATTGGTATTTACATTTCATTGGTCGTTTTGAAGATTTGCTCTGTGTCTAAATAGTTAAAGAAGAAAACATCTAGAGGCCACAGTGCTGGGAGCACACTTTCATAGATTTTTATCACCAGAGCCTCCTTCCCCCAAATTCTTACAGTACAGAATCAAGAAAGAAACCCTCCTATATCTCCAGTGGGGAAAAATGACACTTATGGTGAAATGCCCCTAGAGACTTCCCTGTAACAAAGGACACCTGAAAGGGAAAAAGACTCTACCAGAACCTTAGATAGGGAAAGGGCATTCAACTCAAATCAGTCCTATTCTAGGATTTTTGGCTCAAACCAGGAGGGCAAAGTGGTATATATATATATATATATATATATATATATATATATATATATATATATCCATGTATTTTCTTTTTTGTATGAGTATTGAACTCAGGGGCACTTGACCACTGAGCCACATCCACAGCCCTATTTTGTATTTTATTTAGAGATAGGGTCTTACTGATTTGCTTAACACCTCACATTTGTTGAGGCTGACTTTGAACTCCTGAACCTCCTGCCTCAGCCTCCTGAGCCACTGGGATTACTATATGCATGTATTTGATTAACTGATTTTATCTCTCCCCTTTTTTATTATACTAACAGTCATAAATGTGTAGGATATAACATTTTGGTAATCAAAATTCAAGAGGAAACACATGGAATGTCTTCACCAAGCTCTTTGGTGTTCATAGTAGAAAAAGATGGTGCTAAAAAATTAAAAAAAAAAATTAGGAAAATGATAATAAAATGCCATACAATAGAATAATAGTAGCAACTAAGATTGACAAATTTCAGGAAAAAATGGGGCATTTTTCAAAAATAAATTTTTGAAAACTTTTAATATAACAAGCCTTTCTTCAATAGAAGAAAACACATATTTAATTTCTTCATTTTCCAGTGTTCCTAACTTTGCAAAGCAAACTGCCACCCCAAAATGAATTCAGAGAGTAATAACTGAGATTTGCCATTCTGGAGCTAAACCACTAAAACCATAAATAAGGTTTTAATATTTCAGTGGTAATTTTGACAACTTGCTGCATCTGAGTATGAACTAGCTTAACTATGAAAAAATATTGGAGGCTACAGTTTTGATATGGAGCACCAATACATATTGCAGACCAGGAAGAGTTAGTGCTTTTTAGTATTTTTTTTTTAATTGATATGGTTTTCCATATTTCATTTTTCTTCTTTCTTCTTATTGCCTCCTGGGATAGATCACATTATTGTTAAAAAATGTTTGCTGACCTTCCCTTTGGAAGGTTACATATCTCATCTCCATTGATGTCAGTGCCACTTATTTGGGCCAATGAAATGCCAAAATGTGAAAAGATATAAGAATGAATGCACGAGTAACCAAACTTTCTTCTCCCCTTATTGTTATGGAAGGCAATATTGGATAGGGTCCATGAATGAAAATCACATACAGTAGAACAGCATTTTCTTTTCAACTGGCATGTAATGGGGATAAAACATTATTTTTTTGTAAGCCAGTGCAATTTGGGAGTTGTTTGTTACTGCAACCTAATCTACTCTATACTTACTAATATACTTTCTATGAGGTAAAAGAGGTCTCACTACTGTTTTTAAAGGAAATATAGCAGTTTACTAGTGAATACACTTCATTTGCAGATTAGACCTTGATATACATAACTCCAGTCTAATCTGTTAATGAAGAAGCCAGGGTATATGTCAGAATAAGTGAAATTCCAATCAAGAGAATGGAGCTGGACCCCAAGGCCAGCAAGAATTAAACCTGTCTGCAAATGAAGTGTAGGGTTATTGCTGGAGGATGAAGCTCTGTGGGCATGTGAAAGCGAAATGATACACCCCGTGTACCTACTAACAGATTTTGAAGCATTAAACTAATTTCAGTTCACGAATGACTCTTGACAGTCTTGGTTGGGGGAGACTCAAGATTTATGGTAGGTTATAACTGTGGGCTGAAGACACTAAACAGGAATCCTTTCCCTTGCTATTTGATCATGAACTACTTATCTATTCTTATCACTCAATTTTGTCCCTAGTAAAATGGTGATAATATTAATACTTACCTAATATGTAACATATATACTATTAATACTTACCTTTTATGAGTTTTTTCTTATTATCATGATATATGAAGAGATTTGTAGTGGGTAGTACAAGAAAAATATAGCAGTTTACTAGTGAATAAATAATTGGTTACAAATAACTTCTATTAACCCTTTAAAAATCAAGAGGTCTCATTTAAAGGCATTTCCTGATGCAGTGAGAACAGAAACAGAATTCTTTTTCTAGCCTTCTGCTCACACTTTAACCATCTTGATTGGATCCAATGCTGTCATCCATCAGTTGGATGTTTTTACATATATAGTTTGCCTTGAATGATATTATTCTCTCTATCATTATTCTTGGCAAATACTCGTAGAAACACATTAAAGCTCCCAGGTTTAGCATCTCCATTTCTTCCACTTCCATGTCTAATTCACATCCACATCTTATCCTTTCTACATCTGTAATATGTTTCACCTCTTCATTTTCATTTATTGGTTGACACCCTAATTATCATCTCAGATATCTCTTCTACCTTGTTACTTGTTTGATTTCCTTGTCTCTAAATTATTTTCCTACAGTCTGTGCTGTTTGCCATCTTAGCCTTGCAAAATAACACATGATCAAGCATTTCCCCTATCTAAACATTTTCAGTGACTCTTCATTTTCTATCAAAAAAAAGTATATATGTTAGCTTGGCATTTGTGCTTATTATTAAATTGACCTCAATATATAATTATTTCCTAGTTTTATGCTTATAATTCAAATTCTTGCCTTTTATTTCCAAGCAAACTATTCCATTTACTTCTAAGCCTACTTTCTGGAGTTTTTCAACCTTGAACTTTACTCGTGATTTTCCTTCTGTCTTTCAAACATGCATCAAATTTTATTCACTTTAAAAATTCCAATTAAAATCATTTTATTTCTACATATTTTAATGGTTCTTTCTGATTCTACTTTGAATTATAGTCAAGCATGTTGTTATGGACCAAATTGTGCCTATTCCCCAAGTTCACATGTTGAAGTTTTGACTCCAAATGTAACTATTACAGGGTGTTTAGGAGATTACCATGGTCATAAGGTGAATGAAGTCTTAAAGGAGTATCTAATTTGACAGGACTGTGGCCTTATAAGATATGGAAAATGTTTCTCTCTCTCTCTCTCTCTCTCTCTCTCTCTCTCTCTCTCTCTCTCTCTCTCTCTCCTATATAAAGACACAGCTAAAAGCAGCAGGTCTGTAGGTCAGGGAAAGAGGTCTCACTAGAAATTAAAACCTGCCAGGATCTTAATCTTGGACTTTCTGGCCTCCAGAACTGTAAGAATATAAGTTTCTATTCTACTAAATCTATGGTGTCTTTTTATGGAAGCTCAAACAAATTAACACACATTTCCATGGCCTATTAACTTAAAATAAATTAAGAATAATTCCTTAGCCTCAGTAATCTTTGCATTTTTCTACATGTGTATTATCGCTTATTACACAAAAACAGGGCTAAATAAACATGAACTTAATAAGTAAATGAATAAATAAATGTAAAATTACAGGACATAGAAAGAAAGTGGTGGTAGTACCTATTTTAAAAATAGGTATTTATGTGAGAAAAAATGTTTCAGAAATGGGTTTTTAGACCATAATTTCAAAGTGCTTTATTTACTTGCTTGAGTACATCTTTTATCTCACAAAATATTCTTCTTCACATTCAGGAATAGTTTTAAATAGTTATGTAAAAACACACTCTGTTTTGCTTTTTAACAGATACAAATCATTTCCTTTCCCAACACCCACACTGGGGATGAAAACTTTTGATAAAACTGAAGAACAGAACTTCAATAATTTCAGAAGAAATTTAAAACTTTTCAGGAAAAAGAAAAATGCAGTTCCTTTGCAGCTAAGTTTTTGCCAAGTACATATCAGTATTTGTGATCTGGATAGTTGGAGTGTTTTTTGTTTAGAAAACACTGAAGATGTTATGAATTTAGGAATGAGTAGGAAGGAAGTGTGTTGAATTAGCATATGTAAGCCAACATCTGCTGGAGAGAGCACTGAGAATGCTCAGATGGAAAGGATGGAAAAGAAAGGAAGTGAAATGGAGATGTGGGAGGAGGAGAAATTTAAGAATAAAACCGGGAAACCTTTTCATAACAAAGTTCTATGCATTTCTGAATGGTTCTCTACAGGGTTAACTTCACTACTTGAATACAATAAATGTCAAATAATAATAATTATAATTATAATACTATAATCTGTTGAATCATTTGTCTTTAAGGTATACTCAACCTGAACTCAGCAATCAGGGTGAAATCAGCAGCTTTTTCTTTAAGCATTTCTCCATTTAAATAATTATGATTAATCACTCCCAACCATTTTCATCATCATGTATCCTGAGGGAAAAAAAAATGAAATGGAAGTCATGTCTTGGTCTGTTTGTGCTGCTCTATCAGAATACTACAGACTGGTTATTTTATAAAGATCAAAAAAGAAATATGTTTTATAGTTCTAGAGACTGGAAAGTCCAAGATCACGGTGCTGTCATTGGTGTCTGATGAGGGCCTTTCTGTCTCCTTCTAAGATGATGGCTGGTTGATATATTCTTCAAAGGAGATAAATGTGTCCTCCCATCCAGAAGGTGGGAAGGACAGAAAGAGATGATCTCCCTCTGAAGCCTCCTTGATAAGGACATTAATCCATTGAGGAGAATGGAGTCCTCCTAGCTTCATCACTTTCTAAAAGGCCCCACCTCTAAATACCACCACGTGGGGATTAAGTTTAAACATGAATTTTGGAAGGATACACTTTCAGACTATATATGTCCACACTGTATAAGATTTTTACACATAGTACGACAGGACCAAAAAAAAAAGTTATCAGTTCTGTTACCTTTCGAGATGTTGAGAAAATAAATATTGCTATTTGATTTTGAGATTTAAATGGACAGTCACTGTTATGCTGGAATTCAGGACCCCCAAAAGACCACCAGAGACCAAGATTGATGTAAGCAGCAAAGAAGTGTTTATTGCGAGCTAGCTCAGTCCTCCCACTTGCACACAGCAACTGGTGACGCTGAGAGGCCCAGAGCCCAGGGTTTGCAGCAGTTTTATACTCTCTTTGGGGAAGGCAGGGACTTCACATACATCATAGCATCTCTTAGCAAATCATCACACACCGCGGGGAAAATCAAACAACAACTCTAAAACATGATTAGCACATTCACTGGCTGGAACAAGTTGGGTAGGGGTGATTGGTTACAAGAGGGGGATTCATTTGAACTGATTGGTTTAAGCCAAGAGGGGTGTTCGTGCTGAACTACATGGTTTCCCAACACCATAAACTACTGGGAGGGTCATCTGGCATCCCAGGTATTTCCCTGTCTCATGCTGATTGGTGGCTGCTAGGGGATTGCTATGGATCCCCACCTAGCCTGACTGAGTCAGGGACACCTGGTGCAGCAGATCTCTCCTGTTATTTGTAGATAAACAACTTAGCAGGGTAGGAATGTGCCTAGGAGTGCTCTGTGGGTCTTTCCAAGGACAAAGGCCATGTCCCTTCCTTGGACAGGCTTTGCTCTGAGGTAGAGGCTGGTTTTTCATCACTGAGGACTACTCTTCCACAGCCTTGGACTTATTTATGAAACAATTATCGGCTAAACATTCGCAACGTGCAGTGCATGTGACAACAGACAACACAGACAAGCTTCTTCCCATCTTGGAGCTTATATGTAAGTGGGAAGAAGAGAAAGGAAATAAGATCAAGGAAGCAAGGGTGGAAGGAATGGAGGGAGAGGAGGAGGTACTTATGGGTCATGATAAATGTTGTGAAGCACATTAGCAGGGAATGTGATGGTGAGTAACTATGAATGGTTATAAACAAAGGCTCTATTACAGAGGGGTCAAAGAAATCAAGAGCATCATTAGAAACCTGAATTAAGAGGGAAACAGCTATGCCATGAGTAAGAGTAGGTCACAAACATACCAGACAGGAGAGAGGGGGGGGGCGGTGGAATGCAAAGGGAGGGAGGAGAGAGAGACTTTAAAATATTTTGGCATGTGTGACGTGAAAGGAGACCAGTGTTGGCTGCAGCCTGGGGAAAAAGGGAAAGAGTGATGTGGGACTGGGCTGTAAAGGCAGGTAGCAGGCAGCATATATAAGACCTTGCAGATCCAGGACTTGGTTCAATGGGAGCTGCGGAACTCCTTTAGGCAGGTGAGTTATTATGGTAACCACTCTGCTTGTTATGGAGAGAAAGAATTGGTATAGAAAAGAATGGACATGTGATCACAGAAATTTTGCACCAATCAATTGCAACTCAATGGAAAATTAGAATGGAAGATAGAGATGGAGAAAATTATAAAGATTTAAGATATATCATAGACCTTTAAATATCAGTTATGTTTTGTGGATTCTACGTGGCGTAAGGGTGAGATTGAGGGAAAAATAGAAATCAAGCACACCTCCTAGTTTTTAGCTGGAAGACCTAGGTATATGGTGGCCTTTCTTGCTGAGATAGAAAAGACTAAGAATAAAATTTTTATTGTTCTCCTAAGTATGTGATGTTTTTTATCTGCTAGCAGATGAGACAAGAAGTCAGTAAGACAACTAAGCTTTTGGCTTTATGAGACTCAAGCTCAGAAAATAGATACAAGCTGAAGATATAAATTTGGAATTTTTTCAGAAACCCTCCCTCATTTAATGACAGAATAGAGGAGATGGTTGTCAAAAGTTTTGAGGATAGTCAGTGTAGTAAGAATTAGGAAATCATGAAATTATGGATTCTAAAAGATGAGGACATTGGAAATAGCCAGAGTGTTAAAAATTGCTGAAAAAAATTGTATATGATAAAACAAAGGCAGTCCCATCTGATTGTGATTTATTTTTATTAACCAGCACAACTGAAATATGTTACAAATTAACACATATTTTCTATGATATCTAACTGGCTATCTTTAATCCAATGCAAAATGATGAAATGCTACAATTGTTATTGATTTGTTCAATTTTTTAATCAATAATAGGTGTTATATGCTGTGCTAGGCACTCTTGGAAATACTTTGTCCTCTCCTAATTATTTTTTGAAGCCTAAACTTTACCTTTGTAATTTAACACTGATATTTCTTGAACACTCTAATTTTTACTCATACTATAAACCCCAGAACAATAACTTTTTAGATCCCAATCCCATTTAAATTTCCCCTTTCAATGGTAGTAATCATGCCAGCCCCCTACTGTTTCCCAAGGGAATAGCATTTCATAAACTTCTATTTCTTCTACCACTGATACGAACATAAAATCACAATCAGACTGGAACATACTTAGAAAATTGAATCATTAAATTAGGACCTAATGAAATTCAAGCTATTTTCTTTCCCGTCTAAACCCTCAATACAAAAAAAAAAAAAGTTTCTCTGAAAGAAAAGGGACAGGATCATGTGAAAACAAAAGAAAAAAAAATGAGTGATTTGATTAAACATGTTATTCTAATTTCTCTTTTAATAGTTTGCATTTTTCATTCATTGCTTTATGGAGATTAGGAGATTGGACTAAAGCCATTGCAGAAATGCAACAGTAGAATCTACTACAGTGGCATTGAGCCAAACATCTCATATTATGAGTTTTGGCACAAGGTGTTACTTTGAGAGCACAGACCTGTTTCTGTGTCTCAGGAAAATCCACACTGCATTCTTTATAAGGCTGGTCTTTATTAGGGCTTGGCCTTTACATCATACATGGTCTACATATTGGCATAGCTTTGCAAGGGTTTTACTCAATGTATATTCTGCATGTTATTCTCAGTCTTGATGTTTATTAGTGATATAATTATCCATCCAGACCCAAATTAAATAAATTGGAAATTTTCAAGTTCTGTGTTTTACACATTAAAAAAAAATCTTTCTGGCTGCCTGCTTATGAAAATGTTATATGTGTGCTATAATGGTCTCAGTTCAAAATACTTACTGTGCAGGTCTTAGCACAAAGTTGAGAGTTTCAAGTGATATTCGTCACTCAACTGGGTAAGAAAAATATGAAAACATTCCCACGTGGAGGTTGCAGTACAATACCACCGATGGAGATACAGAAGATGATATTAAAGGCAGGTAACTCATGTGATGAAATGTTCAGCTCTGCCAGTGGGAAAGAATGGCCTTTTCAAAAATACTTTTTGAGGTATTTATGTTATTTTTTTTTTATTATTTTAAGGGAGGTTGCTTTGGGGAATTATTAACTTGATTTGCATTACCATTCACAAGAATAAAAGGCCCTTTTTTAAATTTAAGGTGACACATCTTAAGTTTGGACTTTTCTATCCCTGACCTTTCCCCTTGATGTTCCACACCTGGACAAAGAGCATTATGCAGCATTGGTTTGGGATGAGGGACGGGGTGAAGAACAGGTGGAAGGTATGGTTGTGTTTTATTCTTTTTTTTTTTTCTCCCAAGCACATTTTATACTTCTGCTTGTTAGGAAATTACAGCCTGAAACGGAAATGGAAAACAGATAAAAAGAATAACAACAAAACACATAATACAGCTACCACCAGCATCACCAGCAAGCTCACTTCTGCTTTGCATCTATTAACTATATTCAAAGAGAAAGATGAAAAATTCCAGCATGTTGTGTTGTAAGGGTGCTGTTCAATGAGCTAGGGTAAGAGTTAAGACTTCTAAAGCTTTTATTTTTGTACTTTCAAAGAATTCTGTTAAAATGTCTTTTGTGTGTGTGTGTGTGTGTGTGTGTGTGTGTGTGTGTGTGTGAGAGAGAGAGAGAGAGAGAGAGAGAGAGAGAGAGAGAGAGAGAGAGCTGTTTGCTTTATATACTTTAAGAGGCACAACTGGTATTTTCTGGGCAATAGTGTAGCTGATTGCCTTAAAAGCAGTAGAATAAAGAAGTACAACTGAAGTTTAAAAGTGCCTATAAATTACTTGTATGTTGTTAAAATGCAGATTCTGACTTGGTTGGTGTGGGTGGAGCCCAAGAGTCTGTGTTTCTAACTAGTCCCAATGTGATATGATCCTGCTTATCCATGGAGCAGATTTTGAGTAGCAAGGGGTTGAAGCTCCAGGAAGTCTCCTTATACTTAGCTTTCCATGTAAGGCACACATGTGGTGTATCTATAAAAGGGAAGTTTTAAAACTTTTTTTTCCTGTGATGCTGGCATCACACATGCTAGGCAAGTGACACTAAGTTTTATCACCAGCCTTGAGACTTTTTTTTAAAAGAAGTATTAGAATTTATTTTGTACTTTTTTCTGGGTCAAAAATAATAATAAAAAAACTTTATTAAGAAATGTGGGCTTGGGCTGGGATTGTTGCTCAGCGGTAGAGTGCTCCCCTAGCATGGGCACTACCCAGGTTCGATTCTCAGCACCACATAAAAATAAAGGCATTGTGTTGTGTCCATCTACAAAAAAAAAAAAGATTCTCTCTCTCTCTCTCTCTCTCTCTCTCTCTCTCTCTCTCTCTCTCTCTCTCTCTCTCTTTCTCTCTCTCTCTCAAAAAAAAGAAAGAAAGAAAGAAAGAAATGTGGCCTCTAGTACTTGATATTGCAAATCTACCAGTATGATTTTTCCTTGATGTTATATACATTTGACATTTCCAAGGGTAAACTCACATTTGGGTTGTTCTTAGAATAAATTTATTTATTTTTTAAGAGTAGGAATGCTTTTGGTTATTGTTCTGTTTAAATTGTTCTCATTCACGGTGTCTTTTCCTACCACTGGTGTTCCTTTAGTAATATGTGTACTTTGAGGTTTCCTGAATGATTAACCTGATCACACAACCCAAAAGTATAGACTTTGGTTGATCATTGATCATTTTATCATCTACTTAATACCCCTGGCAAGTTAGAATCAACGGCAATAAACCAAATAGTTTTCTATAGAAGGTGAATTGTTTTTGCTGGGGTGGGGATCAGAATCATTTGGAGAACTTTGAAAACTTACATATTCTTCACTACCCCACTCACATGCCTGTCCAGACATTAGAATCTCGACAAGTGAATGGCTATTTTAATTTGAAAAATTGACTCAGATGGTTCTTATTTGCCACCTCCATCCCCAAATTAAGAATTGCTGAAACACATTAATGACATATTTTGAGTCTCACATTTCATTTTGAATTTTAATGTCCAAGCCATAAAATTCTTAAGTTGTTTTGTGCAGTTTTATTTTTCATATGGTTAGATGATACCCAGGTTCTGTGGTACAATGTTCTTACAGGGAGCTGAAGCAGAATAACACAGCAGCATATTCCACTGTATAAGCCAGTGGTTCTCCACCTGGCTATAACCCTTAAAAAAACTTGAAAAACTTTTTAAAAACCTAAAGGAACAAGCCCCACCCAGACCAATTAGATCAGAATCTGCAGGTATATAGTCTGGCATTATTATTTTTAAAGCTCCCTAGGTAACTCTTATAAGCAGTCAGAATTAAGAACTATTGCTATAGACCATAGACCCAGAAACTATTTGTATATAGAACAATCTAGAATGATTTATTTTTACTTAAGAAGAACTCAATGTTCAGATTTTTGAGTCAATGATTATAATTTCCATTCCTCTTATTGGAACTGTTCAAGACTCTTTTCCCCCCAACTGTGTAAGTTTTGAGAACTATTAACAAAGAGATCATCATGCATTTTACATTTTCTGCAAGTAATCAGTAATCATATTGAGAAATATGTTCACTTTCTCCACAATGCATTTCTTAAGGTATATAGAGATGAGTGAACCTAATTTAATAAATTTAATACTAATGACCCTGGAGTACATGATTAATATTTGTTTCTATCACTTATGAACCTGCATGATTTTGTTGTTTGCTTTGCTTCCAATCCAAATTTACATTAAAACAAAACAAAACAACAACAACAACAAAAAAAAACTTCTCAGGAAAGTTATGCATTAAGGACAGATTAAAAAAAAATGTTCATATTACCTAATTTTCCCATCCTTCTAAGTTCTTAAATGAAAGTGAGAGATAAAGGAATATATAGGGAAATCAGAGTCAATGTGCATGAAGTGAAATCCACTATTCTCAATATGAAGTGCTGAGAGAGAATCCTCTGTGGGTCTCACATTTCTGTACCTCTCCTGTGCAGAAACTTGACTGTGCTTTCTTCTGGGCTCTCTTTCAGGGAAGTCTGAATAGCAAGCAGCCTTGGAAGACTATCTCCCATAGGAACAAGAAGGTATCATCTGAGTCACCAAGTGAAGTTTCTTGAGACTATATGGGAAGATTAATAATGTCAATTCCTCCAGAGTCAAGCAAAAAGAAAAAAAAAATGTTATTTCAGCCTTCCACCTCCAAAATAAGACCCAACAACTTATGAACTGCTTGCCTATTGGGGTCAGTATGTGCCTACTCTGGGCATTCTACTTAGCCCTTCATATTGAAAGTCACATGTTTTGAGGTGGACCCAAGCAAAAAGGCCATGTAGAAAGCTGTCCAGGAAGCTATGGCACACTCTCCACATTGGGAGCTCACAGCCCTAGTGACCCCTTAAATTTGACTTGACTTAACTGATTATCACCTCTATCTGTGGATGGCTGCTTCCACTCAGGGGAACTCCTGAGCATTTAGACTCATTGTCTTATGACCATAGCTACCATCTTCTACGCCAGGACTATACCACTGAACAACATTCCCAGCTCTCCCCATTTTTCCCCCTGCAAAGCTAGGAATTGAACTCAGAATGTTAAGCATGCTACAGTTACCACAAATTTTGAGAATCAACTATTTGCCTACTACTGAGCTCTTGCTGCTACTGAACTCCTCACCCACAAAAGCTTTGGAACTCTTCCTGGTATTTCTATTTTAGTGGATGTGAACTTGGACTCAATAACTACAGAGGGGGAAGGCCCCAGCCAGCCTCCCTTGACCAATATTAATAATAGAGTAAGAGTACCCCTGGCCTCAGAAGTATTTTGGATTTACAAAAGTACCTTAGATCTATCCCTCTATACAAAGGCTAATCCTCCATTCTTCCATGTACAAAAAAGCTGGCTCTGAGGTATCCTTGATTCACAGAGGTCCCTAAAAACTTGGACTGCTTCATTGATGGTTTGGCTTAGCTGAAGCCAAGTATTGTCCCTCAGGTGGCTGAAGCCATCCAACCTTATCTACGCTGAATCAGGTTATGGCTCAGTGGTAGGGTGCTTGCCTAAGCATGCAAGAGGCTCTGGGTTCAATCCCCAGTACCACGTTATAAATAAATAAATAAATAAATAAATAAATAAATAAATAAACAAACAAACAAACAAAATAAAGGCATTATGTCCACCTGCAACTAAATATATTAACAAAACAAAACAAATGTGGTCTCTTCACTCAGTGGACTGACCTCAAAACCATGTTAGGGTTCTACTTGTAAGAGTCCTAGCTACAAACGTAATGTTACACTTCATGTTACTGTTCCTTTGATGAACTGCAGTATTTTTACTGACTTGTTTCCAGTGGCCTAGCACTTGTAGAAAACAATAGATCGGCAACTTTAAAATACCCATTTTTGGAAGCTGTGAATTATAGAAATAAGTCATGGCAATGGATCAAACCGTGCGGGTCACTCATGTGGCTGTTTGTAGTTGGATCTCATTTTCTGAGAATCAAACTGCTGATCAAGCCTGTACACCCTAAATTGCACCATTGTTGCCCAGATCCATCATGTCCCCAGACATGGCAGCACATCCATCATCGTCCACTGTGAACAAAGTAAAGCACCCCAGTCTCTGATGTAGAAGTGATTAATACATGTCATCAATTGTCACTCCTGCCAAAGAAGGCCTCTTTTCTTGTGGTAATGAAGGCCACAGCACATGGAATGCAGCCTTCACCCATTCCTGGTAACTGACTGGTTTGAACCATTCACCGACCTCACTTGGGATGAGCAGGGCCTCACTGCCATCAGCACTTTTTAAGGTCACTTTTTGTTATTCTTCCAATCCAGTCAGCCAGCTCTGGTCATTCTACCATGGCCCTTGATCCTAATCTGTGCTGCATTTTCAGCCTTCTGTACCAGCTGCAGTCCAATAATCCACTCAACAAAGCTCCTTGTGAAGGTATCTGATGGGCTCCTGTACTCTGCACCATCCACAGGCACCTGGAATCCTTAACCTTGAAAGGACTCCCTCCAAAATCAACTTAGAAAGATTTCTGACTCTATTTCCCTCACCTTTTCCTTATGACAGTTTGGTCACAGAACAGCTGTACCTGAACAGGATTATGCCTTGTGGCTACTTTCTAGGTAATGATCCAGATGAATGGAGGAGGGTTAATGAAAGCCTATTCTGAAAATTCAGAATATGGCCTTGACCATTCGTGGACATGATTTGTCTTTATTTTCCAAGATAGCAATATCACACAAGATTGGCACACTTTTGGGGTGTTTCAAGAAAGGCCTCTTGGTGATTCAAATTTAACTTTGGATCAGCTACCTGTGTACTTTCATTGCATTAACATGATCCTTTATCAGAAGAGCAATACCCACATTTTTCATGCATATCTTTCCAATCCCCTTGTAGAAGCTCACACATACAAAATGCAGAAAACATAATGTGTCTTTGTTAGTTTTCTCAAACTTCTCTGCCCCACTTGTACACGACTCTTCAGGAGAAAAAAAAAAATTGTCTATGTGAAAATAGAGGATGATTGCAAAAACGATAAAATAAATACTCCTGGATAAAGAAACACCAATTTTTGAGTACAGACAGAGAGCAAATGCTCAGCATCTGGGAAGAGAACACTTCAACACTCAAAATTTATGAGAGAAAGTTATTTGAATGATTTTGTTTCAGTGCTGGGGCTGAAACTGAGAACCTCACTCATACTAGGCACATGCTTTCTCACTGAGATACATCACCAGCTCCTGTCTTAATGATTTTTGTCCTTCACAATTGTCTTTGAAGATTAACTCATGAAGGAAAAGCCCTGCTGAGGCTTTGAAGACTGTTGCAAGCATCATAAATGAAATTAACTATGAGTTCTGTCATTCCCTTGCTACTTGGAGCTGACGTAATTTAATCACCATCTTCTTAAATTTAGTGAACTATTGTAAATGATAGGGATTGATTCCAGTTCCTACATATCCAACCCAGAATTTCTCTCAACACCCCTGATAGCCTTCCTTTCAGTATTGTGGGCAGATGAATGTAAACTGGCAGATGATATGGGAAAACATGAGAGACTGGACTTACTGCTATCATGGTCCTTCCAAAAACAAGGAATTGTGTCAATTATTTAAATTGAATTGAGATTCTTCAGGTTCTTTTAGAGCTTTCTAGCACAATATCCAATTCTTAATTTATGATTATCTGTTGGATATTTATTTATATGATGGTATTGTCAAATAGAAAAAAATGGAAAGTAAATTCTTCCTGACCTTAGTTAAAGGCATTAATGTCAGACATCACTTCACTCCTCCAAAAGCATTCAGTTTAGTCTATACTCATTGTCCAAGTTTCATGCAGATGATACACTTGTACTAAATTTTCTCCTCGAGGACCAAGACAGACTAATATATTCTGCTCTTCCTTGATTAATGCTTCAGGCAAAGAGGGGAAAATTAACTGAGAAATTTAAAGATAAACCCACTGGGATTTCTCAAGAGCATGTTTAGAGATTCTAGTAGGGGAATGCAGTTACTTGTATACCCCCAACCAAAGAATGGTCCTGTTCTATTTGGAAAGGACATCCTGTTCAAACAGAACACACTTTTTTGGGAACGCTGCACATGGAGCAGTGAGGGAGGAAGAGCACACCATGTATCCAACCAGAGCAGTCTAATTAACCTTGGTGATCAACAGAGTGACAGATGTAGCAACCAGATCATCTTCACATCAAAGCCACCTGGCTTTCTTTTATATATAAGTTCTTTTATATATATATATATATATATATATATATATATATATATATATATATATAGTTGGAGATGGACACACAATATCTTTATTTATTTGTATGTGATGCTGAGGATCAAACCCAGTGCCTTACACATGCCAGGCAAGTATGCCACTGCTGAGCTACAACCCCAGCCCAAGCTTTCTAAGAAAGCCTAGTTGGTTAAGCCAAGAAATTTAAAATTAATACTATTTGTTGGCCTCATTCTGTTGGTCAAGAGTATTAGAGATAGTAACTTTAATTAAATGCTATATGATAAAAGTTGAATAGAATTGGTCCTAGTTTTTGTCAGGCAGATAAATCAGAATGACCAACAGAATCAAATTTTTACAGGAAGCCATGGAAGTGTAAGAACTAGAGATGAATGTTGTTGAGGCCCAATTCTCCCCTAGAGTCTCATTTTCTGACATGTCTAACAAGCAGAAAGATGCTCTAGACTACCTTTTCAAGGTCATTTGTAAGTATACTTAAACTCTCTGATAATTCCAGTATCTTGGTCATTTCTTAGTCTGGTCATGTTGATTGTATTTTGTTCTTTGATAGAGGAGTTTTTCTTACTTTTTCATGTATCGGGTAAATTTTAATTGAAAGCTGGATATAATACGTAGGACTGTAGACTGAGATGCATAGCAGTTATTCCTGATAAATGGGTGTGCCTCTTCTTCAGTTAGGTGTTCATTGTGGACAGACTGAGTCAAATCAATTAGGTGATGAGCTAAACTTTTGTTGTTCTTCTTCAGTATACTACAAATTTCAGATTCATTTTGTGTTTCTTTTATCAGGTGGACATTGGTTATTAGGTGGAACATTTTATTCAATGCTCTGTTCCATTACCAACTTTAGGCTTTCCCAAGCAAGCATCACAGAAGGGTTTGCCTCCAGGTTCTTCCATATATTCTAGAAATAGACTAAAGTTGTTTTCATCTTCATATTAGATAGCCTGGGGCTGGTCTTTAGGAGATAGTTCTTTGATGTTTTGGTTGGGACTTTTAGTTGAGCACTGTATCTCTGCAACTCTAAGTTGAAACTTCTCAGTGATATCATTTCTTCTCATCTGGCAGTCAAACTCTACCTGGGGTATTTAACAAGTCTTGAATAACAGGGCTTTTTCTGTTGTTTCTCCCTTTTTTTTTTTTTTTTTTTGAATCAGGTTTTGCATCACGGTGACCAAAATACCTGACAAGAACAACTTAGAGTAGGGAAAGATTTTTGGGTTGGCTCACAATTTCAGAGGTCTCAGTTCAGATGGCAGACTCCCATGGCTCCAGACCTGAGGTAAGGCAGCACATCATTGCAGAAGGGCCCAGCAGAGGAAAACTCTTCAATTGATGGTGGGATCAGGAAGGAGAGAAGGAGGGACTGAGGGATGGAGGGAGGGGGAGGGAGAGGGAGAGAGAGAGAGAGAGAGAGAGAGAGAGAGAAAGAAAGAAAGAAGAAGAAGGAGGAGGAGGAGGAGGAGGAGGAGGAGGAGGAGAAGGAGAAGGAGAGGAGGAGGAAGAGGAGGAGGAGGAGGAGGGGGGGAAGAGGAGGAGGAGGAGGAGGAGGAGGAGGAGGAGGAGGAGGAGGGAGAAAAGAGGAGAGGAAAGAAGAGAATGGGTCACAGAGCAGTGACCAGTGACGCACCTCCTCCAGCCTCATGCCACCTGCCAAGGATTACCACTCTGTCAGTCCATTCAAAGTAGGATGGACCCATTGGGATACAGCTTTCATAATCTAATCACATTATCTCTGAATATTCCTGCATTAACACAAGAACTTTGAGGAAATACTTCACATATAAACCATAATTTTCTCAAAGGCACTGCACTAATGGTCTGGTTCAGGGTGATTCTGCTCTTGTGCCAATATAAACATTTGTTTTTCTCTTGTTTCCTTCTTTTAGTCTCAATGCTTTTTCACTTGTGCAGATGCAAAGTAGAGTTTTGTTGCTTTTCCCCCAATGGTATGAAATATTTGCTTTTGAAGGGAGATGGGAATGATCAAGCAGGGCTTCGTGCCTTTCCTGCATTGGCACTGCTCCTCTCTCCAAGGCTAGCACTGACAGAGGAAGCTGTCTCTGTTCTCCAGTGTAGCCCACAACCTTTCTTACGAGAAAGATCGAGTCTATGGAGAAGGTTCTGTACCTGGATGGGATTGCTCCTTGCATTAATAGCTTCAGAGATTTTGCTGTCACACTAGCCCATAACCTGTCTTTAGCAATTTACTGAATATTTAAGTGAAAACTTTACTTACTTCCATGGTGGTCCCATTTTCTTCCCATGCTGCCTACCTACTCCAGCAAGCCAGTGTTTGTGTCCTGGCTCTTCGGAGGAACCTATCTCTTAGAATTCAGGTTAGTTGGTAGACTACATATTTCAGGTCTCTGATGAGTTTATTAAAAAAAAATTATGATTTTCTAGACTATTTACATTTTCTTGTCAGGTGGCAGAAATCTTCTTTATAACTTTCTATATCCCAAACAGAAGCAAGAACTTAAATGAGTTTGGTATGTAATCTTCATTTTCCTGGCTTCATAAATGTATGGGTCTTTCTTTGAAAGGTAATTTTAGGACTTTTATCATCTAATTCAATGTTGTCATGGAGAAAATCTATTATTAATCAAGGCCTTATACTAAATTTTATTTCCTCTTAAGTTTTGAATGAATTGTGGTAGTTCACTATAGAGAAAAAGAGACATTAAAAAAATCTTACTTAACAAAAGTAAATCTATAGTTTCTGAAACATTAAATTTCAAACTTGCTAAAATTGATAAATGAAAGATTATTTATGCCTCAAGAGGTAGAGAATTGTACTTAAGTCATTGTGGTCCAGTATTTACTGTATGTGTCATATAGGGCAAGTTATTTTTCGGAGACTACAGTAATCATTTGTAAAGTGGGCAGAACATAACCTGCCTCATTTATCACTACATGCATTTAGAAAGATTCAACAGTGTAAGCATGCAGAAGTCCTAATCTCAGGATAAGATAACACAAAATGTTCTCATCAGAAATATTTTGATGATAGTTCTGCCACCACATGATCATCAGCAAGCCTCTCAGCATTTCTCCACCCCAATCACCTTATTGGTAAAATGGTTTATGTAACAAGTTGTCTGACAGCAAACCTACAAATAAAAGTGGTAAGAATCAAAGACAGTACCTGTGGGATGGGGTTGGGGTGAGGCATGACGTCTTCTATGACATTGTAAAAATGGTAGGTTTTCTTATAATTATTCAAATGCAGTATTCTTCTTTTAAAAAATTATTTTTGTAGTTATAGATGGACATGATACCCTTATTTTATTTATTTTTATGTGGTGCTGAGGATCCAAAACAGGGATTCACATATGTGAGGTAAGTGCTCTAGCACTGAGCCACTACCCCAGCCCTGTACTATTCTTCTTATTAAAAAAAAAAAATCACCAATTGTGCTGAAAATATTATGCGATTATCATTTATTTAAAACATTTTTATATATTTAAAAGTGCTTATATTTACTACTTTGAGTAATAGATCTTTCTTATCAATTAAGAAGATCAATGGAGTCATCAACTTTTATATCTAATAAAATCATGTAAGATACAACATAGTTTTCAAAGTGAAGATAACTCACAAAAATATGTAAACACTTTTTATATGTATGCTTTGTTTATGCCCATCAAGCAAAGATTTTTGAAACTGCATGTTGAGGTATTTAATAAGTCAAGCAAGAAAAAAATGTATAAATTAATTTATCAACACAACAGCAAATACCTACTTTCACTACATAAAATAAATATGACACTCACTACTAAAACAAAACCTTTGACAAGATGAACTAGTCACAGTAGGCAATTCAGTTTGCCAGGTTTAGCAAATAAAAATATAGAATATTGTGTTAAATTGAATTTTAAGATAGATTATATATAGTGCTTTCAGTATGAGTATGCCACAAATAAGACATTCTGATTCTAAAGAAATCACTTGTGGTTTATCTGAAGTTCCAATTTTACACAACCTCCTTTTTTTTAATCTGGTAACCTTACATTCAATTAATATATTTTTAAAAATTCTTTTGAGTTGTCCTGGATTCTATTCTTAAAAATTCATCGGTATCTCTTCATTCTAACATGTCCTGGGGCCTCCCAGGCCTTGGAACACCCTTCTGACCCGAGTGGAGACAGAATTTGTCTTTCCAAATATATTGCTGCTTAAAACTCACATTTTACTTTAAAGGACTGCTCATTTCCTGGAATTGTTACCCTACAATCAATAATCCAAAGATCAAGGATATAAACTCATGTTTGTTTTACTCTGTAGTGAATATCTAAATGAGTTCTCAAACTTAGCTGCATCAGAACCACCCAGAAGGCTTACTAAACACAGTTGCTGGACTCCACTCCAGAGTTTCTGAATCAGGAAGTTGGGGAAAGCCCAAAGTTCCTTGGTGACGTTGATGCTATTGCTCTAGTGAACCACATTTTGAGAATCATTGCCCTGAATTAGGATTTCCAAAAAGAATGACATAAAAATTGATTAACTGAGTATGTTATCATTCAACACCTCTAAAGAGCTGTGGTAAGGAAGTGTGAGAAACAATTATGTTTATAATATTGTCCACATGGCATTTCCATTTTTAAATGTTTCCTGAATTATTATAGAAAAATCACATTATGTGAAGGCTAAAGCTTATTTTGTTCTATCTTTTTTTGAAAATTGAAAATTTATACTGATATATACAAGACTCTTCTAAAGTCTAAGTGTGCCAAAGTACAGGGAAATTCTAGATGCAATATTTTAAAATTCACTTTAAGAACATATTCTCAGAACACTTAAAATTACATTTACTTGTGGATTCAGCACTTCTAAAAATGTATAAGAATAAGAAAATCCTCCAAGTATCCATATTCTTTGTACTTATAGTCCTATTGCATGAAGAGTTGGGAAGAGGGACAACATTCAATGAATAAAATTACAAGCAATTCAGTTTTTGTTATTTCTCTAAATAACATACTTCCTCCAAGGCATTGAAGATATTTTAATAACTTTAACTTCACTTTCTCTGTGAAGTGGCTAATCAGCAAGCACTTCCAAGTATAATTTAATGAAATGAGAAAAAGTAGTTAAAGAATTTATTAAGCCTAGTATTTTAAAGTGTTTTAAAAAAAATATTCCATGTTGGACCAGCTGGCTCAAATATGTAAGGATAACATATAAATTTTGAAATAAAAATATAAAAAGGGTAAAACTTAACAAATTTTAGTCCCAAGTGTCACTTACAACTCAAATTGATAGAATGGATGGCAGCAAGGGATTAAGTGTGGAGAGTATTCTTAAAGAGCATGAAAAAGTGAGATGCCCACTAAACTTCAGAGTTTGCACCTCCTCGTAAGTAGCTGTTACTGTAATCCTCGATAACTTATCCAATGATACACTAACTGACTTATAGGAAATTACATCCAAAAGGATTCTATGTTTTAGAAGAGGCCTATCCATAAAAATCAATCTCCAGATCCCAATCCAAAATGAAGAATTCAAACTGGTGGGTAGTACACAAATTTCTTACTAAGATTTTAAACTCTAGGGAATCCTAAACCTGTTTATTAAGCTATGCCTAATATTAGATCAAAGGTTAATATGCTTTCTTTAATTTACCAATTAACATAAGATTTACTATGCTCCCACTATATTCTAAGTCTTATTCCAGGCAACTGACATATCTAATCTCATTTTTCTTCAAAAAATATAAAATAAATCAAAGTAAAGATTTTAGGTATGTGCAACATAAAAGCTACTCTTATTTATACTCCTATTTCTTTCTAGCCTGTATAAATAAATACAGGTTTATCAAGTCTTTTGAAAATTCAGGGGCTGGGGTTGTGGCTCAGTGGTAGAGTGCTCACCTAGCATGTGCAAGGCCCTGGGTTCGATCCTCACACCACATAAAAATAAATAAATAAAGGTGTTGTGTACAACAACAACAAAAATATTTAAAAAAAAGAAAATGCAGAACCACTGCATATGCATTCTATATTTGCAATTCACTTACAATACCATTCCAATTTACTGGTCCTATTCTATCCTAAAGGTCTAAAAAGTCAGGCAATAAGTATATGTTGCAGTTCCCTCTTTTCTTGGGGTGCCAGAACAGTGAGGTGAGGCAAGAACTAGGCTGTCTCTTTTGACCTCCTAACTCCCCACTATCTCTAAAGACCTTCCCAAATCAGAGATGTCCATCTTTCTCTTTTTCTCCTTTTATTTTTAGCATGTGAGTTTATTGAGAAAAGAAGAACTGACAGTTGAGTCTGCTTTGGATACTCTTCTAGAGTGATTCTCATCTAGAAAAAAGCATGAATCCATGTGACTGTATCTCATCAGATAGATTAGGCTTTGGGCTGTGGTCTTGGAGTCATATTAACTTTCAAGCATTGCTTTTGGTCCATGTATTTTCCTGTGGTGATTTTATTTCCGTTTGTGGGAAAAGGTGATGAGTTTAAGATAGTATTAGACAGTTTCAAGTCCTTTTGACAAAATACTATCTTAATATCAATCTTTTAATGCCTTGCTAAAAGCTATATACAACATTTAGAATATTCTAAAGCTGTCTTGGATTGTTTCCAAAGACAGGTCAGCTACCTAGATATAGGAATATGTCATTGTCACATAATCACATATGTTAGAGAGTGAGGGCAAAATTATTACATGACATTCTATATTATTCTGTTGGGAAAACAGAAATAAAAGCTTCTCACAGGGATCTCAGCTATTTTTCCATTATCTCTCACTTCATTTTTCAGTGTTCATATGTAGCAATTAAAAGTCTTTATTTTCTGTTCTTGGACATGAGGATGCCTTGAAGCCAGAAAGCAACATAATAATCTAAAATATAAAGACTGACTAAAATTTTTTTCTGAGATAGAGATTATCAATGTTAATTTCCTTTTTTAAAAAGAATAATAATTTGTGTATAATTAGTACAAATGCTAACTTTACAATGATACTTTAGGTACATTTTTACAATCTAAAAGTAAAAAAAAAATCATGCTATTCTCAATTTCCTCTATAAGTCTATTGTTATCGCCCAATTTGACCAATGTATTTCTCTTTAGCCTATACTAAAACTTACCCTGTAAACAAATTTTTCTGACATTTAACATCAAGGTAATTTCTACATTAAAAAAATACAACTAGCGATGTATTTGAATACAGAAAATCATTGCAGCAATTGAATCTTACCTTCATCTTTTCCACAAGTTAGAAAAGAGAGTATATACCAAAAAGATCATGGAATATTAGTCCTTGAATTTGGAAAGTAACTCTTCATACTTCAAGCCAGTCAAACTGAAATTCAGGGATGGAGTAAGGAGAAACTCACAAGGCCTAACCAACTAACATTTACCCAACATCTTTTGAAAAATGTGACTTGAAAATCTCTCTCCCAATACATAAAATTTAGTTGTTTTCACTCAGAGAGCCTGGCTAAAGAGTCAAAAACAATTTCATATTCTAAGCATGGCAAATTACAATTGTATCTTACAAAGACTCGAAGGCCAATCATCTATGGGCTGGTACAAAAGAGTTAATCCTTTTTCAAAGAAGGTTCTTGATTTCTCCTTATTAGAAGCAGAGCAAATTATACCAAACCATCAGGTAAGTGAATCTGGAATACCTGCTAAAGCAAGCATTAGGAATTTTCATATATAATTTAGACCTCTTCTTTCAGGCAAATGAAGAATTATCTTCCTCTATACATAGAGCATTAGATTTGTTTGGTCAATGAAGTGTGTGTGCAGTAGTGATGTATGTCTCTTCCAGACGGAAGCTGTAATAGCCATTGTGTGATATATAAGGTCCCCTTCAACTTACCCCAGTTCTTATGGCAGAATGTATTGAGATGAAACAGCTATAGGGTGAGATCTTTTAAATTGCTATGATGAAGAGAGTCCTCACTTTGTTTACGTAGTTTGACCAAAAGTTCTCTTTATTATGTTGGAACATTGAGCTTCTTTTGGAGTTTTTACCACAGCAAAACTCACCTTCTCCTGAAAGATGCATAAAGTTCCTTCTCTTTGGGAAGAATCAAGTTCGATCTCACTTAATAAAATTTTTGGTCACCCTTGAAAGCTCAAGATACAGCATAAAGTTGTGAAAAAAATTTTTAGTCATGAAGAAACCATATTGGATGACATGACCAATTAGAACTGAGTAGAAAGTAATTTTCCATTTTACTCATTTTATTTGAAAATAATTCAAATTTTAGTAATGTCCTAACACTAACTGAGCAACTTACCAACTTCTATAAGTTATTCATGAAGGAGTTTTTAGAAATTGATTCCTGAAAAGTGTCTCCTATGCAGAGAAAGTTAACTTAAATCTTTACAAGGATTTTAAATAGATATTTAAATTGATTCTACATCAAAAGATAAAAACTACATCATTTATAATTTTATTTTTCTTCTGAGGTTGTTAAAGCTGGGAAGTAGGGGTTAGTGATATAACCAGAACGATGCTTTGATTCAGAAAAGTAAAAGAATATGCTTTTTCTAGTGTTTGGCACAATTTAGTCCATTCACTGAGACCATAAAAAAACAGTCACCCCTTCAATCTCAGTTCCTGCTTTATGAAAAGGGTAATGGTGTTCACTGTAAGAGGGCTATAAGAGTTCATTGCCATTATTATTATTGTTGGCCAAGAAGTAGCTGTAAGGAAATATATCAGTCAAAACTTTAAAATATGTGAGTTCAATGCTTCATGATTTAGATATTTTCCTCCCATCTTTCTGTCAGATACTGTCTGCTAAATTTTGAATTTTTAGCTTACACAGTTGTTAATATATTAAAGTCTAGTACCAAACAAAATTTATTACAATTCAAATCTGATAAAATGATGTACTTGAGGGACATTTATCTCTAGGTAGTACCTTAAAAAAAATTGAGCCTGAGCCCTAATAACACAAACCCAAATTCCCAATCACAAGCCACAGGAGAATTTTCCTTTCCACAATAGTACTCTTATCTCCCCTGACTATCCTGTATTCCAAAGTGATAGCACTTCATGAAGAAATAGGAAGATGGATTCATTCGCCTGCTCTTCTGGTAAGTGTGGAAGCAACTGTGAAAAGATGAGAACTTTCTGCTAAGTTGTTTCATTCATAGCCACATCCCTGACCGGACCCCCAACATTTTTTTAAGTGTCAGGCAAAGAGTGGTTTACTCAGCCTGCCTTCTGTCTTAATGAATCTTTAAGTTAAAATCTTGCAGCTGATGACAAACCTTTCTTGAATATATTTAGGGAAAGTAAAGGAGTAGGAAACTAGAAGTTTTTGCGAATCTACTATTTGTTGGGTGCTTTTCTAAATATTACATTTGAGCCCTCAATTCAAAGAGTTGGGTGTTACTATCCCAAATTTTCAAATGAAGAATCTACTATTTAGAGAAATGAATGAAATTTATGCAACTAATGCTTCTCAGGATAGGATTTAGACGTTGGGTCTCTCCTATGGCCAGACCACATGATCTTTCTAGAGCATCATGCTGCCTTCTTTTACTGAAATAATAATTTAAATAAGTCAAATAACTTATCCCATATCAGTAAACGCCAGCAATCAGTAAAGGCCAGCTACCTCCTTCAGAATATAGTGGTAAAAATTGATAAGATTAGAAACAAGGAAATGGGGGAAGGTATTGGGGTCATTAACACAATGAAAAGTGTATATATAATCTTTGGAAATGCAAAAGTAAGGAAATATGACCAGGGAGGAACATTCTTGCACAGATATAGTTAGATCCAAGTTCACCTTGAGCTCTTCATACTATGAGTTTCAGAATTTTAGCTTTCAATTTGTGAGAAATATTGCATACCTACTTGTTGTCAGATAAGAATAAAATGGTAGACAGACCTAAAAACTAAGCATAATCAGGATAATGTGTTTTTAATAGGATTATCTGTTCAAGGATCTGCTGTTATCACTAGAAGCTTATTGCCCAGGGTGTAGACTGAGAATTAGGAGATAAATACATTAGATTTCTTGCTCTGCCACTCAATAATTGGGAACAAATGTTACCACATGGGTCTTACTTTCATCCTTTATAAAGTGGTGATATGAATATAGATAGTTCTTTCCTACTTGGTGATTCTAAGGATGTAATGTAATAATGCTTTTGAGATCATGGGCCTCTTGGGGTAGATGGCATCCTCTTTCAGCCATGGTTTAGCTCTCTTATTCTAGAAAAATTAATCCAAGCCCAAGTTTCAATAACTATAGAATGGGAATAATAATGGTCTACTCCTCACAGGGCTTCTGATAGGATTAAAAATAAGGTACAGTTCTATATAATTTGTGGTGTGTATGTGTGTGTGTGTGTGTGTGTATGAGAGAGAGAGAGAGAGAGAGAGAGAGAGAGAGAGAGAGAGAGAGAGAGAGAGAGAGATTCTGGGAGTCAAACCCAGAGTCTTAAACATGCTAAGCCAGCTCTCTACCATAGGGCTAGTCCCCTGTCTAAAGTACAATTCAAAGTGTATATAATGCAAAGCTTGGCATATAGGCTCATAAAAGTTAGACATAATTGTAGTTGAATAATATACCCTTAAGCTTTTCACAAGGAAAAATGCAAGTGCAGTACCATTCTGTATTTGACAAATGAGTGAGCTGTTTGCAGTCTTCTTCACTGTAAAAGTAGAATAAACAGTTGGGATTACTGTGGAATACAAAGATGTGTGGCAAACAACATTTTATATCTTTTCAGCTTTCCTCAGCATATGACATTGTACTTTGGGGATCTGTTTGCATTTTGGCTGCTAAGAACACAATCTGACTTAGGGAATACCAGAAAGATGCTGAAGGCAAAGAGAAGTGGCACTGCCCTTCACCAGCCTCCTATCTGGAGAAGAGGTACATGTATTGTGTCAGCTCTACTCATCCCAGGAGAAGAAAGGGTTATTAATGGAGAAGTACTATTAAGAAGACTAAAAAGTGAGTCCCCTCTTTTTAAAAAAATATTAAAACTTAAAAAAAATGCCTACAAACTTGAAGCACAATTAGTGTTGCTTGAGAGATATCCCTTGCATCTGTTCTAGAACTGGTACCTATGTGAACCTGTCACTGGTCGCTTTCTGCACTATTTTCAATTTAGTCTAATTAGTTGTGTTTTCCTGCAAGGATAGGAATCAGTCAGAATGTGGGTAACAATTGTGAAACTATCTTTTGGAGAACTCTTTTGCCTATTAGTTTGGAAGACAACTATAACATCCTATAAATGATAGTCCCCATAAATGTCAGCCATGATAATTCTGCTGATGTCAACAAGCAGAGGTTGGAAGAGCTGTCATAGATATTGGGACTGAATATAGCATATGACATCAAAATCATGACTTTGTAAATATTTCCTTCTTTGCATGCAGATTTAATTATCTTGTACCCCAGAGAAGAGCAAAACTAGGGCCAACATCATTTCAAAGGGAAGAAAAATGTGTTCTTATTTTTATAGCCTTGTAAAAGCAAGGAAATGTCTGAAGGAAGAAAAAAAAATAGTCTTGAAGAAGAATGCAATATGCCCCAATCCAAACTTATTCAAGATGTCATTCCTGGAGAGAATTCTATGCTCTCAGTATTAGACAGGCTGGTTAAGCAAAGGCAGGTTCTACATAGACTGTCATCTGAACATGATATTGATGGATCGTTTTTACAAACAGGCTGGACCGCAATGAAAAGCCTTGTGAATGTGCTAAGACCATTTTAACAGGTCACTGGAGACCAAAGTGCCTGAAGGAGAGAATATAAGCCAAGTCCCATGAACAGTTCATAATATATGAATAAAGAAGCACTTCAGAAGAAAAAAAAACATGTATGTAAGATGAAGACATTCCCAAAGACATTTCTTGTGTCACTAATATCTTCAAGGACCCTTCTAGCTGCAACCTGATTAGGTGTTTCAGGATATACAATATGTTTTCTTCATGACACTCTGATCCATGATTTCTTTTTTTCCCTCTTAATCACATTGAACAGGTATCCATTGTATAAAGAAGGTAGAAGTTTTGTCTGAAATAAGCATAAAGCAGTATAATGAATCAACTCAATGCAGAAACATTCCATGCACGCATGTAACTGGAACTGTTGAGGCCTTTAAAAGACTATAATGAAAGAGAGAATATTAACTGAAAAAATATCAGCCTACTTCCAAATGGGCAAGCTGCAACCATTGCCAACCAATCCCACACACAACCTAATTTCAACACTAAGCTTATGACTCATAAAAGGCATTTAGTCATTCCTTTCTCACTCACCTGACCCAATCCTAATTTTTCTCTGAGTTTTAATAATTAATTGCAAATCCTCAAATTTAAATTTAAGGATTTAAAATATATTATAAATTCTAGCCTAGTTTACTAATGAATCATGATTTAAATCAAGTTTCAGGAAAAGAAATGTGTCACTATGCATGTCCAGAGATTTTAACTTTCAGAGAAGCTAACAGATATAGGATGTTTTTAAGTTACAGGTGAACACTTAAACTAAATGACTATTTAGAATACATTCAAATGAAATTGAAATAAGGCTGAGAGCCTTTATTATTCAAACATAACCCCCAGCTATTATTACTCACATTTGCCTTCCCTGGGATCACAACAGGGAAAAATAGAAAAATGTTTGTGTGTTCATTTATGTAATATTTTTACATCATGTCTTTTATGTATTTTTTTTGAAGGACAACCTCTACAGAACTTTTTGGCAAGCCCTTCTAGGTCTTTGAGGACCTATTGCTTTGGTCATATATTCACTGAACTTTGAGCATCCCTGATGCCATAGTTAGAAGGATGTCCACAAGACAAAGACTTGAGTATCTTTTAGAGTTTCCCTTTTGCAAAGGCACATTCTTAAACACCTAGTTTGACCTTTGCAAAATTCTTAAGAGGTAGACAGGGCAACTAAACCCTGGAGTTTAGCACTGGGATTTATATTTTGTATCAATTACGCTAAACACAGAATGTGCTTAATGGTATTTCTTAAATGAATGATTGAATTATCCCCTTTTAAACAATAAGAAAATCAAGGCTCAGTAAGATTCAGTGACATTCTCAAGGTCTATTTGTTGAAAGTTTACTGCTCAGGCTGGCTTTGAGGAGTTCTGATTATTACTCCTGAATTCTGTACACCCCCTATTTTATTAGGTCTTCCAACCTACTACATATACTACCTCTCAGTATTTATTCTGAGGCTTAAAAAAATACTGATGTGAAAAAAATCATGTTTTGAAATATTGAAATCATAACACTGAATTTTATTTTAATGATCAAAAAAGCTATTAAAATAATAGAACACTCATCATACTTTCCTTTTAGAAGTTTCATTCCTCAAAGGAGAAAATAAAGGCTTGAGAATAACTTTTAAAGCTGAAGTCTTATATATCTATTGAGTATCAGTAACTATAATATGTATTTATATATTATAGTTTTATATATATTATAATTATATGTTATTTATATATAAATATATATTATAGTTATATATATGCAATTTATATATAAATATATATTTATATATGCATATATATATATATATATATATTACTGGAGATGGAACCCAGGGGTACTTAACCTATGAGCCACATCCCATCCCTTTTTTATATTTTATTTAGAGACAGGATCTCACTGAGTTGATTAGGGCCTTGCTAAGTTGCTGAGGCTGACTTTGAACTTAAGATCCTCCTGTCTCAGCTCATGAGCTGCTGGGATTACAACATGAGCCAATGTGCCCAGCAATATTTTTATATTTTTGAGATGTTTTGTTTGCTATATTACTTTTAAGCCCACACAGCAATGTCATTTATTCCACTTATAGATAAGAAAATGGTAAAATATAAAAGACTATCCCCAAGTCATATGTCTTAATTGCCAATTGTCAAACTCCAAGAAATGCTATTTCTAACACAGGACACTCATCCACTGTGAGTTTTATTTTGTATAATGTCCCTTTTAAGCTTGCTGCCTTTGTTTACCTATAATTTTTCTTTTATTAAGAATTCTGGATGAAAAGACACTTGCTGGAGATTACAGGAGAATGCAGGGTGTGACCATGTGAAACTGAGCAGTGCTGACTTGCATGTTGTGCTGTTGATGGAGTTCTGGAGTAATCATGTGAGTGAATGCCCAGCCAGGGCGTGAGGTGGGGCGGGGGCGGGGGGGATAAGCAGAGAGGACCAGAAGTCCTTTTCATTAGAATATCTGTTCTAATAAAAATATTTCAGCAATTAGAAATTAATTTGAATTAGCAAACTCGTTTTTTTTAAAAAGCAAATATTCTGGGAAGATCAAATCTGTAAGTCATAGTAACAATTACTTTAATGATCATGTGAATATCAAGCTGAACACAAGTAATTCAGGAAATGGGAGTTTTGCTTGGCAGAGAGGAATAAGAGATAATTCTGGAGCACTAAGGATATTAAGCCCCAGTGGGGATGTAAGAACTTTGTACGTAGGAAGCATTAAGAAGACTCCATATTTGGGAAGTAGAAGGTAGGGCAGGGGTGACCAGGCAGTTGTTAACAATATCTTAGGGGTTACTCATGCCTCTGGGCCCTGGATAGAATCATGAGTGGCTAAAATTTATACATGGCTGTTACTTCGGATATCTGAATTGCAAATAATTTTTAAGGCTACACTTATATGTCCCTCTGAGTCTGCTCTGCCTCTGCATTTTACCCCAGCTTAATGTTGGTAAGCCACTTTTCCATCAAAACCAGTGTTACCTAATCCACTACTAACACACACATACACACACACACACACACTCACACACACACAAATTGGAGTGATAAGAAGGAGCTAAGTTCTTGACACTTGTCTATGCTAATTTTAAAAGATCAAACACCCACTGTCTTAAGATCCATTCCTCTCTTGCCTTTCTCAACTTCCCTTCTCATTCATCAATTCAACTAGCATTTTTTTATGCTCAAATTATCTGCAAAGCACTGTGCCATATTTAAGATATTTTGAAACAAACCAATAGACTCTGGCATCAAGGAGCTCAAATTGCAGCATGTTGCTGTAATCGCCGTGCACAGAAAGGTAAGAGAGCCAGGAGAAGAACAGCATCAAACTGAGCCTAGAGTTAGGAAACTTTCAAGAGGTCAAGCGAGTTGAGTCTTTATTTTCAGGTGTGATTCAAATTTCTGCAAGTTGTCAACTCAGTTGTTTTTGAGGCTCAGTTTAAGTTCTTGCTAAGTTTAAATTCTTACTACAGGCAAAACTCTTCAGAGGCTGATAAATTTACCCATCATTTTACAATTGAATTTTTGCCATCAAACAACAATAGGTCTGTAGGGAAAGCTTCAGCCATTTTCTCTGTAGTATATCTACAACAAATGTGTATGTGCAAAACAGTCTTATAGCCAAAACAAAACAAAAACAAAAATCCAAGCAAAGCAAAAAAAAAAAAACACACCTAAATTCAGTTTCTACAAAGCTGAAGCATCAAATTTTTGAATTTCATATTTCAAATTCAATTAAATATGCATCTACCACTCTAACAATTAACCCTAACAGTTCTTTATGTAGTCAGTATATAAAAATAAAAGCTCTGAATAATGATTAAGTGGATGAAAAACTAACAGCATGATGAACTGATTTTTCATATTTCTTACTAGTCTGAATCTTGATAAAAGAATAAATAAGATCTGGTTTACATGTTCACTTTCAGGTCATCTAATATTGGAAATATTTTTTCAACATACATGCTTGAAAATGTTTCATATTAAAACTGCTTTGTGAAGTAGCCAACTTAGGAATTGAGCCTATGCCCAAGCTTGTACTCAGATATGTTATCCAGACTTAACCTCCAAGTCATTTTTATGCAAGACCCAGTGGGATCAGGGAGGGATAGCATTGAATTGTTTTGTTGTTATTATTTCAGTCTAATGAAGAAAATAAAAAGTGGTGATAATTCTGGGACTTTTAGCAAGAAAGGGGATGGAACATTGGATGGAAAGGAAGCAGGATCTAGAAGGATGCTGAATGTTGGCTGGCCCCAATGAAGGTGGGTGTAATGGGCCCTGAATTTCAAAGAAAAATAAAAACTTCTTAGGTGACTGATGTTGGCATACTGAACAATTAGAGCAGGTTAACAAGCTGGAAAGTACATTCTTATTCAACTAGCAGAAATCAGTCATCAGGGCTTTCAAGAGATAAGAGAAGCTACTGACAGGCTTTAGCAAAGCAGCTGAGATTGCAGTCACTCCACACTCTTTATACATTTGTCACTGGTGGATGTAAATATTTATGGTTCAGATGACAAACGACTTACCTTATTTGGTGATTTGAAGCTCTGGTGCAATTCCAGGGTCACCAGGGTGGTGTTAAGTTTCCACGGAGATCTGGGCTGGATTAAGGCTGGGGAGTCATAGCAGCTGCAAATGAAAATGTGTCCTAACCCAATCCGCCCCCTAATCCTCCTACTCTCACACATGTCCCCACACTGACTCCCCCACCACCAGAAAAAGAAAATGAAGAAAGTCTGTGCCTTGAGTTTGCAAGGGAGAAAATCTTTCCAATAACTGGAATTTAGGGAAATGTGGAGTGCAAAGAGAACTAAACCAAGCACGTTCGAGTGCATAAAATTAAAACACACCAGCCTCATCTGTTGAACAGCATGGTGCTCTGGCAGTTCATAAGCAAATGTTTAATAATATTTATAGTTCAGCTAAATAAGGAATCAATAAAGAAAAGGGGGGGGGGTTGTCCTGGATGAGATCAACTTGGTGTGCTCTCCCAGATGTTGATCCTAGGATTAGGCTGTGTACGATCACCTGTGGTCCCCAAGGAGTGCAGAACTCTGCAGAGAAGCTCAGCCTAGGGAAGACCTTTAAAGAGATATCCCTTACCTGTTTTTCTACACTTTGACAAACATATGAGCCACTGCTCAGGGAGACAATGATTTTTCTTTTGTTCTCCAACTATGATCTTTGGTTGTAATCATGGAATGCTCAGGGAAAAAAAATCTATTTTAAAGTGAATGAACTTTTTGGGACTAGAACTCTTATCACACTGACTATAATTACAGTACTTTAGGGACCCTTTTGTCCAAATCCTGAGTCTCTAATCTGTTTTCTTAATATTATAAAAATATTATATAGATTGCTTGTTTGTTTATTGCATAACAAATATGACTTTGAGATGGATATTTTTGTAATATTGTAAACAATTTGCTTTAGAGGTATTTATTTATTTTAAGTTGACAAATAGCACATGTTTTTATCATGTGTAACATGATATTGTGCAGTATATATATACATTATAGAATGGTTAAACCTAGCTAATTAAATAAACAAGGCCATGTATTTATCATGTTTGTGGTAAAAACATATAGCATACAATCCACATTTGTAAGAATAGAATATATTGTCATTAGATATAGTTACCTTGCTGCCCAATAGATTCTTGAAACTAATTTCTCCTATCTAACTGTAATTATATATCCTTTGACCAACATCTCCCCATCCTTCTTCCCTCAGAACCACCCCAGCCCCAGGTCACTGAAATTCTGTTTTCTATAAGATCAATGTTTTTAGATTCCACAGAGTGATATCATATGGTATTTGTCCTTCCACATCAGACTTATTTCACTTAACATCCTGTCTCTTGCTTTCACTAGTGTGGTTGGAAATGGCAGGATTTCATTCTTTTAAGGCTGAATAATATATTACTGTATATGTGTACCACATTCTCTTTATCAAGTCATCTATTGGTAGACACTTAGGTAGATACCTGAACTAACATGAACAGTGTAGCTATAAACATAGGACTGCAGATACCACATCTTAATTTCATTTCCATCGTATATAAACCTAGTAGTGGGATTGAGCTGGACCATAAATGGATTTTAAACCCTGAAGTTTATCAGACTGCTGTGTCTCCACACTTAAAACTTCCGTGAGTTTTTCTCTACTTGTTCTTGGGGAAAATAACTAGAAAGCTTTTTTATTTTCTATTAACATGCAGCATGCATTGTATATATGAATGGGATAGTGTGATATTTCAACACATGCATGTATCATGCATTCCATGGAATAACATGAGACATGGAGAATGAAATACTGCTATTTGCAGCAAAAAGGATGGAACTGAAGCACACAAAGTGAAAGCTATCTTTTATAAAGAAAATGTACGAAGGAATTAACTTTGAATCTAAGATTTCCATGAAAAATTATTCTGTACAACAAGTCACCTGCCCTTATATAAGGAGCTTTTTTTTTTTCTATCCAAAATAACAATAGTACAACAGAAAGTGAAATTGTGATGACTACAGTGATGCCCTTCTAGATCCTCCTCTGAGGTGGCACATGTGCTCAAATATTCCTTCAAGAAAGACTTGTCCCAGTCATTAGTGCTCTGGCAAGTAATCAGTGTCCCAGGCAAGCTTCAGCCAGCAGCCTTTTTAGGGATGACTTCAGCTACACAAAATTTCCTTGCCTAAGATCATGTACTTATGAGACCGGCCTACATCAAGTGACTCATGAAGTACTTTATAAATGCCAGGACTTTTCAGCCCAAAGAAGGACAAATTTAAGAGGAGATTTAGTTTCAGAATTTCTCCATTGGGTTAGTCATTGGTTGAGTTTGTTGTCAGGCCTCCATCCTGGCTCAACTACACCTTCTGCCAGATTCTACTTCCTTCGGCTCCTTTCAGTGCATTGATGTGTCTCAGTGTCCATTGAGTCTCCTCCAAGAACCCAGCATATGATGTGTAGTTAGATCCCTGCCAGGACATAGCCTCTAGCTTCAAGGGCAGAAATAATCTTCTGTTGATTTGGGCTCATTTTATTGCACAGTTAATCTACGGAGAATTGTCTCTTTATATGAAAGACTTCTCATTTAGTAGTAGAAATGCCATGTGTTATGGTTTAGAACTGGAAACTTCCCTCAAAGATTTAAATATTGAAGGCTTAGTCTGCAAGGAAGCAATGTTCAGAGGTGGGGCTTTGGGGAAGTGACTGGATCATGAGGCTATGACCTCATGAGTGGTTGAATTCATTTGATGGATAATTTGAATGAATTGTTGGGAGGTGGTGGAAACTACAGTTCATAGGACCTAGTTGAAGGGAGTGGGTCCTCAGAATGTGCCCTCAGGGACTATATCTTGTCCCTGGACCCTTCTTCTTTCTTTGATTCCCATATACCATGAAGTGAGCAGTTTTTCTGTACCATGTCTTTCTGTCATGATATTTTGTCTCACTACAGGTCTAGGAACAGTGGAGTCAGATGAACATGGTCTGAAACCTCTGAAACCATGCTCAAAATAATTCTTTTATTTAAGTTGTTTTTATCAGGTATTTTGTCACAGAGGTAGAAATCTGACCAATATACCACCATGAGGGAAGTCTAACTTAATTTCCTTTTATCTCAATCTCAGCATCTGTTGAGCTTCTAAGATTAAAACATGGGTACCACATTTATAGAATTCAACATAGGTAAATAAAATTTGGTAAAGATGACAATTTTCATAGGAACTAACATGCATAGACACTGGTTGAGCTTGTCATTTTTGGCATTTCCAATTTAGTCAACCTTGCTTTTATCTATGTTTTCTGCATTTCTTTATCTTAAGCCCCCAAATCAAACCTGTCCCCAAAAATGGATAATTTAAGAAACTCTAAATCACTGGCTAATCATGATAAGCCTTATTTATGGTTCCACTCAAAACATAAGTGTCCTACTTTCTTGGTGATTTGTTTTTGACTAATTTCTTTTGATTTGTTTTCTTAAGAGTAAATTCGAATTATGTAGTTTAAAAATGCACCAGGAATAAATGTTCTCTTCTCAAATTCCAACTCTGCTTATGAAATCCTGGATCCTATTTGTACCTCCCCACTGGCTCTCACTGACATAGAGATTGTTGCACACTGCTATACTTAATTATGGTTTAATGACCTGAGCCTTTGATTTCCTTGGAAACTTTGGATACAATACTCCCAAGATAGCTATAAATAATCTGCTACTTAACTTTTCCCCATATTTCAACATGTATCCTTTTCTTGACTTGATGATTCCAAGTGGCATGGATTGGGGCCTCTTCTCCAATTTGTACCATGTTTTAGTAAGTCTTCCCTCCACCCCAAGTTACCAAAGTCATCTTAGTGTTCATGGATTGAAAATAATTGGTAATAAATCTGGCCTAGAACAATAAAGATATCCTGAATGTCCTATCACTCAGTTAAAGAATACAATAAAGTTAAGTAAGGTACTGTTCTAAGCATCTAGAGGTTATATTAACATGCTTCCTCTATGGCCCGATTTCTTCATAATTATAAGCAAAACTTTTTAATCAGGAAAATTACTATCTTTGTTTGCAACCATATATGAGAAATTGAGATCTGTGTACAGCTCAGACTAGATTTTTTTCAAAAATATCTTAACTGATACATACACATTAAAAATGTACATATTAATGGGGTATTAGGTAATGTTATTATACACATATATAGTATATCTAGACATGAGTAATATTTAAATCAGTTTAAATATGTTTATCTCCTCAAACATTCATCCTTTCTTTATCATGAAAAATTTCAGTCCTTTCCTCAGGCAATTTGAAATGTGTAGTATGGTGTTGTTATCTCTAGTCATCCACTGTGCAATAACAGCACACTAGAGATTCTTGCATTTGTCCAACTGCAACTTTGTACCCACTCATCAAAGCTCCCCCTATTCCATCCTCCCCTTTCCATTCCAGCCTCTGGACACCACCATTGTACATTCAACTTCTATAGAATTTTTGTTTAAGTTTCACGTAAGAGTGAGATCCTATGGTACTAGTTATTACATACCAGGCTTATTTCAATTAATACAGTGATCTCCATGTTGCCACAAATGACAAGATTTCTTTTTTTATAACTAAATAGTATTCCATTTTGTGTCTGTACTACATTTTCTTTATCCACTTATCAGTTGAAGGACACTTAGCCATTTCTAGGCTACTGGAAATAGCTGCAATAAACACCAGAATGCAGATGTCTCCTTGATGTTCTGATTTCACTTCCTTTGTACATATCAAATAGTGGGGAGACCATGTGGTGGTTTTATTTTTCACTGATATGAGGTGATCTGGTTTTCATAATGGCTGTACTAGTTTACATTTCTACCAACAGTGTACAGGGTTTCCTTTTCTCTACATTGCCTATACTTAGCTTTAGTTTTTTTGTTTGTTTGTTTGTTTGTTTTTTGATAGAAGCCATTTTTATTCATTGCCCACTAGATTCTTGGTGCTGAGTCACTTTTAAAATTAAAACTGTATCTTTCAAATTAGATACAAATTCAAAGTATTCTGAAATCCTATTCATAATATCCTCAGAAAAGACATCAATTGTCATATTCTGTCAAATAAACTCCTTCTTTATACAACTATGCTAAAGTATCAAAATGTACAATAAAATCATCAAATGACAAGGTTGACTCAAGTACTCTCCCCGCCTCTCCCCAGATTTATATTTTAATTCTTCTTTACAATTAACAATCTAAGTAATTTTATAAAAGAACAAAGGTACACCAATCATCCCCTTCCCTGTTGCTATAATTATCTTGTGTCAGCTATTAGAAATTTTGCCACATTTCACTTCACAAGAAAAACTAAACAAGCAGATTTTGGATTTCTTTTCTTACCTCCAGAGGGTAGATCAGATGATAATACCAGTCAAGGAAGATCATTAGCAGAGGCAAGAATCTCTTTGCATTCTTATCCCCAAATGGCCTGGTTATGTTCCTAGAATAAAATGTCTTTTCTACCCATAAATAATTCCCAGGGGGGGAAAAATAACCACCCAATAGCTTGATGAGATTAAGGGGTTGTGGGGGAGGCACCTTTAAATGGGTCTCCCCCAACCTTTGCAAAGCACAAGTCTTTATTTCTCTTTACATGAACACTAACTTCATTACAGATCTGATCCAACACAAAGCACAGATTCCAATTCAACTGGCCTACCCTGAGTGGGAAAATAAACCGGGGGGAAAACAGAAATCACTGCCAAATCAGAGTTCTCTCCATTAAGAAGATATAATATGCACAGCATACATATTCTGTGATTATTAAAAGCGTGGAATAATATTCACATTTGTAGGACCTTAGCATAAAGAAAAACATTCTATTAAATAGAAATGAAAGAGTTAAGTAACCCTTTTAACATTTAAAGAAATTCCCAGAATTTAGCAAAAAAAGCAAAAACGTGTACATTAAGGCAGTTTTGTTTTTTTGGTTTTTTTTTAGATTCCTTTAAAATGATTGTGGCAATGGCAGGCATGCTCTGGTGACAAAGGACATAGATTTGCCACCCAGATGAGATTCATTTCACTGGTTACCTCTTTGCCTTATTTCTAAAAATTTCCTCCCTATTTCATTTCCTAAAAATGATGGCATGTCCCTCTCCTGCTTACATCCATCAAAGCTCATTTTTGGAACTTTTGCATCCTGTTGCTGTGCTTGACTAAATGGAGTCTTAACCCCTTTTATCTTTTTGGAATTATATCACTTGGCCAGACAATCCTCTTTCTGTCTGGAGTCTCAGTGGCTGGCTCATTCCTTATATATATATTTTTTTCATTAACCTTTACCATCATCAATATTGGCAGAAAAAATGTACTTATAACAGAAGACGTACATTTAAAAAATGTAAAAGATATTTATTTTCTCTGAAGTTCAAACTTCACGTTTCTGGGAAGGAACTGGAGCCGTTAGGGAGTGTTGAGCTAAATGGCTTGCATGGAGTAAAATCTCCTGGCTTTTTAAGGGGTGCATTGAGGGGACAGAAAAGGTGGGGATGCCAGAGGAAAAGGGCTTCCTAAAACACACTGTCAGTTGGAGAGTATGGTTTTTCCATGCATTAAAGTCCTTAGGCATATATAATTTTTATTGTCAAGTCTCTGGTAATATAAAGATGACACAGGCATCTTGAAAATTAATATCTAAAAAAAGTTTCTGGCCCCAAATCTTAGTGCAGAGGTTGAAGGAAAAAAAAAAAACACAACTCATCTGACTCTGCACATGTAAATTTGTGAATGGTTGAAAGAAGAGCCTTAGCTCCTGTTTCGTTTTTTAGTTAAAATTCTTGCAACTCTGTCACTGAACATCTTGAGTTTGTTTTGCATGTCATCAACTGTATGAGATGAAGATTTTTTTTATCCTTTATTAACTATACAATCAAAGTCTCAGGCCCTGCATGATTCCCCCAAATTTGTGGCTTTCAGATCAGCAGTGCCCTACTTCAAGAAGGAAATTGCTTTCAGCCAATATTATTCAAAGAGTCTTGTTTCCATTTTATCTTTTATTTAACGCCACTGTGTCATCTAGGGCCTGTTCACAGGGACTCCAATTATATGATAGGCAGCAACCGGTGACATTTTTCTCTCTTGTTTTCTCATCTGATGGGCACAAGTTAAAAATTATTTTCATAAAAAATTAGAAGCCAGCATAGTGGTTGGGGCAATTTACATGATGTCTATGAAGATTTCGGTGAAAGCATTTTTTAAAAGTTCTCTCTGAAATGAAGAAGTTTGCAAAATTACCTGAAGGGTGCCTACAGCCATGGCTTAAATCACCTAAATTATCTCTCTCTTGATCCCCCGATGACTGATAGACTGATAGCAACCTGCTATGTCTGGTGTTTGAACAAAGACCCTAGATTACATCCTGGCAGGAAAGTACAAATAAGCCATGGGTTTTCTTTACTCTTGCTGCCCTGGCTCAGTCAACCTTGGACAGACACTGGTTATAAAATCCTGCCCAAAAGTTGTTTGAAAAAAGTTACAAGATGATCATCCTGCAGGAATGGAAAACATTACAGAAATGTTGAGGCTTGTCTTTCCTTTTTTTCTCCCCTCTACCCGGGTCTGAGGCTTGGTGATGACAACACTAAGCCCTTAGTATGGGCCACATGTTGCATTTTACTGAGCTTATTAGCTCCTTGTTACAACCCTATGAAGTGAGCACCATCATTCCTACCTGACAAAGAAGCTGAAGTGTGAGAAGTTGGGCGACAAATACAAATTTACACACAGAAGAGCAGGTGAGTTCAGGGCGACATCCCAGAAAGCAAAACTGAAAAACTATGCCTGTGACTACTTCACAGCATTCAATACTCATGTTCAGCTATTATCTAACCACCTTTCTAGGTTTCATGGAGTGCATGATCATGGCAGAAAATATCAATAGCATAAAGAAATAAAAATAAAATATTTGCATAATTGCCTCACTTGAAGACTATTCTCTTAATATCTCATTTATTCTCCTTTGGAATTCACATTTCCTTTCTCTCACTCATTTTTAGTCATTTAATATCCTACTTTTCAATTTGGCATCATGAGACTTTTAGGTCATTAAATATAATATTCTTCAAAACACTGATCTCGATGGTAACAAAATCTTCTATCAAGTAGCTGTATTTGACATATATTTATGCTGAGAAATGAGATATTTTCCTTTTGAGAAGAAAAGTATCTTATTCCCTTCTTCCCCTCACAGATACCAGCTGTGAGTATATAACTCAGACCTGGTCTGGTTAAAGTGTCACATATTTTAGTGACTTTTAGATACTCTGTGGGTATTGATAAGTTGATAAGCCTAGAGTTCTTAAAGAGAGGTCATCTAGAGTGGCCATATCATTGAGGACAGATGGCTGAGCACTGAGAGCTAGAATCTGCCATTATGTTGCTTGATATCTAAATTGAACCTTGCCTGATGGTAGTTTTAACTCTGAACTTTCACTTATGTGAAACAATAAAATTTCTTTATTGCATGAGCAGCAAAGTCTATGACATGGTAGCATGTTTTAATGGTTAAGGAATAAAAGCGAGATCAGTATGGTAAGTGAAATAAAGAGACTGCCAGAAAATAAATGCACAGAGACTCTACAGGGCAAAAATCACACAGGAGCACCAGGGTTTAATAAGGAATAAGGGTATAGGACCTTTACACCAGAAAGAAATCAGCCATTGGGGGTTTCTCTGCAGATAAATGAAATGTTTTAAAAGATGACCTATCATTTTATTGGGAATGTCTGGGGGAAGCAGTGCAGAAAGATGAATAAAAAGATATTACAATAATCAGAGGAAAGATAATACCTATTACCAGGACTCTGCCTAGTTACAGCGGGAAGTGGTCAGATTCTGGGTATATTTTAAGATGAAATGAATAGAATTTGTAGAAATTAACATGTTGGTGTAAAAGAGAACAAGAGAGGAGTCAAGGATGATTTTATGTTTTTTGCTACTAGCAAGTGAAGACAGGGGCTGTTATCTGGTGAGATGCGGGAATTCTGCAGGCAAACAGATTTCCAGAAGGAGCAAAACCTGTTTTCCACTTGTTAAGACTGAGATTCACTTTAGTTATCTGGGTGGAGATGTTGAGATCTCCCTTAGAGATCAACATGGATATGCAGATTTCAGAACAGGAAAGGAGGCTAGGGATGTGAAGGTGGGCATTGTCAAGATAGCAATGCTATTTAAATCCCTGAGGTTAGTTAGTGAGGCAGAGGAGAGGACCCAGAACAGAGGCCTGAGTCATTCTAGCAACTGGAGGTTGAGCAGATAAGGGAGAACCAGAAAAGACTTGAGAAGCCAGTGAAGTAAAAAAGCAAATTGAAGAGAGTAGTGGATGTAGTACATTATTTGTTATAGATGCAAAGTTTGTGATCCATCTACCCCCAAAACTCACATGTTGAAATTACACCTCCCATTGGGATAAAATTTAGAAGAGAAACCTTTGGAAGATAGAGATAGGTTAGACCATGAGAGTGGATCCATTATGATGGGTTCAATGGCCTTGCAAGAAGAGAAGAAGGTCAGGACCTTGCTTTCTCACTTCACCGTCTGACTACACAGTGAAAAGATGGCCATCTGTAACCAGGAATTGAGCCCTCACCAAATCCTGGATCTCCTGGCTCCTCAATCTTGGAGGCTTTAGCACTGTGAGCAATACATTTCTGTCATTTAAGTGACCCAATCTGTGGAATTCTGTTATGGTAGCTGAAAGTGACTACAATACTAGTAGAGAAAGTTTATCGAGAAGGAAGGAGTGACTGTCAAATACCATAGTTACTTGAATAATGATAATGAGAAAGCTCAAAAGCAAGATGATTAACCATGGAAATAGGGACAGCTACATGGACATAGGACCAGTGCAGGCTCATGGGGTGCAGTGCTTGGTGTTTTATGCACCCTGGTGATGCCGATCTTTCTTTTAATTTTTTTAATTTGAGTTTATTGTAGTAGGAATATTGAACATGAAATTTACCCTTTTAACAAATCTTCAATACAATATTGTTAACTACAGGTATGGTGTTGTATAGTGGATCTCTAGAGCTTATTCTTTTTGCTTACCTAAAATATAATGTTTGTTCATCTGCAGCTCCTCATTTTCCCCTTCCCCAGCCCCTGGCAATCACCATTCCCTTCTTTAGATAACTCAGTATTTGTTCTTCTATAACTGGCTTGTTAGACTTAGCACAATGTCCTCGAGGTTCATCCATATTATTGTATTTTGTGGAATGCAGGGAAATGTAGGTCAATATAAGGATAGGGCCATCTTAAAATTCTTAATAATTTAATCTTTGAATTTGTGTTTTATAAGAAGTCCCACGGGGCGCTGGGGTATTAACTTGAGGCTCGATTCCTCAGTTTACATATGATTTGTCTTCCTGGGTTTTTCTGCTTTCTGATGAGAAATTTTAAGCTGTCACTCACACATCTCCGATTGACTGCTGCCACAATCACCACCTGCCTCCAGCAGGGTCCTGGGCATAGAGAAGGTGGAATCGGGCACATGCCCTCTGTGTTGAATCTCAGGGTGGAGTCCTAGACACTCACTTGTGAGTATCTCTGTGTTTGAGGGCAGTGACACTATATGGCAAATTCAAAGCTTTAGTAGAGAAACCTAGGTTTAGAAAAAAAGCAAGATTATTCCTGTTTTGTGAAAAAAAAAGGGCCCCTTAATTTCCTTTTGGACCAGATCCCACAAGTTATGCGACCAGTCTTACATGAAAAGTTCATTTCAATACTTTAAGGAATGAATACATAGTTAGAATAAAAAAAGGGCAAGAATAAATTGCTTTCATGTGAAGAAGGATTTTTGAAGTTAAACTAGAATGAATGTGCACTTTGTTCTATTTCTTTGTTGGGAAAGGATGGGTTAATTTTGAGTATTTTTGAATGTCAGTGGGTGGGAATCAATGGATAGGGACATAATAGGGAAGCAAGAACTGATGGAACAAAGCACTGGAGAGGAAAGAGAAGACAGAAGGGTCTCACCATTTGGATTCCTTCAGGCAGAATGGAAGCATATTTAATACTAAGTAACCAGTGAATAGACTGGCTGAGCATCTTTCTTTAGGAAGTGCTAAAGAGGTAGAGAACAGCTAAAATAAAACTTACCTTCAGAAAATGGATGGCAATGTTTGAAAAGGAGTATGAATGTAGACCAATCTCAAAGACTAGAGTGGATATAAACCTAGGTTTATGACCTGGGGCCTGAATATATTCATCCCTTTAAAACAAACAAACAAACAAAATCATTATGAGAAACAAGGAGCAAAGGAAAAGGATGTGGGGGGCGGTTAAGAGAGAAGTCACATTTGAGAGAGGTGTACCAGGCAGTGGGGGGCTCTGTGGGAGGTCCTGCGGCATGCATTTGCAGTAGTCTGGTACTTTGCACTTAGCAGATGTTTGGCAAAAAAATTGGCTGAACAAATCTGCAATTGGGTAGCCCCATTTTGGAACATTAAGTAGTTTCTGTAAATGCACAAGACTAGGGATGACTGGTGTACATAGACACCCATGGCTGCAAATTGGCATGAGTGAAAATGGCAGGCCTCTGCCCATTTCTAACAGACTCACATTCTGTGATTCTCATCTTCACAATCTTCACTCCAAACACTACTTGCCACTCAGGATTCTTCAAAAGCACGGTGGTTTCTTCACCTACTTCTACCTTTGCACATGCATGTAACTCCTTCCCAGCTTAAAGCGCTCTCTGATTGGGCTCAAAGTCCAAGTCCAGCTTCTGTGAAACCTCTTCTAGCAATGACTTACATAGTTGTGTTGTCACAGTAACTTACACATAACTCCATAATTAGAACTCATACATGCTATTTTAGTTAATTTTTTTTATTTTTTTCCCCTCTATTGTACGATATCACTAAGTGTGGACATGTGCATGTAGCCCAGGTATGTAATTCAGGACATAAAGTTGATGCTCAATAATTATTTCTGGACTGACTGATTCATTGGCTACATGAATGAGAGGCCAATTAATCCTTGAAAAGGAGGAGAATGAAACTCAAAAGACAACCTGGGAAGGAGGAAATAGAGTGACAGCAATGGGCATTTGCTGTTTATTCCCATCCTTTATCTTATTGACAGAAACATTTTTTAGAAAGTAATATCTTTCCCATGGCTTCTCCATGTCATGAATACCATCTCAAATTTAATTGACTTCACTTTCAATGTGGAAGAATTCAACCTGCCTCTGGCAGCCATCTTGAAGAGCCACCCTGAAGAGTGAACCAAGCAGCACAGAGCAGAATCTGTCACACATTTCCTCTAAGTATTTTTTTTTGTTTGTTTGTTTGTTTTTTTCTGGTTGCATACACTCACTCTTCATTGCTCAAAGTGTGTGGTGTTGGGTGCTGTATTATCTATAGCACAGACATTCTACCTGCATCAGAATCATGCTGGTCTTCTCACAGGGTTTGGAGCCAGAGAGAATCCCAGTTCTTAGGATTTGACTCAGTGAAAATAAGTTCTGAGGATCAGTAGGATGTGATGACCATGACTGCCATTGTCTTGTGACCTATCTGCAGCTGGGCCTCCAATACAGGTTAAGACTCAGGCCTTCTTCTGCCTGTGCTTTTTTAAGTTCAGACCTGTGCAATTCTCTGTTCTAATTCACTGGCACATTCAGGACCGGTTCATCTCTTTGATATATATATCAAAGAATTTTTGGAGAATCATGTGAGAGGGGCAAGTAAAATTTTAAGTAGAATAATTTTTAGCATTGGAGGGTATTGAGGTTTTGAACATAGTCTAGTCCATATGTATTTGATACTATTACTAATAAAACTAGCCCCACTGCTGCTTCACATGCTGCAAATACTAATAGTACAATAGTACAATTGCCAGAGAATAAGATTGAGAGAAAGAGAGAAACAGATACAGTATGGAGATAGAGTCCTGTCTTTCTCTTTTAATTCTGAAAAAAAAAAAAAACTCTCTGTGTGTGTGTGTGTGTTATGTGCATCACTGACCCAGTGAAACGAATTGAGATATATTACATATTTTCAATACATACAAATGTCTAAAAACCCATCCCCTTGGATAGAATTGAAATAAATCATGCTAGTTCACATAGCTTTCAAATCTTTATTTGAGTATCTTAGCTTGGACAAAGAACAGAGCGCAGGGCACTGACTGCTTCTTTGTCAGTGATCACCTTTCCCAAGCCCCTTCTTGTATCCATTACCATGTCAAACCCTGTGAGCTGCCAGCCCTCCTGTCAGAGCTCGGCTAACCTCGCCTCCTGCTCCTGCTGAAACATTGCCAAGAGTGGGTGATGGCTGTCCCTGCAGGGCCTTCTTTTTTACTACTAACTCTTCCTCTCTGCCACTTCCCTGAAGCATCCTGGAAACTCTTCCACCAATAAAAAAAAACCAAGGGGCACAGGCTTAGAGGTATTATCTGTGACATTTCAGAAGGGAGAGAAGAGTTGAAAATGTTTTTTGCTGTCTTTCCCTGTCTCTCCAGAGAGGACATTGGTAGAACCTTTGAAACAGTAAATAAACTTGAAATCTCGGGTGTTCAAAAAGCTCTCTGGCTAGTCACAGAAGCATGTTCCCTGGCACAGTCTCCAAATGCCTGCTCAGAGGAAGGTTCAACTACCTCCTCAGGCAAGTCCTGAGTAATTCCCAGCTGTGAGAGCTGTAAACCCTTCTTTTCTTCTCCCTCAACAGAGGAGAGCTTCCTAGATGTAATAACCTTTGACCCAGACTGGAGTGCAACATGATTCCCTTCTGAGAGGGCCCTTGGAAGTCTCCTTGCTACAGGGAATGCCTAATAGCCCTGTTCAGCTTGATCGACAGCTATTTTGCCATCATGCTTAATACGGTTTGTCTAAAACAGGTATCATTTTTTTTTCTGATGAAGGAAATTGGCATATCGTATGTCGGCAGCTTTTAAAATTTGAATATGAGGTGAAAATTAAGAAGAGTATTAAAAGGAACTCTGATATCCATCCTCCCCAAATTGTTATTGTAGTCGTTCTCACCCTTCCAAACACTGTCACATATCCATTATGCTGTCATGGATCAGTGTACAATTGACAGAGAATAAGATTGAGACAGTCCATCAATCTAATGTCACACCGTGTAATAAAAGTCTACAGAAACCCTGTAAATGCTAGTTACACAGCCAGATACAGCTCCAAAGTGCCGATCGGTATAAAATGTTCTAAATGGCTATAAATAGGTAATATGTCCTAAGGAAAATCTGACTCCTTAGTAGTATTGAAAAGAGAAAATAGCAGAAATTACTGATTATTACCAATGGAAATAAGGCCAGAGGGCACTTGCATGAGGAGATGGGTCTAGGGAGATAAATGAAAAGGAGATAACCTTATGTCAAACAATATTTCTGATTCACTATTTATAATGGACTATGTGCTTAAGGCCTTTTTGAGTACAGGAGAAAAAATTACAATCTTCACTGAAATCGCAAAAATTTAAAAATCTTATCTATCTAGTCAATTCTTCACTTGGAGGAGTTTCTGTACTTGATGAAAAGCTGATTTACATTAGTTCATTTTATTTATTGATTTATTAACAGCTAAATTTAAATTAATTGCCTACAGGTATCAGAGTATTTAACTATTATTCTATAAGCTTTTAAGGAATGGCTTTTCCTTCTAAAATAGACTTCCCTTCATTGTTTGTTGGCTTGTAAGTTCACTTTTGTTGATTGTCTACTTATAAGTACTCTGATAATCTCGTAAACAATAATCACATATGAAGATAGAATTAAAAATTTGTGGGGAGACTAAAAACATCTGCTAACAGATGTGTATTGCTTTTTCAAACATCCAGACAATGGTTTGAGTGAGATTGACAATATCATGGCTGTTAGAGCATCAGCTTTCAATGTCTGTAACCAAAATACGCACACACTTACATTTAAGTAAATCAATGTAGTCAGCTCTGTTGGTCCATGAGGATACACAGATTTAACATTTACCCCCTGAATATCATTTAAATAAATGCTTCATCATTTGTTTAGCCTAGCAATTTTATAAAAGATGCACTACATTTTAAAGTTAGGTGATGTATCAATCAGTACTCTCCAAAGAAATAGAAATAATTTGAGTCTCAAAAGCAGAATTCACTGTCAAAGGTAAGGAGATTTCTAAATTGTAATTAACATTGATGGATTTCTAAAAGGATTTTCATTTAACACCCAATAAGATGTGTCTAATTTTGTTTTCTTATATCTTTGTAGGATTTAAATGTTCCTGTATTTTTGTCAATCTGATAGATGAAAACATGGCTTACTTCACATTTTCTTGACCTAGAACTAAGAAAGTTATATTTTTATGTGTTTTTTATATATTGTCCATTTTTTTATAAGACGCTCTTAAAATAATACACAAAGGTTAATTTGGAGTCAGACCCAAAACAATGAAAATGTTGCTCATAAGACATCCAAGTCAGAAAGAAAGAAATTTGTTCACAGATATCACTTTTGGGGGGTGGAGGGGATACAGGAGATTAAACCCAGAGGTGCTTTACCACTGAACTACAAGCTCAGCTCTTTTTATTTTTATTTTTCAAAATTTGAGACAAGATATCTCTATGTTGTCCAGGCTGACCTTGAACTTGTGATTCTTCTGTCCCAACCCTATGTGTCACTGGGATTACAGGTATGTGCCCTGCACCCAGCCATGATTTTTTATCTTAAAAATGACAAAAACAAAAACAACTAAATATCCCACCCAAAACTTTACAGAACTAATAATCAAATTGGATAATGTTTCAGGTTTCAAAATAACACATAAAAATTAATTATTTCTCTACAATAACAATGAAATGACCAAAATTAACTTAAAAATACAGGACCAATTATAGTATTGTAAAAAAACAATAAAATACTTAGGAATAAATTTAACCAAGAAGGTGAAAGATCTGTAAACTGGAAACTATAAGGGATTGATGAAAGAAATTGAAGAAGGCACATATAAATGGAAAGAAATCCTGAGTCTGTGGGTTGGAAGAATTAATATTATTAAAGTGTGCAAGTTATTTAGAGTGATCTAGAGATTTAATGCAATTCCTATCCAAATTCTAATATCATTTTTCATAGAAACAAAAGATGCTAAAATTCTTATGATGCTACAAAAGACTCTGATAGTGAAAGCAAGCTTAAGGAAACAGAAAAAAAAATAGAGGAAAAGTCATCACACTTTGTGATTTCAAACTATATTAACAAGCTGCAGTAAAGAAAGCACTGTGGCACTGGAAAAAAGAAAAGAAAAAGAACAACCACAACAATAAGAAACAGACACTATAATCTCTTCGATAAATGATGCTGGGGCATAGGAGCACAGGCCCAGGGCAGGCCCAAGACTGCCCCACCACCACCACACAAAGTGGAGGATCACACTGTGGTTCCCCATTTACCAAGAGTCACTCTCCAGCCCTCTTCCATCTTGTGACACTGCAGTGATCACCATAACCTTCAACATGCTGTAGCCTCCACCTTGGGACAGCAGACAGGGCCTAGAGGCAGCTGCCCTCCACAACATAGCCCGCCACAGCACTACATCTCTGAAAAGGCAGCCCAAAGCCATTGTAAGGCTCACCCTTTTAGCACCATTGCTGAAAGTGGGTGCACCCATCTTGGGACACCACCATTGCTATCTTGAGTTATCTCCACTACCATTGCCACTATCTTTAATTGCAGTAACATCCATCATGGGACACTGGCCGGAGACTGGAAGCCTAATACCAAGGTCAGATACAGGTAATCTGCAGGGACACTATAAGATTAGAGGGTAGAAAGGCAGACACATAGACAACATAAAAAAAAAAAACAAGGGAAGAAAGTACCCCAAATGAACCAAGATACTGCGAGTATAGAATCCATTGATGTCACAGTTGATGAAATGTTGGAGAAGGAGTTTAGAATGTACACAATTAAAATAATCTGGGAATTAAAGAAGACAGCAAATGCAGGTAACCATTGATCATACCAACAAAGAGATAAGGGAGAAAATACAGGTAGCAAAAGATTACTTCAAGAAAGAGATAGAGATTCTGAAAAAAAAATCAGAAATTCTTGGCACAATATATCAAATTAAAAAAACTCAACAGAAAGCATCACCAACAGACTAGATCACTTGGAAGACAGAACCTCAGATAATAAAAACAAAATATACAATCTTGAAAATAAAGTTGGCCACACAGTGAAGATGGTAAGAATCCATGAACAGAATATCCAAGAATTATGGGATAGCATCAAAAGACCAAATCTAAGATTTATTGGGAAGGAGGAAGACACAGAGATTCAAACAAAGGAATGCACAATCTCTTCAGAAAACAATATCAGAAAATTTCTCAAACATGAAGAATGAATTGGAAAATCAAATACAAGAGGCTTATAGGACACCAAATGTACAAAATTACAACAGATCGACACCAAGGCACATTATAATGAAATGCCTAGCATACAGAATAAGGATAGAATCTTAAAAACTGTAAGAGAGAGGAATCAGATTATATATAGGGGGGAATTAATTCAGATCTCAGCAGATTTTTCAATCCACACCCTTAAAGCCAGGAAATCCTGGAACAACATATACCAAGCTCTGAAAGAAAATGGATGCCAACCAAGAATCTTATATCAAGCAAAATTGAGCTTTAGATTTGATAATGATATAAAAACCTTTTATGTTAAACAAAAGCTAAAAGAATTTACAGTGAAAAAGGCTACACTACAGAGCATTATCAACAAAATATTGCAGTAGAGGAAATGAAAAACAACAATAAAAATCAGCAAAGGGAGGAAATAAACTAAAGGAAAGGCCAGTCAAAGGAGAAATCAAGTCAAGTTAAAAAACAAAAATAAACAAAAATGACTAGGAATACAAATTGAATTTAAATAATAACCCTGAGTGTGCCTAAACTCATCAATTAAAAGACATAGACTGGCAGATTGTATTAAAAAAAAATAAAGACCCAACAATATGTTCCCTTCATGAGACTCATCTTACAGGAAAAGACATCCAAAGACTGAAGGTAAAAGGGTGGGAAAAACATATAGTTCACATGACCACATAAACAAACAGGGATTTCCATCCTAGTATCAGATAAATTGGACTTCAAACCAAAGTTAGTGAAAAGGGATAAAGAAGGACATTTCATACTGCTCAAGGGAGTCATACATCAACAAGACACACCAATCATAAACATCTATGCCCCAAACAATGGGGCATCTCTGTATATAAAGCAAATGCTTCTAAACTATAAGAATCAAATAGACCACAACACAATAATACTAGGTGACTTTAATACACCTCTCTTACCACTGGATAGATCTTCAAACAAAAACTAAATAAGGAAACTATAGAATTTAATAAAACATTCAATAATTTAGACTATATATATATATATATATATATATATATAAAATATTCCATCCATCAATGAGCAAATATGCTTTCTTCTTAGCAGCACCTGGATCCTTCTCCAAAATAGATCATATGTTATGCCACAAAGCAAGTCTTAGCAAATACAAAACAATAGAGATACTACCCTGCATCCTATCTGACCATAATGGAATGAAATTAAACATCAATGATAAAATAAAAATAGAAGCTACTCCAGCTCCTGGAGACTAAACAATATGCTATTGAATGATGCATGGATAAAAGAAGAATTCAGAAAAGAGTTAAAATTTCTTAGTGGTAAATGAGAACTCTAATACAACTTATAAAAATCTCTGGGACACTTTTCAGACAGTACTACAAGGAAAAAGTTCATTGCACTAAGCTTATTCATTAAAAAATAAAAAGTCAAAAAATAAATTACCTGATATTATATCTCAAAGCCCTAGAAAAAGAAGAACAAACCAATAACAAAAGTAGTAGAAGACAGAAAATAATTAAAATCATGGTGGAAATCAATGAAATTGAAACAAAAGAAACAATCCAAAAAATTGCAAAACAAAAAGCTGGTTTTATGAAAAAATAAATAAATCTGACAAACCCTTAGCCACCCTAACAAAAAGAAAGAGAGAGAAAACTCAAATTACTAAAATTCAGGATGAAAAAGGAAATATCACAACAGACAATACTGAAATACAGATGACACTTAAAAACTATTTTGAAAATTTATACTCCAGTAAAATAGAAAACCTCTAAAACACCAACAAATTTCTACAGGCATATGATTAACCCAAACTGAGTCAGAAGGACATACACAATTTAAACAGATCAATTTCAAGCAAGGAAATAGAAGATGCTACCAAAAGCCTACCAACTAAGAAAAGCCTGGGACAAGACAGATTCTAAGCTGAGTTCTACAAGACCTACAAAGAAGAATTAATACCAATACTTCTCAAATTATTACATGAAATATAAAATGAGGGTACCCTTCCAAACTCCTTCTAGGAGGCTAGTATCATCCTAATACCAAAACCAGGCAGAGAAACATCAAGGGAAGAAAATTTCAGACCAATATCCCTGATGAACATAGTTGCAAAAATTCTCAATGAAATTCTGGCAAAAAGCATACAAAAACATATTTAAAAATAGTGCACCATGATCAAATGGGGTTCATTTCAAGGATGCAAGGTTGGTTCAACATATGGAAATTAATAAATGTAATCAATAGACATAAAGATACGAATCATGGGATTATATCGATTAATGTAGAGAAAAAATTTGATGAAATACAGCACCCTTTCATGTTCAAAACACTAGAAAAACTAGGGATAGGAGGAACATCCCTCAACACTGTAAAAATTGTCTATGCTAAACCCAAGGCCAACATCATACTAAATGGAGAAAAATTGGAAGCACTCCTTCTAAACACTAGAACAAGACAGGGATGCCCTCTTTCACCACTTCTATTAAACATAACCCTTGAAACTCTAGCCAGAGCAACTCAACAGACCATAAATAAATAAATAAATAAATGGATACAAATAGGAAAATATGGACTCAAACTATCATTATTTGTCAATGACATGATTCTATTAGAGGATCCAAAAAAGTCCACCAGAAAACTTCTAGAATTAAAAACTGAATTCAGCAAAGTAGCAGGGTATAAAATAAATACCCATAAATACAATCTATTTCTATATATCAGTGATGAATCCTCTGAAAGAGAAATTAAGAAAACTACTCCATTCACAATGGCCTCAAAAAAAAAAAAAAAAAAAAAAAAAACAACTTGAGAATCAATTTAACAATAGAGGTAAAAGACCTCTACAGTGAAAACTACAGAACATTAAAGAAAGAAATAGAAAAAGATCATAGAAGATGGAAAGATCTCCCATCTTCTTAGGTAAAATTAATATTGTCGAAATGGCCATACTATTCAAAGCTCTATACAGATTCAATGTGATTCTAATTAACCTAGTGTCATTTCTTATAGAAATAGAAAAAGCAATCATAAAATTTGTTTGGAAAAAATAAGAGATCCAGAATAGCCAAAGCAATCGTTAGCAAGAAGAGTGAAACAAGAGGCATTATAATACTAGACCTTAAACTATACTACAAAGCTATATTAACAAAAATGGCATGGTTTGAACACCAAAATAGACATTTAGACCAATGGTACAGAATAGAAGAAACACAGACAAACCCACATAAATACAGTTACCTCATACTAGACAAGAGCACCAAAAATATACATTGGAGAAAAGACAGCCTCTTTGACAAATGGTGCTGGAAGAACTGGAAATCCATATGCAGCAAAATGAAAATAAACCCCTATCTCTCACCATGCACAAAACTCAAATTAAATTGAATCAAGGATCCAGGAATTAGACCAGAGACCATGCATCTAAAGAGGAAAAAGCAGGCCCAAATCTTCATCATGTTGGATTAGACTCTGACTTCTTTAACAAGACTCCTAAAACATAAGAAATAAAATCAAGAATGAACCAATGGGTTGGAATCAAAATAAAAATGCTTCTTCTCACCAAAGGAAACAATCAATGAGGTGAAGAGAGAGCCTACATCTTAGGGAGTAGTTTTTTTCTACACACACATCAGATAGAGCACTAATCTCCAGGATATATAAAGAACTCAAAAAACTTAACACCAAAAAAACCAAACAACTATTTCAATAAATAGGCTAAGAAGCTGAACAGACACTTCTCTGAAGAATATATATAATCTGTCAACAAATATATGAAAAAATGCTCAACATCTCTAGTAATTAAAGAAATGCAAATCAAAACTACTCTAAGATTTCATCTCACACCAGTCAGAATGGCAGTTATAAGAATAGAAACAACAATAAGTGTTGGCAAGGATGTAGGGAAAAAGGCACACTCATACATTGCTGATGAGACTGCAAATTGGTGCAACCAATCTGGAAAGCTGTATGGAGATTCCTTGAAAATCTAGGAATGGAACCACCATTTGACCCAGCTATCTCACTTCTCAGTCTATACCCAAAGTATATAAAAACAGCATACTACAGTAACGCAGCCACTTCAATGTTTATACCTGTACAATTCAGAATAGCTAAACTGTAGAAGCAATATAGATGCCCTTCAATAGATGAATGGATGAAGAAACTGTGATATATATATATACACAATGGAATATTACTTAGCATTAAAAGAGGAAAAAAATGATGATATTTGCAGGTAAATTTTTTTTGGATGGAGTTGGAGAATATTATGCTAAGCAAAGTAAACCAATCCCAAAAAACCAAAGGCAGAATGTTCTCTCTGATAAATGGATGCTGTTCCATAATGAGGTGGGGATGGAGAATGGAGGAACATTGATTGGGCCAAAGGAAGGGAGGGAAGGGGAAGGAGCATGGGATTAGGAAAGATGATGAAATGAGACAAACATCTATATCCTAGGTACATGTATGACTGCACATGCTGTACAACTCTACATGGTGTACAACCAGAGAAATAAAAAGTTGTTCTCCACTTGTGTACAATGAATCAAAAAGCTTTCTGCTGTCATGTGTAACTGATTAGAACTAATAAAAAAATAAATTAAAATGATGAGCATACAAAGAATAATAAAATTATATTCTTATAAAAAGTAAACCAAAATAGATTTAGCATTTAAATTTAAGAACCAAACGCATAAAACTACTAGAAGTAATAAGAAAAAACCACATTGACATTGGTATCAGTAATGATTTTTTGGATTCGACTCCAAAAGCACAGGTAACAAAATGAAAGTAAACAAGTTGGACTGCATCAAACTAAAAAGCTACACATAGTGAAAGAATTAGTCAAAAATATGAAAATACAGAATGAGAGAAAATATTTATAAGCTACATTCCTGATCATATGTGAATATATACATATAAAATAAACTCAAGCAAATAGCAACAAAAAACAGTTAAATGCAGAAGATACAAAGTGGGCAACAGATACATGAAAAGGTGCTCAGCATCGTCAACCTGATGCAAATCAAAACACAGTAAGACATTACTGAATGCCTGTCAGAGTAGCTGTTACTAACAGATAGTTATCAGCTGGAGTGTGGAGAAAGCGGAGCCCCTGTTCACTACAGGCAGGTATGTGAATTGGTGCAGCCATATGGAAAATAGTACGGAGTTTCTTCAGAGAGTTTAAAATGGAACTACTGTCTAACCTAGTAATGTCACTTTTCAGAGTACATCTAGAGGCAAGAAAACCAGTATATCTGCACCCCCATATTTTTGCATTGTCATTTACAGTAGCCAGGACATATAAACAACCTAAGTATCTTTTAATGGATGAATGGATAAAAAAGTGATACACACACACACACACACACACACAGGAAAAATTTTCAGCCATAAACAAGGATCTCTTGCCATTTGCAACAGCATGACTGAACATGGAGGATATTCTATAAAGTGAAATAAGCCAAACACAGAAATACAAATATTGCACAATTTTATTTATATGTAGAAATGTAAAAAAAAAGTTGGAGTTCATAGAAGCAGAGAGTAGAACAGAAGATGTCAAAATCTGGAGGTAGAAGAAATGAGAAGATATTATTCAAAGGGTCAATTAATAGTGAAAGAATTAGTCAAAAATATGAAAATACAGAATGAGAGAAATATTTATATTTAGCTATAAGATGAATAAGTTCTAAAGATCTAATTTTTTTCATCAGATTTTTTTTTTACTGCTATGGCCAAAAGATTGACAAGAACAATTTTAGAGGAGAAAAGGTTTATTTAGGGGCTCACAGTTTCAGAGGGCTGAGTCCACAGACGACCAAGTCCATGTCCTTTGCTCTGGGCTGGCGGGGAGGCAGAACATCATGACAGAAGGATGTGAAGGAAGAAAGAAACTGGAAATATGGTGCCAAGAAGCCTAGAGAGATAGGGCTGGGGACTCCCCTCACCATAAACGAAATATATACCCCAAAGGGTATGTACCTCTTCCAGCCACACCTACCTGCCTACATTTTCTACTCAGTTATTTCCTATCAGTGAATTAATGCACTGATTGGTTAACATTCTCATAACCTGATCATTTTGCTTCTAAACTCTTCTGAATTTTCTCACACATGAGCTTTTGGGGGATACCTAGTAATCAAAACCATAATACTAACATAAAATTTAATAACAGAGCACCATAAAATGGTTAGTTTATTTCATCTCAAGGTCCTGAGCCAAGGTCAAGGGGTGACATGTGGTGATGGCCTTTATACTGGCAGAATCCAGAATCCAGAGGAGGCACAGGATATCATATAATAAGAGGCAGCATGCCAGAGACCCTGTAACAACAGCTTGTATGGCAGACCCACTCTCAAGATAATCCACTAATCACATAAACAGATAAACTCATCCAGGAGGACAAAGCCCTATGTATTTCTTAAAGGTCTCACCTCAATTTCCAAAAATGGGAATTAAATTTCAATATGAATTTCAGAGGGGACAAAACATAACCAAATCATAGCAATGGAATAAATGTTATTGTTTAGTAAAAATTAGCTAGAAGTGTAGATCATACCTGTTCTCACAACACACACACACACACACACACACATACACGACAGCGGAATGCATTATACTTCTTATTACACATATAGAGGACAATTTTTCATATCTTTGTATATAGAGTATGTTCATGCCAATTCATACCTCTATACATGTTAACTAATGTTAAATAATTTGTGTTATAATTTTACAACATATGTGAATATAAGTCACAATTTAATACATAAAAATGTTTTTTTTTCTATTTTACCTTAACAAACCTTAAAATAAAATTTTTAAAAATGTTACTCATGGAAAAAAAGAATAATTATATTTTGGACCAAAATTATATCAAACTATATGCAGTGTCATTATAGAGGGAAAATTTCCCTTGATGTTCTTAATTTCTATAACTGGCAAAAGATAGATTCATAGGAGAAAAGGCATACAGACTTTATTGATATTTTAATTATTATATGCATGAAAGCCATGCAGAAAAGAAGTTAGGTCTAGAAGTTTATATGCCATTTAAAAAACGGGTGTTAAATTGTGGGAAAGTGACAATAAAAAGGAAAAAGGGTTTGGAGTTTCTAGGAGTTGTAATGGGTGGGAAGATAGGTATATGGGGAAATTCATGGAAAATAAAGATTACTTTGGTAAGATTTGTTTGTACAGAATCATCTCAATGGAGCTATTCTTTTTAAAATCTTTTTTCATGGCCATAAAACTCCCAGACAGGGGATATAGGACAGCTCTTATTTCTCAAAAGTTTCTGCGTTTAGTCAAATATGGGAAACTCTGAGAAAGTTTCTTTCTACATCTGTTGCCTCTCTATTGAGTTCAGCTGAAAATAGTTTATATGTTAAACTGTTATATATTAGGGTGGCATATTCTAATTTCATTCATTATTGTGCCTTTATAAGTACTATCAAGTAAAATGAGAATCATTGGAACTTTTCTTTTGTTGTGTTTTGTCTGGATATTGATAATTTGTTTAGAATTGGATTTGAAGCCCAAGACTTCCCTTATTACCAATAAAATTTTGTGCAAATCTCTCTGCTGTCAGCTTCAATTTCCCCATCCAGAAACATAGGAGATTAAAACCCACTTCACAATGTTGAACTCAGTTACTACACACACGGACACACAGCAAGCACACACAGACTATCTACATGGAAATTTTCTAAATGCCATAAATTTGACTTTATGATGACTTTAAATTTACAGAACTCTACTTCATCATTTATAAAGCAATTTTCCATTCACTGTTCTTATCTTGATATTCACATGATAACCAAGCCAAGGATTTAACAAAGAGATAAACTAAGGCTTGAAAAATTTAAATAACTGAGTTATATTCACAAGAAGCAGTATGTTGTAGATCTGGTCATTTGATTCTGGGTCTCATTTTCCTGTTTCATATTTGAGTCAGTATACTTATTCCATTTATAGTTACATTTTCAATAATAAATATATTTTAAAAAAATTTTTAGTTGCAGGTGAACACATTACCTTTGTTTATTTTATTTTTACGTGGTGTTGAGGATTGAACCCAGTACCTCCCACTTGCTAGGCAAACTCTCTACCACTAAAACCCCAGCCCCAATAATAAATATCTTTATGCTATCCTTAAACGTGTTTGTTCCAGTGAACATAGAGCACTGTACCACATACATGAGTTCCTACTGAACAGAAATCAGTTTATATAGATCTAAAGACAAAAGTGAAATTTCAAATGTAAAGTGTTACATTGTTGAATCAGTACTAATGTTTATTTAAGTAAAAATGGATAATTGAAATGCTGGAGGCTTAAGAACACTGGTAAATATATAAAGTGATTTATTTTCTGATATACTAAGACCATTCCAATTTTAAGTTAATATCACTATAAGACTTCCAGGAAGAACAGTGCTCATGATCTGGAGTCCACACACAGAGACCATTGGCAGACACATATTGTCCTGGATTGTCTTGCCTCCCCATTCTTTTTTTTTTTTTTAGCTTTATTGATTTTATTTTTAAAATATATGACAGCAGAATGCATTATAATTCTTATTTCACATATAGAGTACAATTTTTCATATCTTTGTATATAGAGAATGTTCATGCCAATTCATGCCTTTATACATGTACTTTGTTTTTTTTATTACAATTCTTATTACACATATATACCACTGATGTCCATCACATTCCTCCACCCTTGCTAATCCCCTGCCGTTTCCCTCTTCCCTATCTAGAATTATTTATTTATTTATCTATTATTTATTTATTTATTTATTTATAGTTGTAGTTGGATACAAATACCTTTATTTTATTTATTTATTTTTATGTGGTGCTGAGGATGAACCCAGTGCTTCACACATGCTAAGTGAGTGCTCTACCACTGAGCCACAACCCCAGCCTCCTCCACCCTCCCTATTCTTCTTTACCAAACATGCTCTAACCAGCTGCCTGACATGCTGGATCACATCTGATAAGCACATTCACAGGAAGTTGCTAATGACTGACAAGACAAAGACTCCAGCAGCATCTGTACCTTAATAGACTGTAAAGTCTGGAGGTAGGGTCTGAAACTAGACTGCCTCAGGATCCGAGAACCACACATAAGAGATGAAATGGTAGCCATTGGTGCCACTCTCACTTTTCCTGAAATACCAGTCTATTTTATTTTCCCACTTTTCCAGAGAAGTATGGTTGTTTTTTACTACAAGGAAAACAAGAGGGCAGTTTGACAATGTTTGGGATTGTAGTGCATGTGTACTCAGCAGCACTGCCACTCCACACTAGCTCATCCTGGCTACGCTGGAGTACAGGTCCAAGCAGTCATTTTCCAAAAGTAAAAATAGGAAAAAAAAACTATGTTTTTTTAATACAAATTACAGAGTTTCTAGACTTCTGCTCAAGTATTTAAAATAGGAGTATGCAGAATAAACATGTGCAAGCCAAATATAGCTTATATGCTAATTATAGTCACTGTTTTAATGTAAAGAAATAAAATTGTTGAGGCTGGGGATGTGGCTCAAGCGGTAGCGCGCTTGCCTGGCATGTGTGGGGCGCTGAGTTCAATCCTCAGCACCACATAAAAAAAAATAAAATAAAAAGATGTTGCGTCCACCAAAAACTAAAAAATAAATATTAAAAAAATTATCTCTCTTTCTCTCTCTCTCTTTAAAAAGAAAATAAAAGAAATAAAATTGTGACAAGTTTATATGTCATTAACAGGGTTAGAAAGTAATAGTTTTGCATTAATAAAACAGAACAACTGCTTGTTGATAACCTTTATGCAAATTACAGAAAGATGCTTCTTCCTCAAGGCACCTTACTTCTGTAAATCAGGCAATTATAGTGTATAGATTTTGCTGGGTGTGAGATGTTAATATTATCTGTTAGAAATATTTTTCAGTGAGTGTACATAGCAACAGTGTCTACATTGCTCACTGTGAGGTCTAGGGCAGTACAGCACTCATCCAGCACACTAGCATGCAGTAAGCCTGCAAAACACTTCTTGGTTCCTCAAATCTTGAAGAATAAGATCCTAGGTCTTACAGCAAAATGCTTAAAATTTTAGCTCTTGACACCTTCTCCTGGGTATTATTGCTGAATCTGGCATTGGAAGGCTTTGCTGATGTAACCACAAATCTTTCACATATTAAAAAAAGTAAGAATCGATGGCATTTTGAGAAATCACAGAATCACTGGGATAGTTTTCCAGGGCTCAATATCACCTAAATCACAGAAAATTATTGTCTCACAGGTTTGGAGTCTTAGAAGTTCAAGATCAAAATGTCCACAGAGTTGTGTCTTCTGAGGGTTGTTAAGAGCTCATCTGTTCCATGCCCCCTTCCTCTCCTTGGTGGTTTCCTGGAAATCTTTGATGTTCTTTGGCTGTAGATGCCTCATCCTGATCTCTGTCTTCATGGTCAGTTGATGTTCTCTAAGGGTATAAATATATCCAATTCTCTCCTGTTAATATGGAAACCAGTCATGCTGGATGGAGTCTGTTCTAATGATCTCACCTAAACTTAGTCACTATAAAGACCTTATTTCCAAATAAAGTTACATTATGCTGCACTGGAGTTTAGGGTTTCAACATATAAATTTTACAGGGATACAACTCAATTCATCCTAAGTACTTAGAAAGCCATCATAATTTTTTAATTCTGGATTTTAAATTAGAACACATAATGTCAACAAAATGCAGATGTCATTAGTTTAGTTCTGGCTCTGTATTTATTTATTTCTTATAGGCCAAATATCCAGAATATGTGCATTCTCATTATTTTTAAATGAAAATATAATACACATTAAGCTAAATTTTTTTCTTCCTTACTTTGGAACATCTGCATTTAGTACATTCGTGGGTTGTGAATGTGTCTGTGTGTGGGGAGGGAAAGAGAAGGGAGACAAAGAGAGAGTTTGCACTCATATGCTCAGTTCTTTCCCTTAGATTGCTGAATGATTTCCCTCTTGCCAACAGCTTGTCACATTATATGAATCTGAACTACTCACATCATGAAATCCCTTTCATTCCTATAGCTTATAGAGTAATTGCCTGCCAGTATCCCTTTTTTGTAATTTACTTTTAACCATAAAGGAAAGCCTTATTTTAATTCTTTTGAATGCCAAATCATTCAGTACTGAAGGTATCATTTCAGTGTGCTGCATAATCTCACTCAAAGCAAAAAGGAAATGTAGCATGTCAGCAAGAAATGGTCCATTCTGAACCTTGATTTAAGAGCCTGGACTGCTCAGATCATCCAATCTCTATTTAGAAATATTTAGAACTTCCACTTTGCACAAGGAGCTTAGACATTAGCAGTGAAAGTAGGATTAGTGATGTAATGAGTCAAGGTACAGATATGACAAGGTTTTATGGTGTGTGTGGGGTAATGCTGTGAAATGCAAACAGCAGTGGATTAAGAATCAGGAGACTGTGTGTCCCCACCGACTCGATAGACATTCATGCATTCATTGATTCATTTTTCCTCTTTATCTGAACTGTGTTAGGTACAAGGAACATAGTGATGATTAAGAGATCAACTACAACAGTTTAAATATACATTAAAAAAATTACAATAAAGGAAATACATGTTTTAAGTGTAGGATTAAAGCTGAGACTTGAAAACAGCGATAAAAAAACACACAAGAATGTCTAGAGCTAAGTAGTTTGGGGCTGATGGAGCAATATGTGGCTTTGATATCTTGGTCCCTGGTGTCCGCTTTAGTTCTCACTAAAGGAAGGGAAAGTGGCGGGGATACGTATCCATATTCCATTTTGTGAACACAGCCAGGAAATGACACATCAGTTCTGTCCACGCCCCATAGACAGAAAGTACTTACATAGGCACAGTGAGCAGAAGGAGGCTAAGAATCCAGTCTTTAGCTAGATCACCATGTTTGTAGCTAAAATATGAGAATTCTCCTAATAAAATTGCATTCATTAATAATAAATGTTGGTGGAAAAAAATAGTCGTCCCTGCTCTGGAATGTAATGAGAATACCAAGTAAGTGACTGGGGAGACATATTTTGGTGAATGGGACATAATTTAGTAGGAGGAAAATCCCCATCCTACTCTAAAGAAGTGACATTAAACCTAAGAAAGATAACAGTGGTGCCTAATAATTAGACTGGAGGAGCTGGATTGCTTTAGATAGAGAAAACATCCTATGAGAAAAAAAATCTTCAGAAAGTCCGGGAAATTAAGGAACCAAAAGACAAACATTAATTTTTGCATGAGTGTTATGCCGGGGTCAGACTGGCAAAAGACAGCCCTGGGAATGTAAGCAGGAGTAAACAAATGATTCTGATATACATCCTAGGAGGTGGTAAAGTATCTTTACTAGGGAAGATGTTCATGTGATGTTCATTGTGATTGCTATTTGATTAGCATGGGAAGCCTGAAGGGAGCTAGGCAGAGCACTCCAGGGGTGCTATAGTAATGTGAGCAGAATGTTGGTGGCCAGACTGTGATGATAACCCCAGAAAAAGGAGCTCGGTGGACAAAGGCAGTGCCAAGTATAAGAGACAGGGCTTAATGAGAATGAATGTTGGTCCTAAGGTCCTAAGAAAGAAGTCAAGAATTATTCTTGAGCCTTTTGCCTGGGCACAGATACTGAATAGTGGTGACTATTTAGTAACTCTGGGAAATTTTAGAAGAAGAACAATTTCAAAGGGCAAAGAAGATGAAGAACTCATTTTAAAATTATTGACTCTCAGGAACTTTGAGACGTTTAAGTAGCTATTTTAGAAGTCTTATGGTCAGACTTGTAAGGAGCTGAGGAGATCCACTTGGGTAGAAAAGACATATCTGGGAAAGATGGAAGTGGATGAGATTTCCAATGGATATTGGCAGAATAAGGGAAGAGGACATAGACATGGCTGTAGAGAATGTCAACACTTTAAGAGACTGCAAAATGATGGGGAAAGAGAAAGCCCAGAGTGGTAGGAGAAAGACCAGAGAAGGACATAGAAATCAAGTGATAGGAAGTACTTTAGGTTGCAGTTACAGGAGGTAGTCCTGAAGTAGTCAAGGACAGATTGGGAACAAGTAGGTTCTAAGAAGACAAATTCTGAAACATGTCCAAGAAATTTAGTGATATATGCTGAGAACATTTTAATACTGTCATCTTGCCATGGTGCACAGAGCAGTGGTGAGAGATCAATGTGGCATCATGGTTCAATTATTTAAAGATGTATGACTTCAAAGAGAAGGAGGTACACAGCACAGTGGCAACCAAGGAAGATTATGATGCAGTGTGTTTTAATTGTGTAGATTTATTTGAAAGTATTCCTACGGGGTGAGGATGTGTTCAGATTGTATACAATTGTATAGCAAAACCTTTAACTATTACGAGTCTCTGTAATTTTGCACATACTTGTTTTTTCTTCTTAAATACTCTTCTCACCTCCATTCCTGGACTTTGTTATTTCACATAAAAATGAAAGACAGTTGTGGAAGACATTGTGGTCCAAGTGATCTCTAGATGACTCTCAGATTTATAAAAGAATAGTAGTATCATTGTGATTGCTAATTATTTTCCATGCATATATGAAACAATTTTCAAGTAATATCTCCTATAATCCTTTATAACAAACCTATAAACATTTTATCTATCTATCTATCTATCTATCTATCTATCTATTTATTTAAATTCCTTTTTTTTTCTTTTTGATACCAGGGATTGGACCCAAGGATGCTTAATCACTGAGCCACATCTCCAGATTTTTTATATTTTGTTTAGAGACTGGTTCTTGCTAAAATGCTTAGGGCCTCACTAAATTACTGAGGCTGACTTTGAATTTGCAGTCCTCCTGCCTCAGCCTCGCATGCTGCTGGTATTACAGGTGTACACCACTGAACCAGGCTTTAACTTCATTTTATAGTTCAGAAATCATGGAGGTCACACAAATAAGTAAATGATGGATCAAACCCTGAGTCCAAGAAATTTGAAACCCAAACCCAGATAGTTCTCTTCTTGTATGGTAGAATTGTGAATCATTCATTCCTAAATACTGTGTCTGCCTCAGGTTTGAGTTTTGTTTAAGGATGGTTTTTACAGTGAGAATGGAAAGCATATCCTTCTCAAGTAGATCGTTACTCATTTTGGTCATCTTTAATCAGAATGAAACTAAGAAAATAAATTTTTCTATGACCATGATACATGTTTAATAGTAAAAAAAAGTTTTTAAGTATTAAATCCAGTAAAAATTTTTCCTCACTGATTTGGACCACCTAAAAACAAAGCTAGATGAACTCTGAGCAGTGATGACAGGGGAATGTTTTCTTCATTTAATTCTTAGCAGAGAATGCATGCTTGCCCAGCTAGGAAAACTTCACACTTTAAGGGTCCACATATGATATATTGCAATGATGATGACTGAAAATCTTAGAGAGACCATGTGACACCTTTTGTGGGAAATTGAGAATAAACCCTCACCCGTATTGCCCGGGAAGTCAATAGAGAGCATTGTTCTTCATCAGGGAGGAACTGGGGTGAGCAGGCAGGCTGAATGATAAGGCAGACGGAAAGAGAGAGAATCCAAACTGCTTTACAATAAGCTCAATTTTAAATGTATGTAATAAAGTTACAACAATAATGTTGTAGCTCAGTAATGTAGTCTTAAAATGCAGCAAGCCAATTATACTTTCATTTAAAATTTCATGTCCTTATAATAAGGTTTGTTCTTTATTTTAGGGCTTTATTGTAAGTAGAGATGAGTTGGTTTTTTATTACCTGCGTCCATCTCTGGCTATAATAAAAAGCTCATTGTGTGTGTGTGTGTGTGTGTGTGTGTACGCAGAGTGTGTGTATGAGCCACAGAACTCATCAAATACTTATAATTCTCCTTTAATCTGATAATCTTTCCAAAGAGATTTCCACTTTGAAGAACAAACACACAAACAAAAAGGATTTTTTAAAGTGTGTATTAGTATGTTATCTTGTTTCTTCCTCATGTCATGTATCATTATGTTCCATGTAGCTTTTATCATTTGTCTTTCTTAAATGCATTCAGTAATCACCAGACTGAAGTTTGATTGTCTTTTTTTTTTCTTTTTAAGAAAAAATGCATTCCCCTAGTTCTTTTGGAAATAAACACAATGATGGTTTGAAACAGATCCCAAATTAGGTTATCAGTAATATTCCAAATTAGAGTCTATCTAGAAATTGATGTCATTTGGGAGCGACAATTTTACCATATGGTCTCTGCATATATTCATTATAAAGACATTTACATCCTCCTCTATCTTTTCCATATGATATGTTTTAGGAGAAAAAGTTATAATAACAATGATAATCACATCCCTTTTATATTTTTATCAACCTGACATATTAATCTTATTAGAGTAATTTCCTCCCTCACATAACAAGTGACTACTTTCTTACCAAGGAGCCAAATCTAGAAGGAATACCATTATCACCATGTCTACAGAAAAGAGACATTCTTGTTTTTCTCGTTTCCCATATCTATTAAGAAGGGTTTGATTTTTCTGCATGTTCCCAAGGATGTCCTCTTGGTATTGCTGAATGTCATCTTAGGTAATTCAAAAACTCTCATTTTAATTACCTATGTCCATTATTCATTTCCCACACTTTCCACAGAGGAGCGAAAAGAGGCTTCTAAATGCTTCCATCTTGGCACTTCCAAAGGACACCTTGTTTAATTAAAAAAAGCATTGTCAAAAAACACTCCCTTGGTGTTTGAAGGTATGTAGGCTTTGGCGATTACTTGTCTGTCATATATTTATTGTAATGAAAATATCATAAAAAGAATCATATTTGTTTTAAAATAAAGCCAATTGAAATATATATAAATTTTACCAACACTAGTATAGATCAGATATCTAGTAATATTTTGAGATTTGTTTATGCAATCATTATTTTTAAAATTTGTGTTTAAAAAGGAAATAAACTCATGTACTTTAGGAATGAAGTACACAAATAATATATACACATACATACATATACATATATGTGTGTGTGTGTGTGTGTGTGTGTGTGTATAGAGAGAGACACTACTCACATTTTGACCTACATATACATAAAGTATACATTACTCCCACAACTGTTTGCCATTGAATCAGTTTTCAGCTACTACTCCCACCCTACATTGGGTTATTACTTACTATTTTTAATAGTTCTCCTGTATTTTTTCAGTTTCTTTATGAATATAAGATGAAATATGAATATGTTATCTTGTCTATCTCCACAAAGTAATTTCTAGTTTCAACTTGTTTTCCTTTTTGGTCACTATTTTCCTCCAAGAAAAATAATGTCTCTCTGGTCTTTAGTTTTTTCCTTCCTTGGTTTATGAATGACCCATCTATAATATAAACTTTTCCAAGAAATATATTCATCTATTTATTCTACTCTTTTAAAAAATCATTTAACCAATTGATTACTATTGTATTTTTGTACTTGTTTTCTAACGCCAAGTAACAAATTACAACAATCTAGAAGATTAAGGCAAAGCTCAATGATCAACTCATAGTTCTTTATATCAGAAATCCAGACAATCTCAGCTGGGTTCTCTTTCTAGGGTCTCACAGACTAAAGCACAGGAGTTGGTTAGACTGAGCTCTTCTGGAGATTCTGGGATAGAATCACCCTCTGATCTCATACAGGTGGTTGGCAGACTTTAGACTCTTGGGGTTGCAGAACATTGTCCCTGTTTGCTTATTTTCTTTAGACAGAAGTCATTCTTAGTTACTAGGATACATGCTAAAGTCTATTCCAAGTGGTTCTCTCCATTTTCAAAGGCAGCAATAGCACATCAATTCTCTCTTGTGCCTTCTCTTTGGGCTTTGTCTTTGTTCTCAGTGGAGAAAACTGTCTTCATTTAAAGGACTCCCTGTACTTAAGATAGGTTCAGACAGATAATCTTCCTTTTAGTTAACTGCTGGTCAACTCATTGGTCTAAATACAGTTGTAAAAATCAAAACAAAACAAAACCCATCATTCTTACATGGAACAAAATACACAAGACATGAGATCTTACCTTATTCATAGTCTCAGAATTTACAGCAGGAGAGCTTGAAGGGTTTTTTAGAATCCTGTCTGCCACAGTATTTACTAATTCCTGTCTTAGTGCTTTCAGGCTACTATTCACCCATAGATATTGGATTCCCATTTTTTTCTGTCTTTTGGTTCTATCTGGACCCTCAGCTGACTGTAAATAAAACTTACTCAAATCTCTGGGTATTGCTTAATGCAGTCAGGTGGACACCTAAAAATAACCATCACAGAGATACTTTTGTAAATGACAAAATAAGCAGCATTTTTTTTGTTGTTTTCATATTTTGTTAACAATTTTAATATTTTCCCTTCTGTGATGGATGAATGCTTTCTGTTTTGTTTGTGTTCATAGAAATGTATTGATTAATTTTGTATAACAATGAGGGTCTCCTTCCATCTCCATGCAATTCCCCTTCTCTCTCCCATTCCTTTCCACCTGAGCAAACTACATTGGATTTTAGACTGGAGGGAACAAAGAACAGTCATAGAAGATATATGAAATACTGTCAAGACCCTATTCCCATTTTGACCTACAAAACAAAATCTTTATCCTTCTGGGAAAACATCACATATAAAAAGGCAAGAAATAAATAATAAATGAAGTAGAATAGAAAAAATAATATGGTATATATTAATTTAATCATATCAATAATTTTATTAAATATAAATGGTCTCAAGAAACCCATTAAAGGATAGTCAGATTGAGCTGAAAGACAAGATTCAACCCTAAGCTCTCTATAAGAAATTCTTTTAAAAAATTAGATGTAGGTTAAAAGTAAAAAAATTTAAAAAGTTATGCAAACATTAGTTAAACTTGTTAATTAAGGAAAAATAATATTCTAATTATGTCATGATAAGTATTATATTAAAGTTACATTATATCTTAACTATAATGATAAACATATCAATTAATCAAAAAGCTGTAGCAAATCCTAACACATCTGTATACTAGCAGGTCTTTGTTATATATGAAACAAGAACAGATAGAACTGAAATTAGAAATAAATAATTCTACACTTATACTTAAATTTCCTTTCTCAGTTATTGATGGAATGAAAAGACAGAAAATCAGTAAGAATTTGGAAGACCAGAGTAATATTACCAAAAATATTGACCAATTGATATTTAGAGAACAGAACACACAGTATTTTTGTGTCCAAATGGAACATTCACCCAAATCGGCCACATCTTTGGCCCCAACAAACTTCAACAGATCTCAAAAAATTAAAATTTCATAAGTACTAAAATGTCTGATTTCTCCCAAACTAATGTCCAAAATCAACAGAATTTCAATAACAGTCCAAACAGGTGTTTCTAAGAATTAATAAGAGGATCTTAAAATTCATGTAGCAAAATAATGAAAATAATCAAACAATGTTGAATTTAAAGAGCAAAAAACTCACAGTCTCAGTTCAGAACTTCCCAAAAAGTTGAAGTGATCGAGACAGTATGGTCCTGTTATCTAGTAGATAACATAGGACAAGAATAAATTATCTTGAGTTAAAGATTATGCTTAATCACACAGAACCAAAATTAATAAAGGAAAAAGATAAATTAATTTTCTTAAAGTTAACAATTTCTGTTCTTTAACATACAGTTAAGTTTAAAAAGACAAGCCACGAATTTGGAGAAAATATTTTCAAGTCATATATCTGATAAAAGACTGGCATCCAGATGCTATCAAAGTTCTACAATCACAGAAAGGAAACAATCCAATTAAAATATGTATAAGACATTTGAACAAACTTTTTGCCAAAGATATCTGGTATACAGATAGCAAATAAACCCTAAAAAAATGTCCAACATTATTGAGAAAGAGTGCAAGAAGAAATTAATATACACACCTCCTAGTGTGAATGAACACCAAACCAAAGAGGCAAAAACACAAAACAATTGAGTCTTGTTAATATCAAGTGTCAATAAGTAGTGGAGCTACTGGAACCTTCATACATTTCCGGTGATAATACAAATGGTTTAAATCTTTTGGGAGAAAAAATTTGCATTTCTTTGAAGATATGCTTGCATATTACATAATACAACAAATCTACTTTAGGTTATTTACTCAAATGAAATAAAATACATGTTTACATACAAATGTATAAGAATGTTATATAACAGTTCTATTTTTATAATCATCAATAATTGAAACTACTCTTTCTTAGCCAGTGGAATGAACAAGCAAATCGAGGTACAGTTAGACAATGGAATACTATTCAACACTAAACAAGATTGAGCTACAGACATGTAAAATAACATGGATGGATCTCCAATGCATAATGAAAGAAGTGTGCATTGTAAAATTCTAACTGATGATAATCTGGGAAAGACAGAAATATAAAATCAGAAAAAATTATCAATGGAGTTGAAAAGAATGGTCAACTATAAAGAGAGGGATATGTGTTTGTGTGTGTGTGTGTGTGTGTAGCAATAAAACTATATTTTTATATAGTAGTCTTTAAACAATATAGGCTTTCCAAAACTTTTAAATATGCCATAAAAGGATACTTTATTGCATGTGAATTAAATTCTAATATTGAAAAATTTTTAAAAATTGTTACTAAGCACATAAGAATCAGGAAACACTGTGCTTCTACTCTTGTCTTCTTTCCTCAATTCATATGTAAGTTATTTCATTAATATATCATTATCAGTCAAATGCCAATTACATTAATTCTGTCTCTCTAATCTCCAAATCTGTTTTTATTTTTAGTTCTTCCTTTAAATATATTCAATTTCCACTACCTATTTATCTTACTATCTCCAGTCATAAGGTCTCTCTTGTTTGAATGAAATTTAAACTCTGGTCTAAATCAAGAAGAGAAAGTATGATGTGACGTCTTTCCTATCAAAACTTGTCTCTCTGTAGGGTTTGTGAAATTTCTTGTGACTCTTTGTTGGTAGGGATTGCTTCTCTTTACTGCAACTTTGTGTGAGGGGTCTTTGTGATTATTTTGTGTCAGTACAGGATCTTTCAGTAATTCTTCTAGGATGGTTTGAATTTTTCTTGGTGGTTATTTGGAGTTCATTCTCATGAGAGGAAAGGAGGCAGAGTCCCCTTGCAGTTTTGTAACTCAGAGGTCCTGATCTCCCTTGTCATCACAGAGAGTTGCTTCCAAATACAGATCTGCTTTTAGAGTCTTGATGCTTCTTCCTTTAAATCCATGCCGATTCCAGGAAGACTTCTGTTACACAATCTGATCACCCTGTTTTTTTTTCCTCTTCTTGCAAACAAGGTCTGTGGCGTGACTTCAGAATGAGCCCTTACCCTCTGAAGCTGGAGTGTTTCCAGTGCATTCTGAGACTTAACCACCACTAAGCCCTTTTGCCATTTTGCATGCTTCTTCCCTTCACATATTCCTGCATGCCCGTAGCTATTTGGCAACTTTGGGGGCGCTTCTGCATATACTTGAAGTCAGCAGATTGTATATTAACTAGGTTCTTTGCAAATGAGTTTACCTCATTTGCACTGCTGTGTTTGTATATCTTCCAGGAGGAGAAAAGGAATGATGCTGTCTTATTGACCTAGCTGTGGTCTAGTAAAGGGATACATATACTTTCAGATGTGGAAGGACAAACTCTAGAATGTGTAGGTAGAATTGTACCATTGTTCTCCCATACCTGCACTCCCGCCAAAGCATCTTCTACTGTGTTCTTCTATCTTGAGAACAAACAGAGAACTAACATTATCAAACAATGGCTTTCAACAGAAACAACACGAAACTGATCTGAAGGAGGAAATCATTCTTAGATGTTCTTGAAATATTCTGAAAGAAAACATTCTCCCTTCTTTACTGTTTCCCTCACTGTTTCCATCTTTCAGTCAAAAAAATAGGTTGGAAGAATGTTTTCTTTACCTCTGGATTTCTTGGACTATCAACATACTCTGGTTCCTAGACTCTATTTATCGGTGTTTCCCCCTTGTCTAGGTCAGGATGTCTAATGCAGTTCTCAGAGTAAAATGCTTAACTTTCTCTCGACTTGGCGGTTTCCTTAGAGGATTTGGTACAACACTGAAATGTGATTGGCAATGTCTATTCTCAGGGAGCTACCTCTCCTTTTGAAATAAACAATGGGTTAGGCAGTCCTCTGAAGTGTACAGGCACCACTGCAGGCTATTATTTTGAATAATCTGCTCTGGCACAGGAACATTCGTGCAAGGTGTTGAATGTCTGAAAATATGCGGTGCTACAGGAGTGCCTACAGCACCTCAGGGTAAAAATTGAGCTCAGTGTAAGAATGAGTGATGGAGCCTTTGTGTTTCCCCTCAATGTTCAGGCAGGTGTGTTGGCATTTACACATGCCTGTGTGATGTAGCATTCAGGGGGAGATAAAACTCTTTGATGATTATACATTTCTACTGTACAAAGAATTCATCACCTCACTAAGACGGTTTGCTTCTAATTGTTATGTTGTTGCCTCCTCCCTCCCATTATCTTGTTTTATGGGAGAGGTGATTTTTACAAAGCTACATTTGCTTTTCATTTAATTTTGCAAATACGCAACCAAATCAAAGGGAAATGCCATGCTCTCTCATGTTTAAAGGAAAAATATACATTGATGTATTAAGAAGAAAACCAACAAGATACACACTTTGAGAGAGAATCCAATGTCAATGAATTCTAGGACTGAGTGATTTTCTGAACAAGATTTTATTACTAAATTGAAGAAAATTATAAGGTTTGCAAGTGGAAACCATAAAATTGTGTGTGGGAAGTTGGAGGGGTGGAAGGAGTTGGTGCAGAATGCAGAAGTAATAAGGATGCAAGAAAGAGGTAAGAAAGTCACACTCAAAACACGGAAGGAACCAAGGAAATCTGTTTTACTAAAGACCATGCATCCACCCAATTGAACACTTAATAGTGCAGATATAAAAATTCAGCAACATTAATTGCACATAAAAGCCTTGAAACTGATGTTGGAGAGTATGCAAGGAAAGAAGAAATCAAAGTATTGGTCAATCTTCAAGGAACTGCCAAGCTAGTGAGGAAGAATCACAGAAATAAGGAAACATAATGCAAAGTGGAAGCCATGTTTTTAAGAAACAAAGTAAATGAATACTCTGTGCTCAGTAGAGAACCCAGAATTTTTCTAGAGGAGTAATCAATCTGTGGAGGGATTCATAGTTGACAGCATATTGGAAGATGGTAGAAGCTTTAGGAGGTAGGACTTAGTTGAAGAAAGTAGGTCATTGAGGCTGTGCCCCTAGAAGGATACATCTTATTCCCAGTCCTTTTCCCACCTCTGTCTTTACTCCCTGGCTGCCATAAGTGAGCATCTTGGCTCAGCAATATCCTTCTGCCTTGATGTTTCAGTGATGGAGCCAGCCAACCATAGACTTAAACCTCTGAAACCAGGAGTCAAAGTAAATCTTTCCTCCTCTAAGTTGATTTTTCTCAAGTATTTGCCACCCTGATGAAAAGCTCATGGACACAGTATTGTAAGTAATCTAGAGATGACTTAAAGTGAATGAGAGGATACAGGTGAGTTATAGGTCAATACTCTAATCATTTTATATGAGGGACTTGATCATGCATTGATTTTGGTATCTGCAGGAGTTTGGGAATAAATCTCCAACATATACAAAGGGCCAGGATATTTATCTGGTTTTGATTGATGGATTGATTGATTTATATGATGTTTTGCTTAATTTTTAGAACTTAGAAAGGGGCCAACGTTGCATTTGGAATGCACAGATATAACTTTTCAAGGATGAAGCACTAAATTACCACATGGCCCTGCTAGTAGTTGGTTCATCAGAGTGCTCAAAAGTTCAGTTCAATAAACATTTAAAATTAGTGCAATATTTGTTCATTTCTTTAGCAAAATTTTAAGTCCTTACTATTGTCTGATCTTGTACTAGTTGCTGGAGTAGAAGGAAGAAAGATGTTTGAAACCAGATTTAAAGGCCATGGGATGATTTGATGAGCATGCCAGACTCTAAGATAGCCTTCTGATTTTTGCCTTGTATAATCCCCTCTCCTGGAGTGTGGGCAGGGACTAGCACTTGTTCTAACCATCAAAATGTGGCAAAGGTGATGGGGAATATGTGCTTGTGTTACAGATGACAAAGCCCATCTTGCATTGAGACCCTCTCCTTTGCTGGCCTTAAAGAAGTGAATTTCCATGATGGGAAGACCCACATGGTCTTCCATGGCAAGGAATTAAGTCAGACACTGATCAACAACCAGCAAAGAAATCAAAACAACATCTGGTCAGCAGATCTCTGGAAACTGAAGGCTGCCAACAACTATGTGAGCTTAGAAGTGGATCATTCCCCAGTCAAGATTCAGATCTTGAGATGACAGCTCTGGCTGATGACTTGACCTAGAGTTTTGTGAGAACCTAAATGACAGGACCAAGTCAGGCCATCCCTGGATTCTTGACCCACAGAAACCGTGACTTGATATGTGTTTCTTTTAGGCAATAAGTGTATGATAATATTGTTACACGTTATGGATAACAAGTACAGCGAAGAATCTGGGACTTCTCCTGAAAGCAATGGCAAACCAGCCCTTAAGCATTTTCAAGCAAAAACCTGGCTTAACATCTCTTTTAGAAAAGAAAATCTAGGAAGCAATGTGGAGAATGAAAAGGAAAGAGTAAAACAAGGCATAAAATGAAGCTTTAAGATTATTGCCACAGATTGAGGAGTAAACATGCAAACTAAGCTGGTAATATAAGAATGAAAAGGAAATTATGAATTCAAGGGTATAGTCTCTACATTTTTAGTGTAAGATGTGTGATCATAATCAACTTCAAGTACTCAGAAACCATTTTATGGTTGAATAGAAGAGACTCCAAATTTTAGTGGTTGGGGAAATGATGTAACATTAGGAACTCAAGAGTTGCAAATTCCCATAGATATTTTAAAAACCAAATATTTCTATAGAGCTTGTAATTTAGAACTACAAATCCTGTATCAGTAAATCTGGTATTGATCACATGAAACAATTGTTGGAGAGCAATGAACTCTCTTTCTTAAATACCTTTTATTTATTTATTTATATGTGGTGCTGAGAATCAAACCCAGTGCCTCACACATGCTAGTTCTCTACCACTGAGCCAAAAACCTCAGGCCCTGAACTGTCTTTCTTTATGATGGCAGCCTTAGTATTGACACTATCTTTGCTTTTTGCCTTCTATTATGAACAGAAAAACAAAAGGCCACCCCAAAAGGAAAGGGTACTCCAAACATTATTTTTCACCTTCCTGAGGAGACACTAGGATCTACCTTACTAAAATTCATTTTTAAACAATTCAGTTAAAGATGATTCCAATATTTTAGTGTGAACAACAGGGAAATTGTAGCGTCATTTAGTGAGAAGAGAAAGTCTAAAAAGAGTATCTATCTTAGTTAGAAATACTGTTTATGCCAGTGGATATGTGAGTCTCAACGTCAGAGAGCAACTTGGCAACAGAGGTACAATGTTTGGATTTTTGAAGGCGAAGATGTTGTGTAAAGGCTTAGGATGAGATGATGTCATTAGTAAACAAATATAAAATAGATGCATTCTTCAGACTGACTAGGGCAATCCGACTTTTAGAGATTGGGAGAAAGGTATAGAAGAATGATTAGTTTCATGGACTGAATGTTGTGCCCCTAAATGTGTTGACGTCCTAAGCTCTGGTTTCTGTGAATGTGATTTTATATGGAAATAGAGTCTCTGAATATATCACCAATTCAAATGAGGTCATTCGATGGGCATGCAATATGACTGGTGTCTTATGAAAAGAAGAAATAGAGACGTGCACAGAAGAGGGTGCCACATGAAGACAGACACCTGAGGAAAGGATGCCACCAGACAGTGGAGACAGAGAGTTAAGTGCAAGCACTGCTGGAAAATCACCAGAGGACAGGAGGAGGGGCAGGAGGACCTCCTTGTTGGAGGTTAGTTAGTGGTTTCTGATTGCTTCAGCTTAAACTTCATTTTATTGTTTACCTTGAGTTAGATCTCCATTTGCTTGTAAAGGAATCCAAGGTGCCACAGCCATCTCAACCAAATGGGCTGACAGTTAGTTAGTTTCTTTGTTTATTGAACTGCTGGGGGATGAATCCAGGTGCTCAGGCATGCTAAGCAAGTGCTCTGCCACTGTGCTACATGCCCAGCCCTTTATTTAATTCCTTTTTATTTTTGAAACAGGGTCATGCTAAGTTGTCCAGCCTGGCTCAACCTTACAATCCCCCTGCCTCAGCCTCCAAGGTAGCGAGGACTACAGGTGTGAACCACCATAAATAATTAATTATCCTAAAATTATCATTATCAGTTAATAGAACATTCAGGAATATCTAAATCAAAGAGATACATAGAACAAGGTACGGATGAAAATGTGCAAAACTTTCAGGCCCTCTCTGGGAACAGCACCTTTGTAACATCAGGATATGCTCCTGGGACCTCAGCATTTAGGGAGTTTTATGGAGGTTCCATTACATAGTCATGGCTGATAAAATCACTGGTCAGAGGTGAGTGGTAAGGGAATTCTCTGTGAAAGACCTCTCCCCTCCTGGAGTTGAGGGAATAAAAACATTCTATCCTATAGTTTGTTATTCTGGCAACCAACCTCCATCCAAGAATTCTCCAAGAGTCACCTCATTTGTATAGACTCAGGTCTTGTTGAAAAGTGCTTATTATGAATAACAAAAGATGTTCCTATCCACTACTGTCACTCATTTTAGGAAATCTGTACCAGGAACTGGGAACAAAGACAGAATATATATGTATAATTTTACCACAGGGAGAGAACTCAGGCCAAGTATAGAACTCTCCTAGAGTTGAAGAGAAGGATCTGGAATTCCAGGTAGATCAAGGTAGTTAGGATGGTATATGGCATAGTACTGAGGTAGAGAGAGTTCTCCAAAGATCTCCAGAAAGTCCCCGTGACCATTTTGCTAGGTAGTGTTTAATACATGTGACTCTGGGGAAAGAAGCCCCTGAAAGAATAAGAGGGAAAAGATTTTGGAGTTCATAGAGGGACAAGAATAGTGCTGCACCCTCCACTCTGAGTGGAAAACCTCATGACTAACAGGACAGCAAGTAGTGGCTCAGAAGGTTTTTGTCTAAATAGAGGGGGAAACTAACCCTAAACTAAATGCTATTCTGTTCTCATAGAATACAGTTTAAAAGTAAGATCCATACCACTTAGTTGTATCCCACAAGGAAGCTCGAGAATATTTATGTAAATACAAGAAAACAGCACCCAATAAGAAAAAATTCATAATTACCTGGCATCCTTCCTTCAAGTCACCAGAACAAGCAGAAATGTACAGTATTTAAAAAAAAAAAAAAGGAGTAGGGGTCAGGATAACAAAGAGTCGTGGAGGAAACCTTTGTTAATGACAGGTCACTCACAAACATCTCATCAAAATTGTACATCATAATTGTTGATGCGTATTTATGTCCAAATTCACCAAATGGCGCATGGCAATTATGCACAGATTATTTTTTATGTCATTATATTGTAACAAATTTGTTATAAAAATATCTTATCTTCCTATAAAAGAAGAATGGGTAGTGAGGAAGTGGTATGACCAATTATTTGGAGATGCTTTTAAAATACAATGTAATAGAAGATTTAGACAGTAGTGAGAGAAAGAGATAGGATAAACAGATTTTCATGTGTTTACTTTTTATTGAAAAAAAACCCTGTATTTAAAACTTAGATTTGTAGAAATTAGTAATAAAGTGCACATGAAAGAAAAAGATAAGTTGGATAATACAGGAGACATCAGAGTACCTAATTAGAAATAAACTTACATAGGCTGGATTCATTGTTGTAGCGTTTTGTGGTTGTGATCAATCCTTTGCAAATTATTTACACCAATGGCCATCAATTTCTTCATCTGTAAAATGAGGATAATAGCCATATCTACTTTGCATTGTATTTGTAATTTTTAAAATCCTAAATGTGTGATAGAGACAGCTAGTGAGTCTTATTGCAGCATAAAACATAATCGGCTTTTTGCTTTTGTTTTATTCTGGACAGTGTAGACAATGAAAAAGATATTATTTGTAGTGATTTGGTAAGCTTATCTTATGTAAATATAGACTAACAGTTTATAAGTTGTGCAATATTTTAATTTTATTTCAAATCTGTTTCACTTTGCTAATTGAATACAAATCAATTGTTTGAGCAAAGTACTTTTTAAAAATATTTGCTATGTTGGGAAATGTTAGATAAGAAAAGAATATTTTTGATCCTTCAAAGAACATGTAAAAAAATGTATTAACCCCATCTAAAATTCTGTTTCCAGCCACCTTTTACCTTCGCTAATATATTTTGTTCCTGGACATGATTCAATGTCTACTAAACCAAAACACCCTCATGTCTCCTAAACCAAAACACCCTCATGTCTCAGTGCTATGAAATATTATAATCCCTCATTTCTCCTGAGACACATTCTTCTCTCTCCATTCCCTCCATTCCTTCCCTGCTCTCCTTGCTCTCGGCCAAAAGTCAACTCACTTTTACTAGACCCATCAAACTTCTCCTAATTCCAAATGTTTCCTAATTTTTGTGCTACACCCTCCAGCCTGAATGGAAATGGCTGACACTGTAAAACATTTTCCTGAAGATGTAGCCCCTGCACCCCAGCACCCTAGCACCTCTGTTTTCCCACAAATTACCCCTGGAGCCTTTGATGCACAACAGAGTCACGAAATTTGCACCTGTTTTGGCCTCACCAGACATACTAGTGTGACACATTGACAGAAATAGACATAATAGGAAACTCTGACCCCTGCCTCCCCCAGTCCCATTTTCCATTCCATTATCAAGAAGTTCTTATGTCCTTCCTAAGGACCTCTCACTTGAGAAAATATAAAACAGCACCCTTTGGGATGGAATCCTGATGCTCAAGGCTCAACATCAACAGTTTCAATAGGACATTGACAGGGCCAACAGAAAACAAAGCAAGATTCTAACAGGACATGCCCCAAATCTTACCAAAGCTGCCTCTGGGTGGCAGCTGGTTTGTCAGTCACCACCCTGATCCCCCGCCCCCCCAGCTCAATGAGCTCATCCCACCATCCTGAACAGAGATTACTGAGCTGCCCAATTACTGAATGGCCCTTTCTCTTGTCAGTTTGGCCAGAACTTCTTCACATTCCTAATCCCTTCTTAAATAATTCAGCCCAAACCTAATCCCTATTAAAAATTCTTGCCACTCTTCTCACTGAGATGTCCCATAGTTCTCTCCCACTGTGTTTTCCCTACAACAATCTAATGACCTTTCTTTTCTTTCCTATGCACAGGTACAACACACACCAGTTATTCTTCCTGAGAATCCCTTAGCAATAGGGACAGCTGGGATGAGCAGAAAGATAGGTTTAGGGTTCTCACATTGGCCCTACACTTCTCCTGCCCCGCAAGTGGCTCCTCTCTGCTGCCTTCCCAGGCTCTTTTGCACCATGAGGTTGTTCCCACCGCTGCTGCCCCCTATAGCTCTTTCTGCTTATTTATGTTTCTGTTCTCTCCAATCAGCAGGAGAAAACCTATATCTCAAAGCCAACTTTTTTCCAATAGGCCTCAGCATTCAAAACACTTGAGATATCAGCGATTCAATTTCTTCTCTGTTGCTCAGCATTCTCCCTCTTCAGCAGACAATGCAGGGAGTGGAGTAGAATGTATTATATCAGGGAATGACAGGCATAGCCACCCATTTCCCTAGAGGTATTGCTCCCTCTGACAGCCCAAATATTTGTTATGAGGAGTTAGGCTGGAATTGGCCTTCCCTGGTAATAAATTTCCTCAGAGTCCCCTTTTCTCTCCATCTAGCACCCCCCACCAAAGCATCCTAAAATAGCAGTCTAATTTGTGCATGTTGAAAATGTAATTAGCCAAATTCTGTTTCTGTACTTCGGACATCACTAGCCTTTGGAAAATTAAGGGATATAACTGGACATAATCTTATAAGACCCTAAACCTCTGGAGTATCTATGAAAGTTCCAGAATTTCCTGTTACAGTGTTTATTTACTCAGAGCCCATAGAAAGTTTTTCCAGGTAATATTATGTAACCCCTTGCTTAAGTCAACTAGAATCATATCACTATTTGTATAGCCCAAAACATAGCTTTATAAAGTATAACACTGAGGTTTTTTTTTGTTTGTTTTAATTTGTCACACATGACAGTAGAATGCATTTTGACATACTGTACACAAATGGAGCACAACATCTCTTTCCTCTGGTTGTACCTGGTGCAGTCACACAGGTAGTATAATCATACATGTATACAAGGTAATAATGTTCATCTCATTCCACTGTCCTTCCCATCCCCACACTCCCTCCCCTCCCCTCACTGCCTTCTGCAAAGTCCAAAGGTCCTTCATTCTTCCCTATCACACACACACTCGCCATTATGGATCAGCATCCGCTTATCAGAAAAAACAAAACAAAACATTTGGCCTTTGATTTTTTTTAGGTTTGGCTTATTTCACTTAGCATAATATTCTCCATCTCCATCCATTTACCTGCAAATGCTATAATTTCATTCTTCTTTGAGGTTTTAAAGCTGATATTAATTCCATTGTGTATATGTACCATAATTTCTTTATCCACTCATCTGTTGAAGCCCACCTAAGTTGGTTCATAGTTAACAGTGAATTTTATATTAGTATTTATTTCACATTAGTCTGACTCTTCCTATGAGACTTGATTGTGAGCACCCTGGTGACAGGAACTGATTTTATTCATCTTTGTGGGAGTAGTATGTACATATGGCAGTCAACCCAGAATAGAAACTTGTTCTATCAATGAGGAGAGTTATTAGAAAGCACATAAAATGGAACACCATCAGTTCTTTTAATTGGTATGTTACTTAATACTAGGTAATTAAAATGTTATTTCACAGTGCATCTTTATAGAGGCTGAGAATTTTTAACTTCTTAATATTCTAATTGGCCAAATTAGTAAGGACCTGGCTATTTGACTTGTGGTTAAAAAGCATTTTCCATAGTGAGTTCACTTCTTCACAAGAGGAATCCCACACAAAAGAAGTTAACTTCAGTATTACAAGTGTTCTCACAACCTTTGAGATAGGTCTAGGCCATTGACAATAGTGACAGGTTGTTTCATATGCATCTGAGCTCCTAAGTAACACCAGTAATGTCAAAGGGTTCATCTTTACCTCAGAAGTCAGGTGTACATCTTCAAAAAATTAACAATTATATGTGGGTATCAAATCAATAAGTTATAGGACTATTAAAATATTTTTAAACTCAGTATTATCTTTACCATAATATCATGTCATAATCCAAGCAATAAAGGCTGATGGTTCTTTATGTATATTAATACCTAGAGCAGTTCATGCAGGGGGCACTATTGTTATTCTGCTTTGGAAGAATAACACACAAAACACAGAAAGATCTAATGACTTTCCCAAGATTAAGAAGTCAGTGAGTTTGACAGTTGAGTTCCACTATGCATATGTTGTACCACTACCTTGTCTCTACATTTTCTATGCTCTATATGGGATTTCCATGAAATTTGGTAGCATCATAATAGTTGGTGACATCATAATAGTCCTTAACCCTAAAGAAAACTAGGTTGACCTGGGATACTTCCGATGATTTGGAGCATTTTTGGAATACAACTTACATCTTACTTCAGCAACATCTCTCATTTGACTGATTTAAGCTTACTTGTAAACTACTGTAATTTTGTCTTCATTATCAAATCTTAAACAATATAAATTGAGAATCTTTTCAAACTTTGTATGAAAACAAGATGAGTATAGTAGTGGACATAGGATTCCGTCAAATAAGACACCACCTGACATGGAGCCATTTGTAACTGTTCTTTGGAAGGTTTATGGCAATTTAAAGAAAGTGCTCTCTAGTAGTTTTGGGATTATAAAACCCACAAAATCATTATATATATATATATATATATATACACACACATTAGCAGAATTAATTAAGGGTTATCATGAACTTTACTTTAAAAATCAAATATATTTTTAGTTGTAATATTTACATCAACAAAATCTAAAGTGCCTGCAAAGATAGATAAATAAATAACAACTTTCTGTTGAGCATGTAAATCATTCCTTCGAAGGGTATGTGTGTCTTCTTATTTTTTCATGAAATTGTAAGTTTCAGAGCTTTGAGGAAGATTTAGTAGTCAGAGTCTATATAGTATTAGTATGCCTGAACATCAAAGCGAAAAATGGATAAATATGAGAAGTTATTTATAATAGGAAAATCATTGAGCAGGGCTACTCATATTTCAAATGTTTTCAAAAATAATATTTAATATCTAAAGAAAATGCTAGTCAAGTTACTGTAGGCTTTCTCCTTTATTGTTTATCTTAGGAAACACAAAGAAGCAAACTATTAAAAAATATCAAATTAGAAAAATCTCCCTACCTAGTGAAAACATGGAAGTTTTTTCAGTTTAATTTTTAAAATGTCTTAGTAGATGACAAGATGCTGAAATAAATAGAATAATATATCAAAATAAGTCTTCATTAGCATCTAAACACATAGAATTTCATACATGTCTATGACTCAGCAGAGTTAAAATATCATCTTGGCATTTAAACTCATTGTTGAGGTCAGACTCTAACTTGAGAAATCCACCCTTGCATTATGAAAAGGCAATTTATGGCAATTTCTCTGGTAATTTAAAGCAATGCAGTGAGTTTGTCATCTTCACTTCAGGAAAGCACTAAAGAGAAAATAAATGCTATGTTTCGTATTGGGTCACTGACGAACTTGTAAATGAACCCAAGGTTCGGAATAAATTTTAGAAGGAACAGTGTTTCTGTATTACAAAGATTATCAAGGTCAATTTTTATCATTAAATCCCCTTTGTGTTGTGGATTTGAAAATAATGTTTACTAAACCCAATTGTCAATAAAGTCTTGGAATGGAGTCAAAAGCTATAAAAATAATTGCATAAAGTAAGATCAGTAATTTATGTCTGTAAATATCTCATTTATATAACTTATCCATCATACTCCAGACCCACCAACTCTTCTGCTTTGTTAGAGACTCTAACCTTTTTATCTCATGACTTTTCTATCTTACATCTTCATTTACATATCGTTAAAGGTAGAATTTAACCTGATATAATCCTTCGTTCTTCCCTCCCAAAATAATAGGAGCTATATGAGAAATATATTGTAAAATCTAGGTGTCTCTCTCTCTCTCTCTCTCACACACACACACACACACACACACACACATACACACACACATAATGTAAAGCTCCCTACATAGCCTACTGTTTTCATGAACTGCCACCAATTTTCTCTAACCCTGGCAGGGGTCTGTCTACCTGCTATGATATCCTATGAAAATGTGCTGTGAGTGTTTTATGTGTGTACTTTTACTTAACCAGAAAGACTGGAAGGATAATGACCTAACCTGCCATATTTTCTTTATGAGAACATCTTCCTGGTGATCTATGGTTTCAAGAAGTAGTCATAGAGTTTCAAAGTTGCCCTTGAATCCTGGGTCAAGAACAGCTACCCATATATTCTCTCCTGTCATACATTTCAAGGAACTAGTAGTTTGTCAGGCCAATGCCATTACTTTGAATTTGATTTGTAAGCCTTATACAAAAAGGTGTATATGCCTCTATATGATAAACAGAAGTACTTGATATTGATTTGCATTATTATATTTAAATTTCTCAGTGAATGCTTGAAATGTACCATGGTGATCTTTATCTATTTTTCTTATTTCTTTCTTTTATTTCTTTCCTTCCATTCCTCCCTCGAGCCTTCCTTTCTTCCTATTTCCCTTAACTTCTTCCTTCCATTATAATGAAAAAAAAGACTAGAGAGATTAGTAAGAATGATCCTGAGACTTCAATATAAGAACAAAAACAAAACCAAACACTCCTTCTCCAAACACCGATATTTTGCTTGAAAACCTCAGGGGAAATAGTTAAAATAGTTGCTAGGCAGCCTGTTCCTCATTTTGCAATGAGTTAGAAATTATTGTGCTTACAGAGATGTGTAGCAAAACTCTAAAATGAATAGCCTTTTTATTTTATAGCTTCAATTTAATTAACAACTAATATTTTAGGTATGTTCATAATAATTTATTTTATGGAAATATAGTCTACGATAAAGACATGTTTCCAGAATCCCAAAACCTTTTTGGCAACTTGGATTTTTTTTTTAATCTCTAAGTCTTACTACCTTGGAGTTTACTTGGACATCATACTAAACTGCTCACAGAATATTCAGTCTAATTTTTATTGTTATTTTAGAGAAAAAGATTATATTTTGTGCTGCTGTACCTGAATTTATTAGCAGTGAGATTGTCAAATCATATGAAGAGCTAGAAAAATAAATGATATACATCACATGCACATACACACGTGTAAGTATGTGAGTACATATGCTCATTCTTACAAAAATGTATGCATATATACGACCTTCTTTATTTTGAGCTCCATTGACTGTGGTAAAATTATATATTCTTTTCATAATTTAATGATTTTTATCCATGTTTTTGTCTTCATTTGGGGGGATCTAAAGTACTTTTACATTTTCCAGCTACTTCTATATTGGTTTGCATTTTTACTGGTTTTACATTGAATTCTTATTTTAGATATCCAGTTAAATGAAATAGTCCAGGTATACTCTATACAAGAAATGGGGAGCCAAGGGAGACAGATCGTTATCTAAGTCATGCTACTGAAGGAATATCATATTTCTGGCCCAGGTTCTTCTACATTCTTACCATTGGTCTCTTTTTCCTTCGTGACTCATTGTGAATTCATCTGTAACACTCTGTCATCTATTAGTCTCTCAGTTCTTACTGTGTTCCAAAGCTGGTACATTGATTCAATCTCATATTCCCAGACCAGGGTTTCTTAACCTAGAGTGAACTATTCCATCTGTGACTGCCCCAACTTTTTGTTTCCTGGTCTTTTTTAGTTTAGTTTTGTTTTTCTCTTACTTTATTTTCTGAGAATAGGGATCACACATTCCATCATACTTTGGAGAACCCCCCCCAACACTAACCCAGACTAGGTAAAAGTTAAGATCTTCGTAATAACCCAAAGCAATTGTGGACATGACCCTCTTTTCCAATGTCATCTTCACTTAATATTAGAATTAGGGAGGAGATATGGTCTGCTCAGTGCTATAAATGACAGATATGACAATGATAATATCACCTGAAATTATTTAGAAAAGCTTACTATGATCTATAGCATTAAAATTAATATTTACCTCTCTTGACAGTGGATCTGGCTAATTACTTGTAATTTCAGTAAAGCATAATCTCTCCATGGATAATAGCAAGAAGGATCTTAAAAATTCTGAATCCCTAGGTAATGAAGTGATTAATACAGAAGTGATCAGGATCCATGGCTAACTATACTGATAAAAAGCTGCTTGACACTGGACAAATCATTTAATCTTGATGCTTCTTAGTTATCTTGTCTTGAAATGGAAGTGCCAGGAGCTTCTCTGCTTCCCATGCAAGGTTACTGTGAAGATAAAATAGAATAACTGAAAAGCTAAAAAATATATATGCAATTCATGTATCTATAGACATATATGAAACTTTCAAGCCTTGCATGGGAAGAAGGCAATGATACACGGCCGTGCTCTCTGAACAAATCTGTCAGGCAATACTCCTGCGCTGAATATTCATCTACTACATAATGTCTTCATTTAACATGAGGGAAGAATTTCTGAATGTAACACAGAATTTCCCCTCTGTTCTCTTATGTATTCCTGGTGTATGGGAGGCTGCATATTAAGGTATGGAAAAAGGTATTTGTTTTGTAGTCAGATAGACATGAACTTTTATCTCTACTCTGCCATTTGCTAGATTTTGGCCCCTGGAAAATTAGTAGATCCCTTTATGAATGACAGTGCTCTTTGTGCTTTTGAAGATGTAAACTATAGATTCATTTTCCTAACATCAGTGTTTTTTTTTTCAAATCTCTGATTGTTTTTATCTCACTTCTAACTTCTTAAAATCTAATTATAGTATTTTCTTGAACTTATTGATGTTTTACCATTTCTTCTAAGACCATCTATGAATGTCATCAAAATGCCAATAACTTATTCCTTTAGCAGAAAGAAATCCTTTAGGACTTGTTGAACCTTCTGAAGATGACTTTTTTCCTTACATTTATTTGTAAGTATCTCAATTTTTAAATCACTCTTCTCATAGTAAAACGAAAGTAGCTGCTAAAGATTGTTTCTGAAGCTCACGGTGAAGAAGAGCTACTGTATTATAATTGTGTGTGTCAATTGTTTTTTCTTCCTGTCCATTTTTCTTTTATTGTTTAGCTAATAACTACTCTTAGCAAAAAGCACATCTATTGAAACACTTACAAAATACAATGTTAAGATTCATTTGGTTTAGCATAGCTTCTTAAATGTCCTAAAACTGAATCATCTTTGTAGCATATTTATAAATAACATTTATATAATTTACTATAGTTTATCTTTTTTAAGTATCTATAAAACAAAAAAAAAAACACTTTCTCACATTATTTTTCTAAGCTATTTACTAAGCTATTTTTACTAAGCTAAGTATCTAAACATGTTGATGTTTAGATAAAATAAACACAAACATGGTAAATTTAAAAAAAGAAAGAAAATGTAAAAGAAAAAGGAATAAATGGATACCACACAGTTACATCTTTGTTACTTTCATCCTTTCTTCTTCCTGTCTTTCCTAAATATTGAAGAAATTTTGTCATAACATCTGCAACTTGTTCCAGCATATTTAGATTGAAGAGATAAAGAGGAAAAATAAGCACATATGGCAAAATGTAATAATTAATGAACATGTACATTTATTGCTTTTCTGTTTAAATTTTTTCAAAACATAAATTAAAATATACATATATATCTAGCTCTTTAAAATATACTTTTCTAGAAACTGGGAGAATTCAGTATAGGAAGAAAAAAAGATGAAGTCCCTGCATTCCTGGAGCCTACATTATTATGTAGGTGACAGGCGATGATCTAATACTTATAATTTTAGGAATCAATGTTAACAGGCGTTTTGATAAATGAACTTCATGTATATATAGGATGCTATGGAGCCCTGACCCTGCTGCTGCAGTCCAGCACTGGAGGAGCCTGCACACCAGGACCAGCCTACTGGTCTCAAGCCAAGAGGAAGAAACTGCCTTATCTCTTCCTTTCTCTCACTTGCCCTCTCATCCTTTGGCCCTTAGTCACCCTTGTTCTATCCATAGGAGCTATAAGGTACTTCTTTATAAAATCAAAAGTACTTTCAAATACTACTTATGCTCTTATTGCAAGATGTCAAGTAGCAACCTCTGGGCTTCATGCTACCTAATTTTAGATTCTGAATTGAACATTCTCATGGAGTCACATAAATAATGGAATGTGAGTAGATGCAATTCACACAACTCTAGGGTCATGTCTCTAAAAGGAAGCTGCTTACTTTCAACTTCCTAATTCCTCTTTAAGACACTGGAGTTAGAGGTGATTGAGAATCAGTTTTCATGCTTTCCTCTAAGAATGTCAACAAAGTACTGATAACTATGGAAACAACACTGGGCATGGCCATATGGAACAGTCACTTCACCCTGGCCACACCCCCACCTCTAGACTACTCTGTAAGAAGGAAATAAAATTCTCTGTTTTTTGAACTGCTCTAGTTTTAGGGTTCTTCATTAAAGCAAGCTTGGTTTATATTCTAATATGCACCTTAACTAAAAATTCAGGAATGATAATTAACTCCTCTTTTCTTTGATCCTTAATTTTTCTTTCCTCCTGCCATAATTCATGTTTTCATTAACCCTTGAATAACTGAAGTAGTCACAGACTTGCTCTAAAAATCTTCAGGCTCCCTGGTCCCTTATTTATTCTTCACACTTCCAAAGTATTACCTCTTTCAAGCCCACATTGTATTCACATTACTTATTTTCCTCAAGGACATTCACATGGTTTTACATTACCTAGGGAATAAAATCCAAACTCTTAGGCTGGTTTTCAGAAAGCTGATATTCATGGCTTTGCAACTGATGAAGTTATGAAATTACTATTTTATGACCAAGTAGCATTGTTGAGACAGTGACATCTTCCCCCAACTTCTTTACTCATTGAAATTCTAATTATTCTGGAAATTCTAGAAAAGCTGGCTTGAGCTCCATTTCATGACAATTCTTTCTCACTTCCTCAGATACAATCCATAATTCTCATACTATTCACATACAATATTGTTTTAACCTATTTCAGAGTATTTTATCCAATATTATTATTTCTTTGATATATATCTATTTATTCCACTAGAATATGAACTTCTCAAAGATATAGACTACCTATTATTTTTAGTATCATCCTCATTGCTATCACCATTCAAACATGCATATTTCTCCATATATCAAAGATAATAAAAATGTTATATTGAACAGACCTGAAGAATATTAAACTGTCCAATTTCTTCCTAAACAAGAATGGTCATTCCTATAAACTAAGATACTAACTGAGAAAACTTAAGAGAAAGGAGACAGAGAATAATTTTGTATGCTTTCTTGAAAATGGGTGTTTGAGTTTATTTACTTTAAGCAAGACACGATTTCCAAAAGGAAAAACCTTGAATATATTGTGAGGAAATGATAAGGCATTCTGGACATTAAAGAATTCTTACAAAATACTTTTGGATGAGTTAAGTATACAAGAATCAAAACCATACGAATTAAGTTTTCATTGAAATATACCAGACTTAAAGAAGAAACGTGTTTAAGATTATAACATAAAGCCTACAATTTTTAGGAAAAAATTCAGAAAGTAAAAAAGTTTAATAATATAGTAATATTGAAATATAAATATCAAATTATTCAAATATTGTTTACTCTTTTCTAACTTCATCTAAATGTGACCTGCTTCCTAAATGACAGAATTTTTAGAATCATGGCTTGACTTTGGTGGTCTCAGTTATGTGTCTTCTCATTTTACCATGAAATGTTAATAACTTTTATTTAGCAATTGCTTACAGTCTGATGTGTGTATTTGCTAATCATACCTCAATTTATCTCAACAACACCCATGTTTCTAAAGTGGCTGTTCCAGGGTTTTCTGAACTCTCCAGGTCATGCTTTTCCTATACCTCAAGATGCCTCAGTGTGCCTTGGTGTGTCTTGAAACTGCTTTGAATTCTGTAGATTAGGATAAATGATGAAAGGAACTTGTTACGTGCTCTAAAATTCTCACTCTATCTTGGGGAAAGAAAAAATAATATGTGACTCTTTTCTAAATTTGATTGTCATAACTAACACCAAATAAATTGTACTAAATTGCCTTGATTAATCAGCCAAGGTGGGAAAGTAACAATAGCAACCACTTATGGAGCACGCATTATGATGTCAGGTGTTATGTTATTTTAAATACTAATCTCAATTTGCATAATCACAGAAAGTATTTAATACTATTTCCATTTTACAGATAATAAATCAAGATTACAAAAGATTCAAAGTTCACAAGTAGTAGATGTAGGATTGGAATAGTTACATATCTAATTCCAAGTTTTATATTCTTACTATAACTTTGCATTATCATGCTTTGAAAATTATAAATCATTTCTAAGAAATGATATTGCCATACAATGTATCATGCATTTCAAGTCAAAATAGTATACAAAATTAACTTATCAAGAGAAAATATTTTCCCTTGGAAAACTTTCACTTCATCTAGGTCAGTAACAAACTATGGCACAAAATCCCATATCGATTTCTATATTAGCATTGGGGTTGAATGACCAGAAAATCTACCAATCTATTACTTAGTTTGATTTCTCATTCTGACAAATTAAACCTTATCTATAGATGAGAAATCTCAGGCAACATTTAACTACTGATCTTGGTTAACCCATATATGGAGTGAGATTTGTTCAGTAAGCAATAACACAGGACACGATACATGTTACATTATATTGAAGCCACACTTGAGCTCTTTGGTGATGCTTGAACATCCTACCCTATCAGATGTGTCATTCCCTAACAGTGAGAATTATAGAATTAGACAATAATGTATTTATGAACTTCTCAATCACTGATAATAAAAAAATATTAGATATGGTTTGAGAAGACTTTAAATCTCTCTCTGTTTTTTGTAGTAATTGTTAATATTTTGAGTTGATGATGTATTCATATAGTTCAAAAATCAAAATAATAAAAAAAGATATGTTAAACAATAAATTCTCTGTGTGTGTATGAGAGAGAGAGAGAGAGAGAGAGAGAGAGAGAGAGAGAGAGAGAGACCCGCACTGTGGTTCAAATCTACGACCTTAGGCATGCAAAACAAGCATTCTGTTACTGTGCTACATGCCCATCCCCATCTATAATGATAAAGTCTTGCTGTCTCACCCATCATCTTTACATTCCATTAGTTCCATCACTATCACTCCTGCTTTCTAAGTTTATCTTTCAGAGATTTTCCATCCAAAGGCAAACAAATAAAAATATAAATTCACAGCTTCTTTCTTACATGACTGACAGCAAACTCTCTACATTATTTTGCACTTTGCTTTTTCATGAAATTTTACAATTTTTTAGAGATCTTTACAAATCTTTGGCCAACTTTGTAGTGTTCCATTATTTAGATAAGTTGATGCTTATTTAACCAAATGTTTCTCCTTGGACTAGAAAAATATCTATGAAGGGAGGAAACACATATGAAAGAGAATATAGTGCCTACCAAATATGCTCTTTATATTTTCTGTATCATTTTTAGTTAGGAGCCAGGTTCCAGGTAGTTAGATCTGACCAATAATATAAGATTAGTAAGTAAGAGATGACTGTCACTTCCAGTCAGAGGCAGTGAAACCCCATATGGAGTTTTTGGTTCTGTCTCTTCCTGGACAGTGAGCAAGGAGGTTGAATGTTCCTGATGCTGCAGATATAAGATTAGGGCATTCATCAGTCCACACACGGCAGCAAATTTTGCACTAAAGCTCTCTGCACTTCAATGAGCATTTATTGTTTTGTTAAAACACTATGGATTGATGCTTATTTCAATATTGCATAGAAATAGGTTTCAATTTGAAGAAATCTTTGATAATCTTTAGTGGCCAAAGGTCCTTAAGCCTCTGAATTTTATGGAAATTTTGAATATATGTGCATTTTTTTCTCCTGGAGAATAATTAGTACTCATTATATTCCTACAAGGCATCTACAACCTGAATCTATCAATCTAACCTATCCCCTATTTTTTATAAACAATAGAAATGAGTGCAAAGGAGCTTGGGGTATTGTTCTTGAAGGTGGAGCTAAGTTGCAGATCCCCTTCCTCTCTATTCTACACCACTTTAGCAGAGCCCAGCCCAAGAGAGTCCAGCTGCATTAAACACACAGCCCTGAAGGAGCCAGATGTTGTTTCCTACAATACAAACATGCATGCCTTTTGAGTAGCTTCACAATCTCTTTCATCACTTACTTGACTATATAAAATATATCCATCATCTTCTTGATCCCATCTGTTTAGTCAAGGCTGAGAGATCTGGAGCCTTGATCCCTTACTTCACCCTTTCCCCATCAAAATAAACCTCTCCTACTTCATTCAAATCACTAAAGGGTTCTGTCAGTCTTGCCTTCAAAATCATCCTAAATTGATCATTTCCTGCCACATTCATCCCACCCAGCACAATCTTTGTGTCTCTTGAATAATGCTAACAATCACTTTATTGCTCCCCTTGCTTCTTCTTTTATTTTTTTTTCACTTTATACTCCTTTGGTTATTTTTTTAAATTTATTTTTTATTTATATATGACAGTGGAATGCATTACAATTCTTATTACATATATAGAGCTCAATTTTTCATATCTCTGGTTGTATACATAGTATACTCACACCAATTTGTGAATGTTTTCTTTGATATAAGGAGGCTAATTCATAGTGGGATATGCAGAGGGAGCATGGGAGGAATAGATAGGGCAGAGGGTGGGAGGGGAAGGGAGAGGGCATGGGGTAACTAATGATGGTTGAATGTGATGATCATTATTATTCAAAGTACCTGTATGCTCTCCCTGCTTCTATTCAGGACACCCTCTGGGTTTATTGTGAAAAGAAAAGGAAAAAAAAAACAGAATGGGATGGTCTTTTCAAATAGCAAATCATAATCTCTGATGAGTACTTACTATACTTAGGAATAAATTCACCTTTAACCTTAGCCTACACAGCTTTTCCAGGTTGCATCATAGATTCATCTCAAGGAAAGTGCTTGCCATGAACATTTATATGACTGGTTTCCTTGTGATTCATATGTGTGCTTAGAGGTCTCCATATAGACCTTCTCTGATGACTGGCTCCAAAATACTCCTTTCCCCTACAGCCTTGATCCATTTGCAGTACTGTCCCCTCATCTACAGGGGATAAGGATTAAGAACCCCAGTGGTTGTCTGAAACTTATAGAGATATGCATCTGATACAGTTTATAAATTAGGCACAGTAAGAGACTAGCAACAATAGCAAATATAAAACAATTATATAATATGATGTAATAAAAGTCATGTGAATGTGGTCTCTCTCTTTCATTTCTCAGTATCTTATTGCACTGTTACCTTTTATTAAAGGAAGCACAGTATGGATTTTCTTTCCCATATCCAAAATGACAGCATCATTACTCTTAGACTCTGGTGCCTAAGTGAAAAAAAAAAATTGGTTATTTGAACACAAACACAGTGATTCCATCATAGTGGGTCTTATAATCACAATTGTCAGTTAGTGACTAGTGGGCAGGTAGTATATACAGTGTTACTATGCTGGACAATGGCAGTATACATATCTTTGGCCGGAAAATGCAAGATGGCATGAGATTTCATCATGTTTCTCAGAATAGAACACACAATTTAAAACTTCTGAATTGTTTATTTCTAGAATTTTCCACTTAATATTTTTTAAGCCATAGTTAACCATTTGTAACTGAAACCATAGAAAGTGAAATCCCAGTAAGAGGAAATAATTATACTCAATTATTTTTCTTTACAGATTTCAACAAGATCTGACAAGAAGAATTTTAGGGAAGAAAAGTTTATTTGGGGGCCCAAGTTTTCAGAGGACTCCATCCACAGACAGCAGACTCTATTCCTTGGGGCTCAAGGTGAGGGATACCAGGGAGAAAGTGTGGCAGAGGGAAACAGCTCACGTGGTGATCAAGAAGCAGAGAGAGAGAAAAATTCCACTCTCCAGATAAAAAATATACACCCATAGCCACGACCCCAATGAACCACTTCCTCCAGCCACACCCCACCTGCCTCCAGTTCTCACCCAGTTAATCCCATTAAGGATTAATTAATTTATTATGTTAAGGCTATAGTCCAATTAATTTCCCTCCAAACCTTCTATTGTCTCACTTATGAGCTTTTGGGGGATACCTCACATCTGAACCATAACATAAGTGTTAAGTCTCTAATCATTATCTAAACTGTTGCTTTTCTCAGAATTCCTTTCATTTTTCTTCTATCAGCTAATCATTGTCTTTCTTTTAGGGTTCAGGGTTATTAGGATTAAGCTCTTCCACCTGCTCTCTTTACCTATTCCCTCTTCTGACACCTACAGAGTAGTTACAGTTATAAAATAAACAATTTGGTTCTCAAATTGAGACATTGACAGTATCATATGTAAGGAAACTCTGTCCTATAACTTGAAAGACTCATTGACAACTATTTCTTACTATAATACTATTGTGATATGACCTTGGAAAAGTCATTTCACTTCTTGTAACCTTGGTCTTATAATCTTTGAAAAGAGAATGATAAAAATGATGCTAATGGTATATTTCCTTTGAAGCTGCCCAGCTCACTTGTGCTTCATTTAGTATAGTCAAATGAAAGAGCATAATCCATGTTTATCACACTTAAAACACAATAGAAATATAGAAGAAGATTATTGTTGTTGCCATTATGTATCATGTAAAGCTATAGTTCAACTCTTGATTCAATTTTCTGGGTGCTTTCTGCTAGCACTAGTAATAGTGCCACTAAGGAAATCTTCAAATTAACTCTTTTAGCTTCTACAACATTTGTTCTAAGAATATTATAGGGGCATTATGAGGTCTCTTATAAAATTAAAACACTATTGCATATTCCCTACCCATGTTTTATATAAATCAGAGAGCTTTCTTTTTTAACCACAGAAAAAAATAATACCACTTATGAAAAATGAAATTTCAGATAGCCGAAATTTTAAAATTCACCATTATCCACTGTGCTAGCAGATAACTTTATTCCACTAGCTGAAGAAACCTTCCCTTCTTCCTTAACTGGCTGATGCCTACAAAGAAATGAACTGATTTGGTTATATATAATATTTTCTTCATCTGAGCTAATTTTGTAATGACTCTCAATTTTTTCACATGCTTATATGCTATCGATGTGTATGTATTGTGCTTAAACAACAGGCTGAAAAAGATCCTCTTCAGAAGCATATTGAACAACTAAGCGATGAAAACTTGCTAATGCAATCAGAATCACATACTGTGCAAGAGCAGTAAATTGTTTCCTTGGTGGTTTTGACAACATTGCCTCTGAACATAATTGAATGTCATTCGTTTATATGTTTGCAAATGAGGTCCCAGTGACATTACACCTGGGAGTGTGCACACTTGGTCCTCTATTTATGACAGAGGAGCCAGACATATGGCCTGTGGACTGGGTTTGGCCCCAGAGCTATTGCAAAGTCCTTCTACCAGTGTTCAGCCGGTCTGCCCCGTCACCTTGCATCAGCTCTGTCAGAATCAGCGCTTCCCATCAATAAATGAAGGGACATGCAGCTTCCCCACTGCCAGCTCACCAGGCCTTTCAGACCTGAGATGGCAAGAGTCCTTGATACATGCTAGAAAATGTCACATGCTATGCAAATGAAAGAAAGGAGAGGACAAGGAGAAAGGGAAATATTACAACAAACCTGCAAAAGGGGAAATCTGGAAAAGAGGACAAAAAACTGCTGCATGGAAATCATTAAGCATGAATATAATACCTTTTCTTCTATAAAGATGCATGCAATGTGGGGCAAATCTTTGACCCCATTATTCTTAGTGTCCTCCTTTGTAAAGGAAAAGATTTGAATTCATTATTTCTCAACTTTTTCTCTGACCAATGGATATTTTTATTTTCTTCTGTAGACCTCACATTTTAGAAGACATTTTTTTTAATTAAAGAAACTATTTATTTGTTGTTCAGTCATTATTAAAGACATTTACAGCTATCTAATTAGAGTGTCTGATCATCATGATCATTGACACATGGTGTTGGTGTCTTTCCAGCAACAAAAATGTCATTTGATTTTCTATATTAGGCTTGGAATGTGGAAACTACCTGAGAATGCTCAGTCATGCTCCACAGATTTATTAGTTTTGCTGTGGATGTGTGCATATACGTATTTTTTCTTCCAACAAATATTTAATAAACATTGTGCTAGGCACTGATGATATTAGGTACTGAAGGAACAAAAACTGTTCTGGATACAATTCCAAAGTGGTAGAGAAATTGACAGAGAAAAGTGAAATTCAATGAATGTAAAAATATTATCTACAAATCGAATGTGGGATCCAGAGCAGACCTGTCAATATCCTCCTTAGAAGAAAACAAACAAACAAAAAATAATGACAACAAAGCTCTATTTGTAGCTACTGCCCTAAAAGGAGGGCACCTCTTCCCATTGTTCACTCAAATCCGTGGGAGACATTCATTCAAATATACCATTCTAGACTTAATTTCGTTTGATAAACACAAAATATTCTATATCATTTTGAAGACTTAGAATAGTTACATATTAAAGGTTCTAAGAAGTCCCAAAGGCAAGTACACACATCCAACTTGTTTTGATAAAAATTTTCTCAAATATTTGACCAACTCTACTTCTACAGAATACAAAATCATATTTTGGTTTAGGACCTTTTATATATTTTTTATGGTGCTGGGGATTGAACTCAGGGCCTTGTGCATGGGAGGCAAGCACTCTACCAATTGAGGTATATCTCCAGCCCTGGTTTAGGACCCTTTAAATATAGGCTTTGGAATGAAGAAGACCATAGAAGAGCCAATTTTCATGATCATGTTGTTCTGTGGCTCATCATAGTCTCCATCTATGTGTCCTCAAGACTGACAGTGTTGGTACCACGATGCAGTTTGTCAGTCTATGTGAGACATTAAAAAAAAAAAAGAAAGAAAGTTCAAGAAATGCAATGAATTTGCTCTATAGTATTATTAAAGTTGCTATTAACATTTCATTCAGTAAAGACTGAATAGAATCTTTCCCTTCAGATATATGGTCCCATGAATGGTGTGTATCCCTTGAATAATTTGTTTCTATTTATGTTGATAGTATGATTTAATTGGTCATTGTTAACAGAGATCAGGTTCAATTTATGACCCATATTTACAAAATCTAGAGACTTTATGTGCATAATATGAATATTAATTTCACTCTCAATTTTATCATATATATGATGAGATATATATATATATATATATATGATATATATATATTATTTGGGAGGTACTAGGGATTGAACTCAGGGGCACTCAACCACTGAGCCACATCACCAGCCCAATTTTGTATTTTAGGTCTCACTGAGTTGCTTAGCACCTTTCTATTGCTGAGGCTGGCTTTGAACTTACAATCCTCTTGTCTCAGCCCCCCACATTGCTGGGATTACAGGCATGCGTCACTGCGCCTGGCTAGATTTCATCATATTTTTTGCTTTATTTTTTCTCTGCCCTAATTTTGTCATTTTAAAATGTATTAACACTATAAATGAATATCCCTTTAAGATACAAAAATTTCAGAATTAATAAAATGTTTAAATTCCTTCTTCTGTACCTAATCAAATCTGTCCTGCCTAACTATATTCACCACTAAAATGATTTTGTTGTTTCTTTCTATAGAGAGAAATGTACATACACAATTTTAAAAGTTCATTTTTAGAGAATTTTTGGTTTCACAGAAAATTTAAGAAGAAGATATAAAGATTTCATATCTAACCCTTAACTCCCCACAACTATGACCTCCTTGCAGCATTCAACATCAGGAGGGTACATATGTTGCATTTGATGGATCTACTTTGACTCAAAGTTCATAGTTTACATTAAGTATTACTCTTGGTGTTTTACATTTCATGGATTTGAACAAACGTATAATAACATGTACCAACCACTAAAACATCATGCAAAATAATTTCACTGCCCTAAAATCCTCTGTGTTTTGCCTATATTTTTTATTATTGTTTTGTATATGACAGCAGAATGCATAATAATTCTTATTACACATATACAGCACATTTTTTTCATATCTCTGGTTTTATACAAAGTATATTCACAACAATTTATGTCTTCATACATGTACTTTGGATAATAATGTCCATCACATTCCACCATGACTTCTAACCCCATACCCCCTCCCTTCCCCCCCCACTCCTCTGCCCTATCTAGAGTTCGCCTATTCCTCCCATGCTCCCCCTCCCTATCCCACTATCAATCAGCCTCCTTATATCAGAGAAAACATTCATCATTTGTTTTTGTTTTTTTTTGTTTTTTTGTCGGGGGGGGGGTGTTGGCTAGCTTCACTTAGCATTATCTGCTTTAACTTCAACCATTTACCTGCAAATGCCATGATTTTATTCTCTTTTATTGCTGAGTAATATTCCACTATGCATATATGCCACATTTTTTTATCCATTCAGTTATTGAAGGGCATCTAGGTTGATTATTTATCCCTGTCTTTTCCTTAACCTCTAGCAACCACAAATCTTTTTACTTTTTCCATTGTTTTGCCTTTTCCAAATGTCATATAGTTTGTATCATATAGTATATAGCCTTTTTGTTATTGATTTTTGTTTGTTTTCTATATTCTGTATTAATGCATTATAGTTGTCCATAATGGTGGGATTCATCATTACATATTTGTACATGCACACAATATAATAGTAAAATTAGGCCAATACCATTTCCCAGAACTTCCCCCTTTTTCTCCCCTCCACCCCTCTTCTTGTCCTTTTTCTCTGTTACTGCTATTCCTTTGATTTTCATGATATCACCCTCACCTTTCTTTTCCTTTTCCCTCTCTAGCTTTCACATATGGAAGAAAACATATGACCCTTGATTTACTGAATTTGTCTTATTTTGTTTAACATAATGTTATTGAGTTCCATAAATTTTCTTGAAAATGACCTAATTTCATTCTTTATGGCTGAATTAAAAACTCTATTGTTTATTTATACCACATTTTCTTTATTCAGTTATCCATTGATGAACACGTAGGCTGGTTCCATATTTGGCTACTGTGAAATGTGCTGTTGTAAGCATGGGTATGCATATATCACTATAGTATTTAAATTCTTCAGGATAAATACTAAGTAGTGGTATATCTGGGTCATATGGTAGATCCGTTCCTAGTCTTGAGGAACCTCCATACTAATATCCATAGTGGTTGTAAGAATTTATAATCCCACCAACAGTGTAAAGTGTTCATTTTTCTCCACATCTTTTCCAGCATTTGTATTCTCAATGGCTGCCATTCTAACTGTAGTGAGATAAAGTCTCAGTGTAGTTTTGATTTGCATTTCCCTAATTTCTAATGATCTTGAATATTTTTCATATATTTTATGTTTTACCAGTGTCTGTTTAATTCATTTACCCATTTATTATTATTATTATTATTATTATTATTATTATTATTATTTTGGTACTGTTTTTTCAGTTCTTTATATATTCTAGATAATAATCCTCTGTCAGTAGAGTAGCTAAGAAAGATTTTTCTTCCATTCTGTTGGTTCTATCTTTATATTCCTAATTGATTTTATTGTTGGGCAAAGATTTTTTAATTAGATGCCATTCTTTTATTAATTGTTGGCCTTTTTTCTAAACTTTAGAGAGAGTAATTGCCTGTGGAGTGTTGAACCTACATTTTCTTCTAAGAGTTGTAGAGCTTCTGGTCTAATTCCCAGATCAATTTGGAGTTGAATTTTGTACAGAGTGAGAGATAAGGATCTAGTATCATTTCATATGGATTAAAAGTTTCCCCAATCTCATTTGCTAAAATTGCTGTCTTTTCTTTAATGTATGTTTTTGACACCTTTGTGAAGTATCAGATAACTGTATCTGTGTGGGTTTGTCTCCAGGTCTTCTAATCTGTACCATTGATCTAAATGAATTTTAGGACTGTTTTTTCCAGTTCTATAAAGAATGCTATTGGCATTTTGATGGAGATAACACAGAATCTGTATATTACTTTGGTAGTATGGTGATTTTAACAATATTAATTCTGCCTATCCACAAATGTGGGAGATATTTCTATCTTTTTGTATCTTGTTCAATCTATTTTAATATTCTATGTTTTTTATTGTATTTTTACTTTTACCTCTCTGGTAAGTCCTAGGGTTTTGTTTTGCTTGTTTATTTTTAAGGATATTGTGAATGGGATTGTTTCACTGATTACTCTGATTTTTTTTCTCAGCAGGTTTATTATTGGTGTGTAAGGAAGCTATTGATTTTTATATGTTAATTGTGTAACTTGCTATTTTGTTGAATTTGTTTATAGGCTCTAGGAGTCTTCTAGTAAAGCTTTCTGGATCTTCAAAGTACAGGAGCATATCACTTGAAAACAGTGATAATTTAACTTCTTACTCTTCCATGTTTAGCCCTTTTATTATTTTTATCTTGGCTAATTGCTCTGGCTACAATTTCTAGTATTATATTAAATAGTAGCAGGAAGAGTGAATATTCTTGATTTGTATATTTTAAAGAAAATTCTTTAAGTATTTCTCCATTCACTATGATGTTGAGTTAATCATACCTATCCTTAATGATGTTGAGGTAGGTCCTCCTATTCTAAGTTTCTTCAGTGTTTTTATCATGAAAGGGAGCTAATTTTTTTCTAAAATTTTCTCTGTACATATTGAGTTAACTATGATTTTTGTTATTAATACAATTTATGTAGTGCCTTACCTTTATTAATTTGTAGGTGTTAAACTACCCTGGAATCCCTGAGACAGAACCAACTTGGTCATGAAGTACAATGTTCTTAATATGTTATGGAATATGATTTGCTAGTATTTTATTAAGTATTTTTGTACCTAAGTGCATCAGAAAGATTTGTTGGTAGTTTTCTGATCTTGATGTTTTAGTATGAGTGTGGTACTTCTTCATAGAATGAATTTGGATGTGTGCTATTCTTTCTATTTTGTGGAATAATTTGAGGAGCATTGGCATTAGTATTTCTGTAAATGTCTAATGGAGTTCAGTTAATTCATTTGAGAATCCATTGGGCTCTTGGCTTGTCTGTGTTGGGGGGATTTTTATTAATTCTTCTATTACTAGTGACTGGCCTATATAAGCTTTCTATGTCCTCCTGGTTCAAGTTTGTCAGAAATGTATCCATTTCTTATAATTTCTTCAATTTATTAGAGTCTAAGTTTTCAAATTAGTTCCTAATGATCATCTGAATTATTTTGAATTCTGTGGTAAATTATCTCTTTTCTTTTTTTTTAATTTTTTATTGTTGGTTATTCAAAACATTACATAGTTCTTGATATATCATATTTCACCCTTTGATTCAAGTGGGTTATGAGCTCCCATTTTTACCCCATATACAGATTGCAGAATCACATCAGTTACACATCCATTGATTTACATATTGCCATACTAGTGTCTGTTGTGTTCTGCTGCCTTTCCTATCCTCTACTATCCCCCATCCCCTCCCCTCCCCTCCCCTCTTCTCTCTCTGTCCCCTCTACTGTCATTCATTTGTCCCCCTTGTATTATTTTTCCCTTTCCCCTCACTTCCTCTTGTATGTACTTTTGTATAACCCTGAGGGTCTCCTTCCATTTCCATGCAATTTCCCTTCTCTCTCCCTTTCCCTCCCACCTCTCATCCCTGTTTAATGTTAATCTTCTTCTCATGCTCTTCGACCCTATTCTGTTCTTAGTTACTCTCCTTATATCAAAGAAGACATTTGGCATTTGTTTTTTAGGGATTGGCTAGCTTCACTTAGCATAATCTGCTCCAATGCCATCCATTTCCCTGCAAATTCTATGATTTTGTCATTTTTTAATGCAGAGTAATACTCCATTGTGTATAAATGCCACACTTATTTTTATCCATTCGTCTATTGAAGGGCATCTAGGTTGGTTCCACAGTCTTGCTATTGTGAATTGTGCTGCTATGAACATCGATGTAGCAGTGTCCCTGTAGCATGCTCTTTTTAGGTCTTTAGGGAATAGACCAAGAAGGGGAATAGCTGGGTCAAATGGTGGCTCCATTCTCAGCTTTCCAAGAAATCTCCATACTGCTTTCCAAATTGGCTGCACCAATTTGCAGTCCCACCAGCAATGTACAAGTGTACCCTTTTCCCCACATCCTCGCCAGCACTTGTTGTTGTTTGACTTCATAATGGCTGCCAATCTTACTGGAGTGAGATGGTATCTTAGGGTGGTTTTGATTTGCATTTCTCTGACTGCTAGAGATGGTGAGCATTTTTTCATGTACTTGTTGATTGACTGTATGTCCTCCTCTGAGAAGTGTCTGTTCAGGTCCTTGGCCCATTTGTTGATTGGGTTGTTTGTTATTTTATTGTCTAATTTTTTGAGTTCTTTGTATACTCTGGATATTAGGGCTCTATCTGAAGTGTGAGGAGTAAAGATTTGTTCCCAGGATGTAGGCTCCCTATTTACCTCTCTTATTGTTTCTTTTGCTGAGAAAAAACTTTTTAGTTTGAGTAAGTCCCATTTGTTGATTCTAGTTATTAACTTTTGTGCTTTGGGTGTCCTATTGAGGAATTTGGAGCCCGACCCCACCGAATGTAGATCGTAGCCAACTTTTTTTTCTATCAGATGGCGTGTCTCTGATTTGATATCAAGCTCCTTGATCCATTTTGAATTAACTTTTGTGCATGGCGAGAGAAAGGGATTCAGTTTCATTTTGTTGCATATGGATTTCCAGTTTTCCCAGCACCATTTGTTGAAGATGCTATCCTTCCTCCATTGCATGCTTTTAGCCCCTTTATCAAATATAAGATAGTTGTAGTTTTGTGGATTGGTTTCTGTGTCCTCTATTCTGTACCATTGGTCCACCCGCCTGTTTTGGTACCAGTACCATGCTGTTTTTGTTACTATTGCTCTGTAGTATAGTTTGAAGTCTGGTATCGCTATACCGCCTGATTCACACTTCCTGCTTAGCATTGTTTTTGCTATTCTGGGTCTTTTATTTTTCCATATGAATTTCATGATTGCTTTCTCTATTTCTACAAGAAATGCCGTTGGGATTTTGATTGGCATTGCATTAAACCTATAGAGAACTTTTGGTAATATCGCCATTTTGATGATGTTAGATCTGCCTATCCATGAACAGGGTATATTTTTCCATCTTCTAAGATCTTCTATTTCTCTCTTCAGGGTTCTGTAGTTTTCATTGTATAAGTCTTTCACCTCTTTTGTTAGGTTGATTCCCAAGTATTTTATTTTTTTGAAGATATTGTGAATGGAGTGGTTGTCCTCATTTCCATTTCAGAGGGTTTGTCGCTGATATACAGGAATGCCTTTGATTTATGCGTGTTGATTTTATATCCTGCCACTTTGCTGAATTCATTTATTAGCTCTAATAGTTTCTTTGTAGACCCTTTTGGGTCTGCTAGGTATAGAATCATGTCATCAGCAAATAGTGATAATTTAAGTTCTTCTTTTCCTATTTTTGTGCCTTTAATTTCTTTCGTCTGTCTAATTGCTCTGGCCAGTGTTTCGAGAACTATGTTGAACAGAAGTGGTGAAAGAGGGCATCCCTGTCTTGTTCCAGATTTTAGAGGGAATGCCTTCAGTTTTTCTCCATTCAGAATGATGCTAGCCTGAGGCTTAGCATAGATTGCTTTTACAATATTGAGGTATGTTCCTGTTATCCCTAGTTTTTCTAGAGTTTTGAACATAAAGGGATGCTGTACTTTGTCGATTGCTTTTTCCGCATCTATCGAGATGATCATATGGTTCTTATTTTTAAGTCTATTGATGTGGTGAATAACATTTATTGATTTCCGGATATTGAACCAGCCTTGCATCCCAGGGATGAATCCTACTTGATCATGGTGCACAGTTTTTTTGATATGTTTTTGTATCTGATTCGCCAGAATTTTATTGAGGATTTTTGCATCTAGGTTCATTAGAGATATTGGTCTGTAGTTTTCTTTCTTTGAAGTGTCTTTGGTTTAGGAATCAGGGTGATGTTGGCCTCGTAGAATGAATTTGGAAGTTCTCCCTCTTTTTCTATTTCCTGAAGTAGCTTGAAAATTCTTGGTATTAGTTCCTCTTTAAAGGTTTTGTAAAATTCTGCTGTATACCCATCTGGTCCTGGGCTTTTCTTAGTTGGTAGTCTTTTGATGGTTTCTTCTATTTCCTCAATTGATATTGGTCTGTTTAGGTTGTCTATATCTTCCTGACTCAATCTGGGCAGATCATATGACTTAAGAAATTTATCTATGCCTTCACTATCTTCTAATTTATTGGAGTATAAGGATTCAAAATAATTTTTGATTATCTTCTGTATTTCTGAAGTGTCTGTTGTGATATTGCCTTTTTCATCCCTTATGCTAGTAATTTTAGTTCTCTCTCTTCTTCTCTTTGCTAGCATGGCTAAGGGTCTGTCGATTTTGTTTATTTTTTCAAAGAACCAACTTTTAGTTTTGTCATTTTTTTCAATTGTTTCTTTTGTTTCGATTTCATTAATTTCAGCTCTGATTTTCATTATTTCTTGCCTTCTACTTCTTTTGCTGTTGTTTTGCTCTTCTTTTTCAAGGATTTTGAGATGAAGTATGAGATCATTTATTTGTTGGTTTTTTCTTTTTTTAAGGAATGAACTCCACACAATGAATTTTCCTCTTAGAACTGCTTTCAATGTGTCCCATAGATTCCGATATGTTGTGTCTGTGTTTTCATTTATCTCTAAGAATTTTTTAATTTCCTCCTTGATGTCTTCTATAACCCATTGATCATTCAGTAACCTATTGTTCATTCTCCAAGTGATGTATGCTTTTTCCTTCCTTCTTTTATCGTTGATTTTCAGTTTCATTCCATTATGATCAGGTAAGATTCATGGTATTATCTCTACTCCTTTATATTGTCTAAGAGTTGCCCTGTGACATAATATGTGATCCATTTTTGAGAAGGATCCATGTGCTGCTGAGAAAAAAGTGTAACTGCTTGATGTTGGGTAGTATATTCTATATATGTCAATTAAGTCTAGGTTATTAATTGTGTTATTGAGTTCTATAATTTCCTTATTCGACTTTTGTTTGGAAGATATGTCCATTGGTGAGAGAGGTGTGTTGAAGTCTCCCATGATTATTGTATGGTGGTCTATTAGACTCTTTAACTTGAGAAGAGTTTGTTTGATGAACATAGCTGCACCATTGTTAGGGGCATATATATTTATGATTGTTATGTCTTGTTGGTTTATGGTTCCCTTGAGCAGTATGTAGTGTCCCTCTTTAACCCTTTTGATTAACTTGGGCTTGAAATCTATTTTATTTGATATGAGTATGGACACACCTGCTTGTTTTCGAAGTCCATATGAGTGATATGATTTTTCCCAACCTTTCACCTTCAGCCTATGTATGTCTTTTCCTATCAAATGCGTCTCCTGTAGGCAGCATATTGTTGGGTCTTGTTTTGTGATCCATTCTACTAGCCTGTGTCTCTTAATTGGTGAGTTTAAGCCATTAACATTTAGGGTTATTATTGAGATATGGGTTGTTCTTCCAGCCATATTTGTTTATTTATGTTACTAAACATGGTTTGTTTTCCTCTTTGATTATTTTCCCCCCTTTACTGTCCTACCTCCCACTGTTGGTTTTCATTGTTATTTTCCATTTCCTCCTCCTGTAATGTTTTGCCGAGGATGTTTTGAAGAGATTGTTTTCTAGCTGCAAATTCTTTTAACTTTTGTTTATCGTGGAAGGTTTTAATTTCATCTTCCATCCTGAAGCTTAATTTCGCTGGATACACAATTCTTGGTTGGAACCCATTTTTTTTTCAGTGTTTGAAATATGTTATTCCAGGATCTTCTAGCTTTCAGAGTCTGTGTTGAAAGATCAGCTGTTATCCTGATTGGCTTACCCCTAAATGTAATCTGCTTCCTTTCTCTTGTAGCTTTTAAAATTCTCTCCTTATTCTGTATGTTGGGCATCTTCATTATAATGTGTCTAGGTGTGGATCTCTTATGATTTTGCACATTCGGCGTCCTGTAGGCTTCTAGGATTTGGGATTCTGTCTCATTCTTCAAGTCTGGGAAGTATTCTCGTATTATTTCATTGAATAGATTGCTCATTCCTTTGGTTTGAAACTCTGTCCCTTCCTGTACCCCAATGACTCTTAAATTTGGTCTCTTGATGTTATCCCATATTTCTTGGATGTTCTGCTCATGGTTTCTTAACAGTCTTGCTGAGCTGTCTATGTTCTTTTCAAGTTGAAATACTTTATCTTCATTGTCTGATGTTCTATCTTCTAAGTGTTCTACTCTGCTGGTAGTATTCTCAATTGAGTTTTTAAGTTGGTTTATTGCTTCCTGCATTTCTAGGATTTCTGTTTGTTTTTTATAACCTCTATCTCCCTGTATAGTTGATCTTTTGCTTCTTGGATTTGTTTATGTAATTCATTGTTGAAGTGATCTTTCATTTTCTGATTTTGCTGTCTGATGTCTTCCTTGAGACTCCAGATCATCTGAAGCATGTATATCCTGAATTCTTTATCTGACATTCCATCTGCTGCAGCTATTACCTCTTCTAACGTTGAGTTGACCTGCATTGCTTGTGGTCCTGTCTTTCCTTGTCTCTTTATACTGTTCGTGTTTCTTTCTGCTTGGTGAAACTTTGTGCTATTGAATTTTCCCCCTATATATTTATATTGGTCTTGTATAGTTGCAAAGTCTCCCTCGCAGGCGCGGGCGGCGGCTCTGCCCCTCCTCCAATTGGGGCAATGTGCCTACCACGCTGGCAGGCCGCTGGGCCTGTTCTGCCAGTCGTTAGCAGGTCCGCCTACCTTGCAGGCGCGGGCGGCGGCTCTGTCCCTCTGCGGGCCACTAGGCTTGTTCTGTCGGTGGTCGCAGTTCTGCCTACTTTGCAGGCACAGGCAGCGGCACTGCCCCTCTGCAGGCCTCTGGGGCTGTTCTGCTGGTGGGTCGCAGGTCCGCTTACCTTGCAGGCGCGGGGGGGGGGGGCGGCTCTACCCTTCCGCAGGCCACTGGGCCTGTTCTGTTTGTCGGTTGCAGGACTGGCCTGTTCTGTTGGTGGTCACAGTTCCGCCTACCTTGCAGGCGCGGGAGGGGGGGGCGGCTCTGCCTCTCAGCAGGCCGCTGCTCCTGTTCTGCCGGTGGGTCGCAGGCCCGCCTACCTTGCAGGAGTGGTTGGCAGCTCTGCCCCTCCGCGGGCCACTGTGCCTTTTCTGTCAGTGGTCACAGTTCTGCCTACCTGGCAGGCGCGGGGGTGGGGTGGGGTAGGGGGAGGCTCTGCCCCTCAGCAGGCCGCTGGGCCTGTTCTGTGGGTGGTCACAGTTCCGTCTACCTTGCCGGCGCGGGGGGAGGGGGCCGAAATTATCTCTTTTCATCTCAAATTTTATTAGTTTGGGTCTTCTCTCATTCTCTCTCTCTCTCTCTCTCTCTCTCTCTCTCTCTCTCTCTCGTAAGCTTGCCTAAGGGCTTATGAATCTTCTTTATTGTTTTTTCAAAAAACTAACTTTTTTATCGTTTATTTGTATTACTTATTTTATTGATTTTGGCTCTAATCTTAATGATCTCTTCCTTTTTCTGCTTTTGAAAATGGTTTGACCTTGCTTATCAAGGGCCTTTTGTTTCACCATTAGTTTGTTTATTTGAGATTTCCAAATTTTTTATGTAGACACTCATAATTATAAATTTTCTTCTAGAACTGCCTTCATAGTGTCCCAGAGGTTTTTCTTTGTTGCATCACTATTCTCATTTGACTCTCAGAATTTTTGAGTTTCTAACCTGTTTTCTTCTGTCATGCATTTATCATCTAAATGTGTATTGTGTTTATGCCATTTCTTTAGGTTGTTTTGGTGCTTATTTCTAATTTCATTTAATTTGGCCATATTATATGTAAGAAATTATTATCATCACTTTTTGTTAAGAGCTGCTTTTCGTCAAGAGTATCCTGAATTATATCTATTTTGTAGAAGATTTCATGAGCAGTGAGAATTGTATTCAGCTATTGTTGAGTAAAACGTTCCATGGATGTCTGCTAAGTCCATTTGAATTTTAATATCTTTTTAGGTCCAAAGGGTCTTTACTGAACTTACATCTGGATGATTTATCTATTGGTGAGAGTGCTATCACCTAGTATTAATATATTGGGGTCTAGTTGAGTCTTTAACTCAAATAGTGTCTGTTTTATGTAGTTAGTTGCACTAATATTTTGGGCATGAGTATATACTATTATATATTCTTTTGGAGTTTTTCCCTCTGCCATTATAAAGGGACCTTCTTTGTATCTTTTAATTATTTTTATCTTGAAGTCTGGTTGTTGGACATGACAATATCTGTGCTTCATATTCATACTATAACAGTTTCTGTTTTTTACTTTCAGTCTGTAACTGTCTGCCTGTTAAGATGTGTCTCTTGCAAAGAATATATCCTGTTTTTGCAGAATCCATCCTGGCTGCTGATGTTTTCTAATTGGAGAGTTGAGACATTTTAATTCAATGTTATTATAGAGAGATATGTATTAATTCTTGTCATTTTTATTTATTACTAATGTTTTATTAGGTCCTACTTCTCATTTGCTTTGCTAATCTTCCAATGATCATCTGTTCATTTGTGAGGTCTGTGACTTGTTCCCCCCTTCTGTGTAAAGTATTTCTTTATATATTTTCTATAGTGCTGGCTTAATAGTCATAAAAAAATTCTTTCTGTTTCTACTTGTCTTGGAGGATTTTTATATATTCTTTAATTCTGAAGGATAGCTTTGCTGTACATAGCAATTTTGGTTGACAGTCATTTTCTTTCAGGTCTTGGAACACATTTATTCCAAGCCCTCCTGATTTTTATGATGTTTGCTGAGAAATCAGAAGACATTCTGATATTTTTTTAAGGTGCTTAAAATTTTATGGTCATTCTGTATGTTAAATATTTTAATTACAATATGTAGTGAAAAGTTTGTTTTTTTTTTTTTTAATTTATGTTGTCTATTTGGGGTTCTGAATGTAGCCTGTATCTGAATGTCAATCTCACACTCAATATCATATCTCTGAAAAGTTTATCCATGCCCTTAATTTGCATATCAAATTCCTCTTTAATTCCAACAATCTTTTTTCTCCAACAATTCTTAAACTTGATATTTATGTTATCCAAGAGTTCTTATATATTTTGACCATGGTTACTTATATTCTTTTCTTTAATACTGGCTGAATATTTAAGGCCAGTCATTTTGTTTTTCAGCTTTTTGTTGTTGTTGTTGTGCTGGGGGTTGATCCCAGGAACTTGTGCATGTAAGCCAAGCACTCTGACAACTGAGCTAAATTCCTAGCCTTGTTTTTTCAGCTTTTGGGATTCTGTCTTCAGTATGTTCTACATTATTAGAGAGCATTTCAAATGAACCCTTTGTGTGTGTGTGTGTGTGTGTGTGCCTTTCATTTCCAGGATTTCTACTTCTTTTTCAATATTTCTATCTTTTTATTAAATTTAATGATATCCATTATTAACTTCCTTGCTTTACTATGTTCCCTTGGAATTCATTGATTATTTTTATTATCATTCTTATGAACAGTTTACCTGCTATTCCCTCCACTTCAATATATTTGAAGTCATTTGCTGGTGAATTATGAGCTTTAGGAGGTAATGTGTTGCCTTGTTGTTGTTTTTTTCATATTTCTTGTATTCCTAGTTTGGGTTTTATGCTTCTGTCCAGATAAATTTCTTTTCCCCTCATGAGTGGGCCACTTTAGGGCACAGCCTTCCCTTGGCAAAGTATCCTTGAGTGATCTAGATTGAGGGTATAGATGTGGTATCCATTCATTTTTGCTGTAGTAGTGAATGTGAGTGGGACCTGAGCCCTGTCCCCCACTTGTTCTTACTTGGGGTCTGGCCATTAGTTTGGGGATTTTTGTTTCTTTTACTCTTCGTATTAAAATGTTGCTGAAGTTTTGACAGTGGTTACTTTATGTGTGTGTGTGGAGGTACAATGTCTCCTGGGTGGTTTTACTTCAGCCGAAGTCTCTACCTTGTGAACTGGAAAAATGGAAAAATACTCTTTATTAAAGAAAATAAAATGTATCTGGGAGGTAAAAGAAAGTTTAGAATATTCAAAATGTGAACAAAGAAGGCAGAAGAGATTTAGTAAGTGATACCTATAAAGAAGGAGAAGAAAAATAGGGGGAAAAAAGTTAAGGGAGACAGACAGAATAAGAGAATTTGACTGCTGGTGAAAAAAGCAAGGAGAGAAAGAGAAACAAGATGTTTTAAAACTTCAGCCTTTTCACCACTGTGACTAAAAGACCTGATAAAAAACAATAAAGAGAACAGAAGGTTTGTTTTGGGCTCATGGTTTCTAAGGTGTGAGTCTATAGATGGTGGATCTATTGGTCTGGGCCTAAGAAAGGGCAGAACAATATGTTGAAAGGATGTGGAAACCAGGTGCAGGGGGCACATGCTTGTAATCCAGTGGCTCTGAAGACTGAGGCAGAAGGATTCCAAGTTCAAAGCCAGCCTTAGCAACTTAGCCAGACCCTGAATAACTTATCAAGACCCTGTCTCAAAATAAAAAAAACAAAATAAATAAGGGTTAGGGATGTGGCTCAGTGGTTAATCGCCCCTGGGTTCAATTTCTGGTGTGAAAAAGAAGAAGGGGGGTGGGGGAAGAAGAAGGAGAAAGAGGAAGGGGAGGAGGAGGGGAAGAAGGAGAAGAAGAAGAGTGGAGTAAGAAAGGGTGTAACAGAGGAAAGCAGCTCATGACATGGAACCAGGAAGCAGAGAGTGTTCCACTTACTGAAAAAAAAAAAAGATTATATTTCCTAAAGTCCCACCCCTAGTGACCAATGTCTTCCAGCCACATCCCACATGACTACAGTTACCACCCAGTTAATCCCTGTCAGTTAACTACAGTTACCACCCAGTTAATCCCTGTCAGTGGATTACTGCACTGATTAGGTTTACTCTCTCATGACTTAATCGTTTCACTTTTGAACTTTCTTGCATTGTATTACACATGAGTTTTAGGGATACCTCATATCTAAACCATAACAAAAGAATAACAAAGTCGAAATAAACAAAACCCTAACCCTCAAAATAAAAGGAAAAATAATTATCATTAAAGAACCTAAAAATGAGAAAAAGAAAGAGAATATTGATATCTATGAACCACTCAGCACAGCAAAAAAAAAATAGGAGGAGGAGAAGGAGGAGGAAGAGGAGGAAGAGGAGGAGGAGAAGGAAGAGATGGAGGAGGAAGAAGAGGAGGAGGAGGTGGTGGAGGAAGAGGAGGAGGAAAGAAAGAAAAGAGAAAAGGGATTCTTAATGAAAAATGAAAGAATCGTCTCCACTAAGGTGGTCAAAATGACAAGATGAATGGGGATGAATGGTCACTGCCTATGTATGACTCTCTTTTTGCTTTCTTCTTGGGCTATTAGGCTATGGAGAAGGAGGGAGGGAGGAAGGGAGGGAGGGAGGGAGGGAGGGAGAGAGAGAGAGAGAGAGAGAGAGAGAGAGAGAGAGAGAGAGAGAGAGAGAGAGAGAGAGACTGACTCTATCAAGAGCCAGCCAGCAAGTGCAGGGGGTGGGAGGTGAATTCTTTCTTTTGTGCTGCTCACAGAATTACCAACTGGAGTGGCCTAAAATTGAAGCTGTTTAGAATAGCTCTCAGTTTTCTTTCTCACCAGTGTAGAGTAGGATGCAATGGAAAGTATTGTCAACTGGAGTTTGTTTGGACAGACCAGATTGATGCACTCCTAGGATGTGGTTGTTTCAGAGCTCTAAGAGGCAAGGTCCAGCATCTAGACATTAGATCTAATTAGTCCTTTGGGATTTTGCTGGGTGGTATCTGCTTTGGAGAGATGAGATCAACACACCCATTGGGCCAGACAATGTGGATCTCTGCTGGGAGTCTGGATCTCAGGACCCTCCCAAGAATTCTACTAATGGAGCAAGAAAGCCAGTCCTCCTCCACAGTTCTCACACACTCAACTGCCCATGAATGTGGCCTTCTCAGGCTCAGTCCCTGAATGCAGTTTCCTGAGCTTCTTCAACTGGGCATGTGAACCACCAGACTCAAAGGGAAATTGAGTTGTACTTTCCTCTGTATTTCTGACTTGAATATCCCTGGGTACAATCCACACTGTGCCTGTTTCAGTCATGGTCTTCTAGGTACACCCAGGGCCACATGGTAGGCACTTGTTGGAACAGAATGGCAAAGTTTGTTATTATCTCCCAGACTCCAAAGCACCAAGCTTTGATGGGACCCTCTTAAGTGGCTCTTGCCTCAGCTCTGTGCTTGGCAGTTGAGAAACTGCACTTTTCAAACACCAGTTCCCTGCCAAGTCTCTGGATAGCCTACGTTTGCACTGTTTTTCTGATATGTAGGTTTTTCCAGTGTTTCCCTCTTTGTATTATCCCTCCTTTCTACAGTGAACCAGTGCTGCTGCTGCAACTACAACTAATGTAGCTACAATGTGTTCTTGTTCGTCATTCAAGGCATCCAAACTTTTGAGTCTTTAAGAGACTCTGAGTGTTCAATATTGAATTTCATTGCAATGCTTCTTCTTACCTCTCTGAGAAGCAGTACTTCCACTGCTGGAATCCCAAGCTACATAGCAACTGCAAATGCAGCCTTCCTCTAATCCACCATTTTGAACCCCAGTATGTACCCTTTTTTGATTGGCTCATTTCACTTAACAATAATCCTTCATAGTCCCTCCACATCTTTTCATGACTTGATGGCTCACTTGTTTTGAGTGCTGAATAATATTCTGTATGCTTTATTTATCCATTTACTTTGAAGGATGTGTTGTTATTTCCATATTTTGGCAATTATAAATAAAACCACTGTAAATATCTGTATGCAAAGTTTTTTGTGAATATATTTTCAGCTTCTTAGGGTAAATACCAAGGAGCATTATTGTGGGATCATATGATATGATTATGTTTAGTATTGTATATGTCTGTATCAAATTTTCACCAGCAGTTGCTCCACATCCTTATCCACATTTGGTGTTCTGAGAGTTCCAGATTACATAGGGGTATTTTATTAAATTGAATTTGCATTTCCCTAGTGACATGTGGTATGGGAAAGAACTTTTTCATATATTTATTTGATAATTGTGTCATATATAATTTTACCTATTGTGTATCCTATTTTATGCTTTATTTTAAACATTTATTTACATGTCTGGGAGTTTTTTATGTCATCATTTAATGAATGTATAATATCAATAGAATGAATTAAATCTCCTTTAGCCATTTTTGTATTGATATTGTCCAGTTTTTTCTTATTAAAATAAGGGTACATGAGACATCCTTACATACATGTCTTTTGTGCAGTACACTTATTTAATTAACAATTCTTAATGAGAACTATCTAGTTGATATTGTTACAGGATTTTGTTGGTATTCACTTGTGCACAACAAAACTTTCAATGATTTTTGCCCTGTGAGAGCTTAAAAATGATGGTGGAGACAAGCAACAAAAAATATAAATAGTAAAAATTAAATTATAGAATGGATATTTGGAAAAGAAAAAGTAGACCAATGTAGGGGGGGTCAGAGAAATGTGCAGAGTGGAATGTTGGTTAAATTTAAATGAGATGATTAAGGAGGATTTAATTGGAAATGCATCCCATGATCAAGGACTTGAAGGATATGGGGACATTTACCATCTGGTGGAAGTTCATTTGCAGGATGGGAACAACAGGTACAGAAGCCTTTTATGCAAGAAGATGACAGGCCTGTTGGGGAGGAAGCAACAGAGAGTTGTAGCTAGAGCAGAGCACCATGATCAATGAGGACAATAGTAGATTAGAAGGTCAGAGAGGTCAGAGTTGCGGGGTAGAGAAGTTAATGTAAAACCTTGGAAAACTTATGAGGACCTGAGGTTTTCCTCTGAGTGACGTGTAGGGGCAGTAAGAAATTTAAGAGAGGAGGTACATGACTTATTTTCATGCAGATTCTGTCTGGCTATGCTGTTAAAGATAGATTGTGTAGAGTACAAGGGGTGAGTCAGAAAGACCATTACAGAACTGATGAAGCACAGACCACAGTAGTGGAGATAAAAGATGAAAACAGAGCCATCAGACCAGTAGATAACAAATAGCTTGTTTATATACTGACAAAATAATCCAGTAGTGAGGGGAAAATAGAGTAGCAGGAGAATTGCTGGAAAATGTTCATTAGTAAACACTAACTGCTGGAATCTTGTGCCCATGTGAAGATACTGGTACATAGTATTTCAGACAGTTTATCTCAGGAAACAAGATGGATAGCCAAGTATGGGTTTCTTTCTGTTCAGTGCACATGTGTGGTGATAGGGATTTGGATGAGATCAGTTATACAGATGAAAAAGGAGAAGAATGTGTAAAATTAAAATAGTAGAGTCAAGGGATTAATAGGATGGAAAATGTTATGACTGCTTGACTAACATTAAAATGTCTCATAAGATTGGATGGTCATATATATTTTTTCTCTACCTATGTTTACAAAAAAAAATTGCTGTCATAGAGAATGGTTGTCTGGATTTATTCAGGTTGTCATCTTGCCAAACAAATAAAAGTCAGAAAAAGAAGACAGGCAGTTAAGGGCATACATCAATAAGTGATTATAAAGATGAGCCACAAATTGATTTCAATTGACATATAATCCACGTATTTCTTGAGTACACTATGAAATTCAATACACATATTTAGTGTATAATAAACAAATCAGTGTGATTAGTATTTTTATTTCCTCAAATATTTATTATTTCTATGTGTTGGAAACTTCTTAACTTTGCTTCTCTATTTAGTTTGAAATGTATAATAAGTTGTTGTAGCCTATAGTCACCCTACTTTGCTAAAGGACATTAGAACTAATTCCCCCTAACTGTATTTTGATGTCTGTTATCTAATTTCTTTCTATTCCTCCCACCATTATTATCTTTAGTGACCTTTATTATATTTCCTATTTCTGTAAGATCCAAATTTTAACTTCCACAAAGGAGTATAAACCTTTGTCTCTCTGTGCCTGATTTATTTCACTTAATATAATGTATTCCAGTTCCATCCATGTTGCTGCAAATGACAGAATTAAATGGATCTTTACAGTGGAGTAAAATTCAATTGTATATAAAGATCATATTTTCTTTATCCATTCATCTATCAGCATGTACCTGGAAATCAGGCAAGGAGGACAATGAGAAAACCAAAGGGGTGAGGCAGAGTAAAAAGTTGGTTATATCAGTTGATTGGAGATCCCAGAGGCATTAACAAACTTTCTTTTTAAAGAAAGTCATCTGGAAAGATAAATATTGATGGTCAGAAAGAGACATAGACAATTGGAATTATGTTGGGGCTTTCATTTGTGTTTTTTTTTTTTTTTTTGTTGTTGTTGTTGTTGTTTTAGTTTTTCTTTCTTTTTTTTTTTTTTTAATGTGGTGCTGATGATAGAACCCAGTGCCTCATGTGTGCTAGGCAAGCACTCTACCACTGAGCCACATCCCCAACCTGGGTTTTAATTTTCGATAACAAAACAAATTTTGATAACAAAACAAATAGATAAGGTAGATGGTGGGCATCATTAGATCATTAGAACATAAAATTCAAAGATCTGAGAATTTAGGGTATTGGATGGGACATCTGTAGGAGATACTGAAATTACTGTGAATGAACACATCTTATGCAAAGGAGAAGGGAGTCAGAAGGTAAGTCAGGAAATCAACAGGATAGTCTGGGAATGTAAGTCTAGCAATAATAATGAGGGGAGTTGGGTGATGTAACAGCAGAACACGAGATAAAAATAAAGGGGATTATAGAGAGGACCAAAGAGAAGATAGTTTGATAGGAGAAATAAAGAACCAAGATAGCACACACTTCATTTCCAGATCCAATAAGAGAAAGGCTGTGGGAGTGGAAACAGCCACCAGCTGACAGGGAAACAAAGCCTTTGAAAGAGCTCTTCTTCAATAAAGCAAATTAAATAACAAAATAAATATTTTATTTATTTATTTATTTATTTATTTATTATGGTGCTAGAGATTGAACCCAGGGCCCTGTGCATGTGAGACAAGCACTCTACCAACTGAGCTATATCCCCAGCTCACAAAATAAATATGTTAGATAAAACAGAGATTAATAAATTTTGCTAAAAATTAAAATAAAATAAAAAGAAATTTTGCTAAGGAAAAACTGTGAATTCCAGAGGCCCCAATGGAAGACTAGCAAAAGAGAGAGAAGTATAGAAAGGTATAAATATGAGTAAAGAGTTAAAGGGATTGGGGTTTGGAAACTGGGGAATTCCCCTTGGAAATTATATCAGAATAAATGGACAAAATAAGTGGGTTCCAGTCATTTCAAGGCACATGGTGGTGGCAAGTCTTAAGAACAGGTTTCTAGGAAGAATGGGTATTGGCATACCCTCTGGAGAAATCAGTGGAAATGAGCAAGTTTGGGGATTAGCTCATTCAGTTAACAATATTCATTGAACAGCTACTGCATATTATACACTGTTACAAGTGCTAACAGTTCAACTCTAAAAATAAGCATAGTTCTTACCTCATGAAACTTATATGTGAATTAAGAAGACAGAATAAATAACTGTATAGTAATAATAGTATCAGTTACCAGTAAGGGCAATGTAAATAATACACTAGAGGAGGAAGATAAAGTTTAATGGGGTGCTATTTTCTAGAGGGTATATAAGGAAGACCTCATCAAGAAAATAATAGGTGAAGAATGCATTAAATGAAATGAAGAAGTGAGTTTGGCAAATAACTGAGGAAGACAATTCCAGTCAATACAAGAGCATAAAATCATTTTGTGTATGTAAATGACAGCAAGAAATTCAGCGTGACAGGTGTACAACAAGAGAAAGAAGAGGAGTAATAGGAAATTATCTGAGGTGGGAGCAGTCACCAGGATCCCAATTCAAATGTGTGAAATGTACTGTGTGCACATGTAAGATTCATAAAAGAGGGATTGCTGCATCAGTCAAATCAAGCAAAAGATATATTCACTTCCAAAATGTTTAAATTGATTCTATGCAATTATTCTACAGTAATATTTTAATTTACAACATCACTAACAATATACAAGGTTGACTGCTTCTTCTAATTCTTGACAAGGCCAATTAAATACTGATCCCTATAAATTTACTCCATTTAAGAGGTGATATCATTACAGATTATTTAAATAAGTATTTTAAAATGTTTATTGGATATTTATATACTAACTATTTATGTTTGATCTTATTCTCTCATTGTTTTACTTTTTTAAAAAATGGTATTGACTTGTAAGAACTCTTTATTTGGGGCTGAGGCTGGGGCTCAGCGGTAGATCGCTAGCCCAGCACATGAAAGGCCCTGGATTCAATCCTCAGAACCACATAAAAATAAAAAAATAAAATAAAGGTATTGTGTCCAACTACAACTAAAAAGTAAATATATATATTTGATGTGGTATTAAACACTTATCTGTTATATGTTGAAAATAATACTTTTCTGGTATGTGTTCCCTTTGACTACAGATCCAATTAAAACTTATGCATAATCCATTGAATTAATCATGCCTTTCTTAGTTTCTTAATTTTGTATATGCTTTAGAAGACTAGTCCTAAAGAATAGATAAATGTTATTAAATAATTTCATGAGTGTGATTTAGTTTCTACTTAGCTTGTTAATCCTTCACTTTTTATTGTTATGCCACCTGTAAGTTTTATAATATCCTTCAAATTACCTTAATAATGAGATAAAGAAATGATTAAATACTAGGAACAGACCTGAAGACATTGTTTACAATGTACCAGGTGCTGTTCCAAGTTCTTTACGTAAATAGTTGATTTTATACTTATAACAACCTATTGATGTGGGTACTATAATTAGACTCATTTTAGAGGTTAAAAAAAAACACACATAGGAACATTCAGTAATTGTGCCAAGATTGAAAATGACTGGCAAGATTCAATCCAAGGCATAGTGTAGTGATGACTACTATAGTATTCTTACTCTCTAGTAAGCGATTAAATCATGTCCCATAAAGTATGGAAAGTAATCATGTTAGAATTGAGATTTCAACTAAGTGCTAAGGAAATAAATTTTGACAAAAAGAATTTTGAAGAAAAGCTTATGCAATGCCACAGCACTCTTAAGTGGATGACATTTTCTAATTTGGAGGAAAAAAATCGTCGTCAGAGGTGTCATTAGATACACGGACTGAAGAGCTGAAGTGGAGATAGAAAGAAGACTGCATTAAGGGGTGTAGATATTATGCTGAAGGTCAAGTTTTACCCTGAATGACAAAGTAGCAATTTGGCTGTTGTTGCAGTAGAGCAGGTTTCAATTCTGAGTCTATCAAATAGACAAGTCACTAAATTTATCTAAGCTTTGATAGACTCAACTCTCAAACCAGAAGAAAAATCAGAGTTGTTTTTAAACATTTAAAGACAATAATGAATGTTCAGGATTTGGACAAAAGTCAAACAAATAATAAGCATGCAATTCATCATCAGTGGTCAAATTGAGGTTTAATGAGGGACGGTGAGCAATCCAGCCAAAAATAACAGAAACATGTTCCTTTAAAGTGGTAGCAGGCACAAGTTTTGAATACCATTTAAATTCAGAGAAGGAGAAAATAAAAACAAATAAGAATGACAATTATAGTTTCAAATTGGGCACAAGCACACCTGTAATTCCAGCTGCTTGGGAGGCCAAGACAGGAAAATTGAAAGTTCAAAGCCAACCTCAGCAAATTAGTGAGGCCATAAGCAACTTAGCAACACCCTGTCTCTAAATAAAACATAGACAGGGTTGGGGATGTGACTCAGTGGTTAAGCTCCCCTGGGTTCAATCCTTGGTACCAAAGAGGGGAAAATTGATGGAAAATTGATTTTGATATATAAACTGGGGTCAAAACAGAGGAGGAAAGGATTTAAGGACCAAGTGCTCTGATTATTATTAGAAAGTTTGCAGTGATATTTGAAGTCCAGTTACAAATATCTACTATATACTTGAATGTATAGAAATTATCTGTATTTCATCCATCTCAACGTTTAGAGGTATAGTAAAATTGGTTTATAAAACATTGTAACTACTGGAAATCCCTGTTAATCAATATCTCCATGTTTTAACAGTACAATAAAAAATTATAAAGCACCTAGTCTTGACTCTGAGAAACCATAATAGCTTAAAGTGCTTTCTGACTCACCAAAGATGAAATTGTACACAGTATAATTTTATTATTCAATGTATTTGATTGTATTCTAATAATATAAAAGTAAGAAAACCACAAATTCAATGAATGTTGAAGGAAACTATATTCTGGATTCTAGGACAACCTCAAATTTAAATGCATTTATGTATATAGTTAGTTGTATATTTAAAAATAATAAGAACATTTCATCCATTGAATTCATTCACTGAATGTCAAGTACCCTTGTCTGGAGCACAGGCAATGTTATACACAGCTGGTAGTAGCAGGAACAGAAACTAAAGGGTTGCCCTGGGGTAGCATAATCAAGGAGAGGCAATAGCCATTTCTCGGAACAACAGGTCTCTCTAAAGTTTCCATGGCCCTGTGTTTGACTTTTAAAACCATTTAGTTGTTTATGCAAAACTGTTTTTTCCTTATATTATGCTAGATCAAATTAAATTTATTATGCTGTTATGTTTCCATTTTTATTATATCTGAATGCTGATACAGTGTTTTCAGAATGCCAGCTTAGGGTTTTCAAATTAGAGTTTTAAAACCTTCCAACCTGAGGAAATTAATTTTATGGGCGACTTAAGCATCTACACTCTAAAAAGACACCTGCTTTCTCATGGTAAATATATGACTTTAGGATAATTTAAAGAGCCTTTGAAAAGTTAAAAAAATCAGCAAAATCTACTAATAAAAATAGACAAGATGCTCAGGGGATTGAAAGTAGGTTAAGATATCAAAATATAAATGCCATTTGAAAGGGATTCTGGCACTAAATTTAGGATTTTAGCATTTTGACACTGATAAATCTTGCTGCGGGGTTCCTAAATCTGATGAGAACACCTGTTAGTGATGCTCAAATGCCTGAATTAAAAAGTAGTTTTGATATTTCAGTTATTAGATTAAAATCAGAAACCTTTAAACACACAGTAATTTATGTAGGATTCTTTTTGTGGGGGACTTTTAAAGCATAGATTGACTCAGTTTGATTCTGGAAACCTTCTAAATTGAAGACTTTAAGTGAATGTGCCTTGGTCATATGATGCAATTTTATTCCATATCAAATGGAGAAGTCAAAAAGTAGAATATGATATCATGCTGTTAAGACATAATGAGAAGATTTAAAAATTCTTTTAAATAAACTCTTAAATGGAAATATTCATAGAGGATAAAAATATTCAGGTGGTGTGATTTGACCTTTAGAGTCACATAAGAAAGATGAGTCCAATTCATTATTCATCTAGGTATTGCCTATTATAAAATAATAGAGGCTTCAAGTACTTTATATATAACCATTAGAAAGATCTGTTGCATAACCCAGTCTCCATAATGTAATTGAGTACTGCAAAAAAATTACCAGTGAATTGAGTAACTGGAAAATATACAACACTAAAATAAAGCAATTTTTAATTGACAAAAAAATTAAAACTACTTTTGAAATATAGGAGATTTTGCTTCAGTATTATTCAGAATTTTGGGTATGGATATAAAGAACTTCCCTTATTTATATTGCTTTCAAAAAAAGTATTATATTAAAACATCCTATAACTGTATAAATAAATTATGTAAAAATATCTCCAAACTTAGGTCTTAGAAAATTTTATCAAAATTAAACATCTATTTATAATTCTTTCTGAGATCTCTACATGAAATATTTACTAGAGATCAGAAAAAAAGAGAAACTCCTTCTAAGTCAAAAGATTCTATTTGCAATTTGAACTTTCAAGAATTGATAAAGCAGTATACACATTTATTTTACAGAAATTGAAGTTTTAAATCAAAGTATTATCCTCCTATGATCTATGCACTGGGCAGTGGAGCACAGAATTGATAAGGGATTTTTATAGCAGTCTTTCTTGAGTAGACATTGAAAACAACTACAAATAAAGAGAGAAGTGAGCTGAATGCCAGAGTAAGTATTTTGGAGTGAATTCTTAAACAGAGTTCTTACAATAATGCATGCATATTAAAAATAGGTAAGCAAAACACAAATAAAAGTAGCCGATTTTTACATGGCTGGGGTTGTAGCTCAGCGGTGAAACACTTGTCTCTCACATGTCAGGCATTGTTTGATCCTCAGCACCACATAAAAATAAACAAATGAATAAATAAAATAAAGGCATTTTGTTCATCTAAAATAACAACAAAAAAAATTTAAATGGCAGATTGAAAGCATTAAAAAGAGGGCTGGGGATGTGGCTCAAGCGGTAGCGCGCTCGCCTGGCATGCTTGCGGCCAGGGTTCGATCCTCAGCACCACATGCGAACAAAGATGTTGTGTCCGCCGAAAACTAAAAAAATTAAATATTAAAATTCAAAAAAAAAAAAAAAAAAAAAGAAAGCATTAAAAAGAGACAAGCTCTCCCTGGGCATGGTGACACATGCCTGTAATATTCCTGTAATCCTAGTGGCTCTGGAGGATCTCAAGTTCAAAGTCAGACTCAGTGAGGTCATAAGCAGCTCATTGAGACCTTCCCTGTAAATTAAAAATAAATAAATAATTCAATTTTCAAATACCTTTCACAGCTTTGTAGCAATGATTTATTTTTCTTACTAAAGTCAGGGAAACACACCAACACAACCTATGTTGGAGAGACCTTAACACAGCAAATGGTAAAACTCACTAAAGTACTCTAGGGGCATTCTTACTACTTTAGGATGCACTACCGCAAATTAAGTATCAAAGTATAATAATTTCATCCTTCCCACAAGAGTCTGCCTGAATTTAGAATTTTTTCCTAGTGTGCATATATCATTCTTAATTTTTAAAGAAATAATAAATGTAGATTAACTGTGTATATCTTCATGGAATACTATGCAACCATAAAACGTTTCACTTCAATGTAAATATATACATATATGGAACTGTTGGCAGACAGCTAGAGCTCCATGTGACATTTCAAATTTATCATGGCTCTGCTCTGCATAAAGGTGCTGTTTGGGGTATAAAAACCAGTTTTGCAGGGGTCCTACAATAAGGGAAAGGGAATAGTTTGAAGGTAAAATGAAATTCTTCTGCCATTTATATATCAGTGAGGTGTTATAGTAAGTGCTATGGAAAGTTAAAGGACAATTAATCTATAGTAACAATATATTGTTGGAAGTTTAAGGGACCATTTCTTATGCTGTGAATTGAATTCTACACAAGGTTCTTGTTTGAGGGGAGGTACTAGGGACTGAACTCAGGGGCATTCAACCACTGAGCCACATCCCCATCCCTATTTTGTATTTTATTTAGAGACTATCTCACTGAGTTGCTTAGCACCTTGCTTTTGTTGAGTTTGGCTTTGAACTTGCGATCCTCCTGCCTCAGCATCCCGAGCTGCAGAGATTACACACAGTTTTTATAATAACACATGTAGATTAAAATTAACTCAGAAAAGCTAAAATAGCCAATTTTCAAGTATTTCTCACAGAGCTTTATAATTTATACTGAAGGATATATTCTGCACAATAGTTTTATAAACAGAATTTGTTCTTGTTGTCCCTGAAAGAATAGAATCAGAAATGATCTGTTTTGCAATAGCTCAACTTCATAAAGGTAATTAAGACTTTAGGAAGCATTGTATTTTAGTTAAACAGATCCAAGTTAATTTGGGGACAATTATAAAGTATATACAAATTACAAATCATAAAAGTATATTTTCAAGGTTTGCACAGTTAAAAGAACCCAAAAGAATCAACCTCAATTTGTTAAGAATAAAGTGCTGATAACCATGAGTCTCAGCTATGACTTGGATATACTCAAAAAAGTTAAGTATGTAAAAAAAAAAAAAAAAAAAATCACCTTCTTACTCAGCACATTAGCTCCCTGGGTGTCTTCAAGACATATCCACTAGTTTTCCTTTCAAAATTTACACTTCCCTTAGCTACACTGTAATCTTACATCTATGGAAGAGTGAACCGGCTTCCATTCTGCCTCATGCATCATCAACAGAACTGTCAGTAAAGTGCTAATTGCAGAAAGTTTATTAGTTGAGGTGATGTTGAACCAGAGAGAACACAGCTTGATTTTTCATACTCTGAACTTTGCAATGTGAGCAATTAGGGTAAAAAAAATAGGAAGAAAAAAAACCTTCTTTTTTTTGTTTCAATTTGTTAGCTAAGCGAAATTGAAATGGATGTCACTGACAGTGAAATAGAAACTAAAATGTTGTCCTTCTAGGTGACTTTATAACAGTATAAAAATATCTCATTAACCCCTTCTTATCAAAATGCATATTTCACACCTTAATAGCACTTGCAATTCTACCACATAATTGGCTACCTGTAATTGGAGCAAGACCATTTTGTGATTCTGTCATTTGAGTATTTTTGCAGAAGAAGTATACTTCAAAGATATGCTTTATATATATACTCTCTAAATTTATATATTTCCTATGGGATCCAAAATATTTAAAGCAAATTTTAAACATTATTTCAGAAAATAGGTTCAGACGTAGCACAAGGAATTTCATCTAGAAATACAAAAATAGATGAAGATGGTTAAATGGAAAATGTATTGGAAGATTCATGGATGGTCGCCTGGGACCATTTTCAGAGTGAATTGTGGAGGGAGTAATTAGGAAAACCAGCAAATATAATTCCATGTGAAATACTTAGGGGAGATTCTCTGTGTATTAAAACACAGCAGAGGGACGTCTAAATTAGATTTAAGGGTCTAAAGAAGAGGAAACAAACCTATGTTAAGATCTTAAGGGGAAGAAATAATTAGGAACATGAAGGTGGAGAGGTCAAGGTAGAAGGAAAAGAAACTGTTCTCATCCTAAGAAACAGTGTGCAATATCAAGAAACTGTTTTCATCCTAGGAAACTGTGCGCGATAACCCGAGATTTTCTTTTCTTTTCTTTTCTTCCCAAACTCACACCAATTTAGACAGACTGGAAGTTCAATAGGACTAAAGCCTAGGAATTAAGTGGGTGGTGTGAATTAGGACACTAGCCTGGGAATTAAACTGCAACATCTTGAAAAGGCTCACAAACTGTGTTAAGGAATTTCAGATTTATGGGAAGGGCAATGTGAAATCATATAGAGTTTGCATAGGAATTTAACTTGGGTAGATTTGTATTTTTGAAAGGTCAGTCTTACTGTAGTCTGCAGAATTGCCTACAGAGAGACAAGAAAGGAAATAGGGAAACCACTTAAGAAGCTATTGCAGCTCTGATCTAGGGCACAACAGGGATGATAGCAGGAGGATGGAACAGATGGATTTGAAAGATGTTTAGGAGACAAAATCAACAGGATAAGTGATGTGTTGTATGAGGTGAGGGAGAAGGAGATTCAAGAATGCCACTTAAGTTTCTGGCTAGCACAACAAAACAAATGGCGGCACCCTTTGCTGGGAAATAGAGATTAGATTTTCGTAATAAAGACGATATTGATGGAGAATTTGCCGAGTTGATGTTCCCTACAAGATATACATGGAATTAATGCAAGTTGCAATAGTGGAGTTGAATATAATAGTTGAATATAAGCCAGATAGGAACAAAGTGAAAAGAGAAAGGTGGTGATAGAAGGAAGAGAGAGAGGTTGAGATCTGAAGCTCTCCATAAGACACACATACAAGCCTAGGGGGGTAGCTGCAAGAGGTTTGAGTGGGGAGGAGGTTGTGCTCAGAGAGAAGGATTTTTAGAATTATGAATTTGAAAATAGACAAATCCTGATGATATCAAGTGCTCATATGACTATGGGAATAATTTGCTGAAGGAAAGCTAAGGTGAGTGCCCTTGGAGAAGAGGCACTGGAACTTAACTAAGTGCTGCATTTCCACTTTGGTACTGAATAAGTTTTTGGTTAGTATCTATACCCTAATATTTGTACCTATACATACGTATACATACAGGGGTTCATACACAGAAGTATTCTTAGAAGAGAATGCTGCAGTTAATCATGGAGAGAATGGTGACTTTATTTTTTAAAAAAAGGCCTTCTAAAAATAAAATCAAAAAGTTAGATGGAAACCTGAAGCTTGTAATACTTTATGATGCAGTACTGTTAAAACCAGAGACATGAAATTTACTCATAATTTAATTAGCATATTTATCCCTACTGCTGGGCTAAATTCAGCTTAATACAATTTGGTATAAAAATGCTAGACTCAATAAAACTGAAATATTTGCATAAAAAAGCTGAGGGTAAATTTTGATCACTCGAGGATCACAGGTTTGGGGGCCTTTTAGAAGAGGTGAAATTTGATCTAACTTTAGAAGATGTGTTTAAATGTAAACTAGAAAACTTATATTATGTATTAATAAAAAACTTAATAGGCTTGGGTTCAAATTCTGATGTTTCTTCTTTGTCTATAAACACTTGGTTCAATTAATTAGTCTTTCTAGGCATAAGTGTTCTTTTCTGCATTATAAAATATTAATAGTCTTACTGCAAAATAAGTAATTTAAAAGTTTTTGTCCTAGAGTAACTGATTGAATAAAAAGCACTAAAAATGTTAATTATCAAAAGGACAAATATTATAGAATATAGAAGTTATACATGAAGAATAAATTTCTATCTTTCAAAAGTCAGCATAATTTTAATTCTGTAAAATGTCTTAAATAAAAAAAGAGGAAATTAAATGTAATTTTAAAGGCAATACATGCCAAATATTAGCAAATGTTTTGATAGAATATACTAAATGGAAGTGTCTAGCAGTGTTTACCAATTATCATTTTACTCTGTTTACCAGTACAAAGAGAATTATGCTTTCCCTATACTAGAAGTTGGATATGGCCAGAGATTAGTTCTGGCCAATAAAATGTGAGTGGAAGTATCTCCTGAAATAAAGAATTTAATTATGTGGGCTTAATTCTCCTATTCTCTTGTTCTCCTGAAGTGACAAAGACTAGTGTTGAGTTGTAATCATCAAAGAATGTTAGAACTTTTATTAACTTGGTTGTTTGAGTTGAGGAGCCCTAACACAGCTGCATTAAACAATATCAAGAAACATGATGAGTTTTGTTTGTTGCTTTTATATGATTTAAACTATATGAACTAAAGTTTTCCATCATATATGTGAGACTAGGTTAAGTCAAGTTCATCTTCTCCCTGGGCTTGTATTGACATTTATTGATAAAGAAGAAAGTAGTATATTTAAGATATGTAATAGAAGGTGACATTTTTAACCTTCTGATAAATATGTAGTCAACAGTGTATTAAATAATTTTCATATTAAAAATTATTTTCTAGGCTTTTAATTGTATGTCACCCAGAAACGTAGTTCTCTTTCCTTATTCCCTCTCCTCAGCTTATAATCTAAAACCAACAATGCAGCATAGACAGAAACATAAAGCAAATAATCTCCTAAATATATCAGTTTCCTAGGAATGGTGACAGAGATGATGAAATTAAGCCACATGGTCATATAGAATAAGATGCTCTTTATTTTGGTGGGTGGCTTGATGGGTCTCCTTTACTGATGAAGGTGAGAGTCATTTCTGGGGGCATTAAGAAGTTATGAATAAATTGTAACAGAGGGCTGATACAGGAGGAAGTTTCTGATAAATTGATTGAGCTTCAAAAAAGTTGTGTGTCTGTGTTATAGTCTAGATCTGGAAATGTCCCCTAAGAATCTTGTGTATGAGGTAATGCAGCAATGTTCAGAGGTGAAAAGACTAGATTATGAGAGCTATAGCTTCATCAGTGAATTAATCCACTAAGTGGATTAATTATTTGACTTGATTACTGGATGATAACTGTAGGAGGTGGGGCATGGCTAAAGAATGTATGTTGGGGACGTGCTTTTGAACTATAGCTGTTCCTGGCCCCTCCCTCTCTTGCTTTTTCAGTTGCCATGACCTGAGAAGCTCTCTTTTGTCATGACTTTGTGCAGTACAGTTAGGTTGCCATGGACTAAGACATCTGAAACCATGAGCCAAAGGAAATATTTTTCTCCTCTAAGTTGTTTTTGTTGAATATTTTGGTAAAAGCTGTGCAAAGCTGACTAACACAGTCTCAGAGACTATGAAGTCTACAGGAGTGAAGTTTGGACACTATCTAGCCTTCTAGGATGAGGACTATGGGACGTGAAGAGTGTCTTAGTATTCTGTGCCTCACTAGATACCCCAACCATTTCAGTAGAATAGGTTTCTGTGTCAGAATCTTTAGCATAGCTTTCTGATTCCTTCCCTCTGAAGATTTGTCGTGAATAGTGACATTTTGCTTTGCAACAATGTTTCTAACTGTAACTCTTAGGTCAGCCTCTGGCACAAAGTATTTCTGTGAGTAATAAATGAGGTAAAGATGTTACTGAAATTCTGGATGCTTCTCAGAGCTAAAAGGGCTTCTGGAGAAAATTTAGGAAGTCTGTGCAGAAAGGGGTGGGAAAGTGACTGTTCACTATCCACCTATAGCAGGAGGGATCTTTCTAAACCACTAATCTGCTCATATTATCCCCACAGCTACTAAAAACCCTTATACACTTTTCTTTTCCTCCTAAATTGATGACCTTAACAATTCTCAGGAAAAAGACACAGATGACCTAAAAGGCTGTAAATGATGTGAACTCATCCACCTCTCTAGCTCTTCTGTCACTCCGCAGCTCTCAGTAGAGCCACATGGAGCCACCACCCTCCACCTCTCATGCTCCCTCCCACCAGAGGGTCTTACACATGCAATCATCTCTACCAAGAATACTGTGCTTCCCCTTCTTAGTGGAAGCTCTGCTCATTTCTTGCCACATCTCACATACCATTTTGTATGGGATCTTACAGGACTCCCAGCCTAGGTCAAATCTTCCAGTGTCAAGGTTTTACACTACTGAGCACCTCTACTTTGTAACCATTCTCAAAGTTGAAGTTTTACAATGTTTTTGCATGAGGCATTGGTGGATGTCTTTTTTCTGTGCTAAAGTGTAAACTCCATGAAGACAAGAGAGCACACCTTAGTAGACTTCAGCCTGCCTCACCAGAGCTTACTGAACTGTTAAATCAGTGTAAGGATATTCATCCATGTTGTTTGACCAGATTACTACTGTAAAGCAATGATGTGATATCCAAAAAGACTGATCTGCCTGCTGATCCAGCTACATATTAAAATAATACTCAAATGCTTTGCGAGGTGTAAATGGGACAGTTTTTCAAAAAGCACTGCATTTCACTATTTGGAGAAAAATGTGTAATCTGATGCCAATCTCTTATGTTGAGGAAAGACAGTATCAGTAGTGATTCTCGTAGGAATTTGTTCTTTGTCAGTGTTCAGGAATGAAAGGTAAGGGATGAATTATTATTATTCTGGTGTGTTTAACCTCCAGGAACTCTTGGGGAAAAAATGATTTAGTAAAGGCTATGTTACTTTGGATGCTTAGATATTATATCATTCTGGTAAAATAAGTTTCCATCATTATTGTAGATTATAGTTTGGGAAAGTCTTAGTATTTCTTCCTGCCTTAATAAGAGCAATGGTAGTGGACATTATATAATTTTCCTAATGATTCAACTTATTGTGCTGCCTCACTGTCAACATTTTGATAATCAGTTATTTGGAGGAATAACAATCTAAATTTAGAAGAGAGAATGAATTGGCCTAAAATCTGAAGTTTTTTTTTTTGTTTTTGTTTTTTACTAATTATTAAAACCCTTTTTATGCTTGCTTTATATCTATCAGATTGCCTTTACTATAAATCAGAGGGCAGGGGCATGGGGAAATGGATGTTCTGGTTTTTGTTGTTGTTGTTTGTTTGTTTTGTTTTTGTTTTTGCTTTTTTTGGTCTTTGACTTAGCAACTTGAAGTCCTAAATTATTTTGTCAATATTTATATTATTTCATCTGGACTAGTAATGGGAGTCATCCCTCAGAATATAAGTAGAGTGGTTTACTTTCTGTTCAAGATTAATCTACATAGATATAGGCTCTGAGTAGTAGGAAAGCTGAATTTTTAAGTCAGAACATTAAAAGCTGTTTCTTTTTAAGCAAAATGCAGTTGCATATTAAAGACAAGTATTTTCACTTTTGGAGAAACAGCTTTTAGAAGTTATTTTAAAAAATCACAAGTATTTCTCTTAAAAAATGTTTTCTCAATCAAGAATTTCAAATGAAAAAGCAATATATATTAAAAGAAATTATTTTCCCTATTTGGGAAAATTTAACATAAAAACATAAATTATATAATGAGAATAGGTAACATCAGGAATATAGAAAGTACTCACTAAATCAATATCACAAGAGGGTCTCATAGTGTAAAACATTTTAAAACACACTTAAAAGTGTTTTGTTTTGTTTTGTGTTTGTTTGCTTGGTTTTATTTTTTTCTCCTTGGGACTCAATTTCTATGTTACATGTATCTAGGGAAGTGTATAATGTTAAATTTATTTGCATGAAAAATGATATGTAATGCATGTCTTATTGCTAATTTTGCTTACATTAAAAATTTATATTTGTTTTTTAAACAGAAGTTCAAAATTTAAAAAGCATTTGAATATTACTATTCTAAGTACAGCAAATAGTCCTACAAATACATCTTCTTTCATGGTTAGGATATGCAAAATCCCCCAAAAGCTCCTGTGTTGAAGCAGGAATATTCAGAGGTAAAGTGATAAAATAGTAAAATATGTAACATAATCAGTCCATCCTAGTTCAATGAACTGACTAGGTGGTAACTGTAAGCTGATGGAGAGTGGCTAGAGGAGGTGGGTCACTGGGAGTATGACCTGGAAGGGTGCATCTTCCCGCTTCTTTTGGGGGGATAGGTAGTAGGGATTTAACTCAGGGGCACTTGGCCACTGAGTCACATCCACAGCCCTAGTTTGTATTTTATTTAGAGATAGGATCTCACTGAGTTGTTCAGCACCTGGATTTTCACTGAGGCTGGTTTTGAACTCTGGATCCTCCTGTCTCAGCCTCCTGAGCTGCTGGGATTACAGGCATGCGCCAGCACGCCTGGCCCTGTGGACTCTTCCACCCCTCTGTCCTTCCATGCAATCTGACCCTTCCATCAGCTGAGCAGCTTTTCTTTGCTGGGCTCTCCCTTACCATGATGCACTGCCTCATCTTGAGCCCAGAGGAATGAAGTCTGCCATCTGTGGACTGAGATCTCTGAAACTGAGTTCCAAAAGTTCCAAATAAACTTTCCCTTCTCTGAATTGTTCTTGTCAGGCATTTGGTAACAGCAACAAAAAACTGATGAAAACAAGCATCTTTCACACAGTCTTTATTTCTGGTTACTTCTACTTGCATAATTCCATTTCTTTGAACAAATTATTAGTCAAGTTATCTTTGGAAGAATGAGCAGTTTAAACAAATATTCTGCAAGCCACAAAGGAAGAATGTCCCTAAGGTTTAACTGTACTCCCCAAAGCATGTGAAGATTCCCCCAGTGATGCTGTTGGTAATTGAGCATTGATCCTCAAAACTGATTTGTTTTCACTGAGATGATAACTTTGTTGTTTAATCTGCAGATATATGTAAGAAAAATCCTACTGATATCCTCATAAGCTAAAACCACCAATAAGCCTCATTTTCCTCTTATGATTGTATCATAAGACATGTATAAGAGAATCATTTATACTATAAAAGTATATTTTTTTAATTTTCTAAAATAACCATGATATTTCAAGTGCCCATGCGTTTGTACTTACTGCTTCCATTCTTGAAGATGTTTTCTTTTCTTGCCTTGAGGATCTGCCCCCAAGCACATTTCCCTATCTTTGCCCTGGAGTTCATAACATCACCCCCTCTGTCCTGGACAATTCCAATACTACCTACATGGTTTCTCTGTTTCTGCTCTTCCTTCTTGTCATCTTTCCCATATAATAGTCAGAGGTATCTTTTAATTATATAACTCAACTTTTTAAAGCCCCCTGGAGCTCCTCCTAATACAGAATGAAATGCCCAGTCTCTCTCAGCACCTAGTGGACTGCCATATGGATCCTCATTGTCTACACACATTTCACCCTTCTTTCAGAAAGTCTCTTACTTGAACTTGACAAGTTCAATCACTTAAGTTTCTGCTCAATATTATCTCAGAGAGGACCTCCTCCTGATTCTGTCTAGAATAGTGGGCAGCCCCATCATTGCTTATCCTCTCTGCCTACCTTCTTTCTTCATAGCTCTTACTACTTACTAAAACTATATTATTTAGCTTTTTTGTTTGTTAGTTGCCTGTCTCTTGGGTTAAGAATTAACAACTTCTTAATCTATTCGCTATTGTTTGTGCTTTGTATTATCTTGAGCAACTAATAAAAAAAATTTCCAAGGGGGAAAAAAAAAGAAGAGCACATGGCCCAGATTTGCTCTCAGTAAACACTTTTTGAATGAGAAGGAAAGAGATCAAGAGTCAACCATTCCATGAAATTATTCCAACTGTCTATTCCCCTAATCTAAAACAGTTAAGCAGATGGGTTCCTTCCTTTTCTTATCCCAATATGGCATAAAGTCAACATTTGTTGAGTACTTACTGTATATTAGTCAGTAGCCAAGACTGTTCCATTTAGTACAATAGAGTTACAACTACCCTATTATTGTGGTTATTATTTTTTTTTTTTAGCCAATATCATTCAACAAGCAAGGGGCAGAATGAGGATTCAATCCCAGGTAGCCTTCAAGAGCTACACTTTCAAAACTCCATACTATACTAACTTTTTTAGGCAAATTTTCAGAGGCTATCATTATGATTAAACAAACCACTAATATTAATATTCTATTAATATCACTATACCATGAAATTCCTCAGGCGAGAATTATGCCTTATTTCAATACAGCTCAGAAAAAGGGTCAGTGAGCAAGGGAATAAATGAAGAATTATCTCTACTTAGGCAGTAACCAATGAACTCAACCAATCTAAGGTAAAAATAAATAAATTTTTGTCAGGCTGTCAGTGTGGCTGGTTCTGATCCTTGAGCCCAATGAGGGGATCCTACAGCTGATTTGAAAACCAGATAAGCTTTCCTCTCATGAAGGTCTTAAAACACATATTAAAAATGCATCCCTACTAACATTTACAAACATACATTCCTATTGGTAGAAGAATCCCAGGAAATTCTTTTGAAATTTAAATATAAAACTATTTTAAGAAGCTAAATTCAGACAAGATCTGATTCTATACTCCAATTTGTGATGTGTGTGTTGGGGTGGGGGCATGCGTGCATAGTTCTTTGTGGGGATGTAGACGGAATACCACTTGATTTTATTAAGGAACTCCAGACCTGTGTCATAAATTTCCTTTCTACACTGGGGCCCTCTGACCCTGATGTGCCAACATTATGCAGAGGAGATAGACACACCAAAGGCTTCATCTGAATACATGAATATGTGAGCAGGCAAAAACGCGCCCTATGTGTGTGAACAACTGAGGGAAAAATATGTCTGTAGTATTTCTCAGGACTCTGCAATTGTCAGGGATGCTTCTGAGACTAGCTATGACAAAAAGAGAGAAATATTGGCCAAACTAAACCGCTAAGGGAAAAGGCAAGGTGAAGTACAGCTTCACTCTAGCCTGAGGCAGGTGAGCCAGGTACTCAAACTCTGCTGGTCTTCTTACACAGCTTTATGAGCTTTATGTGTTTATTTTTCTCAATATAAGTCATTGATGTCCACTAACAAAGGAAGAATAATTGAGTTAAAGTGTGGAAAATTAAATTCAAATAATTATCTTTTTCATAATAGTAGTTCTGCCTACAGTTCAAAGGCAACAAATTCCTTCCATCAGTCTAGAGGGAAAGACTTTAAAAAAAATTCTTTAAGTAAAATTTTTATAAAACAATTTTCATGTAAATGATGTTTATTGATACCATCAAGGGCATTTGCAATTCTTTAATCTGAGTCCTCTCTAATGACTCAACCATTCATATGTTCTGAACGTTGTACATGTACAGTAGTAGGGAACTAGTTTTTACATATTAAATAATGTTTAGACAGGAAAAATCTATCCCCACTGCAGGACAGTGCATTTCAAACTACTTGTGATAAACAATCATCAGATTATGGTTGTTTTTTCCCTCCAGATCTCTCAGACACAATATTGTTGTTAAGAAAAAAAGAGAGAGAGAAAGAATTTCTATAAAAATAAGATGAAAAGGCAAGCACACTCATAGTACCAGTTCAAATCATTTGTTTTTAGACTTAATGAACAAAATTATATTTCAATAAATATAACTATGAGAAACATCACACAGAAAAGAGACCACTATAAAAAGTCTGCAAAATGGTTTGAAGATTTCTTAGAAAATTGGAAATGGAACCACCATTTGACCCAGCTATCCCTCTCCTAGGTCTATACCCAAAGGACTTAAAAACAGCATACTACAGGGACACAGCCACATCAATGTTTATAGCAGCACAATTCACAATAGCTAAATTGTGGAACCAACTTAGATGCCCTTCAATAGATGAATGGATTAAAAAAATGTGGCATATATACACAATGGAATATTACTCAGCAATAAAAGGGAATAAAATTATGGCATTTGCAGGTAAATGAATGGAAATAGAGAAGATAATGTTAAGTGAAGTTAGCCAATCCCCAAAAAACCCAAATGCTGAATGTTTTCTTTGCTATAAGGAAGATGATTCATAGTGGAATAGGGAGAGGGAGCATGGGAGGAATCGATGAACTCTAGATAGGGCAGAGGGGTTGGAGAGGAAGGAGAGGGCAAGTAGTAATTAATGATGGTGGAATGTGATGATCATTATTATCCAAAGTATGTATGAGGACACGAATTGGTATGAGTGTACTTTATATACAACCAAAGATATGAAAAATTGAGCTCTATATATGAAATAAGAATTGTAATGCATTCTGCTGTTATATATGAATAAAAAAATAAAAATAAATTTTAAAAAGTAACCATAGAATGGGAAAAAAAGTCTGCAAATTGTTCAATTAAAATGAATGCTGGGATCAGTGGTACAGACTATAATTTCTGCAATTCTGGAGACTGAAGCAACAGGATCAAAAGTTGAAGGCCAGCCAGGGCATCTAAATGAGACCCTGTCTCAAAATTTTAAATAAACAAACAAACAAACAAATAAACAAGGGCTGGTGATATAGCTCAGTGGCAGAGCGTCCCTGGATTCAGTCCTCAGTACTGCAAAACTAACTAACTATATAAACAAATAAATAAATAAATAAAATGTGTCACTGTGATACCCATAATTTTTCTGTTTCCACAATCAAAAATAAACAAAAGTCATGTACAGTAACAATTTCCTCAACAAATATTTTTGTACAACTTTAATAATACATGTGTATCAATAGTTAAAGTTTTTTTATAATGAATGAACTTATTTTTTTTTTACTAGCCTCAGGGTAGCATTTTTATTTACTTGTTGTTACTATTATTATTTTTATTGGTGCATCATATTAACATAATTTTTACTTCATTGTTTATGTAATATAAATTGTATTAATGAGTTTCTAAATTTTGATCTTCATTTCTTAATTTATTTCATTGTATACCATAACAAACAGTTAAAATGTTGTAAGAGAATATATTATCCCTATAAATTCTTGTCATGGCCTCCTCAACTTCCTTCTCTTGACTCTCAATTTGTAATACCCAAATTCTGTCTGGATTTATCTATTGCTACCAGCTAAAAACTGCTTGCAAAGAGTTACCTCTTACAATTTTAATATTCACTTTATTAGCCACCCTGCTCTTATAGGTCACATTCTTTTGCCATTGTCCAGTATCAGAAAATGCTTTTTCATATACTGCCCCCTATTCCCTCCTGTTAGAGAAGGAAGGAAAAATTCAAACTTGGCTGCAAGTAGAAGTTCTGTATCTTCCACACATTTTAAAGTATTATTTCTTCATTATTATTTATTACCAAATATTTTCTAATTTGATTTCTTAATTGAATCTTAGAATACTAAGAAGTATATTAATTAATATCATTCAGGTGGGGCTGGGGCTGTAGCTCAGTGGTAGATCTCCTGCCTCACACATGTGAGGCACTGGGTTCAATCCTCAGCATGACATAAAAATAAATAAATAAAATAAAGGTATTTTAAAGAGATATTATGAAATTTAGATTTTTCTGATTTTATATTTATTTTTGATTTCGAGATTTAAGTTCATTCTCATAATATAACCAAAGAATTTTAATCTTGAGATACTGTTGGAACCGCTTTGATGGCTTAACATAGTTAAATTTCCATATGCATGTTTTTAGAATGTGCTGTCCTTAAGTGTAGTGCTCTCTATAAATCAATTAACTTATGTTTAAAATTTTAGTCATTCATACCTATTTATTTTTTCTGTTTACCTTACCTATCAGTTATAGAGAGAAGGGGGTTAAATGAAGGTAGATATTTTTTTTTTCCTCCTTTCCACCTATAGGTTGAAGCTATGCTATTCAATAAGTATGAACTTGATATTTTGATATCTTTCTGTTGGATGGACTCTTTTATATTTCAAAATGTTCCTTTCATCTTTAGTCATACTCTTACTGTGAAAACTACTTTGTCTTGTATTAATTAGTATAGCAACATCACCATTCTATTGATTAGCATTTCATGCTAACATTTTTCCATCATTTCACTTTTAACCATTCTATGTTCTTATATTTAAAGTGTTTTCTTAGAGGTAATAGGTACCTGGATGTTTTTACCTTGACCATAATAGTCATTTATTTGACAAATTTTCTGTATTTGCATTTACAATATACATGTATTATATAATTATTGATCATAGTTCTATTTTTTTACTATCCTAAAACAGTTCCTTTTTTCACCACTTTCTTGCCATCTTTGATCTAGTTTAACATTATTAGAAATTTTTCCTTGTATTAACTATTTGTATACAATTATTATATAGATTATCCTAGAGATTGTAGAACTTGTTATAAATTAAAACAAGTTATCATCTTACCACTTCCTTTATACTATTTGAACTGTAGATATTTTAACTCCATTTCCACTCCTATTTCATTATTTACTGTGATTACTTTTATGATGAATGAGTCTTCCAAGATTATACTGGTGCACACTGTTGGTTAAAATGTTTACATTTAGACTAACTGAATTAAAAGTCATAGTCATATTTAATAAGAAAAAAATTTATATCAGAAGTTGAGTTCCATTTACCAAGGTTCTTTTGACATCTATCACAGGGATCTTCAAATTTTTACCCTTGTGTTATTAATGCTTATGATCAACTATTATATTACCTAACAATAAAAAATACTCTAGAATTTACAGAGATTATCTATTAATAATGATATTTTGTGAATTTAATGATTCTGTTTAAATTGAGGTACAATTTTTGTTTTATAACTTTATCCATAAAATAAATTTGTCTGCAGATTTCTGGGTTTTTCTTTGTTCTGTTTATTTGATGTTTGTTTTTGGAAGTTGATAACAGTACCATGTGAGCTTAGTAAGGTGAATTGGGAAATTTCTCTTCTTTACCTTTGCCTTGGAAATGACTGAAGAGCAAATAGATTGTGTTTTCTCAAAAATTTGTACAAAGTCATGAAACTATTTGTGCTATTTCTTTCATCAGTATTAATGATCAAACTTTGTACCAAAACATCCATTATTTACCAAGTATTTAAATTTCACATACATGATTTCATGTATATAAGTAATCTGAAAAAGAATTATTTTATGCCTTCAGTTATCTCTTTTATATGCCTAATGTTGTGAATTACTATTCTCACACATTTTCCAATGAATATCTTTTATCTGTTTCATTAAAATCTTTAAATAATTAGCTTCAGACATATTTTCATTTTATCTTTTTCTTCACTTATTATGTTGTCATATTTATAACTTATTTCTCACTGATGTCATGGACATCATTTCAATGCACTTTTACTCTCTCTGTATAGTATTAGAAGAGGCTTTGCAGCTGGGCACGGTAGTGCATGCCTGTAATCCCAGCACAGCAGCTCTGGAGGCTGAGGCAGGAGGACCTGCCTCAAGTTCAAAGCCAGCCTCAGCAATGGCGAGGCATTAAGTAACTCAGTGAGATCCTATCTCTAAATAAAATACAAAATAGGGCTGAGGATTTGACTCAGTAGCCAAGTGCCCCTCAGTTAAGTCTTTGGTATCAAAAAAAAAAAAAAAGAAAAGAAAAAAGAAAAGAAAAAGAAGAGGCTTAGCAGCTTGAAGCAACATCCATTGGTTAGCTCTCTGTAGGTCCTAAATTTGGCATGGCATTGCTGGGTTACCTCTTAGAATAGCATAAGGCTAAACTCAAGATGTTTGTCAGACTGCTTTCTTCTGGAGGTTTGAGGGGTAATCTGCTTCCAAGGTCGTTCTTGTGTGCAGAATTCAGTTACTTGCTATTACAGGACTAAGGTTCCTGTGTCCTTTTTGCCTGTCACCCAGTAGCTTCTCTCAGCTGATAGGGACCACCTGCATTCTTTGCTGTGTTGTCCCTCCATCTTTATGCCTGCAGCAATGTGTTCTACTTCTCCAGGATTTGGATCTCTGACCTCTAGTCTCTGACTTCTAGATGCAGACTAAAAGAGATCATGTGTTTAGGCCAGGAACAACATCCTGTATTCCTCTCTTAAGGTCCACTGGTTTGGGACCTTAACTACACTTGCAAAATCCTTAACAGAATCATCTAAATTGATATTTGAATAATAAATATGGGTTTGGGTACACCAGAGAATGAAAACTTGGAGGTTACATAGAATGTTGCTTAACACATCTTTTGTTCATATTTTTATTTTTCCTATTTTTTTCAGACGTAAATTTTCTAGAGTGCAGTTTTTTTCTGTGTTCTTTGCTTTTGTTATGTATTCTGACTTGAGAAGTGCATATCCTCTTTGACTCAAGAATTCTTTAGGTTATTATTCTTTATTCCTATGAGGTTTAATATGTTCTTTAGGTAATACTTTTCTTATTAATTTTTATTTCACTGAAATAAGATAAAGAGGATTGGTATAATTTATTCTTATTTGAGAAATTTTTGAGATCCAGAATATGACTCAATATTTATATATGCCTTATACATATTTGAATATTTTTAAATGTGTTTGTTTTCTGCCTAGGAGTTAACATATGTATTATATTGTTCAATTTCTCAGTTTCCTCATTTGACTGCTGATTATTTTATAATCATATTTAAAGTTTCAAAAATAATTATGTTTTCCCACTTGTCTTTTTTATTTGTAAAGCTTTTGCTTAATATAGTTCTGAAATATGTTCTTTGTCTCATAAATGCTTTTGCTGATCTTTATACAATACCTGACAATATGGTAAACAAAAAATTCTTGTATTAATTATAATCATACTACCAAGTCAATAGGACAATTTAAAATGATTTTTGTATGATTTTAATATTATCATTTATATTACTTAAGGTTCTACAGAAAGAAAAATAGTAAGATAGAGAGAAACAATAAGATATATATAGACTCACACACACGCACATGCGCACACATACACACACACACACACACAGACAATAAGATACATAGACAGAGAGGGAGAAAAACAAGAAAACAAAATGGAATTTGGGGGGCATTGACAAATAAAAATATGGAGGCTGAGAAGTCCACTGACAAGTTGTCTGAAAGCTGAAGACCCCCCACCTCCAGGATACTAGTGGTGTGGCACAGTCCTATTGCAAAGGCCTCAGGACTGGAAACCAATAGTGTAACTCTCAGTCCTAGACTGACAACCCAAACTGCAAATCCTAAAGTCTGAAAGTCAAAGAGCCTGCTGTTCTGATGTCCAAAAGCAGGGGAAGAAGGATGTATCTTAGTTCTCTGAGGTGGACAGACACATTCCCTTTTCCTATTTTTTTCCTCTCCAGACCCCAGCCAATAGGCTAGTGCTAGTTCACATAGAGGGCAGATCTTCCCTAGCTAGCGCACTGGGGCTGAGGAAGTGGTTCAGTGGTAAAGTGCTTGCCTAACTAGCTCGCTCAGACTCACATGCCAGTCTTCTCTGGAAACACCTGAACAAAATCATGACAAAATAATGCCTTGCCAGATTTCTAGATATTCCTGAATCCAGGTGGGTTGGCACCTAAAATTAACCATCATACAAATAATTTCATTATTTTTAACTTTGTTCATATCACATTTTAAAAATATATTGTTGGGTGTTTTTTTGACTTTAGGTCTTCATATATTTTGGGTCTTTTGTTTTGCAATGTAAACTCAGTATTTTCAAGAAGTGGGGATTAGCCTATTTATGTTTATTTTCTGTTATTCTATTATATATTTTTATTGTAAAGCTTTTGAACTATTCACCCCCCTACTCAGTTTACTGTGTTTTCTGTTTTCCTCAGTTTCTTTAGTTGTTTCTTTGTAGTGATTCAAGAATAATATAGATTTTATTGATCCTATCAGTAACTACCTTAAAATTTTGGATATACACACACATTTTCATGAACTTATACTTTTGAAACTTTAGTAATGCAAAGTGATAATTTTAATTAAGCAAAACTTATAATCTCATTTCTTCACCTAATCATTCTCTTAATTTTCCTATTTTTGAATCCATAATATTAGCTTAGAAACCAAGTCCCTTCATTACCTCCATTCACTTTGGCTTTCTTTCTCACATTGTAACCTCTGTTCTTATTTTCTTTAGCCACCAAAACAGATAGTATCATTTTAGTCTTCACACATCTGTTGAGAGCCACAGCCGAAGGGGCCCCAGCAAACTTCCCCGTATGGGCCACCAAATGCCGCAGTCTGGCTGGGCACAATTCAGGAGCCACTTATCAAACAGAAACAAACTTTATTTTTAGAACACACACGCCAGACCACATGAGCTCTTCAGGAATTCCCTCAGAGCCCAACTACCACCACCAGCTTCCCACAAGCCTCTCAACCCCCCACTCCTCCTGCTCTTGAGGCCAATTGGCTGGGTCATGTGGGCGGAGCCAAAAGAGTCCCCCAATGAGCAGCTCCGTGGTCTGAAAGGGTGGGGAAACAGCCCAATGAGCATCACCGCAGAGGAGCCAATCAGCTGGAAGCTGGAAGTTTGCTGGGGCCACGGTGAGCCAATCAGCTGGAAGTTTGCTGGGGCCCCTTCAGCTGTGGCTCTCAACACACATCCACACATCCTATTCTTCATATGGGAAGTTTTAATTTCCTTATTTGTCTGCTAAATCGTATTCAATCCTCATGATTTATTTCAAGCTATCATATCCTCTGGAAAACTGTAGTCACCTTCTCCACACAAATTCATATTTTAAAAGGCACTTTCCTTTACTGACATGATATTCTGTGGCTACCCATTACAGTATGTGCTGAGCTGCCACCTAAGGAGGAAGTTCTTCATTCACCTTCCTTTTCACAGCTTAGCTCTCAGTGAGGACAGAATCTCATTTTATGCTGCTTTGGATCCCAGGAAACTAGTTTTGTATTTCACATAGTTGTGGTACTTAATAAGCATTTCTTTAATCAAGTATATTATCCAAATATCACCAATGTTGGCCCAAATCCTTAGAAATTTCATTTTATGTTTATAAAATATATAATGTCGTTTTCTAAATTTCTCCAAAGTATCAGAAATAAAACAAAACTGAGTAAACCATAATGCAAACAATAAAATATATTTAATAATACTTTATCAGTATTTTTTTATTAAATTATAGCACTTGTATGCTACTAATGCAAGATGTTAATAACATCTGGGGCAGGAAGTGAGGAGACTATGAGAACTCTACATTCTGCTCAATTTTCTTATAAACTTAAAAGCTCAGAAAAATCTCCTAACAAATTATTTTTATATATTTCAAAAATGTAAAATATTACAATTGAATACATATTATTATTTAACAATATCATTTATTTATTAATTTGATGAATACTTTTGGGCACTTTCACTACTCAGAACTAAATTCAGGATCAGGATACCAAGGCAAACAAGATGGCAGGCTAAGGTCTTCTTTGATTTCTTTCTTTAGAGTTCTGTAGTTTTCATTGTACAGATCTATCACCTCTTTTGTTAAGTTGATTCCCAAGTATTTTATTTTTTTGTAAATGGGGTGTTTTCCTCATTTCCCTCTCAGAGGATTTGTCACTGATATACAGAAATACCTTTGATTTCTGGGTGCTGATTTTATATCCCGCTACTTTATTGAATTCATTTACTAGTTCTGGAAGTTTTATGGTGGAGTTTTTTGGATCTTCTAGGTATAAAATTATATCGTCAGCAAATAGTGCTAATTTAAGTTCTTCTTTTCCTATACATATTCCTTTAATTTCTTTCATCTGACTGATTGCTATGGCCAGTGTTTCAAGAACTATGTTAAATAAAAGTGGTGAAAGAGGGCATCCCTGTCTTGTTCCAGTTTTTAGAGGGAATGCCTTCAATTTCTCTTCATTTAGAATGATGTTGACCTGGGTCTTAGCGTAGATAGCCTTTAGGATGTTGAGGTGTGTTTCTGTTATCCCAGGTATTTCTAGTGTTTTGAACATAAAGGAATGCTAGAGTTTGTCAAGTGCTTTTTCTGCATCTTTTGAGATGTCCATATGATTCTTATCTTTGAGTCTATTAATGTGACGAATTACATTTATTGATTTCCGTATGTTGAACCAACTTTGCATGCCTGGAATGAATCCCACTTGATCATGGTGCACAATTTTTTGATATGTTTTTGTATTCGATTTGCCAGAATTTTATTGAGAATTTTTGCATCTATGTTCATTAAAGATATTGGTCTAAAGTTTTCCTTCTTTGATGTGTCTTTGTATGGTTTTGGAATCAGGGTGATATTGGCCTCACAGAATGAGTTTGGAAGTGTTGCTTCTTTTCCTATTTCCTGAAATAAATTGAAGAGTATTGGTATTAATTCTTCTTTAAATGTTTTATAGAACTTAGCTGTTTATCGATCTGGTCCTAGGCTTTTCTTGGTTGTAGGCTTCTGATGGCATCTTCTATTTCATCACTTGATATTGGTCTGTTTAAATTGTATATATCTTCCTGGTTAAATCTGGGCACATCATCTGACTTAAGAAATATGCAGATGCCTTCAATGTCTTCTATTTTATTGGAGTATAAGTTTCCAAAATAGTTTCTAATTATCCTCCATATTTCTGTAGTGTCTATTGTGATATTACCCTTTTCATCATGTACACTTATAATTTGAGTTTTTAATGTTATCAAAATGACCATACTACCGAAAGCACCATACAGATTTCATGCAATTCCAATCAAAATCCCAATAGCGTTCATCAAAGAAATAGAAAAACAATCATGAAATTTATCTGGAAAAATAAGAGACCCAGAATAACTTAAGCAATCCTTAGCAGGAGAGTGAAGCCGGTGGCATCACTATGCCAGACCTTAAACTATAAACTACAGAGCAATAGTAACAACAAAAAAAACAAAACAAAACATGGTATTGGTACCAAAACAGACTGGCAGACAAATGGTACAGAATAGAGGATACAAAGACTAACCCACAAAGTTATAATTATCTTATACTAGACAAAGGTGCCAAAACATGCAATGGAGAAAAGATAGCCTCTTCAACAAATGGTACTGGGAAAACTGGAAATTTATATGCAACAAAATGAAATCAAACCCCTATCTCTCACCATTTACAAAACTCAACTCAAAGTGGATCAAGGACTTGGGAATTAAACCAGAAACTCTGTGTCTAATAGAAAAAAAATGTAGGCTCTAATCTTCATCTTGTGAGATTAGACTCCAACTTCCTTAATAAGACTCCTATCGGGGCTGGGGATGTGGCTCAAGTGGTAGCGCACTTGCCTGGCACGCGTGCGGCCCGGGTTTGGTCCTCAGCACCACATACAAGCAAAGATGTTGTATCCGCCAAAAACTGAAAAAATAAATATTGAAATTCATTCTTTCTCTCTCGCTCGCTCTAAATAAAAAAAGACTCCTATAGTGCAAGAATTAAAACCAAAAATCAATATATGGGATGGATTCAAACTAAAAAGTTCTTCTCAGCAAAAGAAACAATCTGTGCGATGAATAGAGAGCCTACATCTTGGGAGCAAATCTTTACCCCTCACACATCAGAGAGAGCACTATTGTCTAGGGTATATAAGGAACTCAAAAAGCTAAGCACCAAAACAAACAAACAAACTAACAACAACAAAAAAAAAAAACAAGAAAAAAAAAAGAACCCAATAAATAAATGGGCCACGGACCTGAACAGACACTTCTCAGAGGAGGATATACAATTAATCAACAAATATATGAAAAAAATGTTCATAATCTCTAGCAATTAGAGAAATGCAAATCAAAACTACTCTGAGATATTATCTCACTCCAGTCAGAATGGCAGCTATTATGAAGACAAACAACAATAAGTGTTGGCGAGGATGTGGGGGAAATGGCACACTCATACATTGCTTTTGGGACTGCAAATTGGTGTAGCCAATATAGAAAGCAGTACAGAGATTCCTTGGAAATCTGAAATGGAACCACCATTTGACTCAGCTATCCCTCTCCTCAGTCTATACTCAAGGGACTTAAAAACAGCATATTATAGGCACACGGCCACCTCAATGTTTATAGCAGCACAATTCACAATAGCTAACTGTAGAACCAACCTAGATTCCCTTCAATAGATGAATGGATAAAAATAATGTGGCATATATACACAATGGAATATTACTCAGCAATAAAAGAGAATAAAATCATGGCATTTGAAGGTAAATGGATGGCATTGGAGAAGATAATGCTACATGAAATTAGCCAATCCCAAAAAAACAAATGCCAAATATTTTCTCTGATATAAGGAGCCTGATTCATAGTGGGGTAGGGAGAGAGAGCATTGGAGGAATAGATGAACTCTAGGTAGGGCAGGGGGTGGAAGAGGAAGGGAGGAGGCAGGGGTTTAGCAAGGATGGTGGAATGTGATGGACATCATTATCTAAAGTACATATATGAAGACACAAATTGGTGTGAACATAATTTATATACAACCAGAGATATGAAAAACTGTGCTGTATATGTGTAATAAGAATTGTAATGCATTCCGTTGTCATTTACTTTTAAAAAATAAAAAAAAAAAGAGTAAGTGTTGGGGAAATACTATCAGAATGCTAAAACTTGGTGAAAGTCTATAAGAAGACATGAGTAGACTTTTTTAACAAAAATAAAAATTTTCAAAGAAAAAAGTGGCAAGCTAGAAACACAGTATTGCTTGCTCTATGTTCTGATGGGCACTGTGTAGATGCTAGGCTGGGAGGTATTGAGATTACCCAACAAGTATATCAGTGCTAGACCTGTGGGTGATTAGAGAAGAGTCTGTGATGGAAGTCACATCTCTAGAGCCTGAATGATAAGCAGGGGGGTTTGGAGGAGGATTGAAATTGGATAAAAAAGAGACTGGGAATTAAGTGTTGTTTTTGTCAGCTTTTTCATTGCTATGACTAGAGGAACTGACCAGAACAATTTTAGGGGAGGAAAAGTTTATTTGAGGGTTCATGGTTTCAGAGATCTTAGTCCATAGAAGGTTTGTTCCATTCCTCAGGACTCAAGGTGAGGCAAAACATCATGGTGGAGTGTGTGGCAGAGGGAAAAATTTCACATGAAATCAGGAAGCAGAGAGAGAAGTCTCCACTCTCCAAATACAGAATATACACCCCAAATCCATACCCCCAATTCCCACCTCCTCCAGCCATACCCTACCACTTCAGTTACTACTAAGTTAATCTCCAACAGGGGATTAATTCACTGATTGGGTTAAGACTCTCACAAACCAAACATTTCTCCTCTGAACCTCCTTGAATTGTCTCACATATGAGATTTGGGGGGCACCCATCAAAACCATAACAAGTGTGATCTTATTTCAGAGTTTGAACTTTAATCCAGAAGCATAATAATGCCACTGAAAAGATTTTATCAAGATGATAACATAATCAGATTTTCTTTCTGGAATGATTATTTTGGGTACTACAAAGAGGGAAATGGTTTAGGAATAGACAACATTAGATGATATTAAGGCAGGGAGTCAATTTATGAAGTTTTTCTACTCATCTGGGCTAGAAATGATGCTTTTATAAAATAGAGTCACTGCCTATTATAGGATCCATAAGTATCCAAGTGAAGGGAATTTCACAGCAGATTTGAAGATAGATGAATTGAATAGGAGTGAGAGGTGGACATACAGAATCAATTTTTATCTCTCCCTATTTGACAGAGTAGATATCCTCATACCCTTCACAGAAAAAGAAAAGATATAGTAAATTTGAGAATGGGAATTGAAAATTAGTTTTATTGGGGATTTTGGATATTTGCAGAATATGTAAACTGAGACCTCCAATTAAGAAATGTAGATCTTAAGTAAGGGAACTGGGTTATGCAGAGACTTTGGAATTGTCAGATTATCTCTGTAATTGAAGAAATAGGAATGTGATAATTGGCAATAGAGCATTGGATAAGTTCCTTACTATAAAGCTATGGAGAACTAATGTTTCATAGATAACCCCCTCACACACAATTTGATATATTCTAGTTGGGAAATTTCATAGATCTAATATTGTATTTTTCTCTATAGTGATATAATGACTTTAGAAGTAAGGCATATTTAGTTTAGAAGATATTACAACTTTCTGAAGATACAAGGACACATATTCCAGAATCTTCAGGCTGACATCCATATAATGGGTCCTAAGGACCTTACCATTTTCCTGATTACAAGAATATGTGTGCTTATAATGAAGTTGTTATTAGCTCCATAAGGCTTCATTCCCTCTGTTATAAATAATGTGGAATTCTTCTACTATCCTGAAATTAAATCCAAAGATAATACCTGTGTATGTAATTAATAAAAAAATATAGTGCTTAAAATTTTGTGTAAAGAAAGAGTAAAATAATGTCTAATAACTTTTTTCTATATAAATGCTCAGACATGAGAATATTTGAATACATAAAGAAATAATCAGGTATTTGAACCCTTATATATAATCAAAATGAAGCTAGAGCTATAAAATTAAGGGTTGAAAACTCCAGAAAGACACAAGTTTGTTCTATTTAGTTAGCTGCTATATCCTTAGTGCCTGGAGCTATCCTAAGGCACATAGTGTGTCCTTAGTAAATGATTTATTAAATGACTGAAAAAATGAACCCAATTGTTTTGTATCCATTGACATAACACTAGAAGCATTGTATTTAGTAATGAGCCATTCCAAAATGTGGATCAATTTTTAGTGTGGATCAATTCCAAGCAAAATTCTAATTGTTGCATTTAAGTATTATTACTGATTTAATTCTTATTGCTTAAGTACAAATCCATGAAAAACATTATGAATGCAAAGGATTTTTTTTCGATAAAAAATATTAAATATTTTACTTAAGGATGTAGTAACAATGAACTTCTACTAATTGATCACCTATTATGTACCCTATTGTAGAGATTGTGCTTGTGCATCTGGGTACCCTCACCTTTAAAGGCCTTTTTAAAATAACTTCTGATTAAATGAATCTTTGCAAATACTCTGCTCTATTATTCTTTCGACAATTTTTATATTGTCTTTTTTGTTTCCTATGTCTAAGACATGAAATGAGTGCTATGTTCTATTGTTGATATTTGTTATTTGGAATAACTTAGCAGAATTACTAGTTCCTTTATTTACCAAAGTGTGTGTGTGTGTGTGTGTGTGTGGTGTAGTGTGTGTGTATGTGTGTGTGTGTGGTGTAGTGTGTGTGTGTATGTGTGTGTGTATGTGTGTGTGTGTGTGTGTGTATACATCAACATTTTATGACAATGTTTAAGTCTATGTTGGGAGAGTAGCTGAATTATAGAGAAGGCATGTTTGTTAGTAACTATATGATTTCTACGTAAAGAAAGGGTCTAGAGCAAGGGAATGGGCCCAGGCTCCCTTGATGGAAATACCTGAGTGGATACAATAGAATGTTGAATCCTCTGTTTCCCTGGAATCCTCCAAAGATTGGAGGAAGTGGCCTATAAACCTCTTTTTTAAGGATATTAGCCTTTCCTTGAATAAAGTTCTTACAGAGACCTCAAACAAGATGGGTGATTTCCAAGTTGAAAATTGACCCCTGAAGATTTCTTACCACTTTCTATAATCAGTTTTAGACTAAGAACTACTTCAAAGTTTCTAGCAAGTCCTGCACCCCTTTGGGGTAGGAAAAGGATCACCAAAACCCTACTAAAAATATCAAGTTCTTGCAAATATTGATGTTTTAGCCAGCTATTTCACGGCTGCAATTAAAAGATCTGATCAGAATAATTTTAGGGGAAGAAAAGTTTATTTGAAGGCTCATGATTTCAGAGGTCTTAGTCCATAGAAGGCTGGCTCCTATACTCAATGCTCAAGGTGAGGCTGAACATCACGGCAGCAGATTGTGGTAGAGGGAAGCAGCTCATATCATGTTGACTGGGTGGCAGAGAGAGAGGTCTCTACTCTCCAGGTACAAAATCTATACCCCATAGCCATGCCTCTAATGAACCACTTCTTCCAGCCACACACCATCCAGTCTCCACTCAATTAATCCCATCAGGGTTAAATCACTGATTAGATTAAGTCTGTAACCTGATCATTTTCCTCCAAACCTTTTTGCGTTATCTCACACTTGCAATTTGGGGGACATTTAACATCCAAACCATAATAATTGCGAATCCCATGAATGGATTTTTTTAAATTTGTTTTAATTAGTTATGCATGACAGTAGAATTTTCACACAACATGCATAATTGGAATGTAACTTCTCATTATTCTGGTTGTACATGTTGTAGAATCACACCAGTCACGTAATTATATATGTATTAATGTCCAAGTCATTCTACTATCCTTCTTATCTTCATACTTCCAACCCTTCACTCTGCTCTGGCTAATCCAAAATACCTCTATTTTTCCCTGGCAACCCCTTATTGTCAATTAGTATCCACATACAGAGAAAATATTTGGCCTTTTGTTTTTGGGGATTGTCTTATTTTGCTTAGCATTATATTCTCTAGCTTCATTCATTTACCAGCAAAAGCCATCATTTCATTCTTCTCTAAGGCTGAATAATATTCCATTGTGTATATACCACATTTTCCTTATCCATTCATCTGTTGTAGGCCATCTAGGTTGGTTTCATTGTTTGGCTGTTGTGAATTGAGCTGCTATAAACATTGATGTACCTGTGTCCCTGTAGTATGCTGATTTTAAGTCCTTTGGGTATAAATCCTAGCCCACAAATGGATTTTGAGAGCACTAGAAGAATGCAGGGACTGTGTTTGATGGAACATGGAATATAAGGCTGTACATGAAAGAGTTTGAAAGCATGGAGAACAATCTAGTGACTTAGCGTTTGACATACTGGCAAAAACACCTGGAATTTGTCCTGATTTGCTACTGGGATGGCTTGATAAAGCTTGGAAAAGATATTGGCCTCCAGAAAACCGATGGAATACTGGAATTGCCTCTGCAAAACAATGTGGAAAGGCTCAGATGCTTAGAAAGGCAGACATGCCAGATTGAATTTTTCACTGTCTGACCTACTTTCCCAAAGAGAGCTCAAAGGACTCTCCTTTAGTATAAGGGATGAACTAGTGAAGACAACACAAACACTGTGTCCTTTCTAAATCAACAGGAGGACTTTGCAATTGGGTCCCCTAATGTCCATGGTAATTAAAAGATTCTGGCATATCTGAGGCCCAAGGTGGGTGTTAAATATTAGGAGTAGAGTATGCCCCACCAAAATGTAGCAAAGCTGGAATGACAGATAGTTTGGATTTTGCAGCATTTAAATATTTATAATTTATAAACAAAATTTGACATAGATTCACATTTATGATCATAAAATTTAACCACATAGCAACATCTTAAAATAATATTTTCTTTGATGTTTATAAAACAGAAATTAATTCTATTCATAAGAGAACATTTGTAATACATTTATGTAACAAAAAATGAATTATTGCCAAGTCCTAGAAAGGTAAGCATTAATTTTGTAATACAAACATTGGCAGTGAATATTCAATACCCATACATACTTTTCAGATCAAACCTTTTTCAACTTCATTTTTAACTTAAAGTCCATACTCTCTTTAAAATTTTTCCATGTGATATTTCATACTTCTATTTGATATTAAAAGCATGTGTAAGCATGAATGTTTGTGGATGAGAATACTGCTATTGTTCACTAATCAGCAAATTAGGGCACATTCAAGTAAGAATTGCATAACAGGAGCCATCCCAGTCCCTTTTGGGGTATTTCTTGCCTGGGAGCCACTTTATGCCAAGAGAAGTGATTTCTTGGCATTTTAGCTTTCAATGTTCCCCCATCCTGCTTAAGTGGCTGTATTTAAATAAAGTTTAAGTACTCCAGAACTTGTGGAAGCATTAGCAGTCAATTGGGCCAGTGCTTTCCATTTGTCAGTGTGAGTATCTGGGTATTACATGGCTTGTGTGTCCTTATGTGTGAATCCCCAGGGTGTATTCCAGTCCTCTTTTCAGGACATACCAAGGTATTCATTTTATTAAGTTTAGTTAATATTTTTAGCTGTTAAATATTTTGCAGTTGGTTAAACTCTCTGTTAAAGGGAAATGACTTTGACTTTTTTCATTTTAAAATTAATATATACTTACTTTGCAAAATCTGAAAAAAAATGTTGGGTTTAAAAATATTATCCATATTTTCCCCCTTGATAATTATTCAAGAGTATTCTATACTCACTTCTCTTTGTTATATTTATATATTTTCTTTTTATATGACTATCCAACCTACCCTTTTCTTTTCACTTATGAAAATGATACTATATTTTTCCAGGAGCTAATACCTTTTAAAAACATTGCTTAATTGTGATTTTATCATTGCTTAATTGTGATCTTATCATAAACCGAGAGGTTATGTATTAGGCAGTTTCCTTTGGAGAAATGAACCTAGATAGATAGATGATATAGATTGATAGCTAGACAGTGATAGATAGATAGATAGATAAAGAAATTTACTATAAGAAATTGGCTCATGCGGTGGTGGAGGTTAAAAAAATTCCATAGCTGTCCTCTGTAAATTGATGACAAGAAAGCTTGTGATACGGTGTTAGTTCAAGAACTAGAGAGAAGATGTTTGTTCCAGTTCAAGAGCAAAAGAGGACAAATGTTCCAGTTCAACCGGTAAGGCAGAGACAGAATTTTCCCCTCCTCACCTTGTTCTTTACAACCCCTTAATGTCCACCCACATTGGGAAAGGCAGTCTCTTTCACTCAGTCTAATAATTCAAATGATAATCTCATCCAGAAACACCTTCACAGACATACCCCAAAGTAATGTTTAACCAAATACCGGTACACACAGTCAAGTTAATAAATAAAGTCAGTCATTACCAGTTGTTTCACTTCTCATTGTTTAGAATAATTCTGCCATCAATATTTGTGCCTACTTTATCTTTCTATTTTATTTCAGAATTTATAATTTATTTCTTATAATAAATTTCTTGAAATCAAATTACCAGATCAAATTGTATAAATATTTTAAAATTTCATGATTGCCTCAAATTATTTCTGAGATGATTTTAATCACATTATTTATGACCAAAGATTTATTGTTATTCAATATGATTTTTTTTTTATATTTATTTAGTTAGTTAGTTTTTGGCGGACACAACATCTTTGTTGGTATGTGGTGCTGAGGATGGAACCCGGGCGGCACGCATGCCAGGCGAGCACGCTACCGCTTGAGCCACACCCCCAGCCCCCAATATGATTTTATATATCAAATTTATATAAAAATTTACATTTTATTTTTGAACATTGCAATTAGCTTATGTTTAACCATTTGTATGTTTCCTTTTCTTAAGCATTGGATCATATTCATTGATTAGAGGGATTATAACATTTTTAAAACTAGTTTATGAAATCTTCACTTATTAATATTGAAAATATTAATAACATTTGTATTATGGTCTTTTAAATTGTATTATTTAACTTTATGTCTTTTTTGAGTATGTACCACAAGTTCATTTTTATTGTAATATGATAGTTTAGTTGATAAAATACCATTAATCTCAATTGATTTAATGAATTATTATTTTTATTTCTTTCTGAATTCATCTTTGAATTTTTGCATTTTATATCGTATTTTGGTAAAATATGTTCTTTAATATTTATCTGTCTAATTGTGTTAGTGTGATTTTATATATATATATATATATATTATAGTTTTATAGCTTGTTTAATGTGTAATAGGTCTTGTGCCTCTTGTTAATTTCAGTTGGAAATTAGCTTTCCTCATAAATTTTAAATAAAAAACTCTAAATTTATCTGTTTTTATTACAAATAAAATTACATTAAATACATAAAATAGTTGGGAATTAAAAGACATTTTTAAATTTCCCTCCTTTTTCCTCAAAGCATAGTGTATTTCTCCAACTTCTTCAGTCTGCTTTTTTCTCTATTTGATTGTTTTCATTAAATACACACTACATATGTTTTGTTGATTTTGTTTATAGTTGTTTTGTGCCTGCAAATAGGAGTGAAATTATAGGCAAACCTGGCAAAAACATTAGATTTGTTAAAACTCTGATCTCAACACTGTCTATTTATATTGGACTATATTGATAGACCTGTAAAAGTTTGAATTAAGGCAGTATCTGAGATTTTAATCTATCACATTTCCCCTTCTGAAGCACCTGGCTAGTGTAACAGTTATTGTGTCAAAAGAATCTCTTACAGATAGCACTGGACCATAAAATTCAATGTCTTTCTAAATCCTAATGAGGGAGACTGAGGAATGTAGGGAAAGATAATTTACCTAATGACTCTCATAATCTGCAGAGGAGATATGAATGGAGAGCAGAAAAGCTTTATCACTGGCTCTTTGTCCCCAAAATAAACTGTTCCTTTCTCATCTCATCTCCACTCTGAGCACCAACTATCATCCGAATGTTACATCTTTTGTGTATACCTCCTCTGTATGCTCTCTGCTACCACCCTGATTTAAGACCATATCGCCTCTCTCCTTGGCCTGAGTAAGTATTTTCTGCAGTATTTTCCTCACACCTCTTCCTCTCCAGTCTGGCACCACCATCATCCATCCTCTGTACTTTAGCAAAGGGAACCTTTGAAGAAACAATAACTGGATGGTTTTTATTTTCTCTCTTTATATTCTTCATTGGTCCACCATTATCCCCAGCATAGAAGGGGTTTCATGGACCTGGATAGCTAGCTATATAATGTCTTACATATTAAATGTTATGATTTTTTTTTCTTCATCCTGCTAAATAATCCATAATTAAATCAATCATTTGCATTGATATGAGAGAGTGAAATCGAGTAAAAGAAAATGGCCAATAATTGGACATTAAAAATCAAATTGGGAAGCTAGGCACAGTGGTGAATTCTTATAATCCTAGCTATTTAGGAGCTTGAGGCAGGAATATCTCAATTTGGAGATCAGCTTGAATAATTTAGCAAGACCCTATCCTAAAAAATAAAATAAAATAAAATGACTGGGAAGTATCTTAGTGCCCTGGGTTCAAATCCTAGTATCACATATATCATCATCATCATCATCATCATCACCACCACCACTATTAAATTAGTCAATTACAGATAAATACCATATAGTTTTTATCAAAATCCAGTCCTCCACTCCAGGAGAGAGAAGAGGAAGAATATTTCTGAGACAGAGGACAGCATGGAGAAGGAGAAGTGAGAAAAAAATATGGGAACCCTGGGGAAGACAGAATGAACAGTAGCTGATAGGACATGTTTACTTGCCAGTCTAAGGGTGCTGCGATGTCATTAGATGGGATTCTTGCCAATGGTGGAAGTCAAGCCAACATCTGATTTTTGTGCTCATGTTGATACTGACTGGTCCTCTTTGCTTGGTGGCTATGTTCTGCCATCACGAGCTACCTGATGTTGATTCAGGAAGTTCTTTCTTGCCCCAAGACTTTGCTTTCTTTCATAAAGAACACTTGGTACGCTGATTCTCTATTCCCTATCAATGGTATAGTCCAAAATATTTAGAAGATCAAAAAACAGAGAGCAAGATGTCTGGATTCCTGAAAAACACCTTGGGTATCCAGAAGAGATTTCCCACTCAGAGTTAGAGGGTCTACACTCTGGTTAAACTAATTCTTTGATGTGAGATGTGCTTGGTTCTCCAATTTTACCTGTTTCTGTAGCTTTACATGCTTTCACCATAATAACCTGCTGTGGTTAACCCAAGGTACACCAGATAATATAAAGCTCCATGGCTTCACCCGTGTTCTTCCTTCTATGGAGAAACCTAAATATCTACTCCACATAACTTCCCAGTGCACATAGTATTCTTGCAAGATGTTATCATACAAGTAATACCATAATGCAACAGCGTATTTGGGTACTGCTCCCCACCTTATCAACACCCACCCACTTCTACCCAACCCTGGCTCTCAATCTCTGAAGCTTATCTATCTCTTTATGGCCAACAACTAGTACATTTAGCAGATGTTAAACAAATGAATGAACAAATCTGTTCTTTCAATATATAACAGCGAGCTCAAAGCACAGAGAACTTAAATTACCCCTAAAATAGTCACCACAGTCTGTTGCTCCTCAGATAGATCCCTAGGCCTGTCAACCGATCCCTAACTCAGTGTTTAACTTTATTTCCAATTCTGTGTCTCAGTTTATATAAAGTTTGTCAAAATTAGAATTACTTTCCTGGCTTGGCCGAAAGACATCAAAACATTGTGACACTGCTACAGATGCACATAGAGGGCAAGTGAGTTGGTGTGTCAGGTGCCAAGGTTTAGAAGTGGACAGTGAGGCCAAACACCCACCTACAGTCCAAGGTGATCCCATTTACACATCCACAGGCAAACATAAAATTAGTGCTTTATGTTGTGAGGCCATTTTAGACTTGAGGGAACTCAGATTTATTAAAACCTGTAAGATCGCCAGCTACATTTCATATAAGTTGAATAAATATTCCTTCAATCACATTAATACCTCTATCTTCCTTTGCTTCTATAATTATCCAAAGCCATTTCCCAGTCCTCAATGCATCAAATTATCTTTTAATGAAAGCTGTTGTTTTGTTTACAGAGTTTTCATAACTTCAGGTAATATTGCATTTGCATTTCTGATGGACTACACTCTAAGGCATTAAGACTAGAGTTATAATGGGGTCAAACAAAATGACTTCCATGGTAATGACTTCCAGGGTGTTTAGCTTCCCCATTGCCACCTTTTTTTTTTCACTGTAGAGTAATTCATTACAAAAGAGACATATTTCTAAACCAGACACTTTCTAAATTGCAAATATGGATACATGTAGGGAGTAGGGAGGATTTGATTGACAAATGCCTAAAAGTTACATTCTCATTTCTATGACTTTCTAGTAGAATTGAATTATTTTCTATACTTAACCTCTAATTTAAGTGTTTTTGTTTAATCCTCATGGCATTGTTAGTGAAAGGCTTTTAACCTTAACCTCAGGAAGCCCCTTAGTTCAACCCACCTCAAGTTTATTGACCTCTAAAGCATAAAATGTTTTGTTTTAGTTACTCAAGTGTATATATTTCACAGACCTACAGTTTGAGGAATGGTTCAAAAATCTATAAAGAATGACTTGTTCTCCAGTTACTGTAACTCATTATTTAAAAAAAATATATATTTGTGCATGCCTACCATTAAAAATATAACGTAGGGCTGGGGATATAGCTCCATTGGTAGAATGTTCCCCTTACATGCACAAGGCCCTGGGTTCAATCCCCAGCACCACAAAAAAATAAAATTAATAATAATAATAATAATAATAATAATAATAATAATAATAATGTGAAGGACTGGCACACCTTGAGTTGAGACCAAATCTATAAAACACTAAACTCTCCAAACCCAAGGTCACTCAAAGTAAAATTCATTTTACAATGTTATTTTTTACACAGTGAAAAGCCAAGAAATGTCATTTCCTTTGAATTTTTGATGTTCTACCAAACACCTTTAAGATATATAAGAAAACTACAGATATTAACTTAACCTAATCAAATATACAGGATATATTTGTATAACCTATATGTTTTAAAAGATCATTCTATGGGTACATAGAATCTTATTTTTTTCTGGGTTGGGCATGAAGACAAGTTTTGTAATTGAGTCAAACAAAACAACTTCCATGGCAACTACTTCTAGGGTTTATAGCAGAAAAGAAAGTGTTGTCTCTCTCTCTCCTTGCTATTTTTAAGATAGTGTAGATGCCAGCAATACAGAAAGGAGTGAATATACAGGAGAAAAGTGATGAGACTTTGGGTGAGAGAGTAAGCATTTCAGGAATGTTCTAAGTGACAGCCCAAAGGCTGTAGAGCAACCTAGTGATATTAAATCCTAGATTAAAGTGAAGTGATTTAGGAGACTTTATGAGACATGTCTACAAAGCAATGCCTTCAGGAATATTTATTTAGTTAGTTTAATTATGTAAAATAGTGAAAATTGTTGAGAAAAATATAATATTGCCTTTTCAAATATATGTTTAACAAAGTTAGGAAGTAGTGAGGCTGAGCATTTATCATCCCACTAAAGCCTATAGCACATTGGTAATTTCATGGCATGTATTATCCTGTCTTCCAAAGACAAGTGCAGTGGGATCAAGGAGGAAGGTTGGGTTTTCTCACTTTGCCTGAGATATTCAGGTCAAATTTATTCAGAGACTTGAAAGAAATGCAGCATTTCCTGCGGTGGCTGGGAGGTAGGGTGAGGGAAATGAGTTTTTGACTAAGAGACAATGTACACAGACATAGGAGAGCATGATGTGTTGAAAAACTGTGTAGCAGGGTTCCAACAGTATTTGGTTTAACTTCAACATTTCCATTTTTCCCTCGTATATTTCTAAAATACACTTTGTGTGCTAAGAGGTCTTATACAGACACCAATAATGGTAAATTTTGTTGTTAAAACATGAGTCATAAAAATCACAAAGTCAGTGCCTACAGAAGATTTGATCGTCTAGAGTTTTGTACATATTTTGGTTATTAGCACATAGTTAGATACAACTCATCACTCAAAACTGATTGTTTTCCTTGTACAGAAGCCAGTTAACTGCAGTTATCTTTTCAGTCAATTAATGTCCACATGCCTGCCAGGTTTCCCCATATATACCTTGTGCCCTCCATGAAACTAATTCCCCAACTGTTTAGAAAATTCAAATGGAGCTTCTAAATATGTCACACACTGCTTTTGGTAATAAATTATGCAGCATATTTCAACCAGGTCAGACACCATAGCCATACATTTTAAAGACTGTGAATTCACTCCTGACAAGGGAAATTCAAAACTATTCAAAACCAAACCCTGGGAAAAGACAAAGGGTGAAAAGAACATAGATGAAGTAATGTGATAGCCAGCTGGGGGACAAAGTGGTGCCAAGTAGCTGTGCTGCAGCAGCATGAAGCAAAGTGGCTTCATTAATACACTGCAAAACACCAGAACATGGCACAAGACAACACTTAGCTTCCAAACCATACACAACTGGAGTCTACCACTATTGATGTGAAGGAGCAGCTGCCTAATTGCTAGAAAGCAGACACTGGAGCAGTTGTTGAGATTTGTAAATGCAAATAAGCTTCATCACAAATGGATCTGTATCACAGCTACCATAGTTTTGGTTGAGATACACAATGATTGTGATATTTAGCCATCATACTAATTGAAACCCATAAAGTAATTAGTAGTAGCAAACAGGTATATAAATAGCAGTTACTGAGATGATAGGCAAATCACAAGTTTAAAAAAAATGTAAAGAGCTTTATTACCATGTTTTCATTTCCCAATTTGAAAATCAGTTTCATCTAATCCCAACAATAATTCATTTTAAAACGATAATTCCTATCACCAAAAATATTTGTCTTACGAATATTTACTCAGCACCTTCTATGATAGGTATTTATGATGTAAAAAAATTAAAGAAACATTTCCTACAGTTATTTCTTTGTTGCTGATACTAATGACACTAAAATAATTTATAGAATAAAGGAGTTTAGGCAGAAATGATAAATACTCAACTTCACAACTCCATAACTTTATTAAATATATATGTGAAGAGATAACATTATATTATTCCATTCTCTCAAATGTAACAATCTAAAAATAATGATGTTCTGGCTAGACAAAATTTCATTGTCGACACTATAACTCCAGTGGACTATCAATTTTCAGAGAATTCTAATACCAAAGACATGTTATAAATAATGTTCATGATACACTGAATTCAATCTAGTTTTTCCTCTGCATTAAAAAGATATTTCAAATTCTTGGTCAAGAAGACCATTGATTTTTATCTAGCATTCCATCATTTTTTAAGATATTTAATTTGTTCTTATTGTGTAACCAAAGCTGTGCATGAAGGGTCTGAATATAAGAGATATTCTTTTCTTGAGGAACACAGTCTAATGGGGAAAGAGACAAGTAAGAGGCAAGTGTCACAGAAATCTCTAAGGGTCAAAGGAAGACATCAGTAAGGGGTTTCCAAAAGATAGGGGTTTTCTTGAGTTATTGTAGATGGGGTAAAGGAAGGGGAGGGGAGGGGAGTGAAGGGGAGAGGGGATAGGAAGGGGATAGGAAGGGCAGCAGAATACAAAAGGCACTAGTATGGCAGTATGTATAAACGTGGCTGTATAATCAATGTGATCCTACAATCTGTACACATGGGAATAATAAGAATTTATACCCCATTTGAAACAAATGTATGATATATGATATGACAAGATCAATGTAATGTTTTGAGCAACTAATAAATTTCTGATGTTTAAAAAAAAAGATAGAGGTTTTCTTAACTGTCTCCCCAAAACAGGGCTGAGATAAGGATTTAAATATAATCTCTTTGATAAGGATTGAACAAGTTTATTTCAAAAACTACCAGTTGGAGTGAGGAAGTAAGAAAGGGAAGGATAGAGTTGATTGAAGGTACATTACCAAGCACACTCACCACCTGGGTATCTGAGGCTTGATGCAACGGAGGGGATCTGGTCAAATAAACTAACAAGCCTCAGATTTATCTCATCTAAGTACAGAGGGATCATGTATATGCCAATAGTCATCAGTCTTTGGTTGAGGTCCACTCACAAGTGAGTTCAACTCTTACATTTGTAGTTTGCTGAGGAACAGAAAGTCCTTAGACAAAGACAAAACAAAATGTTGGGGAGTAGGGTAAGAGAAGGAATTATGTTCAGGCACTGACATTAGATCCTCACTGATCTCTTTCGTAAGGTACACTCCTATGGAGTTTATTTTACATTCTTCAAAAAATTCTTTCACTACCTCTGTTTTGTTTTATTTCTGCTCAGCATGTCTTATATCTCAATTTCCATTTTACCTTAGATTTTGAGAGCATCACTAAAATTATTTATTTATATATACTCTTCACTTATTTTCCCTTTTTCACACTAATCAGAAAAATCTCAACACTGGTAAAATCTAAACTCTCCTACTTTGCATCAAACCCAGCATGGACCAAAGACCCAGCTCCTCTGCCCGTTCTCAGATAAATCCATGACCACAAACTAAATGTCAGCCCTGAACACTATGTAACTATCTTCTTACTGGCTGTATCTGCCCTCTCAAACTTGACTATTCTTAAGGACTCAATGGTCAAACTTCAATAACCATGCCTCAATCAATATTCTTATCACTTATCTTACTAAAACAAAACAGCAACAAAACAAAAAGACTATCTGCCTATAAACTGCATCTTCCCACCTGTAACAAACAATTGCTGAACTTTCTGTTTTGCTATGGCCAAACCCTCTGATTATACACTGGATCATATCCTCTTTTATCAATTCAAGCACTTTATTCAAAACTGAGTACTGTGGAAGACACCTGTAATTCCAGCTATGTGGGAGCCTGAGGCAAGAGGATCACTGTTCAAGGCCAGAATAGGAAACTTAGTGAGACCCTGTTTCAAAATAAAATTAAAAATAGTGGGTGGGTGGGGGGTGGTGAGGGAGAAGCTAAGCCCTTGCCTAGTGTGCACAGGGCCCTGGGTTCAATCTCCAGTGTGTGGGGGGGTGGGAACAAAACTATATTCCTAGAGTTATCCATCTTTCATAGAACACATTCATATTCCTCTTTCTGCAGGATTAGTTACATCAGCATTTGAACATATTCAAGGAACTTCCATAGTAGCGTGAACTTTGGTAATTAAATAGCAAATTAAATAACATTTCTAAGCTTCAGTTACTTCTTCTATCAAAAAGAATGATAATAACATCTACCTCTCTGGATTATTGTTAACATTAAATGAAATGAAGCCTAAAAACCCCTTAAAATATTTGACATTGATTAATAATTCATTACTAATATTTGATTATATAACCAAATATAATGAAGCTAATATATTATCTTCTCTCAAACATTTCTTGATTCACATTCTCTTCTAAAACCTGCTCCATCAAGAAGTTGAGTTTGGGTCCTTCTCTTTGAATGTGGGTGGGTCTTTCTGACTTTCTCAACTTTCACAGAATGTGGCAAAAGCAAAGCTAAGTGACTTCTTCTCACTTTTCTGTCTCTAAAAAATGAACATCCTTTGAAGTGAGCCAAGAAAATCCAGACTACATGGACCGGCCATGTTGAGAAAAACTGAGGCTTCCACCCCTCGGCATGGCTGAGCTTTTCTGGCTGCCAGCCCGCCAGCTCACCAGCCACTTGAATAAGCCATTGTGGAAGCAGATCCCCAGCTTTCAGATGAGCCTCCCCATCTGGTGGTGTATACCCATGGTTTTATATAATGTTTCAAACCCAATATTTCAAAGATTTATACACAGAGTAATACTGCCAGCTTGGACTGTAAGAGCAGAAACATTACAAAATGGAAGAAACCTTTGGACTCCCAAGTTTCTACAAACAAAGCAAGCTGGGAAACAAATGCACTGCAAACACAGGCTTCCTATTTTGGAATAAGAAGAATGATTCAGAAAGCAGATCCAAGAACTTGGAAGAACAGACCTGAGAACCACGGGAGTTAGTTCCAGGCAGAAGAACTGAGACCTAATCATGAAAACAGTAGCCAGTGCCCAAGTGGGTGACAGAACTAGTGTGGACACATGTCTGCTCTGTCCTTGTTATTTTCTGCTTATGAATGGAAGCCAGTATCCTATGCCCATCCTCCCACTGTTGATGTATAGTGGGAGAAAGATAAGCTACCCCTGCTTATTTCATAGGACCCTGATTGAGTGCAATGGTTATCCAAGGCACTGTATCCTAGACATCATCTGTCCCTGAACATGAGATCCTAGACCCCAAGCCTGAAGCTGTTTCTGGGGGATCCGGGGGGGGGGGAATGAGTATATTTTGCATTTGAGAATAACATAAACAAATTTTAGGCAGAGGGAAGACCAGAAAATTTTGAAAAACTTGTTTGAAATCTTTTGACACTATTCCAATCATGAGATAGATCTTATATCCCTTTCCCTGAACCTGTGAGAGACTGTGATGCCTCTGTAACACACTACAGTGGAGGTGACACAGTGTGACTTCTGAATCCAAGTTAGGAAAGGCCACGCAGCTGTGGTCTCCCTTAGGACAGTATAAAATCTTCAGGCACCATCAAAAGATTGGCTACCCTGAGGTGCCATTTGGAGAAAGAGAGAGAGAAAGACAGGAAAGAACAAGGGTCCACCTGATTGCAGTCACAGGAGTGACCACAGATGAGAACATCCCAGCTGAATCCTATCAACTCTCATATTCAAGAGCAAATTAAAGGAGTGTTACCATCTTTAGCCACTCATGTTGGTTTTCTGAGGAAGACATAACAAAGTACTGGGTGGCTTAACCAACAGACATCTGTTTTTTCACAGTTCTAAAGGCTAGAAGTCTAAATTTTAGGTGCTGATAGGGTTGGTTTCCTCTAAGGCCTCTCCTTGACTTGTGGTTTGCCATCTTCTCCCCTCACCTTCGCCTGGCTATTAATCTGTGTGTCTTTATCCGTGATATTGATGAAGACATGCCCATGTAGCCTCCTGTTAACTTTATATTTTTAAAGGCCCTATCTCCAAATGCAGTCACACTCCAAGGCATGGGAAGTTAGGACTTCAACCTATGAACCTGGGGCAGGCCCTGCTTTGCAATCCCTTCCTACCCTGCAGTGGATAGCCATAGCCACAACAGCGCCTCGTTTTCTGATCATAGCCTGAGTTCACTCCCTCCTCACTTGGGTGCCTTTCTCACTCACTTTTAAAATACTGGCAGACTAGAATCTTACTTTTCATTTCTGTAGCACCATTCACAGAACAAGTTTCACAACACAGCACACACGACAGCTACTCAGTCAACGTTCGACCTTGAAATTCCTCGGAGGAGACAGCTTCATGCTATCTGTATCCTCTATCATCCTCATGAAGCACCCATAGAACTGTCTACTGTTGTCTGTTCTGCGATGAAGGAGTCATTACCCAACCACACATACACACCTTTTTGCTTTTGCTGGGGCTTCTCAACCTGGTATTCAAGACCCTCAGCCTTCACAACTTTAGAACAATTTTCTCCTTTCACACTTTGAAGTGTCCACTTTCTCAGGTTCTTGACTACGATACATTGGCGAATGAGCAGAGGCTTACATCCTATTGGACATTATTCCCTCTACATATCTAAAAGGACCACTGCTTCTTGTAAATGCTTTCACTCCCTTTTGTACTTCAGCACTCATCATATTCTATAACACTTGGTTCTCAGGTGCTGCTGTGAGCCCTCAGACAACACTTGGCATGCAGAAAATCCTTAAGTACCTGATAAACCATCACATTGATTAAAAACTAACTTAAATCCTCTTTTCTTATGGATATTAAATATATTGATTTCAAAGGGTTTTCTTAATAGTCTAACTCATAAAGAGTAAATAGATGTTGAAGAATATGTTTGCACGGACTATAATTAAGCATAATAGGTTTTCTCCAACTTTAATAAATAAACTAATTTGCCTGTATATAATTTAGAATTATTGAAATCTTAACATCAAGATCTGAAATCATTGATTTGGTTATTTGGGCTGTTGTGCTACAGTTATTTCTTCTAATATTTTATCAGTCATTATGATGCATGTTAAGCTCTTCCAACTTGATTTATAAATCATGTTTTTAATTAGTGTGCCACTCTTCTTAAAGGTTGTCTCTTATCATATATGCCTCTTCAAACTCAATCAAGACTTTGAGTCTTCTCACTGCTCTCCAATCTGTGAATACTACTTATTGTGTTCATAAAGATGGGCTAATAATAAGATGCTATAATTCCCTTCACTAATGGAATATATTTTTGCAATACAGTATTCTCAGAAAAAACCACTACATGGACACCTATAGTGTTTATCTGCCTAATTTAAGCAAGAGTTAAATGAAGTGGCAAATAATTATTTCACCAACTAATATCTAAGTACATCCTTCACTACAAACAATGGAGGGGATTTCTTTGACTAATATGAACATTTTATGTAATTTAGTGAAAACATTTGTGTATATAGTCATTACTTGGTATCCCAGGGGATTGGTTTCAAGACCCCCCTGAATGGACAGCAAAGTCCTAAGATGCTCTAGTCCCTTATATAGAATGGGGCAGTACTTCATATAGCCTATTACATCCTCCCATATACTGTAAATTGTCTCTAGATTACTTATACTATCTAATGCAATACAAGTGATATGTAACTTGTTTTACTACATCATTTAAAGAATAATGAAAATAAAAGCAAATCTGTACATGTTTAGTATAGCCACATTATTGTTTTTCCTGAATACATGTATGCAGAATCCATGAATACAAAAAGCCAACTCTATAGATACTGCCTACAAAAGAATGGCTTGGAGATGTTTCAACAAAACTGTTCTGTTTCAGAATTTGTTCTTGTCTTGTGTTTTTATTGCTATATAATTATGATATTCTAAATTTTACTTTTGAGAAAGTAAATAAAGAGGTGAGTTGTTGAAAGGTTATTCTTTCACAGCTTTAAGCTTTATCCAGAGTTGAATGGTCATCACCTTTTAAGTCACTCCAAGAGAGACTACGTAGAATTTATTATCTTTTACTGCAAAGAATGATTTAAAAATTTATTTAAGTAACAGATCTGTTGCTTATGTTAAAAAAATCACTTTAGAACCATTCTTTAGATTTAATAATTTTGAAAATAGTTAGTGAGTCCCTTTTAGCCATGTTTTCATGATAAGGATTTTAGAAGTTTCTTTCCATTGTTATTGAATGTCAACTAATTCTTAATCAATCCTCTGCATTTTCCAAAGAATGTGGCACTTAAAAATATCACACATTCCATTTAACCACAATTTTACATTTACCAACCCAAGAATCATTAAAGGAATTAAACTTTAAATTCAATCATCAGTGAAAAGGAAAAGGTTAATTGAAATCAGTTTTTAAACAAAACTAAAAATAAGAGTTCAAGGGAATATTTCTTGATTAAATTTTTTAACTCTCAGATTCAAATGGAAGAGCAAACTGAAAAAATAAAGTATACCTGTTGCTGGCTAAACACCTGGGACATGGAGTAGGAAGCACTGGCTAAAATATTGCTATGTTACATGATCAGGAGTCAACTAAAGTGCGCATAGACCTAGTTGGTTAGTCTGTTTAATTTAGACTTTTATTTAAGTTCCAGAAAGTGGAGAATTCACTTAATTGGCACCCTGATAAATTGTTCTCTGATCTAATTGGTATAATTACCATGAGGCAGGCACACTGTAATATATTTAAATGACTCAAACCAATTGGCTCATGGAATCTTTTCCTTTTAAAGAGTGTTATTTATAAGCTTATTCACAGTAGTCTAGTAGCACATATCAATAACCAGCCCTAAATATTTTCTAGTATGCTTCATCTCCACATCAATGGTTAATAAAGAGAATATTATAGGTGCTTTCTATGGTTTTCATCCATTTCAAACAAGATTGCAAACCTAGCAAACCAAGGCAGACTCTTTTCAATTAAAATTTGTCAGAGCTGACCTGAATGTATGTTGTTATTTACCAGAAGTTGAATGATGAAACTTGAATAAATTATTTTTCTCATCATATGCCACAATATTTGAGACCCTTATCTTAACAGTTTCAATTATAATCAATCTATTGTCTCCTTTGATGCAAAGTATCATGAAGAAAAAGTTGAGAATTATTATGAAGGTAGTGTCTTTTCTTCCCTTCAGCAAGAGAGATGGATGTTTTACTCATGAAAGTTATGAGGTGGAAAAAATAGCTATAGCTATTCCATTTTGCTTTTCGCTTTTGACATGATATAAATTTCAATGGAGACCTTAGAGATTCATAAGAAAGAAAATGAAAAACAAAGTCCTCAAAAAGAGTTTTTCTTCAGAAGAGCATCATTATTTTCAAGTTTCTTGCAAACTTGTTTGTCCTATCTCCAGGATTTTGTTCTGTTGGTAATTTCATAGTAATTGAGAACTTTTTTTCTAACATAGGTGTTAAAATGATGAAAGAACTGGGACCTTAAGTGCAGAAGCTAAAGGGTTTGCAGTGGTTTTGTATATTGGCTTCCTGAGTGGATTTGCTTGACTGCAATTGCGCCCTTTGTGTGGTTCAATCTTTTCTCATCTTGGACAAGCATTTTGTTTGAACAGCTTTACATTCATTTCTGTGGAAAATAAAATTAAATACAATTTCTCTAATTATGTGGCTTTAATTTAAATGTTTATTTTATTCTTAAAATAAATTTTATTGTATATATTTAAACTACATAACGTGATGTTTTAAAATGCATCCATAGTAAAATGATTACTTACTGTATGGGAGTAAATTTACATATCCTTGCTTGCATATAGTTATTTTTTTTCACTCTATGACAAGAGCAGCTTTAATTTATTCATTTAGCTAAACTCCTGAATACAATTCACTATTAATAACTATCATCTTTAAGTTGTATATTAACTCTTTTGACTTGTTTATCCCACATATTTGCTATTATGCATGAACTGATCTCCATCTTCACATTTCCTCCCCACCACCCTGACTCTAATAATCACTGTTTTATTCTTCTCTTAAAATGTTTTTTTAATTTATTAACACATAATAATTATATGCATTTATTAGTAGCATGTGAGATTTCAATGCATGTATATAATGTTTAATGACCAGACCAGGGTAATTGGCAGACATATCACCTCAATTGTTTATCATTTCTCTGTGTTGGTAACATTCAAAATTCTCTACTAGTTGTTTTAAAAATGTACTATTAATTATTGCCTACTATAGTTATTCCACTGTGTTATGGAATATGAGAAGTTAATCCAACTCTGTCTCCACACCCATTAGCCTTCTTCTCTCCATTCCCTCCTGTCACATCCTTTACTCTTTATCTCTGTATATTCAACCATTGTTTTTCCCCTAGATCCCACATGTGAGATCACACAATATTTTTCAATCTGTTCCTGGTTTATTTCTCTCAGCATAATGTCCTTCAGGACCATCTATGTTGTGGCAAATGAGAGGATCTCCTTGATTCAAAGGCAAAATAATATTCCATTGTATATGTGTGTTTACATTAATAACGTGATAAATATATGTATACACACATATATTTTTATCCATTTATTCTTTGATGATCTCCTCGGGGTTGTGTCTATATTTTGTCTACTGTGAATAGCACTGTTATGACAATGGCACTATTAGCACAATGTCTTATCAAGGTGGTGATTTTTGATTGTTTGTTTTTTGTAATGGTGGTGCCCATCTACATTCCCAACAACAACAACAAGTCTTCTTTACTGTACACTCTTACCAAAACTTGTCTCTTTCCTAACAGGCTCAAGATAGCATTTCATAATAGCTTTGACTTACATTTTCTAAGATTACTGGTGATAAGCCCTATTTTGTGTACCTATTGGCAATTATTTTTTCATATTTGGAGGCATACCAATTCTTTTGTCCATTTTTTAAATTAAGCAATATGTTTTCTTCAAATTCTCAAGAAAAATAGTTGGAGTCATCACAATTTCTGATTTAAAATTATATTAGAAAGCTGTAATAATCTAAACAGTGTGGTGGAAAAGAATAGAGAACCCAGAAATAAATTCAAACATAGATGACCAACTAATTTTTGAAAATGGCACCAAAAGTACATAATAAAGAAACATTGATCTTTTCAATAAATGCTGCTGAGAAAATTATTTTTTCACATGCAAAAGAATGGAATTGGACCCATATTTTATACATATAAAACCATCTACTCAAAATGGATAAAAGAGTTAAATGTAAGGCCTGTAACCACACAACCCTAGGACAAGAGAGAGAGAGAGAGAGAGAGAGAGAGAACTCTTTGACATTGGTCTTGGATTTCTTGGATAGCATAACAACAACTCAGCTTACAAAAGCAAAACTAAATCAATGGGACCATATCAAACTAAAAACCTTCAGCAAAGAAAAAATATCAGTAAAATGGAGACCATGTATAGACTGAGAAAGAATACTTGCAAATCTTATACCAGATAAAGAGTTACTATAAAAGAATCTTAAAGAATTCATTTGACTCAATAACAACAAAAGCAAACAACATTACCCAATTAAAAATGGGGAAAATACTTGAATAAATATTTCTCTAGCAATGATATGAGAACAGTCAACAGGTACAGGAAAAAATGCTCAATATCCCTAATTGTGAGGGAAATGCAAATTAACTAACTTCATATGATTAATTTATAAGTGATTTCATGCCCTCTGGGATTATATGAACATTTATTTACATGTTTAGTATTGTTAAGCAATATACAATTTGATTTTTCTCTACAATTACTCTCAGTACATGTATTGTTCCAAATTCTGGCATTGCAATGTACTTGAAGTTTAATTTTTTATTGAAATTATTTGTGGGTATTCAATGATACTGTTTTACTGACATTGGCCATCATAAGCTTGTTATCATCATAAGCTTGTTATTTCCCATTTTGTACTTACACTGGTTATATCTTTGTCATTTTTAAAAAATTTGTATTAGTTATTGATGGATATTTATTTATTTATTTATTTATTTATTTATTTATTTATTTATATGTGGTGCTGAGATTCAAACCCAGTGCCTCACACATGCTAGGCAAGTGCTCTACCACTGAGTCACAACACCAGCCCAGGTCTTCATCATTTTTTAAAGAATCTGTGATGGCCATTTTTCGTTGTGATCATTAAAATGCTGAATAAACATTTTTGTTAAACATTTCTAATTTTTTTCTGTTAGGAGATACAGAAACCTTATTTTATGGCACTGCATTTCAATTAGATTTGTATCCTGAAATAATGGCTCTTCTTTCAGGTTTTAATTACTTGGTGATTTGGAAGTGTGGGTTGTGTTGTGTGTGTTGTGTTTTGTGTGTGTGTGTGTGTGTATGTGTGTCTGTGTTGTGTCTCTGTGTGTGATAGGCTATGATAGAATCATGGAGAAAATAAAAGTAATTTGAATGGCATCACACTACCCACAAGAAATGCATATTTGTTTATGTACAATATAGTTATGAAGAAAAACTGAAAAAAAATATTTTAATCAAGCACAGCCAGAAAGTGATCAAAATATATGATTTTGTAGAAATAGATGCTAAGTGGCAAAAACTTAGAAGTTTTATTTTTTGTGTCTGCTAATTAATTTCTCTAATGTTTTTCAAAGTTTTTAATATACATAAAAAAGAAATAAAGAGCATAGGAAATTGATTTAAGGAAACATTTAGAATTGGGTGAATATAATGTACAATAGGAACATACATTCAGAACTGTATTTATTGATCTTTGACATCATCCATATGATCTTTTATAAATTAGATTTCTAAAATATTAATATTTCCAAAACACTGAGACAGTGCCAATCATATATTACCTTGAACTATGCTGTTATGCTGTTGCATATCCAGAGAGTAAATTGATGATGAAAATAATGATAATTATGATGAACACGATGACAGCGTTAACATTTGTGGAGATTTTACTTTTTGCAAGCACTATTTAACACACTGCCAAAATTTTCTCATTTAGCTTTATGTATATACATTCAGCTTACTTCAATAGATAAGGGAAATATAATGCCACCTCATACATTATTGATATTTTTTAAAGCAAAGATATTATGGTTAAAATAATTTAAAAATTCTATTCTCAAATGTGCTTTGTTCACATATTTCTTAAAATACTATCAACTTATATTTTATCTATCTAAGCTCACCATTAATTTAAATGTATTCACTAGACCCTTGAGGTTTTGTCAAAGAATGTAAACACTTTGCAATGCATTCTCTTATTCATTAGTGATATTTCATCTCAAAATTCAGAAGATGAGAAGACCATGATAAAAGTCACAGAAGGGATACATCAGTCCTAATAAGCAACTTAATTGTAGATATTCTTTTTCAAATCAGCTAATAGGATTGTATTTTCACCACACATAGTTAATTCAATTAAAAAGAAAAGATATACACTGAATTATTACATACTAATTAAACAAAAAATAGATAAACTCAAGCTATAAAACTATCTCTAGGATTCACTCAGAATTAAGATTTTTCAAATCATCAACAGTTTTGATCAAAGTGAAAGCAATATGGAAAATGTCTGTAATTGCATCAGACTACTTTCTAAATTTCAATATCTGAATCTCATATGAAATTTAAATTAATGTAAAATTAATATGAGCAAATATAAAGCAAATGAATGCCCAAATATATTGTGCAATTGATCAAAGAAAGTCAATTATATATCCATTATGTATTGATATGTATGTATGAAGATATCAAGACCTCATTTGGTTTTGAATTTTATGGGGTCTTGATATATAAGCACACACACATAAAAATATATACAGGTATAGATAAAATCTGTTGTGCATTGTATATGTGTGTATTGATTTAAAATCTGTCTTTGTGTTGAACTTATCCTTTTTATTTGCCCACCATGCCCAGTTCTTTCTTCATATAGCTTGTCTTCTTCAAAAAGAAGAGATATCTGATAAACCAGGAGACCCCTCCTGAATTGTTATAGGTGTTTAGATAGGAATAAGCATCCATCCTGAGGAATCCAGTCAATAGTCAATTCATTTTTCCCTCAACAATCTGAAGTCAAGCACACAGAAACTTAAGTCAGAAAGCAAAGGACTCTATATTGGACCAATTGTATAAAATTTTTGGCCTGAGTCATACCATTAATTTTTAGAAAATTCAAAAATTATGAATAAACAGGGCCAGTAGTAAACTTATGTGCTCACTTTAAAAATACATTGCTGGATCAGAAAGATGTGAGGCTGAAGTGCTTGTTTTAAGATGTGTTACTTCCCTTGAGTCCACATTCCACCTCTGAATTCTTTCAAAAAGTCGCTCTGCCTCTTTCCCTTGGAATGTGTTGAGTGCATATTTATTCTTTACAACTAAAATGATTTGATTAGGACCCATTTTTGTTTGTGCCCTAATCACAAACACACATTTTGTTTGTTTTATTAGATAAACATGCACCTTGAAAAAAAAAAAAAAAACCTTACTATATCATGTTCACTTCCAATGGAGATAGATTTCTTGTTTATATGGCATGACAGCTGCAGATAAGTTTTGATCCACTCTCTGTGCTTTTTCATTATGGAATGCAGCAGGCTAATGGTGCAGCTCCTGTTTTGGACATTGCTGATTTGGTAGCAGAAGGAGACGAGCAATTGCACAACCATGTAACTGTGCCCCCAGTTACATCTACTCACGTGTTCCTGGCCAAAGTTAGTCACATGACAAACCTGACTCGGTGGGGCGAAGATGTAACACCCTCACAGGAACTAACACTGAAGATCACAGGGCAGAGGGAAATGGTGTAGGATCCGAAGCAGGCCTTCTTGATTGAGTGTTGTTCTATGGGAGAAAAGCACCTCAATCCTTGATTTGTTACAGATTTTGGATCTTCAGTTTTTTCCTCTGAAGAGGATGTTAAGGAATATGGCTCTTCTACCATAGTATCAAATCTACTATCAAATCTACCATAGTATCAAATCTTTAAACATTTAACTTTAGAAGTAATCTCTGTCTACTTTGTACCTGAGGACATTTGGATTTCCAGATTAGGTGACAAGACAAAATCCAGTACCCTCTTTTAAATTTGGCATTCAGATAACAACAAATAATACTTTGGCATAAGTGCATCCCAAATACTTCATGACACAGTTATATCAAGAAATATTATTTGTTACTTGAAATGCAAATTTAACTAGGCATACTTTATTTTCACTTATTAATTCCGGAAATCCTAGTGTCCAAAGGGAATTTTAAATCCCAAATATTTATAGTCTGGCATAATTCTTAAAATTATAGTAAGATTTTTATTTCATGATTTCTAGTGTGTTTCCAGTACCAATGGACAAACTCACTCTCTTTCTCTCTCCCTCTTTCTCTCTGAAAGATGCCTTCCTAGCTAGATTTAACTACCAATATTTTCAACTTAGCAGGATTCTGTAAGAATGGCTCACATTGAGTCTCTTTTCCATGAAACACTGTGTCTAACTAAAAGGATTCAATTACATATTAATTTTTTCTGGAGTTTTGACAGCAGGTTTTAGCTTCCCCCAAGCCCCAATTTGTTCTTTGTCATAAAACTGAAGGTTACTTGGCCTATTATTAAAATGTTCTATTTAACTAGGGAAAATGAAAAGGACAACTTTCTTCTCTGTTAATAGACTGATTGTTTTCTGTTTTTTATCAATTACCTTATCAAATACAGCCAACGGCACATCTGTAGCTTTCTGTTGCCCAACTTCTTCACTTACAGCTCAAGTGCATTCAGAGCACTACCTGAGTTCTAAGTAACGGGAGGCAAGAATTATCTTACGTGTTCCACCCGTGGACATGCAAATGGGTTGCCATCCATCCTATGGACAATGATGCTCTCTCCAACAAGTACCTAGTCCAAAGCTAATGGCACATATGATAGTGTGTTTGTTTCCGCAGAATACCACTTATTTGTTCCATTTTTTAAATTATTTGCCTCTCCCCCCATTACACTGTAACTTTACAATTCCTTAGTGGTTTACTGCAATTAAAGTGTATTTTTTCTTATTACATGGTGAATGTGGATTGAGTCAATTGTGACTCAGCCCATGAGGTACATTCATTCTGGGATCCAGGCTGAAAGAACAGCTTCTATTTGGAACATTACTGTTTTCATACAAGAGAGAAACTAAATACTAGAAGCTTCTTACACATATTTCTATGTAGTGCCTCTAATCATTCTACTTATGTTGCATTGGCCAAAGCAAGCCATATAATAAAGCTTAACATCAGTGGTCCATGAAGTACATTCTTATCATACAGAGGGTATATAAATGAAAAGTCTGCCATAGTATCAAATCTTTAAACATTTAACTTTAGAACAATCATATAATTTTTATTGACATGTTAGTCTAGATAATTTATCACAATTAGTGAATCAATATTGATACATTATTTTTTACTAAAGTTCACATTTTATTCATACTTCTATAGTCTTCACTCAATATCCTCTTTACTGTTCCAGGATATCATCCAAGATACCATATTAAGCTGGTTGTCAATTCTCCTTAGGTCCCTTTGACTATGAGAGTTTCTCCTACCTTACTCATTTTTGAAGACCTTGACATTTGGAGGAAAATTGATCAGGTGTTTTGTAAAATGTCCTTCAATTAGAATTTCTCTGATGTTCTTTCAGTAATTAGAGTGGGGTTTATGTAATTTTAGGATGAAGACCAAAGAGGTAAAGTGTCATTGTCATCATGTCATTTCAAAGGTATAAAATTTATCACTATTAATGCTAATTTTATTCACTAGCAGACATAGTAATTCTCTACCATAAACTGAATATTTTTACCCAATCCATGTTTTATAAGGAAGTCATTCTATAAAGTCAACCTTTAAAAGTCAGGGAATTGTCCCTTACCACTTTGGAAATTTATGTTTCCACAAAACATTTAGTATTCTTATGCATGAGATTGGGCTACTTTTCCAATTTATTTATTTATTCAACTATTTATTTGATTCTATATGTACTCACAGATATTTATTTTATGTTTCAAACTACAATCCAACACTACTTTATGTTGTTGATCTTTCTTTGGTCATTGGGATCCCTGTTAATTGACATTTATGTCCATTTAACTTGTTCTCATCGTGTGTGTGTGTGTGTGTGTGTGTGTGTGTTTATACATGTGTGCATGAGCACCTCCTTATCTTATTTTCAGGCATTGCAGGATGCTTCATTTGTTGAGATAAATTGCCAAACAAAACAACTTTGAAAATAAGTGCTGTCTGTAGAATGACAGTTAAAAAGATATACACTCCAATTGATAAAGTTGTTTCTTACTGAGGAATGGGTATTTCTGAAAGCGCTGGTAATTAAGTGGATAAAGGGTAGGGGAAGCCATTTATCTCACTGTTGGAATAATAGATAACTCATTTTATGTATTTTCCTGCTTCAGTCTTAGCATAATTCCTCTCTTTATGAAGCCCTGTTTTCTTTCATTAGAAAATGGTATTAGAAACCAAAATCTGAGTACTAGGTATATGTGACAGTCAGTTTTTTGAGTCAACCTGACTGGGGCTCAAAGTGCCTAGATATTTGGTCAAACATTTTCTGAGTGTGTTTGTGAGGGTGCTTTTGGATGAAATTAATATTGCACTGTGTAGTCTAAATTAGTAGTTTGTTTTTCCTTATATGAGTGACCCTCATTAATCAGTGAAAGGCTTGAGTAAAACAAAGAATTATGATCCTCCCCTGAATTAAGAGAGAACTTTTCCTCCATTCATACTGAAACTGAAACCCTACATCTTCCTGGGTCTCTACCTGCTAGACTTCAGACTGGAGCTACACCACCAGCTCTCCTGGAGCTACATCGTCAGCTATCCTAGATCTTCAGCTTTTCACCCTACTCTGCAGATCTTGGGACATCTCAAGACCATAACACAAATATGGTATGGACTTTGTCTCTCTGGAGAACCCTGATTAATATGATGTGTTTGTTGCTAATGAGGTATTATTGCTTCTAGAGTTTTTTCAGCTAACAGAAAATATATGTATGCATGTTAAATCGTGTATATACACAACAATCTCGGTATTTTCACAAGTATCATATTTATCTTTATTGATCCAAATATAAATTTATGCTAATATCTCCAACTGTAATCCATTATCACCTGGATTATGTGAAACTTTCCATTCCAACAATGATAAAAATGGCTCTCACTACCCTTCATCCACTTAATTACCAGTGCTTTCAGGATAGTTGACCAGTTCCTCAGTAAGAAACAACTTTATTAATTGGAAGATATTTCTTCTTAACCTTCATTCTACAGACAACACTTATCTCTAAATTTGTTTAGGTCAATAGTTTATCTCCCCAAACCCATTTACAGGTTTTTAAATATATTTGTAATACATTTTTTTTTTTTTTACAGTAAGCATTCCATTCAGGAATCACTCAATCTCCTAAGTGATTTCTTAAAATTTGCATACATTAAGTTTTAGATTTTGTGCTACAAATTTATGTAAGTTTTGATAAGTGGCTAATGTTTTGCATTTAACATTATAATATCATGTAAAATATTTTCAATACCATTAAAATCTATGTGTTTCAACCGTTTCACCCTGGCCTCCTAATGACAAATGAAGTTGAGCATCTTTTCATGTTTGTTTCTGTGTATCTTCTTTGATGTATTTCAAGTCTTTTTCTCATTTCTAAATTGCATTATTTGTTTTCTTATTTTTTAAGTTCTTTTTATATTTTGGACACAAATTCTTATTAGACGCATATATTTCAAATATTTTCTCCCATTCTATGGATTCTCTTTGCCTTTTTTAAATTTGTATTTGTCAAGCAGACAAATTTAATTCTGTGGGGGGCGGGCGGCAGGGAGTACTGGGGATTGAACTCAGGGTCACTGGACCACTGAGCCACATCTCCAGCCCTATTTTGCATTTTATTTAGAGACAAGTCTCACTGAATTGCTTAGTGCCTCACTGTTGGTGATGCTAGCTTTGACTTCATTATACTCTTGCTTCAGCCTCCCTATCCACTAGGATTACAGGTGTGTGCCACCACACCCAGCTAGACACATTTAATTTTGATGAAGTTCTAATTATAACTTTTTTCTTTCATGGTTCCTATTCTCAGTATCATATTTAAAAACTCATGACTAAAACTTATGGATTTTTCTCCTACTTCTTCTCTATAAATTCTATAGTTTTGTATTTTATATTGTTTGGTTGAGTTTATCAGTGCCTATATTATTTTTTTCTACATGCTGGTGATCAATTGTTTCACCAGCATGTAGAAAAAAGATGGACCTTTCCCCATTGAATTGACTTTGCTTTTTTCTTTTTTCTCTCAAAATTTGATTGATTATGTTTTATGGATATATATCTGTATTCTGTATTCTATTTCATTGGTCTACTTCCTTTGGGTATCTATATGGCTATTCTTCAATCAATATGGAACTTGATTATTATAGTTTAATAGTAAATCTTAACATTGGTCATGACAATTACCCAGCTTTGTTTTTTAGTAATTTGTTGGTTATTCTAGGTCTTTTGACTGTCCACATAAGTTGATCATTTTGTATCTCATTCTGGGATTTTGATTGCGATTGTGTTGAATCAACAGACCAAATTGAAGATAATTAATATCATGATAATAAAGATCTTTTCAATTCAGGATATATAAAATATCTATTTGTTTATATCTTTTAAAATTTTATTTATTGATAGCTTGTATTTTTATGCATATGGATCCCAAACATACCTTGTTACATTTATATCTGATGATATATTTTTGATAGTACCCAACCTAAATTAGTAGTATTTAATTTATATATATATTTTTTTTTTCCACAGGAATTTTACTTCCGGCACTGCTTTCATTGAATTCAACAAATTTTGAAAAGTTGTATTTTCATTTTCACTTAATTCAAAATTATTTTAATTTTACTTTTAGTTCTTTTCTTTGATTCATGCATTGAAAAGCATGTTTTTTAATTTACAAACATATATAGATTTTTCCAACTATCTTTCTGTTATTGATTTATATTTAAATTCTATGTGACAAGATACTTCTTATTTCTATTTTTTTTTAGTTTAAATTTGTTAAAGTGTGTTTTATAATTCAGAATTTACCCTATTTTAGTGAAAGTGCCATGAAAATTTCAGAAGTCTATGGATTCTACTGTATTTGGATGATGTATTCTATAAACTAAAATTAGTTGATTGATAATGCTATTCTACATCTTTACTGTTTTCAGAATGCTTGATAAACCAGTTGCTTACAGGTGTTATTGTCTCCAACTGTAGTAGTGGATTTATTTATTTATTCTTGCAGTTTTCTATTGGTTTTTGCTTCCTGTATTTTGAAGCTATGCTGTTAAGTATATGTACATTTAGGTTTGTTACATATTCTTGAAGAATTGACCCTTTTCCATTATACAGTGCTATGCTTTATCCCTTATAATCATCTTCAGTCTATAGTCTGAATTATCTGAAATTATGATAGCTGCTTGAGTTTTATTTTCGAAACTTTCTTGTCAGAGAAGAGACTATGGAGTAGGGTAGAAAGAGTTATACCATTATAGAAACACATAATACAATTGAATTATTAATTAAATTGTATTTTTTTTTACTCATTATGATTCTAACATGGTTAAAATTCTCACTTATCATTAAATTTCTTTAATGCTGTGATTATATTATATTCGCCTATCTACCACTGTTTTGGCCATTCTTGACGAGAGATGATGCTAAGGTCTGCACCTGTATCCAGTAGCCCATTAAATTCATGTCCTTGAATATTTAGTTTTAGCATGGGGCGAGAATCTAAATTTAAAGAAAGCATAGCCCAATCTACACCTGTGGAGCCTAATCCCTTGGAACCTCTTTCTACAGTACGACTGGAAAATTTATCATGTAGGCTGGGTATTATTAGTAACTGTGCTATTCTATCTCCTGGTGAAATTACTGATATACCCTTTGGAGAACTGGCTATAATTTTTATTTCACCTTCATAATCAGGATCAATTACCCCAGGACTTATCATAAGTCCTTTTAGAGTAGAAGAGCTGCGTCCCAATAATAAGCCTACTGTTACTTTGGGAAGAGGTCCTTTCACCCCTGTGGGAATGATTTGAACTCCCATCTCTGGAGTTAGTACTGCTCTGGTGGAGGTGCAGATGTCCAACCCTGCGCTCCCTCTGGTTTGTCTGATGAGGGATCTGATGGACAATGTGTCCTGGGCACTACCCTGATGGGGTTGCTGGGTTCCTCCAGTGCTCCGTATATTTGTGGTTTGGGGCCCCGGAACATTGGGCCCCCCTGTCCATTTTTTGGCAACGGAGCCCGATGCCTTTCTCCACGATATCGTGGATAAACACCTGGTCCTTGTTCGTTTTTTGATAATGGAGTACCCTCTATGGTGGTTTGAGAACGGCATTCATTAGCCCAATGTCTCCCTCTATGGCATAGTTGGCAAATACCTGGTATTCTACTCCTTTGATACCTAGTTTTGTTAAACCCTCCTCCAATGGGGCAATTCCTTTTAAAGTGTCCTGTTTGTTCACAATTGTAACATGTTCTTGGCCTGGCATCTAAAGCCTGTTTTACTGCAGCTGCCATGACTTGCTCTTGTTCATTAATGTCTCTACATAATTTAATATATGTGTTTAAATCTTCATGTTTCCATGGTCTAATGATACCTCTGCACCAACAATTCGCTTGCTCATAAGCCAGTTGTTTTAGTAATGGCATTGCTTGTTCTGTATTCCCAAATTCTGGTAGCTGTTTGAATAAGCCTATCTACAAATTCAGCATAAGGTTCATTAGCTCCTTGTATTACCTTAGATAATTGACCTTATAAACCTCCATGTCCTTGTAAAGTCTTCCATGCCTTAATTGCATCTACAGCAATTTGTGCATATACACCAGGATCATATGCAATTTGTTGCTGCTGATCCTCATAAGGTCCCTTTCCTAATAACATATCTAGATTTCTCTGAGGATAACCAGCTGCTGCATTTCGCCTAGCCGTCTCCTTGCAAAATTCCTCATTGGCAACCTTCCATAACAGGTATTGTCCTCCATTTAGCACAGCTTTACACATATTAGCCCAATCTGCTGGCGTCATGTTCAAGTTATTAATGGATTCGACCAGGCTTATAGTGAAGGGTGCTTGAGGACCATAGGTTGTTACAGCCTCTTTTAGCTGCTTCACTGTTTTGAAATTTAAAACATGGTAAACTCGCTGCCCTCCTGCCTCAAATACAGGGCATGTTAATATTTGAGATCTTGTCTCAGTATCCCAACTATCAACTGCGGGGGTTGGGGGCCTCCCAGCATATGGAGGTGGCCTTGTTAGTTGGACACTTACGTCCTCTGGTGATAGAAAGGTGTTAGTAGCAGTCCCCTGTAGAGGTGGTGCTGTTGGTTGGACACTTACACCCTCTGGTGATAGGAAGGTGTTAATAGCAGTCTCCTGTTGTAACTTTCCCCCTGATGGCTTTTTCTGTTTTACACTTTCTTTCTCTGACTAGCTTGAGAGGCCTTCTCTTTTACTTGAATTTTTTCCTCTGTCTGACTAGTTCGAGAGACCTTCTCTTTTACTTGAATTTTTTCCTCTGTCTGACTAGCTCGAGAGACCTTCTCTTTTACTTGAATCTTTTCCTCTGTCTGACTAACTTGAGAGACCTTCTCTTTTACTTGAATCATTTCCTCTGTCTGACTAACTTGAGAGACCTTCTCTTTTACTTGAATCAATATGTCTTCTCCTTCCTCTACCATTGTCTGAACTGAAGGCTTTGGACTAAGCAAACAAGATACAAACGTCCACAATGGCAATGTGCCAACTGGCAGAGTCCCTGGGCTTTTCTTTTCTACTCTTTTTAAATCTTCACCATGATGGTTCCATTGTGATATATTTAACAACTCCTCCTTAAAAAGCCACGGGCTACATTTTTGTATTGTATCAACATATGCCCTGACTGCTCTTGATTTTACTGGGATGCCTCCTTCCTCTAACAATTTACTTAACACTCTTTCGGTTTGTGTTTTACTAATTTCTGATCCCATATTTCTACTATAATACAACCCAACAAGATAACACCAAACAAAACCGAGATAGAATGAAATAAAAATGGAACAACAAAAAATCATTATAACCTTTCTCCCTATCTGTTCCTCAGACGCAAATAGTTTTTCCTCAGATGTGAGCGGTTTTTCTTCTGTCTCACTCATCTCCAGGGACAGGCAACTTAAAACAAAAGTGAAGCAAAACAAAAGAGGAATCTTAAAATGGCTACCCATCCTCTCGCCCTGCCCTCAGGGGTGAGCAGTTTACCTTATCACTTACCCTCAGTCGCTCCCCGTACAGGCCACCAAATGCCGCAGTCTGGCTGGGCACAATCAGGAGCCACTTGTCAAAAGAAACTAACTTTATTTTTAGAACCACACACGCCAAACAAAACAGCCTCTCAGGAAAAACCCTCAGAGCCCCAACTGCCACCACTGGCTTTCCACAAACCTCTCTCTCCAACACAAGCCTCTCTCCACCTCCCACAATCCTCCTGCTCTTGAGGCCGATTGGCTGGGTCACGTGGGCAGAGCCAAAAAAAGTCCCCCAATGAGCAGCTCCGTGGTCTGAAAGGGCAGGGAAACAGCCCAATGAGCATCACCGCAGAGGAGCCAATCAGCTAGATGTTGCTGGGGCCGCTGTGAGCCAATCATCAGCCGGCAGCTGGAAGTTTGCTGGCAGCTGGAAGTTTGCTGGGGCCCCTTCGGCTGTGGCTCTCAACATACCACAGTGCCTATTAAATTTCTTGCCTATGGTAGTTACTGTATTTAATATTATTCAGTACTAGTAATAACTAATATTTTCAATCTGATTACTAAAGTTTTTATTTTTATGTAAGTTGTTCAATAAATATTTATTGAGCAAATGACTGATAGAAATATTGAGAGTTAGTAAAGCAACTTGCCTATGTGTAGAAGACTATTTATAATCGGAGAATACTAAGAGTTATAATATGCAAGGAGAAGTGACAAAAATTCTTAAAAAGATTTCTTACATGTTACGGTTTGAATGTGAGGTGTCTGCCAAAAGCTCACATGTGAGACAATGCAAGGTTCAGAGAAGAAATGATTGGGCTGTGAAGGTCTTAACCCAATCAGTGAATTAATCCCCCTCATAGGGATTAACTGAGTGGTAATTGAATGCAGGTGGGGTATGGATGGAAGAGATGGGAATCAGGGGCATGTGTCTGGGATGCATATTTGTATCTTGCAAGTGGAGACCTCTCTTTCTGCTTTCTGATCATGACACAAACCACTTCCCTCCATGGTTTCCCTCTGCCATGATGTTCTGTCTCACCTTGAGCCCCAGGATCTGAGCCTGCTGTCTGTGGACTGAGACCTCTGGAACTGTGAGCTCTCCAATAAACATTTCCTCCACTATAATTGTTCTGGTTGGGTCCTTTTAGTCACAGCAGCTAAAAAGCTGGCTAAAACATTTTGCATGTAGCCTTTTTGTCTCCATGAAGAGTGGAGGCAAATAGTATCTTTGTGAAACCAGACTCTTAAGGTATTAAAATAGCATCAATAATAGGGTATTAAAAAGAGATACAGTTGGATAATAATACACCATTTTGGTATTGAAGAGGTTAGAGTTAACATGGCAATTAGTAGACACTCTGGAAAAAAACAGGAAATTATTATACAGTTTATACATATCTTAAGCTTTATAAAACAATGAAAAGTTCATTGAATTATTTCTGAATGAAAGTAACTTATTTATCCTTGACACTCTACCAAAGAAATTAGAAAATAAGTGACATTAAAAAATAATGACATTATCCTTTCAATCACATGTCTGAAAACAAAAATACAGATGAAATTCTAGTTTTCTGTCACATCAAGCTAAATCTTTCCTCAATTGGATGTGCCTAGTTCAATTTGAAATAGAAAAAGGAGTTAGGAGTTTGGTTAATGCCCAAGACCATTAATTTTCAGAAGCAACATATACAGACTGTGTTTATTTATGCTATACACATTGAGATTTTCAGTTTTCTATAATCTTACATTTTAATTTCTCATTTACAAGACCTCAACCTGAAATAATGAGGAATGGAAATAATTCAAGATTAAGGTGCAAGAGAGCTGACTGTGTACTTCCTGTTCTGCAATTTACCATGTTTGGATCATTGGGTAATACTTCTAAATTCTCTGTTTATCTCAGTTTCCTCTAAAATTAGAAAGTTGATATTAATCCTAAAATAACAAGTAATAATTGAGATTTCATTTTGTTGTTTGAAGAATAGGCTAAATAGAGAACACTATTACCTAAAGATTTAGGTCTATATGTTTCACATACAAATAGAAATTGAGTAACCAAATCTTAGGCAAGTATTGACCATCTTCTAAAACAAGGCACTGTGAAATATCCTAGGGGACTATATTATACAAATATCTAAATACCTCTAGGCCTAGGTTCTCCACTAAATTGATAAAATTTAATGATTAAATTAAAATATTCCCAAACTTTGCCTGTACCACCTTATAACATCTGAGTAGTTGTTCCTCAGATTCAGCTCGAAAATATGCCAAATTTGTGTTTATAAACAATCTTCATTAAGTTTGACAGGCACTGTTGATCTGAGTTAAGTCTCTAATTCTGGGCATCCAAGGCCTCTGTCCTCTCTTTCTTCATCTCTCATTGTTTTCATGATGAGATGAATTAAAATTCATATTTGTTATGCATTTGGTGTAGCACTGCTCTTCCTGCTCATCTGGGCTTATAGGATTTTACCCTGTCTGTATGAGCATTGATGAGACCTCAATTCTGAACAGCTGTGAGAAAGGATGGTTAACTATTTGTAAACACAACCCAACGATCCTTGACAGTCATGGCAGTCTTACAGAATATTGAAGTACTCTTTTATTGGGAGTGATAATGAGACTGTCTTGTCCAGAGGTCTTGTTATTACACCAATACTGAACATTATCATTTAGTTGTCTGGTGTAAAATAATGAACTATTCACTTTTTTATGGACTGTATCTATGGTGGGGAAAAATAGTGTGTACAGCTATGGACTGCATTGAGATAATTCAAACTTTCTGCATTAGTGAGTTTCCTAACTACTGGCCTTTGTTAACTTTGGGAACACATATGCAATTTAGATGGTAAATCTCTCCTTGTTTTACTAAAAAATAGAAATAGGCAGAAAATTTTCTCAGCTAGTTATTGACCTGAATTTGATTATTATTAATTATTAGTCATATAAACAAGATGTTTTTTTAAATGGAAAGTGGTTTTTGTGGAGCAAGACAAAAAATAAAACAAATGGATAATAGAGTTAATCTTAACAAGAGTAATATCATATTCAATTACATAAATGATATATAATGTCATTATGTAATAAATCATAATGCATTATTATGAAGACTCAAATGTCTTTTATAGTAACTGAGATTAGAAATCATGATTGGTTTTATTGTATCAAATTGCAGGTTAGCTCTAAGGGGACACACTCAATAATGGAAGTTAGTTAATAGAGATAATTACTACTGTAAAAGGGCCTGGAGTCTATGAGCATATCAGTAAATACTTGTTGAATGAATGTGTAAAAAGTTATGAAGACTTCTCTTTTGTTTCTGAGAGCAGAAAGCACATAGCTTATTAAGTTGCAAAGATGCAAATAAAATGTTTCTCATTGCAATTCAAGGTCTGTGCTGCTCCCACTTTTATGCATGTAGCTTTGTATACCCAAATCTTCCTTTACCTAATATTGCTTTTTAGATTACCACATGTAGTCTGTGCACATTTTTCATAAAGTATTCATATTGCTGAAGTATTTATAAAGTATTTATAAAGTGGTTGCTGATATAAATGAGATATTTTATATTTTATTCTCCAACTGCCTATGGTTAGAATAGTAGGATTAAAAAGTGTCATTTATACTAAGCTCTCTTATTTATTCAAAAATATTTTTGAGTGCCCACTATGTGCAATAAACTATGGTAGGAATTGAGATAAATGGTAAGGAATGCAGAGAATCTGCCTGTGAGAAGTTTATATTCCACAGCTCTGTCCTGAGGAAGGAAAGAATGCAAGAATTCTAGTTGAGATTGTTGGGAGACCATTCTCCCATGGCACGTTTCTCTACATCTTGTTAACATAGGCAGTGACTACCTTTGTCCTAAGTATATTTTCAATGATGGTTCTACAGAAAGTATGCTTGGGAGATATAGTGTCTCCTTTCAGAGCAAAGGGCACATTTGCTTTTCTATAGTTTGGATTTTGAGTGTCCCCTGAAAGCCCTTGCATTATAGGCTTGGTCCACAGGGTGGTTGAAGGTGATAGATCCTTTGGGGAGGTAAGGCCTAGTGAAAGGTCTTTAGGTGACAAGGGCATTCCCTAAAAGGTGATAGGAGGATAAGAGGACCCTAGCCCCTTCTTATTCCCTGCCTTTTTTTTTTTTTCTTTCTTCTTGGCCATGGGGCGAGTAGTTTTGCTCCATCACACTCTCTCCACACTGCCATCTGGAACTAGAGGACTAAAAACTATGGATCAACCTGATTGTTGATTAGAACCTCTAAAATCATGAACCAAAATAAATCTTTTCTTTTCATAAATTAATCATCTCAGGTATTTGTTATATTCAGGGAAAGCTGATTGTCTTACGTGTATAGTGCTTTTTTGGCAGTAAGAGTAGAAATGCTTAGTGCCCATTATAAAATTTAGGTTCCCTAAGCTCTGGGTTCCTATAATATAATGTGATCCCTAGTAGGTACAGATGTCACCTGACCTTCTTTGCATTGCCCTGTGGGAATTGGGAATCAGAGTATTACAGAGTCTTCAACTGCTATTGCCATGAGTAACTAATAAAGTCATTTCTCCCTAAACTAGAAGTTTCTTATCCTCCAATAGCACCCACAAAACTGTTGCAAGCTAATTTTCAAGTAGAGTTTAATCTGACTGGTCATAGTTTTTGATCTGTAGTTAAAGTAGGACATGATTACACCACTTCACACCAGGGATAGGGATATCAGCTAGAGCAGGCAAGGAAAGGCTATCACATTAATCAGCTGGATTGTTGAGTACTGCAGGAGCAAATGTGGGCTAGAGAAAGATTGAAAACAGAACAGCTACTTTTAGCTTAATTTGTTGAGCGTGCACCATGTTCTAGGCATTATTTACAATTTTTTTCAATAACCTACTACATATCTGTAATTCCATATTAGAGATGAAATTTTAAATAGACAGAGAAAGGATAAGTAACTTGTTCAAGGTCTTACTGCTATTAGATATTTAATCAAGATTTGAACCCAAGCAAGATGACTGCAGAGCCCCTGGCTTTTAATATTAGATTACATAACTCAGGTCTTGAATTGATGCTATATTCTTTTTTTTTATGAAACTGAATATCTTTAAGCAATTTATTTCTAGTCTATAAGTCATGTGAAAACAATGTCTTTCAAAGTTGCAATATATAATGCATGTATAAATTACTGTATATTATAAAGTAAATGAATACATACAAATTTCTCTCAATTTCAAATGTACATTTTGCACCAAAATTATGCCATTTTTTATTTACAAATAGAGCAAAATTCACACCCAAAATTCAATTCCATAATTAATTAAACCAATATTTTCTGTGGCCCCTTAGTTTTTATTTTAGATGCTATATTCTTATCACTACTGATTTTGTAAAGTACACTCAGGACAATAAATTTTATACTAAGTAAAATGGGTAACCACCAAAATGCAGAAAAACGACTTAATAAAAGTAAATTTTATGCTCTGGAAAAGGACAAAATCAGAGACAGTTTGGGAGCTAGTGCAGTAGTCTGGTTTGCAGATGATGATCACAGGAGGATAAAAAGACAAGTTAGGCTTTCCTATATAAGCTTTGTTTTTAAAATCTGTATCACCAAGAATTATGTCTAATGAACATTAGGCACTCTTCAGAAATATTCTAAATGAATTAATTAATCAGGTCACCATCCTGTAATATCTTTCTAGTTCTAATAAAATGGGTGTGCATTTAGTAAAATGTGCATGAATAAGAATGTGTGAATATGTACGTGTGTGAATATTACACAAGGTATGTCCTAATGAAATTATGTGACATTTAGTCTTTCTTATTTATTTATTTATATACTTACTTACTTATTTATTAACACTGTGGATTGAACCCAGAAGTGTTCAACCACTAAGCTACATCTACAGCCCCCTTTTATTTATTTATTTATTTTTATTTTGAGTCTAAGTTGCTTAGGGCTTTGCTAAGATACTGAGACTAGCCTCAAACTTGCAATCCTGCCTCAACCTCCTGAGTCACTGGGATTATAGGCATACACAAACACACTGGCCCCAGTATAACTTTCTTTGATATTGAGCTTTATATTTATGCATAATGCTAACCCTCCTAAATTTGAAGTGTCATGAACCACCATTTTATTTGTAAGCAATGCTGTTGGTGTCTGGCTATCAATATATATTCTGCTATAGCCTGCCTCTTGCATCAATTTCTCAGTTCAAATCAGGATGATTTTTATCATAGTACAATTAACTCAAGACCTCGTTCTTAAACTGCAGTTTACATTGAAAACCTAGAGTTCCTACTGTTAGGAACTATAACATACAGCCATGAAAGAAACAACAGAAGAAAATGGCAGAATTCTTTATGCTCTGACCAGATTTGGTTTATGCTCTGATGTCAGGTAATGAAAAGTTTCCTTTTATGGTGATAGGACATTGAGGTGCTGATTTTACCAGGCTGAATTGCAGATAAAAGTTTGCTTTCCTTTATACTGATTACTATGAGAGAACTGAAATAAAAATGATGTATCCAATTAAATTTTATTTTAATTAATTCATTTTAATTAAATAATTCCATTTAATTGATATGTTCAATTAATATTTAATTTAGTTAATATTTTTATCTAATTAAAATGTAATGTTTAAAAATACAACATAATTTTGTAACCCTAGCCTTTTAGGGAAAGCCATATTTTACACATGCATGAAAAATACTGTGTAAAGATAAATTCAGTATTGTTCTGTGTATTATTTGTGCATTTTATGGGGGAGTAAGAACAAGGCATTGGTATTATTTTCTAATAATGTCTTTAATATTTTTTCTTTAAAATAAATAGTAATATCATGATAAATAATATCAGGTTTTCCTTATTATGAAAATCATAATAAATCAAATTTAATTTTAATCAAATTTTAAAACAAAAAAACGTTGCTTTTTTTTTTAAGGGACTACTTTAACCCTCTGAAATAAATTTGACAAACTACACAAAGTATGTGATTTTCTAGGAAAAACTGATTACCAAAAATTAAGAAAGCATTGAAACAGAAATATAAAATAAAATAGTTATAGAAAACAAATCAGAAATTACACCAAGAAAAACCTTCCAAAATTGGAGGTTAGGAAATGACTAAATTATATCAAAACTTAAACCAACCAGTATTATTAATTCTATTTAAGTTATTGCAGATAACTAAGGAATGCAGAGCTTGCAAACATCTTTTATGAGAGCAGCAGAACATTGATATAAACATCTGTCAAAAGCAGGTTAGCAAAGAAATCTTCAGTCTCACTTTTTAATGTGAATGTACAGTCCAAAATAAAATTAGGTCTAATGAACAATTGAAACTTAACTTCTAGTGTTTAGAAGTAAAACTAAACTTCTAGTGTTTTAGAAGTAAACATATCCCATGAAAAGTGTGTAACCGTAATAAAAGGAGGGTTCACTATTAGGAACTGAGCGTAATTCAACATGTTTATAAGTTAAATTCATCATGATATTGTGTTAGTCAAAATGCAGATTAAACTGCAAAGTGATACCAGACCATATGTAAGCTGGATTAGTCAGTTAAAACTAAATGCACTGTACAAAACAAATATCCTGGGTAAGTCATAGATTTTAAAGTTCTCCATATTACTAAAGTACACAGAAAAATAAAAATTAATCTTGAATACCTGGGGTCTTTATTTGGAAAAGACATTATCACAGATATTTCTTTGTTTTTGCTTTTGACTCAATTGTAAAGAATTTGTTAAAATGCCTTCACACATTATCTTGAAAAATTCTAGAAGGAAGATGAGTGCAAAAGTGTTTAAGGCTTCATTTTTTTAAAAGCTAAATTCTGCAGAAAAAAAGAAAAAGAAATTTTGTTCATGTATGTATATCTTAGGAAAACTTCACAAGGAATTGTCAGATTTACTTAATAATTGAATTTAAATTTGTTAATAAAAATTCCAAAAGGAATATAATTCACACTGATTGATTGGATGGTTGATTACAGTATTAAGGATTAATAGAGGGCTTCCTGCATGCTAAGGAAGCACCACTCTACCACTGAGCTGTATCCCCATCCCTTATTTTTATATTTTTCACCTAACACTCTTCCTCTTAAGAAAGAGGGACAGAGAAGATAAGGAAATCTCATTCCTATTGTGTATTGATATAACTAATGATTTCATGCTCATGTTGCCCTATTTTTTTTTTCCTTTGACCAAAGGTTGAATGAAAGATGAGCTTATGATCCAAGATCAGGCAATTAACGTTTTTTGTTTAATACATTGGAAGGGGCCATATGTATTCCAATTCCTGTTAAAGCTGAAATCTCTTTTTTTCTTTCCATGCTGGGGATAGAACCCAGAGCCTCAAATATGCCAGGCAAGTGTCTACCACACAAAAGGTGGGATCTTAAAGAAGAAATGTAAATCTAGAGTTTTAACATCATTCTCAGAGTTCCCATTTTGTAAAGTAGGATGTAGAAAAAGCTAATATATAAGGATTAAAACTGATAGAAGAGAAAATAAAAACCATAAATGGACATAAAGCATAAGACAGAAAATATAGATGAGGTTTCTCTGAGTATATTGAGCTCTGGTCCAGGTGGTTCTAAGTTCAGATGTAGTTTCTCCCTGAGTTTGTAAGCTGACACCAGATCCCTATATTTAATTTTTTGTTATCTATTACCTTGGAAATAGATGTTTCCAAAAGAGCAAATCATGTATTTTCTATTCATTTTAAGTTACATACTATTTGATTTCCGTACATTAAATCAAACAGTTTTCATGATATGGGAGAAATTTTGTGATTATATGAACAAAGATGTAAAGTGCTGTGCTAAATAAGATTCTGTGTTCCCAAAACCATAAATTTGAAATATAGATTTAAATGAAAGCCAAAAGAATTTATAAATTCTATATTCCTCCAAGTTAAAACAAATTCAGACACCTGGAATTTATGTTTTACTATATAGAATACAAAGTAAAAAGAAAGTAGCCACAGTATATTACCAAGCCACCATATCTCAGTTTATAGAATGGCTAGGGTAGGAGAGCAAAAGAAAAAAAAAATGGAGTCCAGATACCAGTATCTTAATTCTCTATTTCACTGCAGTTGGGTTCACTTTAAGGTATGCTTCAATATGGAGATTAGGCAATGATAGAAAACCCTCCACAGGCATTGTAGGAGGTGCTGAAAGTAAAGGAGGCTGGGACCCCATAACCTATTGAGTCTAAGGGAGAGGCCACTTAACTGAATCTTCCACCATGAGGCAACTGCAGCCAAGCAGTGATAGTTAAATGGCTGCAGGCAATATCCAACTCTATCTAGACTCTTGATACCACACTTTCTGAACCCAATGAGAAAGATGTCTCAAAGTCACTGTGTGCTTCTGGTGGAGAATAAAAGAGTCATTAGTTTATTAGTGAGAGGTCATGAAAACAGAGCTCAGATGAATGTCATGGTTGAGATTCAGCGGAGTAGCAGTGTCGGGAAAGGTAGAGTTGCTTGGCTGTGTCCAAGTAGCAGAGCCTGCTCATACAAGGAAGGCAACATGAGGGAACAGACTGCAGAGAAAACAAAATAAAGCACAAATATGACTTTTGTCAGCCACAGACATCCAGAGTAGATGACAGCAGGATGAACAATGACCACGAGGGACAAGGACCATCTTAGAGGATACCATTCCTCAAATTTGAATTTTTCTAATGCCTCATGCTTGGTCCATTTACCATCTTGGAAAGGAAAAAGGGGAAAAAATGAACATGTCACCACCACAGGAACAACTTAAAATGAGATGAGTTTCTTTTAAATGACACATTTAAAATCCCATTCATCCTAATTCTTCCTGCTACCACTAGAGCTGGGAGTATAGTTCAGTGAGAGAGTGTTTGCCAACCATGTGCAAGACCCTGGGTCTGATCCCCAGCATTGCAAAAACAAAACAAACCGAAAAGAGTTCCGACTAACATTAAAGAAAATCCAAACTTAGAAAAATTTAAAATAATTTTAGATAAAACAGAATGTTCCTTTTTTCACACATATGTTTAGCATGTGTGAAAATTAACCACCCATTCTCAGTAACAATACCTATTTCCTCTTACTTACAATGATATAACTAATTCCAGAACTGAGTAGAAAAATGAAAGGCTGATTCCTTCCTGCTAGCTCTATCCCTGCAGCAAAAGGAATAATGGCCTAACTGTGATAATTACTATCATAGTGGCCATATTCACATTTCTGTAAGGTAGCTTCATAATCATAATTACATAATTCTATTATTGGTATGTTTAGACACCTCTTTTATTCCATAGATTTATCATAAATACCCATTGGCTACTCTAAGTTTAAAACCATTAATAGCAAACCAAGTAAATTTAGTAAATTAAATTTAGTAAAGTAAATTTAGACAATTCATACCTGTAAGAAATTTGTTGGAAATCAAAAATCTCAATTTGGAGATCAATTTCCTTCATTCACTTATGACTTTATAGTACAAAATGGGAATTCCCTCCAGGGAAAGGCAAAGTATAGATAGAGTGTACTTAGGTCAGTGGTTATATTGAATGCAACTGGTAGTAATGAAAAAACAAATCTTTCCAACTCATAACCTTCTCAAAGGATATGTGAAATGAATTTCTCTTCTAGTGAATATTTCAAGGTGATCAAAAACACACACATCATAAAACACTGCAGTGTGCACATGCTAGGGTGTGCATTGGGTAGTCTCAGTGAAGAGCAAGGTAATACCCTCTTCTTATGTACTCCTCTATCCTTCAAAAAAAAGATGAGTGCAGAGTTGAGGGGCAATCAGGGGTCAATGTCAGTGAAAAGTGAAGAAAGTGAGAGCATGCCCTTTCTATTCATCAGGTCACTTACATCTTGCTGAGTCAGTTAGGACCCAGCTAGTCATCTCCATTGCAGAGTGAAATCTGCTCAGCAGGACTTTGCAGACTCTGCAGGTCCTTATGAAATGGGTTCTGCGATGTCCAATAATAGCTACTGTAATTAAAGCAACTTCTACTCTTAGGATGCTTGGGGTATTTTGATGAATTGAGAAATCTCGGAATCAATTATCTGTGCAAGTTCCTTAAATTTTCAAATAGCAATTTGGATAGTTTTTTTTTTTTTCTTTCTTTCTTTCTTTTTTTAAATCTGCTTTGGGTGTCTGTGCTGGGCCAAATCTAATGCTTATCCCATCAATTGCTCTCTTCCCCTTCAAAAACTTCACATCTAAATAGAGAGCCCTGGGAGACAAGTCTCCTTCAAAATTGATTTCATTATGTCTTTGCTATTAATGATGGGTTATAGTATGCAAGGTATTAAATTATGACCCTGTAGGATTCTAGAACTTTTGATGAGCCAAGATGTCATTTTAATTCTTTGTAGTTGCACTTTTTATTTTAATCTAATGTAGGATTTCTTGGTAGACTATAATTAAACTATAGTCAATGAGACCTAACTTTCATAAGCAATTAAGTATTTTTGCTTTTTATTTCCTTCTTTACTGAGAATATATACTAGCTTTGTGGAATCACTAAGATGTATCTTTGTGCCCCCATCTCTTCTAGTTCCTGCTTAGAGCAAAGAGAAACACACCATTCTATGCTGTTTTTATTTTATTATTGCTTAAAATAGCTACTTCGTTTTCCACTAGATATATTTAATGATTACTGGAATGCAAAGAACCTCTCTCTCTGTTTCCTTCACCTTTTGTATTCCCCCCATACAGTTTAACCTCCCTACTCATCCTATTATTTTATTCCTTTTACTTTATGAACAAAGCTGAAAATGAGCAGGGCTCAAGACCCAGAGCATCTTATACTCATGCAATAGTATCAGATATACTGATATCAGAATGATATTATAATATTATAACATAACATTAGATATTGCTCATACTTTTTAAAAAAATTAAGAGACAAATATATCAGAATTAGCAATTCAAAATAACAAGGAAATTGGCATCTATGATATCAAGATACTGTCATAATTGGGCCAAGTATCTTTTTTACCCCAATTGTTTTTATTTTAGTCACTTTCATTATAACATCCATAGGATTATCGTTTCATGGCATGTATGTACTCTAGAGAAAGGGCATTGTGAAAAATCACTATTATTTCATTGGTAATTATATAGTTTTCATACCTGGTGATGGAAGTAGTTGATATATCCTCTTTATTATTATATCCCTTTACAAATAATTTCTTACAATTCACAAAAAAATTATAGATGCATGTAGTTGTGTTGCTATAATCCTAAATGACCTTATGAAAAATACATGGAAACACTAGTGCACACACAAATATAGACACATACAGTTTGACATGTTATATATAATTAAGGAAAGACTGTGGTTGAAACCACTGAGGCTCCTACCACTCTTGACTCCCCATTGCAACATTGTTTTTGGATCAGTCAAAACCACATAGAGACATATGTGAGAGTTCACATCTTTTATGCTGGACCTCCTCAGGATACTCTAATTTGCCACAGCTGCGCCCATGCCCATTCACTCCTAGGTTCCTGGCAAGCCCAGCCTTGATGGTTGACAGGTGTGGGAGCTACTGGCTCAGGGGAAAGAAAATTAACCCCATTTCTGCCAGAACCTTCTTATGCCTGAATGGGGATAATCTTCACTTTTCATCATGATCAACTAGTACAAATGTTTAATCAGTTTCCAAACATTCTCATCCTAAAAGCACTGGGACTCAGGATTATAACTAGAGATATTGTTTAGAGCTGGAAAAATGAGCTGTGGCCGGTTTAGTAGCCCTGACAGAAGACACTTATACATCTTTAGAAAGAAGATAGAGAAAAGGAGAAAACTATTCCTCTGCTCCTTCACACTTTGCCCTTTTTAGAAAAAACAAGCTCTTATAAATTTTTTTTAAGAGGATCAAGCCACTCTGGAATGGTAAATTTTTGACCATTTTAATTATTTGATTTGTTTTCTTTTCTGCTTGGTGCACAGTCAGAGGCAAACTAAAGTGGCTTGTGCTGGTAGTGGGCCATCATAAAAAGCTCAGATGACAGTGGGAAATTGCTTTTGTGATGAAGGGAAGCATTAATAAAAGCTTCTCTTATGTTTACCCTTTTAAATTGGCCCTAGAGGAGTTGTTTAATCTACCCCATTGGCAATGGTTGGCTGATACATCGGTTGTGAAACGTTCTATGTCCATAGGTGGTAAGTCCAGTTTAGAGAGATCTACTTTTTCTGACTCTGGTTTGGTATATCATTGACGTTTCATTTAAACTCTTTTGTCCCCTGGTGATCTGGTAAAAACCTTAAGTCTTTGCCCATAAAGAAAATGTTTTTGTGTGTTTAAGAAAATGTCACATTTTGTTTCCCACAAGGCTCTCAAGACACTAAATCATTCTTACCTGAGCTTTAGGCTTTCATCAACAGAAGTAGCTACCAGATTTATTTTATTTTTTTCCTTTAGAACACAATTAATCAAAGTCAAGACAAACGTGGGGTTTTTAAAAACATGAATGTCCTGAACTGTCCGAAATTTAACTATACATATACCCAAGAAAATGCACCAAATAAATTTTATAGTTCACTGGGGAGTCCTTCCATGCAGTCAGAGCTAGGAGAAGATTCATGTGGTTCAGCTGTCTAAGGGTGCTCAGCATGAGAAAGCAGTACAAAGGGAGGGCTCCCTGGGGCAGCCCATCCTATTCCCACTGTGTGCCCTTTCTCCATGCTTGTCTTCTCACCCTCAGCAGCATGACAGGTGCTGTGCTCAGAGCATCTGCAAAGACTGTTAGTAGAGGCCAAAATCTTTTATAGAAACTCAAATGTCCTCCCTGGAGGATTCAACTGATTAAGGTACATAGTTGGTATTCTATTTTCTTTATTTTCATTGTTGAATCTTATTTTTTTTTCCTGGTGAAAGAGAGGAGAGTTTATATTACTTCAGCATCTACTAAGGGCCAAAGGCACTAGGGATTAAACTCAGGGCCTTATAGCCCTACACTCGATTTGTATGTATCAATTTTTTCACCCTGTCACCTTGTTAAATGTTTTTGTTTGTTTGTTTGTTTTTGGTAGCAGGGATTGAATCCAAGGGTGCTTAACCACTGAGCCACATCCCCAGCCCTTTTTTTTTTATATTTTATTTAGAGACAGAGTCTCCCTGAGTCGCTTGGGGCCTTGCTAATTTGCTGAGGCTGGCTTTGAACTCACAATCTTCCTGCCTCAGCCTCCCTGCTGGAATTACAGGTGTGCACCATCATGCCTGGGAAACATTTATTCCTTCACTTTGTGTTGTTGTTAATGATACCATGAGCGTCTCTCTCTCTCTCTCTCTCTCTCTCTCTCTATATATATATATATATATATATATATATGGTTATCTGTTCACAAAGACAACTTTACCAAGTTCTTCATAATCTTTATATCTCTTATTTCTTTATCCCCCTCCTTTTTTTTCCCTCCCTCTGGCTAGAACTTACATAATGTTGGATAGAAGTGGAGAGAGAGTCTTTTGCCCTATTTATAATAAAGGGTAAAAGTCTGGATGCTTTAGCCTAATAGGTCAAGTTGGTTAAGAATATTTTTCAAGTCCTCTGTATCTTTACTGATTTTTTTGTTTACTTGTGCTATTAATTATAGAGACAAGATTGGAATATTAAAATATGCAAATATATTGTTGTTATGTTTATTTCTTCTATCAAGTCTATCAAGAGTTACTTCATGCACTTTGAGGTTTTGTTATTAGAGGGATACCAATTCAGTTAACTAATCAAGATTTTTCTTTTTTATTTAAACTTTTATTATTATGAAATGTGTCTATATCCTTCATATTTTATTTGCAATATCATCTAATGTAGATATTGTCATTCCAAAAGTCTTATTCTTGGTATCTGTATTGTGTGTCTTTTTCTATTAATGTAAATTATCTTTTTATTTAAAATAGATTTCCTGTGTAAGTACATAATTGGGTATTATATTTTTATCCATTTCAAAAATCTCTGCCTTTTATTTGGATTGCTTAGATCATTTATACTTAAGGTAATTATTAGATGTGATTGTATGGATACATAGGTAAGTAGATGGAGATAAAGAGAGGAAAGACAGACTTTTTAATATGACTGTTGCTTCCTTTCCTCCTTTGCCTTCTTTTCATGATTTCATTTTGTCTCCAATGGTGACATATTTATATATAAATAATTTTTTTAATTATGTGTGTGTGTGTGTTTTCTAAGGTTTAAAATGTCTGGTTTTATTTATCATTTCTACCTCCAAGTATTATTATACCACTTCACGTATATAAAATTTACAATAGTTACTCCCCACCCCTCCTTATGTTATTCTTCTTACCATAGTCTAGTTACACCAGTTAGTGGTTGATCCTAAAGCCCACTCAACTTTTTGCATTCTATGAGGAATTCCATTTATATTTGGTCTGCTGTCCAATGTCTAAAAACTATTTCCATAATCTTGTCTGAAGTACCTTTAATATGAAATATTTATGTGAGGAATGTATGGTTAGTGTATTAAAATTAGAATACATGAATGAAGAAAAAATAAAACTCACCACTCATAAAATCCTACCTAAAAAATCATACTTACGGATTACATTACAAATTACAGATAGTCATAGCCTGACTATGCATTGTTTTTCTATTAGTATTGCTCCTTTCCTACCTACTGACATTTGGTTGCATTTTGGTTCACACTTTATCATTCCATCACTTAAATTCCCTCAATGAATTCTCACCAAAATTAAATAAATTATCAATTTCTCAAAATAACATACAACACTATTTTATGGGCATAGTTTTATCACTTCTTAATTATTAAGAAGGGTTATGAAATTAACCCATTCTGAATGCAACAGGACATATCATCTCACCTCTCGACCTTTAGATATGCTGTTTTCTCTTTCTAGAATACCCTTTGTCCAACACTACCACCTGCTCTCTCTCTCTCATTGGCTTACCTATTCTTCCTGGTTTAAGGTACAGCTCAAGTTTTAATCTAGGTGTATTTTTTCTTTGTTCCCATAGCAGTCAGTACACTCATGGTTCTATAATAAAATATCATGCTATGGTCTAATAATTTCTTTACTTCTTTGTTTCTCTCACTAGAGTGTGAGTTATTTACATGCAGATACCATGTCTTCCATTATTTAATCACTAGGGTGTAGTAGACCACCTGACATATATTAACTTCTCAATATATTTTTGTTGAATGAAATAATTAAATCCATTACTCATGTGATCATCAATTGGCACCATCAATTTCTTTGGCCTTTCATATTAGACCACTCAGCCCTCTAGTCCTACCTTTCCTACAATCAACGATGAGAAACATCCTTTTATGCTATTGTGTAATTCTAGCTAAAAGGTACATGAACAAAGTTTCAACTCTGCCAATTAGGTGTGACATCAATTCAAAGGTTTTCATCCCAAAACAAAAATGTAAAAGGATGTGTTCAATAAGTATTAGTAAATTGATGTCTACAGACATGATTTTGACACCTCATAAAAGCTCTTCTTTCTGTTGTCACTTACAAATTAGGGCTGTTCTTGCTTTTGAATTTGGTTCAAGGTATTCAATTTAGTCTTTACAACTTTTGAGAATTGAGCCTTAATTATCTTTGTAATAATCCACTGCCTCTGCATCCTTAATTTAGCAGTTGCTCACAGAGTAAGCATGACATAGCACCTAGGCATAAAACTCCACTTTGAATCAAGTGGCCAATGAGCCACTCAGTGACTTCAGCATATCGTCTAGCTTTGTGTTCAAGATATTTCATATTGAGTATGTAGAAACTTTGATTTTTTAAATATTCATAACCTTAGCATCTCTTAGCAAAAATAATTTGTATTCAATGATAGTAAGTTTGTCATTAAATCAGGACTCTTTATAATTCAAATAAAATATTAAAATTAAAAAGTCTTGAGCTAATGATAAAGCTTAAATCGTATAGGTGACTGCCTGACTACCAGAGCCAGAAATTCCAGAGAAAGAGTTTGGCTTGATTTAGCAGTTCAGTGTCACCATCAAAGACCCAGGGCAATTTTTATTTCCCTATATTCCTAGTGTTAATGTTATCCCAACACTGACTTCCTTCATAGTGTCAAAATACTTACAGTTCAGGATTTATATTTTTGTATCACATCCTTCAGATGATTCCAAAGATGGCTACAAGTAGCTCATCTGAGAAATCTAGAATTCTCTTCCCTGGAAATCTAATAGCATAATTCTTCTCAACTGTTAGATCAATTTGGCCCCTTTGGTTGATCATATGCCCATCTTGAAAAAAAATCTCTGTGGATAAAGAAATACCATATTCCAAGTGGTATAAATCTTAGGGACCTCAGTCAAGGATTACAGTAAATGTCATGGAGTTACTTTAACAAGGTTAAATTTACCAGGAATCATCCCTGGGACCTAGAGTGAGGTAATTTCCCTAACTCCAAATGAGGCTACTTTTAAACAGGAAGAACAATGAATCCTCGGGATAAAAATGTAGACCTTTATAACTAGAACTGGAAAGGATAAATTTGGACATTTTCAAATAAAAATAAAACTTTAAAATTAGGACTGATGAGTTTATGGGATAAAAATACATGACACTCAGTTAATTTAAGTTTCAGATAAATAATAAATAAATATTAATTTAAGTATATACCATGAAGTGAAATTGTATTTGAAATCCTATGTGAATCACAATGACTGACTGAGTTATTTAAAAGATTGTGTGTTACATGTGCGTGCATGCTCACGTGCACCCATGCTAGGCATTGAACCCAGAAGCACTTTACCACTAAGCTACACTCCCATCCCTTTCTTTATTTTTTTTATTTTAAGATAGGGTTTTACTAAGCTGCATTGGGCCTCACTAATAAATTGCTGAGTCTCACCTCAAACTTGTGGTCCTCCTGCCTTAGCCTCCCAAGCTTCTGGGATTGCAGGTGTGTGCCACCTCATCTGGCTATTCAAAACATTTTAAAAACTGAAGACAATAGTTTTTTGTTTGTTTGTTTGTTTTTTGTGTGTGTGTGTAAAACAAAATAAACAAGATTAAGACTCACTATACTTTCCACACAATTACTCCAATCAGTGGTCATGTATACATCCAACAGCTTTGTGAAAATGTTGGAGAGGAAGGTCAGCTCAGCATTCTCTGAAGGAAGAGAAAGACCCATCCCTAGGCACTGGAGACTGATCGCTGCCTCCTACTGATTGCTGAGATCAGGAGCCATTTGCTCAACTGTGAACTGTTTCCTTTTCAGGAGGAAGCTATCTCTCAGATGTCATAGGGCAGACTCTGCTGCCACAGGCTGAAGGTCTTTTGGTCCAGGATGCTCCACTGGGCAGATACGCCCCTGAAATGCTGAGGTACAGATCAAGGAACCTCCTTTGATTCACAACTCTTATAATTTCCCTTAAAATTAGATTTTACTAATAGTAAGGCTGGTATTCCAGGTCGCATCTGCTACTTCTTTGTGCTATTTTTTCCACCCTTAATTTGCAGAACTTGAAAGAGAAGAGGTACTGTTTATAGGTCTTCCTTCGAAATCTCAACCCCAATCAATCCAGTTAATTTATATGTACTGGCACTAAGAGGCTGCCAATAAATGCTACTTGTTTATACCAATGGCATAAATTTTGGAGTGTTTATTGACATAGACTTTTTGAAATATATCTTAACCTTTGTAGAATGACATGAAATTTATTCCCCATTCTAAATTTATTATGACAAATAATAAATTTATATATTATATATAAAATTTTATATGGTTACATATATAAATATTGGAAGTGTTTCTGAGGATGTATTAAAAAAATGCTGTATCATGGGACTTACTCACAGGGATCCAAAAAGAATGGGCTCTAAAATATTGGATGAAGGAAGAAATAGAAGCAATTTCTTAAAATTATCAAAAAATATTGCGATATCAGGTATGTCCAAATTCACATATATGAACTCAGCCCAGAATTCCCAAAACTATCATCCTAGAAGAAGGCAAAACATGGATCTAGAAATGTGGGGATTTTAGATAGAAAGAGGAACATGGAAGAGTTTATGGAACCCTGGGTGGGTGTTGTAATGTTAGATACAAGTGAAAAGTTGGTTTTTGAAATTAACAAAACAAGTACAGAGACAGGATCATTCAGAAGCTTCCAAGAACTAGCATTCTTGACTCGGACTTCATGAGAGAGGAAATCCCTGCGAAGTGGACCTTCCAAAAAGCTACTGCGTTAGCTCTTGGTGGGAAGTTCACAAAGCAAGCTGCACTTTGCATCTCTGGGTCTAACAAAGATCATATATCAAAGCTTCATGACCAAATTAATGCATAGCTTCTCTCCCTCCCCAAGGTCTTTCCCTTGGTTTTATTATTACTGACAATATTGTAAGAGCAGTGTGAAATGGCCAATTCACACATGTGCCACGTTTTGCACACTGCCTGAACCTGCTGGAACATGATTTTCCTAAGAATGATGACAGTAATAAACATCTTCTGGCAGAGGCTTGCAAAATCTGCACCCATTTTAGTCACTCAGTAATGGCCCATAAAATTCTTTGAGAACTGCAGGAGAAAAACAATGTACATACTCATGCATAAATTAAAACTAGAAGTGCCAGCTCAGTGGAACTCCACTTCTCACACTCCAGGACAACTGTGCAGCAATTAAAATTAAACAAACCCATAACACATGGGCGCAGCCAACGGTCATCAGAGAAAGTGTGACTGTTGGAGATCAGACCATTACCCAGCATTTTCCTTGAGTAGACTCCTTCTTTAGTCTGTGAAAATATTCAGGGTGATTTATATATTCCTTCCTGATGAGCTCTCTTAGGAAGGCAGTGTCCATCTAAATGAATGAGGACAAAAGTATTCATTTTGATTTCCCTTTATACTAAAGGCCATTTTTTTCTGCACAAAAATATGATATAGACAAGAACATTCCTAATTTATTTTTTTATTCAAAGCTTCAAGTTTGACAAATAACCCAATCAACAAATAGGCAAATGATCTGAACAGATACTTCTCAAAAGAAGCACAAATGACCAACAATTATGTGAAAAATATGTTCACCATCGTTAGCTGTCAGGGAAATGCAAATCGAAACTACATTGAGATTCCATCTCACTCTTGCCAGAATGGCAATCAGCAAGAATACAAATAATAAATGCTAGTGAGAATGTGTGTGGGAGGGGAGTCTTATACACTGTTGGTGGTAATGTAAGTTAGTACAGTCACAGTAGAGATCAGTATGGAGGGTCCTCAAAAAGTTAAAAATGGAACTATCCTATGACCCAGCTATACCACTCCTTGGCATTTATCCAAAAGATTTAAAGATAGGTGCATGCTCATGCTCATCACAGTACAATTCGTAATCACCAAGTTATGGAATTAGCCTAGGTATCTGTCAACAGAGGAATGTATAGACAAAATGTGATATATGTAATGAAGTTTTATCCAGCCATAAAGAAAAATAGAGATATGGCATTAGGAGGAAATGGGTGGAACTGGATCATCATTTTCAGTAAAATAATTCAGACATAGAGAAAAGTGTATGTTTTCTCTCATATTGGGAAGCTAGACAGGGGGAAAAGGCAGGAAAAAGGGGGTGCCTTGGAAGCAGAAGAGGAAAGGGATGGGAGAAGGTAAGGGTGGGTAGGTATTAGAGAATGAACTTTATTAAATTATGTTTGATGTGATATGATATGGATATGTTACCAAAAGCTTGGTCCTTGTCATTGATAGCAATCCAATGAGGAGGACCCCGTTGAGAAAAAGGTAAAAGAAATTTCATTGCTTTGCTAGCAAAGGGGAAATACAGGGGACTCTCCTGTCCCAGAAGCTGTGATTCTGCCCATCAAGAAGAACAGGGGATTTTCAAGGAGCTGATTCACAGTCTATGTTCCAGGTGTTCTCTGTCTGCTGTTCCATGTAATTAATATGACATAGGCATTCTATGTAACTAATATGCACCAATAAAATTTTTAAAAATAAAAATTAACAAAAAAATGTATCAAGTTGTAGCTCTATGACTCTACAGGTGAGCAATTCAGAAATGCCTTTCTTTTACTGTTTCCAAGGTTGTAACCTCACTACTTTTGACATCTATCTTCAATCTGGGAAGAAATGAATGTTAGGATGAAGCCTATTGAGAGACAGTCTGTAAGAGGCTGTTGAGCATCTGGATCAAACACCAAATCCAACCACCTCTCATTTCCCTTGTATCATTGCCCAGTGTACTTTCTACATTACCTAGCTGAATATCTGCCCTGTCCTCATCTTATTTATCTTTGAAGACAGGGTGTCTGGAGTCCCAAATTTCCTCTCCAGGTAGGCTAGCCAAAACTGGTTGGATCTCTCCCTGCAGAGTAACTGCCAGATGACCTCTAGCTTTGTTACAGTCTAATTTCCATGTTAAAATTTGACACACCCAGAAACAATGTGACCAGAAACACCAGACCATAAAAGGAAGAAAGAGAAGGGGCACCTGAGTTCCAAGAAGTCTCTGCCTATTCCAGGAAGACAAGAACATTCCTTCCTGGTTTTAGCTGAGTTCTCACTTCCGCCATTGAGTTCAGTTGTGCTGTTGATACTCTGAATCAGTTTCCTTCTGGGCCTCAGAGCCTGAACCCCTTTCTTTCTCTACCTCTCTCTCTCAGAGGGACCAACATGTTAGCTGATAATAATAATAGCTAAATAGTGTCCTATTCCTCACAGTCCCTGTAAAAAATTCTTTATTATTGAACAATACTGAATGCAACATAGGCTAGAAGGTTGCAGATGGTCAGGCAGTAAGTGGATAGGCAAAAGTTTTACTCTGGCCATGCAGAAGTATGCCCATTAGATAATAAGAGAATAATGAAATAGAAAAGAAGGAATCTTCTTCTCACAAAGCTGGTTACATCTGGTAAGACTTCCAGCTCTACCACATTTGGAAAACCTATGCACTCACAAAATTTTCTGAAGTTCTCTAGTTTTCTTTCTTAATATTTTTTTCCTTGATATCCTCCTTATTGAATTTGCCATGCTATTTCTAATCACACCCCCCTGGTTGTGTTTGTGTGTGCACACATAAATACAACATCACCATACATTCCATGATCGTGATATTCTGACTGATTTGGATATCCCAGAAAGGGGACATACTCTCCTGTATAAACACAGTACACACACTCGATTTCCTTTCCTACTCCCATTTATCTATTCGGATTCACCTACAATTTTTTTCCCCTAATTTTATGCAGACAAGTTCCAGCCACTCTCAAGACTTAAGTTCTTGGTTTCTCTTCCAAAAAGAACACCAAAGAATTTCCCCAGTAAGGATTTCTTTTTCCCCAAGACTCATATTCCAGCTGCAAAAAGTAAAATATTTTCCCATTAAAAATTGCCCTCCTCTTTACAAAATTGTGTGGAACTTGGCTTAGTTATAAAGTAGATATTTTTAAGACACTGAATCTACAAAATAAATTTTCAAAACAGACCAACAGCTTTCTTCTAAATGAATATTAGTCTCATTTCTTAATGTAGTTTAGGTCTGCCCCAGTTCCTTCCCAACCAGGTAATGCTTTGCAGGCAGCAGACCTTTTCCCATAAATAAGGACATGTCCTGGGATTCCAGAGAGTTACAAGTAAACAGTTGTAAGAGTAGAAATCTTGGAAAAAATTGGGGGAAAAAGTCCATACAAGAACTTGAGGATCTACATCCCAAAAGAGAACATAGATCCTAGGAGCTTCCATTAAGTATCCACTTGGTATAGACATAGTACTCCTGGATGGTAGGATTTTGAAGTTGATACCTGGCCCAAAGAAGAAATAACTCTGGAAAAACTTCATAATGTTAAGAGATATTTGTTATTAGATAATTTATGTTGAAAAAAAAGGAAAAGGAAAAAGACCCAAATTTTATTTCCAATATAATTCAACTTTGTTCTAGATATGAAAGTTCTCAAAACAACAGTTACAATGATCATGTGTATTTAGCATTTAAGGCTCTTACCCTTCTATTACTGGCCAACCTCACCATACGTTTAGTTTAGGATTAATAAAACATTTTTTGGGCCAATTTTGTAATCCTTTCTAAAAGCCTGAACTACTTATCACAATAATAGTGCAGTGTTGTTAAATAATCACATATTTTGCCAATATGGAGCCCAAGTATTCACAATTGTGGATTCTTAATACTCAAATAAATACATAAAGGTCTAGAATGGTAGAAAGAAGAAACAGTTGAGACCCAAGAAGCCTATGGTATAGTTTTCATTTTAGTTTTAAATTATACGTTTCCTAGTTTAGTTTTAAATTTTACCTTTTCCAGGAGGCCTTAGTTTTCACACTGGTGAAATCAGGTAATTGGGTGCTTTTGCAGCTATGGAACACAGGGTTTTAAATTGTTGGATATGATTTTTTAAATTGGAAAACACATATCAAACTACCTAATGTCTTTGACCCTCAAGCTTCTCATCTGTAAAAGAAAATTGGAAAAATAGCATTAATGGGTGAATACATCCATATTTGCCCTAGAGCTCCTTTTTGGAGACCCATGCCTCCCCCTGGCCCCAATTCTGCCCCACCCTGACAGCTCCCTTCCACAGTGAAGAAATCAGTATTTAGGAAAAATTGATCTCTTTTGGTCACGGAAGACACATGACCTGGATTCGTCACTCAATGATTAACTGTGGCAGTTGTTACAAAAAAGAACATATTTAACTAAGGCCATAGCAACTAATGTCCTTCTAACACTTTTGTTACCATTAACCAGAATGAAAACTCCCTTTTTCTAAGATTGGGAGTAATGAGAGAAGTTTCACCATCTTGCTTACTACTTAGAGTGAAAGGGAAGATAATTTGAGAGTTAAGACAGAGAAAATATTTATTTTTAAAATATTCATTTTAAACTCAAATGCCCAAAGCCTATTTTTTTGATTGTTTGATAATTCAATATGTTGTTCTCTTTTTCCTTAAGATAGTAATTTTCCTTGGTTTTTCATCCCTTAATACTCAAAACATTAACTCATATATTGCTTTCAAAATTTATTGAAATTTTTGAGGGAGATAAAGCATATAAAGAGCTTTTTAAAATGGAGAAAACTATGCAAATGTTATTGCTAGGGTTGTTTTTATTTATTTTCCTATAATTAAATATAGAAAAACATTTATATTTAAGAATAAAACACTGTTGGTGTTGTTAATTGCTAAGCAGGCATTGAAGGGGAAAGTTACTATACCACCATGGGAAAACTGCTACCCCTTAAGAGACTATTGATGTGTCTCAAAATTTCGTTTTCTTTCTTTCTTTCCTTCTTTCCTTCCTTCCTTCTTTCCTTCCTTCTTCCTTTCTTTCCTTTCTTCTTTCTTTCATGACATATTACATGTCATTTTTCAAACATGTGATAATGAATATTTCCTATATGAATGCATGTCAGTTTCCCAGTAAAGGCCTATTGATGCCTTTCTTTGGGGAGAACACTGCTTCAAGAGTTCACTCCACTGTGTTCCATCCTTGCTCCAAGTAAAGACCTTTCCTGACTCTTTCATCTCCAGTTGTGCTTACTGGTTGTGAACTCACCAAGAAGTGAACCCACTGCATTTGGTTACGTTGGTATTATCCAAAAAACACTCTTTTATCAAAAGCAATTATATATTACTTTTGTGCAGTCTTATCCTTAATGCTTTAAGAAAGCTTGCTTGATTTATCTCATGGTCAAGAAGCCAACTTAATAGCCTTGGATTTTTTTCTATATGATACAGTTACTAATTAGGAAGCAGAACATGTTATTCCCTTTACCTCAGCATATAACTTTCACTTTCTTTAGTTCAAGTTCTTATAGCATTTTGACGTTTAGAAGAAAAGTGCTAAATGCCAAGAATTAGTATTCAAATGACTTAATACAAAGGAAATTATACTTTGTGAGGTACACTAAATCTACAGGATTTTAAATAGGGTCTGATATCATTAATCCACAAATTCCAGACTAACCCACTTCAATAAAGAGTAGTTCCATAACCTAGTTTGCAAAATGATTATATGGTTAATGCAGGATTAAATTTTCTTTCAATTATAAGACTGAGTTTGGAAAATGCTCTAAAGAGAATGAAGAAAAAAATCCTGCAAGAGGTACATTTGGTCTAAAGTGCTTTTAAATATGCTTCTTAATTGCTGGGGGCTATTTTGCTCTTCATCTAATCATTGTCTGAATTACTGAAGCTCAACTCATCTGATAAAATAGGTGAGCTTTGCGGTAATGAAGTCAGATAATGTCTTATCCGAGTGTCAGGCTAGGCATCAAATGGGCAGTGTGTTTAACCATTAGTAAGGCGTTTTCAGACTGAAATATTTTCATGCAAGTTACTTGTTGCAAGCCAATTCTTTGAAACAAGAGAAGGTTTAGACATGGGAAAGCATTTGAGAAGCTGTGACTTTATTTAATAAAATTGCTTGTTATTTAAATAAAGGTAATTAAAAGTGTAATGCTCTGGAACTATTACGTACCTACTCAAAAATGAGAGGACTTTTGTTTTCCAAAGGAGCCAATACATAGAAGAAGGTGTAAGCTTCACAATGAGAATCCCATCCATACTTTTAAAGAGCTCCAGATTAGCTCATTTAAATAGCAGTCATTTTATAGCTTTTTTTCACCAGGGAAGCCTGCATTTCCTTAGGGTTCTTGAATTAGGGAGTTCCACACCAAGGTTCTGTAAATTAGCTACATGGGTATTCATATCATCAGAGGTTCACACCCGTAGGAGGGCCCACATGGGCAGAAATCAAAGTCACAGAGCAATCTACTGACTCTAGCAATCTTGTGCCCAGAGTGCTTTTGGTTCTGCTTTGCACCTGTCTTTTCAAACAATATTTCTTAAACCATTATTTATTTGATTCTAATGAGCAACATGAATTGGAAGGCCAAGCCCATCTGCAATGCTTTTCAGGTGTTCATTCCCAAGAGGAATTTTTATATACTTTGGTTTCATAGCATAAAGTATGAAAATTTATACAACTGCTCAGTAGAAGCTTAAGGGCAGGTTTCTGTTAAACAAAAAGATATCTTAAATGAAATATACAAACATACTGGTTCCTCTATGTTTTTATTTTTTTTTACATGTACTGAAGCAAAACTATATCACATATGAAAAACATCCATTTTCATTTTGCACCTCCCCAACACATGGTAAGTATTTCCTTGGTTTCTAACTCTGATGCATTTCCAAATTCACTTGGGAAAGAAGTGTAAGTCATTGTATTTCTAACTTTTTTTTTTTTTTTGCTCAGGGAAATTTGTACAACATAAGTTTTACAAAATGGATGAATTTTATTAAAGAGGAGAATCTTTGTGTCTGCAAGGCTGAAATACCTGTGAAATTGTAAGCCAGCAAAAAGAAACTAGAATATTCCTTACTGGCATTCAGTCACCAACAAAATTTCTTATCCATATATATATATTTCTATAGTCCAATAAGGACTTTTAACACAACTGGGCCAGGAATTGGCTACTCTGGGTGTCTGCACCACCAGGTTGGTTAAATAGAAGAGCCTGTTTGTTGAGTCAGGCAATCTACTTTGTCTTTGTGTTTTTGTCCTTTGTTTGTTTGCTTGCTTTTTGTTGTTTTTGTTTTAAATTTATTTTTCTACAGAAAACAAAAAAAAAAAAAAATCAACCAAACAAAAAAACATCTCTGCAGAATGCATTCTAACAGTGTCCCTAATTAACTTATGTCTGCAGAAAAGTCCTCTTCCTGGGTCAATTCAGTAATCTTTTCTACTTATTGTTTTCTAAATACATCCATTTTATTTGCATTAAACCAATGCCCCATGATATATACTGCTTTAACTGCCAGGGTTGAGCTGCTCTGGGCCTGACAAGTCATGAAGCATTAGGGGATGATTGGTTCTTCCCATCTTGGAACTCAGCCTAATACATAGGGTATTTTAATAGGGAAATCACCATTGACTTTGTAATCCCTGGTGTGACACTTGTTCTGCGAACAGATAAGGGGGAAGTAAGTCAAGCACACATTTGTCATGAAGTCTCCACTGTCTCTTTTCTCCCCAAAGGCAGGAACTGTCAGCATTTGTGACTTCAAGCTAGCCCGTGTTCTGATATTATTGTGCACATTCCCAGAGCGGATTCTTTGGAAGGATTTTTGCATTCATGTGAAGGGAAATATTTCAGCTGCTTTTTACAAGCACTGATTGCCCAGGACAAAGTGACTGACTGCTTGCACGTGCTGAAGTTGAAGGACATAAACATACCATAATATGTTTTGTCATAAACAATCACAGAATAAGGCTCTTTTCACAGGTGATTGAACAAAATGAATAACAGAATGGAGACTTGTATTCTGATGCTTGTTGCTCATGTAAACTCCTGTTCTGCATTTTAGAATTTGTTGAAGGCAAAGCTTCTGCTTTGGGAATAAGCCCCATTAATCAGGTCATTCCTCTAGGTAATATTCTGAAGTAGCTACTTTTGGTGATTAAACTTCACATATTATATTAGGTAACAGAGCATGCTGTTAACAGCATGTTATCACTAAAGACAAGAAAAAGCATTCATTTTAGATAAGGCAGACTAATGCATGTCAACCATAACACTGCTCTCTGAAATCAGGTTAAGAGTGAGCTGCAGTGTACCCTCCATAATAGTAAACTTTGCTGACTACCTACTGTGTGCTGGGAACTATATCTGATGCTAAAATGAAAAATATTATTTTATGTAATATTACATATTCTGTAAGCAACAGAAATAGCAAGTGATTAAGGTAGTAAATCAACAATCTGCCAAAGGAAAGATTCAGGAAGATAGAACCTCAGCAACTTTCTTGGATAGTGATTTCTAAAATAAGTTGTTTTTTTTTTTTTTTTTTTTTTTTTTCTGGAGACAGGGTCTGTCATGAATTAAATACAACTCTGCATTTAGTTATTATCCCATTCTATTTTTTTAAATAACTGGATGAAAAATCATTTAAAGAGAAAAGGCTCTGTTTTTCAGAAAATGGTTCCAGACCATTTCATGAGATTTCTCTTAGCAGACAAACTTGAAATTTCTAGGAAAATAACCCAAACTATGTAAATGTACTAAAAGGAGGTCTCTAGGGAAGCACAGCCTCTTAACTCTGTCTTCATAAGCACTCATCGTGGGTGTAGAAGAGAAGAAAATTGTGGTTTCAACAGAATTCAAACATTATTGTATCAGATCTGAGAACACTTATTCATTAAGACTGAAATAAAGGAAAACGTTTTGAAAAATAACAGTCAGTAATTTAAGTCTGGGCTAGATTTAAACTTGAGTTCTGGCCATTTTCTCGTAAGCTATCTTGAGTATTTACCATGACAACATCTGCATAGCATTACCTACTCACTTCTGAGTATTTAATGTGCATACTCTTAAGAAACATGCTCCTTGTGGTCTGTTACATATATTTTAAAGACCACATTAAAAGAATCAGAAGTGGAAAAGATGTTTCCAAAAACTTAAACATGGACATTTTTCATTTGGAGTTTTGAAAATGTGCAGTATTCACTTTAATAGCCAGAGACCATATTGTAAAAATGGAAGAAACTTCAAGTGAATGAAAAAGTCGCTAACTTTAACAGTTTCAACAAAGTGTTATATTTTGGGAAACAATGAAATGAAACTCTCATGAACACAGATAGTAGAGAGAATGGGAAAAATATGTATCCATTTATCACTTGATGGGATCCTGGCATTTTTTCTTATAAAGCAACTGTAAAAGAAGTCCTAATGTGAATGCAGGAAGTGAAAAAGGAATAATATCCATCTCTCACATCGTTTTTGAAACTTTAGAACAAAAACAAATCAACAAAATGTGAAGGGTGAATACTAACATTAGAATAACAGCATTTGATTTAAAAAAAAAATAATGCAGAATAAGATAATCAGGAAAGCAAACTCCCAGGATTTATTGCGCTCAAAGTAAAACAGATGGGACAGGGGACAGATTTTCTTATCAGTTTGGTAGAATATGGGGACAAAGGCACCATAAAACAGAAATTATGGTGTCTCCTTTTGCTTTGAAGCTTCCTAATTGGAATGCAGTCCTTGGGGGATCTGCTTCATTTATAGAAGGGCAATTCAAACCATTCTTCTCCACTGGAAATATTTGTCACAGGAAGACTTTGCCATAGTGAAAGCATTTTGTTAATAAACATTTTTTAATGTTGAAGGTCCCTTACATGGAACTAACTGGAACCATGCTTTAGCCAAGGTTTTGGGCAAAGCTGGGACTTTGAATTGTATCCGCTTGACGTGTCATTGCAGAGACACGTCACATTTCATTATGCTGTCGCTTTATGTCCCTTGGCATTTCACCGACACACTGCAGGCTCTTTTTCCACTTTTTTGTGCTTCTTGTCATGGTCTCATTAAAGGTCCCAGTTCTTCAGAAATTGATAGAGCATTTTTTTCCTGTATACAATCACTTTCTTATTTAAATGACTAGAAAAATAAGTCTTTGGTTCTTATTTTACAGGAAAAAAAAATTCTGGGGATTCTCTCAGCGTATCCAAATCATCAACAGTTCTCTGGTTCCAAAGGTAAAGCAGGGATTCTAATTTGCAGAAATTAACTACATAAAACATGTTAGAATAAAAACAAATACAAGTAGACTTAAGTAGGATCTAAAAATTAGTTAAAAGACCAAATAGAGACACTCTCTTTATGAAAACTATGTTTTCATGATTACAAAAGTTACTCATTTTCAGAGTAGGAAGTTTTACGAACCGTTTAGCACATGGGGTGCAGGCTGACAAAGTAAAATGAAGAAAATAAGAATCATGGACAATCCAACCACTCCAAAGCAACCATTCATCTTTTGGTTTATTTCTGACTTTGTCTAGACTGATATTGGCATATAATGCATGTACACAAAATACACACAAGAAAGAAAGCATTTTGTTAAACAGGATTAAAAGTTTTTCCCCCATTCTTTTGGTATTCTTGTGCAACATGATTCTCATGCATTCTTGTTTCATTGAGGGGTTCAGCTATAATTTGTTTCCTTAAGATAAATTCCTTGATTAAAAGAAAAGAATATACATAGAAAGTTATTGCCAAATTCCACTTCACTCCACCCTGAATTTGATTCTTCTTCTTGCTCTATTTATACAGTCAGTATAAATGTTAAAAAGTGTTTTCCCTTTTTTTTCCACCAGCATTGGCTAATACAATTCCTTATAATTTTTGTCATCCTGATATGTAGAAAACAATTAAATATCATTTTAATTTTCATTTCATTGATGTCAGTAAAATAAACATTTTTATTACATATTTTTTGGTAATTTGAAATTGCTTCAGCCTTCAAGTAAATTATTTTTAAAAAGAGTTTTTCCATCTCTCTCTTCTACTTTGAAGACTAAAATTACACATGGACACTTTAATATAAAACAATTTCATATTGAATTATTCCATCATTCATATAGTCAGATTACTTCTGATTAAAGTTTTCACACACAGAAGTAAGGTCTGAAGTATCTACTGCCATCAGTAATCCATTCCTCTGTCACCCAAATGGCTCCTATTTGAATAACGAAAATCATGCATTATTCCTTTAGGATGAACTATTTGTAGCCTTAGGACAAAAACAAAACCAGAATTATTTAGTGTGCTTCAATCATAAATTCTGTCTCTTTTCCCCCATTCCTATGTCTGCCACTATTGTTCTTTCTCCACAGCTTTCTGTTTCTCTCTCTTTTCTAGTTCCCTTGTTTTCCTCACTTTTATTTCAGATCTCTGTAGTCTCATGAGATAACTTCAAAGTCTTGCTTCCTTCCATATGGGAGACTTTGAAATTGTTTTCCCTTAAGTTTTGTTTCTTGTTCCTGGTGAGAACCAAAGATGACTTAAGGATGAGAAATTGCATTTAGTCCCGATGTGGAAAAATATTCACTTAATGAGTGGATCGGATTTTTTTAATATTTATTTTCTGGAAATAATACAAGGGAACATATTTGCTAAAGACTTTATCATGGGCTAGGCCTTTTCGTGAGTTATTTCATTTAATCTATACAAAGTGTTATAAAATTGGTTTCATCTCTCATTTCAAAAAGAAGAGAACTGAGGACTGGACTTTCAAAAAAAAACAGAATTATGAATGTCTAACCCATATTTTTAAATTATAATGTCTAACCTATAATTTCTGTTTTTCTATTTAAGAATTAAACAAAATGTATGTGTGTGTTTTTTCATGAACACTTAATTAAAACTGAGATCTATTGTTAAAACAAGTGTTAACCTCAAGAGAGACAGCTTTGAGTAAAGCAAAGAATACTTCTTTAAGGGAGCAAGAGGGAGAGGCAGCAGCCCCTTGGTGTGGAGTATTAATATTTATAGAATCCAGTACTAGGGGCTGGCCTAGAGGTGGAACCAGGAATTTCATGTGAGTTTTCCCAGTGTTTTGCATTGTCCTCATGGTAAGAGGGCATGGGATGAAGAGTACAAACCAAAGGTGTGTGGCTTGGGAGTTGCAATTGTTCTGAGGTGTTTTGGTCATTTCACTAGTTCATGGGTGTTTCCTTTGGGACTCTCCTTTTATTCCCAAATTCTTATCTCAACATGATGAGAAGTAAGATTGAAGTATGCTGCCTTCAAATATCACTTTGGGAAATGATTTATTTAAATAACTCAAATAAATCTTCTTTTTGCTAATCCTTAATAAAAAGGGAAGAGACAGAGAAGAGGGGAAAAAAGAGATACAAGGGAGGCCTCTTTTAAAAACAGTAATTTAAGTAATTGGAGCTAGGCACACAAATGGGCATCAGGGAAACAGAAATGAATGCAAAGATGAAAGTCCCTAGGTTCAATACCCAGCATGTAAAAATGAACAAAAAAAATAGAGTTATATTGCAAATCAAGAGAAAATGATCAAATTTTTAAACAAATGTTGTTGCTAAAGTCCTACCTCGTAATATGTTTAAAAACAAATTTATGTTATACCCCACTTGAATCAAATGTATGATATGTCAAGATCATTGTAATGTTTTGAGCAAGTAATAAAAAAATTTTAAAAAAACTTAAATACTGATAAAAGAAATAATCAAAGCACTAGATTATTAGGTGCTGAAGATATTCTGTGAATACCAAATTGATAGAAAATTTAGCACAAAACAAACTTCTGTTTGACCAAAACAAAATAACAATCTATTGCTACAATGCAAATAGGTACCAGGAATAATCAAAACACAGAGCACACCAGTAAAATTCAGGAAGCGCACATGTGCTATAATAGACTAAAATTCTTAATGTTCAAATATCTTCTAGAAAATAAACCAACCAAACCCTAATGACTCTTTTATGATTCAATATAAATAGTGGATTTACAAAGATTTAAAGATTCTTCCTGAAAAAAAAAGCATTTAAATTTTCATTAAACTTAAGGAAAAATGTTCAGCTTCAGTGGTAACTACATACTTTAATTAAATCAATAATGTAACACAAATTTTGGAGATTTAATGTTTAAAAAAATTAACAAGAACCACATACCTAATGAAGTTGTGGAGAAACTAGCTTCTTAATACACTATTATTAAGAAGAAATATTTTGTCAACAGTTTTGAAAAACTGACCATATGAAAAGATTTAAAAAATTCTAAATTCATATCATTCAATGTAAAAAAATGTATGAATAGAAACTATATAGATATAATATCTACATATATACTGGTTATTATTGTTATTCTTATCCACTATTTTTGGCAAGAGTAGAAAGGGATTGTTACAGCTTTATCTGCTTTGGACAAAGAACATTTCCAGTAACATTTTCCTTTATCCTCTTCCTCTTTGCTTCCTAATTATTGGCTTTCAGAACTCTCTGATGGTTAGATGTGTTTTTCTTTATATTTATCATGGTTCCTTGGGTCTCACATATCTTGGGTTTGAATTTTTAATTAAATTTAGAATTTTTTCCATTATTTATTTTCTGCCCCATCATCTCTCTCTTCTACTTTGAAGACTCAAATTACACATGGAAAATAATCGCTTGATTTAGCTTCATGGGTCAAATCAGGCTGTGTTTATTATTTCCTTCATAATAATTTTGGTCTCTAGGCTGTAGTTGAACACCTTCTGATACATCTTTAAGTACATTATTTTTTCTCTGTAGTATCTTATCTGCTTTTAATCCCTGGGAATGAATTGTTTTTACTTCATGCATTGTATTTTTTCAGTTCCAGAATTTCAATTGAGTTCTTTTTTCAAGTTTCATCTCTCTCCATGATTCCTTATCTCTTCACTCATCATATATATCTTTTTCTATAGTTTAATACATTGAATAGTTATTTAAAGTTTCTGTTTGTTAATCATAACATCTGCAATTGTTTCTGTGATTATCTCTATGTCTTTATATTCACGTAGACCAGAAACTTAAGAACACAGGGTCATGACTGGTTGGTTCTGTGATTTAAACAGAGAGAAAATACCTGCTATGCATTTTCTGAGTGAGGGAGTGAATAAAATATCAGACCACCTAAGCACCACAACCTTCACAAGATCAACACCATTCAAGTGCTCATAAATACATTTATAGCAAAGTTTTGAACCAAGCCCAAAATATAAAAATGGTTCCAATGGCATATATATTTTTCACTACCAGAGTTATAGTTGTGGAAGTCATTTTATTCAAGCTATTTTAACTTTTCATAATTGATCTTAATATGGAAGCAGTTTTTGGCTGGTCAGGGCATAGATGGAACAGAGTGAAGCAAGATGAAATCTCATGATATTTAGATTTTTACAAATTCCCATAAACCTGGAGGGTAGCAATTATTATAATTCCTTTTTCCTAATTATCCACAATATTTTCTTTTTTTCCCACAATATTCTCAAATAGCAATAGCTCCTATGTAACTCATCTATAATACACTATAAATGTTAAGACTATGCAACTGCAACTGGCTAATTATTCTCTCTCTTAACTGAATTCAAAAGGTAAAGTCATACAAAGTAATGTAAAATGGACTGAGAAGTCATTAAATATACTTAATCCAGGAAAGTAGCCATTTTCTCTGAAATCCATTAAGAATTCAATAGGACTGACTGGTAGGTGTCAGAGTTCCAAGTCAGGTGACAAGTAAAAGTCAACACTTTGGAGATATTCTCATAAACCTACTAGTGGACTAGATGAAATAGATTTGTTAAAAATAAATAAAAATGTACCAAACAGAATAAGACGACAAGTCTCTAGTATCTAGTATAGTTTTTAAAAGATTACCACAATTCAAAAACATGCAAACTAAAAGTATGGGGTTAAGAAATTCCAACAATAAAAATTATTGCATCCTGATGACATCTCATAATGACTCAAAGAGGATAATGCCACCAGCTCCTTTTATTTTATATCACAGACTTTCTAAGAATCTTGGAAAATAAGAGATAGCATTTAATTTTTGCTTCATTAGAGCCGGGTATAGTTAATGTTTATAGAATATCAATAATGCAGTTTGTAGCTCTGCATAATTAAAGTCACCCCTTATGTTAATAAAATAACATGAAAGGAAACTGTACAATGCAAGGCTTAAATATGTTGACATGTTTGGTCTTATTTCAGGCAAGCTTAATTACAAGGACATGGGCTTTTCTATACCTATAAAAATATTTTTCTGTCACTTAGAGCTATCAAAACTCACACCCATTTATGATATTAGTGAGAAAAAGGAAACATCATCATAATGGCCCACTAGTGAATACTGCCGTAGCTGTCTAGGCTATGAATCTACAAGTAGAAGCATATGTAAATGGAGAAAGACTGTGTGTGCACGTGCACACAAGCATGGAAGGAGACAATAAATTATCATCTGGGTCTATGTTAAAAATGCCAACCAACAGAAGAAGCTGAGAAAATTTATTTCTAATGTGCATCATTAGTGTCAGAGGAAGCAAGGGTAATAATGCAAAATCCACAGGACTTATAAGTCAGAAGACTCAGATTGAGTTCTGCCTCCACCTGTTCCTAGCTGCATGATATTGGGCGAGTTTCTGGGCCATAACTTCCTATTTCATAAAGCCTAAATCAATAATTCATAAGACATAATTTAGTATGAGAACTATCTAAGAATTACAGAGTTATGTATATCTATTTTTGTTAGTGTCTGAAACGTTATGCAGTTAAAACAATATTTATTCCTTCCTCCTGTCCCCCACAAGTGTGAAGATACAGTGGTATGTGTGTGTGTGTGTGTGTGTGTGTGTATATATATATATATATATATATATATATATATATATATATATATATTCCTTAAATAAATGATTCAAAATAAAACTATTTATCTTAATGGTGTGTCAAAAAATTGAGTTTCCCTTCGTTTTTTTTAACCAAAAATGACTAAATAGTAATTTATCTTAAATTTAGAATGAATTATCAGATTGAGAGCATGAAAGTCCAGTATAGTCTTGAACAAAATTTAATCCAGAATATCCATTCAAAGAATGTGCTGATTCTTAAAAAAAATAATTAGCTGTTGGGGCAGTTTCAGGAGTCTCATCTTTATTGGAGTAGCAAACAGGAAGTTCTTTAGATATGCAGAATAATTAATCTAATCGCCTGCATCTAACTTAACAGGTAGTTTGCAATCCTTATATTTCCATAAATAGTTATGTTCTAAAATATCCTGTAGTCTACCAAGAGAAATTCATTTTTATCATGATTGGTTATAAGGATTACATAATATCACTAATATGAATGGACCTTGTAAACCAATCATTGATTCAACAAATGAGAATGACTATTATTACTATTGCCATTAGTTGGTGCCATTCCCAACAAATTACCTCTAGCAGAGATAATAGTTAAAACTCATTCACACACACACACACACACACACACACACACACACACACACCAGTACAAATACAGGATAGGAAAACTTAACACCATGATTTACCCTGCTTTGGAATATAATAGGGTAACAAGTGTGACTTATGATATGGAAGAAGTTAGAAGAGAAAGTAACCGTGGTACCAGGTAACTGCTAACATGTGTTAATATGTACCAAGTGCTAACTAACATTTATTTCATGAATTATCTTATTTAAAAAAATTTGCTAAAGGATAGAATAATCAGAATATTTAAAAAGTACTTTATAGAAGAATTCTGAGACATAATGTCTTTTTTGTGACAATGAATATGAAGCTTGGGATTTTTAGCTATCATGAGCCTATAAAACACGCTACCCTGAGAACAATGCAGACACACCAACCAAAGCAGAGCCAGAAGATTCAGGGAAACATGTTGTCACAGCCCCAACTGGGCCATGACTAAAGTTCATTATACCCTTTTAATTCTTCTTTAATATTAAATATATATATATATATATATATATATATATATATATATAGGATTTGCATTTTGGTGACAATTAAACTATACAGCATTAAAAAAATTAACATATAAAAAATTCTGAATAGCAACTTTTTCTGGTAATGAAAATGTTAATTACCTTGATTAACACTTGCCTGGTAATCATCTTACAGTATATATTCATATTAAAATATCAAATTGTATGCTTTAAAAAAAAACTGCATAGTTGGTGGTCTCTGAGAAAAAAGGAGACCAGTAAAGTACCACATTCCTTTCTATTTGCAAGAACCAAGACAAGTCAAGGAAACAGTGAAAGTGGGCCCAGACTGAAATGTCCAGATAAAGTATTATCTTAAAGAACACTGGCTTGCTCTCACACACATACACTGGGAACAAGGCCACTAAATCTATTTGTACAAACTGCTTTTTCTTATGTGTACTAAGTTCCTTGGAATGCTGGTTATGCAAAGGGACAAAGCAAGCTAATGCTTTCACAGCTCCTAAATCCTAACCCATAAAACCCTTCTCCCTGTAGTGCCTGGTGTGAAACAGAACTGGAGAGGAGAAGTGATCATGAAGCCGGCTGCCACTGGACAAAGCACATTGAGAGATGGACATGCTACATGACCACCAGGCTGTTGCCACTGAAATTTCTGGATTTTCTGCACCTGCTCTTTATGGGTCAGAGCCTTCATTTTGTGAATGGAAATTATATTATTAGCTCTCCGGTTTCCCGTGCCTTTATACTATGATTGGAACTGCAGCAACATCTCTCCTGGGTCTGCTACCTAATCTTGGAACTTGTTAGCATTTATAATCATGTGACTAATCCCTTACAAAAATTATTCTATCAGTTCCCTTTCTCTGAAGAATCCTGACTAACACAAAGAGAGATTCCAAGTTTTTAGGTAGCATGAATTAGTTTCATTGTACTAACCTCCTGCTGATATACAATGTAAGAAAACAAGCAGGGAGGTCACTGGAGAATGGTCAAAAAGCAGAACCTAGAGACGGTGAAGATTGGTTGAAGAAATGGATTAAAGAACATCTGGAAGATGGTTCTTCAAGAACCAAGTAAAGTTACTAGTAACTTCCCACTACTAGAGATAAGAATTTGAAGTTCAAGTCTTGCCAAATTAGAGAAGCTTAGTAAACACCTTGGGCTTAGTAAACAAAAGCAGTCTATATCTAAGGGAAAAGCAAAACTTAAATAGGCTTTTGCCTGTAGACCTAACCAAGCCTCAACCAGTAATTAACTTGTTTGCTAAAACAAAATTCATCACCCTTCATATAAGACTTTAAAAAAATAGATGATAATAATGGATGATGAAATGAAAAATTTTCAGAAAAAAGTAAAGAATCCACAAGTAAGCCAAATAAATATTCTAAACTTGAAAAAGAAGTATATAAAATAAGAAATTCATTGAATAAACTTAAAAAGAAAAAAAGCCAAAAAATTTACACTCCAGGGAGGTGTTTTTGTTAGCTTTTTCACTGTTGTGACTAAAGGACCCAACCAGCACAATTGTAGAAGAGAATAGATTTAAGGGCTCACAGTTTCAGAGGTCTTAGTCCATAGAAGGCTGGCTTCATTCCTCTGGGCCCGAGATGAGGCTGAACATCATGGCAGAGTGTGTGGCAGAGGGAAGCAACTCACATCATGGTGATTAGGAAGCAGAGAGAGAGAGAGAGAGACTCCACTCTCCTGATACAAATATATACACCAAAGCCACGCCCACAATGAACCACTTCTTCCAGGCACACACCCACCTGCCTCCAATTACCACTCAGTTAACCTCATCTGGGATTAATTCAATGATTAGGTTAAGACTCTCACAACCCAATCATTTCTCCTCTGAACCTTCTTGCATTGTCTCACCCGTGAGCTTTTTAGTGGACACCTCACATCCAAACCATAACATTCTGCCCTGGCCCCCAAAAATCTCACAACCATCTCACAAAGCAAAATATGGTTTTTCCATTTCCAAGAGTCTTCATCGTCGACAGATCCATGATTGCCAAAAGTTTAAGTCCAAAATCTTCTCTGAGGCTCAAGGCAATCTCGTATTGTGAGATCCTGTAAAAGTAAAAGCAATTTATAAGTATCCAACATATAAAGGTACAGAATAAATATTTCCATTCACAAAAATAGGTGCATAGGAAAAAGGAATGGGACCAAAGCAAGACCAAAATCCAGCTGGGCAAACAGGACCTATAGTTGTGTGTCCTGCATCTGGAGCACGTGACATCACAATGTTCTCTCCAAAGGACTGGTGTAGCTCTACCCCATGGCCTTGTTAGTTGCAGCCTACGTGGCCTTTCTATGGGTTTGTCCCAGCTCAATTCCCACAACTTTCCTAGGAGGATGTACCACATTACTGGCATTTCTTAATCTTTGGGGTCTCCACTGCAGCTTCGGCTTCCTCCTCACAACTCCACGCTTTGACTTCTCAGGGGGTGCCTGCAGAGACTCTGACCCTGCTTCACCTGAACTCCCAAGCCTTTTTTTGAAATCTTAGTGGAAACCTCCATGACCCTCTAACTGTAGCATCCTACATTCCTGAAGAACCAGCACCCTGTGGTTGATGCCAAGGTCTGCTACCATCTGGAGCAGTAGCCCAGACTCCAGGGACCCTGGCTGCAGCAGCCTCTGAGTGTCTGGGTGGCTGAGAACATTGAAAAAACTTCCTAGACCCACTTGTGCAAGAAGGATGCCCCAGTTGTCTCAAGAGAATTTTCACCTTTACTCCCTTGAATTTGAGAGGTGTGTGGTCTTGCCAGCTCCTGAAATGCCCTCAAGCCATCTTTCTTATTGTCTCTAGGCTAAGTCTTTAGCATTTCTTTAGTGGCAGTAATGTCTTTAACAACTGCAACTTTCTTATCCCTAGTTTTACTCTGTTCTTTCAAGTTCATTTTTTCCGAATCTTTCTGATCTGCTTTCTGCTCCTGATTATCACAATAAATTTGTATAAAAGCAACCAACAATATTCATGCCACTGCCTGAATGCTATACTGCCTAGACATTTTTTTTTCTATCAGATTAAGAAGTCCATTGCTTCTAAAATCATCCTCACAGAAAGTCTTTGGACACAGGCAAAATGTAGACAATTTCTCAGCCAGAACATAACACAAATGGCCTCTACTCCAAATTCCAATAGAGTTTCCATTTCTGAACCCTCTTGAGTCCTTTCTTCACTGTCCACAGAGTTCCCATAAGAATCAGCCATTAAGCTGTGCTTACAATAATCTAAAGCATTTCCAACTTGCCTTGCTAAGCATCTCAAAATTCCTCCCATCAATTCCCAAAAGATCAAAAGCTTTGGAATCACTGGGTCAGGTTAGTCACAGCAACAGCCTCCCCCGTACCAATTTCTGTTTTAGTCAGCTTTTTTGCTGCTGTGACTAAAGCACCTGACCAGCACAATTGTAGAGGAGAAAAGGTTTATTTGAGGGCTCACGGTTTCAGAGGTCTTAATTCAGAGAAGCTCCATCCCTCTGGGCTTGCGATGAGGTTTAATATCATGACAGAGTGTGTGGCAGAGCGAAGCAACTCACTTCATGGTGGTCAAGAAGCAGAGAGAGAGACTCTACTTGCCAGATAAAAATATATACACCAAAGCCACACTCACAATGAACCACTTCCTCCAGCCACATCCACCTGCCTCCAGTTACCATTCAGTTAATCCCATCCAGGACTTATTCACTGATTACATTAAGACTCTCATAACCCAATTATTTCTCCTCTGAACCTTCTTGCATTGTCTTACACATGAGCTTTTGGTGGGCACCTCACATTCAAACCATAGCAATAAAAGATTAAAATAAATCAACTATTTCTTAATGACTTATGGAACAATGAGTCATCTGAAATGCAAGTAATTGGAGTCTCAGAAAGACAAAAGAGAAAAAAGTGGGGCAGGAAATTTTTTTTTCAATTTATTGATCCAGGAATTTCAAAGAACCCCAAGCAAAACAAATGAACAAACAAAAAACATAAATACAAAACAAAAACCAACCAACACACAAATGAACAATATATATACATATATATATTTATATATATATATATATATATATATATGTGTGTGTGTGTGTGTGTGTATACACACACACAAACAAAAAAAAATCAAAAAAAAGTAATCAACAAAAACAGATGAACAAATAATATAGGCAAATTATAATCAGGCTTTTGTAAGCCAAAAAGAAAAAAGAAAAAATTAAAATTGGTTTGGGGTTGAAAAATTGTTATTTACAGGGGAACATCAATAATAATCACTGCATGAAATGGAAGCATTGCATGGCAGATACATGGAAACAATGGTCTTTAAAAGTATTGTGGGGCAGGGGGAGTTAACCTGGAAGATTATGTTCAGAAAATTTGTCTTAAAGAAATGAAAGCATAAGAATCAAAACCTGAAGAATTTCTTGCTTGAAAAATTGCACTACACAAAATTCTAGAAGATTTTTAAGTTGAAGGGAAATTATAACAAAATCACAGATTTCTGAGAAGATATTTGATGATAAATACACAGGTAATAATAAACATGAATATATTTTTCTTTTCTTCTTAGAAAGTTAAACTTGTCTTAAAAATAGTAACATTTTTTGTTGGGTTTATAATTAATCCAAAATAAAATTTACAATTACATTAGCACAAGAGACAGAAGGGGATATAAATATCATTTTAATATTGAAGGGTCCTTATCTTGAACAAGAAGTAGCACAATATTCTTTCACAGGAAACTATTAAATATGTGTACAGTAATACCTAGAGCAATGTACTAATGAAAGAATGTAAAAGAAGAGGAACTAAAAATAGAATAGGGCAATAAAATTAATGCTTACTCAAAAGAATGTTTAAAATGGGGAAACAAAGCTCAGATGGCAGACGGCACATAGGAAAAACAATAAGATGGTAGAAAAACTTTGAATTCATGAACCTCCAGCCTTGGCCTCTTGATCTTCTGGGATTACAGGTGTGTTCCACGGTGCCCAGCATTAGGTTTAGTATTTTTTTTTTTAGTGAAATCTACTGTAACTTCTTATTCAGTGAAAGCTAACTAATACACACACTTCTTGTGATCACAGAACTGAGGAGTCCAAGTCCTATAGTTGTAGTTCTATGGAAAGGTGAATCTGTAACCTAATTCGCCCCCTCAAATACCACATTTAATTGCTTTAACCATTCAGATATCACCACTTTTCCTAGAAATTTATAGGAGGAGAACTTGTGAAGAAGTCTTATACAAACTAATCTTTAATTTTCTGTTTATATATTTTCTCTGATCTTAAAAGTGGGTCTTTATAGATCATATACTAGTATATTAAAAAAAAACTTGTACTCTTTCAGGTCATTATGATTATGATAATAGTTACTGATATGACTTTAGTAGATTATAAAAAGCTAATAGAACAGTAAATAAGTGAAGAAAAAATTCAAAGAACAATGCTAAAAGCCTCTTCTATATCAGAATGCAGGGATCCTTGAGCTGGCCAAGAGAAGATGTTTCAGAATTTTTACTGAGATGTCTTAGATAATCATCTCGCTGATTAATTATATGTGGAACAATAAGTGCTCTACAAATTCTAGTTGATGACAATTCATATAAAACATGGTGTTTTTGAAGGTTTCATGGTGTTTTTCATCCACCTCATGCATGGCCAACAGTGAACTGTCATTCTCTTGTAGAAAACTACTTTGCCAAAGAATCTTATCTAATCTTCTGTTCCTACAGGTTCCAATCTAACAGAGCCTATGACTTAGCATGAATTACAAATTTTATACTCTAGTCAGATCAATCACCACTACATGTAAATAAAATGCATCAGAGTTTGTAGTGTTTTAGTAGCTTTTTGTTACTGTGAGCAATTCAGTTCCATTCTTTTGCTCTGGAGCCCAAAGGAGGAAGCTGAGCATCATTGTGGAAGAACATGGTGGAGGAATGCTTTTCAGCTAATGGCAACCAGGAAACAGAGAGGAAGGGACTAGAAAGGAGATAAATCCTTCTGGATAATTTCCCCAGTGACCTACTTCCTCCAACTAAGTCTGACCACCCAGTAATACATTTGACCCTCAATAGATTAATCTACTGATGAGGTCAGACCCTTCATGATCCAATCACTTCCCCAAAGCTCCACCTCTGAACATATAAGATTCTAGGGGACATTTCAGATCCAAATCATAACACTGAGTATTTTGACTTCTACTCTCACCACCCCCACCTTCAGAAAGGTAGATTATTTGAATCATGGGGAGCAGAATACAAGTCCAGGAAAACTCAGAGTGGCTATTCCAGGCAGCAGGTCAGAGTCTCCTGAGGCAGATATGGAAATGTCATTTATTTACACAGGAAGAACAACCTAGAAGGGGTGAATTGCTCCATGTAGAGAGGGCCATTTATGGTCTTGGGGTCCTAGTCACTGAAGTTCTCATAGATCTTACATTCTAGTGTATGATAATAATTATAATTAATAAATAGACATAATCATTTTAAAGAGTTGTGAGGACTTATGCAAGCAGTGGACTACCGACAGAGACTTATTAGAGAAGATGGAAGGAAAATATTAAATAAGATTGTAAAGCAGTTCCCTAAAAAGGATAATATTTGAGCTCAGAAAGTAATTACAAGAACTAGTCATAGGGGGAAAAAAAAAAAAAAAAAAACATTTGGAGAAGAATATTCCAGATGGCAAGAAGGCAAGTCCATAGTAAGAAAGAATGGTGTGGTATGAGCCTGAAACAGGAAACTACTATGCCTTGAAAGTAAGAGAGAAACATGCAATGAAAAGAGTTCCAAGAGGAAAAGAGTCAGGTAGGGCCTTATATGTTTTCATAATAATTTTAAATTTTATTTAAACCACAAGAAAATTTAAGTTCTAGAATCTGATTTAAGTTTTAAAAAGCATTCTATCTTGGTTGATAATGGATTGTAGAGTGTGAAGCAAGGAGTCCAGTGACCACTGTGGTAGTTTAAGCAAGAAAAAAATGGTGTTTTCAGATAAATGGAAGCAGTGGTACAAGGATATGTAGATAGGATCTGGAATCGTTTTGGTAGAAAATTTTTAGAACTGAATGATAGATTAGAAATAAGGGGAGAGAGAAAGGGAAGAAACAAAGATAATTCTAAGATTTGCCTCAAGAAAGAGCAAGTTGGTAGTGGAAGAAGGGAAATAATGTTTTTGTTTATGTAATGTTGGGATATTTACTAGTCATGAGGAAGTGGGTTAATGGGAGGTACTTGGATAAAGAATTCAAGACTGACGGAAAAACTTTGGGAATTATCAGCACTTCAATGGTGTTCACAATTATGAAACTTGAGGAAATCCATAGAGGGGAGAATTTAGTTGTTATTATTATGAGAATGACTGGATTTTTCAGTTAAAGTAGAATAATTCCTGACGTTTTCGTAGCTAAGTTCCTGAGGTGTCAAAATGAAAACCTGCTCAGTTAACAACACATTTAGGTTACTGCATCTTTCAGAATCTCAATGCCTAAATTTTTGTGTGTGTATACTCAGTCAGTGATACCCAGTTAGTATAGTTTCTTTTTTGTCAGTGACTAGTATTTTCTTCAGTGCTATAATTTCAGAAGAAAGGAAAAAGAATTACCGTGTTAAATTTATATCTGGAACCATGTAATAGCACGGTGGTTGTATGGAGGTGTCACTAAATGGCTTTTTAATGGAATGACTTCATACTGTTGATTCATTTTAGGGAATAGATTGCCATAAAATATGTGGCAATTTGGAGAACCTCTGTAATGACTACCTTAAATATTTTCTAAATAAGTATTTACATGACTCTTTTTCCTTGAAGCTGTTACTTCCATTAATTAGTACCTGTCTAAATGTTCTAATGTAAGCAGCTATACACCCAACACCAAGTGCAATAAAAATATGACACATTTCATTTCTAAGAAGTCTTGAGTCCTTCTCACCTATTTTTGATGATTGAAAATTGTTCCAATTAGCTTTCTATTACATTGGAGGAAGTATTTATCTTTTTTTTTTTTTTTGCAGAGAACTTTAGGTAGTTTGTTCAAGGAAATGGTGGTGATGGTGGTGGTATTGCTAATGCCCAGATGGTTGTTCTGGTAAGGATGTTGGTGATGATAAATGTTCTTCATTGAGATGTCACAACATTCCTAGCACTTAGCTAACAGTTTGAATTGTATTATTGCAATTCTGCAAAACACAAAGTATTTATTCATTTTCTAGATTAAAAAAAATAAAGTTGAAACATTTCTTTTTCAAATTCACTTAGCTGACAAGGCAAGGATTCAATTATTGGTCTTATTAACCTCAAAGCATTTATTCTTTACACTTGTGCATCTTGTGTATTAGTCTTCTAGAATTCTTTACCTTTAAGTTAGTCCTATGTATGCTTAAAAGCAAACTGAGATAATTTTCTTAAGTAAAATGTGGGGGTTGGCACTGTGGGTTGTGTGTGTGTGTGTTTGTCTGTGTGTGTGTGTGTGTGTGTGTGTGTGTGTGTGAGAGAGAGAGAGAGAGAGAGAGAGAGAGAGAGAGAAAAGAGAGAGACTCTCTTAGGATATAGGATGAATTCCTATAAAATGTAAAGGAAATCTGATATCAGTAATTATAGCAGATGCCCCAGCTCTCTGTACATTCAACTGCCTGAAGATGATAATACAATGGATCAGAAGAGTTAATATCTAACACTCAAGTATCTCTTTAATGATTAATTAGGTATACACATATTCCACTCTTTGGCCCCAGACAGAGGTATTCTGAAGCACTTGCCTAGATGGACCTCAGAGTTTCCACTTGAGATGACTCTCTGTTTTGCCCCAGTGAAAACTGGCTAAAAGAAATTGTGCTTTCTGCTTTGTACCTTCCCTTTCCCGCCTCACTTCTTTGCTTGTCTAACCATGTTTTCTGGGATTACCTGCCAAATAAACTCTACTTCTTAAACACTAGCCTCAGGGTCTACTTCTGAGGAAACTCAAATTAATCATGGGTTTCTTCTTTCTCATGTACATCCATGCTTTTATTCTGGCTTCAAAATTGTGGATCACCTATTGAGAGTATATAGCAAAGAGAATATTTAAGCAGATTGCAGGCAATATTGTATCCACCATGGTAATCTCCCTTCACCTTTAATGAAATTGAATTCCACCACGCTCAGGGCAGTCAGCTCTCAATCCCTATCTATTAGGTCTTGAATAGCTTTGCTTTTCTACCAAAGGTTATTTGTTTTTTTGGCCACTAACAATGCAATGGCTGGAACTCTATATTTATCTAGTTCTTCATGTGCAGTAAACAAAAGTCCAGGGCTCAATGGAATCTCAACATTTCATCATGGTTGCTATAGCACTTCTGACCTTAGCCCTGAATTTTGAGAGCATAGGGCTGCTCCCAAAAAACTGTGGTTGAGTTATGTTTACTTGAGTTTTGTTTACTTGACACTTTTGATAGAAGAGAGAGCCTTTCGTCCTGAAGGACTAGATCCTGTAGAGGTTTGATATATATAGTGCAGCACTCAGACATAATTTTGAATGCTTCGGGTTTTACTTCTCCCATGTTTTTTTAAAGAAAGCCAATGGGATATTCACTACCTTATTTAGAGTACTGGACAATGGATTGTTTACACTAAGCCCGTTTTGTGCTGCCTTATAATTGAAGAATTGTAAGTTTCCCTAAAGGCATTATTGAAGAAAATGCATCTGTAGCATTTGCTTCTTGTGACTCCTTTTGAAATTTACTAACATGAGGAAATTTTATTCTCTTAACACATCTTGGATTTTGTTCTTCCTTTTTTTGTCTTTGAATCAAATAGAGATTATAATTACTAGAACACTTAATGCCCCATATGAATTTCTTATGTGTTTTACTCTGTGAGAATTCATATGCATGATTTAACTACAGAAGAAATAAATAAACTTTTCTTTAGCTTTACAAAAAGGAAAATATTCAAACCCCAACAAAAGAAGCCTTCATATAATCTGGAAGAAAATGTAAGCCCCATCATCCACCAACACATGAAAAGAGATGGTCATTTATCTCATCTTAGGGTTGAAAATTACTTTTCCAATTGACATTTTCAACGTCTGAAATATAGTTGCCATCACATTAACCAGATATACAGCACTCTGAGCTGAAAGCATAAATTGTACACATCTTGCTCTTCAGTAGCTGCGAAAAGGAAACGTAGGTGCAGGGTCAACAAAGAACTCCTCTTATGAAAGAAGTCTACTAATTGAGAGAGGATCAGAGATCCTGGATTTGCTGGAATGGTCCTGATTTTGTCAAGCAATCCATGACATGGGACCAAGAGACTCAGGAAATGAGCAGGAAGATTTTATTCTGGATGAAGAGAACTACTTCATGTAGCCTTTGACATGCTCTGGGAGGGAGGATTGAAATAAAAGAGAACTAGAATGCTATTTAACTCCTACTTTACCATTTACCAGCTGTGAAATTATTTATACACTTGAGTAACCATTTAGATACTTGACCCATGATTTCCTCAACTGCATGGTGGAGGATAATCATGACTTCTTTTACCTAAACCTACAGAGATTTCTTGGGGAATAAATTAAATGATGTATGGCAATACATTTTGTACATTGTAATGCTGTAATTATAATGGCTTACTTTGATCAAGTCTGTAGGGTACGCTGGACATTCTTCTCAATACTTAACATGCTGTAGCTCCTTAAATTCTCATGGCAAACTTTGAAGAAAGTAGTAATATTACTTTCATTTCACATTTAAGTAATTTGAACAAGGTTATAAGACAAATGGATAAGGGCAAAGGAGAAATTTGAACTCACAGAAGTAAAAAAAGACTATTCTCTAAAACGAAAGGTTCTCAGAGTGGTCCATCAACCATTGCTTGTTCATTGCAGATAAATACAGAAACCTAGCACAAATATTTGAAAACCTCTATAGCTTTTGGATAATCCAAGTGCTTGATAATTTAAATATTAATTTCTTTTTATTATATTTTATAAATTAATAGTCTACAATTGACTAAAAAGAAAAAAACTTGTCTTTCATCTCAGATACTTCAAGAAACACTGTTCTATATCATTACATTATGTGATTTTGTTGTTGGAATATTGTGGGCCAATTTGTAAGGCAGATTTGCTAAACAAATTAGAAGAGAGGCCTTATAAATTACTTTTCCTAATTTAAACTAAGGAATATAGTTATGCATTGCTGTGAAACAATTAAATGTTTGAAACTAAAATAAGGTACTTGAAATCAGTACTAGTCTTGCCAAACTTCTCCTCTTTCTTTACTTTTTCCACATCTGGAATTTAGATAGGATACCAACAGAAGAGATTTTTCTTATAAAACAAATTTGTAAAATGTATGGAGCAAACACATGAAAGTTTGATATCTAGAAGCAAATAATGCATTTGGGTCAAATTAGCAAATATTCCCCAAATAGTAAAGAAGGGAAAATGGGCATATATTGTTAAAAATCTTATATCTAATAAGTTACAGAGAAAATGAGAAACATCTTTATCATGTCTAAGATTTTCCAGTAATGTTTGGAATGACATTGAAATTTCACCCAGATAGTTTCTAGGTGTGATTTACTCAAGAAAAATAGTTAATTTTCCCTCTTCATTTATATCTTTCATATCAATCAGGCTCATTTCATTTACATCAAATATTTGCCATTCTTTTTCTCTTGGAAAATTTTTATTTGCTTTTTTTTCATCTAAATCCCATCTCAAAGGAAGAAATTTCTTACTTTCTGGTAAAGAAAGAAATTCCAAGAGATTATTGTAAATATCTTCTCTGAATTACATACGAAACCCATTGTTCCAGTCGTATGTAGCACTTACATAAAAATCAGTTTTAGTCAGAAACTGAACTCACAAACACATGTTTGATAAGGAATATAAAATCTTATTTAGTAAGGAGAACAAAGAGCATGTAAGTTTCTCATAGTAAAGATTAATATTACAATATAAGATGTAAGTTACATTTGGAAATTTTGAACTAAGAAGAAATATCTCTATGCAGAATATGGAAACTTACTGGAGACTGATTCTTTGAATTATTGAGATTTATTTTTCTTTCTCTTCTAAAGATATATAGCTTTTCTTAGCACAACAGTCAAAACAGCAGTTTGGAATCTGAGACGATAAATTCTACTCCCAAGGGCTTCATTAACTCAATATATGACCTTAAACTCTTCTCTAAATCCCTTAGTGCCTCAGTCTCCTTTTTTATCAGACACATATATCTGAAATTACTAATTCAATTCATACTTTCCTTAAGAAAAAACAATGAAAAGAATGGAGTGTAGAATATCTGAGATCAATAAAAATTGACATATAAATGCCATGAATTAATTGAATTTTAAGTTATATTAAACTTAAATGAGTGAAATAACAAAAAATATATAAAATTACAGCAAAGTGCCTAACACTGGGTTTGACACATAGCATGTCTCAAACCTTAGCATTTATTGTTTTTATTATCATCATTACTATTATAAAATCAAGAATCAGAATGCAAAGTCACTTTGAATGTTGTAGAGAAGGGGATCATTCTGGAAGTAGACTTTGCATTACTGAAGAAGGAACTGGAGAAATTAAAATTTGTAAATGAATCTGGAAGATTAGAGAAATAGCAATCAGTCAATCCAAGAACCCAGCAAATTAATCTGCCACTGCTAAAATTGCCAGACCCAGAAAATACTAAGTACAGGATACCCAGTTAAATTAGAATTTCAGGTAACATTTAGTTTTTAGGATGAACATATTCCAATAATAGAGCATTACATGCCTGAGGATGAAATGTCTGCACTACAGTAAAGTAGCAAGATACAAGATCTACACTCATATATCAATAGCTATACTCCAACAGTGATTCTGCTGAAAAATAAATCAGGAAAAAATCATGTCATTTGCAATAACTTTAAAAAAAAACTTGGGAATTAATCTAACCAAGGAGGTGAAAAAACTTTACACTGAAAATTGTAGAATACTAAATAAAGAAAGTCAAGAAGACCTTAGAAGATGGAAAGACCTCTCATGTCCATGGATAGGCATAATTCATATTGTCAAATGGCCACATGACCAAAAGCAATATAGAGATTCAGCGCAATCCCTATCAAAATACCAAAGACATTCTTCACACAACTACACAAAACATTCTAAAATTCATTTGTAAGAATTATAGACCCAAAATAGACACATCTGTACTTAGCAAGAAGAGTGATGCTAGAGGCATTACAATACCTAAACTCATACCAAAGAGCTACAGTAATAAAAAGAGCAAGGTATTGGCATCAAAATAGGCATGAAGAGCAATATAATACAGCAGAAGGCAGAGATAAACCCACATACTTACAGTCATCTCATATTTGACAAAGGTGCCAAGAATATGTGTTGGAGAAAAGATAATCTTTTTAATAATGGTGTTGGGAATACTGGGTAATCATATGTAGATGAATGAAACTAGATCTCTATCTCCCACCCTGCACAAAAGTCAAATCAAAATGGATCAAAGCCATTTTGGAGAGATTTAGTCTAGACTTATTATTATTATTATTATTATTATTATTATTATTATTATTTAGAATATTGTAATTATACATAGAAGTTTGGGTTCATTTTGACAAAGTTGTATATGCATGAAATTTGATTTACTCTATTTCAGTCCCTATTGTCCTCTTTTTCCTCTGGAATGAGATCAGAAACTTTGCAACTGCTAGAAGAAAATATAGGGTCAAAACTCCATCGTATCGGTGCAGTCATCAACTTCCTTAAAAAGTCTTCTAAAACTCATTAAAAAAGAGAATCAATCATTAGGATGCCATAAAATTAAAAATAGTTTCTACACAGAAAAGGAAACAGTTAAGAATGTAAAAAGAGAGCCTATAGAATGGTAGAAAATCTTTGTCAACTACTCCTCTGACAGGGGATATATAAAAAACTCAAAAAGCTTAATATGAAAAAACAAATAACCCTTTAAGTAAATGGGAAAAGGAACTAAAAAGACATTTCTCAAAAAAAAAAGAAAGAATGGCCAACAAATATATGAAAAAATGTTTAATATTTCTAGCAACCAGGGAAATAGAAATCAAAACTATGCTAAGATCTTATCTCATTCCTGTTAGAATAGGAATTATTAATAATACAAAGAATAATAAATGCCGGCAAGAATATGAGGAAAGAGGCAAACTCATACATTGTTGGTGGGACTGCAGATTAGTACAATCACTCTGGAAAGCAATATGGAGATCCCTCAAAAAACTAGGAATGGAATCCCCAAATGACGGGCTACCTCAGTCCTTAGTGTTTATACAAAAGAACCAAAATCAACATACTATAGAGATACAGCCACTTCAATGTTTATAGCAGCACAACTCACAATAGCCAAGTTACAGAATCAGAACTGATACCTGTCAATAGGTGAATGGACTAAGAAAATGTGGTCTATATACATGTGTATACACAAAGAGGTTTTACTCAGCCATTAAGAAGAATGAAATCATGGCATTTGCTGGTAAATGGATGTAAATGGAGAACATCTTGCTAAGTGAAACAGGCCAGATTCAGAGAGTCAAGGATGGAATATTCTCTCTTATATATGGAAACAAGATACTATAAAGTACAGGGAAGATCTGCGGAGTAGAAGATGGAAATGGAGAGAAAGAGAGGAGGAACAAGAAAGGGGAGGAAATGTGGAATGAATTTCACAAAACCATGTTATGTGCATATATAAATACACCACAGGGAATTTCATCATTATGTATATGTAGAAAACACCAATCCAAAATAAATAAACAAATGAATGAAAGGAAGATCAGCAGAAAAGAGGAAGGCAAAGGCAAACAGAGGACAAGAGGAGAGGAGGGGAAGGGAGGCAACAAAGATCGAAATGGAATAAATCAAATTCCAGGCATATATGATTTTGTCAAAATGAACCCGACTCCTATGTGTAGCTATAATGCTCTAATTTTAAAAAATAATAATAAAATGTCTAGACTAAGTCTCTAATCCATCCAGGACTATCTTTATTATGAAATATTAAATATTTCACTGTCATATTTTTTGTTGAATTTGGAGCATACTCACACAGAACAAGTATTTGTTGAAATCCTAATTTAAATATATGGCCCATACTTTTATTTGTCCACCCTGACTGATGAAGGGGAAGTTTTTTAGGGAGGTTTAAGGGAAAATGTCTTCTTTGTGGTGGTCTCACCTGTAGGTCCACAACCTAGAGTTTAATGGTAAGCCTAGGGCTGCTCTTGTTCAAAAAGGTCACGTAGTTTCGAAGAAAAGCTGGATGGGAACAAAGGAGAGAGAGAAGAAACAGGACTCTTTTCTTGCATCTATTCATCGATACATCTGACTTTAGCAACTTTCAAAGGATATTGGGGGCTGCCTCATTTCCACCATTCAACTCTCAAACGAATATCTCTTTTAGGCAACGACAGCCCAGAACTGCATAAGCATGATGATCTTGGAACGTTAGATCCTAACTTAACCAAACTGACACAGTATAAATCACCTTGATGGTGATGGTGATGATGGTGATGGTGATTATGATGATGACGATGATGATGACAATGATGATGATGATGGTAATGATGATGATTACAATGATGATAAAGATGTTTTCTCAAGGAAAACTACCTCTTCTGAGCAGTTCTGGGAGACATAGCAAGAGGTTTTCCATTATCCAGAATGTATTCAACTAAATTACTGTGTCACAGAATTAGATCCACATTATGCTAAAAGTTGTGAGACTCCTATGTGCAGCCCTGGAATCCATCTAGAGTATTTTCGTAGGTCTCTGAATGTACTACCATCTGCTTGCAACTGAAGCCTTAACATAGTCGTGTCACCAGACCATTCTTGAAGCAAACCTGAGTTTTATAATGCAGGACTTTGAGTCTGAGGATAAAGTAATAAAATTAATTTTACAGTTTATTATGGCAATCTTTTCATATGGAATATGCAGAACTTTACCAAAGTTTAACTGCTATAATTAACTCTTGAGTAAATATTCTTAAAAACTAAATATGTATGTATGCAAATATTATATTTTAGTATATTTTTCTACACAGCATTGAAATGCTGGGATAAAAGATAAAAATCTTTGCAAGACAAATTAATGACTTTAAGGAAAATATTACCCAAGTGTTTTCCAAGTAGGTTTTACCAATTATACACCCACCAATCCAGCAATGTAGGGATATCAAATTGCCTACACCCACACAGAGAATTCTCAACTAAAAGTTAATCAACTTGAGTGGAAAAATATTTCTTTAATTTTTATTTCTATTGTGACTTCATGTGTTCATGAGATATGTATATGTGTATCTGTGAAATATTTATGTTATTTTCCATTTTGCTGTGGTAGCATTTGTGTTTCTTATTAATCCATGATAAGTTTTCCCAAGTTTTATGTCCATATTTTCATTTGGTTGTAGTTTTGTGGCATAAAATTTTCTTTAATAAGTGATTATAATCAAATTTGCTACATGTTAATCTTGTTTTTTTTTTCAGCATGTAATGGCATATATAGGAATGGCTCTCAACCACAAAAAAAGTATTTGTGAAAGTAATTTGCTTGTTGTTTTTTTTTTTCGCATTTAAGGATGTAAATTTTACACTGAAGTCATTAGTTCGTTTGACATACACCATGAAGGAGAAAAAAAAAGTAAAAATACCTTAAATTTTCTCAAGTAATATTTCAATTATCCTAATATCATTTTGGCCTAAAACTTCCTTATCCTGATTTGAAAATGCCATTGTCACCTTAAGTGTTAGGTACATGATGATAGTCTTATCACATGGTTGAAACTGTGAGCCTGGAGTCAGCCTGCAAGGTAATTACAGACACCTACAAGCTACATGACCTTAAGCAATTTGTTTAATCTTTCTATAACTAAGTTTTTCAATCTATAAAATTGAGATAATATGAGGATAAAATTATCATGAGGTTACAAAGATAAATCAGCATGTTTAAAGCTCATGGAAGAGTGCCTGACATGAGTAAATCATCAATATGGGTTAACCATTGTTGTGTAATGAGATATAAAAGAAGATAATAACATAATTTGAGATGAGTATTTTTGATATGTGAGGTCTGGTCGCCTTGAACAGTGCTTCATATCCAACCACTTCTTCAATGAACTATGATACTCTACTTTGATAATCAATTTCTTATAGATAGAATTTGGAGTCATTAGAGTGTGAGGTAAGAGCTAGAAGCAGAATGAAAGTGATAGAGAGACTGAGTGGGAATTGTAGTAAAAACCTAAACTATTGCTACAGTAAAGAGGTAAAAAAAAGTAAAGGGGGATGGTTAGAGAAGATAGGAAGAAAAAATGTCCTGAATTGGCAACTATTATAGATGGAAGCTTCTTCCTCCTGCAAATTCGCATATTTATGCTCCATTCTTCAATTCAACTGTATTTGGAAAGAGGGACTTTAAATAAGTGAAGTTAAATAAGATCATAATGGTGAAGACCTAAACAAAAAGCTTTAAATCACTGTATAAGAAGAAAAAAATAAACACCATGGATACCAGGAACAAGCTATGTGAGGATACAACCAAAAAGCTATCTGCAAGCCAAAGAGAATCTCAGGAGAAGTGTGAGTGTGTCAAAGTATGACATCTTGATCTTGGCCTCTCAACTGTCTGTTGCTTCAGCCACCCAGTGTACGGTATTTTGTTTTGGTAACCTTAGCAGCCCAGTGATGAAACCAAAAGAATAGAGTTTCAAAAAGGAGAAAGTTATCAATTGTGAGAAGTGCTGCAGAAAGGGAAGGTAAACTGAGAATGTGTCTGTTCGATCCGAAATCAGAAGTCATTGTTAATTTTGGCAATAATATTTTTAATGAACTAATACAGGCTGATTGCTGTGAATTGAAGGCTAAAGAGTAGGATTCTTGTGGAAAATCTGATATTTCATTAATAAAAATGATAATGTGGCTTAAGTAGGTGTGGTATGATGGGTAAAGGACTTCATAACTGAATGCTTATTTACCCTTTTCAATCTGAATCTCTTTTGCTGTGGAAAGTTTTGTCACATTATTTTCCTCTACTTCCCAGTCCAAGTTTAACTTATCCACTGTTCCTACATATGCAGTACCTGACCATTTTCTTACTATAGCATGTATCATAGTAACTAGTTCTTACTTATTTAATTTTCTTCCTCACACTGTAGGGACAGGAACCACCTTTGGTCTTTTCCATTATCTATGACTAGAACATGGTAGACAATAAGTATTGAAGAAAATTAAAACTCACTCAAAAATATTAGTATATATTTTTTTATTTTTTGTTTTTAGATACACATGACAATAGGGTTCATTTTAACGTATTATACATACTTGCACTGCAACTCATTTTAATTTTGGTCTTATGGTTGTATGTGATGTGGTTGTATGTCATGTATTCATATATGAGCATAGGAAAGTTATGTCCAATTCATTCTACTGTCTTTCACGTTCCAATCACTCCTCCCTTCCTGTCATTCCCCTTTGTCTAATACAATGAATTTCTATACTTCCCCCCTACCCTCCCTTGTTATGGGTTAGCATCCATATATCACAGAACATTTAGCCTTTGTTTTGTTTTGGTGTTTTTCCTTTGGACTAGTTTATTTCACTTAGCATGATGAATATCCAGTTCCATCCATTTACTGGTAAGTATCATAATTTTGTTCTACTTTATGGATGATTAACATTGCTTTGTGTATATATACCCCCATTTTCTTTATCCATTCATCTGTTGAAGGGCACCAAGGTTGGTTCCATGGCTTGGCTATTGAAATTAAAATTCCAATTATGTTCTTCATATAAATACAAAAAGCAATCATGAAATTTGTTTGGAAAAATAAGAGGCCCAGAATAGCCAAAGCAATCCTTAGTGAAAGAAGTAATGTAGGAGGCACATAAAACCAGACTTTAAATTATACTACTGAGCTATAGTAACCAAAATGACATGGTATTGGCACAAAAATAGAATTGAACACCAATTGAACAGAATAGAAGACACGGAGACATACCCGCATAAATACAGTTATCTCATACTAGACAAAGGCACCATAAACATACAATAGAGAGAGATATCTTCTTGAACAAATGGTTCTGGGAAAACTGGAAATCCACATGTAGTAGATCGAAATTGAACCCCTATATCTCACTCTGCACAAAAGTCAACTCAAAGTGGATCAAGGTCCTTGGCATTAGACCCTGAGCCTACTAAAAGATAAAGTAGGCCCAACTCTGCTCAGGAACAGACTTCCTCAATAAGACTACTAAAACACAAGAAGTAAAATCAAGAACCATTAAATGGGATGTCATTAGTATCTTTATATGGCAAAAATATTTTAATGACTGAATTTTATTTTATGTATAGGTTTATCATAAAATTATTATAATTTATAATTTATGATTATAAATTAACAGCTTTTCCTGCTAAATTTATACTGTCTGGAATCATTTAAACCACTTTAGGATTTAATTCTGCCATAAAACTTTTGAAAACTATTTTTACCCTGGCCTTTTCTTGCAAGGAGTTTTCTAATTTTCTTAAGAATTCATTCATGGTAATTGATTTATTCAAGTTTCCAATTCCAGTTGTATATAGGCTTCTGATTTTAGATCTATGTTAAACTATTTCACATTTCTTATTTCTAACTTCAGTGGATTTTTTTTTACATTTAAGGAAAATTTTATTGAAATATGATAAAATGTATTTATTAAGTTGTACCATTTGATGAGTTTTTACAAATATATTGGTCCATATATTCACCACCATAAAATGGAGAACATTTCTATTATTCAGAAAAATATCCTCTTGAACCTGTGTAGACTATCATCTCCTACCCAAGGCAAGCACTGACTACCTTGGTCTCTTTAAATTAAAATATAAGGCAAATTGAATTTTATGGAATCTTGTGGCACATATTCAACAGAACATGGTGTTAGAATAATTTACCATATAGTTGCACATGTGAATAGTTGATTCTGAATAATATCTTTTCAAAAACAGGCCATTAGCTGATGAATATTTGATATTCCGATGAATATCATCAGATGTTTTAGTTTCCTACTGCTGTTGAAATAAATAAGCATCTATGAAGGCTTAAAATGACACTGATTTATTGTTTTCAAGTTCTACAGGTTGAAAGTTTAAAATAGGTCTCCGAGGGCTAAAATTGAGATGCGGACACTACTGAACTCTTTGTAGATGTTTGGAGGCAAATTGGTCTGGTTTAGTTCAGATCCTAGAAACTGTCCACATTGCTTGGTTCCTGGACTCCTTTCACCTTCAAATATGTAGAAGTCATGCTCACATCTTTTAGTCTCTGACTTTCCTGCCTACCTTTTTCACTAATAAAAATGCTTGCTTGTGATCAAAGTTGGCTCACCCCAACCACATTGAGTAATCTCTAAACTTCACCATATATGCTAAGTTCCTCTTGTCAAATAAAGAAGAGTCAGTTTCCAGGGATTAGGATGTGGAAATTTTTGTGGGACCATTTTTCTATCCATTATACAAGGTAAAGGAGGTTAAAAATGAGGCTATTTTTGACCAAGGTTATTTTGCGATTATACATTTTAAATTTTCATTTAGCAGTAGAATTACCAAATTAGATGGTAAATGTAAATTTAGCTTTATGAGGAACTCTCAAATAGTTTTCTATGTGGTTGTACCATATTATAAATTCGTTAATATTATGTGAGATTCCCCTTACTGAATATCTTTGTTAACACTTAGCATTGTCAAACTTTCAAATTTTCTCTATTTTAGAATATGTAATAGTATCACAATCATAGTTTTAATTTGCATTTCTCTTATGAGTAGTATATTAGACTTTTTTAATGTTAATTGATCACACATATATCCCTGTTTTGGAGGGGTGGGATCAGGGATTGAACCCAGGGGTGCTTAAACCCTGAGCCACATATCTGGCCCTTTTTATTTTTTATATTGAGACAGAGTTTCAGTAAATTGTTTAAGGCCTGACTAAGTTGCTAAGGTTGTCTTTTGAATTTGTGATCCTCCTAATTTCTGGCATAGTCTCCAGAGCCGCTGGGATTATAAACATGGGCCACTGCATCTGGCAGATATATCTTTTTGTATGAATTACGTGTTCAATGTTTTGCCTATTTGAATTACATTTTGTTGTCTTATTGAATTATAAGAATGTGTGTGAAGTCTTTTTTCAGATAGATGTATTTTAAATATTGTCTCTAAGTGTGTTCACTTTACTTTTAAGTGAATGTCTTTCTGTGAGCAGAAACTTATACATTTGATATAATCCAATTTTTTAAGCCTTTTTCCTGTTAGTGTTTTGCCTGTGCTAAAATCCTGAAGATATTTCCTCCTCCTCTCCAATCTGTTTTGTATTTTTAGCTTTCACATTGACATCTGTGATCCATTCTGAGTTAATTTTTGTGAATGGCCTGAGGTAAGGGTTAAGGTTCATTTTACCCCAGAGGAATATCCATTTGTTTCAGCACCAATTATTGAAAATGCTATTTTTTTCCTATTGATACACATTGGCATCTATGTTAGAAATTAAAGAGTTGTATTTAATATTTGAATAATATTTTAAATATTTTAGTAAGGATATATGATTTTTTTTCTCTATATTTTCCTTTTGGTAGCATTCATAACATATACCCAGCTACTATATATTTTTATATCAGACTTTCCAATATTCTTAAATATTGGATTTATAAATTAATTCTACAACTTTTCTTTCTTGCAATTAATAAAATTCTGCTTTTATCAACTTCAATTATCCTAGATAAAATTAGATTTATAAAAAAATAGAAAGAAATAAACCAGTTATTATATAAACCTGTTAAAAAATATTAGAATTTTATAAGTTAGAGATCAGAAAGCTAATATTTAAAAGGTCATATAATTGCCAGTGTTAAAACAATACCTGGTCAGAAAACAGAATGGTAGAAAAAGTGTGATGAAAATGATAAAGTATTTAGATATAAATTTTTTGTAAAGATACAGAGCCCTACTGACTGACACAATTATATAAAATATTTCATTTGACAAAAATTGAGTCTTCTGTATGTTGGGAAGACAGCCATTAACAAACTAAACACAAATATTGAATGAGACATAATTTAAAAATCTATAGAGAAGAAACAAAGGACTTAAATAACTGAAGAGAAATCCTATACTTTGGATAGCAAAATATAATTGCATACTTACGTCATTTCTCACTAATCTCTGTTTAATACAATTCTAATTGACATGTAAGAGGATTTTGTTGCTGTTTGCACACCTCTTTTTAGATTTTAGTTTTAGCTTTGGTTTTGTTTTCCTGTATGGAATGAAATAGTTATATTAATTCCATCTTAAAAAATAAATATATAAAGATAGCTATGAATTTTTAAGAAACACAAGAAAATTAGGAAAATCTAGAAGTAGGTTAATAATTCTACAATTTTAAAATCTAAATGTAATTTTTTAAAAAAATTTTAGCACAGAAAATGAATAAATGTTTTTAATGGTACTATATTTAATTTGGAACAATCAATGAAATAGAGTAGAAGAAAAAGAAATAAAATCAAACATGATTGACTCTAGTTCATATGATGGCATTTCATATTAGCAGGGAAGAAAAGGATAATTCTATAAACCATGCTAGATAAAAGATCTATAGAGATGAGTCTTCATTTCTTAAAGTAAAGCACATTTTAATGGAGTTAAGTTTTAAAGTAGCACAATGTTTTTGAGAAAAAATACTACGTGTGTATATATAATATGAAAATGAGAAAGCCATTTCTATATTGGACATGAAACCTAGAAGTCTTAAAGAAAAAAGAAAAAGGTGGGTAACATAAGCAACAAAAATAGAAAAAAAAGTACATATAAAGTCAAAAGGTACACAACAAACTGGATAACAATTCTGTAATATATGCAATAGACACATACTAAAAGCAAATTTACCAAAATTTCCAAATGCACATGTGAAATCTTGAAGAAACATCATGAAGACCTTCAAACTGTCAGTGAACAGAAAATTAAATGTAAAAGTGCAATAAATGAATGAAAGATACAGAGCCCCACTGACTGACACACTTATATAAAATATTTCATTTGACAAAAATTGAGTCTTCTGTATGTTGAGAAGACAGCCATTAACAAACTAAACACAAAACTCAAAGCTAGTAGAGCTTACCTTCTAGTGAACAGATGATACACAATAAACAAAATGAATAAGAACCACACAGTTTATCAGTTGAAGATTGAGTTCAATCCAGAAAATAAAGCAGAAGAAAGAGAATGGAAAATCTAGGAGGGGGGGGGCGGCGAGGAGGACTGCAATTTAAAACAGGGCAACACGGGACATTGTCACTGAAGGTAACAACAGGGTTGTACATTCCATATTTTCACAATCACTAGAGAACTGTGTGTATGTGTGTATGAGTGTGTGTGTGTGTTTTCACAGAAAAAGACATAACACAAATATTTATAGAATCATTATCTGTAACAGTAAATACCTTAGGACCATTTCATGTCTCAAGTTTCTCAACATGAAAATGAACACCCACTTTGGTAAATCACACAATGGAATCATATGGAGCAATAAACCTGAATGTACTACAATCACAACTAATTAATACACTGAAATCTCAACAAAATAATAAGAGAAAAGTCACATAACAGACTTTTCATTATGCATTTCCATTCAGATCAAGTTTAAAACTAGGAAAAATTAAAAATAGGTTTAGAACTCAAGATAATGGTTATCTTTGAGGAAGAGAGAGAATAATAATTGGGCTGTGCCTTAGGATGCCCTTAGGGAAGAGAAGATGTTCTACGTGTTGGCCTGAGTAGTGGTCCCATGATGGTTTTCTCATAGAACAATTCATTAGACTTTGCCATTATGATTTATGCACCTTTCTACATGTCACTTCTTAAAGAGGGATCTAACTTTTCATTTCTAGATATCCAAGAACCTTTCATTATTTCTGGATTTTAAAAAACCAAACCAGGATATATTCATACATTTTTGTTCTTTCATTACTTTTTCCTGCTGCTGAATGAGTGCTTTGATCTGTACTCTTGGGCCTTTCTCTGACCAGGAAGGTTTCATCAGCATTTTTCCTCTCTTAGATACCCCCTGCTTCTCTGGCTTGCCTACTTCTGTTTTCCATATCTGCCATATCTATTCTTTCTTCCAGTGCTGGAGATTCAACTGAGAGTCTCATGCATGCTGAGCAAGTGCTCTACCACTAAGCACCATGCCTAGCCCCTTCTGCCATGTTCATTTTTACTGTTTTTATGTCTTTAAATATTTTGTTGGACTTTAGGAGTAATTGCCTTTAGTCCCTCAAATTATACACCTGGTTTTCAGAATGATCCATTCACTTCTCAGTCTCTGTTACCTGTGATTTTCATTCTGAAATTGCTTTCTCTTTTCTGATGTGGTAGTCACTACAGTTCTTCACACGTTTAAGTTTTCTTTTTCTTTTCCATTTATTTTCAAGTCATAGAAATTATACACCCCCACCTTGAAATCAGTCATGACCATGTGACTTGATTTGACTGATAAGATGGAAAGATAAATATGGATCTTTTTTTTTTTTTATGGTACCAGGAATTGAACTCAGGGTCACTCGACCACTGAGCCACATCCCCAGCCCTATTTTGTATTTTATTTAGAGACGGGTCTCACTGAGTTGCTTAGTACCTCACCATGGCTGAGGCTGGCTTTGAACTCAGGATTCTCCAGTCTCAGTGTCCCAAGCCACTGGGATTACAGGAGTACACTACCATGCCGGCACCAAAAATGTGGGTCTTAAGAACAGAGTATTTAGGAGCCAGGAAATATATATATATATATATATATATATATAGATAGATAGATAGATAGATATATAGATAGATAGATAGATAGAAATATATAGATAGATATAGATATATCTCTATCTATCTATATATATATATATATATATATATATATATATATATATATCATACTCTTATTCATAATTTCTGTCCCTTCATATCATTGCTTCACCATGCTGGGTCCTACAGTGAAAACACCCACAAAAGAATCCATAGTCCACCAATGTTAGATATTGTCTACATTAGATATTATGGTTATGTAGCATAAACAAGAAATAAAATATTCCTGTTTAAAGCCTCTGAGATTTTTGATTTTTTATTACTGTAGCAATGTTTTTCCTATCCTGACTGATAATAAGATTAGCTTATCAAAATTTCCATACCTCACCACCTCATATACACAAACTTGGTGCTACTCACCAGGAACAACCTGTTCAACAAGTTTCTATTACTTTCAAAATCCTAGATAAATTCATGTGTGTCACTGATTTTTTAATATAAACATTCCATCTAAATATTGCTTAATTCCTTAAAATTAAAAAAAAAAAGTTTTATTAAGTAAACCTTTTGACTAGTCCATTTCTCAATGCTGGATAGAAGCAACTTTTGTGATTCTTCTGTGTTTAGATTATATTTAGTATTTCAAATATTAGTGCCTTTATATGTGCTTTAGCAATTTTCCTGTCTTTAACTTCCTGCTGTCTGTGTGCTATTCTTTTACATTTATTCTCTTACATTACATTTGTGCTAATATCACCCTCTGTTTTGGATCCATAACTGCCTTACACAATTGGTTCGTGGGTTAACTAAAGCTGAAAGCCTTCTAAACATTAAGTTATTATAAATCAGCACTAGGATTTAACAGTGTCCCCTATGTGAACAACACTGTCATTTCTGAACCACTTGAAAGAGATATTAGAATCACCAAAGCAAGGGCAGATCCTCTTATATCTCAACATTATTTGAAATACCAGTTTGCTTATATATGATTTATTTTTCCCTGGGATTCCACATTGCCTTTCCTTTTATTTTGAACAGCATGTTTTATCATGCCTCAAGCTGGGGCCATCACCAATCTTAGAATCTCTTGCACAGTCTTTTTTGGCCCTGGGAACCCTCTTTCCCAGAGCTCGCTGTTCTGCTGTATTCAAGCTATTCAGTCGCCTTCCAAGACTAATGGCCCCTGTCAATCCTGCCCTTTGCCTTCAGTGCTCTCTTTTCCTTTTCTGTGTCTTTTATTTCTTGTTCTGCTCCTTTGTTTTGTCAGAGTAGAACTCACATAACTTTACAGCAATGCAATTTTGGAGGTGCAATTGTTCACTCCATGTAGTAGGATCTAATTATCTCCTCTTTAATACCTGTTCTCTTTTTCTTCTTTAAGAACAGAATCCAGTGCCAGGTGTGCTGCATGCATGTAATCACAGCGACTCTAGAGGATGAGGCAGGAGGCTTGCAAGTTCAAAGTCAGCCTCAGCAATTTAGCAAGGCCCTAAGCAACTTGTTGAGGCCTTGTCTCAAAATAAGAATAAATTTTAGAAGGGCTGGGGATGTGGATCAGTGCTTAAGCACTCCTAGGTTCAATCCCCGCTTAAAAGAAAAAAAAAATCTTTTCCTCTCTCTTTTCTTTCCTTCTTTCTCTTTTTCAGTCTGCCCCATGACCAAATAGAAGGCCCTACTTCTTACCTAGGTATGTACAAAGAGCACTGCTTAGATGAGTAAAATAACTAGTAAGCACTCTTTTTAGACACACATGTACTTGCTTCTAAGTGTAATGCAGATGTGATGGGAAGAACTCCACCAGCCATTTGAAACATGAAAGAATCTTGAGAATGCAAGCCAATCACTAAAACTAATAAAACAAAAAAAGACCTGGAAGCCTGTTCCCTGTTCATATCTTAGAACTACTTTCCTAACCTAGCTTAAATATATGGTATCCACAAGTATTACTATTGGCTACTTGAATTTTAGAAAAGGATTGATCCCAGGACCTCATCCATGCCAGACAAGCAAGCTACCAGGGAGTCACATCCCTCCACCCCTGGCCATCCCTCCATTATTAGCTACTGAGTGAAATCACAGATTGAAAAAGGTAGTGAGCTTTCTGGGCTTTTAAACATATAAAAATATCTCAATTCTGCTCTGAAACATGGACACTACTTTTGGTGTTTATGGAATTCAAGGTTGAAAATGATGTGTCCTCAATGCTCTAAGAATTTCTCTGTTTTTCCAGATTCGGGGGTGTCACTAAGAAGCTAGTAAAAGCCTGATTTCTATTATTTGATGAGAATTTTTTTTTCTTTCTGAAAAATTTTAGGGTACTTTAGTTTTTCTTGATGTTCTAAAATTTACAAGAATATGTCTAGAGGTGGGAACTTTCCTGTTGATTTGCTTCCTTTCATTGTACCCCACACTCAGTGGCCTATAACAAGATCTGTGTTGTTCTGCAGCTCAGGGAAAGTGTCTGTCATCATTTCCTGGGCAATGTTCTCCCCACTTTTTTCTTATTCCATATTTGTAGTTGTCAAATATAGGCTCTCAGGATTCATTCTTTAGTTACATATTTTCCTCATATTTTTAAACTCTGCTTTTTTTCTCTAGGTTCTGGAAGTTTTCATATATTTTAAAACATGTAAGACTCCTTGAAATTTTAGCAGTTATATTTTTAATGTCTTCTAGGTCTTCCTTGTATTATAATAGCTTTGTTTCATATCATTTGAATGTACTTCATGTACAATAATCTCAAATATATGAGTGAATATTTTAACTGAAGGTACTTTTTATTTTTTATTGATGTAAGATATTTTCCACTCCTAGTTTACTTGGGGAAATCTTTTTTAAAATTCTGTTTTGATTGGCTTATTATGTTGTTTATATCTCATGATCCTTTGATATGAATATTATAATCTTTATTAGTTTACATAAATGAGGACTAGCTAACCATGTAAGTATTTTCTAATGCTATAAGAAGCTGATTTTCTCACCATCTCTCCTGTGCATTTCCCTTAGCATTCATTCCAAACAAAGAATGGGAAATGTAAGTGGTGCACGGCGGTCAAATGTTAGGCCCCTAAATTACAGAACGAAAGAGAGACCAACACTCACACTTAAAGTCATGAATTTTTCCTGAATGGCTATTTAATTATTCTATAGAAGAGAGTTTCAGAATTTTGCATTATGAAATATATCAGACAGTTTTGCCTCTATATTGCAGGAATGTGGGAGAGAGAAAGGTGAGTCAACAGGAGTGGTTATTCTGTACAGAGACCTGTGATGAACTCCCATGTTCAGTTCAGATTTTCATTGTTGTTACCTTCTACCCTACTGGTTAATGCTGAGGTCAGAGTCTCTCTAGGGCTCCACTGGGTTTCTTGGTTCCCTTTTCTCTGCAGCCATGTTTGTACAATTAAACTACCCACTTCCCGTCCTTCAAGAAGGTATTGAAAAATCTCATCCATTGAGATTCCCATGTAACCAATTTTCTTCTCTATTTTATGTTTATTTTCTTTTTTACTGTCTTATTCTTTTATTTTTGTGAATGGAACCACATCATTTTGTCCTGAATTCAATTTTTAAATGAAGCTGATGCATGGCAGTAAAATAGAAGCCAATTTTTTTGTTCCTTTAGTATCTCCCTCACCTCTTATAGTTAATAAGTTAATAATCCCTCTCTTATAGTTAATAAGTTTTCATTCTATTGCTAAATAGAATGAAAACTTATTAAGTATCTATCTATCTATATATATATAGAGAGAGAGAGATCTATATATAGATATAGATATAGATAGATTCTTGATTGAAATACCCACAACTAGATAAATCTTTAGAAATAGCTCTGTCCTAGTTAAGTTGTCAGTCACTGGACCTCTCTATCTCTTGGGTCTGTGTTTTTCTCTGTTGACTTTAATGATGACCTTCAGCAACTCTAGACATACATGCACCTAGGATAAAGTCTGAAAGAAGAGAGTTTCCAAGAATTCAGTCATATCTGCCTGGCTCAATGTTTTTGCCATTCCTGTTACAACCTCGGTGGTGAGGGGATGATAAAGCACATTGTAGTATACATTTGGACATGAACACATCTCTGAACCATTCATGGCTGCCAAAGGCAAGTGATGCTCTGATTGCCTATTCTATAACCAGGAGTGGTGTGGCTGGATTGTTGATTTCACTGAGATTCCATTCTCCCTTTCTTCCTGTGTAAATGCTACCCTTGGATTTTAGTTGGCCTTCATGCTGCCTCTTTGATACCTAGATGCTTGTAGCAGTGTTCTATCAACCGTATCTCAGAAAAAGTGATGTGTGCCATTTCAAGGAAGAGAATTTAAAAGGAGAAAATGGTAAAACAACAAAAGTTGTGGGTCTAAGATCTCTAACGCCAAGGGAGAAATCTGTCTTTCTTCAGTCTTAGTTTAAATGAAAAATAAATTTTAACTTGTTTCAGCTACTATCTGGGATTTTTCTGTCATTCTCAAGTAAGTTCAATCCTTTTAAATGTAAGTGTTGTCAGCTCCATCCCATCACATGAACTAACTATGGATACAAGGAGTTCACTGGAGAAAAAAATCAGAGGTTCTGAATCCACTCAGAAAGTACTGGATATAATTGCTAGTTAAGTAAATACAAAACATGAGGATGCAGTGTGTTCAGACAAGATCTTGCCTTAACGGTGATGTATTTGCTTTGCAGTTGAAAGTGTTGTGTGTCACTTCTGAGCTCTAGCATTCAATTGGCCCCTTCTACATACATGTTAGGACTTTTTCTTGAGGAAGGAAACTTTGTCCAATTTCTAGTGCAAGCATCAGGTTTTTCCTATTTTGATACCACCTGTCATTATAAATTGGATTTTGGTTCCATATAGTCACCCTTATGTGGAAATCTATAAAACATGTTCTCATAATGTTTTTTTAAAGCAATTTAATTATTAAAACCAATTAAAGTGTTAAACATAAGAACCTTTAGAAACCTGTCAGCTACTTTGATCCATATATTTTGGAGGAACTTCTTCCCTGTTTAGTTTCTTTAGAGTATAATTAGTTTTCTATAAGGTGTTTATATATTGGGATGATGAAACTTCATTTAATTAAAAAATTAATACCTTCAATTCAGAAAACTAGAGTAAAAACGTTTTTCAGCTTTTAAATGTATCATTTCCTAAGGAAAGTTTTTTTGTGTGTTTATTATGATAAATGCTGAAATTAAAAATTACATTTAGGAATCACTACATGAATACAGGCCTGAAAATAGACAAGGTTCAGCAATTTAAAAAGCAGGGATAATGCCCAGTTCTCTTGCTCACCACCTATGGGACCACATAAGTGTAATTAGATGTTTCTCCTCTCTGTCTCCTTTTGTAATTGCCAGGATTAAACTCCTTCAGACAACTGTCTTTACCCCTGAGCATAACTTTTGTTTTGCTCTGAGTTTCTCCTCTTAAAACAAAAAATATATACAGTACCTTTTCTCCTTTGAGATATCTATTCTAAAACAAATTCTCCCACCTTTGCTATTTTCATCATCCTCTCCCTCCAACTCCTTACCTCAGCCCACCTCCACATCTGCCCTGGCAATTCCACCTGTCCCACCATGCTTATATCTTCTCCCGGATTCCATGACATTTGTGTTCTGAGTTCATAGATCCTTGATTGACTCCCTAGTTCTGTCTTCAGAATTCACCCATTCATTCTGTTTTCGTCTAGGACCTCTCAGCTTAAAACTCATGGTCCATTATTCTGATCAATATGCAACGAAGACTAATATACTGAACACAGGCAGCCCCTTTTTTTCATTGAGCAACCCTGGAACAGGCCATCTTACAATAAATCTACTGCTTTCTTTCTACTTCTGAAAACTGAATAAGGAAATCACATCTGCACAAATCAATGCCACTAAAACTTCAAGGCTTCCAACAATAAATGAGTGTTAATCTGTTCAGTGAATATATCCCCTTCTCCACAGTGTTTCTGTCACATCATGATGATTCAAGTTCTGAATCCTGTCATCCTTTCCTGTGCTCTAAGAGGTAATGTAAGCTATAAAACCTAAACCAGATCCATGCACTAGCCCTGCTGCCACAGACACCTGCACCTGCAGACATCACTCCATCACAGAATCGCTGCTGCCCACATTCTTCCTCAATGTCATACCTTGGGTCCTGAACCCTTGTGGACTGGGATCTGTAGTTACTTTCCCTAGAACTTCCAGCATATAATTGTACCCTGGCCTTTTCTGTTATTGCTTAAACATATTTAAGTGTATCCTATATTAGAAAAAGTCAATAAACGTCTTCTAATTCCAAATACCTCTACTACCCCTTCTCTTCTTTTATCTACACCCTAATTCCATTGAGATGTTGTCTGTACCCACCCCTCCCCACATCGGGGATTGAACCCAGAGGCGCTTAACTACTGAGCCACATTCCCAGCTCTTTATTATTATTGTTATTATTGTAAATTTTGAGACAGAGTCTCATTAAGTTGCTTAGGGCCTTGCTAAGCTGCTAAGGCTGGTCTTGAATTGTGATCCTACTGCCTCAGTGCCTCCCCGCCCCCCGGCCCCAGGGTCATAAGTGTGCACCCCTGCGCCCAGCTTGTCTCCACCTTCTTATCTCTCTCTCGTCTTCAACTCACTGGTGCAGCTTTTGTCCATTGTTCCACCCAAACTGCAAATCCACCAAGGCCATCAGTGGTCCCTACTGTTAAATCCAGTTATTTAATTCCTTTTCTCTCTTGATGTCTGCAACATTGGAAATTATCATTTTTTTCCTCCTTGAAACTCTGCTCATGGGGCCACTCAATGCAATAATTTTATTTTTTTTAAATAATTTTTCCATTGCTGTTACTGAGTTTCCCATAAAGGCTTCCCTTTCTCCATATTCACACCTCTGATTTTATAGCCCAGGTTTCCTCACCAGTTTTCTAATATCCATCCACGACTCCTGCTCCACACAGTCTCCTGAATGTTCATATTTGCTCTCCTGGTTTCAAGAACCCTTATAAGCTCCATGTCACTATCTCTAGCTGCAAGTTCAACTTCCTCCTAAACTCCTTCTGTATATTCTCCCCAGCACTTTGGACTCTGTGTGCAACATGAAGTCCACTGGCTTCCTTCCTGGAAACTTGAAATCTCTCTTACCACAAGGATCTTAACCATATTTTTATTTCTCAGTCCCTAAAACCTGGAATAATGCCTGTTACTTTGTAGTCCCCCAATAAATTTTGACTACATGAAAGCATCAGTGTGTCTTAGCTCAAAGAATAACTATCACCAAGCATTTGACAAACCAGGAACCTGGATCCCCTTCCTTCCCCACATACCCTGAGTCATTTTACCTCTAAAGTCTTAATATTACTTGTTCTATTATATTATACTAGCTTTCTAGCTCCCTTTTTACTTCCTTAGTTCATTCTTCTTCATGTTGCTGTAATCATCTTTCTAGAATTCAGGTCTATTTATGTCCCTCCCTTTTTTTTTTTTTTTTTTTTTTCGGTGATCCTGAATGACTTCAGTTAAAGTTTGAACAGCCTAAAAGAGAAGCCTGGAATCACACTTTTCTTGTGTTTTGCTTCCATCCACCCCTCGCTGCTTTCTTGTGATACAGATTCTGAGCCTGACCTCACCACCCAAACAACTCATTTTACTTCCCTGAACTGTCTTGTTCTCTTCAACTTCAGGGCATTGCTCTTGGCTCTCTGCTGGCAACATGAATGCATTTCTCTTGCTTTGCTCCAAGCCAGGGCTCATTCCTTATACCCTTTCCAGCATTGCTCCTTTGGTCCCACACTCCAGTCTGGAATGAGATCTTTTTCCTAATGCACCATGGCACTTTGTTTTCATTCTTCACACCTGCCATATTGTGATTTGATTGTTATGACAGTCACTCCTCCCTAACCCCTACTGAAGGAGAATGAAGGAGTTCCTTCATTGCAAAGCCTGTGCCATGTTTACATTTGCTTTCCTCCCGTATAGAAGAGAGCTCAACAAATATCCATGGAGTGAATTAATCCCATCTCTCTCAGCTTTTTGTTCTCCGTATGGTCTGATTCTTCCAGATGAAACATTCCATATTGTAGATTCGTTTTTTGCATTTCACTGTCACTTTCCAAATAAGACTGGGTCATGGAAGATTTACTTAATGCAGGAAATGAATAAAATAAATGTGTACATAGATTGCATGCCATGGGAATTAAATCATTAGTGCTGAACACCAGTACTGAGACTAGAGCACGTTAACATATGTTTTTATTTGTCAGAAGCAATAAGTAAAGACGAAACCTAGTAATTATAGACTCAGAATAAAAAGAAGGTTTCTGGGTGGTCTTCCATAAGTCTTGAAGGAGAGAGAATAAAAAGGCAAACGATTGCCAGTGTTTCTCTGGATGCTTAAGTCAATATAATACTGGCATTCTGATACCCTATGCTGCTCTAAGAATCAAACTTGTAGTATTTTTTGTTTCAGACATTTACCTCACCTTCAGATGTTTGCTCATCTTTTCTAATTCTTTTTCATACCTTCCTCTCCTTATCTTTCTCTAGCTCTAATTACTCCCTCCCAACTCTGATATCCTCAGCGCAAGCTCTCCCAATTGCTCTAAAACTCTCCTTCTACAGGTCATGACCTCTTCCCAGCTCCTTCTGTCCTTATCCACCTAGTAACACCAGATTGAAGTGGAAAAATGTTTGGGTTGAACTGCATTACACACTGATTTTTACTGGTTTTCAGAAATTTTCATCATTTCTGAACCCATTTGTCAAAAAATACCAGTATTGCTAGTGGTGCTTGGTATTGCATGAAAAAAAAATATTGTTATTTTTCTCTAATATTAAAATAAACCAATCATACCTAAATGGTAAACATTGCTTTACTTAAAGAGTGATAACCTATTGCGGGAATAGGTAGCTGCTCATTCTTTCCCATAGACAGAAAAAAGCAGCCTCCTCATCCATATGTACCAGGTGTCTGGTGACTGGCACAGTTGATTGGGTACCTGGCTTGAATTCTATGCCCTTATAGCAAAAGAAATATTCTTGTCCCTATCTAGGATACCCTTAAATAATGAATAAATTAATGTCACTTTTTAAATAAAAGGAATTTGTTTGATATGTCAGTTCCTTGTGGGTGACAGAGAAAGCTATTATCACATGACATATGCAAATGGATAGTAAAGGAACTTTTTCATACAGGACATGGAAAAGCACTAGCAACACACTCTTAGAGTGTCCATTTACAAGAAAATCAAGAACATTTTTTTCTTTTATAATCAATTTGTATTATTTGTTTATTTTTTAAAAATATTATTTCTAATAGATATGAATGTTTGAGTTTAGGGTACAATAAGCTAGATTTACCCTCATCTTGACCATTCTAAATCTAACCCAATGAGGAGATGAGAGTATGTTATGTTCCCCCCTGAAATCTCTAAAACACACTTTCTTCTTTTGAGCTGGAAAGTCTGTGTTTCTCTTTGTCTATCATCATGGCTTTGAGGATCACCAAGGCCCTGGGCATGTAGAGAGAAGAGTGTGATCTTCATTTGTTCCATGCAGAGACAGTTTTCTCCTCTTGCATTCAGTGATTTAACAAGTGCTGGCTCAATACAATATAAATCACACATGACATCTCTTCTACAACAGCAGTATTGGGGTGTGAGCTGGGGAGCTGTGAGGGGAATCAGAGTTCTGTGTGGTGGGCCTGAACAGCTGGTTGGTGGTGTCACAGCAGCTGTTGTGAAGAACGCCTTTCCCTCCAATGCACTCCTCGTGCTCTCCTGTCCCCTTCCTTGTCAATAGCCACTCAACATTTATTGATTGTGCAGAGGCTAAGGGCTCATTCTTTTGTGTAAGCTGATCCATCTGCCCCGTTTCTTTTGGCTTACATTGTGTCTCTAGGGGGTTATTTTGTTTTTTATAAACATCTTTCTATCTGCCTGCTTCATCTCACCATATGGCGATTCAGATATGTATCTTTTTTGTTGGGGGGTGGTGGGATGTAAGACAGAGGAGAGGGGAGAGTGTCCCTAATGGAAAAAATATTTAGAATATTTATCACAGGAGTGGTGGTTTAATAAATACCACTTTCTTCCGCATGATTTAAATCACATGCCTTAAAACTTTTTTTTGCACAATGAGGAAGAATGATATTCACAAACACAAATGTCATCTACAACCAATGGCTATGAGATTCTTACCTGTCAACATGAAACAATTCAATCTGGAATCTTTCCTTATTACTTTGATACAATTTTTTCCCCAAAGTCACAAATAATTTTCACATAGCAATCAATAATAGAGCATTGTTCAATTCTGATCTTACCAGAATTCTCAAGACTACTCACCTCTTCCTGCCCTTTCACAGCCATTGTCTCTACCTGACTTGAGAACTTGTGGGAATCTTCCAGAGTCTTTTCCAGCTCTCAACTTCTCCTCTCTTCTCTATTTACTCTTATCTCTAAGTGTCCCTGTTTTATGCCTTTAAATACCATCCATTTGTTTATCATTCCCTAAGTTCTCTCTCTAGCTACCATTTCTTTTTTTGTGTGTGAAAACTTTTGTCTAACTGCTTTCTTGACAGTTGTATTTGAATTTAACTTGAGTACAACCAAATTCTCAAAGAATACTTTTCTCACTGGGCACAGTTGGTCACACCTGTAATCCCAGCAGTTTGGGGGGCTGAGGCAGGAAGATTTTAATTTCAAAGCTAGACTCAGCAACAGCAAGGTACTAAGCAACTCAGTGAGAACCTGTCTCTAAATAAAAAAATATTAATAATAAAAATAAAAATAAAAACAATACAAAATAGGACTGGGGATGTGGCTCAGTTGTCAAGCGCCCTTGAGTTCAGTCCCTGGTAACAAAAAAAAAAAAAAAAGAAGAAGAAGAAGAAGAAGAAGAATTTTCTCAGTCCTCATTTTGGAAAAACTTCTCATTGTTCACATCAGAAACACAGGACTAGTTATTGATTTATTTTCTTTTAGTTCCTAAATGAAACACTTCAGTAAGAAGTTGCGTTCACCCCCAACTGCATCAGGAATCCTCTGCCCACCTCCTGTGTTTCGCTATGGTCATTTCAGTCATGGTGTAATCTCTAGCTGGAATATTTTGGAAGTTACTTAAGTTGTTTCTTCCATTTCTTGTCCTCTCCAATTTGGTATCTAGGAAGCAACTATAATGAGCTTTGACATTTTACACCCTGGGAATGTCACTATCTGGCCTATAATTGTCTAAGACCTTTCTACTGAAATTGCAAAAAAAAAATAAAAATTCACTCTTGTTAACTTGCTTCCATGACCCTCCCAGATCTGGCCCTGCTGGCCCCTTCTTTCTTGTGACCCACCCTCATTCTTCCCCAGAAGACTTCTAAGGTGTTTCTTTGTGTGTGTTGTTTCTTGGCTCCCCAGTTCTTCATGTCTGGACTCCTTCTCATCCATCAAGTATCACCTTAAATGTCACAGTCCCAAAATGGGCTCTCCTGAGAATCCAATCAAAATTAGTTTCTCACCCACATCCTTCTAGTCTCTACTATTATTTTCCTTCGAAGAATTTTTCACAAATAGTGTGTGTGTGTGTGTGTGTGTTATGTTTTAACAATCACACATTTAGATAACAAATAATCATAAAATAATCATAATACTCCCGATTAATGGTTTTCCTGGCAACAAAAACCTTGCAGTTCTTACCTTCTTAATCTTTAAAGAAGTATAAGCCTAATGTTGTATTAACACTGATACTATACACAGTATGGATGTTATGTCAGTGGTAGTCCCAGGAGAAGTTTGAATATCTGGTATCAATTATAGGGTGTTTTGAGAATAAAGAAAAGGCAAAACAGAGAGAAAAAGTAAAAAAGAAAGGGGAGAACTATGGTATTCAGGCAACCCTGGGGACCCAAGTGAAAATAAAGGAGATGCAGCAATCTATAGAAAATCAAACCAAAGGAATCAGAAAACTAGTTTCAGGCATATTTTAATATATCAGATCATCTAACCAAGTGTTTCAGGATGGATGTAAAACATCACTCTGAAATCATGCCAACAATACAGCTCAAAATCAATTTAATCAGGCTGTTAAATCCAAGATGTACGTTCAATTTAGATCAAGGTAGATCTGCATTAAGGAAAGTCCCTGGGATTGCCTTGGAGGAAATACCACAAGTTGAAAAGTTTCCTCTCTCCAGATGGGGATCTGCTTTAGGTTACTGAGGTGCCAGGGAGAGGGAGGAGTTCTAGGTGTTTTTAGGGCATATTGGGAAGACCTGCTGATTCCCAGTCCAAATAGCCAAGCCACCTGGGTGTGGGGGGGGGGTGAATCTAGCTCAGATGAAACCCTTTGTAGCCTGAACCAGTGAAGGTCATTTCTTTAGATCCTTTACCAAATATAAGGAACTATGTAAAGAAATAAGTATGTGGCATTGTTCAGGCCAAATACAAGTACAAATTTTAGGAGGGGAGAGATTCTCAAAAATGTTTCCTTACTATTAAGTAAGGAACACAGAATAATACCTCCTTGATCTTGCTACATGAACTTGTAAGATCAGAAACTAGTCACCATCCCAGGACAAATCTAGCATTCAGAGGAAGGCAGAGCCAATGGAATTTCAGAAGAAAGAAGAGTCATTGCCAGAAGAAGTCCATTCTGCATCATGCCCTTTGTAGATTTCCAGGTAGAAGGACAATAAATATTTGTTTGGACTTAGTCAATTTAAATTTGACTTTCATTTGTTGTAGAAGTCACCTTAAATGATGCAATGTCCAAGATACATAGGTGTGAGGAGGAGAAAAACAGGCAGGATTTTCTAAGGCAATTTTTGCAACACAGCAGGATGATCTGTTACCTTGCCCACAGGGCAGCATTCAAATGACATGGGGAGAGGGCTGTGTGTTTCTGTCAACCTCCTCTCTCATCACCAGCTCTGACTGAACTAGAGCTAGGATCAGACACACAGTTACAGTATTTCTCTAAGATTTGCTGAACAAGAACACTTTATATTCAACCATGTAGTGGGAGGTTTTTGTTTTTTAGTGAAGACAGAAAAATGCAAATAAATATAAGTTGAGCTGTGTTCATTAATTTATTTTTTATACAGGAGTACATATTATTTGCCATCACTTAATTGCAAGACATTGTATCAGTAATGAGTGATAATTATAGTAGCAACAATAGAAAAATCAATAATAATAATAATGAACATTTATATAGGTCTTACTTTATAATGGAAATATTCTATGAAATGATTACTTCAATCCAATATGAAATAGTTAATATTAATCTTCTAATATTACTGATAAGAAAATCAAGGCACAAGAAGGTTAAGTGACTGGTGCAAGGTCACACTGCCATAAAAGGGAAAAGCCTATTTGAACAATGACAGGAACCCTAAAAATGCTAGGGCTTCTATAAACACTAACCTAAAATGCCAAGTATTGTGGGGCTGTAAATGGAAGGAGATGATGAAAAATTGATTTTGCATTCAAGGAGCTCACAGTTTGTTGTGCTCTCTTTAAGCTCAGCCAGCAATAAAAATATTTGCTTTCATTTTTAAATACAATAGAAACTATGTCTATATCATGTCACGCATTCCACGGTATTTTTGTGACTGCTGGTGATCTCTTATTGATTGCACAGTCAACATAATTTTACATTTATGCTACCCAAAATCACTTCTTATTTTCAAACTACATTAAAATGATAAAGAACATACACAACAAGCATGTCTAAGGATTAGATGCTTTCATCACTAATTTTATCCCATGAGAAAATGATGTATGTTTTGTTTAAGGTTTTAATTACAAAAGAAAAGTCCTCATTCTTCATTTTTTCAGAGACATGTGAAGCAGTTTTTACCACATGAGCCTTAAGTCTCCTTTAGGAATCAGTGAGGAAGAGATGGTTTCTGGGGTCTACCTAAAGAGTGGTTAAATTATTATCCCCCAAATCACTTAGGAAGACCTAAGTATGTGATAGTATGGCCATGCCGACTAAAATATCAGAAATCACTGTATTTCACATGCTAATAGGATAGTTCGTTGTGAAATTTAACCCAGGACATTAGATGGGTTTAAGGCTTTCAGACCTAAGTGAAGAAAGGCAATGTATGAAACCTTCCCTTCAACTCCCTTCAGATACCTGAAATGTGGTGTTGCTGTCGCCTTTGAGAGTGGATATAACTATATTTTCTCAGCTGCAGTAAACATTTAAATATGCTGGTATTCTTCTCCCAGAGGCATTTCAAACTGCTTTACCAAATCTGTTCATAGAAGAATGAAATCAAGAAGAAAACCTGAAAACACCTGAAAGTAAATTAGCATAGGAGAATACAGTAGTGAGGACAGGAACGATTATAGAACAGCTTACTATCATCCATACACACACACACACACACACACACACAGAAATGGCATCTTTCACAAACATGAAGAACCAAAGTGCTCCTTAGAAGAAGAAAAATATGCTAACTATTGTGCATAGATTCTCCAAGAGAAGGTAATATGCATATTGATGCTTCTTCTTAATGACACTACCTCGTCCTTCCAGTGATTGATATAAGACATTTTTTCTGGAAGCTAAAGAATTTCTTAGAAGTGTAGAAACATTGAAGGAGAGTTGTGATTTGTGGAGAAGATATTTGTTAAATATTCATGGATATTTATTTGGAAAGCCTTGGTTGAGGATACAATAGCTCCTCTGCACACTTAATAAGTTTAGCATGACACATATGAAGCCGAATGTGTCTCCTAACTCCCTGGCCTACTAACCAACTGAAGATGTTTTATTCCTACCTGCTGCAGTGAAAAGAACTCATGTATCAGACTCAGACTACAGTTTTCAATCACATCTCTGCTCCTTTGATTTGGGGCAAGTTGAATTCCGTGAGATATCAGTGTTCTTACCTACAAAATACCTACCTCTTTCACAGTGCTGAGGAAAAAAGTTCCTAAAATGAACATATGAAAGCACATGGATATATTTTAGGACCTCAAAACACCTTGTTATTATTTTTTATTCCCTTCCCCTCTTTTTTTCTGCCAAAATTTGGAAATTTGATCTTGGTTTTAGAGTGGAGAACATAGGGACAAAGTCACATGTTTTTATAATAATTTCCATTCAAGTATTATTATCTTATATATACACACCCATTTAATAACTAAAATAACCACTAAAATAACTACTAGATCCCTATGTTACTTTAAGAAAATTAAGGCTCAGGAAGTTCAACTATCTTAGACGACTTATTTATTTAACTGTATTTTTTCAGAGTTTAGTATGTCCTTGTCATGAAGCCACAGACACAAGGAATGAAGAGTGCTGTGGAGCTTTTGCTTTCTGTGAAGTCCTAGTTTGGTAAAAAGAGAAGCACTGGACACTTTTGCTATGCTATTAGAGGCAGAGGCTAGGAGAAGCAAAGCCCTCTAGCCATTTTCACTACACCAGTCTGATTCAGGTTGAATAATGGTCTTTCTCCTTCACTCTCATGTACTCTTATAGTGTAACTGCAATACTGCTTTTTTCCACTGGGATCCACTCCCTCCTTGGAGACACATCTCCTCAGGACCATGTATCTTCCCAGTGTTGCATCTTACTGATAATGCTTCATGTGGCTTCATCTTTTTCACTGGAATTGCCTAACAATATGTATATTGTTATGCTCTGAGATTAATAAACACACACGTGTGTGCACAGATAACAATATTCTAAAATCTGCTGCTCTGGACAAGGTTGTATTGTAATTTTAAAAAGATGGTCATAGAACAGATAAGAAGAATGAGGTATGACAGATGCTGAGATCAAGGTCTGTAAAAGATGAAATGAAACAAATACACAAAGAGCCAGGTCTATGTTATCTGCTCAGTGTCAGGGTGTGTTAAGTTAAACAGCGAAGTGTTAGGTTTCAATATGTTATGATTTAGTTTATCCTGGCACAAGAAAAGGTCATGTCCACTTGAATATTTGGACCTCAAACTCAGGGGAAGGATCTTGCTTAGAGATTACATTTGGGGGAGTCAAGTTTAATAGCTATCATTTGGAAAGGTGTATCACTCAGAGAGAAAGTATGGAGTGAAAAGAGAAAGGTCCCAAGGAAGGCAGAATCTGAGAGAAGGAGAGCAAAATATAGGCCCAGTTCTTATGGAGGACATCCTTATCTACAGTGAGACATGGGGGCCACATACATATCTGCAGCCAGCTTTATAAAAAAAGTCACATTCTGGGGAAGTTCATTAATAACATCTATTTAATACTAAGACAGAGAGTCATTAAGATGGCAGTTCAAAACAAGAAATTTTTAGAGTTTTTATTAAAGCAAATAAGAGAAATTTAAAAAAAACAGATGAATAGAAAATAAGAAAAGAGGTACAAGACCTCAACTCATGTCTTAGTGTCCCAAATATTGACATTTTTACCTCAAGTTGGGACCTTCAAAGTCTTTAGAAATATTATTAGATTTACCTAGCAATATTGCCAAAGTTCTTATCATTTTAGCACCTTACTCACATAATTAACCTTTTTTTAAATTCAAACTATCAGCATATTGTAATACTATGATGATTACTGATTTATTTAGTTCTATTCTTAATTTATTTTGACTAAATGTGCTAATCTGAAAAGAAAAGCCATGCTTTGTGTTGTTATCTTTCAGTAATTAAAACAATCTATTAGTAACATTTTTGTCATATGGTTTGTTATTCCTAAGGGGAAAAAATGTTCTTGTTTCAATCTATTTACCAAGACCCAGACTTTGAAAGAGAATGATAGGACCTAAATTATCAGGTTGTTTTGAAGATTACTTAATGCAGCAATTCCCAGCATCTGATACTGAGATAATAAATACCAAGAGATGATGTTGGTGGGGGTAGCACAGTTTGTGGTCAAAAATAGGTTTGGAAAATTCTTTTTAAGTGTAAGAGGGTTCTTTACTGTAGGACTTCTCCATCTTCAATGAGTTCATATACTTTAGGAAAAATAGGCTCAAATGCCCTGTTCCAAGGACCGGAAAGGACACAGGCAAAACATGGCAGAGACATGAGTATGACAGGGAGTGATGTGGTTGGAGACTTACTGCATCACTCAAGTTAGGAGAGATGAAAACAGGAATGTATAAGAACCCTGGCCAGAGCACATAGCTGCAAGGAAAGAAAGAAGGTGAAAGCCAGTTTTACTGCATTACGAATGGAGCCTATTCCTGACTTTCTGGGAAACTGTTATTTTGCTTTACCCAAATGTTTGGCTTTCATCCCCTTCTCCATCAAAGAAGGATGTGGCTCTTGTTTGGTACTGTAAATCCAGTGCCTGGAACAGTGTCTGTTACAGGGAAAGTACTCAAAAATCATTTATTAAATAGGACAAATAGTAAATAAATCAAAGTAGAATCACAATAACTAAAATTACATCATTTGGAGACTTCAGTGGATGACGCACACATGGATACAAAGACTTGCAGGTGTTTCCGAGTTCTGATTCTATTCTGAAAGATTACACCTAAGGGGTTTTCCACAGGAAAACTGTACAGCTTGGCAACCTGCCATAGCACACAGTCAAGGGTGGTTATTAATGGGAAGACAATAAGATTTGAAGGCAGGTCGACTGTCCTTTGTACAGTTTCTTCTTGCTTATGAAAGAATGCTTATTATAAGCTAACCCTGAAATTGTCACCTTTATATTAATAATACCTAATATTGGTAAGACAGTTTTCAGGTCTTCTAAATAAAATATTTTAATTCTGAAAAAGATGACAAATTATCTTATTGTAGAAAGGGAAACAAATAAACCTGATCAGAATGATTTGTTCAAGTCACAGAATGACCTTATGGAAGAGCCAGGATTAGAACTTAAGTCTTCTGCCTTTTGTTACAACACACAGAAAAGAGAAAATATGGATTCCATCTAGTTTGAGAAATCCCCTGACATGCAAAGGAAGAGAAACTTTCTTTTAAAAATAACTTCTATTCAAAAAAAGTCTACATGACTAATTCTCCTAAAATAATAAAACAATCATAAGACCACATAAAAGTCATCCAAAAAGCTGGGTGAAGGGGAGATCAAAGATGCTTATGTAAGGACAAGATAGAAGCCAAGCTTCAGAATTCAAAGCTTTTGTGAGCTCTAATCATTTTGCTGGCATTCATAAAATCTTAAACATTTTCTTTCTACTTTTTGATGTATAATATTCAATCAATTGTAATGGAATATAAGTGGATAGTGCTTGTAATGTCCCTGTGCATGAAAATGAAAACTATGGCAAACGTGCCGCACTGCCGCCCAGAGGGGAAAGTCGGCCTTTTCCTGCATGTCCCGATGCTGTCATAAAAGAGCAGACATGTGACGGGTGCCATTTGTATCTCATTCCTACCAAGTTAATTGAAATAAAAGAACCTTGTTTCTCTTTTCAACTCTAAAGTCAAAGGCAATGGCTTAGATACACTGCTGGGATGCATATGTATATCCTCTTTCATTGGAATTCCAAATTCCATTAAAATATATAGAATATATAATTTATGGGTAATAGATAGGAGGGACAAGAATCCCTGCTGTGACTTCCTGGGGAGGACCATTTTTCCAGTTTACTGGGATTTCTGAATTGCAGGTGGGGCTAAAGCTTCATTAGTGACCTACTTCTTATGCTACTGCACACCAGCCCAGAGAATTGGCATTAAAACTCCATGTGATTAAAAAATTCATAAGTCTTTTAAAATTATGCATTTTGACAGATAAAAAGAACACAAAAAATATTCACAAACTACTTAGCTAGTGAATGGTGAGCTTTAAAAAAATGAAAAGAAAATCAAAGCATGTTTTTCAAGGGTTAGTTGTACACAACCACTCTCTCAGTTTTTCTGGTGCATATTTATAAGATTAAATAGATAAAAGAGTAACCCATGTGTGGTGGTCTTCAAACAGTTAAATAACAAGCTCCTGTTGAGAAAAAATTTTGTTGCAGCAAAAGAGCTTTTAATTCCAAATTCTATAAATGGGTGGAGGGAGCTTTTGATGATAAGAAAATGGGATAAGACAGAAGAAAGAACATTTGAGTGATAGCAGAATGTAGACAAAGTAGCATTCAGCCTAGAAGGTATTCATTTTGTACCCTTCAATGCAAGGAAAACCATAACAACACCTGCTATTGAAGCCCCAGAAAATTTTCACAAAGAACATTAGGTTTTTATAGAGAACAAAGAGAGTCACATCTCCTAAATTTCCTTCTTGGAAACATTTATGTAACAGCAATTGGGGATAGGTCTCAAAATACTTTCTAAGTTCTTAATAGTTTATGAACAAAGCATCTGCATTTATATTACTGAGCACTAAATCATTACTGAGAGCATCCTGTAGAGAATATATCCTCTTTGTCACAAAGAAATGATTGGTTCATGATGTGCCACAATGGGAGTAAGAACTAGAACATTTAAATAAGAGAACGGACAAATCAAGAACAGTAACTGAAGAGCAAAGCTGTGATCCAGTTGGTTAGGGTAATTATGGAGGGTGGTAATTGCTATTGCTTATAACTGGAGCATCCCCAAAGGCCCATGTTTTGAAGACCTGTTTGACAGCTTGAGGCTCTATTGAGAGGTGATGCAGCCATTAAGGAGGTTGAGCCTTGTGGAAGCAAGTTAGATCATTGAGGGTGTGCTCTTTGAAGAGGATATTCGGACCCTGGACCCTTCTTTTCTCTCTTCCTTTCACTTCGTGTCTGACATGAGGTGAGCAGACTTCTCAGTCATGTGCTCCTACCATGATATACTTTGCCACAACAGGCTCAAAACATCTGGGCCAAGCAACCATAACTGCAACCTCTGAAACTGTAAGTCATAATAAATCTTTTCTTCTTTTAAGTAAATTTATTTCAGATATTTATTACACTTATACAGAAAGCTGACTAACACAGTAATTAACACTAGAAGGAACAGTAGATTCTCTGCATATCTTTTATCATTTCATGTCTATCTGTGGTGTTCTATAGTGGGTATTCAGTCCGTTTTGATTGATTCCTTTTTTAAAGCTCCAACTGAAAAAAAATTCATCAAGATTTATTAAAGAAAGGCGTTGTTTACTAAAAGGCATAGATCTGGTCACCATTGTTATTTTCATCATAGTATCCTGAGTGAAAAATCATATAAGCTTATCCATCAATAAGAGAATTATTGATTGAATTATTGTCTAGACAGGCTCTTATTTCTTGAGTGACTTTGCTCCAAAGGAAAGCATTCTGGGAAACGTAGGAGGTCACAGAGTCCTTCATCATAAAGGCAGTGTATTACAGGGAAAATTACTCTTAAATCTAGAGCATAGTCATGATGACTCAGTTTAGCCACTCACTGGCCAACTATATTACTGTGAGACAGTCACTTGTAATCTGATACTTTTCTAATCTGTAGGAAGAAAAGATAATTAATTATTTTGTCTTGGGTATTATCAATATCAATTAAAATGACTCATATAGAATAGTGCGTTACAGTTTACAAAGTACTTTCAACTACTTTATCCCACTTAAATTTCATAACAGATTTTATTATGTCCATTTTTCAGATGAGAAAATAAAATCAACATTCATGTAATATGATAAGAAAAAGGAACTATTGAGACTAAAATTCTGATTTTTGTATAATCCACATTATTATCTGCTATGCCAAATTATTTTCTCATAAAAATTTTGGTTTCATTCTGCTTTAAAGAGTCAACAGGGATGCTAGTCACTACACATCTATGTGAGAAAATCCAGCATTATGAACACCTCTTTTTGAGGAAGCCATACTATATTTCAATACTTTCGTTTTTAGAAAGGTCTTTATCTAAAATCTACCCTTCATAACTTCCCTTTTTTATTTTAGTATTTCTGTCCTTTAAGAATGTACAAAGTCAGTGAAATTCTGATTCAACGGGATACTTTTCAGTTTCTCTATAGTCTCGTCTGTTTTCTGGAAATTCTTTCTTTTTTTATTGATTTTTTAAAAAAATAAATGACAGCAGAATGCATTACAATTCTTATTACATATATACAGCACAATTTTCCATATCTCTGGCTGTATATGAAGTATGTTGACACCAATTTGTGTCTTCATACATGTACTTTGAATAGTGATGTCTATCACATTCCACCATCCTTGCTAACCCCCAACCCCTCCCTTTCCCTCCCACCCTTTGCTCTATCTAGAATTCATCTATTCCTCCCATGCTCCCCCTCCCTACACCACCATGAATCAGCCTCCTTATATCAGAGAAAACATTCGGCATTTATTGTTTTGGGATTGGCTAACTTCACTTAGCATTATCTTCTCCTATGCCATCCGTTTACCTGCAAATGCCATGATTTTGTTCTCTTTTTTATTAGAGATTTTATATTAAAGGAGACAGGTGACCAGTTATTTAAACTGTAACTAGAAGGACAATTCTGCTTACATATAAAGCAGAAGCCGTAAGAAATTCCTACAAAATACTTTGGGATTGTAGTATGAAAGATTTAGGATATCACACGAAGAGATTAGTATACTAGCCCCTAGATAATGATGGCCAGCAAAATTTTCTAAGCAGAGAAATATCAACAGTTTAGAAGACCCTGGAAGCTAGAAAACCCATAATAAGTATTCTCCAGTTTTGCTGAAGAAAGAAGATAATGAGTTCCTGAACAAGAACATTGGTGTTCTAAAGTGGGGAGCTGAGGTGAAAGCAACTGAAATAACAAAGAGGGGGATAAGCACATCTAAGGTGCAGAATGAGTCTTCTGAGAAGATTCAGAACTTGGACAAAATAATAGAAGGACTTCATCAGTCCATTCATGTATTCATTTGACAGATATTTGTTTAATGTCTATTATCAGTACAGTTCCAGTCCTTATGTGGCTTGTGGCATAGTGGGGAGACAACATAATTTAAACAGAATAAAAATAAAACAGGATAAATTATAATCAGGGCCAGCTTCACAAGTACTTGGCCTGTACAGTCACACAGGAATGTACGCTCAGAACAGTAAGGGATTTTGAGTTCAATATCCTGAGGAGATCATTTTAAAATATTTAATGATTTTATCTTAAATCTGTTTCATAATTAAAGTCCAATGGGACAATGGAGTTTGTGTCAAGGGCTTAGAATCTTAATTCTCATGCAATCCAACTTTCACTGCCCCCCTGCCTCTACAGGAGGGTTCCCATCTGCCTGCTCTCTGTGCCCTAGGGCCTTGGTTTCTCATTCCTGTCTCACATGCTGTCATCTTCTAGCTAGTAGCAATCAGATCTCACTGAATGGAGGCCTTTGCTCCACCATGGCCTCCAAGGGGCACCTGTGCAAGAGCACAGGGCAAGTAGGGTAGGTGCCCCTGATGGTACCTTGCTGTACACCTTGGGTTAGAAGTGGAAGCACTGAGAATCCCTGCCTCAACATGGCAGATTTAGAAGGAAACGTGGTGGTTGCTCACATACACATTTTCAAACATATATCAGAATGGAGGTTATAATTCCTTGAGGTTTGCCTATCTAGACTGTGTTCAAGTAGCAGCCAATGAGAAGATTGGTTTACCCCACTACAGCCGGGGTCATGCATTTTTTATTTTACACTTGTATCTGGAATTGATTTGGCAGGTCCTAGTTATAAAATAGCTGAAGTTGTGGATGCTATGTAATCACACCCGTGTGGCGGCCTGGTAGGTTCCCTAGGCATTTAATCTGAGTATGTGACTAAGGATAGATAAGAATTACCCATGAAAAAAAGGAAGGAGAAAAAAATTCCAGAAAGAGGAAATAACATGTGAAACCCCAGGGTCAAATCAGCACAAAGAATTTGAGTGTGATATGAGCAGAGAGCATGAGAGAAAAATGGAGGGCAAAGGGCAAGTCATTGTTGGAGAGAATTCCACAGCTTGGGAAGCAGCCTGAGTAGTAACACAAATAAAAGGATGTTTTCCCATTGTTTGCAACTATTAAGATCCATATACCTGTAGAGTCCATTTTTTACCTTTAAGTAAAGGATGTTATGGTATTTGCTGTAAAATATCATTATGTTACAAAGTCCTGGATGATCCTTATCACCCGTGAACATGATGAGCAGGAGCCCTTCTTCCTCAGATCTGTGCAGGCTGAATCTTCTGAAGGAAAGGACTCATCATGGAGCAAAATGATCACAAGGCTGTCTCATGTTTCATTGCCAACATCTACTGAGAGAGATACTGTAGTTATTTCAAACAAACTCTCCCTGGGAGTCAGTGCTATGCAAAAACTAAGTGAATGGACCCTAAGAGGATACCAAAAAGTCTCTCAGAGCTGCAGTAAAGCACAGTTTTTAGAATTGGCATGAAGTTTCTTTTTTCCCTTTAGTAAAGATTTTTTTTTTTTACCACATTGACATTTAGTTTATTAGAGCTAAGTTTACAAGACCAGTTTCTGAAGAGTCTTTACCTAAATCAGTTGCTACTTTGTACAGATAAAATGAAAAATGCGGAAGAAATATGGTTTCCCTTCCAAAGCTTATACAATATAAAATCACATCAAATTTTGCCATCAGGAAGCAACATATTTTACCACAGACTTTCAAGAAAATTGGTATGCCCAGCAGTAGGCTTGATCTAGACTTAAAGCTATAGTTTCTTTATCCAGACTCCTAATTTATCTTATCCTTCTTTATTTCTTTTGGTGAGAAATGTGGGAAAGAATATTCTTACATACAGACTCTTAAGTGTATAATTAAAAATAATTAGTGAAGTTTTTATGAATAAATGCAAGCAAGACATATAAAGAGACTACTTACAGAGTTGTATTCAAAAAGTGAGATAGAAAGGGTGAAACAGACTCTCTTTCTTACCAGTTTTCACATGCACCAGACAAGGTGGATATGGGTATTCCAACATAATACTCACACCATCCCAGTGAGCTAGGTGTGATATTCCCTAATTCTTACTTAAAAGAAACTGAGCAAGGAAAGTTCCAAGGAACTTGCCTAATTTCATATAATGGATACTGATAATGGATAATTGAGTCTTAAACTCAAGTGTATTCTATCACAATTTTTTCTCTCTTTTTCTGTCTCATGTTAATAGTTAAAACTAAAGTGAAGTAGAATTCTGTGATTGAGGTGTAATTTGCGAGTATGAAATCATGTCCTTTATTTAGTCTAAGTCAATGAGGGAGATTTTGTCTTGTTATAATAATACTTTTCTGGATAATATTTTACTAACCTTATTAATATCTTTAAGTTTGGTTAACTAATTTTATGCCAGTCATATCCAGCATGCAGAGGTCTGGCAAAGATCACATGTTTTAGTCGGTTTTATTGTTTATGTGGCCAAAAGACCTGACGTGAACAATATAGAGCAGGAAAAGTTAATTTGGGCTCATCTTTATCAAGAGATTAGAACCATTTTCATTTACTGAATAATAACTGTCACATCAGGTTTTATATTCATGATTATTTCTTAAAGAAAGCAATAATGCATTTTAAAAAGAATTCAGCCCTGCTATCTGGGGGAAAGGAGAAAAGAGGTAGAACTTAGAAAAGAGAATTAGAAAAGTGAGCACACAAGTTCAAGGTGTAAGTATATGGATAAAAAGATAAAGGTATGATATTCCCTGTAGAATTAACTATTTCAAAAATAGTGAAATGTCAATAGCAACAGTACCAAAGGCATAGCCTATATGCTTGAAAGTGCCAAATCAGGAATTTGCCCCATGAATTCCAAACCCAAATTTCCCTTCTCCAACCAAGCAACCACCACAAGGTGCGTGAGATGCCAAAAGATAGAGAAGAAATCAGCACAGAGTCTGCAGCTCAACAAATGCAACAAGTATTTTATGACTTTTTACTACTTGCTGGATTCTGGTGACAAAGAGAGGCAATAGGAGGAAAATCACAGTAGGAAAATGGACCTGGGAGTTGAAAAGGAGCTTCCTGGGATCAAGCAAAAAAAAAAAAAAAATATATATATATATATATATATATATATGTATATATATATATATATATATATATTTTTTTTTTTTCATGTTATTTGTGTTTCATGTTCCTACTTTAAGCCATAGACAGATTTCTTGGTGCCCAGAATGTCACAGATATGGTATAAATTCTGTTAATCCACAAACAAAATGAATGGAGGAAGACCAAGATTCATTTTAGAAAAAGGAACAAGAAAGGAATTTACTTTTACATAGGTGGGAAGGTGACTCAGGGCTCTTTCCACTGGCCCAAATGGAAAACAAACTCAACAAGGGAGGATTATCAATTCCACAAATGTAAATATTTAAAGATATGTGAGATTTGAGGTGGAAGATATATGATTGCATGTGTGATTTCCTCAGTGAGAGGAAATATCAGATTTATGAACATACTGCACTCTGTCCCCATCCATGAGAGAAATTTGCAAAAGAAATATTATCTTGGGTTATGACTTATCTCCTACATATAATAAAAATGGTTGGAAGGAGTATTTGACGGTATAACTACAAAAGGTAGAAGGGAATTTTGTTTGTTTTTCTTGGGGTAGGGTAAGGGTGAAAAGTAATATGTGGATATAGTTGACTGAGCCAAATTCAAGAACTTAGGCTGTATGATATGAGTGACTTAGTAGACAGACTCTCTCTAGGCCTCAGCATCCACATCTGAAAAAACTAGAGGATCAAATCAGATGACCTCTAAGGTTACTTTCACTTTAAATAAACTGAATAGAAGTCTACAATGTACTTAAATGAAAAAGAATTGGACCCATCAGGAGGACAAGGTTTATATGAAAGATTTATTAACATAGTTAACATCAGTTAAAAACACTTATTATTGTGCTATATAAAGAAAAAGATCCTGATTTTTTAAAATAAGACTGGAATAATGACTGAAATTAATTTTCACAAATGTTGAAAATGTGGCATATGAGTATGGAAGGCAAGTAAATTGCTGTTATAATAGAGATGATGTAGATTATAGCATAAGAATGATAAAAAGGAGAGAATATTTTTTGTCTTTTTGAGATGTCAAAGCTTATCTGAATGTTTTAAAAAATGAAATAAACTTGCAAGTCAAAGAGTCAATTTACCTCTCTGGTAGAAATTATTAATTGCACAATCCAATACCTATGATTTCCTTCATTTTTTTTCCCCTTTGGGTACTGGGGATTGAACTCAGGGATACTGGACTACTAAGCCACATCCCCAGCCCTATTTTGTATTTTATTTAGAGATAGGGTCTCACAGAGTTGCTTAGGGCCTCGATAAATTGCTGAAGCTGGCTCTGAACTCAAGATCCTCCTGCCTCAGCCTCCTGGGCTGCTGGGATTACAGGCATATGCTGCTGCACCTGAACTATAATCTCCTTCTTGATTAACCAAATCCCAACTGCATACAGTTAGCAAATAAAATATTACACTTCCCATCATCCATTGGGGCAAAATGATACGGCTAAATCCTGAACAAAGAGATGTAAATTTACTACTTTGTGACAATCCTTTTGGAAGGATGCTCAAAGGAAGACAACTAATTCAATGAAAACTTTTTTTTAAATCTATCCCTACCTATTCCTACCACCATGGAAGTGATGGCTAGAGCCATAGCAGCTATTTTAGCTTATGGATTAACTCAAAGAAGGAAGCTTCATTGTGAAAATGGGTTAGCAGAAAGAAAATAGCCTGTATTCCTGCTAACATCCTGGTACCGCCTTGAATGATTAATATTCAAACTTCTCTTTCACATGAAAGAGGAATAAACTTCTGTCTTGATAAAACCAATGTCATTTCCATTTTTGTTTCTTATTCGGGTTATGTTCAAAGCCTAATCCAAATGATTTTGTTCTGGGAAGTGAGGTGATTCAAGTAATAAGAAGTAAATGTGGAATTAGAGCTAGGCATGTATATAACAATGATTCAACCAATAAAAGCTGAAAATATCATGAACCTTTTTTACATCCACAAAATGTTTAGTTAAATCTTCACCTGCTATATGTTGGAAGGCCAATCATATGCTGACAAAACTTATATATTATATACTAGTATTGGGACAAATGGTAAATATGCAGTATGATAAATTCAGTTGTCAGGACAATCCTTAAAGGAAAAAAAAAAGATTAATTCGAGGTAGAACTAGTGGGCTAGTCTGCGTTGAAATGAGAAGACATGTGTCTTGGGTAAGGGAGGCACTTTTTGCCTTTAACCTGCAATCTCACTCAACTGAGAGTCTAGTAATTTGAAAACTTTCAGGGTTGAAAGGCCAACTCAACTGCTTATTCCTTAAATTGAAACAGTTAAAAGAAATATCCAAAAATTCTAGTCTTAGCAATAAATATGACTGGTGCCATACCATACAAAAGTTGTTAGCCTGTTGGCAAAGATAGTACCTTACTTCAGATGTCTTCCACGCAGCAGACGGCAAGCTGAAAATTATTTGGATGGGCAGAGCACAGAGGTCTATAAATAAAAGAGCAGAGTCCTCAAGCTTAAAATTTCATTTATTCAAGATTTTTGGCTCTGTTTACTCACATTTGGAAATGACCAAAGAGCAGTTATGATGAAAAGCAACCACATTTTTGGGGTAAAGGACTGTTCAAAACTAATCCACTGAATCATGAACCCATACTCCCAGGAAGTGGTTTGCAACATATTGTGTGAATTTTAGGAAAGACATGCACCTCAGAGCTCACCCACCCTGGATGTGGCCAGAGAATAAGAGGAAAGGAAAATCCTTCCCAAGGGCAAAAACTAAGGCAAGTGGACTCCTTACTGAAGAGCAGAATCTGGGATTGCCAGGGGGATAAACTATGACTCTACAGCTAAGGACAGCAGGCCCTCACCATTTCTATTAAATAGGCTATGCAAAAAAAGACTAACTTTTCAAAAGAATACATTAAATGAAGAATACAGGATGAGGTCCTTAAAAGAGAAGTCAGGAAAGCATTACATAGAATAATTGCAAAGGCCTTCTCTCCTAACACGGAAATTGATGGATTTGAGAATAAGGATATTAAAAAAGATCTTTAAGAGTCTGCAGGAAATAGAAGAGCTAGGACAAAGCATGGATGTCATGTAGAATTTTTTATGACAAACTGCTGACCTGAGCCAATAATTCTTGGACTGGGGAAGGAATCGTTGCCCTATAAGAAAGGTGGGTGGGGATGGAAAAGGAAAACTGCAGCATCTAGTTTCTTAATAGATTCCAGTGCACACTGGAAGAACACAAAAAGAACTACCATAAGTATATTTTTTTAATAAAGAGTGCTTTATTAATAATAAAAAAGAGGCAGAAAGAAAGATTAAATCACAAATGGAATAATAGTGTGGTTGGTCATCTATGTATAGGAATCAAAGGAAGAACTGGTCAGAAAGGCAAAAGATATTATAGAATTACAGGATTGGAAGCTAAGTGGGAAAAGCAACCCAATGGATGAACATAGAGTTTATACAGAGTGCAATTATTAGAGAGGTGCCAATAACTTGGGGGATATAATTTATATATGAATGTATCTTACAAATACTTTGGGGAATCTGAAAAACATTTAAAGAATAAATAAGATTATGTATTAGAAAAGGTTTCTTAAAAGTATCTAACTTTCTACAAATAAAATGAATGGTTACAATGTTAAGAGTTGCTCCTTAAGGGTGAATTACAGACCTATGTTTAATTCGACTCAGCAAATCTCCATTTAAACATTAAAAAATGCTAAGCAAATGTTAGATTCTAGGGAGACACATCAGTAATGATCATAGACATATACATTCACTATTTCAAGCAGGATAATGGGTTTTAAAGAGAATACATAAAGTTCTCCAAATTGTTAACATTGCTTCCATTATTATGTATCTAATGAACTTTCCTGAAACATGTATACATTGAAGTGTAGGGGTGTGTGTGTGTGTGTGTGTGTGTGTGTAATTCTATATAATTTAGGATATGTCATGTACTCTGTTTATGACTTTGTTATTTCCTCTTAACATAGAAATTTAAAGATTACCCTGTATTAGAATATAGAGAGATTACATTATTTTTTATATCATGTTGCATTACAAAATTATACCATAATGTGTTGAATCACTGTTCTTCAATAAACATTTATGCAGTCCCCAATACTTCTTTATTATATACAATGCTTATATATAACGTGCTTTGTGCATGGGCAATTACTAGAAGTGAAATTTCTGATGAACAACATGAGAAGTTTTAACTTTGATAGATATGGCCAAATAACCTTTAATGTGACACCTCTGCTTGTTTTCCCACACCACACCAATGATTTTGTCTGCACACTTCCTGTCGATACTGTTTACTATCAAATCTTTTGATCCTTGCAAATAAAAAAGCTAAAAAAGCTATCTCATTGTAATATGAATTACACTGGTTTTATTTTTGTTTCTGTTTCTGTTTCTATTTTGCCTATTTTTATTAAAAAAATAGTAAGCTAGAAGCAATAATCCCATTTTCATATACCTTGATATTTTTATTGTTTTTCTTCTTTTCATTTATTATTTTTCTTTTGACTTTATTTATTTTTAAAGATTATGTTAACATTTTTAGAAATTTTGAATTTAGAATTTTTGCACATTTACACACAAATGAAAGAAACAATACAGATAGACCATATGCTTTCACCTGGTTTCCCTCACTGGTCACATTTTACATAACTATGAAATATCACAACTAGGAATTTGACATTGATATAATTTATCCACTTCATTTAGATGTCACTGGTTTTCTGTTCACTCATTTGTGAATATATATGTCTATCACAAGTGCAGGTTCTTGTGAGCATCAGTGCAGTCAAGATATAGAACTGTTTCATCATAAGGATACTCATATGCTGCTCTTTTCTATCAAAAATCCCTCCTTTCCTCTTCCTTCCCTTGAAAACCACAAATCTATATTTCATCTTTATAACTTTGTTGTTTCAAAATGTTATCTAAATGAAACCACACACTATGACATTTTTATTCCCCAGAATAATTCTCTTGGGATCCTTTCAAGTTACCACTTATATCAATAGTGTGTTTCTTCACAGTAATAATCCAAGGCATGGATATGTGACAGTATGTTTATCCACTCACCCACAGAAGGACATAGGACATTTGGGTTATTTCCAATTTGAAGTAATAACAAATAAAGTTCATATGAGTAATTAATTGTGTCCAAATTTTTGCATGAACATAAATCTCCATTTCTCTATGGTAGATGCTCAAAAGTGAAAATGACTTAGTAAAAATGATAAGCACTTAGTAAACTCCATAAGAAACAACCATATACTTTTCCAGAGTGACTATATAATTTTATAGTGTGTGAGTGATCGAGCTTCATGACATACTCACTAGTTTTGGTGTCATTACGATTTTTATATAAGTCATGCTGATATATTTAAAGTGATATTTCATTGTGGTTTCAATTTCCTAAAAGACAGATGATGTTGAGCATCCTTTCATGAACACACTGACATCTCTATATCCTCTTCAATGAAATTCTCTTCATACCTTTTTGTCATTTTGTAATTGTTTCTAATTTGTTTTATTTACTATTGTGTTTTCAGAGTTCTTTATGTATTCTATATACTTATCCTTTGTTGGACATCTTGTTAACATGTATTGCTTTCAGATTTATTGAGGTATGGTTGACAAATAAAAATTATATATATTGAAGATGTGCAATATGAAGTTTTGATATATGTGTGGACTTTGATACATGATTGCTATTATGCTAACTAACATATCCATCACCTCACTTAGTTGCTTTTTTTGTTGTAAAAACTAAAATCTATTCTCTTCAAAAATTTCAAGTATATAAAACAGTACTATTTTTAACTATAGTCACTATCATACACAATATTTCCAGAACTTATTCACATGCATAGCTAAAAATCTGTATCATTTCCCCCATGTCTCCCCATTTTCCCCTTCACCAGCTTCTGGAAACTATCACTCTATTCTCTGATTTCATGAGTTTAACATTTTTAGATTCTATACACATATGAGAGCATGCAGTTTGTCTTTCTGTGCCTGGTGTATTTCACTAAGTTTAATTTTCTTTGAAGTCGTCAAGATTATCACAAATTACAAGGTTTTCTTTATTTAAAGACTGGATATTATCTTATTATATATGCATATCTAGATAGAGACTTATAGGTATGTAGATATAGATGTACATGCCTCATTTTCTTGGTCCTTTGGCACATGTTGATTCCATATCTTGGCTATTATGAAAACTGCTGTGATGAACATGGCACAGTTGATATCTCCTTGAGATATTGGAAACTACATCAAACTAAAAATCTTCCACATAGTAAAGGAAACGATCAATGGAATATAGACATGACCTAAGGAATGGGATAAAATAATTGCAAACCATACATCTGATAAGGTGTTTATATAAAAAAAAAAAACACATGAGGAATCTAGGCTGGTTCCATAGTTTAGCTATTGTGAATGGAGGTGCTATAAACATTGATGTGGCTGCGTCATTGTACTATGCTGAATTTAAGTCCTTTGGGTATAAGCTGAGGAATGGGATGACTGTTTCAAATGGTGGTTCCATTCCAAGTTTTCTGAGGAATCTCCATACTGCTTTCCAGAGTGGTTGCACCAATTTGCAGTCCCACCAGCAATGTATGAGCATACCATTTTCCTTGCGTCCTCTCTATTGTTTATTGTTACTTGTATTCTTGATAATTGCCATTCTGACAAGAGTAAGATGAAATCTCAGTGTAGTTTTAATTTGCATTTTTCTTAATTACTAGAGATGTTGAACAAAAAATGAATTAATTTTTGCATATTGATCTTGTATTAACAAGATACTTTGCTAAACTCACTTGTAAGTTCTATGGTTTTTTAAAAAATTATTATTATAATTTTCCTCATAGATAATCAGCAAAGAAAAACAGTTTTCTTTCTTCTCTGTATCCCTTTTATTTTCATTCTGACCTTGCACTAGTTGGAACTTCTAGTACTATGATAAATAAGAATGGTGAAATGGGAGTGAATACATTCTTTTATTCCCAGTCTTTTCAGGGAACCCATTCAGTTTCTCATCATTATTTACCATTATCAGACATAAGGGGTTTTTTTTTATATAAATGTTCTTTATCAAGTTGAAGTAGTCCAACTCTATTAAGTTTTTGAGAGTTTTGAGAATGAATGGATGTGAGATTTTTTTTTCAAAAGTTTTTCCTGCATAAGTTGTTATGATCACATGGTTTTGAATAGTTGAATATAATAACCTGTTATTTCTGTTCTGGGTTTTGTGTTTGTCTCAAACTTAATGTTTCATTTGTTAAGATGATGCTGACTTGTGTTTGTGTGTACATGTGTGGTTGTTCAACAAATTTCTATTCAACTACACAAGTTTTATTACATCTTTTGTAAATTAGACTTTTTAAGTACAAAGTGAGTTTTATTGCATTTGTTTTCAGAATCTATAGATGTAACCAGTTTTTTTTTTCTTTTTTATCCAAAATGAGATTTAAAATTTCTCATTATTGAGCCATTCTTGCATGCATGGTGTTACATGAGCTTAAAGATTTGTGATATGGCTTTTAAGGTTTTTGCAGTGCCATTCCTCTTTCCTGTTTGTTAGTAGGCTGTGTGTATACATGTGTGAGCGTTGTCTGTCAGGTCTGAGATCAAGGTGAAAGGGTTTGGTGGAATCACAGCAGATATTCCTCTTCCTCTCACTTTCCCTCTTGTTCCTGTGTGTTCTCCCCACTTTCCCTTCTCTCCTAACAGCTTTGCCTCTGCCTGGATGCTTGTACAGAATTTATCTGGGAAGTTGTCTAGTTTGGTGTTCTTTTTAGGCATAGTGCCACGACAACTGTCTCTCTCTCATTGGAAGCAGTATTTTTAGAGTTTCTAAATCTTCTGTCATCAGGTGTGTTAATTTACCTTATCCCAGTGGAGCATTCATTTCATTTGAGTTTTCAAAATTATTTATGTGGTGTTTAGAAACTTATTACCGTGTAACTCTGCAAATGTGGTTACTTACCTCTTTTCAGTTTGAATTTTGAGTCACCTCACTTTCTTCTTTTTGTTTATAATCAACTTACTAATAGATAACTATTTTTTTGTAATTCAGTTTTTCATCTCAAAGAAACAGTTCACTGTCTTATATATTATTTTGTTATATTTCTATTGTAAATATTAGTTTGTTATATTTCTAGTTTATTGTCTTAGACTTACTTTAATTTATGTTTTTCTGATTTATTTTATGCTTTTATTGGAAATTACCTCAGTCATTACACTAAACTTTTTAATCTTTATTTACTGCTTCAGTAACATGTTTAAAGCAATACATTTATGTTGAGCACTAGAATTATTGCATACCTTTATAATCTCTGATAGTTACAGTTTTATAATTATTATTTCTACTTATAAAATAAAATTTTATCTGTCTTCCAAATGATGTTTTATATGTATTTTAATTTCCATGTAATTTAGGGTTGGTTTCTTATAATTGGTATTGTTTTCTGATTCTATTTGTTTGTGGTTTGAGAATGTGGTATGTATAATATTTACTTGGTGAACTTTATTAAGGGTTTTCTTTGTGGAATGAAACATGGTCAATTTACAAATTTTAATGGCAAGTATAAATTTTGATTTTCATCAAGAATAATTACTTTGCTGGGTTTGGTGGTGCATGTCTGTAATCCCTGTGGCTTGGGAGGCTGAGACAGGAGAATCATGACTTCAAAGCCAGCCTCAGCAAATTAGTGGGGCCCTAAGCAATTTAGTGATAGCCTCTCCTTAAATAAAATATAAATAAAAGTCTGGGGATGTGGCTCAGTAGTGTACCAACCCTGGGTTCCATCCCTGTATCAAAAAAAAAAAGAATTATTTTAACAGTTATTTTTCTCTAGATATTACTAAATATATTTGTCTAATATAACTCTCAAGAACTGCTATGGTATTTCTGCCTACTACTTAAATTTGATGAAAATTTTGAACTTCGATGATGTGCTATTTAGTTAATGAAGATTCATAGCCATGTGGTAAGGAGGCACTTCGTTTGGCTCCACCTTCCAGATCATTCCACTCTGGCCAGTAGTCTAAAATCCCACAACATAACTGAGCTCTTGCTGTTTCCAAGAAGAGGTCACTGACTTGACACTGAAAAAAGTGCAGCTTACCTTGGATAATTCTGCATGTTCCCTGTGCACATGGAGGCACCATCCTCCTGTTGTTTTCCTCATTTGAACTAAATATAAATCTTACAACCCATCAGCAGTCTTCCAGGTTTTCACTTCTGCCTTTTTGTTTTTGTTTTAAATTTGGCTCTAAAAAACAGGATGGTTATGTCTTCACTCTGCCATTTTTAATTGGTTCCTATACTCATTAATAAATGTTTAATTTACAGCCAGAGAAAGAAAAATGAAATATCCATGCTACACCTGAAAGTAGTTTCAATTTTTTTGTTTAGTTAGACTCTGCATTTTTACGAAGTTCTGTGAACTTTTAGGAGGATATCATTGCCCTCTCCACAAACCTGAGATAGATAATGCTACAAGGGTACATAGAATCTGTTCAACAACATTCAAGTTTATTCTAAAAATTCTTAAGGCTACATATTGTTCCTTCACTGTTTTCTAAATGGTTCCTCTACTGTTTCCTCCTATGGTTATGAATAAATAACATGTTTCTGTTCAGTTTGCATTTAGAACATTTGTTATGTATTTTGTTTTCAATCATAATTCTTAGAGCCCTGAAACAAACAAATCACTTATACTGGATGGAATGATATCTGCTTGGTATTACTGCCCTAGGAAATAGTGTTCATTTTTGTGGCTTCATTTCAATGTACAGCAGAATTTGTAATACCACAATCCCCTACACAGTTCTAGTAATACTAAATGAAACAGCGTGAAACTCCTGGTTTTATCTGAACTCTCATGCCTGAAACCCATCATTTGTTGGTGTTTAGTTTGCCTGGAATATTTATTTACCTACTGCCTATTGACTAGCTTCCAAATCCTCCTGATGAGGTGATTTCAGAATAGCTATATTCCTCACCTGTAACAGGTGGTCCCCACGTGGCCGTCCATCTTCCCTTGTGGTCTCTTTTGTGAACTGTAAATCATGTCAAGAAATGACAGCCTGTTAGTCAGTGTGATCTATCATCATTGGCAGAGCCACCAGTCACAGCACCCACACACTTGATCCATCTACTTGTAAATGATAGATTTGGTCAAAAGATTGCCATTTCACATTCTGAGAAACATGAACTGATATGAATTCACAAGTGAAAGATTTTAACCTGTGATCTCATGCAGATGTCATTATGTCATCACTCCTGAAATTCTATTGCCGAAAAAAAATGTTGAAGAGATAGTTCATGTCAGGTTAAATGAAAACAGCTCACATATACTGTTTCTGAATCTCCTTCAGTCAATCCAGATCTTAATTCATTATTATTATTATTATTATTATTATAAACCAGAGAGTGGACTCAGGGGTGTTTTAGTATTGAGCCACATCCCCAGCCCCCCTCCCCTTTTAAAAAATATATTTTGAGACAGGGTCTTGTCGAGTTGCTTAGGGCGTTGCTAAATTGCTGACCCTCCCAAGTCACTAGGATTACAGGATTAACTAATTAATAACAGGATTGTGCCACCACACCCAGCTTATTAATTTATTATTCCACAAATATTTTGAACATATAGTCATGCCAAGCGCTGTACTTGGTTTTAGAGATACAAAAATTAATATTATTGATGAATTGTGGATCAAGAAAGAATCATACTCAAATAGAAAGATATAAAATGTGGATAGTTTTATTTGGAGGTATTATGCAGCATTAGGAAGAGTGCTTCATTCTGAGCTTATAAGTGAGAGGGAATAACAAGAAACATTTCTTTGGAGATGGGGCATGAGCTAAGACTTTAAGGATGAATAAGAAGTATGCTTGGTAAAAAAAAAATGGGGCAGGTAGATAGTGGGAGTAGAATGAGCAAAAGTATAGAGTCCACTTTTGGTATACATAGCTCTGCCTTTTCTGGACATTGCACATAAATGGATCATGTTATATGGTCATTTGCATCTGACTTCTTCCATTCAGCACAAGGTTTCTGAGTATATAGCTGAAGTATATATTCATAGTGGAAATTTTGGTTGTTTCCACTTTTATAATGAATAATGTTGCTATGAGCATAAATATAAAAGCTTTTATATAGACATATGTTTCATTTGTATTGGGTATATACTTGGGGATAGAATTCTTGTGTCATATAGTAAATTTATGCTTAACGGTTACAAAACTGCCATATCATTTTCCAAAGTAGCTACACCATTTCCCACCAAAGATGTCTTAGGGTTCTACTTTTTCGTGAAGAGTTTCAGTTAGAGGTATCATATGGCTAGATTTGAGATTTAAATAAATCAGCCTGGTAACTATTGGATATGAGATGAAATAACAAGGCCATTTAGAAAGTTGTTGCAGTAATCTAGGTGAGAGTTACTAAGATTTCAAACTAGACAAGTAGTAGGGACTGCAAAGGAGAAAAATGTATCTTAGAGGCAGAACAAAGTTACTGAATGAGGAAAGGTCATTTGCTTCCATCAGGTATGTAACTTTGGGAATGTGACTCACAGAGGTTTGAAGGTACAGGGGCTACCTTCCCAGTCAGCCAAATTACCTAAGAAAAACAAGTTTTGGGGATACAAACTTGTCATTCTTACTTCTGAAATGTCCAGTCTTAACAAATGCATCTGCTATGAGCATAAATATATGCTACACTTTCCAACAACACTCACACAATCACTGTGCCATTTTATACTGGCTAACCAACTGCATGGTGAGTGCAGTACTACACGTGCTATTGCCATTCTTCCTATTTTAGAGATTATGTATATTTAGTTCTAAAAATAATTGTAAGAATATTATTGTGCTATTATAAGTACATAAATACAGTGTTTATAAACTCTACCTGTTAAGATTATATTGCTTGTGTTGTGAGCACATGCAGATTTATATTATGTGACCTGAATCTGATATTCATAGCCTATTATTATTATGTTAGAATATAGTAAATTATTATTTCAGTAAAAAAATTGACAGTATCCTTAAGCCTTACCAACAGACATTTCCAGTGTTTTTTTCCAAATAGACACAAAAGATTGTTGTAATATGAGTCTAAATGAAGATGAGATGATAAGGACAATACGTGCTTGGGTTCAAAATATCTTTTGAAATGGAAAATGAGCAGTTTAGCAAAAAATATCTGCTACTTAAGACTAAGTAAAAAAAAGTTAATTCTGACATTGTACAATGACATGATTCATAAAGTATGTAACTAAGAAAACATGTGAGAACAACAAATATGGGATATTAGAAGAAGTTAGGCTGTAATTAATTGGATTATATGTTTGGCCTTGGAATAATAAACAAATTATTTGTACTACTAATCTAAATTCACATATTATAATGAATAATCAAATGAGTTCTCTGATCTTTGAAATACTTCTTTCTAACAACTTACAAATTACAGATATTTCAAAACATCCCTTCTAACTGCTACAACTGCCACTAATAGCAATCTTAAATAATCTCAAATTTTCTAAAAATTATATAACTTCCAATTATTTGACTTTATGTGAATGGGAGGGAAAAATATCAATAAAATTATATAATAAAAAAATAAATGAACAAAATAATTCACCAAAATAAACCAACACATATTAAATAGGGTGACCTCACAGTATCGTTTTCTGGAATAATGTACTTTAATAAATGTCCTAATGACCCATTCTGTTCTTGACTGCCTTACCTTTTAACAAAGCAATGTTGATATTGTTGTTGTTATTAATGAAAATAAGTGAGGATGGATTTGATAACCCTATAGTTCATACTCTGTTCTTGCATGATCTTGTCTAGTATTATGTGAGACAAGTGAAGGAAATAAAATTCTAACTTTAAATATCATTAATCTTAAGTAGTTACCTGCTTCTTTCCACTTCAAATTCAATGCAACCAATACCTCTCTTTGAAGGATAACTCACATGGAACTTACTTACAAAATGAAGTGAGCTTATAAAAGTCAATTCATTAGAGTCTTGGGGGTGGTAACTGGGCTAGTGAAAAGTGTGGGAGGTTACAATTTGGGATTAATGAATTGAAGATAAAATTATTCATTATTTTTGTTGTAACATGAATACATAGTTTGACAGCATAGAAACATTGTAAATCTTATCTATTTATTTATTGTGCTGCTGGGGATTGAACCCATGGCCTTGTGCATGCAAGGCAAATTCTCTGCTAACTGAGCTATATCCCCAGCCTTAATTTGTGTTTGTTATTAAAATAATCTGTGGCAAACAATTATCTTGTTTTTTTTTTTTTTTTTTTTTTTTTGTCTGTTTTTAGTAGAAAGAACTTAAGCAAGGGCCTCAAACGTGCTGGACAATCTCTCTCTCTTTTTTTAAATTATCTCCCCAGTCTTTTTTATTTTTTGAATTTTAACATAGAGTCTCCCTAATTTATTCAGGATAAACTAGAACTTGTGATTACCTTTCCTTAACTTCCCAAGAAGCTAGGATGGAACACATATATTTGAAATGTGAGGTGCACATCAAGGTGCATTTGGTGAAAAGAGGATCTCAATACTCCACGAATTTTTCCAAAAGAAATAAAAGCTTTAGTTATCAAAATTTTAAATATTTTTGCACATTTATGAAAATATACACAAACATACACATTTTTCTATGTGCATTTGTAGCTAAATTAGAGATTTTTGTAAGGTAAAGTTAAATTAATTATTAAAATTAATTTAGCATGGCAATATATACGTGGTCTTTTAGCTGCCCATGATCAATTAGATCTTAGAACTATTTAAACCTTTGAAAAACTTCTTTGTAAATTTACTTATCCTGTCAAAGTACTAAATATTTTGTAAATGAGCCTCACAATTCTGATCATGTTTTTTAACATTGTTGGAAGTTTGTAATTACAATGTTTAGGATCCTCATCCATTCTCAACTATTGAAGCTTTATGCAAATTACATTTACTGAACATAAGCCTAAATGCATCAAGATATTAAAATCACTTAATAAGCAAAGAAGAAATTGATCAGATGATGAAAGGAAGTGGTATGGAAAACAATTTGAATATCTGTAAAAACATTGAAATATCTAAACATTCAGTAAGAATTTTGAGATTTTTAACTTATTTTATATTTTTAACTTATTTATATTACATAAAATAAAATGAATTCTGTGATATAATAACAATGAGCTGTGCATAATGTTAGTAATAGTAAAATAATAATTTTATGTGAACTAATTTAATAAGCTCAGCAACATAACTCTAGTTATACTACTATTAATTTTTTTAATTTTAATTTTATTTTTTGGTACCAGGGATTGAACCCAAGGGTACTTAATCACTGAGCCACATAGCCAGTCCTTTTTTTTTTTTATTTTGAGGCAGGGCTTTCTAAGTTGCTTAGAGTCTTGCTAATTGCTGAGGCTGGCTTCTAACCTGTCTTTCTCCTGCCTCAGCCTCCCAAGCAGTTGGGATTCTAGGGATGTGCTACCAACTACTACTATTTTTAAATTCTACCATTTAAATTATGCAATCATCTACCTTTTCTATCAAAAGTGCCTCTGTTTGAGAAATAAATGTTACAATTACCCTACTTGATCACGTAATTATTGGCGGCAATTTTGTGCCAGTAGATCCTGAAATAATGAAATGTTCTTTTTTTCATCATAATAGGGAGAAAAAAATTGCTCTATACAATATCTTTTCAAGCACCTCTCCAGGCTCACCCTCAAAGAAATTCAATGGAAGAAATTTTATAATACCCAGCTGTCAGTCAACTTTTGTCATTTATTTTATTAAATTATCTTTCTTAACAGACTAATTAAATTATTGCCCAGTTTAGAATGCAATTTTAATAGCTTATACAACCAAAATTAATTCCCTCCAAAATGTTTTGAAAAATCTATATTTCTCACATTTGAAAATTATCTCTATAGGCTCAAGATAAGAACTTTGCCAATATTCCAGCAAGTGTGAGTCTCTTTGAAAACAGACTATGTCCTTAAAGAAGAGGGGTGCGAGGGAAAGGGAAGGGGTAAGGGATTAGCAAGGAAAGTGGAATATGATAGAGATCATTATCCAAAGTACATGTATGAAGACATGAATTGGTGTGAACATACTTTATATACAAACACAGATATGAAACATTGTTCTATATGTGTAATAAGAATTGTGATGCATTCCACGTCATGTGTTTTAAAATAAAACCAATAAAAGAAATCAAAATAAACTGGCCACAAGCTTTGCTGATATGCTTCCTGCAACTGATAACATCTTAACTGCTTAGAAGTTTCTTTGAGAAAATGAATAATAAGAACAGGAAACTGAAGACCAGATGCTGTTTTCTCTTCTAGCCTTTCTGGAATACTCTATAGACTGTTTTCAATACATAATGAATAAAGGAGGCCCTTGTTCAATTCTTTAACTTCATATCAATATTTTCTCATTATTTAAGTTTAAAAATACATACATTTTAAAATATATATATATTTTTTGTAGTTGTAGATGGACAGAAGGCCTTTATTTGATTTGTTACTTTTTATGAGGTGCTGAGGATCGAACCCAGTGCCTCAAACATGCTATGCAATTTTAGACATTAAAGTGAGGGTTTACACACTGATGTTGCAAATAAGAAATTAAATATTATCCATTCACTTATCAAGTTATTTGTCAATGTTTCAAGATTATTTGGCATATTATCAGCACAATTTTGGTAATATGACTCAGGTATGTAATTTTATCGAATATTGTGATAGTTAAAATTTTGGCATGAGGGAATTTAAAAAAACACACAAAATACATACATGGAATTAAAGTAACTTCATAAAAAGTAGTCAAAAATAGTGAACAAAGTGTTAAAAGTTATAAATAATACATCAATAGAGCAAATACAAGTGGCATAAGCATTTACACAATTATAGAATAAAATATATGCAATAAATGGATGAAAAATTAAACTCACAAATGAAGAAATGAAAATTAAATTCCAAGTGTAATAAAAAATTTTATTCTCCAAATTAGCAAGTTATTTATTCTTGTATTTCTCATCATGGACAGGAGTATAAAAAGAACATTCTTGAAACTTCTAGTGAAAAAGTAATTCTGAAAATCAATTATAAATGTGTATCAATAAAGCTTAAATCCCTATACCTCTTCTGACCCCACAGTTCTATTTATGAAAATAATCTCCAGGAAATAATCAGAAATATAGACAAAGATTTATGCTCAGTGATTTTATCATTTTCTGGTTCTAACTATAAATCCTGAAAATGATCTAAATGTACAGCAAGAGAGGAAGAGTTTAATTAATTGAGATGTACCATGAAATGTTCTAGTTTTTAAAAAGTGTTTAATAATATGAAAAAAAAATTTTGTTTTAAGTAAAAAATGAACATATCTAAAAATATATTCGTTCACTCCATCTATGTCTGGTCTAAGTATGTTCATCTATCAATGTATCTGTAATCTTAAAGTTTACAAAATTAAAAGTTGGAGTAAAATATTTGAAAATGTCAATTTTTTATTTATTTCAATAGCTCTAGACAATAAATATATATTTCTTTTGCAATTTGAGGGATATTTTATTACAAAAAGAATAGTTCAAAATGTTGTTAAAAGCAATCTTAAAATTAGATAGATTTTTGAAGGATTTAAAATTTAGAAAGTAAATTAAGGTTTTCCACAGGACAGCAACTAACTCATCAGTTTAACCCAGTCAGTACATTCAAATTAATTTTCTGCTCATCAGTTTGGTTTAATTTAAAATTATGTGGACTCTCTAGTCAGTTCAGGCTACTACAACACAAAACAATAAAGTGGGTAGTTTATAAACAACTGGAATTTGTTTCTCACAGTTCTGGAGGCTGAGAAATCCAAGAGCAAGACTGGCAGATTCAGTGTGGTGAGACCTGCTTTCAGATTCCTAGACAGCACCTTCTCACTGTGTCCTCCTGTGGTGAATAGATGCAGTAGATTCCTCAGGACCTTTTCATAAGGGAATTAATCCCCTTCATGAGAGTATTACCCTCATTGCCCAATTGTTTTTCAAAGACCCCATCTCTTGATATCATCGACTTTGGGGTTAGGATTTCAGCCTATAAAGTTGGGGGACATGAACATCCTAATCAGAATAAAACTTTCAGCTTGTTATTGTTGCTATCTAATCCAAAGTTCAGCCAAAGGAGCCATTAACCAGTTAATGTAGCTAAGGTGACTCATGTCTGAGGAAGCACTAGTGCTACAATCCCCAAAAATGTCTATGTATCCCCCCAAAATATGTTTATATGACCTATTTTTAAAAATCACTATATTTATACCGGTATTTATGGCAATATTTGCCTGACTTTTAAGCTCATTAATCTTGGCATTTTCTTATATGTCAGGCATAGTACAAAAGGTGCTTTTGGTTTTAAAAATATAATCAACAGCTTAAAATCTAAGCTTACTAAAGTACAAATAAGATATTTAGATAGCACACATACAAAAAGAAAGAAAGAAAGAACAACGAACTGGAAAAAAAGTTCAAACAACCTTTTTTTTTTATAGCAATAGACATTTGAATGATTTTTTTAAGTGAACTTTACACCTCTCATGTTCAAGAAAGCAAGTACAAAATAATGGGTTAGATGACACTTTACCTGGAACTAAAATCTGCTTTGGCACTTATTAATTGTAGTGTCAGGGTAAGTTACTTAATTTTCCTGTTCTTTAGTTTCCTCATCGGTCACCTGGGAAAAATCACTGTAATCACATTAAGTGATTGTCTTGAAGATTCAATGAATCTTCATTAAAAAGTACCTCAGACATAATAGGAGCTTAATTAATGCTAACACAAATTATTATATTCTCAATGTACATGCATTCCTTTCATATCAGATTTTCTTGGGTAAAGATTCTATACTAACTGAAATTTTCATTTATTCAGAAAGCATTTATTGAACACTATGATATTTAAAATTTTGAAGGCAGATGGTCTCAGTGCTGGGAAAACAAATGAAACTTAAATGCAAAGTTTCATAATAGGGAACGGGATTGCATAACAAATCAATAAACCTAAAGCTATGGAAATACACAGATGTACTGGCTGCAGCAGGAGCACAGAGACAGACATGAGCTGGTAGGAGGTTGGGATAATAGGGTTAGACTCCGGAAAGATCACTCATATGCTGGAGATTAAAAAAATGCACAGGATTGTCTTGGAAAGGAAAATGAAAAAAAATAGCTACAGAAAGAATATAATCTAGAAAGCCACGATATATGAGAGAAGCTGTAATACATGTGATGAAGTGGAAGAAAACTGATTTTGGCTAAAATGGAAGGTACTAGGTGGGTGGGGGAACTGTGAGAATTGTGGCTTTATACATGTATATAGCCAAGAAGTCAACACATGAACAGCAGTTAAGTTAGGTGACAATATAATTTATCATTCCAACCAAAATAACCTTGAAAAAAAGGGATAATAATATTTTACCCACAACATGGTCATAAACCAAGAATAGTTTTAGTTATTTCAGATGAAGAGTGCTTCTAGGCCAAGGTTTCTTTTAACCATATTCTTGGCAGCCATTAAACTTTGCATGGGCTTTATGTATGTGTTGGTGGTGGGGCTAAGTTTTTTACAGGAAGGGGGCCTCCAGTAGACCAGCAAAACCATCCAGCATTCATCTTTTAATTCTCATCTTTCTTTCTTTAAAATCTACTTTCATTTTCTATCTTTAATGACTTTTTCCCAAATTCCTCTATGTATTTCTCTTATTTTAATATGACGTGTAGTAGTTGTTGTTGTTATTTTTTTTTTGTTATTTTCTTCTCCATGTATAGTGAGATAAAAAAGAATATAACCCTCCCTCTAGCTGCAACTCCCATTTACTTTAATGATTTCCAAATTTTTGTTTTAGTACTGAGCACCTTATCCTTAATTTCCTAATCTACATTTCAGCTATCTCTAGACATCAGAACTTGGATTTCCTACAAGCGTCTCAGACTCACTATATTTCGAATATAACTCATTTTATCTCCATGTAATTCTGTTCTTTTCCCCATGTTTACTATTACAGTGAAAGTGATAACTGTCAATCTTGCTTGCATCTGAAGACTGAGAATGTTCCTAGGCTCTTTATCCTCACTTACCAGCTCATAAGATATTAACCACCTCCTAAATGCTATTAATTTTATCAAATACAGAGTTCCTGAATTATTCTAACTTGATTAGAGTGACTCTGCATCCTAGTTTACCCATAATCATCTCTTTGATTTAAATAATTATTCCAGTTTGGATTAGTACATTTCCATGAGTCAGAAAGCAAAAATACTGCCACACTTCCACAAGGAGAGTGAATTCCAGCTACTCTAAGCTATTTGCAGTGACTTGAGTACCTTCTTTACGATTCAGATCAAGTGTCTCCTCTGTGGAACTTCTGTGCTTTAACCCACTCAAAATCCACTACCATCAGTTTTCAGACAGTTAAGGCATCCCTTGACGTATGGCCTGGCACATCTCTAGGTAGCACTTATGACTGTATATTATCGCTATTCAGCTACTTGTCTGCCAATTGTCATCTCCATGTGGTAGCCACAGTGGACAAGATTATATTGCAATCCTTTTCTTATATATTAAGCATCCATCATAGTGCTATGCAAGGGATAATAACAAAATATCTGGGTGTTTTTTTAATAACCTCTTCTACTGTACTGATAAATGCTGACTAAATATTATAACAATGCAGCTTAGCACATCTGCATAGCCAACTATTCTTTCCCTTTGCTGTTTATTTCTTCCTAGTTTATTTCCATTTTCATTCTTTGCCTAAATACAAAACAATTGAGTAAAAGAATTATGTATATTGCAAATGATTTTATTATCATTGAATCTTCCTCTGTTCCTCTTCTGTGCTTTGATTATCAGATATATTTCTGGATAAGTTGTCTTTGGAGCTAAATAATCTGTCTCTGAGCACTTTGCCTGTGCCTAGTAACTCTAATTTTTTTCACAAGTTAATGTCATATACTTAATGTTGGACACAATAAGAAAATTTAAACTCCACTGTAGGCCTTCCAATATGCTATAGTTTGGATCTTCAATGTCCTTCCAATGCCCATGCATCAAAAAGCTCCCAATTTGGAGCTTGGTAGGTGGTGAAAACATTAAGAGGTAAGGTCTGGTGTGAGGTCATGTGGTCACCATGGCATACCCTTAGAGAGGATAGTAAGACCTCAAATGTTTTCACTTTTTGTCTTTTCACATCCTGACCATGAGGTGAATGATTTTGCTCCACTGTTTTGGTCTTCATGTGCTGCCTTTACCACAAAACCAAAAACAATGGGGCCAACCAATTATTGGCTATATTCTTCACAATTATGTACCAAAATAAATCAATTTGCTTTTTAAGTTCATCGTCTCAGGTGTTTGGTACAGTAACGGAAAGCTGACTAGCATACAATATGACTAAACAAGATATATGCCACTAATATATTGTGGGATTAGGAAGGAGAAAAACATGAGAAAAATCAAAGAAGAAAAATTAAGCATCTTTTAAGCTTTTGTGTGAGAAATTCTCCCAAGAACAAATTATACCTTTCTCCTAAAGGGATCAGAACAGCCAACAAATAAATTTTATTATTTCACAAATTTAGAGGTTTGGAGGTAGAGATGATTTAAGAGTGGAATATTTCAGTGGCAAAATGACATCACCAGTGACCTGAGTTTTTTTTCTATCTTTATAATCTATCATTCTCAATGAAAGTGTTTTTCCTTTTATGGATCCAAGTTGGTTACAAATGTAGAAAAACATAAAATGAAGTCTCTCATTCTGTGTGTTTCTTTATTGGACTTTATTCAGATAAAGCTCTTAGCACAACACTGGCACTTTACAAATGTCTCTTCTTAGTATATTTGCCAGAATTGTATGGCAGGACCAAGCCAGATTGCTAAGGAGAATTGGCTTTTCCTGTTTCTATTGTCCCATCACACAATTTATTTCTTAGAGTTAGAGAAGATCCAGAAATTCATGTATATAATATATCTGAAAGAAATGGTGCTTTTGTTAATGCATAAGAAAGAAGGAAATATTAGTAATAAGAAACAACACCATTTATTATATTCTGTCTTTATTCTACATCATTAAGCACTCCCTCAGGTCAGAACCAATCGAGTCTAGGACTACACACATTCAAGATGCAAAGAATTGTGTCTCTAAACATCTTGTATCCATCACTGATTATATATATATATATATATATATATATATATATATATATATATATATATATATAGATAGATAGATAGATATAGATATATATAGATATAGATATAGATATAGATAGATATAGATATAGATATAGATAGATAGATAGATAGATGGCATATTAAAAAAAACCTTCAAAAAGAAAAGTAATAGGTTGATTTGAGTTTGAATTCAGGCAATTCTTCTTATTTGTTATTTGTTATGATCACTTATATTTCTCATTAAGCTTCACTTTCTTCACCTAGAAGATGAAAATAATGAGATAAAAATACTTTGTGGCAACATAATATTTTTCTGCAATCATCTGATAGTTATTTTTGCTTTTCCTTTATAACCATGTTAAGCTCTTTGGACTTCCATGGCTTGGTTCTACATATTAGAAAGTCAAAAGTTACTACTGTATTCTAACCATAAGTAAAACATCAGAGATCGGAAAAATCAACAGCTCTTCTTGGATTTGTAAGAGAGGTGAAGAGACAAAGCAAACCATAGCCCCAAGATTGGAGAGACAGAAAAACACAAGGAGTCACCACTTAACTCAGTAGAGATCTGTCAGTGTAAAATATTACAGGAACCACTTCTGGGGTAGAAAAACCTGAGATATAATTGATGAATTGCTGGAGGCTCATCGTGAATAGTCTGAGAATTCAAAACTCCAGGAGAACCCAGTTATATTCCTCCAACACTTTTGTCATATTTGCCTAGGAGCTTGACAAGGTTCTTGCAGTAAATATTGAAGAAAAATTCCCTCATGCCTCCAGCAGGGGTAAGGAAAAAAATGAATCATTTTGCAAATACAAGAATACTCTATTCTTAGAAGACCTTCCCTGAGGAGAAACTAGTTACAGAGCTTAATTTAATGGTATGTTATCAGAGACTAGACTGAAGGAAGGTAAATATTCAACGTTGGTCACCTCTAACCTTCCGTATGGGAGAAGGGAAATAAGGTAAATATTCAACGTTGGTCACCTCTAACCTTCCGTATGGGAGAAGGGAAATAACAAAGTCCAACCCACTCTAGCCATCTCGTCCCATGTAGAAGATGAGAAAGAAGCTGAGAAGCACATGTGAAGTTCCATCTAGATACGGAAATGCACTAAAAGATCAGCCCCAGGAACTACAGAACACTTCTCCTCCTCCCACACTCAACACCATATGATTATGGGCTTATTTACAGCAGTTCTTCTGCCCAATATATCATGTCTGTCTGTCAAGAAAACTTTTACAGGACATGTTACAAGGGCAAAAGTACTACTTGAGAAAACAGAGAAGACATCAGAACCAGACATGGAAAGGAGGTTAGAATTATCAGGCAGGGAATTTGAAACAGTGATTAACACACTAAGGGCTATGATGGATAAAGGAGTGAGAAAGAAAGAGAAAATAGGTGATGTGGACAAGAAATGGAAATTCTAAGAAAAAAATAAAACTACAAAATCATTGCAACAGAAATGAAGAATGACTTTAACAGACTTATTTGTAGGCTAGAGTAGCTGAAGGAAGGATCTCTTACTTTGAGAACACCTCAGTAGAAACCACCAAAATTGAAAAGCAAAGGGAACAAAACCTTCAAAAAATCCAGGATTATAAGACAACTACAAAAAGTACAACTACATATATATAACAAGAATTCTGAAAGGAGGAGAAAGAAAAACAGAAGAAAAGATACATTTGAATATAATGACTAACAATTTTTCCTCTATTAATGTTGGATTAAGGAGTCTCAGAGAACTCTAAGCAGGATAAATGCAAATCAAAACAGAAAAAAAATCTGTATCTAGGAATACCATTTCAAACTTTGTAAAACCAAAGATAAAGAAAAGTGCCCTATAGGAAGAGAAAGGATAAAACCACCTTACTTATAAAGGAATAAAGATAAAAACCATATATGTGTTTTTTGGAAACCATGCAAGAAAGAAAGAGTGGAATGAAATATTTAAAATGTGAAGGGAAATAAAAAACAATCTAGAATTTTATTTCCTAAGATATTACCTTCCAAAAATAAAGGTGCACTGAAGACTTTCTCAAATAAAAATTAAGGAAATTTGTTGCTAGTAGACAAATTTTGCAAGGAATGTTAAAAGAAGTTATTTAGAGAGAGAGAAAAAAATGATTTTGACTAGAAATGGGGATCTACACAAAGAAAGAAAGAATACAATGAAAAAATAAGTAAAGTTTTAAAAACACACTTTTTAAAATCAATTAATCTAAAGTAACAGTTTGTTCAAAATCACAATGCCAAAAATATATTCAATTACACTTGCTTATGTCTGTATCTTTGACTACATATATGTTTATGCATGCTTATGCATATAGTTGTCCCCCTTTATACTCAGGTACACATTCTATGGTTTCAATTACCCATAGTCAATGCTGATCCAAAAATATTGACTGGAAAATTCCAGAAGCAAACATTACAAATTTTAAATTGTGTACCGCTTGAGTAGAGTAATGGAATCTTTCACCATCCTGCTTTGATGGTGATTTGATTCATCATGCCCTGGACATGAATTGTTCCTTTGTATGGTGTATCCATTTATGTATATCTCCCACCCCTTAGTCACATAATAGCTGTCTCAGTTATCAGATGGGCTGTCACAGTATAATAGCACTTGTGTTCAAGTAACCTTCATTTTATTTAATAATGACCCCCAAATTCAAGAGTAGTGATCCTGGCAATTTGGGTAAGCCAAAGAGAAATTGTAAGGTGCTTCCTTTAAGTGAAAAGGTAGAAGTTCTTGACTTAATAAGGAAAGAAAGATAATTGTATGCTGAGATTGCTAAGATCTACAGTAAAATTAAATATTTCAAGGAAAAATCACATTTACGTAACTTTTATCCCAGTATATTGTTAAACTTGCTCCATCTTATTATCGGTCATTGTTTTTAACTTCGTCCTGGGCCTAGTTTATAAATTTATAATAGCCACATAAATAGAAAAATCCACAGTAGCCTATGTAGGGTTTGGTACTATCTGAAGTTTCAGGAGTCCACTGAGAGGGGTTTAGGACATATCCCCAATGGACAAGAAGGGCTTCTGTAAGTAAAATTAAAGACAGCAATGACTCAAAGAAAGGGAAGGAGGATCTAGGAACACTTTGTTATAATAAAGAACATACATTGCCTGCAAAATGCAAAGTGTTATTTGAAAGTAGACTGGAATTATCTGTAAATGTACATTGCAAACTCTAGGGAAAACATTTAAAAAGTAAAAAAAAAAAAAGAATAATTATGGAATTATCAGAAGAAAAAATACAACCATATAAAAAGCTCAATTAACTGACCCCTCCCTCAAAAAAAGCAGAGTGTGGAAGATAAAAATGAAAATGAAGCATAATCACAAATTTTAGCAAATAAAAAACAATAACAAATATGTAGCTATTAATCCAATATCAATAATCACTTTGAGCACTAATGGCCTCAACAACAACAACAAAAGAGGCTCAACTATATGTTTCCTCAAAAAACCCACTATAAATATTACTATAGATAAAGATTAAAAGAAAATGCATGGAGAAAGCTATACCAGCTAACACCACTAAGCTTTAATTTTAATTCATTTCATAAAGAACTCAGACCGCAGAAAGTTAACAGAAATATCACACAGTGACACAACACAATTTACTAATATCAGAACTGAAAGAGGGGACATTACTTCAGATACAATGATACAATGGATATTTGAAAGATAATAAAGAAATACTATCTATGAACAATTTTTTTCTATGCCTACATATTTCCTAGAAAGAAAAGAAATACTTCCTTAAAACACACATTAGCCAAAACTTATGGGAAAAGAAAACCATTCAAATAGGCCTATATTTATACAATAAATTGATTCAATAATTAATAATCTTTCAAAACAAGAAGAATCAGGGCCAGATGGATTCAATGAAGATTTCGACAAAACACTTAAGGAAGAAATTATACCAATTCTCTACAATCTCCAGAGAATTGCTAAAGAAATACTTGCTAACTCATTCCTATGGGACCAATATTACTCTAATACCAAAACCAAAGATGTTGTATTAAAAGAAAAGTACAGATCAAGTTCTCTCATAAACATAGATGCAAAAACAATATATTCGCAAATTGAATCAAATAATATATAAATAGAAGTTAAAAAAGGTGGGATATATATATATATATATATATAGATATACACACACATATATACATATATGTATGTATATTTATATTCACATACATATATACTCTTCTTTAGATATCTCTCTCTGACACACACACACACACACACACACATACATATATAAAGAAGTATACACCATGATCAAGTAGTTCCTATCCCATGTGTGAAAGACTGGCTCAACATTTGAAAATCATTTAATGTAATCCATCCCGTCAACAGGATTTTAAGAAAAATCACATAAAGGTATGGGAAAAGAATTTGACAAACTCCATTATGATTAACACCAGTCATGATACAAACTCTCAGTAAACTAGGAATTAAGAAGGAAACTTCCTTAACTTTATGAATAATATTCACAAAATGACCCTACACTTTATAGAGTGAAAATATACTTTATGGTGAGAAATAGTCTCTCTAAAATCGGGAACAAAATAAAGACACCCACTCTTACCACTCCTTTTCACATTGAAAATTCTAGCTAATGCAATATGATAAGAATTAGAAATAAAGAATGTACAGATCGAATTATAAGAAATAAAACTCTTTCTTTGCAGATAATAGGATTGTATACAAATAAAATCCAAAATCAATTAAAACATTTTACAAGGTTTGGGGTGTAGGTCAGCAGTAGAATGTTTGCCTAGCATGTGGAAGGTCCTGGGTTAAATCCCCAGAACCATCAAATTTTTTTTTCTTTAAACTAATAAGCCACTATATCAATGTTACAATATGCAAAATTAATACATAAAAGTCAACTTATTTCATATATGTCAGCAATAAACAGTGGAATTTGAAATTGAAATTAAAATTGTAACACATATACATTAGCATCCCCCTAAAACAAAATGTATAGGTATACAATTAAAATAAATAAAGGTACAAGATCTATATAAAGTAGCCATGAAATTTTGATAAAATAAATCAATGAGCTAATAAATGAAGATATGTTTCATATTCATAGATAGGAAGATTCAATATTGTTAACAAGACAGTTCTTTCACCTTGATCTATAGATTTAATGTAATATCAATCCAAATCCCTGCAAGTTGTTTTTTGGATATCAACAAACCATTTCCAAAGTTTATATATAAAGAAGCAAAAACCCCTGAAGAGCCAACACAATATTGAAGGTGAAGGACAAACTTGGAGCACTGACAGTACTCAACTTTACAATTTACTATTAAGGGGCAGTAACCAGAATAGAATGGGATGTACAAAAGAACAGACAAATAGATCAGTGGAACAGAATGAAGAGATAAGAAATGGATATATATATATATATATATATATATATATATATATACCAATTGATCATTGATAAAGGATCAAAGGCAATACAATGGAGAAAATATTGTCTTTTCAATAAATGGTACTACAAAAATTGGACAACCGTTTGCAACAAAACAAAACAAAAAACAAATATAGTCATCGACCCTATATACCCTCACATAATTAATTCAAATGAATCACAGATCTAAACATAAAACACAAAACTATTAAACTGATACAAGTTGAGAGAAGAAAATCAAGATGACTGTGGATTTGGTAATAATTTCTTAGATACAAACTAATCCAAGAAAGAAATTGATAAACTGACTTTATTTAAGTTAAAAACTTCTGCTCTGCAAAAGATAACATCAAGGGAACTAAAAGATGAGCCACAGGCTGACAGAAAAAAAAATGGGCAAAATAGGATTCTAATAAAGGATTTCTATGCAAAGAATAACTCAGAGTTCAGCAGTAAGAAATAAAATGACTCCTTTTATAAATGTGACAAAGAGAGACTTTAGCAGAGATTTCATCAAAGAAAATATAAAGGTGAAGAATAAGCAATTGGAAATATGCTCCACAACATATGTCACCAGGAAAGTTCAAGTTGAAATAACACAGGAAGCCACTACAAGTCTATTAAAATGACCAAATTCAGAACACTAACAACACCACATGGAGCAACTGGAACTCCCATTCATGGCTATTAGGAATGAAAAGTGATACAGCCACTTTGGAATACAATTTGGCACTTTCTCAGTAAACTGAACACACTCTTGCCAGATGATTCCAGTAATATCTCTCCTTTGTATTTAATCAAAGGAGCTGAAACTTCATGTCTCCCCAAACTCCTCTGTATTTGGATGTCTGATCTTTTTTTTTCATAATTGATCAAACTTGGAAGCAATCAAGCTGACCTTCCATAGGTGAATGGATAAACTGTAGTACACCCAGATAATGGAATATTATTCAGTGCAAAAAAGAAATGACCGAAGAAATCCTTAAAGGCATGTTGCTAAGTGAAAGAAGCCATTTTGTAAAGGATACATGCTATATGACTCCGACTTTATGACATTCTGGAAAAAGCAACATTATAAAAACACTAAATCTATCAGTGGTTCTCAGAGTTTGGGGTAAGGGATGGCAGAGGGTTGAAAAGTAGAACAGAGGACTTTTAGGACAGTGAAAGTACTCTGCCTGGTTCTGTAATGGTAGATACATATCATTATACATTTATCCAAATGTACAACACCAAGAGTAAACCGTGGAGTAAACTGTGGATTTTGACTACAGTATAACAAGAGTACCAATGTGATGGGTGTAATCAATAATGTGTAAGGCTATACATATATAAAGGAATGGGATACATGGGAAATCTGAACCACCCTCTTATTTTTGCTGTGCACCTAATAGTAGTCTAAAAAAATAGAGTCTTCTATAAAAAATAAAATAGAAAACTTTTGAGTTCTGTAATGTGTCTTCTTTTATACAGTGGCAGAGTTTCTGCCCAGTAAGTACATTCAACTAATAACTAAAGGACTATGCCATAAAAATGTTTATTAAAGCATGTTGCATAATATTTGGCATATAGTAGACATTTAATATTATTAAATCATCACTGATGATTTGAATATCTTGACAGAAATAATTGCTACTTACATCTAAGCAATGATAATTAGAATGACACAGCTTATTGGAAAGCACAACACATGGTAGTTAAGGTAGCTGTAGTGAAGTCCTGCCCTCTTTGCAACTAACCCTGAAAAATGTTTTTCTCTTACTGATCCTAGTTTTCAAACTTGTAAATTGGGTACATTACCTACCTTTTAGTGCTATAGTGATGTTGTGATAACAAAACATCTGTTAAAGTTAGTGACTAATCCTGTAATCACTTAAAAAAATGTGTCAAAGTTTGGCTAATAAGAATAAGCAAAGGACACCGGCAGGGAAAAGATGGCGGCGAGGGGAGTGCATGGCCCCCATGTGCCGCGTCACTGTGTGGGAGTATGACGAGTCAGGACGGCTAAAGGCTATCTTGTTAGGAATTTCCAGCAATAGTGGGGTGCTCCGGAACCTGGAGGAAGGATTTCTATCGCACGAGGATCGGCTACGGGGACTCAAATGCAAGAGATTTGTCGCATGGAGGGTAACACTGCTTATTCAGCAAATTGTCCCGCGGCTAGAGTCTGCAGCGCGCGCTGGGAAACGAGGAGATAGCGACGCAGGGATACAGTGCTGCAGTTTCTGCCAGCCGTGCAAGCACCGTACTCAGTGCTGAATTCTGGGTTCGAGACGGGGGAAGGAAGCAGTCCAATTCGATTCTCCACACCGGTCAGACCACAGAGGAGGCCAGCGGCCACCATCTTGGAGAGCTGACGTCACCATCCCTGTTTTCGACTGACCGCAGCTCATTCAGCCATAGAACAGGTAATTTCAGGCTGCCATTCGCCTGCAGCTTGCAGACAGATTACTCAGGCTCAGTGCTAAGTAACCCGCGGAAACTGCTTCTTGGAGCCTGCTCTTATCAGAGCATACACCGAGCACGGAGCGGCCGAGTTCCGGCTCCCAGAACTGCTCTGGCCCAGGGCTAAGGAGCCCGCAGAAACTGCTTCTTGGAGCCTGCTCTTATCAGAGCATACACCGAGCACGGAGCGGCCGAGTTCCGGCTCCCTGAACTGCTCTGGCCCAGGGCTAAGGAGCCTAGGGAAACTGCTTCTCGGTCCGGGTCCTGCTGAGTACTGTGGAGGTAAATACCAACCTAGCCTTCGTGGGCAGTGGCAACAAGACTGATATGGGGCCTGTGAGGGCCGGTCAGGACTCACCCGTTGCTTTGGTTGCCCGGCAAAGGGAACAAAATGCTGCCATTCGCATAGGAGACCAACATGGCAGAGATCTGATGTCATCAGAAAGCGGCGGAGGAGAGAACTTCATCAATACCAGCGGCGAAGAAACAGTTGGTCTCCTGGTAGGGAGGGTGAGTCACAGACACCCGAGTCTCTCTCACTTTGTCGTCGAGCCAGAGGGGAGGAGCCGGGCCACCGCCCGCGCCCGGAGCAGGCCCAGCGGCTTGCCGGCGTGGTGGTCGCGTGACCCCAATTGGAGAGGGGGCGGAATGAAGCCGCCACCCGCGCCCGCAAGGTGGGCAGACCTGCGACCCAGTGGTACATGGGCGTGGTAGGAGGGGCAGGGCAGAGCCGCCGCCCGCGCCTGCAAAGTAAGCAGACCTGTGACAGACTGGCGGGTCAGGCCCAGCGGCCTGCCAGCGGGGTACACATGTCACCCCAACTGGAGTAGGGGCAGAGCAGAGCCTTCGCCTGCGCCCAGATCAGGCCCCTCCGGTGTGGTGGTCACGTGACCCCAATTGGAGTGGGGGCGGAGCGGAACCGCCACCCGTGCCCGCAGGGTGGGCAGACCTGCGACCAACCTGCAGATCAGGCCCAGCAGTCCGCGGGCGTGATAGGAGGGGCAGGGCAGAGCCGCTGCCCATGACTGCAAGGTAGGCAGACCTGCGACAAACCAGCGGATCAGGCCCAGCAGCCTGCCGGCATGGTACACACGTCACCCCAATTGGGGTAGGGGCAGAGCAGAGTCGCCGCCCGTGCCAGGAACAGGCCCAGCGACCTGCAGGCGGGGTAGTCACGACACCCCAATTGGAGTAGGGGCAGAGCAGAGCTGCCACCCGTGCCCGAAAGGTGGGCAGACCTGAGACCGACCAGCGGGACAGGCCCAGTGGCCTGCCGGTGCGACAGACACGTCACCCCATTTGGAGTAGGGGCAGAGCAGAGCCACCGCCCGTGCCCGCAAGGTAGGCAGACCTGCGACCAACCGGTGAAACAGGCCCAGCGGCCGGCTAGGGTGGTAGGCATGTCACCCCAATTGGAGTAGGAGCAGAACAGAGCCTTCGCCCGCGCCCGGAACAGGCCCAGTGGTCCGCGGGTGTGGTAGACAACTCACACCAATTGGAGGGAGGGCAAAGCAGAGCCGCCACCCGCGCCTGCAGGGTAGGCAGACTTGCAACCGATCAGCGGATCAGGCCTGGTGGCCTGCCAGTGTGGTACACTCGTCACCCCAACTGGAGTAGGGGCAGAGCAGAGCCGCCTCCGGCGCCCGGAATAAGCCCAGCGACCCGCCAGGGTGGTAGGCACGACACCCCAATTGGAGTTAGGGCAGAGCAGAGCCGCCGCCCGCGCCTGCAAGATAGGCAGACTGCCGCCCGACCCTGCAAGGGAGACTTTTCAACTATACAAGAGCAATATAAATATATAGGGGAAAAAAAACATTTCAAAAACACAACAGTTTCACCAAGCAGAAAGAAACGCAAGCAGTATGAAAAGACAAGGAAAGAAAGGACCACAAGCAATGCAGGTCAACTCAACTTTAGAAGAGGTAACAGCTGCAACAGATGGAATGTCAGATAAAGAATTCAGGATATACATACTTCAGATGATCTGGAGTATCAAGGAAGACATTAGACAGCAAATCAGACAATGAAAGATCACTTTGACAATGAATTACACAAACAAATCCAGGAAGCAAAGGATCAACTATACAGGGAGATAGAGGTTATAAAAAACAAACAAACAGAAATCCTAGAAATGCAGGAAGCAATAAACCAACTAAAAACTCAGTGGAGAATACTACCAGCAGAGTAGAACACTTAGAAGATAGAACATCAGACAATGAAGACAAAGTATTTCAACTTGAAAAGAACAAAGACAGCTCAGCAAGACTGTTAAGAAACCATGAGCAGAACATCCAAGAAATATGGGATAACATCAAGAGACCAAATTTAAGAGTCATTGGGATACAGGAAGGGATAGAGTTTCAAACCAAAGGAATGAGCAATCTATTCAATGAAATAATACGAGAAAACTTCCCAGACTTGAAGAATGAGACAGAATCCCAAATCCTAGAAGCCTACAGGACACCGAATGTGCAAAATCATAAGAGATCCACACCTAGACACATTATAATGAAGATGCCCAACATACAGAATAAGGAGAGAATTTTAAAAGCTACAAGAGAAAGGAAGCAGATCACATTTAGGGGTAAGCCAATCAGGATAACAGCTGATCTTTCAACACAGACTCTGAAAGCTAGAAGATCCTGGAATAACATATTTCAAACACTGAAAGAAAATGGGTTCCAACCAAGAATTGTGTTTCCAGCGAAATTAAGCTTCAGGTTGGAAGATGAAATTAAAACCTTCCACGATAAACAAAAGTTAAAAGAATTTGCAGCTAGAAAACAATCTCTTCAAAACATCCTCGGCAAAACATTACAGGAAGAGGAAATGGAAAATAACAATGAAAACCAACAGTGGGAAGTAGGACAGTAAAGGGGGCGAAAATAATCAAAGAGGAAAACAAACCATGTTTAGTAACATAAATAAACAAATATGGCTGGAAGAACAACCCATATCTCAATAATAACCCTAAATGTTAATGGCTTAAACTCACCAATTAAGAGACACAGGCTAGTAGAATGGATCACAAAACAAGACCCAACAATATGCTGCCTACAGGAGACGCATTTGATAGGAAAAGACATACATAGGCTGAAGGTGAAAGGTTGGGAAAAATCATATCACTCATATGGACTTCGGAAACAAGTAGGAGTGTCCATACTCATATCAAATAAAATAGATTTCAAGCCAAAGTTAATCAAAAGGGATAAAGAGGGACACTACATACTGCTTAAGGGAACCATACACCAACAAGACATAACAATCATAAATATATATGCCCCAAACAATGGTGCAGCTATGTTCATCAAACAAACTCTTCTCAAGTTCAAGAGTCTAATAGACCACCATACAATAATCATGGGAGACTTCAACACACCTCTCTCACCACTGGACAGATCTTCCAAAAAAAGTTGAATAAGAAACTATAGAACTCAATAACACAATAAATAACCTAGACTTAATTGACATATATAGAATATACCACCCAACATCAAGCAGTTACACTTTTTTCTCAGCAGCACATGGATCCTTCTCAAAAATAGATCACATATTATGTCACAGGGCAACTCTTAGACAATATAAAGGAGTAGAGATAATACCATGCATCTTATCTGATCATAATGGAATGAAACTGAAAATCAATGATAAAAGAAGGAAGGAAAAAGCATACATCACTTGGAGAATGAACAATAGGTTACTGAATGATCAATGGGTTATAGAAGACATCAAGGAGGAAATTAAAAAATTCTTAGAGATAAATGAAAACACAGACACAACATATCGGAATCTATGGGACACATTGAAAGCAGTTCTAAGAGGAAAATTCATTGCTTGGAGTTCATTCCTTAAAAAAAGAAAAAACCAACAAATAAATGATCTCATACTTCATCTCAAAATCCTTGAAAAAGAAGAGCAAAACAACAGCAAAAGAAGTAGAAGGCAAGAAATAATTAAAATCAGAGCTGAAATTAATGAAATAGAAACAAAAGAAACAATTGAAAAAATTGACAAAACTAAAAGATGGTTCTTTGAAACAATAAACAAAATCGACAGACCCTTAGCCATGCTCTGATAGGAGCAGGGTCCAAGAAGCAGCCTCCGCAGGCTCCCCAGCCCTGGGCCAGGGCGGTTCCAGGAGCAGGAACTTGGCCACCCCGCGCTCGGTGTTCGCTCCGATAAGATCAGGTTCTAAGAAGCCCCCAGGCACTGAACCCTAGCAATCTGTCTGCAAGCCGCAGGCGAATGGCAGCCTGAAATTACCTGTTCTATGGCTGAATGAGCTGCCATCAGTCGAAAACAGGGATGGTGATGTCAGCTTTCCAACATGGTGGCTCCTGGCCTCCTCTGTGGTCTGACCGGTGTGGAGAACCGAGATGGACCGCTTCCTTCCCCTGTCTCAAACCCAGAATTCAGCCCTGAGTACGGTGCTTGCACGGCTGGCAGAAACTGCAGCGCTGTATCCCTGTGTCGCTATCTCCTCGTTTCCCAGCGCGCGCTGCAGACTCTAGCCGCGGGGCGATTTGCTGAATAAGCAGTGTTACCCTCCGTGCGACAAACCTCTCGCGTTTGAGTCCCCGTAGCCGATCCTCGTGCGATGGAAATCCTTCCTCCAGGTTCCGGAGCACCCCACTATTGCTGCAAATTCCTAACAAGATATCCTTTAGCTGTCCTGACTTGTCATACTCCCACACAGTGAAGCAGCACACGGGGGCAATGCACTCCCCTCGCCGCCATCTTCCCATACGGGATGAAAAAGGCAATATCACAACAGACACTTCAGAAATACAGAAGATAATCAAAAACTATTTTGAATGCTTATACTCCTATAAATTAGAAGATAGTGAAGGCATAGATAAATTTCTTAAGTCATATGATCTGCCCAGATTGAGTCAGGAGGATATAGACAACCTAAACAGACCAATATCAATTGAGGAAATAGATGAAACCATAAAAAGACTACCAAATAAGAAAAGCCCAGGACCGGATGGGTATACAGCAGAATTTTACAAAACCTTTAAAGAAGAACTAATACCAATATTTTTCAAGCTACTTCAGGAAATAGAAAAAGAGGGAGAACTTCCAAATTAATTCTATGAGGCCAACATCACCCTGATACCTAAACCAGACAAAGACACTTCAAAGAAAGAAAACTACAGACCAATATCTCTAATGAACCTAGATGCAAAAATCCTCAATAAAATTCTGGCGAATCGGATACAAAAACATATCAAAAAAATTGTACACCATGATCAAGTAGGATTCATCCCTGGGATGCAAGGCTGGTTCAATATACGGAAATCAATAAATGTTATTCACCACATCAATAGACTTAAAAATAAGAACCATATGATCATCTCGATAGATGCGGAAAAAGCATTCGACAAAGTATAGCATCCCTTTATGTTCAAAACTCTAGAAAAACTAGGGATAACAGGAACATACCTCAATATTGTAAAAGCAATCTATGCTAAGCCTCAGGCTAGCATCATTCTGAATGGAGAAAAACTGAAGGCATTCCCTCTAAAATCTGGAACAAGACAGGGATGCCCTCTCTCTCCACTTCTGTTCAACATAGTTCTCGAAACACTGGCCAGAGCAATTAGACAGACGAAAGAAATTAAAGGCACAAAAATAGGAAAAGAAGAACTTAAATTATCACTATTTGCAGGTGACATGATTCTATACCTAGCAGATCCAAAAGGGAAAGAAAAGAAACTATTAGAGCTAATAAATGAATTCAGCAAAGTGGCAGGATATAAAATCAACACGCATAAATCAAAGGCATTCCTGTATATCAGCGACAAACCCTCTGAAATGGAAATGAGGACAACCACTCCATTCACAATATCTTCAAAAAAAAATAAAATACTTGAGAATCAACCTAACAAAAGAGGTGAAAGACTTATACAATGAAAACTACAGAACCCTAAAGAGAGAAATAGAAGAAGATCTTAGAAGATGGAAAAATATACCCTGTTCATGGATAGGCAGAACTAATATCATCAAAATGGCGATATTACCAAAAGTTCTCTATAGGTTTAATGCAATGCCAATCAAAATCCCAACAGCATTTCTTGTAGAAATAGAGAAAGCAATCATGAAATTCATATGGAAAAATAAAAGACCCAGAATAGCAAAAACAATGCTAAGCAGGAAGTGTGAATCAGGCGGTATAGCGATACCAGACTTCAAACTATACTACAGAGCAATAGTAACAAAAACAGCATGGTACTGGTACCAAAACAGGCGGGTGGACCAATGGTACAGAATAGAGGACACAGAAACCAATCCACAAAACTACGCTATCTTATATTTGATAAAGGGGCTAAAAGCATGCAATGGAGGAAGGATAGCATCTTCAACAAATGGTGCTGGGAAAACTGGAAATCCATATGCAACAAAATGAAACTGAATCCCTTTCTCTCGCCATGCACAAAAGTTAATTCAAAATGGATCAAGGAGCTTGATATCAAATCAGAGACACGCCATCTGATAGAAAAAAAAGTTGGCTACGATCTACATTCGGTGGGGTCGGGCTCCAAATTCCTCAATAGGACACCCAAAGCACAAAAGTTAATAACTATAATCAACAAATGGGACTTACTCAAACTAAAAAGTTTTTTCTCAGCAAAAGAAACAATAAGAGAGGTAAATAGGGAGCCTACATCCTGGGAACAAATCTTTACTCCTCACACTTCAGATAGAGCCCTAATATCCAGAGTATACAAAGAACTCAAAAAATTAGACAATAAAATAACAACCCAATCAACAAATGGGCCAAGGACCTGAACAGACACTTCTCAGAGGAGGACATACAATCAATCAACAAGTACATGAAAAAATGCTCACCATCTCTAGCAGTCAGAGAATTGCAAATCAAAACCACCCTAAGATACCATCTCACTCCAGTAAGATTGGCAGCCATTATGAAGTCAAACAACAACAAGTGCTGGCGAGGATGTGGGGAAAAGGGTACACTTGTACATTGCTGATGGGACTGCAAATTGGTGCAGCCAATTTGGAAAGCAGTATGGAGATTTCTTGGAAAGCTGGGAATGGAGCCACCATTTGACCCAGCTATTCCCCTTCTCGGTCTATTCCCTAAAGACCTAAAAAGAGCATGCTACAGGGACACTGCTACATCGATGTTCATAGCAGCACAATTCACAATAGCAAGACTGTGGAACCAACCTAGATGCCCTTCAATAGACGAATGGATAAAAATAAGTGTGGGCATTTATACACAATGGAGTATTACTCTGCATTAAAAAATGACAAAATCATAGAATTTACAGGGAAATGGATGGCATTAGAGCAGATTATGCTAAGTGAAGCTAGCCAATCCCTAAAAAACAAATGTCAAATGTCTTCTTTGATATAAGGAGAGTAACTAAGAACAGAGTAGGGTCGAAGAGCATGAGAAGAAGATTAACATTAAACAGGGATGAGAGGTGGGAGGGAAAGGTAGAGAGAAGGGAAATTGCACGGAAATGGAAGGAGACCCTCAGGGTTATACAAAAGTACATACAAGAGGAAGTGAGGGGAAAGGGAAAAATAATACAAGGGGGACAAATGAATGACAGTAGAGGGGGCAGAGAGAGAAGAGGGGAGGGGAGGGGAGGGGAGGGGGGATAGTAGAGGATAGGAAAGGCAGCAGAACACAACAGACACTAGTATGGCAATATGTAAATCAATGGATGTGTAACTGATGTGATTCTTCAATCTGTATATAGGGTAAAAATGGGAGCTCATAACCCACTTGAATCAAAGGGTGAAATATGATATATCAAGAACTATGTAATGTTTTGAATAACCAACAATAAAAAAATTTAAAAAAAAGACAGTATATATATATATATATATATATATATATATATATATATATATATAACAAAGGTTCAAAACTTTAACAACCTTTTTGTGTTTAATTGTCAAAGAATTAATGAATCTCAGTGTGTACACTGAAAGAAAAAAAAAATAAAGTGTGTCTGTGCTCGTGTGTGCTCATTCATGTGTGCTTTTTTAATTTTTTTTTTCATGGATGCTTGAACTCATGTCTCTTTGTTGACAAATACATAAGGGGTCATGAGAGCTCCCACCCAGATTTCAACAGAAGACCTGGAGCCAGGCAAAGTGTTGCCGGGCCCAGTCCCCATGGGCTGGCGCTGAGAGACCCATGCTTGAAGTTATAAATGTAAAGAGAAGCTGTGACAGAGACCCCAGGAGATGCCAGTAACATGGAGTGTCGTCTGAGCCAACCTGGTGGCTGTAAAGACTGCCCGAATAAAAGAGCCCATGAGCACTGCAGCCAAGCCCTGAGGAAATAACAGCTCACAGTCAAGTGTCTTGTCCACTCTAGGTGGCCTCATGGAGCCTCTCTGCCCAGCTGGGTCTTGGTCTTATTTTGGCCTCAGTCCTTCTGCTGTGTCCTAGTCCCTCATTTGAAATGGGAATGATTATTGTGTGTGACTATATTTACAATATAGGAAACTTCTCTTTGACTTTTCCAGGGCATCCCAAACCAGTGTTGGTTAGAGGTCTTAGAGGAGACTTGGACTTGGCCTAGAGTTTTGGGCAGTGCCAGAGCTGTTGTCATAATTATGAGACTCTTGGGAGACAAACGGACTGAATCTTGCTCTGTGAGAAGGATAGGAGCTATTTAGAAGACAAGGACAGAATATTATATTTTTTATGTGAGGTGTCCAACATAAGCTCTTTTGTTAATGCAAAAATATTCAGTGGTTAAAGAAGTAGATTGTGAGAGCTGAAACCTAATGAATTCATCCTAGTTTGAATGAACCGCTGGGTAGTAATTGTAGGAATGTGGGACATGTTTGGAGGAGGTGTGTCACTGGGGTTTGGCCCTGGAAGTGTTCTTCCTGTGGCCCTTTCCTGTCTCTGCTTACTGACCCCCATCTCTTGATACATTTCCTCCACTGGCCCCTCCCCCCATTATGTGCTGCTGTGAGGACCCAGAGCAAGGGAGCCAGTGCTCTATGACTTCTGACAATGTGAGGCTTAAAAATACTTTCCCTCCTCTAAGTTTTTTCTTGCCATATACTTTGGTGACACTGACGGATAAAATGACTAAAGCAAAGGGATGTGCCCTTTGGTTTTCTATCCCCATTTTCCTTCCACAATAGTGGCTCTCCCGTGTTCCTCTGTTGCCACAGCAGCTAAGGTTCTCAGAACCCAGGCTTCTGACAGTTGAACTTCTCAGTTACTGGATTCAGTACCTGAAGGACTTCAGGTAGCCCGTGTCTGCCTCAGGAGTTGGCAGCATGTTTTCCCGAAGAAAGTAAATAGAGTCAGGTGTGACAGAGTCTACAAGGTAAGAGAGTGTGTGTGAAAGAGAATAGAAGAGAGAGAACAGGAGAGAGAGAGAGAGAGAGAGAGAGAGAGAGGGAGAGAGAGAGAGAGAGAGAGAGAGAGAGAGAGAGAGAGATCAAGGGAAAGCCAATGTGTATATGTTCTTCTCCTCAAAGACTTTCTGGAGCTTCAGTAGAAATGATGGTCTAAAGATGCCATCAGATGATGTCAGAATGGGTGTTTAAGTAGCTGTATTCTCTCTAGAAAGTAATTTAGTGTCAATTATCATAATTTAAAAATATTTTTGATCTCTGATTCAATAATAATGCAACCTATAAGAATATGTAAAAAAAAAAGGTGAAAATGTGTGGAGAAGGGGGTTTACTATCATTAATTGTTTTTGGTCTTAATTATCTAAGGTTCATTGATCACCTATGTTGACGGTTGTTAACAGGTGATCACCAAAGAGAGTTAATGAGAAAGTGCTGAAGGATCACAGAATAGCCACATATGTGTTTCCTGTAGGTTGTGCCACAAAATTTAATAATCTCACTGTCTTTGATGTGACATCCACATATGTGCACACATGTACAAATCCATACATGTATGTAGATGGGAGGGAAAAGAAGACAATAAAATAAGGCATCAAACTCTTTCCCTGAGGATTGTCATTCCCCCTGGGTGGTGGGATATATGGTATTTATTTACATCATTGAGTTTCCTAAAATTTTCAAATTTATACAACTATCTTTTATGGCAGGCAGTTCTTCCAACTGTAGTGATAAGACAAAGCATGAGAGGTATCAGGTGGAAGATGCTCAGGGCAGAGGGTCATTATTCAATAAAATGAGTTTTTAAAGAGAAAGAACTGCCTCTTGGGCCCTTGACTAGAGAGTGCAAATACAGGATGCACTTCTGCCTGAGTGGGATAGCTGGGAATAGATAAAGAAATGGGCATCATTTGGAAAAGTACATGAGTCCCTTCCCCCCTATCACCATTAATGTTTTTCTTTTGAAGTTTCCAGTGTCCAGGGAGCCTGGGGATTTGAGCCCTTGGACCCCATGGACGACTCGTCCTCTGGCAACAGCTTCCCCGACATGCAGCGCAGCATTTTAGAATCTAAAACCAACCAGAACCTCTCAGTAGGCCATTTCCCCTCTGAGGCCAGCCCTGACTGTGAGGGTATCATACCCTGTGAAGACTTGACCTCTGAGGGTACATCCTCCCTCCCTCCTGTCCAAGGGGCATGTGGAACCAGCAGTGTAAGGGGACCCATGGGCAGAAGAAATAGAATTAAGGACAAGCCAGAAGACCTTGATGAAAAAGCCATCATGGAGATCTTGTATGCCTATCTGAACCTCATCTGTGAAGACTCAGTAGCTAAATGGTCGCAAAGTGACGACTACCAGAGGATGGACAAGCACCAACAGGAGACGATCACCCAGTCATTCTGTGAGCTGGAGGATATCAAGAAAAATGAAAATATTAAGGAGTTTCTGGACAACCCCGAATATGATGAAGAAGATGACACTGTGCTCCCTCCGTCTCCACAGGAGGAGAATGTAGGTGAATCTGTGCTCCCTAATTCTTCTCAGCAGGAGGATGTCCAGCCGAAGAATGTCGAAGATGACGACACTGTGCACCCTGATTTGCCTCCGGAGGAGGATGTAGCTTACTCTGTACCCCCTGAGTCTCCTCAAGAGGAGGAGGATGTCCAGCCATCCAGAAGTGTCTCTTCCCATATGGATCAGGTCAGTCCTGAAGAGCAGGAGGCTTGTCAGGACTTGCCCAAGTGTCAAGGAGCAGAAAATGGAGATATCAAGCAGTTCCTAGAAATGCCTCCTGGGCTTGAGGAGGATGAAATTGTTGAGGTGAGCACAGAGCTGCCCCCCTGCAGAGGAAGGGACAGGCCCAGTGGGGGTGCCAGGTGGGACAGCATGGAGTCCTTGTACCTGCTGTGAAGCAGAGGAGGACCCCAGTGTCTGGGCAGATGAGCAATGGGAGAAGGTCCACAGCCAGGAAAGGGGTCAGGGAAGAGGTGTTGGGGAAATGCCAGGGAGCACTGAGAGAGAGAGAGAGGGGAGGACAGAGAGAAGCACTGTACAGACCAGTGTGTGTGCCTGTGTGTGGCTTTAATGTGAGTGAGTCCTGAAACTTTGCATTGACAGTTGGCTCATTTAGGTTAAAAACATAAATTGGAAATCCATAAATGAGTGATATTGGCCCCATTGCTGCTGACCCTGAATGTCTCTAACTCCTCCTCTTTGTCTTGGCAGTTGGAAAGCCAGGAGCCTGGCACTGCAAAGAGCTCTCCAGTCTCAGCATTGCAGTCAGAGGAGCGGGATATGTATACACTTCCTGTATGAATTTCCGGGGCCTCTTTCACTGGCTCAGGAAGCGATTGGTGTCCTCCCTGCCAGGGAGAAAGCGCCGTGAGAAGGCCAAGAAGGTCTCATCCTGCTGGCGCTAAAGAGAGGACTTTTACCTGGAGGCCACAGAATCCTACCTCAAGAATCCCTCCAGTTAGGAACCCTATGCACCCAGAATTTTAATTGATTCCCCAGCCCGTGTTGTAGAGTTAGCATGGTTTTGTGTTTTCCTAATAAAGTTCTTGTTTTCCATGTCTTCCTCCTCTTCCATCATAACTTCTGGGCCCAGGTTGAAAGTAGGTATGTTGACCAGAAGACTGAGGTTGACCCTGAGGACACCACAGGGAGTATCCTGCCTCCTAAAGAGAAGGCCTTCATTTCTCTCTCCCTAGGCCCCGTCTTACTGTATTTCCCCTATTTCTTATTTAATGCATTTCAACATCTTTTTTCATTAACTCCTACCTGCAGTGTCAGAGGCAGCAGGACCCCTGTGACTCCCACGTGGCAGGATGGTTTGGGGGGAACTTGTGGGTCTGGAGTGAGTGGCAGAGGGCAGTGAGTCACTGGGAAAGCCATGTCAGTCAGTAGTGTTAGACAGAGAGCTGTTCTCATGACCCTGGGGACCAGGTGGTTCTAGCATGTTATTCTAAAATGTCCTGGCATGGTGGCTGGTTCTAGCAAGTCGGCTGGCATAAGGGGCAATGTGGAGGGGAAGGTGAAGGCTGGGCATGCCACTTAACCACACTGAGCCTGAATGTCTTCATAAGTTCTGGGAGATGTTATTACAGACCTCACAGGGTTGTTCCAGAATGAATGAGGTAAAGCAAGCCCTTGATAAGGACTGTGGCTGGTGAGGGTGGCCAGGTTCCTGAGGATCCTCCCCTGACACATTCAAGGCATATCTGAGAGAGTGACTTGGAGTCGATTCTCATGGAGCACTTTCCAGCACTGAAACTATTTTACCAAAATTTAAAAAGTGTTGTGCAGTTTTTGACTTAAAAAAAAATCCTCTCAAGCCACTGCACTTTGTTCCCTGAAATTCCTTTGCAAGTGTCATTAAAACTGTCCCTACAGCTCAACTTCTTTGAGGCTGGCTGGACTCATCCTTCTTACTGATACTTCCTATGTTGCCAGTTCACCTCCAGGGCCACCATCCTCCTCCTCACTCATCCGCAGGTTCCCTCAAAGGTGCTTCTCCTCCTTCTTTTACTACCACCCTGTGTGACCTTCATTGCTCACATTTTGAAGAGCCAATGAGTGTTTTGTTTTAAATGACTTCTTTTTCCTCAAATTCACCCACCTTATTCCCTCCCTTCCTTCCTTCCTTAGTTCCTTCCATCCTTCCTTCCTTCCTTCCTTCCTTCCAAAACTTGAGCACATATTATCCTCACTAGCTTAATATTCCAAAAAAAGCTGTCTGGATTTTTGTGGTCAAGGGGCTCCTTATTCAAGGCTTCAAGCCATGTGTAACATATGACCATCAAGGGTGGTTTGTGAGAGTAGTCTGTAGCAGGTAAACAAAGGGTACTAAAGAAAGAATAATTCATGCTGAGAAGGCTGAAAGTGAAAGTTGTCACAAAAAGTATCACAGAAAATCCATTTACATTGGTTTGTTTTCTTGTTGTTTTTTTTAATTGTTAACATACATATGAAGCTTACCAGTTTAACCACTTTTGGATGTACAATTCCAATGTATTGAGTATGTTCCTACCCACATATATTTTCTCCCCCAATTAAAGCAATATATGAATATGAAATGACATTTAAACAAGCACATTGTAAACATCAAGTTAAGATTGGTGCTCTTGTGGGAAGTAGGAAACACATGAACAGCAAGGTGTAGATCAGGGGGCCTAAGTTTTATCTATAATACATTCTCTTTCGAGGGAGACCATGGATTGAATTCAGGGACACTTGACTACTGAAACAGCTCCCCGGTCCTAGTTTGGTATTTTATTTAGAGACAAGGTCTTACCGAATTGCTTAGCACCTCACTTTTGCTAAGGCTGGATCTGAATTTTAAGATCTTCCTGCCTCAGCCTCCTGAGGTGTTAGGAGACAGTTGTGTGCTACAGTGCCTGGCTATAATATTTTCATTTTAGAAAGTAATGAATCAAATATGGCAAAATGTCAAGGCCTGACAAACTTCGTTGTACTTTAATGTATTTGTCTTTGACCTTTTCATCTTGGCCTCAGTGTGCACTTGCAGAGAAGGTGCAAGCATACTGAAGGGCATCCATATGTCCCTCAGCCCACTGCTCCAAGGGTGGCATCTTACACAGCTACTGCAGTGAGCAGACCAAGGTGGGAACTTTGGTGCAGTACCATTGACTAGCACAGAGACAGCCCTGGAGCTGCCCCAGTTCTTCCACTAAGGTCCTTTTCCTACCCTAAGATTTCATTAGAAACACAACTGATGTGATTCTGCAATCTGTATATGGGGTAAAAATGGGAGTTCATAACCCACTTGAATCAAAGTGTGAAATATGATATATCCAGAAATGTGTAATGTTTTGAACAACCAACAATAACAAAATTTAAAAAAATCAATAGAAGCAAAGTAATCCAATATCTATACCTAATAAAAATTTTCAAGAAAAAAAAAATAAGTAAAGAATCACCAAAATGACCAATTGCTTCCTAACCAATTAATAGTAACTTTTTAATTTATCAGTGGTGTTGGGTGATTTGATTCATCTGTTCCAATAACTTTACTTTTTCGAATAAGTTTGATATGAAATTACTTATATTATTTCATTTAACAGATGGAAACACTGAGTTTTACATGTACCAATATTATTTCCCAATGACTATATAGTTTTTAGAACTAAAAGCAAGTTTTATACTTATGTTTGCCTGATTCTGGAAACAGGTTACTTATTTACCACATTATAAGGATGTTCAAGCAAAGTTTACATGGCTGGTTAATGTGAAAAAAAAATGGTATGATAAGTTATCAGGTAATAAGCTATTTTTGGTTCTCTCAGTGAAGTCATAGTTAAGTATTTCAGCAGAAAATTTCTCTTCATGATACCCTTTGATAAAGCAGATATTAAACCTACTTTGGTTTCACTATTGAGAAATAATCTCCATTTAAAGCCTTATTAAAATATCTTATTCATATCCCTTAAAATTAAATTTATCTTACTTATAAGACAAAAATTGGTATTTAATGCTCAACTAGCCATCACTGAAATCACTGGAGGTACTGTAGCAAAAGTGAAATATTTGGAAGATGATTCAGAATTTTCCATTTCCAGTTCACAGGAGAATAAGATTCCCACTTGACAGAGAAAACAAGAAATCATAGTCTTCAGAAGGGGCATTGAAACTATAAAAATTAACGTGTGGATCTTCCAATATTATACTTTGGGTATAACATTATAGGCAATAACCATATAATGAAAACATGTCAGAAGAACATATCGGTCAACACAATCTCTAATAGGGTTCCTGTCTCATGGAAACAATCACTGTCTTAAGGAAAACATGCAGTATCCCTGCACATCTGGCATATTGTCTTTCAAATGGCAGGTGCTCAATAAATGTTTCCTGAAGAAGCAAATGAATGAATGAAGAGTCAGGGGATGAAAATTTCTCCAAGGCTTTTTGGACAGAGTATAGTCTAAACAGACTTTTAAGAAATCAATGTGCAGACATGAATACTTAAATGATCTTCAATGTGAAACTTTGAACTGGAAAAATTGATGGAATTTCTTCAGGAATCAAAGTTCTGTAGGGCAGGATGAGATTGGCAAAGAGAGGAAGTAGAGACACTACATAAAAATAGGAAGAAAACAAAAATTATTGTGAAGGGAAGCTCACCTGCCCCCATGGTCCCTGATGTTCTAATCATTTCAAAGTACTGGAAAAAGAACATAGTGCAGGAATCATACTCATAAGCTAACTTGCTCCAAAATTTTTAAATGAACATGAAAATATAAGATGTTCCATCCCAGTGACTTTAACATTCTAGGCATCTCTGGCTTCATGAAAACCATATCAGCCTTCTGCAGTTACTGTTCAATATGCCTCACATTGGGTAAAACAATACCCAAGGTACGGAGGTGCTGAAAGGCTTAGTTATTGTTAGTTAAGGGAGTTGACAATCTTGGATAAAAAGCGCTCTTAGTGCAAAGCGGAATTGTAATCAATGTCTTTGTCATTTGAACCACATTGTTTGCAGTGTAACCAATTGTGAAACAACATAGATTCAACAACTAAATTAGAAAAACAGATGCTTCTTTTGTTTAGAAATTTTAGTCCCATCTAGCCCTATTGTATATCATTTTCTTTGACTTACACCACATAGAAAGAAAAATCACAGAGCATAATACAAAAACGCAGAAACATATTTAGCAAATTTGTGGATTTCATAAGTCATTTATAAACTTTGGATTTACAAACAATCTCAAAGCCTTTTGAAAATATTTATAAACACAAGAATCTCTATAATACTACACATAATTATACCATGCCATTTCAAAAGCATATTTCAGAGAGGGAGTTTATGCAGAATATCAAGTTTCCTATTTGGGGTTTGTCTTGGAGACAGTGAACAATTTATTTTTCAATCTGTCTCCAGCGATGCCCATGATTAAGCTAAATTCATTGGTGCAATGAGAGGAAAGAGATTTATCTTGTGCATAATTTTTAAATTGACTTGTGACATTAGGAAGTCAATCTACAGAGTGGGATTTATTTCCTCAGTTCACTAAGTTACAACCCATTTTTGTTTCTCCACAATCTCAACTATTTTTAAGGAGATTAAGAAGTTCACTTTTAATGTTTTTTGAACTACCAGACTTCTTATGATTTAAAAAACTAGCATCTCTAAATTTGCATGCAATCATTGGCTTTATTTATTCCAGTACAGCTTCAATTCTAGGCCTTTGTACAACACTGATTTGCATAGGAAACACACATAGAAAGGTTGGTAGTCTTTAACAGAAGACACTCTACCAATGTTCAAGAGGAAATAGGAGGTCCAGATATGCATAAACACTCACATCTGATAAGAACTAAGGGGGAAAAAACACACTTTGTGTTTATGATGACAAGTTTAGACAATCAAAAGTTTAAACAATAAAATGTTTTGCTAAGTTTACAGCACATCATTGTGGGCATAAACTTAGGGATTTAAGTTTTTGCTTTTAATCCTCCCATTTGAGGTGCTTCCATTTTGTTTATATCAACCACATTTTACTTCCAGCAACTTCTAAAAAAAAGTCCTTTGGCTTGCAGATCAAATAACTCTCACTAAAACACTAGACCTCTCTGTGAGCAGAGTATAAATTAATCAGAATCCTAAGGAGTAAATTTCCTGTTTGTTGCAAATGGGATAAAAACTGCTGTATTTAAACCATAGGGTCAGTTAGCAAGGCCCAAGCAACCTCAACCTGCTCCCCAAATCCCTTTGTCTTATTGTGGTAATAAAAACAGATGACAGGTGGATGAGTGGCTTTCTAGAGCTAGATGTGCCCTTGACTCTTACTACTAAATCTCCTATAAGAGCAGCATCTGTGCATAATAGATGTATAGTCTGGTAAACAATTCTGTCTGGACCTATTATCTTATCCATGAGAGAATATTGGACCTATTTTCTTATCCATGGCCCTATTTTCTTATCCATGAAATGGGTAAAATAATGCATCTACATGAAATTAAGGATTTGATGACATGATACATGCAGAATTTTTGTGGACATATAATATCTGTTCAATAAATTTCAATTTGCTACTCTTTCTTCTTCCTATTACCTTTGTTCATTCATTTCCAAACATAGTAAAACCAAACTGAAAAAATTTAGACTATACTATGAAAATAAAATAGAGGGTAATTTAGTTTGTCTCATCAATCTAAGGTTAGTCAACTAAAAACCAAAGAGTTAACATAATAATATATCAGATAGAATTATTTGTCCACTTGACTTACACATAGAACTTGGTAAATTCAACTGTCTTTGAAAAAAAAAAAAGAGTTGAGCAAGCCAAAGAAAATGAGATAGGACAATTTGGTAATTCCAGAAGATTCTTCCCACCATTCCACTAGTGGAGCATGAAAACCTCACCAGGCAAGAGGTGGAACACATGACTTGGCTCTCCATTCAGCCATTGCTTATCACCAAGTAGAGCACAATTCTATCATCTAATGATATTTCTTTTTGAAACAATATTATACTTAAATTCTTGTCAACTATTTCATTTGACACACTAATAAGGAAACAACAATCTGTTCCAATGCTGAAGGAAAGGATTGAGTTTCAAGTCTTCACCACGATCTTTCTCTGAGAGATTGTTGTCTGAAAAATAATACACACACACACACACACACATATACATATATACTCACATATATATGCTCATATATTATATGAACACAATATACATAAAATGTAAATATAATTTTCTTCTCTGATTTTAGGGTTTAATTCATATTTAATTTGACACTATATTGCATTAAAATTTCAGTATATAATAGAATTTATATTATTATTCTATTATGTTATTGTTAAGGAGCATACAGGAAAGTAAAACAGTATATATACACTATGTTTATGTGTATATATATTCAGATAATTTTGGCTTATTGTTATTGAAAAGAAATTTTTGCTAATGGATTATCAAATTTTTGTTGTTTAAAGAAATATTTTCAAATCTTGTGTTTTGGAATTGAAATTAAAAGACAGACAATAAGAGTAAGCATTAGCAAATGCTAAACTAATTAGGGAGACTGTGATTAATTGGGAAATTTCTGAGACAAAATCAAGTGCATTTACTATTTTGTAAGGGAGGGGAAAAGCAAAATCATTATTATAAGTTTCAGAATAAATGCTTAAACTAGAAAGCTTAGACAAATACTTGAGAAAACATGATTACCAAAAAGAACCACCTGGTACACATTTGCATGCACCACATCCACCCACCAATTAATCATGTTTTCAGAAGTAAAGTAAACGAACAATTAAAATAATAGTAGTGAAAAGAGGTAGATACCATTGGATTCTCTTGAACTCTGGGATAGCAAGAGCAAAGAAAAAACTTACTCTGAAGTTCATTTTCTAGAGAATCAGACAAATTCTTCACTCTTCCAAGTTTCATGAATCTGCAGCAGTTTAAGGTAAATGACAGAAAGGGACTAGCAAACATCTTCACAGGTACAATACAGAAGGATTTGGACCCCCAGGCAATTAAAAAACTTCACCTTATTTTTGAGTTTTAATTTTAAGGCTGGAATTCTGGAAGAGAAATGAGGTTATATGCTGTGAATAGCTATCTATATCCCAGAGGTGTCTTGGCACTTGGCTCAAGATATTGCAATGATGGACTAGGATAGTTGGCCAAAGAATGAGTAGTTCAAGAAATATTTAAGCTGCAGATTAAAAAGCAAGAGAATAAATGTAAGACATTTCTAATACCAGTTACTATAAAGTGCAAAGAATATGAGTCAGAAAGTCTATGCCTGGTAATTTATAAAGCAAAGCGAAAAGAGAAGGTATCACAATCAATCCTTGAGGTCAATCAACATAATAATTCTAGTGTTTGGGAAATCAACAGAGCAAACTTACAATCTTAGTAGAAAAAGGTAAATATTTATTATGAATATTAGTCAGTTGTATAGAGCAACTCAAGTTTAGAATCCAGAAGTGAAAGGTTATAGATTTTTTTAAAAAGTCCACAGCAAGTATATAAAGTGAGATAGATTTGTACGTCCATGAAATATAAATTTGTAGGGAAATTCATGATTCAGAGAATGGCTGCAAACTGGCAGCATCTTATTGGAAGCAAAGAAAAGAAGGCATGCAAGTAATATTTATTTATATGAGATACTTAAAGCTGTTCAGCCAGAGAAAATGGAAAATGCATTACTGACATATATCACAAAACACATATAAAAACAAAATATGGTAAGATGGTAAGCTTTGGTTATCTAGATTTATTAGTTTTCTATTGCTGTGTAATGAATTACCACCAACAATGAATTATCCACCTCCAAATACACACACACACACACACACACACACACACCACCTATTTGTTTAGAGTTCTAGAGCTTAGAAATTTCACATGTGTTGCTAGGTTAATTGCTCAAGATCTCACAATGTCAAAATCAAGGTCTTAGACTGGATATTCATCTGAACACACAGAGAAAGAATCTCCAAAAATCATTCAAAATTTTGGCCAAACTCAAAATCTGTGATCTTAGGCCTGAGGTCTGAGGTCCCTCTTTCCCTGCTATCAGCCAGTGGCTTCTCTCAGCTCCTAAAAGTCATCTGCATCTCAAGTCATGTGACCTCCTCCATCTTCAACCTAGCAACTGCACTTTGATTCTGTTTCTTGCTTTGAATCTTTGATTTACTTGTCTGTGAACAGGTAGAGAAAATTCTACTTTTAATATGCCTTTGTGATTATATAAGGCCCACCCTGTCTTAAGAAAAACTGTGCCATAACCTAGTTGTGGTAGTAAAATTTGTCATATTCATACTCCAGGGACTGCACCTATAATAAACACAGTGGGGTGGGAACTATCAGAGGCCATCTTAGAATGCTGCCTACTACAGTGGACATTGTCACAAGTTGTTTGTGACATATGCAGAGAAAGTGATTCCCGATGAAGTGATAAACCACAGATGGGTCCATAGGGAAGTGAGTCTCTCTGTGATCTGCGCTGTCCTAGCTCCTGGGAGCACAGTGTCACTCTCCAGGTGCTGTTAAGAGAGGCAGCAACAAATTGGAGCATATTCAGAGACAGAATGTTCTTGAAACTGGGGCACAGAAGGAATGTCTGAAAAAAATCTGTGGTTATTTAATGTGCAGTAGAGGAGTCGTTGGAAAGAAATTAGTTATTTTCTCCACTTGGTCAATATTTTCTCCACAAAGTCAATATTCACTGTGTGGTTTTAGGACTTATGGTAACAATGAATAGGTGAAGACACAATTAAAATACATGGAAGAACTCCCTAAAATAAAATTCTGTAAAATCTCTGGGTTTTCATACCATGGGTACCTAACCACTTTATTAGAGACTTTATTCTTTAGAATACAAGGAAATAAGAATTAAATATAAAATTAATTTATGATTGAATTTGTGTAAGAAACACTAGGTTAAGTAATTTAACAGTGCTTTCCTCCCACGGCAAGATTTCTTGGAGATTTTATTATGATTCTGTGCTTTCTAATGCAGGGTTACCGCATGCAAAATTTTCTAAATTAATTGAACGCTAAACTTTTTTTCATTTAGACACCCTTGTGACTGGTGTTTTACCAGTTTTACTGGGTAAACCGCTGTGTTTTATGGGGAATTCATACATCAGAGAATGGTTGAGATAACCAATACAATCTCTTTCATGATTTCAGGACACATTTGGGTGCTTTCCTAGAACTGGATTATCTTAGCCAATATGAGCTGAGCATGTACACAAAAGCCTTAGAAAATGAGCATTGTCTATTTGAAGGCTTATGAGACTTAAGTGGATCATATTCATTCACATAGAAATAAGTCAGAGAAGAGTGCTCAGGACCTTGCCTCCTTGAAGTACAAATAATTGAATAAATGATTGTCATTATTAAATGCATTGCAAAATACTAGTCCCAAATCCAACAAAAACTGTTAGCAATAGAAGAAGAAAATTAAATATATATGTATATATTGTAATCTGTTAGTCTTAGTTAATAATTCAGGAAATAATCTCCATCTTTCTGATTCTTATGTGATTGGAACCTAGTAAAATCTATCAACTCAGACTCTGCATCTGTAGTGTTATCTTGACTTCTGTGTTGAGAAGTTAATTTTCATAACAGTATCAGAGGCTTTCCTTATTGTTTCTTTGAATGCAAATCAATAGGTCTGTCTTCTTATATGACCCTGTAGCCAAATGAAACTAAAACTATCTTTATATGATTAAAATTTTTCTCATATAGATCCTGAGGTTCATTTTAGAAAATGCTGCAGTCCAATAAATTCAGCAGGTTTTGTCATTTAGAATTTTTATTAAAAAGCTTGAAGATAAAATATAATTGACTCTTCATATCCCTAGTACACCAAAAGTAGACATCAGTAGAAAAAAATATTATACAGAAATCTCTTCCAAAGGAATCTCACAATTACTGAGCTAAAAAGAGAACTTCTATATCCTCATTTCCAGCTTTACAGGGGGAAAAAAAGTCAAAATGGTAGCAGTGATGTGACTGGAGCCCTTCTCTTATTCCAGTTCTCTTGTTTTAGATTTCATTGTTCATAACTTTATTTTATTATCTACAGTCCTCATTATCTTCTGTGTGCATGTGAAATACTGTACTATAAATATAATGTTTTTTTATAATAATACTAACACACTACAAATATCAAGTGGTCAAATGTCCAAAATCATTTTGTTCAAATATCATTTCTAGATGCAAACTTAGAGTTTTCTAATCACATATTTTCCATGTTTGTGTCTTCTCATTGATAACTTTGAATTTGACTATTATTTTCAGTGCCATATATATAGAAGATTTGTTACCTCCAAGATCAACCTCAGACCAATTTTTAACAGAAAAGTGCTCAAATAATACTAAGCATTCTATAAATTTACATGAATGCTATATAAATCTATCCATCTCTACAGGAGTTCTTCTCATATCCAATAAAGTAGCAAGTCTATCAATCAGCTAATTTAAGTGCAAAACAATTTCTTTTTTACTCTAGGCTTATCACATCACATGTCTTTAATTAAGATTCCTAATTTTAAGATGACAGAATGTAATATTATTCCTGATAAACATTGGAAGTGTGGGGAGGAAGTCTTGAGAAGGAGAAAAGAGAGGGAAAAGAGAGATGCTTTAATAAGAAAGTCCTACGTAGAACATAATATTTTTTTTAAAAGTACTTGCCACCAATGTAATATTCTTAAAAATAGAACATCTCAATTTATCCAAAGACAGGTAATATCTGTGTAAAAATCTCATCTTAACCCACCAGTGTCCTTCAGCCTGTGCTGAGAAGCACCAACTCTCAGGCTGGGGAATAGTCTATCCTCCCAGGTCCACTCAATTCCTGGCCTATAGGCTGAGATTGCCACCAAGGGAGCCAATTAGTGCCAAATATGTTGGTGGTTTTTTGATGTAGGAAAATCTCCCCTAAGAACTGGACTGAGATGAGCCATCAAATGATAGTGATTTTCAGTCACTAATGATCTGGGATTTAAATAGAGACTTTTAATTGGGTTACCAAGCAACCTGCAAATATTTTGGTGATACCTGCTGAGTCAATTGGGTAGTTTGTAACCCGCTCTCCTCTGATTATGTTATCTTTGATATGAGTACATTACATATTATCAATGATCAGCATGGGTTTTTTCTTTGTCATTAGCCAAGAAAAGACATCCTTGAGTCTTTTGTTCCTTTCTTGCCTTATGTTTCCATATGTCCAAAAGAGGGTGTGATCAGAGTCAAGGGTGGCTACAGGGAACATAGGAAAAGCCTTCATTAAGTTACCCTCTTATGCCTCAGCCTTCTTGTAAGAGAAGTCAGACCTCATGAAATCAGAGGGACTACAAAGGATTGTTTTGTAACTCATAATTTCCCTTAATGAACAAAGCCAGAGTTTTGTGTTTGTTTCTTAGATCAGTTTTTAAAATATAAAAAAGTGAAATGTTCAGGATATTGTTATTATGTTTTTTGTTTCACTGGAGAGTTATAGTCAAAGAAAACTTCTCAAGAAAAAATAAATTCTGCCTTTCATTGTTTCCAGATGCCTTTGTCAGTCCCTGTGGCCAAACTTATTAACTTTCTTCTGACTGCTACTGTCAATTCCTTCAGTCCTTCTTCCTTGGCTGCCTCACATGGGTCTCCCTCAGTTCCTTAAACTACAGCCTTCAGTTGTCTTGCCCCCGTTTGGGGGTGGGTATTCTTTTTCCCAGCATTACGGTTCTGCCCCTCTGGCTTTTTAGGTAACATTTCACATTGGCTTTCAACCTTGTACTTCTCTAAATACACAGTGGGCTCTTCAGAAATGCTGCTTTTTCCCTTTGACATATGTGTGTGGTGTAACTCCCCCACTGTAGATGAAGCTGTGGCCAGACCTTTGCTTCTCCTAGCCTTTCTTCCATAGCCAGCGCTTCCTTTTTCCTCTGTCACTCATTTGAACTCTTTGTTAGTGGGTATCCTAAGGGAATGTGTGCTCTGATTGCCTGGCTTTGTGTTTCTTTGAGCACTTCCTTCTCTCCCTTTGAGAACTTGTCCTGTATGAGGAATAACATCAGTAGACCTAACTTTACCATTTCTACTTCTATTCCAAATGCAAACAGGTGAGTGAATGGTAACAGAACACAGTGCTGTTTCAAAGATTGTTTTAGCAAGGCCATCATAGCTCTTGATTGCATTTGATGAGTGAGGAAACTGAGGACTCAACATGTTAAAAGGCTGGCCTATGTTACATATGTACGAGAAAAGCAGCTGGGAATTCAATTTGTCCGCTAACTCCTAAATCACATGCTTTGTACAGCACACCACAGTGTCTCTCATTTGAGCACTGCTTCCTGACCCAGTTTCATATGCCATTAAGTGTTCTAAATAGAAGTAAAAGTGGCAGCGAATTGCATATGTTTTATAGAGAGACGTTTCATTCATAAAACACAAACCCAATGATAATATTATTGAGAAAGGCATTTGAAAAAGAGATAATGGAAAAAAATTGTGAGAAACACATTTCAGTTCTGAGTTGAAGCTCTCAAAGGAAAGCATGTCCATGCTTTTGTTATCTATTGTATACCTGTGAATCCGTGCCACCCCACATGCCAAAGTGTCAAAAACTCAATGGGATTTTTAAAAAGAAACGAGCACAAAATCTGCACACCTAACAAGGTGTTCTTTCAAAGGATTATTGCACTAAAGAGTTTTGGGTTCCAGGGATACCTTTCTGCTGTATTCTGATTTAGCACTCATGATTGAAAAGGTGTCTAGGGAAAGGCCATGTGTTTTCTTCTATACAAACTTTCTCCAAGGGTAGTTTAGCCCTAAGATGAGCATTTCTAGGTTCCTTTTGAGATGAATGACCAGTGGAGGTTTCTGCAAAGAGCCTCTGGAAAGACAACTCATAAGCATGCCTTTGCTCAAGTTTGATCACAACAAGAAATGGGATTCCTTATGGCTTCTTTTTTTTTATTCATTTTTCTTTTTCTCGTGTCTCTCTTCTCCCACCAGCCAGAAGAGTAATATAGACCAGACTGAGAGCTGCAAGCTGGCCACAGAATAATATCCTAATTATTTGCCTCTTACTAAGGGTTCTTCTTGACAGGTGTCAACTAGATTTAAGTGGTTGGCTGCTGGGGTTTTTTTCTTTCTTTTGCTTTTTTCCACATTGTCATGTCTTGAAGTAGGGTTAAATGCTGACATCCCTTTGTGCTTAACTAGAGATAACTATCAAAGAAATGCATAAATTACAGCTCCAGTTACACTAAGCTCAACAGGCTCATCTGCCTTTAATGACAAGATAGAGGTACAATCGACCTGGGCTATATTTTTCTTAACAGTTGTGAAGTTTGGTCAGTGAAATCTCAGGTTCCACATGGTTCTTGCCTGCTTTTTCAGGTATTTTACAAGTGGAATATCCTAGTTAGGTATTCTATCTTTTTATCTCCTGTATGAATAAATTACAGAGCTCTGCTTCTTATCAAAGAAAACATTCACTCATCATCTAGGGAACACAAAATATTTTTTTACACCATAAATTATTCTTAAAGAAAATCTTAGATGAGTCGGGCACCCTTTGTGGTATATGCATATGTGTTTGTGAGAGACAAAGGGAGTGTGTCTGCTTGATGGCATTAGTTTTAAATCAGAAAGACAGACTACCAGACTGTCATCTTGCCTGTCAGTTCTTAAAGCAAACTCACCTCAAAAAGCAAACAAGCAAGCAACCGCCACGAACACCCTTTCCAACTCCTTGACCAATAGCTGTGAATGACAAAATATGCCCAGCTCTTCTCCTATCATGTTTTCCCTCCCTTCTTATTGGCAGAGAATGTGATTTCATGGTAGAAGGTTGGAAAATGACCCCTTGTAATGATGGAATTTACATAAATAAATGCTGATAGCACAAAACAGATAATATGCTGTGGGTATCATCACAATAAGTTGTCTCCTACTGACACAGAGTCTAAGTTGGAAGCACACAATTATGCAAATCAAACTAATGCCAGTTGCTCATTACTGTCATGATGGTAAAGGCAAAAACATATCCTCCACAGACAGCTCGAGGCTGGGCCACAAGCCAAAATGTTTGGTTTTGCTGACATAGTAACTGAGTCAACAAAAATAGGATATAATAGTAATACATCAGAGGAATCCACATCAGGGCAGACCTGAAGCTTAATGGACTGTGAATCCTATGTCTGTGCAGAGCGTCCTTTCACTGGTATTGACCCATAATACGTCTGCTTCCACATTTGCCGATTGTACAGAAAGAGATTACAGAAGCAATTTTTTGGACCTGAAATGTCTGAAAGACTTTCTATTAGCTTTTCCTAAAACAGATGAGATGACATTTATAAATACTTAAATAATGTCGCATATCCCAGGTTTAAACACTTTCCAGAAAATTTCAGAACACCTGCTGCTGTTTGATCAGATTTGTCCTGCTTTCTCATTATGGCGCTGGAGAGATTTTCAAACAATAGAATGCTCATTTGCCACCCAAGTACCTTTCCTCTTTAAAAAAAAAAATAGAAGAGTTATTTCTAGGAGAATATTCTATCCTAGATAGTACCTAATAGACCTGTTTTTCACATGGGCAAACCTGAGAGCAAATGTGTCCTTAGTGAAGGAAGTCAACAAATTAATGGCTGCAAACCCACCAGCCTAATCCATCTCTCCTATGAATGACAGTATATCCTATGTGGTGGGTTGATACCATGTATGATCCTGATGCTTCACACCCCCTGGTATACATGTCCTTTGTCATGAGACTTTGCTGTTCTTCACACCATGGAATATATTCGTTGCCCCTTAGTCTGAGTTTGGTCACTTGATTTGCTGTAGCAGATGGGACATAAGGTATTGTGTCTGAAGAACATTCAGCCACACCTGAGTATGCTACTCAAACACTTTCTGGGTAAAAATATGTCTGGCTTTGCACTCTGATGGCAGGAGTCACTTGGAAGAGACCTGGGTTGTTTTATCAAGGTGAAGATAGGTCAGTCCACAAACAGCCAACCCCCAGACAGCTGAGTGACCTCAGGTTAGAACCACCTAGTTGAGCCCAGCCCAGATCACCATCTCACAGATTCAAGAGTTAATAGACGCTACGTGTTTTAACCCCCTGAGTTTTGCTATGTTAACAGATGACTGAAGAGTTTTTACAAAGTTTTATTATGAGATTAAAATATGCAAAGGAAATATACTCCATAATAACGAAAAATGTTTATTCATTAATTCACCAGACTTAAAATGTGAACATATCAGAATGCACAAAACAAACCACGATGAGATAATACTTCATAACCACTAGAATGACTATAATCAAACACAGACGATGGCAGATGTTAGCAAGGCTGTGGAGAAACTAGAGCGCCTGTGCATTGCTGATGGGAATGGAAAATGATGCAACCACTTTGGAAAACAGTTTAACAGACCCTCAAAATGTTAAACACAGCAATTCTACTCCTGGGCATGTGCCCAAAAGAAGTGAAAACCAAAGTCCATGCAAAAACTTGTACAAGACTGTTCAAATGACTGTTACCCAAACAGCCAATAAAAAGAAAAAAAAAAAAAAACAGTTCCATTATCTATTAACTGATGAGTGAATAAACAAAACCTGGCACATCCAAACAATGAAATATTCAACAGTAAAAAAAAATGTGCATGACAACATTTGAATCTTGAAAACATTGTAGTAAGCAAAGTAAATCAGTCATGAAAGACCTTATGCTGCATGATTATGTTTATATAAGATGATCAGAATAGACACACTAATACAGAAAGGAAATAGACTGATCATTGCCTGGAGCTGGGGAGAGGAAGGAGGAGGGTATGGCAAATAACTGTTAATGAGTCAAAAGGTTTCTTTGTTGATAATAAAAAAAATAAAATTAGATCATGAGGTAGGCAGCACAACTCCCTAAATATACTAAAACTCATTTGACTGTCAACATCAAATGGTTAATTTTTGTGCTAATTTTTCCATTAGGAATATATATATATATATATATATATATATATATATATATATACACACACACACACACACATACACACACACACACACACACACACACACACACACACACACATATATATATATATATGAATTATATCTCAATAATCTGTTAAAAATACATAGATACTTATGCTTCATCTTCTAACCAAATTACGGCTTGGTCTTTATTTTAGTCTCCTTTTTATTCTTCTCTTTCAAATTTCTGGACCTTGGTTTTTCTTTATTTATCTCACAGAAATGTGAGTATTGATTTGGAGAGCTTTATAGAGAAAACTAAACTCTTGCTATTATTTCTTTGGAACCACATGCTTATTTACAGTATTTGACACATTAAAACGTGAAACGATGGAGAATTTTTGGCATCCAGTCCCAGGCACTGATTTTTCACAGGGCTCCAGCTGTCTTTCCTTATCTTGCTTTCTGTGATACTCACTCATGCTCTGCTTGCTCTTGAAATTGATCTGTTTAAAGGAAAGGGCAGCACTTACCATTTCTTCAGTACGCACATGGATGCCAGCTTCAGTGTGTTGACAGCTGCATGAGGGGCACTTGGAGCAGCCCGTGATTTAACTTTCACTGCCTCTTCTCAAGCTGCAGGTTTGAAGTTGAACTTGCCTTGTCACATGAAACTGAGTAAAGGGACAATCTTCAATTGTCACCTGCCCTGCCTCTTCTGGTGTCCCTCCCCTTTGTCCATCCCACCTCTATCTCTCACCATACTTTCTGTTTAGAGTCTCATGATTTTTTTTTTTTTTTTGTCTAAATTACTACTTGTTCCAGGCTGGGTCACTTGTTTCTGATGTCACCACTCTTAATTGCCCCATGGTGTGGTTATGAAATAGATATGTTGATTATTTCATACCCTTGTGCACAGAACTTCCATTGACTTCTTGTCACTCCAGATAAAATCAAAATTCCTCAGTGTTATTGGAATTTTGTGATCAGATGACCACATGAATCTCACAACCCCTTGCCCTTTTGATGCAATAAACAATTTGATGTTCTCCAAAGGGCCTTCAGTAAATGCTCCCTTGTCTTTGTAGGTGGTGGAGGGGGAAAGATTAAAATTAAAAATACATTAAACACACCAGAGGGTGAAATGGAGAGCTGCTACTCAATGCATAAAAAGTATCAGTCATTTGTGATGAAAAAGCTCCACAGACCTGCTGTACAACAATGTGCTTAGAGTCCAAATTCTGTAGTTTCCACCTAAAAATTTGTTAGGAGGGTAGATCTCTTACCAAAATGAAAAAGGAATAAATTTTCCATGAATATTCATATAGATATGGATTCACCTTCACAGACTTCACTTGGCATGCCCCTTTTGTCCTCTGAAAATTGTGTGCCTACTTTGCTGGAAGGAGGCCTTTTTAATACCTGAGATTCAAATGGTCTCATATTGTAATATATGAGATCAGAAAATACTAGATCAGAAGCTACATTTCCTCAACTCCAAAACCCACTCCTCTGTGTTGCCTGCAGCACAGTATGCACACATCACACAGCATTTTAATTTCTAGGTTTTGTTTTCTACTTTCTAACCTTAACTTATAATAGATTATGATCAGTCCCCAGCATGCCTTTTGTTTATTCCTGTCATTCATTCATTCATTCATCCTTATTCCCATCCTGTCATTCATTCATTCATTCACTCATTCATTCATTCATCCTTATTCCCATTCTGTCATTCATTCATTCATTCATTCATTCATTCATCCTTATTCCCTCTGATATATAGCATCCACTCTATAACATTCTTTTAAAAAATAATGTTATTGTGTGTATTTAAGAAATACAACATGATGATCTGGGTTCTATAGATAGTAAAAAGTTTACAACAGTAAAATAAATTATCCATCATATTACATAGTTATCCATTTTTTGTTATGCTTTGTGGCAAGAGCACCTAAAATCTACTCATTTAGTATAAATCTCAAATACAGTAAAATTTTTTTAAACCTATAGTCCTGATCAGATCTATAGACTTGTTTACTCTTAAATATGTATACATTCTTGATTTGTGATAAATCTTTGTGAAATTTCATTGTCATGTCTGTACATATTTTCTACATAATTGCCTGGTCATCTGGCTTTTTCTGCCACTGGATCATAAAGTTATGTGAGAGCAGCTGTTATGGTTTGGATCTTAAGTGACCCCCAAAGACTCATGTATTGAAGGTTAGGTCCTCAGCTGATTGGACTATTGGGAATTGGTAGAATCTTTTAGGGCATAATGGGAGGAAATTAAGTTGTTGGGGGCATACCATTGAAGGGAATATTGTGACATTAGCCGCTTTCTCTCTCTCTTTCTCTCTCTCTGTTTGCCTCCCAGATACCTTGGGGTGAACAGCTTTTCTTCACTACATGTTTCCCATCATGATGTTCCGCCTTGTCACAGGACAAAGAGCTGGGGCCAAACAATCAAGGACTGAAACCTCTGAAACCATGAATTAAAATAAGTTATTTATCTTATCAAGCTATTTATATCAGGTATTTTGTCACAGCAACAGCCATCTGACTAACACAGCAAGAACTTAGCCTTTTTTCCAACCTTAACACCTTGAACAGCATCTGATACATAGTACTAACTCAATAAATATTTATTAAATCCATGCATAAAGCAATAAAATGGCAAAGGAAAACTGCTAAATTGTAGTTTACTTTGTCATGACCTCTGGTAAACTTTTCAAGTGTCATATCTCTTGACTCTAAAGATGAGCACTTGCAATAACGGTGAAAATCTTATAAAACATGAACATTTCAATCTCAACCTTTTTCACTATGCATTTCTTCCTTCCCCAAAGCATCCCTCAAGAATTCTTTTTCTACTGATTCTAGATATTGCAGACCATCTAGTGGACAACAACTTAAACGTTTGATAGATTTTTACTTCTTTCTTAAAGTGGTTGCTGATTAATAGCTAAAGTGATCAACCCCAGTGGGAACCTGAGTTTTTCCAACCAACCCAAAGCCAGTTTCCTCATTCCCATTACCCACTAGAGCACTGCAGAGATTTTTCCCTTGACTTTGAACCATCACTTGGTTTTACAGTCCACTTGCCTGTGGTTTAGAAACTGAGCATGTCAGCATTCCTTTTTACTGCCTCAGTGTAGCAGCAAATGTGTTTTGTTCTCTCCTTTCAAAAGTGAAGATTGTATTTGAAAATCACTCTCTCCCCTAGGGAAACACTCACTCCTAACTCCCTGACAGGCCATGAGGACCTCAAAATTAAGAAAGATGTCCAGATATGTGAGTTTGTACAGAAAGGACTAGAAAACCACCCAGACACATAACGGCTCAGTTACGTGCCTGGCTTCTGTCAGGAGAAATGTGTGTCTGAATTTTCAGGCTCATAACAGACATGTACAGCTAACTGACTTTTATCTTGCCTCTGTCATATTGATCTATCAGTGAATCTATAATAGAAGATGGGAGCCTGGAACAGTAAAAAGTAATAACCATCGAGATGGATAGCCCGAGCAAAAATGTAGTTTCATGGGGACACTTAGTGCAAAGAACTGTAGATTCATGTCAAGGGGGCATAAGTATCCCCTTCAAAGCCAACTGTTAAAAACACCTAGTGCACAGATGACCTGCCTTCAGAATATGATATGTTTCTGTATTGATTTTCAGAGTTTCAAAACAACAGGAAATAGCCGAGTGAAAGTTTCTTTGCAGAACACTAAAAGTAATTTACCTTCTTCCTTTGATTTCAGCTTCAGATTTTGTTTTATGGTTCAAAGTACAAGTGCTTATTTTAAAAAATTCATTTCTAACTTATGGTGGAAAGCAGCACTGGAGACCAAAGAAGTGTGGAGCAAGAAATGGGCCACGAAATGAAACAAAACAAAACCTCCCAAATTGCATTAATGGAGTTAGTGGTTAGTCATTACATGACAAAGTTTGTCTCATTCAGTAAGCTCAGGCCCATTCATGGGCAGGGTCTTACCACTAGGAGGAGATTTGAAGAAACTATAAAATGCTCCATACAATGATTTGGATTCTACCTGTTTGGCTTCTGAAATTCCATCTTTTCTACATCTCTTTGCATGAAAAAAGAATTGATCTTTTTTTTTTTAAGTGATGTTTTCAGGTCAGAAGAAAAGCAGTTTACTTTCCAGTGCAAATTGGTGTTATTTGTGTATTTATTTGTGGATTATCAATATGTAGTAAGTGCTAACAATGGCATGATACTAATAATTCATGATTCCTAACTGGAACTCTTTTTACTGAGATCCTGTGCTCTATATTCACACACATTTGTTTAATGCAGTGTGCTGAGATGCAAGAAAACAAATTTCAGCTTATTCTGTGCCCAAATTTGGTATTTGTTTTCACTGTTTTCTTCATTTTTGGCTTTAAGAAGTTATGTCAGTGTTCTGGCAAGAAATAGATGGCACATTCAAAAGAAATGATTAAAAAGCATTTTAGCCAAGGCACGAAGGGTAGGCAGGGTTAAGGGAAACCAACCAAGCAGGATAAAGCAAGTATTTCTGAGATCCCCATCAAGTCTGAGGCCACAAGCAAGGGAATGTTTAGAAAGCCCAGGGGGTCTACTCTGAAGGGTGAGCCACCCAAGAGCTATGGCCCTTCATGAACTCAGACACCACCCACTCATGAACCAGGAGGACTGAAGGGGTCACAGTAATCAATACCCCAACTTTTCTTTCCTCATATCCTTCACTTTCCTACCAGGCTGCAGTTTTCCAACTACAGCAAGAAAATGATAAACAGAAAATACAAATTTCTGCTCAACATATAACATACCTTGACCAAGTTAAGGGAAGTATGGATATAAAATAAGACTATCTGTACACGTCACAGAAATTGTCAAGATCTTGACGAACAGAAGTTAAGCAAGATTAAACAAAGCCTTACAAAAGAGATGGGAATCTTTTAAACTCTGTCTTCTACTTTTAGCAAATACAACATTACAGCAATGGCAAATACTGTGATAACATTCCCCTTACCTCCTCCATTTCCTTTCCCTCCTGCAAAAAAAAAAAAAAATGTCTTTTAGTTCAGACTGCGGAAATACGTCCTGTAATTTATAAGAAAAACAATGGGAAACTAGGAAACTAGGATTTGCTTTAAAGACATTTGATCATAAACTGTAGTTTAAAATAAACCATTATATCCATAAAGAGAGAAATATCAGAGTCATGTGTTTTCCAGAACAAGATTAAAAAGTTTATGGACTCTGGGCTATTTTTTTCTAAATCACACCCTTATAAGAAGGTCATTTATTGTAAACATTTAAATCTGTTAGGTATTAGGTATGGGTTACATTATATTTATTTTGTGTTTTTATTTTTTTTATTTATAAATGTTTCATTGTGGCTTCTGCAATCAAATGGTTTGTATTGAGGAATTAGAATACCACCAGATCTCACTTAAAATATACAAATTTCCCTGTTTTCATTAAGAAAGTAATGCTTTTGGCCAGAATATTTACATTCTACACATAATCCAGGTCTTACATTACACATATTGATTGTGATTAAAAAAAAAAAAAAAACTAGCAACTTCTTCTGTAAATAGTTAAATTGTGTATCTATGCATTATCATTTTATTCCTGAAGATAAATTTACAACAACTCAAGTGAAAATAAAATAGCTTACATGCAGAATTCTCTCTACAAATTGCCAGTCACTGGAGAAATATTTACAGTTCTTCAAGTCCATTAAGATGGTTGGTTCTCACTTCAAATAAAATGATAACCATATGCTTCCCAAGTGTGGTTTGTCTTCCTTCTTTGCTTATACTATATTTTTCCAAAGACAACTTTTCAAAGCTTGAGTATTTCCCAAACAGCTTCCAATGACTTAAAGTGTTCTGTTTTTTTTTCTTACTAAAGTACCAATAATCGTAGGTAAAATATGACTGAAGACCTCTCAAAATATGTTGACCTTTCAATTCACTTAGAACCATCTGATAATGTATGTACACATGTTGGTTGTAAAGAAAAGACCCAGCTTTAAAGTGACAAATATATTTGTAAAGGACTCATTTCAGCATGTGAGTATACAGACACACATATACAAACTCATGCATGCGTGTGCACATGTGCAAAGCTGGGATAAGATTCTAATGACAAACGATAACATTTGACATCAGGAAATCATTATTTAAATCTTTTCTTAATATATTTGTCAATGGACCTTTATTTTATTTATTTATATGCAGTGCTGAGACTTGAACCCAGTGCCTCACACAGGCTAGGCAAACACTCTACCATTAAGCCACCACCCCAGCCCTTTCACTCTTATGATCTTAAACACACCCTAACATTTACCCTATCAACCTTTATTTACCCTTTACCCTACCACTTCTCTAGCTACTACTAGGAATCCTGTGTTCTCACCCAAAACTTATATAATTCCCTGAATTCTCTTTACAGACACCTACTCCGTTTGCTTCCTGAGCGTTGTGGCCCTGACTTCACCAATCATTTGATTTTATTAACTGGTCCCTTCTTTCAAGTCTCAGAGACATTGTCACTTTCTCCAGGATTGCTTCCTCAGAGCTGAGTCTGGCAACTCCTGTCCTCCTATCGTCTCCATACAGATCACCTCTAGAACAGTGCTATTCCATGGTCTTGTGATTTTCTGTTACATTGTTAGGGAGATTTTCATTGCTGTGACCAAAATACCTGGGGGGGGGGGGGCTTATACAATGAATGATTTATTTTGACTCACAGTTTCAGAAGTTTCAGTCCATGGTCAACTGGCTCCATTGCTATGGGTCAATGATGAGGCAGAGTATCATGGCAGAGAGGGTATGGAAAAGGAGAGCCATACACCTCACACTGACCATTAAGCATAGAGAGCAAGAAAGGGGGTGGGAACAAAGCAAACCCTCCAGGGCATGCCCCCAGTGACCTACTTCCTCCCACCAGGTCCTGCCTTCTAAGGTTTCTACCACCTCCCTTTAGTCCGTTTAATTATGGCTGTCCAACATCCAACCCTGTCCAACCCTGCTTTCCCTTCTTTCCTGTGTTCCTTCTTTATGTAATTCTCCAGGCCACTGTTTCTCAGAGAAATGGATCTAGAAAATTGTCTATCCCACAGGGTTGATAAAAGGAGCAAGAGAAACCATGTTAGTTATACGACACAGTAATAGAAAAGTCTAGTATCTTTATTTTTAGGAGAAAAAGAAAATCTCTAACAGTGAACAAGTGAATCCTAAAGAATTACCTAATATCATCTGTTTTCCCGCCCTACACTGAAGATTTTTCTTTAGAACCAGTCAGCTCCCATCCAGCAGGTCACCTTAAATTAGTCTCCCCTCCAAGGCATAGGAAGCACTCCTAGAGTTTCTATACACCAACACTGACAAGAAATGTGCAGTGCTAGTCACACAGTGGAAAGAGCACGAGGCTCAGGAAGGCTGCTCATTCCATTAGTCTGCAAAATACCATCAGACTACAGTTCAAAGACAGAACAACACAGGAAGAGTCAAGTTCAATTGCCCTCTCATTAGCCCCAATTAGCAGATTGAAGGCTGATTGTATATAACAACAACAAAAAAAATACCTTTTGTTTTGCTGTTTTGGTTCAGCAGTTGAGATGAATAGTTTAAGTGGACAGTAAATACTGAAACAGAAAACAGTTTGGAGAACAAGTTCAAACAATTTTAGTACTGTTTTATGTAGCAAATAATGACTTTGGAAAACTTTTTAAAAATGTAATAAAAAGGAAGAAGAATTTCAACAAACACAGAACATTCATAGTAATCCAAAGGTAATAAAATCCAAGACTATCTATGAAAATTAGCACAACCAGGATTTTTACAAAAACAATTTATGAATCAATTGATTTTCCAAAGCTCTGTGGAAAGCAGGCACTTTCAAAACACAAAATGGAATATTTTATATCAACAATACTGTATCTAAAGACAACTTAACTTTTAATACTTCTGACTAGAAATTAGCACAACTTTCAAACAAGGATCCTTTGGGAAATTACAATCATCCCTTTACACTTCTCAGTGGGTGGATGTCAGGAGCAAGCATCCAGCAGGATCAAACAATCCTCTTCCCTCCTTCTTTCCCATATCTCATGTCTAAATCTTAAAGGATTGAAATGGGCATAGCATGTACAAGGCCCTAGGTTCAATCCCCAGGACCACACACACACACACACACACACACACACACACACACACAAATAATAATAATAATAATAATAATCAATAAATACAGGACTGAAATGAAGTTTCCTGGGATGTGGTACTTGGACCAAAGCAGGAACTTGGAATGGGGCTGTAGAAGGAGGAAGAATCAAATGCAAGTGAGGCTAAGTGTTATAGTTTAGATTAGATGTTCCCCAAAAGCTCATGTGTGAAACAATGTAAGAAAGTTTACAGGTAAAATGATTGGGTTATGAGAGCTTTAACCTAATCAGTGAATTAATCACCTGATAGGGATTAACTGGGTGGTAACTGTAGGCTGGTAGGGTATGACTGGAGGAGATGGGTCTCTAGGGCCATGGCTTTGTCCTGGTGAGGAAAGCTCTGTCTCTCTCTGCTTCATGATCATCATGTCCTGAGCCACTTTTCTCCACCACACTCTTCTGCCATGATGTGCTGCCTCATCTCAGGCCCCAAGGAAAGGAGTCCACCATCTGTGAGCTGAGACCTCTACAACTGTGAGCCCCCCAAATAAACTTTTCCACCTCTAAATTGTTCTCCTCAGGTCTTTTGGTCACAACAGGGAAAGAACTCACTAAGACAGTGAGCAATGAGGGTCAGGAGTTATGTGCTTCCTTTTTCATTATATAGCCCTCAGTAGCTTTAATCTGATCTTCAGTCATTTTCTATCTCTTCTAACCAATTTCCCAGCCAACTCAGATGGGCTGGTCTTGAATATCACTTTCTCTATTGAATTCCTTCTTTCTTAACTGACATTTTGTGGTTGAACAGATGAATCCCAGATGTGAGAAGAATAGTTCACATTCACAGAGAATGAAGTCCTGGTTCATTAAAGGAAAGATATCATTCTTTTCTGGCTCAGAATGCCGAGAGAGCATTTCCTAGGGTTGAGAGGGAGTTGAAAAATTTAACAAAAGCCATAAGGAATACTTCCTGGGTCACCAAGAAAGTCATAACAAGAAATTACCATTTGATTCCTGTCCAGTTCCATGTGCTTCCTTACACTCACCCTCCTAGTCATCTCCACCAGCCCCCCTTTCCAGACGCCTAGATATACCCATTGTTGGCACCCATGTGCCCTTTATCTGGTCCAAAATATCTGGTCCAGTTATAGCAGTAGCAGAATCTCGAGTTTTTAGTGCGTGTTGAATTCAGAAGAATGAACAATGAAGAGGAAGGGGAAATGGGTATGTGCCCCAGGATTATAGTACTCCAGGGGTACAGAATAACCCTGCACTTACATAAGAAAATGCGACACTATGCGGCAGCCATTATCAATGCTGGAAGAGTTCAAAAGGTTCAAGCTTGTTCCTCCCAACTATAAACAACTCATTCACAGATCTGAAATCCTCAAGAGTTTGTTAAGATTCTCTATGGCCACATGAAGTCAGTCTTGTTCAGAGCATTGTTAGAAGTGCTGACATCTTACTTGCTGGCAAAGAGAACACCCTGGTTGAAATGGCTAGCAGGTAGGGGTAAAGGGACTTCTTTCTGTCTTTGCTGCAAATTTCTTAATAAAAGTGAATTATGCAAAATGAGAAGAGAGTTGAGTAAATCATTGCAAAATGTGTGGGTAACTGGCTGACAAATTTCACCTGGATCCCCACATTCGAGCTTTCTCTGCAAACAACCACCCTGCCCAATGAGAGGGAGGAAACAGTGAAACTTTCAGTGCCACAGCAGGTACTGAGATGAAAACATGTGCGGTGCAGCGAGGACTTGACAAGCCAGACATAATCTTGACAGGATGTGACACAGTTCCCCAAATCAAAGTCTGGGGACTGACTAATTCTTTTCTCTGTGAATTAAAAGCAAATACTTTAAAAATACTTTATGACTCACTTTTGTATTTCTTTGTGTTCTGAAGCTTATTGTCTCATTTATATTTATTATTTAGGGAAATTTTGTCCGTACAAGGTTACCAGATAGATTTGCTCTATCACCAGAAGTCTTTATGTTCACTTATACATTAATTCTGCTCATGGTATGGGAAACTGAGAGCACTCATATCCTCATAACTAGGGACATGCACAGAGGAAGGGGTGAACAGCACGAGCAATACAATAGAAAGTGAGTGACAAAAGTCCACAGTTGTGTCAATCAAGGCATTTTTTTTTAATGCCTTAAGTGAGTATGAGTTTCTATGCTAACCAGATAATGACTGACTTAGAGATTTCAGTCTTCTAGGCCTTGTCACAAATTATGTCTTCTACTTTAGAATCTACTGGACTGCTATGAAATACAATTCCGATGCTTGGAACAACAGTAACAGAAAGCAACATTTTATGCTTTGTTCTTTTATGGGTCTCTTCAAACCTCCAGGAACAGGTGCTTTAGATTAGGCTGCCCAAGGCCAGCAGGGCCTGGCTTTATTATACTTTGGTAAATAACAGTCACTGTTGTCATCAGAGTTTTCCACACTTCCAGAAAATGTCACTAGCCACATGTCAGCAGGGTTCTTTGTCTAATTTCTACAGCTAAGGTGGCAAGAAGGTTATTAGAAGTAATAGCAAATTTAAAGTTTTATTAGCAGTAAACTGCAAAAGCTAATGGTGATGCCAACACTAGATAAAATCATTGTCACAGTTAATTCTGAACTCCTTATTTCAAGCTTAATAATAGGAAACTCAATGGAAAGGATATTACACGCCCCATATCACTCATGAGTGCCGCAGGCCTGAGTAACTTGTTATTTTGCTCATGAGTGAAATAAAATGCAGATTATACTGCCTGCTATCAGGGGCATTGTTTTAATTGAGGGTGTATACATGGTGATGAGGGGGGACCCAAGTAGGTTCTCATTTTTGCAACTGTTATAACAATGGTCTTTTGGTTTAATATCTGTAACTGAGCATATCACCTTTGTATTACTTTGTAATACAAAACCGTATTTTGTATTTTTTTTTTTTTTTGTAATTTGTATTACTTTGTCTCAGCTCCAGAGAAACGAAATCAAGCTGGGGAGGAGGGAGGGGATTATTTGGTGCTTCTCACCACTATTTCTACAAAAATGCTTTTCCAGCATTCTAGCGCCTTTGTTTCTGGGCCCCTCCATCTACAGAGGCAGACAATGGAATATTTGTGTTGCTCCATTTGTCTCATTCCAATCCTGTATGCCAGGACAAACAGCCCTTCCACTCTGACATCTACTCCTGGTCAGGAATAAATAATACAAGATGCACTCCTCCATACTTTACATTTACTAAGAAAATAGGTGTTTCCGAGAACTAAGATCACATGGGATTTTGTGTTCTTTTCTAAAGTATGTTGCTCTTTCCTTTCAAACAAGTTGAAGTGATTTCTGATCCTTGCCACAAATCATGCAAACGTGCTGCCTCGCTGGCCATGTGTGCATTCCTGCTTTAAGGGGAGCCTTCCATGGTCTTGACAGGGACTGTCTATGATTATGCCACTCTAACTTCAGGCTGCATGTGTGTGTAGATGACTATTTTTAAAGCAAGTCCTATTCCCTTTGATTGAAGTTGAAATCCTAAGACTTCCACAGCCAAGATCATTTTTGCTTCTCTAAGTTTCAATATTCTCTTTGAAATATTTGTCTGATGATACACAGTACGGACAGAGCTGCCTATAGTTCAATTTCTGAGCAATTATCACTTCATGGCAATTTGACTGTATCTAAGCAGTGGAGAGCTAAAATACTTAAGACTGCCGCCTGGTCTGCCTAACAAAGGTTTTGCATAAATTAAGGATGCAGAAAGGAGTGGGGAAGAGCAGACAACTCTTCACTTTATCTTGTAACTTTCTAAAACAGAGGAAATCTGAGTTCAAAACCTTGGTGCCTATGAGAAGGAGCCTCATTAGCAGGTGAAATTAGCCCCCAAATTGCCATCTTGATTGGTTCAATAATACTGCTCCACTCAACTCGGGGTGGGATGAGTTTCATTTTCAATAATTTCCTCACTGCTGTTTCTCTGCCTCATATTTCGGTTTGCCAGCTCTGTCCTTTAAGTGGTATTTTCTTTTATCCAAAGCACCAAGCTGTGAATTTATTGAGAAATGCGTGTGTTCACAATAAGATGATGCCATTACTAATAAGTCCCATTCGTTTCAGGAAAAACGAAACACTATATTCCTAAATTATAAACAAACAGTCCTAAATTCCAGAGATTATTATTACCAGGAAGACAAAGTGCAGGGCCAGAAGAATTTGCTAATGCATACAACTTCATGAGATAGATCTGGACACTGTGTTCATCTCTACTTATTTCCTATTCATACATACTGTTCTTGTGTTTGACAATGAATATTGTGTTGTGACACTTGAAATCCTCCCTTTAATTAAAATAAAAGAAATATCAGTCAGTTAAACCTGATATTAGGATTCAGCTTTTTATTTTGTTTCGTTACCCCAAATTTAATGGAAACATCAGTTCTCTCAAAAAGACACTTCTAATAAATTGTCATACCTAATTTTGCATGGATGCCAAGATGTCTGGCTGCTTCCATCTGGGTCCCTTGGGTTCTATAGAGATTTTTAACGCTTGTGAGAAATCGCCTTGGACTGTGAGTTATAGAATCGTCTTCTGTAATCATCAGTATCCACTCTATCTGAAACAAAACTTCTTTTGCCATTTGCTTGAGATTTTTGATGGTTTGTGAACACATTAAAATCTATTGATAATCATGTTAACATAGGTAACTTAGATTTTAAACTTAAATTATATTTTCAAGAGGAATAATTTATGTAGCTTTTTTCATGACTATTTACATATTATGCCTATAAACTCTTTAATAACTATATCTAAGCAAAAGCCAGGGTCTTTCAATCATCTTACGAACTTTAACTGTCTATGGTGTGTTCAAACTGAATTCACAGGGGGTCCTCACTAGGCCACATGCCTCACACAGTTAGTGATGTTGTACTTTCGTACTTCTTAGTATGCGCATATGGTTATTTTTTTTCCTTTAAAATTACAGTTTCACATTGAAGAAAAAAATCTGCCAAAAATCTGTGTCCCAGTGATATTGACATTATAATGGGAAGACACAGTACATGTACATATAGACTGTTGGCTGATGGTAAGTGTTATAGAGGAAAATGAAGCAGAAAAAGAGGGATTAGGGGAAGCCTCTTTGAAAAGGTAACAGATGGACAAAGGCAGGGAAAGAAGGGAGGAAGCAAATCATGCATCTGGAGACTAGAAAGAGTTTTTCAGGCAAAGAAGAGAGCAATTGCAAAAGGCCCCCCAGACAGGAGGAGCCTCTCTGCATAGTTTGAAGAACACCAGAGAGGCCAAGTGCCTGAGACTGAGAAAGCAAGGAAAAGAGGACTGTAATGGAGGAGGTCAGAGATTATGGTAGTAGGGTGTAGAGGGAGGTCAGGGTCTCTGGGATGGCTTTCATCCTGTGTCAGATGTGCCACTGCCAAAGTATGCTAAGCAGAAAAGTGATAGGATGAGCCTTGTGTCTTAGAAGATAGCACCCAAGCTAACTGGAGAATAAACTTTGGGAAGTAAAGAGACTAATGGAAGCAAACAGACTCTTAAAGGAATGACTGAAATAATCCAGATGAGAGAAGATGGGGGCTTGTATCATTGACAGAAGTAGAATGAAGCAGTTAGTTTCTGATGTAGTTAGTAGTTACAGAAGACAATATCTACCAACAAACTGGATTTATATGTGTGATAGAAAGTCAAGGATGATTTCAAACTTTAAATCTGAGCACACAGAAGGATAGAGTTGCCATTTTCTAAATAGAGAGAAGACTGCAAGAAGTGAGGTTGGTAGAGGAAGATGAATCAGGAGTTTGGACCTCAGACCCCTAAGAGGAAGGGTTGAGTAAATAATTGCACATAGAACTGTTTCAGTTTGGGATATCCTCATTAGAGATATCTGTAGCTTGGGGATTTTTGAGGCCATGAGCACCAACAGAGAAGAGGAGAGGAAAAAAAAAACCTAAAACCAAGTTGTTTGGCATTAAATATTTAGAATACTGAGAGATGAGGAGATCTCAGAAAGGAGTCTGGGAAGAACTAATCAATGAGGGAAGAGACAAACCAGGTAAGTGCTATGCCCTAGAAGCCAAATGAAGAAAGGAATTAAAGAAATGGAGATGGTAAAAGACATTTTTGAAATAAAAATCAGTTATCCATTCAAAAACACCATAGCATTTAATATATCTGCTGAGAGCCACGGCCGAGTCTGTATGGCCCCTGGCATTTTGCCAACAGTATTGATTGACAGGCGAGGCATTACTATCCGCCTCTGCCGCAACTTTTGAGTTCTCGCACTATTTTGGAGTTCTCATGGGGATTTCCGGGGATTCCCCGAGAGTTCCCATTGGTTGGGGAAGTGCAGGAGGAGGGATTTCCGGGAGAGATATTTCCGGCTGGGGGTTCCTGGACAAGCCTCCTGGCGCGTTCAGGAGGATTCCCTGGGAGCTGTGTGAAGTGTTTTCCTGCAGTTTAAAAATAAAGTTTGTTCCTGCTTCAGTGGCTCCTGATTTGTGCCCAGCCAGACTGCGGCAATATCATGGAATATACTTAAATGTATTTAAACAAAAATTCCACTCTGGAATCTAAACTATGTCAATGGTTGATATGATTTAAATTTGGTTTGTCCCTTTAAAACTCATGTTGAGGCTTAATCTCCACAGTGAGTAATTAAGAGTTAAGAGGGTGGAAATTTAATTCAACTATGCTGTTTAGAAGTGGGAAACTTCAGAAGTGATTAAGATTAGATGGAGTCATTAGGGTAGGGCTTCATGATTGAACATTGGTGATTCAATAATATGAGAGAGAGAGAGAGAGAGATCAGAGTAGCTATGAACACGTGAGCACTGAGTCTACCCATGAGATGGCCTGCACCTCTTCTATTCCCTCAGCAAGAGGACCACCACCAGGTGTGGCCTCTCAACCTTGGACCAGAACTGCCAGCCGAAATAAACCTCATTTCTTTATAACTTAGTCTGTTGTATTGTGTTATTATCAACCGACAATAGACTAAGACAGTAGTATAATCATTATGTAAAGCACTCAAGAAATGGTAGTCAAATCTATATTTCATTGTCTTTTATAATGTCAGGATTATTCAAGCAGTTTGAGCCAATTTTGCTGAGATTTCACAAGTCATTGTCAAATTCTTTTCATCTTTTAAAAGGTCATACGTATGTAACATCAATCAAATACAAGAACATGTACATGTGCTTACTTTGGGGTACCATCCAGCTTTTAAGTCTTAATACTCTAAAACTCTCCAAATTGAGAATTCCTGTTCAATATCTGCTTTGGTTTTTTAGATTTTCTGATGCTGAAAGTTTCACCTTTGGAATTCCTATTCTTGGTATAGTTTTGAAAATCCAGACTTTGAAATACTTAGACCACAAGAACCATTTAATTACAAGTTGGACTTTATTTACTACTTGTGATTTTATGCATCAATTTTGGAGTTTTTTCAGTAGTCTTACAACTTGAAGTATCACTACAATAGGAGGCTAGTTTTATATGAGAAGGTGTTTCTATTTTATCAGGTTTGGATTTGGGAGGGAATATAGAGAGATCAGAAAAATTAAGTAAAAAAATAATAATTTGACAACTATCCCATTATTTTATTTTCTGAGTAAAGCTAACTACATACTTAGAACCCAAGTTTAACTTTTGGACATCCCATCTTAAAGAGGCTCTGGGTTTTCCCATAGAAAACCATAGAGAAGCCCTCTAATGTACCTCCTTCCCAGCTGCCCTGTGACCATGTTGCCTTATGTCAGAAAGGAGATGTCTTATCCCAGTTTAAGATTCTGACTCCTTCTGATTATTTGTAGTAGACTTTAAGTGTCAAGACAGGTAGGTAGAGAACTAGCACACACAGAAGTCCATAGAACAGCTCATGCCCACCTAGCCCCTCCAATATTGGATCCTCTATCCTCATACTTCGCCTTTGTTGGAAAAACACATTCATACCTACCTCTCAATATCTTCGCCCTATGACTCTAAGTTCCATAAAAACTCAAGTACGGTATGCTATTTGATAATGGTATGGGATACCATACCTGGCATTCTCAGATACGTGTTGAAATAAAAAATGAGCGACTAGTTAAGTAAAAAAAGAATTTAAAACATCATCAAAAATTCATGGAGAGGGATGACAAGGCTTGAATACCTTCCATGTTACAATTGTAACTCTACAAAATTAAAGATTACCTGGCAAATAAGTTCAGGAGTGGATTTTACATAGTATGCTAGCAGTAGAATCCATAGTACTGAGCAGAATAATGTCATCAGATACAAAATGAGCTGATGCTTGATTGGCCTAAGTGTGCCATAAAAGTAGCAACATAATAGATTATAAAGTCAGTACTCCAGAAAGTGTCACAGTCTCATGAGAGCCAACTTATCCTCAGTTACCCGTTTTTCTTTTAATAGTGGTAATTCACACTCTTTTTCACAGACTGAATGAAAAGAATAACATAAAAAAAAAAGATACAATAAACTCAGGACTTTCCTGCTACTAATATCATACAATCAGGTCAAAGTCTCCACAAGTTTTATAGGCTCCTTTAGAGGAAAGGCATCATCAAAGCTGCACCCCTTTAAGTGACCAGGATGTGAGTTTTCCTGGCAGCACAATGATTTTAGGCAAATTGGTGACAGAGCTTCACAGACTACAGAGAGTCACGGGAAAGGAAAAAGAGGGCAAATGGCATGATATGGCATATACAGTGCTGTAAGGGTCCCACTCATATGTATATACATATATATACATATGTATATATATATACATATGTATGTGTGTGTGTGTGTGTGTGTGTTATATATATATATACATATGTATGTGTGTGTGTGTGTGTGTGTATATATATATATATATATATATATATATATATATATATATATATATCAGGCTTATTCTTCCCAGGCACTGCATTCTCTTGACTACTTTCCAAAACCATGTGAGATTAGCATTATTAGCCTCATTTACAAACGAGAGCCCAGGGATGCTAAATGTCTTGACATAGACACTAAAAGCCTCTATATCATCTGGCCCAATTGCCTCTGTAAACTTACTTCCTATTACTCTCTTCCTCATTCATTCAGCTCCAGCCATACTGGCCACCCTGCTGTTTCTCAATTGTGTTAGGCAAACTTTCACAACGTCTTTAAACTTATAGTTCCATCTGCCTGCAATGTTTTCCCACGGAATATCTACATGCTTCGCTCTTTTTCCTTAGGTCTCCACTCAAATGTCACCAATTCCTCCCTCCTTCCTGATGGTCTTTTACTCCATTCCTTGACCTTTCTTTAAAACATCTCTCACCATCATTTCTCACATCTCTCAATCTCATTCCATGGCCCCTGCCAAAGAAGAGCCTGATAAATGAACTTCCATGTGAGCAATTTATTTTTAGAAATATGCCAAGGAATAAGATGAGAAGAATGAAAAGGGAAAGAAATGAAGCTGCTTTGCCATGCACTGTCAAATTCATGGGCCATGTGGGTAATTGGGGCTCCTATGATAAGGCATCTATGAGGAACCTTGTATAATACACTTCAGAATTCTCCACCCAAGTCACAGGCTCTGTCTCCCACTCCAGCTCCACGGTGTGGTCAGTCCAGGTTCAGATTAGCTGAGTAGGTTCCCACAGTGTTACACACAGAGTAGTCCTGTGAATAAAGTTGGGGTGGGGGGCAAGGTCCTAGCCAGTTATTCCTGAAATCAGATAGTAGGGGTAGCAATGGCTGAAATAAAAACATCAGTGGAGAGGACATGGGGTGGGACACAAGAGGTTTCTGATTCAGCCATCTTTTGCATCACTAAGACCTTTCAAAGAACATTCAAGATTGAGGCTAGCAGTGGTTTCTACAATAGACTCATAGAAATTTTAATGAAAAAAAGCTAGATAGAGTCCTTTCTGTTGTAACTGTTCTCCAGGCCATGACTGGCAGTATCTTTTCCTCCACCCACACTCACTCAGCCTCTCCCACCCTCTTATTCACCATACCAGTTGGTCTAAATTCACTTGTTTGATGAGATGACTCAGAGCATAATTACTATGTCAGGTCCTACCATCGACTTTACAGTATTCCATTTTCTGGTATCACTAGGAGAGCCCCAGGGAAGCTCCTTGGCTCTAAACATGGTATTCAAAGGCAACACTATGATGCAGAAACTATGCTCCTCAGGATAATCAGATTCAGGTATGCCCACTAGCTAAATGACTTCCTTCTTTGGAAATAACCAAGCTGTAGTCCAAGCTGCAAGGGTATAAAACATTTACAGTATTTTCTGTAAGTGCATGTTTCCCCAAATAGAAACCAAAACTCCTAATTTGGTAGAGCCCACCTGAAGGGGTTAGAAAGACAAGCTCCAAAGTGAGTCAGTCCAAATGACAGCAATGGGACCAAACCTTCTACTTTTGACTCCTGACTCTGTATCCTGGCATGGGGCAGGGCCATCACAGCACCACATACGGCCATTATTTTGTTTTATACACACATCCATAAGAGCATTCCAACCCTACCAGGTCCTACCTTTGCACCTTAGCCAGGCCTCTAATTTGCTTTTCAATCATTTTTGAGGTAGCTCCACCCGTGAAGGGTAAGAACTATGACTTTTACCATTGTTTCCACAGGACATAGATTAGTACCTGACACACGTTAGGCATTCAATTAATATCTATAAATGAATGAATGAATGAATCAATCAATCAATCAATCATTTTACATTATCTTAAAGCATTTTAAAATCCCAAAACACAAAGAATGAAATGCACTATAAACTAGTACCTCACAGGATTAAAATTTGAGAGATAGTTTCTTAGATATAAATATAATTGGCACATACTAGGAAAAAATAAGATTATGAAAATTGAACAATTTACAGTTTCAAAATGTATGTAGAATTAAAATTCACATGTATAAACCATATTTATTTACCTTAGTAAACCAACAAATCATAAACTTGGCATGGGGGGGTACAAATGCACTTAATTTTCTTTGTCCTAAACACTAATGAATTTCATGCAATAAAACCTTATTAAGAAGCATTATGTTCAATAATAAATTGTCAAAGACTATTCTACCAGATTAAATGTATGATAAAATATTTAAAATGGCATTTATTGCATCAATTTTTTAAATAAAGCTAGAGAATGATGTTAATATGACTTAATAGTCCAAAACCTTGCTCTTTTTTTCATTTTTTAGCATATTTCTCCCATAATTTATTTTGCCTACTACTACTAAAATATAAGAAAATAATGCCTACAGGACTAAAATGAAGTTTTGCAGAATTAAGGGAGAAAATGTGCATGTGTAATGTTTTATACACATTTCATGAGAGCTTGATATATCATGTTGGGTTTCCTGCCAGAGGGATTTCATGTGCTTGGGAAAATAAAGTCAGTGTAACTTTGTCTTAGAGAGGAGTCACTTTATTATTAATCATGGAACAATTATTGAGCTCTGACAGTTTTAAAATGCTGAGAAAAATGCATTTGTGGTCTAATTATGAATTGTACATTGGCAAAGAAAGGTAATGGACTCTATTTACCTAACCTAATGTTGGTGCCTCATTTCTGCTAAAATGTCAACATATTGGTCTATGAACATATTTCACCAGCATCTAAATTCCACTATGGGGTTAAAATGTTTTAAAATAAAATGTTAGCTCCTTGGAAGAGAAAGATCTGAAAATTCATGCATAAATGTAAAAATGGCCTATCTTATCACAACTATAAGAAATTCCTAAAACTTGTTTCATTGTTTTTTTTTCAATTTTCTCTACGTTTGAAATGCAATGTTCCTATTCAAATGAGCAACATGGACAATCCAGCTAGCAGGGGATTGAAGCCCGTTTGCTTCTGTCATGTAGACCTCTCACCTTTATCTAGACTCAAGTAGAGTTGGCCCAATTACTGAAGTTATCCACAACATTTTCAAAAGGTGACTTCAATTTAATCATGGGTTTGTTGATAATATTATTGAAAAGACAATAATAGTTTGAAACAATAGTAATAAAAATATTCAAGAAATAATTTAAAGCATTAACATCCCCTTCCTGAAACAGGAAAACAGTTAAAAAACTTGGTGTTTTATGTTAGCTCAGTGCCACGCTAATCTCATGAAAATGGCAAGGATCAATCTCTCTCAGATCATGCAAAACACTATTGTTATTCAGAGCATCAGACTGGAAGTTAGCCAAGTTTTCAACCCAGGTCAATCCAAAGCAAACAAAGGAAACAGGAAAGAGACTAGGAAAAATGGAAGGTTTTAATATCCAGCACATATGTTCAACTAGGTTACATTTTTTGCAAGATTGTAGCAACTTGCTCAGAGAAGTCCCAAATATGCTACTGGTTCAAATAACCCAAGATTTTTTTTTTTAAGTTATGAGAGATAACTACCATTTTCTCATTTCCTTCTTTAGTTTCTAATGAGCATGCATATCTAACATAACTCATTAAGAAATGTTTGTGTTTTAAAAAGGGCATGTACACTCCAAAAATAGTAATATGTAAAGCCCCCAGAAGGATATCACTATAAAGTTAATAATGCACTTTCACTCATCAGCTGTCTTCAACTTGCACGCCTTCAAAAGAATTCTTTCGTTAGTGCCACGGGGTACTCAATGTAAAATTTGTAGAATCAGCCTTAGCAGAATAAGTTTCAATTCTGGCAGCTCCTAGGTCTCCTTTGCTTCAAACATTATACACTCTGGAGTCTTTACATTTTCAAATGACAGAGAGAAAGAAAAGCATTTTAAGGTTTACCATAGCTTCTCTCTCTAAGGGCTTCTTGCAAAGAATTCGCATATTGCAGTTACAAATCTCAAATTAGAGATTTAAGTTTCCCTGCCTGGTCAATTATAAGACCCTCAGCCTTACCAAAGAATACAAGCTCTTTACTTTGCAAAGGTCTGAGTCAACAGCTTGTTGGGCTTTGAAGAACCTTGGCTCCTTTTGCAGCTGGGCTCTTTCTCCTTTGGCGTGTTTCAGGCCCACTGCTGGTTTTCATTCATCTCCATTCTGTGGGTTTCAGGTGACATTTTGGGGCTGGAAACGTAATGTGTCAGAAGATAGCTGCAGCTTCCTACTGTGTTAGTTATTGTTTCCTTTGTCAGGAGGTGAGTGAGCACAAATATTTTCCAATTGCTCTGATTTTCAGACAGGTTTAGATCTACTGAGCCATCCCTGATGTTCACGCCTATACCATTTAAAAAACACTGGATAGATTTCAGAGGCGATTTCTGAGTTCAGTCCTATACAAATACAGGTACTATCATTTATCCTTTTTCCAGAAGAGACATAGATTTCATGTCCTCTCTTGGTTTACCTCTGCCCAGTATAAAAGAGAGAGACAGGGTGCTTCTAAAAATGCTTCTCATTTGGGTCCAAAAAACATCAGCTTACCTTTCTGCTACAGGCAAAACATTATCATGATCAACAGAATCTGTCTCTTGGGATTCAGTCCTGCAGTTCTTTCTTGGGTAAAATTCCCATCAGAATCAGAATTAAGTCCTTAGTGAAAACTTAAATTACATTATAATATTCATTATAATATCATAAGTTCCAGCAAGGCTTTGCCAAAGGCATTGAATGATTTATGATAAACTTGAAAACCTCAGTCCCCTCTTCCCAGGGTGTCTTCAATTATTTCTTTGACGAATTCTACTCTTGATTCCTTGTTGAACTGAAGTAATAAGGGGTTTAGGGCCTTTATATTCTTCCTCAAACTTTTTCTTTTTAACTTAGAATATCTGCAAGTAAAATATCATTGATTGGATCTTTTTAAATGTACCTCTTATAAAATTATGGTTAAATATTATCTTACTCCTACAGAATTTGTATGACTTGTAAATGTAAATTCACTATAATAGCATTTTAGTTATAAAAATTGTATCATTAAAAATTCCTCAGACTCATTTTGCTTCAGCCTAGGCAGTTAGTTCAGTTAGAAAATAAGTCTTGATAAAATTCCCTATTGTCCTCAATTTGATTCTTTGGCCACTTAGCATACAGATGCATGGCACTGGTCACTGTGAAAATCACATGTATGGCACAGATTGATTGTAGAACTTAAGTTTGATTTGTCTCCTCATTGAAGAAACTGAGTCCCGGGAGAAGTGAGGGACCCATCCAAGGTCACACATTTCATTAAAGACAATGTGGGTCCTACTTTATATTATTGACTGTGAGGTCAGAGAAATATAACTTTACAAACTAGATAAACTACTTAGTGACTATTCCTTGTGTAAATCAATGTACTTACTACCTAGCTATGCCATGGCTAAGTCACTCAGCTTCATATTATTAACCAGTAAAATGGAGATATCAATTTCTAGGATGGCTAAGAAGATGAAAAAATACATAAATACAAGTTTATCTGGCCCCAAATAGGCATTCAGTGATGGCAAAGATTATAATTATTAGTATTTTTATGCAAACTAAAACAATCTTCCAGCTGCTCTTAGTCAGTGCTGCCCTAATGGACTGCCAGAGACTAGATAATTTTAAAAGAAATTTATTTTTCACTCTGGAGGCTGGGAAGTCCAAGATCCTGGTGCTGGCATCTGGCAATGGCCTTCTTGCTGTATCAATTTATGGAAGAAGGTGAGAGAGGAGAAGAAGGCAAAATACAAAGAGGATGGAATGTACCCTTTGTAGTAAACCAAACCCACTCCTGTGATACTGAACAAAATAGCAGCTATAATTCTTCCAGGAGGGTGGAGCAGCCCTCACAGTCTAACTACCTCTCATTAAGCTCCACCTCCCAATAGTGTGGATTAAGGAGTAAGTGTCCAACACAAACTTTGAAGTGGACACATTCCAATCATAGCACTGCCCTTTCTGATTCATCATGATAAATCTTACAGAATTGTCTTTGTTGTTGTGCTGGGGATAGACACCACAGACTTTGCACGTCTAGGCTGCTAGGCAACACTCCCAAGCCTTGCTACCCCCCCACCTCTGACAAAAAGGCAAATGGATGTGTGAAGCACCTCATTTGGATGTGTCTGCAATCTTAGAAGCTTGACTACTGTACATTCTGCCACAACTGGATCTTCAGAGCTTATTCAGAGAACCAAAGCTACTTGCATCCTCTTAACTGAAGGTGGGTCCTCTTTTATCAGAAAAGAATGTTATCTTCCATGGAGTGCCCAGCTTTAAGAGGATGCACAGGGAACAAAGAGGAGGAAGAGGACACCCACCTAGCCAGCTTGGTCAGCTGAATCAATTTTGGTGAGCAATGGGGTGACAGATGTCCTAGCTTTCCCATATGATTCTCTTTATATTAAATACCCTCAGAGGCTTTCTGACATCATTTTATGTTAAAATTTCTCCCTCTAACATGCAAGGACCTGCATATCAGGCTACTATTTTTGCTCACTTTTATAAATTCATTTCAACTTACTTCCTTAGACTACTTTCAAGCCCAGTTGTTTTACATTCCACAGACATGTTCCTTATGTTATACAGACCAAAATGTCACCTTTTCCATAAGATCTTTATTTATTCTTCCAACCAAATGCAGCATGTCCTACAGAGGTGGTTTTGAAAAAAAGTCAGCACCTACTGCATGCCCTCTGCTGAATTATATTCTAGCCACTTCAAATATTGGTTCATTCACTCTTTTCTGAAGGCATGCTGCATCATAGTTGACTTTTGTGCTATGGTAATTTTTACACTTATTTCATTTCATGTCTCAGATTGTTGTTTATCAATGGCAAGAATCATGTCTTAACCTTTAGCAGAGTTCCTTTACAGGCAGAAGGAACTAAGGAAAAAATACTAAGTGAATACCTTAAAGTATAACAGGAAAAAGTATCATCTAGAATAAACTTGAAGCAACTTGGAAGTCCATGAGAGCTTATTTGGGATAAAATTTCTTTTTTGCCCACCTGAAACCATCTGTGAATTTATGCTTTTTTAGCAAAAGGTGGCTGAATTGTGAAATGTCATATGGCATGTTGCAATTGTGACAGGCATGAATCTCCTCTTTTACTCCCCAGGCCTAATTACTAACATGGAAAGAAGCAAAGAAGGAAAAAAAGAAAAGATCAACAAACCATCCCTGAAAAACACACAGAATTATTTTTGTCACCATTGGGTAATGATGTAAAAGGTTGAAAAAAACAGAAGAGTGTTTTCTAAGTATATTTATTTAGATGTACTATGAGTATCTTCAATCATATTTCAGAAAATGAACGATATGGTGATTGAAAAGATGAGTTTACTGAAGGATTATAAATGAGTATCAATTCTGCATTTTTATGGTCACCAACTGCCACTTGCATAAAACTTACATCCACTTATATATTATTATTCATGTCAAATAATTAAACAAATGTTGGTATCAGATGAAACAGATAAAAAAGACAGTTGTAAAATATTTCTTACTGAATTTTTTTCTTGTCACATGAATATCAAAATATATGCTCACAGTTGCTTATAACTTCCAAAACTGCAGAACAGTCATTCCAAGCTCCCTGACAATGTTACATTCCCTTCAACGTAATGCAAACTGCAGGTCAAGGCACATAGCTGTTTATTCACCAGTGTATACTTATTTCCAAGCCTGATGACTGACAAGAGTCTCCCCCATCTAGGTTTTGAGTGGATCCAACTAGGTTTCAAAACGGAGGTCACCACCCATTTAACCTTATAGCACCCAAGATGGAAACTGATGAATTAAAAGTCATAACAGAGAAGGCTCACATTACAACAGGACAGGTCAAAGGCAAAAGCAGAGGCCTAGCAGAAGAGGAAAAGTGAGATGTGAGACACAAGGCAAAGGAAGAGAAGGGGAAAAGGAGGTATTTAGAAAGAGATGCTTAGAAGTCCCCAGCTTATCATTTGAGTGTACAAGTAAACAATTAAAATGACTCTTTTCAAGAGATGTGAAATTAACTGACTTATTTGAAGAGAGTCCCTTTCAGTGCCCTTCTCAGCAGAGGGTCTGCTGGATGCAGGAAACACTGAGTTTTGATCCATTCTTGATAGCCTGGTGTGTGTGTGTGTGTGTGTGTGTGTGTGTGTGTGTTAATCAAATCAGGGTCTCTATACCCTGAGAGATGCTGGAGTTAAGTCTTTCAGCTCATCAGGATCAGGGCATCATTTAGTTACAGTTCCCAAGTCAGCTACTGGGAGAAACTGAATCAATGGTTTTAGACTCCTGAAATTGGGTAAGCAAAGGAAGGATTTTGTTAGGAATGTATAAAATCCAAATTTTGTATCACCCTTCTATAGGGGAATAGAGGATTCCTGTCTCTGAACCCTGTGGGGCAATCCAATTATGAAGCCATTAGACCCCCTTGTAAGGTGATTCGGGGGAAATTCCTATTTTCATAAAAAGCCTTTTCTGTGTTCATCCAACATATACTCTGGCCTCTTGCTCTCAGTTTACAAGGTTTCTAATTAAGCTCCGGAGAGAATTATATAGTTCACTGAACTGAGTCACTATGCTACAACTGGGAAAGAAGAAGCACTCCTATTTTATCAGAAAAATAAACACTTTAGTTTCATTTCTTCTGCCACACATTATCTCTTTGTCCTGTCACAACCTTTTTTATGGGTTTTTATTTCAAAAGATTACCTTGAGATTACTGTCAACACAAGCCAGAGGGAAATCTCCATACAGAATATAGTAGGTGGATTTGTCATCTAAAAAAAAAATCTCACTGCAGACAATCATATAATATCTCTAAAATAATCTCCTGTATTAAGAACAAAGAGACCATTTTCCAACAATACTTTCTGTCCAAAATTTGAGAAAAAGAAAATATTTATCAGTGACAAAAGCACAATTTACCAACTTAATTTTTAAGTAAAAAAAATTTAACCTTTTAAGTAATTTCAGAAGCTCCACCAGTTTCTTCTGTTCTTTGTAACATCTGTAGGCAAAACATAACATGCTGGGTCACAATTCATGGCTTGGCAAGAAAATGTTGCTTAAGAACATGAAGGTCTTTCCCTTTCTTGTGCAAGGGGAAAACACTTTAGTTGTTATTCAATGCAAGTAAATGTTCATAACCATGGAATTAAATATTTCTGAAGGGTTCATTACTGAGCTCTCTGGGTTGAATTAGGCTTTTCTCAGAACTATACTTCATGTCACCCACATGTCTTAGAACCAGTGCCTTCTGCTCAGCCGTGCATTTTTTCCAGACATGCCGGATGTCTATGCAATAAGAGCTCTGAAACTTCAAAGAGACACAGAGCATTCTGTGCTTTTTCTTCCCACCATTTCATGTAAACACCATTAGTAACCAGCCTGCTCTTATGCCAAAAGTTCCAACGGCTTGATTTTAGTCTGTGAGTTGTTCATGCTTACTCCCTGCCTTTACTATGCTAGGCAGAACCATCTGTCTGGGACCAAAACCCAACCACTGACCATCATGTGTTTCATACAGGAACAGATATACTGTGAGAGCAGAGGACATGTGCATGCACCCCATCTCTTATTCTTCCCTGCAGAGGCCATCCGCTTACTCAAAAGTTAATTCAAACTCTACTGTGTCTAAAGCATTGGAGTTGATACCAGGCAAACATGAGTGGATAAGAAGAAAGACTAAGTCCAAGGAACTTACATTCTGGTGGAGACAAAAACAGAAGATAAATAAATGAAAAAAAAATGAATAAATAATTTTAGAGAGTAATCAGCTGTGTAGGAAAGAATTCCCAGGATAACATGATAAGGAGTGACTTGGGTTGGGAGACACCATTCAGGAAGCTCATGGAAGACCTTTCTGGGCAGATGGCATTGGAACTGAAACCTCAAGGAACGAGAACAAAGAAAAAAACCTCAACAGTCTAAAAACCTGATGAAAAGTTTTTCAAAACAGAGAAAGCAAGAACAAAGCCCCCCAGTGTCTGCCAGAACTACCAGGAGGAGCCTACTTGGGTGAGCATGTTCAGGTGCTCATAAACTGAAGAGGACTGCAAAGCCAAACAGTTCTAAACCTATGAGAGTTCCTGATGATTTTTTTCGTGTTTCTTTGAAGCATATTGATGACAAGTTCTTTGTAATATTTTCCCACCAAATATAACTTCTTGAGTGCAAATGTAATTTGTGCAACTAATTTGAGAGGCCATTTAACTTTTCCTTTGGCATGCTTCAGAGGAACAATAGCACACACTTTACAGAACTTTCATAAAAACTGTCACATATGGCAGACCCTACTTGTTTCCTACTAAAGATTCTGTTTCTCTTCCTTCTAAAAGAATCATGATTTTTGTCTGTAGCAGCAACACATTCTTAAAAATACATGCATGCAAAAAGGAAAGACAGTAGAGTGAATCCAACATAACTTTTTCATAACATTTGTTCATATATGAATACACGACCAGTGTAACAGCATATCATGTGCAACCACAAGAATGGGAAGATATACTCCATGTTTGTATGTCAAAATACATTCTACTGTCATGTGTAACTAAAAAGAAAAAATAATTTTTTTTTAAAAAATACATGCATGCATATGATACACTCCCACAGAGCTACATACAACTTCACCAGCCCTCACTCCCACTCTTTGCAGCTAGTAAGCTGGTAAGTAAGCCATAGGTGATACACTGACAGCTGAGATGTGAACAGAACATTAGATCTTTAATTTTTTAAGAAAAAAAATATTGTAAGAAAGGGACAGACTAGCATGAACAATATATTTCCTCTCTTCTTTCCTGGAAAAAAATGAGATAATGGAAGTGAAGAGCCATATTGTAACCATGAGAATGAAGCCACATGTTTAGGATAAATAGTTGAGAGGACAGTTTGTAGGAGACTGAATTTCTAATGCCATTGTGGAGCCACTATATGAATCTCGGATGTAGCTTCTTATGTCCTCATACATGTCATTGTTAAGTCTTCTGTATGACCACATAGCTGCACGTAGTCAAATGCAGAATTGTGTAAGAAAAATGTCACAAAACATACATGAGATAACTAGTAGCTTAATACCTTTTATCATCATCTGTATTATTGATGTATTTTAATAAGAATTATTTTATTTTCAGAAAAAGATGTGTAGAGGGTGGAAAGCACTGATAAGGTATTTCAAAGTCAAGCCATAAGGGAATTTGAAGAGTTATTAAATATAAAAAAGAAAACTATTTGTATAACACATCTAGTAGCTATTAACTTTCATAATCTCTATATTACATTGCCATGCCAAAATATTTGGAGTTCCAAGAATGCACAGTTAAACAACCTCCATTTGTTGATCTAATGTCTTAACTAGCAAAAGATAACAGAGAGATTGATATTTTGTTCCCACCAATATCAGTGGCACCTGGGATTTCATCTACATTCCAAATAAATAATAAGAAACACTTGCTGTTACTAAACATTTGGAAATCCTCCTAGAAAGGTGACAAGAGCAGACAGGTTTCCCTAGCCCACAATGATGAGAGGATGATGGGCTGTTTATAGACTAAACTTGGAGTGGGACAAGCCTAAGATCAAAAACCCTGCCATGAGTGGAACAAGAATTCACAAAATAAAAGTGTGTTGCTTGAAGGCCCCAAATCACTGCATGCAATCTCTCAAAGGAAAAGCCTCCACAGAATCTTTAGTAAGCAACAAAGCAGCACTATAAGATATAAACAGTTGCTATTTGTCAATGACATATTATTTCACAAAACTGATAGCATTGAAATAATAATTAGCAGATGCATTCCATGCAGTACCTCTGTGCCTATCAAGAGGTGATACAGTACACATTCTCTTTAATCTTTGTATTCTTTAATAATATAATCCATCATTCTGAAAACATATAAAATTAACTGAAATTATGGGATACATAGAAGCAAATGAAGCTCATTTTAAAACTTCTGTGTCACGCGAAGCTAGATAGCTATGTAAATAAACGTTCTCATATACTACCTACATGGACTCATTGATGAATGTGTGTAGATGCTTTGTCACTTGGACACTTGTTTCTTCAGGCTGTTTATCCATGTCTGCAGCAATTTTGCAACAGTTCTTTCAGAAACTGCCAGGCCTCCTCAGGATAAGATGTGTCAGATACATTCAATATGATCAGATACAGTGGGATGCTTTTCACTCGGGGTGGACCTGCAGTTTCTAATTCTTCTCCAGGTTTGTGCCTATAAACACAATAATTTTGATAAATTCTATTTTACACAATTCCCATTAGAATATATTTGCTGGGATTATAATTATATACACTTCAAGCATGTTTCTAATAGGAGAGATTCTCCACTTTGACTAGGCAACTATGAAAACTTATTTCCACTCCCACCCCTTTACAATTTAATTGTCTGATGTTTGGAAGCATTTTCCACAGACTAGCTTTTAGCTCTAGATAGTTCAAAACTTTGATTCTCTGCTACTACCCAAATATTTGACTGCCAAGCTCTGTAGTTCACATTCAGAACATAACTCCATCCCCACACCTACATGACATGGTGCACATCAACACAATGGGTAGTAGGAATATTCCCGAAAGCGGTTCAAACTCAAATCAGCCATAACTGCAATATACTTGGAAGTTCCCCCCAAATCCAAACTATGTATGCAAATCAAATTTACCTTAACAAAATGCAAAAAATAAAAATATTAATAAAAGAAAGAAAGGAGAAAAGAGGGGTGGAGAGAGTAGAAGGGAGTAGGAAATTCTGTTGCCTCTCTAATCTTACCTGACAGGAAGGTAAGTATATCAGAGGGGAAGGCAGAGCAGAAAGTGACAGTGATATGGAATTATGGTTAAAATATTTTACTTTTATAAATTTTATAGCAGTCTATTATCAGGTGAACATATTACTTCAAACCTTTCTAGAAACCTTGAAAGAAACCAGTGGAAGCAAACAGAAGCTGAGGCTTCTTTACAATAAATCTGCTTCAACCCTCAACATGCCTGCACGTTAACAGGACACCTCTTGTTAACTTGGGGAGTGGCCATTCTCCCCTCACCAGGGAGAACAATGCCTCCACTCCAGATTCCATGGGTACCTTCCATAGGTAAAATGAAACATGCCCACTTTGGAAGTTTGTGTATTGAAATAAGTTACAAGACCTACTAATGACTTGAATCTGTAGAGAGCGTGCAGGGGCGAAAAAAGAGCTCTTAAAGTCCCACATAAAAACACTCATTTTAATTTCTAAATATTCGGTTGGTGGCAGCTGCAGGAAACAGAGTGAGAAGACTGGGGAAAAGTAGGAATTTTTTTTTTTTTAATGAGTCTTTAACAATAACAAATGCCAATGAAAACAGCTATCATTTACTGAGCATGTCTCCTGGGCTGGTACTATCACCTCATTCAATTCTTAATACAGTTATTTGTGGTGAGTACTTTTTTATATCCATGAGTATAAGTCAGATTTTTTAAGGTACAACTTATTTGTCCTTTTTATTGCAGGCCTTGGATTCAGATAGGATGACCATGCTAACTTTGTACTTCTTCAAAATTGCTTCACTTGTGTTGGCCTTTGGATTTTCCATGTAAAATTTTACATCATCATGACAAATTCATGAAAATCTTCTGAGATTTTGATTGTGATTTTTCACTGATTCTGTAGATAATTTAAGAAAAACCTGATATCTTGAAAATATTGAGTCTTCTGGATCATGAATATAGTATATGTCCTCATTTATTTTGTCTTTTTCATTTTCTCTGAGCAAAAATTTGTCATTTAAAAAAATTTTTTTAGTTGTTGGTGGACCTTTATTTTATTTATTTATATGTGGCACTGAGAATCAAACCCAGTGCCTCACACATGTCAGGCAAGTGCTCTACCGCTGAGCCACAACCCCAGCCCCAATTTTGTCATTTTTAGCATATAAATCTGTAAGATTTATACATTCTTAGATGTATCCCTAAATATTTCATGATTTTGATGCTCTTTAAATGATATTGCTTTTATAAATATCAGTTTGCAATTGATCACTGCTAATACAACAATTGATTTCTATATTGATTGTTAATTTGCTAAGCTTATTGGTTCTAATAGACTTTTTTTGTAAATTCCATGATACTTTTCTCTGTAGACAATTATTCTGTTTTTGGATAGAGACATTTATATTGTTTCCTTTCTGACCTGCGTACTATTCTTTCTTTCTCCTTCTGTATTGCACTTAGAGAACCTCCAGAGCAATATTAAAAAGAAGTAGTGAGAATTAACTTCCTACCTTGCTTGCATCTGATTTTAGACAGAAGGCTCTCTTACTCTTTTACTGTTAAATCTAATATTGGCTTTAGGCTTCTCATAGACATTCTATATCAGATTGAGAGAGTATATGTCTAGTTCTAATTTGCTGAGAGTTTTATAGCTGAAAATCAACTATTTGTGATAGCTTACAACTAATTATTTTTATCAGAATGTGGTCTATATTGGTTAGTATTTCAAGTATACCTAAAAACTATATGTTGTCTGTTGCTAGTAGATGGAGTGCTTTATAAATGTCAATTAGATTAGTGTTATCAGGCATTATAGAGTTGTAAGATAGCATTATCCATATGTATCCTTACTGAATATTGTCTACTGGTTCTTTTAATCAATCAGATGAAATGTTGAAATATCCAAATATAATTGTAGATATATTTCTCTTTTCTATTTTATCTAGTTTTTGCTTTCAAGTCAATTGAAATGAATAATTATTATTATTATGGGTAAATTCCTCTCTTCCTACTATGTAAAGTTTCTTTTTATCTCTTTAATTATTTTTAATTAATATTTACATTGTGTATCTTTTCCACTCTTTTGCTTAAAAACTCAACTGTGTTGTTATATTCCACAGTTTTGTTTTATTTTGTAGACAATAATTATTGTTTTATGATTTAGTCTTTAAAATCTACATTTTTTTTCAATTGGACTACTCAGACCCTTTACTATATTGCTACCATTTTTTTTTCATGTACTGATCTGTTCTTTGTTACTTTTTGACTCTTTCATTCCTTCTAATGGATTAAGCATATTTTTATTCCATCTTCTCCCCACTATTGGTTTACTAGACATTTTTTTTTTTAATTTCAGTGGCTAAACTAGAGTTTAAAATACGTCCAGTGTATCTCTAAATAAAATTCCACCACTTCACATATCATATACAAATCCTAAAAGCCATACTTTTCCACCAGGCCTTCTTTTATGAAAGGGTTGTCATGCATTTTGTATCAACTGATGCTATGAACCCCAGCTTACTCTATTGCTTTTTTTTCCTTTAAACAGTTTAAAATCAGAGCAAATATCTTTTTCTGCACCTTCATTTGTTGCCACTTATAAAACTCTTCATGTATTAAATAGAAAGAGTTTCAGCCAGTAATTCACTTTTGCTTGAAAACGTCACTTGGACATTGCTTTTGTGCAGATCTATTGCAATGAGTCCTCTTATATTTGTTTTATTGAAGTCTTTATCTTTTTAATCTTTTTTCACATATTCACATATTTTTGCTGAATTTCAAATTCTGAATTGACTGGGTTTTCTCCTTTACATACCTAAAATTGTAACTCCATTGTATTTTAGTGTGTATAATTTCTGCCGAAACATTCGCTCACATTCATAGTTTTGTTACCCAACATAGTATGTGTTTTGTTATTTTTTTTCCTTTGACTTCCATAATATTTCTTTCTGTATTTCAGTTTCCAATAGTTGAAGTATGATGTGATTAGGTATATTCATTCTCCCTCCCTCCTACTCTCTTGCTTCACTTTGCTACCTTTCCCTCCTCCTCCCCCCCTCCTCCTCCTCCTCCCCCTCCTCCTCCTCCTCCTCCCCCTCTTCCTGCCCCCTCCTCCTCCTCTCCTCCTCCTTCCTCCTTCTCCCTCCTCCTCCTCCTCCTCCTCTTCTTCTTCTTCTTCTTCTTCTTCTTCTTCTTCTTCTCTCTCTCTCTCTCTCTCTCTCTCTCTCTCTCTCTCTCTCTCTCTGTACTTATGCTGCTGGGGTCCTTTGAGCTTCTGGAAATGAGGATTTGTTAACTTTAAATATTTGGGAGAATTTTTCTCCATTCTCTGCAAATTTTATTCTGTCAAGCTTCTTTCTCTTTCTTCAAAACTTTGATTACACATATATTACATCATTTGATATCATCCCACAGCAGTTGGGTGCTCTGTTGTTTCCTTCTCTTAATGTTTCTATTGACCTCTAATGAAGTTAACTGAATCTATTCTCTGCTGTATCCAGATTGTTCATATGCTCATTGAATTCTTCTCCAATTACATATTTTTTAATATACATTTTAAAAATTTCTACTCTTTGTATTTAATTCTTGGAAAATGTCCATCTGTTTTTTCATGGTGAATGTGTATTCCATTAAGTGTTTAATATATTAATTATAATTTCAATCTGATAATCCAACTTTAAACTTGGTTTTGCTGGCTGCTTTATACTTTGACACTGGAGATATATATATATATATATATATATATATATATATATATATATATATATATATATATATATACACACACACACATATATTCACACACACATATATTCACACACACATATATATGCCTTGTAATTTTTTGTTAACTGCTGAACATTATATTTAAGACAATAAGACCACAGTAAAGAGTATTTATTCTGAAAATGAGCATGCTTTCTCTTCGCTCTTACCATTCATGTGTATGTTGAATTGGGAAGGTTTAGTCATTCTAGTCCATCATTGAGTTTGATTTCTGTTTTGTTATTGCTATGGTTACCTACCTTCATTCCAACTATGACTTCAAATTACTCTAGCAGTTCCTTACTGGTACGTTGTGTGTTATTTGCATTTTGTTGTAAGAAGATTTTTTTTTTCAGTTTTCTTGCTATACCTTCAGCTTTCAAGTCCTCATATTCTTAAGTCACTATAGGAGGTCACTCTTCATACTATTATCCCTTTCTAAGTGTTATTTCATGCACAGTTCATAATAGGTAAAGTAAGTGTTTGGCTATTCTCTTGATCTAGCCTCATGTTTATATAACCCTTGTGTGTCCAGGTCTTGGGAATGGAGTTCAGTGTTCCTGCCCACTCTCATGATAGTCAAATGTACCTTTATTTTTGCAGGTTGGCAAGAGAATGTGTTAGTCAGTTTTTAGTAACTTTGACTCAAATACCTGACAAAAACAACCTTAAGGAGGAAAATTTTATTTTGACTCATGGTTTCAGAGGATTCAGTCCATGTTCAGCTTACTCTGAGGCAGATTTATGGCAGCAGCCAGGAAAGAGAGAGAGAGAGAGATGTGGGGGGCTGGAGACAAGATAAAACCTTCTAGGGTGTGCCCCCATGATCTTTTTCTACAGCTGTCTCTCACCTTCCAGGATCCTCCAGTTGTCAATAAATTCACGAGAGCCCTTGTGATCTAAGTATTGCTGAAAAGCCCTACCTCTGACCCTTGCTGCCCTGCGGACCGTGTTTTCAACACAGAAGCTTTTGGGGGACAGGACATTTTAGACCCAAGCCATAACAGGGACTGGGTGGAAAGGAACATTGTGTCATTCCACTTTTGGCAGGTGTCATTTCTACATTTCTAGACCTTGCCTTACTCTCTGTCGGAGTATATGCCCTTTGTTTACAATGCTGCAGTTACAGCTGACCCATCTATTCTAGCTACTGGGGTTTTCCTGGCATTTCAGCCACGCTCAGTGTTATGTTTGTTTTCTGATGTGAACAGACAGCTCTTCTATTCCTTCCTCCTTGCCTTTGCCTTGGAGTTGAGGCAGGTGGATTGTTGAAGAGGTTGTTTTTTTTTTTTGTTGTTGTTGTTGTTTTTTTTACCCTTTTCCTCAAATCAAACTGCTTTTCTTTGACCTTCTCCCCAGGGCTGTGGCTCTTTACCTGGGTGCTAAGACGGGATGATCTGCCCTACTCTATTAGAAATGTGAAGGTGCACTGCTGATCAGGGTTCCCTTAGTTCTCTTCCCCTCCCCTGAATACTTCTTGTGAGAACAAGTGGGTCCTGAAAAAAAAAAGAAGAAAGAAAAGAAAACCCAATTGCCTGAGAAAATGCAGACTTCACCAATTCCGAAATCCTGGGAATTCTACTTTGTTATATTAACTTATTCTTAGCCTTTAAAAGTGTGTTAAAAAAATGTGTTTATTTTTTCCTACCTGACATTACGTGCAGTTACCTCTTTTTTCCATAATCTTCCAAAGGTGAAACCATCTATTTATCTCATCTCTCTTTGGGGGAAGTTTCTGGGTCTGAAAATGAATTCATGTGATTAGAAACCTCATCTCGCCAATTGTCTTAAAGAGAGTTTTGGTTTGTAGATTTCTTTTTTTCTTGCTGTTAGGATAAAATGGCCTTCTCTTGTACCTTTCTACTCCTTAGTAAAAAGAGCTAACCAGGAGTTAACTTGCCCTACATCACAGATCTATTGAATGCCATGAACAAAACTTAGGTTCAGGTTTTTCTGAAATAAAAGCCTATTGTCTTAAACATCACAGTACCGTGTTCCCTGTGTGATCTTTTCTCCAAAGGTTCATATTTTAGGTGTCTAATAACTCTAGTCATACCCAGCTGTTTTCCTTTTGATTTCAGTGGAGCACTGGAAGCAACATTATCATTATCAAATGAATCACAAATTCCCTACCCTAAATGAATCTAAAGTACAAAAAATTTATTTTCCTATTTTTTTTTAGGTGAATATGCCTAAGAAATCTCCGCGATTCTCAGAGGTCTAAGCCATTTTGGAAAGTAAATTCTCAGCATTTTTGCTATTATTAAATAGAGCTGGATAAATCTAAATATTTCTACTATCTGCTGCCTTGTAGAAATGCTCCGGCAAATCCAATGAAAACATCATGTGATCACAAAGGCTTGAGCCTGAAAGGAGAGACCAGAGTTAGGGCAGAAGAATTCACCATTGTTATGGTTTAAATATGAGGTGTCCCCCCACCCAAAGTTCAAGTATGAGACAATGAAAGAAAGTTTAGAAGTGAAATTATTGAGTTATGAGAGCCTTCACCTAATCATTGAGTTAATCCAGTTGAAGGGAATAACTGGGCAGTAACCATTGCCTGGTAGGGTGGGACTGGAGGAGGCAGGTAATCGGGGCATGCCTTTGGGGTATATATTTTGTGTCTAGAGAGCTCTCTCTCTGCTTCATGATTGCCATGATCTTAGCTGCTTTCCTCCACCACAAACTTCTGACATGATGTCCTGCCTCACCTCAGGCCTCAAGGGAAGGAGTTGGGCATTTATGACTGAGAACTATAAAACCATGAGCCATTTCCACCCCCCTGCCCACAAATAAACTTTTTCTCATCTAATTTTTCTTGTCAGGTCTAATTGTCTTGCCAAGTCACAACAGTGAAAAGCTACTAAAACATGCATCAAGTGCAGAAAGGTGGTGACGCAATTTGAACTGGGCCCCACATCAGAATGTTGCTTAGAGAGAACAGATACCCTTACCAGAGAAAGGATCAAATTCAAAGACAAAAGCAAGAATAGAAGCTAGGGCACATACCAGGCCAGGGAATAGAACAGAATTGGACAGAGGTAGGAAAGCAGTTTGGAAAATAACTATGAATATAAAATGTACCCTATAGTACTTGAAGAAGCCATCCTAGTAGTTTGGGAACCTGTGAGAGTCTGGCATGCAGCCAAATGGCCCTCACACCTTGGCCAGACATGTATTTGTGCAGTATATTTTACCTCATAAACCACTTTCTCATATTATCTTATTTGAAATTCATGGCAATCCTGTGTAGCAGGAGGGAAGTTATTGTTAGTCACATTTTACCGATGAAAATCCTGAGACAGAATGCTCACAAGTATGTCATATTTTCCATCATCCGTGTGCTCATAGATCATGGTACAGACAGCAGTGCCATCTTTATGAACATGCATATGCATGTGTGTATATTTGCTTCCAAGGCATACACAAGTGTTGCCCACTCTCTGTTGCTGAACCACATAAATATAAATATGATTACTTTAAAAATCACAAGAAACCCACTAATGAATCATTCCATTTCAAAAATTGCAACATGATGAAAGGGAAGAAATTCAAAAGGGAAGAATCTTCTCCAAAGCTCAGGCAACAAATTTTCATGTGATGTTGGGGAAAGCAAAATGTTTTATAGCTCTTAGAGGCATAAATCAAAACCTTCCCACCAACACTTGCAACTATTTTCAAGTTTTATTAAGGTAAAAAATTATCTGCAAAGTCATTACTTGGAAAATGGATAAGATTAGTAAAAAGAGGAAAGAGCTGCATGTGGTAAGTGAAAGGCATTGGTGAATATTTGGAACATTCTTTTCTTAAGCCCTTCTGTGAAGTATTGGCATACATCACTGTTAACTGTAAGTGTGGGATTAGGAGTCTGCCTTCCCCATTACACCATAATATTCTTGAAGGCAGGTACTGGGATATTCACTGTTTATACCACAGGGGAGTTGCTGTAAGGGTTCAAAATATTTAGTGAATAAGGACAGGGTATCATCACAAAACAAAATAGACAGATATATATTCACATAATGACAGCACCCATATAATTCCATATGTGGTATGAATTCTACATATAGTTTATATTTATATGTATAAACATTTTTCCATATTTACAATGTGATATTTCATAGCTGTTGCTATTATATGAGTATGTGTGTATGTGCATGTTTATATATGGTCAAGCATTGCTTAACAATAGGGACATGTTCTAAGAAATGCTTTGTTAGGTGATTTCACCGTTGCTCAACTATCATAAAAATACTTTGCAAACCTAGAAGGGCTAGGTCAATCACTGAACATGGACTCTTGATGCAATCAAGAGACACAATAAACACAAGATATATGAGGCATTTTTGTTACAACAAGGCATACTGTTTCATAGTATACTTTCCATATAAATAGAAGGAATTTGCTCTAAAATAATGATCAAAATTATAGTGTATTAAGTTCATAAGCCAGTAGCTAGCTATGATTATCATTATCAAGTGATACATATAAATTAATGTGCTATACTTTTCTATGATTGCCAGCACAGTAGGTAGTTTGTAACATCATCACCACCAACTTACGTGTAATACAGTGGGATTTGATGTTATATCAGCTATACTGTCACTAGATGATAGGAATTTTCAGATCCATTATAATCCCATGGAACTACTATTGTATATGTGATACTTCACTTACCAAAGCATTGTTCTTCATCATATGACTATGCATTTTTTTGTAGTGACAACATTCTTTATTCTACCAAATACTATTGGGTGTATGTATATGAGTGTGTATATGTATAAATCTGAAATTATATGGGTGCTGCTGTTATGTGAATGCGGATGTACTCAGACAGAAGTGTATAATATGTTTTTGTATACACATATGTATATATACACACTACGTATGTATATAGTCATTTGACCTTAAAATGTTAACAACACCAGTAAGCTTTAGTGAAAGTGTGTTAAAACAATAAGAATAACTGATGTTAGTTTTCACCTATGAGAGTCACAATTAAAAGTATAAATTTGATTACATAAAACGCCAAACTAATGAAGATGATTTTGAAGACCTCCATCTACTTTTCACTGCTGGATCACAACCCCAGGTACTTGCAAGTTATAATAAACCTGTGCATTCCTGCACCACAGGACCTCACCCCAGAAGCCAGCTAAAATCAACTTCCAATACAATCTGCATGATGACCCTGGTGGCTGCCTGATTCTTTCCTGCTGTCCCATCCTACCTGAACCATCTTATGCTGTCCACAGTTTGACTGAGGTCTTGCTCACAGAGGAGAGGAGCATTCACAGAGTAGCATTAAACACAGTCTATCTGTAATAAACTGTGGGTACATTCAGGAAATTCATTTCATTCACTCATTTCTTTTCTTGCTTCCAAACACTGGGCATCTGCAGCTTGACAGGTACTGCATTAAAGCACAGGGGTGAGAGAGCACAATCCCTGTCTCATTGCTGCTGTTTTTTTTCCATGGTGACATCTTCTTAAACTCCCACTTGTACAAGGATTTTTTCAGAATGAAGTTGTACGTGTTTCAAAAAGATGCACGATGACTTAAAACTCAAATGATTTTGTTTAATAATTTTCACCAAAATTCCTCTTTGAAAAATAAACCAGAATACAAATATGCAACATTTAATAACAAAGAAAAATATAAATGCACACAAATTTTAAAGGAAATATGCCATCATGTGATGAGCACTCAGAGTGATCTGAGTTCAAAGGCAATATGAGCACGCTTTAACCATGACTGTGTAGAACAGTATCCACTCAGCTCAGCATTGAATAGAGAAAATTCTCATTTGCCTCATTTCAGCTAAAGCTAAGGCTTGACATAGGTATAATATAAATGAGGTGCTAATGAGATGGAAATTCTCCAGTTTGCCTTTGAGACTCACTCTGCATCAATGTAGACCTGCCTAAAGTATCTAAAAGCTGAGAATCTTTTTGGAAGGATCCCAAACTCTGCAGACTGAAAACTGAGCTAGGAATTCCTTTCCAATAGTCTTGTAGGTTATTTTGGCACTTTGGTTTATAATCCTAGCTGGACCCCATCTGAAGTTCTAAAACCCATAAAATAAGAATGAATGGTCAATATAAATAAGCCAAATTTGAGAAACTTCAGACCCCACTTGGCTGGATGTTTCTGTTAATCTACCTTGTCTATGCTGGTTTGGTTCCTTTTGGCTAGAACTGCCATTCTGCTGCAACTCGTTTGCAAAGAAGAAACTTTCCTTTTCATCTTGCAGGGGATCTTTCTCTCCAAGGACTGTGATGCATTGTACTGTATTGAAATTAAATTGTTTGGATATGTTTTGTGGCTGAATACTGATAAAAGTATGATATAAACTGTATTATCCTTAATCAAAGGTTACTTTTATTTGTAGACTTTAAGGGCAACTAAAATTTTTATTTGACAGGTTCTGATAGTTCTAGTTTGGCATACCTCCACATTTTTATTGTATCCTGGGATCAGGCATAAATCAAGTGATTTCCCACAGACAAATAAAAGTGGTGGAGTAATATAGTTCCTGGAATTTAACACTTCACGGTCAGGAGGTCACATATGCTAAGTTGCTTATTTATATGCCTCTTAAAGTTTAAGTCTGTGGGCAGGAGACATGAGGCAATGTGACTTACTCTATCAATGAAGAATGTATTGTTCTTTTCCTTCACGTAGATAAAATTAGCAGTGTTGGAACAGCAGATCACACACAAATGTCATCAGGAACACAGTATTTTTTTTTCCAAAAATGTTTCATTGTTCTCTTTTTTATTACAGTTTTAAACAGTGAGATTTAATAAGCACTTTTCAAAGCATGAAAGAGACATTTAGTGCACACCAAGTCATGGACATGCTCACTGACATCTCCCAGCCTAACTCTGCAGTTAGGTCGGGTCAATGTATCCAGAGTGGAGGTGACACATGGAACTGCTGGATGAAGACAGCTGGGAGCCCAGGTGCCTTCCCATCCTTCTCTCAAGCTGCCAAAAGGAGCTTTACAGGGCACATGTTCCAGATGGTGACTGTACAGTGGAGCTATCCATTTGACCCACATTAACGATGGCCTGAGAAGAGAGATGGACGCTTGCACAATTCTCTACATAAAGCACTACAATGAAAGCAAAGATAGGTATAAACAAAATTTTATAGTGATAAGTACTTCATTTTTGCAGCACAAAAGTGTTGAGTACCTAGTATGTAGCTAGTACTAAGCACTTTTTGAATGCATTAGCTCCTCTTAACATATGCATCCATTTCCAACTTTACAGTACTCTTCTGATCACTAGACTAAGGCTCAGGACAGTCTTGCTTGCCCAAGGTATATAACTAGAAAGGAAATGAATCAAGATCTGAACTCAGACTGTGTAACTTAGAAGCTAGGCGTTTCTTCTCTGAAGAGCACAGTAGAAACCTAAATTGATCATGTTCCACCAAACCTCAAGTCACTTTTATCCCAAGGCTCCAGTTTCTCTCTTTAGAAACATATCTCCCTTTAAATGCACCTGGAACTTATATGTGAAGCACTTGCAAATTAATAAAGAAAATCACTTTAGTGCCCTAAGAAGGAAAGGCCAGGGGTGGTGGTAGAAAGCAGTGGAAGCAAGAAAACTCCTGCAGCTTTATCACTGCCCACATGTAGTTACTTATTGCTGCACTTAAAGCTTTGAACACTTGTTCTTTACTTAGTGGCCTCACAGGCTACCAGCAACAAGGAAGGGGGCAGAAGGAGAAGATTTCCTCCCCTCTATGTTAAGGAGGCCAGATGTATTGCCAGGATTCTCATGAAGGCAAACTGGGGAAATGAGACTCTTTCTGTTTTTTCATGCACAGAGCAAAGCTGAACTTTTTGAGACCTGTCATAATTCAGTCACATGTCTTGTTTCTGCATTCAGAATATTGTCTTTTCATAGTCCTTCAGAATATGTTAAGGAGGTGTCACTGTATATCACAAATCATGGTTTAAATTTCAAAGCATGAGATAAAAATGACCTTACACTGCATTTGTAGATGTCACTCTCCAGCCATCCCAATGTAGTTTCCATGGGAACTAATGTACATCAAAGGAAGAAGAAAAGGAGAGAGGACTATGTAAGACCAAATTTTCAGTCCCTTCCTCCTCTTTCTTCCAGAAAACCGAAATGAGCCCCATGTTAAATGCTGATGAAATTGAATACAGAATCTTATTTTCAATATGAATATAGTTTCTTCCTCCTAAGAATGTAACCTTCAGCACAACACAAATTGGTTCTGCAATTTTTTTTCCAAAGGATGTTTTTGTACAATTTATAAATTATATCTAGAGCCTCAAAAGGTACATACACTTATTTAGGAGAGGAGCAACATCATCCATTGTTATTGCAGTTGTGCTGTTGTTTTCAGGATTATTAGTATATAGACTCCCCACTTGTTGAAAATCCAGTCTATGCCAAGTATTTAAATGGTACCATGAGTGAAAGTTTACAGCCACATAAGAGCACATGCCAAGAATGTGTTCTGTTGTGTACAAATGCATACAGGGTATTTCTGAGTGATGTGATATGGGTCATTATCACCTCTTTCTCATCAAAAAAGAACTACCAAGTAGCATTGGGAAAACAAGCAAATTAGAGCTGCCATTCCTATACTCGATGTCACACTTTAAGCCAAATTTATTTCTGTCCCGTTGTGCTTACCTGGGTTGTAAGCTAAATAAAACACTTAATTTGGGAGTTTTTAGACAATGGCAATGACATATTCCTCTTTATAGTTAAGAATGATGATATAAAATGTAATCACCATCGATAGAGAAGTAACTAGAAAAATAAAGAGAAAACCCTTGGCTACTAGAACTGAGAGAATGTTTGATCACGTGACACAAACACAGTTGTGTTTTTTTGTTTGTTTGTTTGTTTGTTTTGTTTTGTTTTTTCGGGCTGGAAGTTGTTCTAATCTTACCAGAAAGCCAGCAAATAATTTCATTACTTCACTATCATCATCATTATCTTACCTCAATACATACTTATTGATAAATGCCTTGTGCCAGGCCTTTGGTTCAAGCACCAAAGACACACTGCTGAACAAAATGGGTGAACCTAACATCCATGTAACAAATTGTACCTCAGCAAGGAGAGATAAAGGTGAAGGCAATACCAGGGGGAGGAGTGCAAGAGGACAGGGTAGGAGTCAGATGTGACTCTTGGAGCAGCAGTCACTAACAGACCCAAGAACAGAGTTTGGAATAAAAGCATCAGGACCAGGATCCCATAAAGTATATTTGGAACATAGAAACTGAGAAAATGACTCAACTAAAGAATTTTTCTGCAGGGAAATAATCTAATAGGAACTGCAATGGAATAGAAAAAAAACATTATTAAACAGAGTAAGAATCAATACCAAAAAAAACAAAAAACAGGTTGGTGAAAGAGGATTCAGAAGAAGACCATTTCCCTTAGCCACAAAGGATCAATGGCTCTTTGAATGTACTCTAATGAGATGGAAACTAAAAAGGTCACATGGTCCATCACCTGTGGTCTGGAATGGGTCAATGCAAGTATTTATGTGTGCCCACCAAAGGCCTGCGTAGAATGTAGGTTAATCATGTGGAAGCAATACCTTTGCTGTCAATAGAAAGATTCACATTTAAAAACCAAAGAAAAGAAAATCTCTTGTATGTAGATATAGATATGGCTTGCAGTTGTTACAATTTGGGGGTTGTTTGTTTTTTTGGTGGTTAATATATCATCATAGAGGACTTTGGTGGCAAAAATATCTGGGTTCAGCTTGTGCCTTTTCTATTTACTGCTGTGTGTTGTTAGATAAGCTAGTTCACGTCTCAGAGCCTCAGGATCTTTATCTTCAGAAGGAGGGTGATAGCTGTACATAAGTCACAGATTTGTTAGAACAACTACATGTGAAACACAGGCAGCAAGCAGATTTGCTTTATGTTGAAGGAACTCTTACCCCCTGTCCTCTGTCCTCTTTCTTCCATGTGGAGTCATTTCCTGAACTTCTTTCTCATTCTTTGAGAAAGTGATAGAGGGAACACATGAGTGGTGATATATCTGACTGGGATTTGGAAGAAATTAGACATACACAGTTCCTTTCCTTTGGAGCTAGATGTTGGTGGAAAGGCCAGTTTTCTCAGCTGTGTCTGGGACTGGGTGAAAAATCTGGCTCCATGCTGGTATCAGGAGGCCCTTTAATGCCAAACACATTCTCCAACAATGTTGTCAGAAATGAGACTTAAATTTTAACTTCTGTCTATCAATCTCTGTCTATTTTTCGTTCTGAAGTCTGGATGGGAAAGGGAGTTACTAACCCCCAGTCACACATTATATAATTGTAGTTCAACAAGTGACAACTAATAAAAATAATAATAAAACGGTAGTTTTAAAGATAATAACAGATAAATATTACCCATTGAATTTGTATCAGTCCCTGCTCTGAGGGTTTTTCTAATTTTATCTTCACAATATCTACATAAATTTGAGAACTCACGTTCCTGTCTGACAGATGAAGACGTTAGAGCACAGGGAGGTTCAATAAAGGACTCAAAGTCACGTAACTCCCAAGTGAAGCCACGTGGTTCCACAGCCGGACACCTTAGCTACTATTCTGTACACACTTGAGTAAGATATTTATATTGACAAATGAAAATCAAGTTTCCAGAACTTATGAAGAACGCATGCACACACACACACACACACACATGCAAATATTTGAAAGATTAACTACCAAATAGCTTATTCCTCTCTAGAATTGCTTATTTGAAATATTTTATTTGCTAATAATAGGCATCAGGCATTGGGAAATTCAGGATAAATAAGATAATGGCACAATGTGAGAAATCCCATAATAGCAATATAAACAAAGGGTTATAGAAAAATCTAGGGTGGGTGGGTTCATTTTAAGGAGAAAATGAGGCTTAGGTGAAAAAAAAATAGCAAGAAAATATACAGGATGTAGACTGTTCTAACAGAGTGAGCAAGTCACAGCCTGCAGTGTCCCTGAGAGAGGGCGGTAGAACGTGCTAGAAAGGAACAGAAAGTACCTAAAAGGAGAGGGACCTAAAATGCAAGCTAAAGACTTTCATCTGGAAGAAATGGAGAATTGACAGATATTTTTCTGATGTAAGTATAAATGATCCGATGAGTATTTTAGAAAGCCCACATAGATGGTACAAAGAGGATGGATGAAGGAAAAACCTCAGAGGCCAGTTGATCCTTTAGAGTATTGTTATGGGTTGTGTTGTATCCTCCCAAAAGGTATGGTGAAGCCCTTCACTTTTCTATCTGTGAATCACTTTCTGTAGAGATAGGGGCTTTCTAGATATAATGTAGTTAAGATGGGGTCATAAGGGTGCACCCTAATCCAATTTGACCACCCTCCTTGTCAGACAGGGAGAAAACAGTTGGAGTTAAGCAGCTGTGAGTCAAGGGTCACCATGGACAGCCAGCAACACCAGAGCTGAGAGAAGGGCACAGAGCACATTCTTCCCTAGAGCCTTCAGATGCATGGCCCTGTCAACACCTCAATTTCTGACCTGTAGCTTCCAAAACTGTGACAGAATATGCTTCTGGTGATCTAAGCCACTAAGTTTGTGAGACTCTTTAAATGGCAGCCCCAATAAATGAATATAAGTATTAGCAGAACACTTCAGCCAGGAAACAGTAAAAACCTGGGTTCAGGTAGCGGCCTTACAGATGGCAAGGAGGAGGCATGCAGTGGGGTGGGGCTGAACATGGAATTGGACCAGGGAATCAGGAAGAACTAGGAACAGAGCGAAGGAGCCACAGGGAATGTCTTAAGCAGGGTCTACTCTTGAATGTTGATGGCCCCTCTCCACAGCCCTACAAACCTGCCCCAGATCCCATTAGAACATTTTGGTGGTTCCTGTCAAGAAGAAAGATTATTCTTATAGAGCACCAGTCCCTCCTCCAGCCAGTGTAGTCACAATTGCTCTGGGGACAACCTTGGGTGTGGTTTGAGAGGGGAAATGAAGATCCTTGGACTCTGCCCCTGCAACAGACAAAGCAGAGGGGGCCTAGCAATTAGCATTGGTTTGATTTTCCCATCTTTTCATATTGCCCCCACATTTAGGAGTGTGTAGAAGGACTTATTGGACCTTAGAAACCAGAAACAGTAAGTCTAGCCGACTTCTTGTAGAGGCTGGGAGGTAACAGAAAGGAGAAACTGGGTAAGTTGCTCAGAGGCAAAGCCAGCAGTGCCTGCGAATTGGAGGAAAAAAAGTCCAACGCAGCAGAACAAAGCTTTAATAAAGAGATATTGTTACTTGGAGAGGTGGCCTTTTGTCCTTTGTTCTATTACTGGTCAGAGGACGGGGGAGAAAACCCGAGCCTGAGACAACAGCTTTGCTAAGTGCCCTTGAGAGGGTACATGGAGGTCAGCCACAAAGCCAGAACACTAAGAGAAAGATAAATAAAAAGAGGATTGGAGAAGAGAAACTAGAATGGTGGGGGAAAAAATAATTTTTTAAGCCAAAAAGAATCAGAGAAGAGCAGAAGTGCCTCTGGGATCATGCATAGCAGGCAGTTAGGGAAAAAGGGCTCCGGTGCTCTTTGAAGCTCTGACTACATTAGAAGGTGTTCACCAGCAGGTAGAGAACCTTCCCTGTCTATTGTTCTTCTAGATTATAAATCACTGACCTCTTTGTGATTTCTAGAGGAAAAGGACTTTAACTTTCTGAGAGTTCCCCCAAAGCATTCTCTATACTCAATATCATATGCAAAAGACCTGGGTTTGTCTTTTTGAATTTTATCTGCTGTGACCTAAAATCTCTGTCTAGCCTCTTCCTTTCTCTAATTACCATATAAGAAGAAGTGGGCAACAAGGACCAGTGAGAGGGGGAGAAACCCAGAGGACACTTAAACCATCCATGTGTCTTGTGATGGTACACTGTAAGCTGGTGGGTGACAAGAACCTCCATGAATGAAGCACTTACTGTGGGCCAGACACTGAATTAAGAATTTAGTCTTCATAGCAACCCTAGATAGGAAGCACCAATGTTAATTTCAGTTTGTAGGCTAGGAGACTGTCCATTTGAGAGTAAATCTATTTTTCCAATAGTCACATTAGATCGGGTATTGTCAGCAATCAAAATCAATTCTGTTTATCTCCCAAACCCCAACTCAGTCTTACCCACCGTATAATACTGCCTGCCTGAAACCTGATGAATGGGTAATTTGACAAGGTGTCAGTGCCCATCATCACCTGTCCCTGGAAGGGGAACCTCCGGTGCTCTGGGATACTGTCTAGACATCTTGGCTCAGTCTGCCTCCTCATTCATGGCTTTTCTCTAGGTCCTCTTCCTGTGGCTCAGGCACAGCCCACAGAACTAAGAATCAGAGGTGTCCCCACCAGCAGCTACAGTTGTGGCTGGTCTGCAGAACATGAAGCAGGAACACCTGTGAGCTTCCTCTGTCTTGACAGTATATTACGACTTCGACATTCTCTGTATTTAATAACCTCTAACTGATCCACTGCGAAACTCCAGTGCTCAGTAGTCCTCGAAATTTCTAATTTTGTACCTGTGGTGAAATGACCTTGTGTCTGATCAAAGAGAGCACCTTTAAAGCCCACAGTGGAAAAGGCATCAGCTCCTAACATACAGAACTGTTTTCAATACTTCCTGCAAGCTGTTATTGGTGTCTTTATTTAGGCTGTATTTCTTCATTTCGGTGTCTATGTTTAGCAGATATATAAAGGAGCAAAATGGGTTTAATGGCCCAAAGTGGCAAAGCAATGATATGTGGGCCTCCTTGGAGCAACAAAAGATCAAAAGACCATGGAGAGACTTCCTGTTTCCTGCTGACTAGAAGTCAAATTGCTTTTATCTGTCTGTGAGTCAAGGGGAAATTCATGGCCACCCAGCATGCACTGAGATCTTTCTTTGAAGGTCTCCTCTTGTAGATAGAGTATGACAGGGTGGGGCAAGATGGAGAAGTTTCTTTTAAGGGTCATGCAGATAAATCTTCTCATCTGTTGATTTAGTTTGTCTTCTTGTAAGTGATCCAGACTCACATTCCCTTTCTGGAGAAAGAAGGGTTTTAATTACACTAAATAGATATCCACTGTGCCTGGCATCTACAGTCTAAGAATTGTGGGTTTCTCAAGTTCTCAGCATTCAGCCTTCTAAGGAGCACCATGGGGCCCCCTTGATCTGTCCTGCTATCTCTTCCTCTCCTGTCCTAGCATTTCCCATTCCTCACTTCTGCCTTTCATGCCCACCAGACCAGGTAAGAGCCCCCTACATAGTTAGCCTTGACTCTGATGCTAGGTTCTTTCTCTTACTGATTATGTGACCTCAAGTAAGGTATTCAACTTTCTAACTTGTCAGTCTTCACTTGAATGCAGACAATGATAATGCCAGCATTATATATTTATTTATGAAAAGGAAAACTAAGTACATAAAATTATTTGGAAAATAGCTGTGCACAGTTAAGAGTCCAATGAAGCGGTACTGTTAGTGTGGAAATATTTATCCCCAGACCAGTCAACCCTTGCGTTTGAATTTCAAGGCAGTCTGCATAGACTCTCAGAGTAATTCTTAACTTACTCACAGTAGACTCAATCAAAATAATTAGATGAAAGAAAAATGTACTCATAAATTCTTTAACTCTAAACTTCCTTTGTGTTGTCCTGAAGGAGTCTTCACTAAAACATTTTACTATCTATTAAATGGGAACAAAATCTCAGTGTGTCAGCAACTATATTCTCCAATTTTTGTAGCCTACAATTAAGTAAATTCATAAGTCTGATTTCCTCTTCCTCCTTCCTCTCCTTTCATAAACAACATACCTTTATGGCAGGTAACATAGAAACTTCTTTTTTATTCTACCTGTTACATCTAACTTTTATAGCTCTCCTAAAGTCAATCAACAGATGATGGGCCCCCAACTAAGATGGCTTGTCACTAACCCTGACTATCCTCAACTGCCATGTTACCTCTGCGTCTGCTGTCGGATGGTACAGGAAATCATAACTGTTTTGCCTTGGCTCTACATTGTTCAAACAAAGGGAAAAGAGAAGGATCAGGCATGACTCCATTTGATCATTGCAGTTACTTTTCGATATTTAATTCATAAAAATTTCCCACTCATTCCTCTGCTCTACTCTTGAAGCGGAATGCAGGTCATCAAGAAGGGCTCCAGGTCTGCTGGCATATTCATGAATATATCTCTAACTTAATTCCAAAATAAAAGCGATTCCATTGCCATTTGGATTTACAAATGCTCTAACATATCATTCAGATCTAGTACAAACCCTTTAGGAGGTTTTAAGAACACAAAAGAGTGTTCTTGACCTTCATGGTGACCCTGGCAGGGTGCAACTGACATTTCTGGATGGGTTCAAGAGATGTTAAATATCTTGCAATGAGGACATTATGACAATGAAAGCTGTCATGTCACTGCTTCCTTTGTGCAGAAAACCGCAATTATTGGTACTTTCACTTTCTTAGAGAAATTTAGCAAATACAAGTATCTCAATCAGCATCCTTCCTTCCAACTCCAAGTGGAGTCTTGACTAGTGAACACCTATTCTTCCTAACCACTTTCCCATTCAATATCTCGCGCAGCCTCCTGAACAAACTGCAAGCTTCTTATTATCTCCCTTACTGATGGAGAAACTAAAGGTCAAAGGAAGCAAATGATACACATTCATATTCAGATAAAGAGTCCAGCACAACTCTCTTTTATGCTGCTTCCTTTATATTGATTTTATGGCATTAGATGAACTACTAAAAATGTTCAAGGTGGGGTCTATGACAATAGAAAGAGAACATTATGAAAGAAAATAGAGTAAGGAAAAAAGTAACTAAAACACATAAAAAGTCACAACTGGAGTGCCTTGATTATATATAAAAGGGTCTTTGAAAAATGTCTAGGTGAATTTGTGTCTATGTATCTATGTTGACATCACAAAAATGACCACTTTCAATTCAAAACTCATTTCCTCTATATATTTCTCTCATATCTGTTTTAATTAAAAGATTTAACTTGAATATTAAACTTTCATGTCCTCCTTATCTATTTGACCCTCTGGAATACTGCTGAGTAACATGGCATTCACAGAATACCATTGTGTCCACTTACATGATTTAAAATGTATTCTCAATAGCCAAAGTGTCCTCCTGACTCTTTGAAACTCAGACATCCTGTATTTCAGAGGGCCTTTCACTGGGGCTTTCAAACCACTTTACAGACATCTCTTTATTCTCTTTTATTTTATAAATTGGGAAATAGATCAAATAGAAGTTAAGTGGCATACAGAGGTCGATGTAGATTACTGGAAGAACCAGGAAAGGCATTGCCTTGGATGCACTTGTAGTTATCACTCAGATCATTTAACATTTCCTCTGCAGATCCAGGTAGTCTGTGAATACAGGAGGCAGACTAAAGGGATTTTTTTATAAGGCTTTCTCAAACAGATTCACAATTAAGTCTGATTCAACTATTATCTCCTTTCTCCCTATCCTAAAAATATCTATATGGAAATAAAGTTACTGCTCATCTTTTCTTCCTATTTGTTATATCTTCTAGGAACCAATGAGGATAAAACATATTTGGAGTTTTGGCTTCATTATAAGTTCCTATATGCAGTTGTTTGTTACCATGCTTTTTTTCAATGAAGAAAGCAACCAGAGTGTTTTAGTATTTTTGATAAGGACTGCTCTTTACTAATGCCCATCTCTCAATTTCTACTTGGCAAAAATTATTACCCATATCTAAAATCATTCTCAAAATCCTAATGGCCACTATTGATAGATAGTCACCTAACAATTTAGCTATTACAATTCCAGCTTTAAGAACTGAAGCTTTCTCCATCAAGGTCCTCCAAATAGTCTTTGGTTCTACATCTATGGCCTAGGACCAAATCCAACTACTGCCTGTTTTTAATAAACAAAACTTTGCTAGACCGTAGACTCATTCATTTGCATGTTTTTATGTGATATGATTGTTTTTATATGACAATAGCAGAATCTAGTAGATGGGGAAGCGATCATATGGCTTGCAAAGTCTAAAATATTTACAATTAAACCATTTACAGAAAAATTTCCAACTACAGTTGCAGATTAAATGATATATCGGCCCTGGAAAATGAGAATGTTAACCTTGACTATCTTGTAGCACTTATAAAGTTAATTTCCAAGCCTCCAGGCAAAAATTACCAGAGGTCCTTCCTTGAGTCACACACTTTGGAGTCAGACCCATCAAGTTTTGAATTATTCTCTGAACAGAATCCCAAAGCAAATGTCAACTCAGTAAGGCAGATGATGACAATTTTGCTGAAAAACCACTGCACTTGTATCAGGTAAAATAAGCTAGTGAGAACATATTTGAGGACCTCAATTTTTTTTTATACTTTGCCCTAATTACTAGAGTACTGTAGATGCACTGCTCTGATTTACAGTCTTCCAAGCCAAGATTTCTGAATTTCTTGGCATGAGTTTGGTACTACAGTATTACTTTGATTATGGCTTCTTATATCTGGCATAAATATATTCCCTTTGTGCATATTCTTTTTAGATGCAGTGCAAAAAAAAAAAAAAAGCATGACTCTTCCTTTTTTCTCTCTCTCCTTTTTCTTTAGGAGAAGCAGCTGTGAAGTCATAATTATGTTCACTTCCCACTGGCAACTGGCAAGCCCTTTATTTTTGTGCATTTGGAACTCAACGAGAATAAATAAAGTCCATTCCTTCCTTGAGGGGCTATTCTGCCATTCCATCTAGGATTTCACAGTTTGCCAATTCCTAAAACATCTATTGTTATAAATAGTTTTGTGCCCTTAAAAAAAAAGTGGGCCTTGTAAAATGAGGTAAGGGGGAAAATCTCTTGAAAGAACATTAAAAAAAATCAACATCATCTCTAAGATAAAACAACAAATTTGCTAGCTTTCAAAAACTTATAATTATCATTGTTGGTTAATTGGTACCATAGATTACACAGTACTGACATGTAATTTTCTAAAACAAAGAAGTTTTTATTGTGTTAAATTTTGCTGTGGATTCAGGGACTTTTTATTTTACTTTTAAACATTGAAGAGCAAAGGGCAAAAGTCTGGAAACACGTAAGAATTTAGATAATAAATTGCATCCTAAATTTAGAAAATACATCAGACAATACAGAATGATTCATGGTAGGAATTTATAATCCTGGAAAGGCAAGTTATTGGGACTTTTGTTTATAAATAAGCCAACTTTTTTTGGCTAAAGGGTAGATAGGGCCAGAAACATTAATGAATATTTCCTCCGTTTTACAAAGGACTTCAAAAAGGTCAGAGCAAGGGCATTTTATTTATGTTTTATGGAAAAATGTATTTAATGTTTGTAGATTCATTTGGATAACAACATTAATTGTAACAGGCTGATAGATGCATCTGTCTTTTAATGTCCGTTATAATAACAATCTCCTAGAGCCTATGAAAAATTCAATATTTACTTGCTGACTAGTCTGTTTTTCATTCATAGGTGCAATTACTTCTTAACTGAAATTTGTAGGAGGTGCTAGCCTCATTTCAAAGAAAACCCTGTCTGTTTGACCGTGAGAACACACTATGGACTGAAGACTCTGGCTTCACCCTTTGTGCTGGAGAATAACCCTGGATTGGGTGTTTGATGGCCTGCTGGCTATCTGGCCTATGAAGAAACACTTCTGAAGGGAGACAGATGTTTGTCTAGAATGCAATTGTTTAAAGATTTGGACTTTCTCTTTATCAGCAGATATGCAGGTCAGAAAGAGATTGGGATCCCAAAAAAAGGCATTAGTACATTGTAAACGCAAACCCCATGCCTATGTCTGAAAGCACTAATGATTATGTTACAAAAAATAAATAAATACATGTAGCAAAGGAAACTTGGGAATGAATCTAAAAGATATGGTAAACTAAAAAGAAAGTAAAGGGAGACCTTCTAAGCCCACTGCATCAAAGATGATCTTCTTTTAAATTTTATTTTTATTGACTATCACACAGAGAGATTTATTCATTGAATTTACATTCAATAATTGATGGCCTTTTGACATTTATTTAAATTTCCCTTTCAGGGAAGAGGGCCCACCTGCTACTTTGGAATTACTTCATAATTAAGCAGTACTTCTTTCCGTGTATCATAGGCCACCACCAAATCTTAAGGTCATGTATGGATAGCCTTTCCAATCTTTTTAAAACTCAACTTTTAGGGCAAATACACACACACACACACACACACACACACACACATATATATATATATATATATATTTTTTTTTTTTTTTTTTTTTTTTAAGCAAAAGACAGTGGAAGAGAAGCAGCAGTGTCCATTTGAGCAAAACAAACAGCCTTGCCCCAGGTGAAAAGTCCCCTGGCTCTTCTAGAAGCTGCTGCCCCCTGCAGTCTAGTGATGGCACTACAATCAACACTGCCAGTGGATGGATTGGCCATGCCACAGGGGGCTTCACCTGATGTCAACAGATCCTGCCACGTACGACAAGGAAAACATGAGTGAAGTTAATACTGAATAAAGTAAACAAAATTATCAAAATTAGTAGGTAAAATAAATTAATTAAAAGTAAGGGCAAATGGTAATGGCAACGACGCATCAATTCCCTATTCAAATTATATACCTCAAATAACTTTTTGTTAAGAATTTAGTGGATAATGTACTTGAAGCTTTCAATGCAGAACCCCGCACATAGTAAAACTTAGGAAATGATGGCACACTTATTCATACATTCACTTACATTAATTATCTGGAGGTTTATAGAAGGGTGGCTAAAAGCCCAGAATTTGGAATTCGCCACATGCTAGCAAAACTTGTTGGCTTTTAAGCTCTCTGAGTCCAAGTTTTATTTTCTAAGAAACATAGGGAAGATGTTTACCTCATGACCTCATTTACTCTCACTCTAGTTTGCACTTAAAAGATCTGCAAATTAGAGTCGCCATCCTAGTTAAGATTTATCAGTACAAACATTACAGAGAAATCCACAAGATCGCCTTGCTTTCCCTATACTGGAAGTTTGCTTTCATTTAATTCTTCCTTTCATTTATTCTTTTATTCAACAAGTCTCCACTAAAAGTCTATTCTGCTTCAGATTTTCATTCCTTCCTTTAAGAATTCTAATATATACATGTAAAACAGTAATGTGAAATAAATCATTACAACTGCTTTTACTTTTTAAAAACTGTTTATTTTCTATTAAGAAATAATTGTGGGGTTTTGTTTTGGTTTGTTTTGCTGTTTTGTTTTGTTTTGTTTTGTTTTCAGAGATAGACAGTCTACCCTGTGCACTTTTAACTTTGACAGGGCCATTCTGGAATGTTTGGTGGGAGGACAGAATTTATCTTTGTATTGACTTCAAAAGGTCAGGTATGTACATCAATCCTCATTTGTTTCCACTACAAACATGTTAAGGATTCATACACTTGTATAAACTTTCACATACTCAAGATTCGGTGAGCAAATCATGCCCATTCTGTTTCAAACCTTGATGATGTGCCAAATATCAATCATTTAATCTTTAGATTCCACAGATGAAAGAACCATTATCACACACCAAAAAGTAAGTTCACAAAGACTTAAGCAAGAATGTGTAAACGATTATGTCTGAAAATGATGAACTCTCTAGTCTCTATTTATTTTTGCCTTTATTTGTTAAAGAAAATGATCACTTTGGATTATGTCTTTACATAACAAGTTGTCTGCAAAATTTACTGCTTAGTACTTGGAAGAATATTGCTAAAACTGAAACTGAATTTTTCTTGAAAGGAGGCTACAGAGTGTGAGTTCATGAGTGGAAGCATTTTATGGCTAAAGGGCCCATATTTCATAGTATAATGCAGACAAGTCTCATTGGTCCTAAAAACAGTAACAGAGACAATGTATTTTCTTTTCTTTTTTTTTCTAGAATACAATTAATTCAGCTGTCATTAAGGGAACATGCAAATGAACCAAATTGTAACAGGAATCTGGCAACAGTATACTACATTCTGATCACTTTACATTTTTACTAAGGGACAGACCAGTTCTATAGAACTTTGTCCAATTGATCTAGTGCGTTGTAGGATGTTACTACCTTAAGAAGGGCAAATTTTGACTGATATAATTTGATTTCTGCTCAGAATAGTTAGTGGGATATTCATTAAGGACAAGAGAAAGATGGGATGAGGGTCAATCAAGCAGCACATATTCTATGTTTGTGATAAAAAGTGTACCCCATGGGCTGGGGATGTGGCTCAAGCGGTAGCGCGCTCGCCTGGCATGCGTGCGGCCCGGGTTCGATCCTCAGCACCACATACAAACAAAGATGTTGTGTCCGCCGAAAACTAAAAAATAAATATTAAAAAATTCTCTCTTTCTCTCTCTCTCTCTATCTCTCTCTCTTTAAAAAAAAAAGTGTACCCCAAAACTAAATACTAGAATCTGCCAGAGGAGATCAGACATGAGGAAAGAAACAGGCTTCGAAAAAATTAAAATTCTTACCCATAGTCATCTTTGCAGAAAAAAGTACACCAATGACTATTACAGATATATTTCTTCTATTCAAACTCCTAGAACAAATCAGAGTACTGAGATTAGAGAGGCTCTCTCCCCTGCCCAAAGTCAACAGAGCTCATCATTTAATCTCTCTGGTATGTTGCTTACCCATCAGAACAAGACTGGCTTGTCCCTGAGTAAAAATATAAAGTGATCAGAATCTAGAGTACTTGTTGACAGATTCCTTGTCTGTGTTTGTTTCTACCCTGAACTCCCAAATGAGTTAATTTTCCACTTATGGGTGAGTGTAGCACAGAGAAAATGAAGAAAATGTCCTTCTACGCACCCCCACCCAGCATTGTGGAATAAACTCACATCTGTTCTACAGTCATTTATTTTGTACCTGCAATGTATAGATGATCTAGAGGCTGAGAATTAACTATAGCAAACAGAATTTATGCTTCTAAGAAAATTGGTAAGCGCAGGGATGAAATAGGATCACATAAGTTCAATGAGGGGCACTGTTATCTAGTCATATATAAGATGTTCTTAGTTCACCAAGAAAGAAATAAGTCCTACAACTGGAAGGAGAATGGATGGGAGGAGCTGGGCTGAATTTCTTTTGCCTGTAGCATTTGCAGTGATTACACTGGATTTCAATAGACTGAGAAAACCAAGATGAAGGATACTACATGAGCCAGCATAGGAACATTCTTACATTCTAATTATACTTTTAACTTCTTATACTCTATTAGGACATTATCTTTTTAAATTTATTTATTTATTCTAATTTGTTATACATGACAGCAGGATGCATTTCAATTCATAGTACACATATAGAACATAATTTTTCATGTTTCTGGTTTTACACAAAGTAGAGTCACACCATTCGTGTCTTCTTACATGTACTTAGAGTAATGATGTCCATCTCGTTCTATGTCTTTCCTATCTTTATGCTCCCTCCCTTTCTCTCCCTGTCCTTTGCCCTATGTTAAATTCTTCAATTCCTCCCATAATCCCCTCCACCCCCATTATAGATCAGCATCCTCATATCAGAGAAAACATTCAGTCTTTGGTTTTTAGAGATTGGCTTATTTCACTTAGCATTATATTCTCCAACTCCATCCATTTACCTGTAAATGCCATAATTTTGTTCTCTTTTAATGCTGAGCAATATTCCATTATGTATATATACCACAGTTTCTTTATCCATTCATTTACTAAAGGGCATCTAGGTTGATTCTACAGTTTAGCTATTGTGAATTGTGCTGCTATAAACATTGATGTGGCTGTGTCCCTGTAGTATGCTGTTTTTAAGTCCTTTGGGTATAGACCAAGGAGAGGGATAGCAGGTAAATGGTGGTTCCATTCCCAATTTTCCAAGAAATCTCCATGTTGCTTTTCATATTGTTTGCACCAGTTTGCAGTTTTACCCGCAATGTATGAGTCTGCCTTTTTCCCCACTTCCTTGTCAACACTTGTTGTTTGTATTCTTAAAAGATGCCATTTTGACTGGAGTGAGATAAAATCTTAGTTTTGATTTGCATTTCTTTAATTGCTAAAGATGTTGAACATTTTTTCATGTATTTGTTGATTGATTGTATATCATCTTCTGAGAAGTGTCTGTTCAGGTCCTTGGCCCATTTATTGATTGGGTTATTTGTTTTTTGGTGTTAAGTTTTTTGAATTCTTTATATGTACTAGAGGTTAGTGCTCTATCTGATGTGCTTGTGGTAAATATTTTCTCCCATTTTGTAGATAGGACATTATCTTTACAAAACTTAAATTTTTTTTTTTTAAAAAAGGTTGCACAGTAATAAAGTACACAGTGACCAAGAAAAGAGACTCTGGGAATTGAATATTCTTCTTCCAATCACTAATGGAGTGGCCTGGATTGGGAGTACTATGCAATGCGGATAAGAGGCATTCCTCCACCTTCTTCCCAGCCACCTCACTGAGAACAAAAGGACATGGACAGCTGGGTTTGGTGACATTCATGACAAACATTCAATAAGTGATTCTAATGTTTTTTCCTTATCATTACTTCCATTAAAACATAAATGTAATTATCTGAAGTAATCATTTCTCCCCAACATCATGAAGGGAGAATTTTAATGAAAAACAAAATTTTAAACTAAACATGTTTTCCTTTAATAGTAGGAGTTTTTTTGTTTTTTTGTTTGTTTTTGTTTTTGTTTTTTGTTTACTCAGGGGATAGGAAAAGGACTTAGGAGAAGTAAGGAAAATGTTCTATCATCTTTCAAATCATGTGGGGTAGTGGACTACATACTCCAAGTATTTGTATTCTTTACTTAATGACATTCATATTACCACAGAGAAAGTTCACTGGCTCCAAAGTATCCACATTGTGGGCCTTTAAAATTATTCCTGTGGCAACAATATGGTTCTCTGGGTTGCTAGGTAAAGCATGGAATAAAAACAACAAATACACCATCTTCTTCATTAAATAAATCATTGCTACTGTTTAAGAGCTATTAAACCAAACTCTACCAGGTATTTTTAAAGATGTGTTAATTTTTTCCAATTGTTTCCTAAGTAAGAAGGTGGAGAATCTCTGGAGTCTTCAAGCAGATGGTCTGTTCTGCAGTTCACAAAATGGGTCTAACCCCATCTGGAAGAATTTAGAGAAAGCATGCCAATCCTCACCACATCGTTGGCCCTCTCTAGCTGCCAAACAAGCCACAGCATCTAGGGCTGGATTCCACTCCCAATAGGCTTCACCTCTCTTTTTCAACTCTTTCTTGTCTAAATGTTATTCAGAGAGAATTCTATAATTTTGCCTTGATACAAGTATCAGGAACACAAAGTTAGCACACAAAACCTCCAGCCTAGCCCACAGAAATTCTGCAAATTCCAGTATCTCTTAACATGAGTCTAATTAGGTCATTCCATATTTTAGTTTTCACACACAGTTACTGGCAACCAATAATATTTATTTATTTAGCATAATAGAAATAAGTCCTACATCTTCTCACTACACTTGGGAAAATATTCCCTTTACCACAGCATTTTAGAACACTTATTTAAAACATCCTAGAAATACAATTACTTCTTGTTAGCAAATTTTTAGTTGAGATAAGAAGGCATAATTTCCCTAAGTTTACTTCATTGCATCTGTTTGTCACTTTCTAAATGAAGCTTCTGCTCAGAAAATGTGGAAAAAATAATCTGTTTCAAGACCTTGGTGTTCTTAACTATTCAAAAATTCTTTAAATAAAATATAATATGGAAGCTGTGTTCTGCATGTCAAGACGATTTTTCTGTTGAGCCTTCATGGCAAGAAAACAGGCTCAAGTAATTAGACCTGAACAAAACCTCTTTATCCACTAGTTTTCCTCTAAGGAAGAGATGATCATTAAAAAGTACAATGAGTACTATACCCAGATAGCAGATATAGATTATTTTAAAAAGTAATTCAGAGAATAGACACTCTCTTTTTAAGAATTTTTTGCACCTAAACGATATATATATGTTTATACATTTGTGTAACATATATATACATATATATGTACACATATATACATATATATGTGTACATATATACACACATATATACATATATACACACATGTATACATATATATGTATACACATATGTACATATATGTATATATATACATATATACACACTCATACCTGTAAGTATATGCATATATATACATATATGGGCATATATATAGCTTGAGTGTAGAGTATATGAAGGGAAATAAATGTAGTCTATCGCAGTTTAATTTCCCTGAATTATCAGATTACTCTTAAATAGCTCACTGGAGGTAGTAAAAATCAATAGAGAAGGATGTCAGTATGGAGATGTGGGTAGGTCTCTGAAATCTCAGGGGAGATAGGCCTGTTAATCACACATGAGAGATGTAACCATTCATGATCGACAACCATCTGGTTCCCCTAAGAAACACAGGGCCAAACCCAGGGGCACTTCAGTAAATTTTCACTGGACCAAGGATAATAAATTCACGGACAAAAACCAGATTTTCAATATTGAGAAAAAGATGAAAGCTTTTGAACAACAGTGGTCATCACCTAGGAAACTGGCCAAGTAACAATTTTTAAGAAGATACCAATACAAAGAACATTGCAGCAAAATCAATCTAACCTAGAAATGCACTTTGTATCAAACTGAGTTTTTCCAGGTACCAGTAAGGCTCCATCAGTAGTGAAGCTGATTCACTCCCCAGCTCCTCCACAGATGTACAAAAGTGCTAACTGGTCTATTCATTTTTTTTCCACAAATGCAGACTGTGCAGCGTGTTATAAAAGCTTGACGGCTAGACATTCTTAGTGGGAACAGTTAAATGAGGCCATTTCCCTTGCCCTCTAGGCCATCTTCTTCACTCACCCAAAACATCAGCATCTCATCTTAGGTCAAGGCTATCAAACAGGATCTTCTTCTTGACATCTCTCCTCTCAACCAAGGTTATCATGCATAGAAGACTGCTTTTTTTTCTGACTTTGATCATTTAAAACTTTGTTGATTTCACCTGAAGCAAACTCACAAATGTATTTAACCATCTTTCCCAATTCCTTCCCTCTTTTCCTCCTTCCAGAGTTACATACCTGTCTTCCATCTCCCCTGTTTTCTACGGATCCCAGAAATGGCCCTAATTTGAACAAAAAAAAAATGTAACATAATGCTAACAAAATTATAGCCATGTTTTTAAATGTAATTATAGTCACTTAAAAATTAATTCATGCTTAAACTTTCCTAGAAATATCCAAATTCCATTTCAGAAGTCCTACAAAAAGTCTCATATATCCCTTCCTTCTCCTTAAAGTGAACAAGCACTTTATTAAGCCGTACACATTCTAAATAATTAAAACACTATGTGATCATGTTGCTGTCTTGGTCAATGGGGGCTGCTATAACCAAATATTACAGACAGCCTGCAGACAACAGAAATTTATTTCTCACAGTTCTGGAGATGGGGAAACTCAAGACCAAGGCACCAGCATCTGTGATATCTGGTGAGGGCCCACTTCCTGGCTCTCAGGAGGTGCTTCCTCACGTTCTCACCTGGTGAAGAGGGGTGGGGTCTCCCTTACCCCTCTTAAGGGCACTGATCCCACGCATAGGAGTTTGCCCCTATATCTAATCACCTCCCAAAGATGCTTTCTCCTAATTTTGTTACCTTGGGGGTTAGAAATTCAACATATGAATTTTAGGGGGAATAATCATTCAGACCATAGTAATTGCTTCTTTCCTCATTACATATGAACTCTTAAACTATATTGTGTTAATTAGACTTAGAAAGTTAAATTAAATATCTAATTACAATGTTCAAACAACTACTTCACTAGAAAACTTTTAGAAAATAACTAATTTCTAATTCAGGGACTTATATATAATGTCATTAAATCCCAGATATCAAATTCAGCCTTTAAATTCAAACCCAGTACCAAAATACTTCATATTTTTCCAGGCTACTCTTCACATTCAAGTTATCACTAATGATGATACCAAAATAGTCCCATCTGAAGGCAAAAACGAAAACTAAAACACAAATGTGAAATAAGGAGCAAACAGAAAATGTTGGAGAAGTGCTTTATAGCTTATAAATAAATGTGGAAATATATTTTCACAGAAAGACTGCTTAAGAGATTGTCAGTTGTAAAAAAAGAAAAGAATAATTTGAAAGAACCATTAATAAGATTAATGGGAAAATTTCACTCCCTCTTTATCTCTAGATGTCATACCCAACCAAATAAATTAGACTGGGCTTCATTGTTGCTGTTTTTCTTTTACTGTGGTTAAGAGAACTGGACTACAATATAGAATGGGGATGACCAAATGAAGTCAAAATGAATTAAGTGAAGTTCCTAGTATGACTCACAGTTAATATAAATGGAATGTCCTCTCTGTGAAACAAAATTTTTCACCATAAGAAAATGGCCCCAACTAACACTTATCACGTGCTGCAAGAATGAATGACTTCTATGATTTTATGTCCTACTAAGGAGACAACTGACTTGGTTCACAACTCAGGGTTCACAAAAGGGTTGGCCAACCGTTTTCAACTATGATGACACATTTTATTCATCCCCATTGGCAGCCCAGAGTGGCTTGCTAAGGAATCTGAAGTCACGTGTATGATGAGTGACAAAGAATGCTAACAACACAACACACTTTGCAAACATCTAACCCAGAACTCCTCTAGAATTAGAATTTTAGAGCAAGTAAATGGTGTTTGTGTTGCACCATCTCCTCTGTCCAGGAAGGTAGCAAGTAGAATCCCTTTCATAGCCAGGAAAGGTACAACACAATATGAGTGCTTTTCATTTGCCATCATAGTCAACCCTGAGAATTGTTAAAAGATGCTGCTACTCAGAGATGCGGGATTTCTTTCCTTGTGTGTTCATGCTACTTGCCTCCCTCTGTCCACTGTGACAATTGTTCCAATATCACCAAGGAAGTTGCTGCCTCCACTGGTAGAACAAAACATATGTAATACCCAGAGTTTATATGAAAATCACTTTTTCCATAGAAATAAGATGATGCATGATAATTATATATAAGCATATTTGTGTAAGTACACTCTGGTGAGTACAGATATATATATAAAATAAACAGAGTATATATCTCAAAATTAGATATGTACATATTTGGTTTTAGTAATAGGCTTTATGATGATTTCAGTCTTAATATTTAAACTTTAGATGAAATTCTCCCATGGGAAATTATAGAAAAGACCATGGATTTTTATATGAAAGGAGTCCAGAAGCCACCATTTACCAAGAATGCTGACATGTCACTTTTCTTCTTTGAGTCTTCATGTTTTCAAAATATCAAAGGCTTTCAAACTTCACAGAGTTATATAGAACAAATAAAATGAGATATTACTAAAAATACTTTATGTGTTATAAAAATGCAAACAAAACAGTTATTCCAACCAATATGTTACTTTATCTTTCTTGCTTATATTTGTAAGGCTTTTATCCTCTATTGGGTTTAAAGCAGTGCAAAGAGACTCCCCAAATGCTTGGCTTTCTGTCTGAAAGCTTCAGCTGAGGTTTTTGGGTGTACATCCTTTCTTCTGAGGACAGGCACAGGGCAGAAGGGAAGGTGACTTAAGTGGACTGGTTGCCTGGTAACACTTACTAGGTACTGCTTTAAGGAAGTCATGCAGAGAAATATAAAAGACCAATAATACAAATCATCCTAGCTTGGATGCAGGATGCAGTGGAGGAGATTCTGATGAAGGCACTGTTGTGGAACAACAGGTTAGAACTGCTTGGAGAATTAAAATTTTAATAAAAAAGCATTACTTTAAAGTGAGGGTAGGTACTTATCCTAATCAGTGTCTTGTTAAAAAGAATACTAAGTACATGGTCCTAAAAGCAAGCTGCAATGCTTTCTAGTTTGTAATTTGCAACTACTGCCCATAATTTCAGCTAAGAGTCCATGAAACAAATAGTCACAAATGCCAAGGAGAGTACGTTGCACACAAGGACAATTCAAATCAAAGAGACCACCACCTACACAGGTGCAGAAAGCAAGTGCTACAAGTCACAGGAACTATAATCCAGAGAAATTACTCAATTCATAGAAGGTGGAATATTTTTGCCATCTCTGTCAATGATCATCAAACTAAGCCCAAAGGTTGGCTTTGTTTTTGTGAATAAAGTTGTTGTATTGGAACACAGCCATGTCTACCAGTTGAATATTGTCTATGAATGATATACACTTTTAGGGACAAGATTGAGTCAAAATGACGGAGAGGAATAGCTTATGAATCCTAACTATTCACCATCTGGCTCTTTAAATAATCTTAGCTAACATAATCTAAATTTAACTCTTAAAATAAAATGAATCAAGGATAGGAAGATGGAAGGGCAATTCAGTAATTCCATTTGGTTGCATAATTATTGGTATTAGTTCATTCAATCAGCAAATAATGGTGACAAAAATGTGTTAGGCCTTATGGGAGATGAAAATGGACTTTGGAACAGGTGTCCTGCTGTTGTAAAGAGAGCTTGGTGCTCTGAAAACCTTAATTTGAAATCCAGCATAAAATAATTTATTTATAAACAAAAAGAAATTTCTTAGCTTTCTAATTTCCAAATGGATATGGTCATGATCACTCTTTAAAGGAATATCTATTAAATATCTCTTTGTCCTTTCTCCTCAACTCAATGTGGAGATTGTTATAGCCACCAAGAGAAAACAGTAGTATTTAGGGTTTGAATTCAGAATTTCAAAATAATTTATGTATAAGACTAATACTTTACCTGGTAGAGCCTAATGTATTTTAAGCATGCAAAATATCTTCTTGTTATTGCTTATTTATACTATTTGCATATTTGTATTATTTCTAAATCAATTTCATCTTGTATATTTTTATTTTCAAAAGTTTTTTTGGCATTTGTGAATCCAAAACAAATTTTAATAATGATATTTTCAAAATTTTCCTATTGAAGCAATGCTAAAAATGGGTTGACTTTTTCCCCGTGGGGCAGAGGAGGGAGTCACCAAATTAATTGAATTAATCATTTACCTCACTATCATGTAGACCAGCCACAGATGAGACAAACTGACTTTTATAAAATCCTAGCAAACCCACCATTACAAATATTAACTGGGTCAATTTTGCCTGGAGACAGGATTATTCTTTCCCACACTGCTTTTGTATTTCCCAGATTAATTCTTTCTTCCTTTTTTTTTTTTTTGCAAGTGTCACATTAACAATATATTTAAATGTCTCAGTTCTCATAAGCTGCTTTGAAAACTACATTCAAAAGTAGAATCAAGGTTTTAAGGATGCAAGGGTAAGAAGCTTGAACAAGGGTTCAAGCATGCAGCACGAGACACTTCCTACAGAGGCAACAGGATTGTTTGAGCAGTAACATCATCAGCTCCTGTTGGACCAAGGGCTGGAGATGACAAGCAGCGCTCTCACCCTGCAAGTCTCCAAACAGAAAGATATCATGGCTGCCTCTTGAAGTCCTTTATTCCTCTTTTTTGAAGCTAGAGCAATTATAGGGTGCTGATTCTGTTTTTCTTCAATCATCTTGATTGGCATATAAAGATATTGCCATAGGTCTCAGGACAGTTCAACTTCTGTTGCCTAAACTATGCTTCCAAAATTAGAAAACATGAGCTTTAAAATAGTCAAATAAGAGTTTACAACCTTAGAAAACATAGCTATAGAATTCAGAAATAACTCAAAATTATTTTAAAATTTCTCTTTCCAGAGCCTTCCTGCTTCCAATCTATAATATTTTCCCAGAGGAAGACTTATAAAAGCTTCTTAACAGAGAAAAGTCTTAGGACTTAGGAAAATTATAACCATATCATACAAAAGACAGAAAAAGGAAAGGGATGCTGTTTGCCCAGATTGATACATTCACATCTTCACAGATAAAAGATCCTCTTACAGAGGTCTATCCCTAGCCCTTGACATCATGTAACCTCACAGTCATTTCTCATCATATTTACCTGCTTTATTGTCTTCATAGTGCTTTGTCACTATCTAAAAATGAGTTGTGTTTTGTTCATTTGTTTTCCTGACTATTCCCCATCACCTATTTAAATATAGTTACTGTGAGATCAGAGCAAAAGCCACCAGAATGGCATGGCTATGGTTCAATAAAACATTGTTTTCAAATATAGTCACTGCCCTGTTTACATCATTGAACCATTTGACCTCATTAAGGTCTAGATTATATCATCCCTGGAGCTTATCCTGCATACTAACTCTTCATTATTTGACATGATAAGTTTCCTTATTATTTAAACCAATTTTAGTAAGAGGGTTTTTAAAAATGCTATTACTAAGACCAAATAATACCAACCTGTTTAATTCAGTACTTCATGCATATTATTATTTATAATATTCACAAAACTCCTTATAAGGATGGCATTAGTAGATTCATTTTTAAGATGAGAAATTAGAAACAAAACTTCAGAGTTACTAATTGTCAAAGCCAGCATTTGAGCCCAAATATGTCAGGCCTTTTATGCTATGTAGACTGAAATTTTATTTATCTATTCCTCAGCACTTGAGAGTGGAAAAACGACTGACCATTTCTTCAGTCAGTTTCCAAACCCACAACCAAAAAAAATCAAATAGAAAGTAAGTTCATGCAGGGGAAACAGTGCTTACAAAATCTTTGGACGGGCTAGAAGAATGGGTATTAGTGGAATTCCCTTGAACTTTTAGTTTCAAGGATGTAGCAGTACACAAGAAATCCAAAGGTTGGACAGTAACCATCATTACCAATTTCTATTAAAGCAACCATCAGAGCCTCCTCATACCAATGGCACTGGTGACTACTACCCCAAACTGCATGTTGAGCAACAAGGAATGCTCACAACTATTGAAGCTTACCTGTCAGTAGCTACAGGTTTAAGAACATGTTATCTGCCACACTTCTGATTTCCAAATCTCATAGGAGTACATCTAAGTGACAGAACCTAGCTGCAAAGGAGTCAGGAAGAACATTTTTACCCCTCTTGGTGGGAGGGTCCAATGAGACTGGGAAGGATTCTCCTCAGAATGCTGAGTAAAGCTGCTCCTCACAATGGCTTTCCTCTCTGTTTCCCACATCTGGAGAAGAATGAGACCCTAAAGACAGTTAATTTAAAAAAAAAAAAAGCTTTCCTTATACCCAGTCCCATCAACTGAGCCAGGATAATGACTTCATAGTAATTTTTCACTGTACACTTGAGGGAAAGTAATGCATTCATTATTGGAATAAAAGTGGTTCGTGCGTATAAATCTTGCCCTTGGCAAAATAGATGATCAAAGCCTATGCCAATGAGAAAGATGGCAGCTCCATGATGTTAACAGCCAAGTTCCATAAAGTTATATGGAAGTAGTTTTCTTTTATCCAAAATAATTTACATTTCATAGCTCAGTATTGATGAGGTATTGATTTTCTAAATGAGACTTTATGGCTCCTGTAAATAAATTAGATAGGTGTTTAATTGGCCTAAAAATATATCCTCAGTTATTTAAAGCATGTGGTATTTTGTGTAGAAATACATTCCAATGATACTAAGTGACAGAAAAGAACTTCCATCCAGTACAAAGAGCACTCTGGGAATTCATTTCTAAGCTCTTTACTTAGCACACTACATATTTTTTGGATAAGTAGCTCCACTTCTCTCGATCTCAATTTCCACAGCCCTGAAATTTGGGGATAATAGCATGGGAGGATTAATGAGAAAATGTGTGTGGAATGATTTGCACTTCTTGAAAAGTACTGAACTATATATTCAGGAATATTGTTATTTATGATGAGATAGTGTCGGGTGCATAAATTTAGGTTCTTTGAATTATTGGCATAGAAGAAAACAGTGAATCTAGGTCAACGGAGACCTCTTTCTCCGACTGCCTCTACAATGAATAAAACACAAAAGAAACTTTTCTAACTTTCTCAGGAAAAAATTGTCAACTTCTATAATTATTTCAATAAATAATCTTTCAGGAAGATACAATTTTAAGCTAGGTACTGTGTCCTTTTAAAGAGAAGTTTATGGGTCTCACTTTCTTACGTTTCCAAACTATCTTCTGGCAATGAGAGCAGTTCATGTGCAGCACTAAACAAGTTCCAGGACTGTGCACAGAATTCAATACTGTGTGTCTTATTTTAATCTGATTTTACCAAATTTCTCATGGGCTGTAAAAGAAATATCCATAAATTTCAAGTCCAATGAGATTTCCACTGTTCCTCGAAATTAGAGAGTTAAACTGAGCTTTGTATGAAATCATTCAACAGCAAAAAAAAAAAAAAAAGTCTTGCTTTAGAATCACATCACAAGGGCAGTTGTGTTCTACAAACCAGTGGACAGCCAAGAAATAAATTTACATAAATTTTTGTAAAAACGTGTGGGTGATATTGTAAAAATAGTTATTGGTTCACTCTTTATAACCTACTGATCTATCCAATAGAAATATCTTTTTAAAAAATGTTTTCCAAAAAGTGCTATTTTTGTATGTTTGTTTTCATTAAATATAGATCTCTGCTTAATTCTTTCAGGATATAGATCCCACCCACTGAACTATGCCTAGTATAAATTTTGAAAACTGCCCTATTTTTATAAGACAGGAGATAATGATTTACTAGCACATTTGATTTGTAAAGATGGTATGGATTCTGTATCAATCTGTGTTTTAGTCACTGCAAAAGTAGTTTTCAAATGTCACCTTCCTTTCCAGGATGGATTATATAATATAACAACTCTGCTCCATCCTATAAGGGATCCAGGCACAGAAGGGAGAAGATGCTTTACTGTCTCTTGACAAGTTTTCTCTTCAAAATTGCTATGTTTATAGTAGAAAAAAAACAATATTCCCTGTGACCTAGCCATTCAGAAGCTCTGACATTCATCAATGCCACCTTCAGAACTTATATGAAAGTGTGGATAATCAGAGGGAAGTGTCCACTCACATGTGACCTGAAGCTGGACATTGTGCCTCCTGCTTATCCCTCCCTAAAGCATGGACTACATGTTCCCACACATAAAATTATTTAGGGGCTTATACACTATTCATTGAGTAACTCTGTGATAGGTCCAAGAAGGAGAGTATACAAAGACGTGTTGGACACTTGATAATACACAGAATCAAATTGAGGACCTACCACAAGATGTAAGAAACCCTGCATGTGTAGCCAGCAAATTGCACTCTAGAAGGTACCACTAGATGTGTGGTCTAGTTATGAATGAGAAACACACTCATACCCCATACAACACACAAGATTGGAAGAGACGTTGCAACTGGCAATGAAACCACTGAAGAAAGACATCTATGATAGGGGAAAATGCAGAAAAAGGTAATGGTAAGAGCCAAACATACCCTCTATTCCACAACCAAATAAACTGGAAGGTTTCTGAACGTGTTTTCTAAATCTTGAGACAGATAAAGTGAGGCCAACTTGCTTTGGAAGGCAAAAGTCACAGAAGAAGAAGGAAGAGCCCACACCACCTAGGACAGAAAGTGAGGTGGACTCCATTCTTGAACTCAGGAATCCTGCCCCCAAAACAAGGCAAGGCAAATGAGATTTTCCCTTTGAACCATCTTCCACAACTTGGTAAAGTTGATTAACAAGTTTAATAAACAACTTGATAAACTTTATAAAATGAGAAATTTTCCAGTGTGTGCATGATGGGGCAGTACAACTTCCAATCTGCAAACACTGAGTTATATTAATTATCTATATTTTAGAAGAATTAATGTTAATATAATATTCAGCAAACAATATTTATGAAACATACACGTGTGGAAGAGACACTGCATAGTTCAATGAAGTAAATATCCCTGAATATACCACTGTAATTAATGAAGCATATTCACAAATGGTTGACACTGACATTTCAGGCCAGCAAGCCCAGAGAGAAAGGAAACATATGCCACTTTTTGGTACAGTAAGTGTCTCATTAGAGATCCATTCAATAAGGGCTATATGAGATCATTGTTTTCTAGAGAGATATCCCTGTGGATTTGTTGTTGTCGTTGTTGTTGTTTGGGGATTGATCCCAGGGGTGCTTCACCACTGAGTCACACCTCTAGCCTGTTTTAATTTTTTTTTTTTAATTTTGAGACAGGGTCTTGCTAAGTTGCTTAGGGATCACTAAATTGTGGAGAATGTCTTTGAACTTGTGATCCTCCTGCCTCAGCTTTCCAAGCCACTGGAATTACAGGCATGTGCCACCTCTCCCGGTGATATCTCTGTGTTTGAGGAGGTAAGAAAAGCTGTGCAGACTAGGGAAAGAATTAGATGGGCTTTTAAAAAACAGGCATCTACACATTAGATTGGGTAGAGAGAAGTGATAGGAGGGGAGGGGAGGGGAGGGGAGGGGAAGCTTCGGGATAGGAAGGGCAGCAGAATAAAATAGACATTATTATTGCTGTATGTATATAGGTGACTGTATGACCAATGTGATTCTGCAACCTGTACACTCAGAAAAATGAGAAATTATACCCCATTTGATTCAAATGTAAAAAAAAAAAAACAGGCATCTAAAGTAAAGGGGGAACTTTGAGGGAATGTGTTGGGAAGGGTAACACTAAATTTTGTTGTTGTTTTGTTTTTATTTTTTTACCAGTAAATCTTAATGTGAGAAAAGAGCGCAGACAAAATGTCCAATGTTCTCTACAATACTCAGGGGGATGCTTATATATGATTTACACATAAAATATTGAATTTGAAAAAATCTTATCTTGAATTCCCAAGCCATTTATAGAATGCAGTGCAGTACATTAATGTGGTAGAGGGGACATAAAACAAACAAACCAACCCTCTACACAAGTACCCATGGGAGATGAAGAACAACCTCGCAGAACTTCAAAAGAGAAAAAGAAAAAAAATCTCTCTCCCAATGTATGCAAACCTGTATTTTCTGAGCAAGGACAGGATTATAAGTAGGCACAATAAGATTTGGTAATCAATGCAAAACCCTATACCTGCACACCAACCTGCCACACACAGACCAGCTCAGTTTCCACTATAAATATATATTCATTTGGCTTAAGTGTTTTGTTCTCTTCAATAGCCAAATTTCATATTTATAAATTAAGCCTTATGAGAGGCTTTAAAAAGAATAAATTTATGCTTTCTTAAGAGAGAGGTTTTATGGGTTGTAGGGTGGAGAAAATATGAGGGTATTTAAGAGAAGGTGAAATGGGTTAGGGAAGGCATTTAGAATGAAGTAAAGAAAGGAATTTACAGTAGTTTTATTCCTGGATTGCCAAGAAGAGTTTCAGAGGTATCTGTATAATAAAAAATCACATGGAACTTCTTCCTTCATCATAAAAAATTTTATCTATTAAAATTTTAAAGTATTATTTTTGTTATGTATTTAAATATTAATCATGTGTTTAAATACTACCCTGTTGATAAGCAGTTTGCTTTCATTTTCTATAAAAATATTTTATGAAAATACTTGTGCATATATCCTTGAATTTTTGTGTTTCTGAAAGAAAAAAATCCTAGAAGTGGAATTACTGAGTCAAAGTGTAATTGTATAAACAATCTTAACATATCTTCATATATCGTTCTCCATAGAAGTTATATCAAAGTATCTATGACCTTTGATATATATGAGCATCACATTCCTACCAACATACTCTGTAATCAAATTTTTCATCTTTTCCAGTCTGATAAGCAAAGTTATATTTCCTTGTAGTTTTATCTACCTTCTGTGAAGTTTCCCATTTAAAAAAAAAAGTGGGTGAAATTTTAAAGATCATAGTCTCTTTTATTTAGAGGCTATGATGATTGTTTCAATCAACTCTGGCATTCTATTTTGCTGTGGAGCTAAGCCTGCCCTGATTTTTTCTATTAGAAGGGATTTCAACTTTTGGCCTGATTGAGAGTCTTTCATTCTTTCAAGCCTTGTAACTTTAGTAGAATGCACTTTTTAAACATGACTATTTTAATTTTTTTAAATAAAGAACTTCTTTTGAATTACATTTTCAAATAGAATTAAATCATCTACCTCTTTTCTCAATTCTATCAGCTCATATTTCTTTTTGTTTTGTTTTCATACCTTTTCTGAACTCTTGTATGTCTTCTTTATGTTTTTGTTTTATGAAAGCAATTGCTTCAAGTTTTATTTTAATCCCATTACTATATTTAGTAGCATTTTTTACTATTCTGTAAAAAAGTTTTATTTTACAGAGAGTATTCTGTATCTGCATGTTTTTAATATTTTCATCCTTCTTTTTATTTTAAACAATAAGTAGTATCCTGGTTGTAGTTTTCTTTTTGTTTTGGAGTTCATCTTTTTTATTTGAGTAAAAATTCTTAGCTAGCTCTTTTCAGAATATGTGAACAGGGACAGATTTATGTTTGAGACTAGAAATAATTATATATGCTATTGAAACTTTCCTTCTACCTACTCTACCAAAATCAATCCTGTAGAGCTGCTCACAATGCAGTTTCCTTATGTTCTCTGCCTCACTGATATCCCTACACCTACAAATTGCAGGCTATCTGTAACATTATTCATGTATCCACATAGTTTTTCTTTTTTTCCTCAGAACTAGAGTCATGGATGTTCCTACAGATAGTCCCTAGATACTGTTCCTGTTTTTGTAAAGAAAAAAGCTTTACTTTTGCAAGAGAAGTAAGTTTACTTCATCAACATTTTCAGAGCTCTAGAGTTATGGGCACTGATTTCCTGTGTCCTTCTCCCTTCTTATTTCATCTGTATTGGTTTGAGCAGTCCTCCTTCCTATTTTGTAAATATCTAAGGGATGTTTTTCTTTCAACAAAAATAATTTGCATCTTTGTTTCTTATTTTTCTGGTTATATTTTCATAATATTTGAGTGAATAGTGAGAAATGTGATTATAATCAGTCATATTAAAAGTAAAAGTTTCTTCACGTTCTTTCAAGGTAATTTTTTTTTGCTATACTTTATTTCTTTTCTTGTAATTGGTCTAATAAGATTATATACTCTACTTGAGTCAATTTTAGTATTTAATTTTTTTCTAAAAAATTTGCATTTAACCTGGATTCTAGATTTTTAAGTGTATGTATTAATTTATATATGCATATACTTTTTTTCATTAAATTTTTCTTCTTAATTTTAACTATATTCTCTTTTCTTCTAAGCTAATTTGCAAAGTAGATTGCAATGGATCTTTTCAAACTACCAAATATTTTTAAATTGATTAATATTGAAAAAGTTCACTATTTTTTTATTTACAAATTATTCTATTTTGCTTGCATATTGCTTATTATTTTCATATATTTTGAGTATAATACTTTAAACTATGCTGTTCTTAATTGTTTTGAGGATTGTGAAATTTATTCTAAGTATTGCTTTTATTGTATCAGCTTTTTAAATGTTAATAATATTATATGTAATTACAATTTTTGAAATTATATTGGATGACAAACTTCTCTGGTTTGATGAAGAGTAATAGGTGCTGACCATCCCTGCAATATATAAAAGTATACTCTTAAGATTCTGACTATTGAATTAGAAAGATATTGATAAAAAATAGACCTACAAATCATACTAGACCAATATGTCACGTAGGTTACTTAACATATGTAAGCATATATTATATAAAAAGAGAGGCATTTTGAATCAGGAAAGAATAGAAGAGTGTGGGAATAATTCTTATGCTTTTGGAGGAAAGGGGTAAAATGATGTAAATCTCACATCAAAAAGGAAAATATAAATGGATTTGGGGAGATAGAAACATTATTCTAGTTAGAAACATTATACATTTATTTGGGGCTCTAATTATGCATCCAAAAGGGAAAACCATATAAAACTTTACAAAGAAAATTTTAAGTCCAATACTATGCTTTATTTTATTTAGTTTTTGGTACTGAGGATTAAACCCAGTACTCTACCACTAAACTACATCTTCAGTTCTTATTTTGAAATAGGGTGTCACTAAGTTGTTGAGGCTGGCCTTGAACTTGCAATCCTGCCTTAATCTCCTGAGTTGCTGGAATTACAGGCATGCACCACAGCACCCAGATCCTCCAATGCTTTCTTTCAAAAACACTTTGAACAAAATATGAAAGCCATTGGGTTGAAAACCTTATTTAACAAAGATCTCATGCAACCAAAGAAAAAACACAGCTCTAGTAAATGGGCCAAAGTCTTAATTTGTTATACATGATGACAGAATGCAATTCATTTCATATTATATGTATAGAGCACAATTTTTCAAGTCACTGATTGTACACAAAGTATTTTCACACCATTCGTGTCTTCATACATGTACTTCAGGAACAATACCTAGCTCATTGTTTTAAATGTAGGATTAATTCTTCAGCTAAATGAGACAAAATACAGATGGTGACTTTATACTAAGTGAACCCACAGATAAATTCTGTGAAATCCACAAATAACACACTCATAGAATTTTGAAAATGCTTTGAGATCATGGGAGTACTAGTGTTTTTATAAACTGAGACTTCCCATATTTATTTTATTGAAGTTTAAACACAAATTAAGGATGCTGTTTTAATGGCAGATCTGCACGAAGTAAACTGGGACAAGAGGTCACTCAGTTGCCTAGAACAGGGAGAATCTGTCTATCATCCCTGTCGATAACAATTAGCCCTTTCTGAAAGGGTGTTGTAGATATACAGTCAAAATGATCCTTTAAGGGAGGATATAATTTGGCTTACAGAAATCCATTACCAACAAATAACTGCTTGTGCAGGAAAAATACAACAAAGCTCATACTTGGAAGTGATAATCACAGTAAACATCAACCGTGCCTAGATTGGGTCTTACGTGAGAAACTATCATATCGCCAATTAACCAGCATTTTCTCAGTATGATGACACTATGAAATGGCTAAATACAAAATTGGGAGTAGAAAAGGAATTGTTCTCAGTCTCCTCTCCTCCCCTCTCCCGCCTCCACCATCCCCCAGAACAAACTGCACAAGAGAAAACCTAACAATCCTGTAAGGATGATTTTCCTGGCTCAGTTTCATGAGAGACCTGGAAATAATATAGCATCAGTTTATAAACCAGACAGGACTCGGCCTGCTGTGTCAACAGAGAAAATCAATCCAGGAGTCCCAACCCTGCTTTGTGGCCTTTAGGGCTGCTTCAGAAATCAATCCTAGAGAAGAAGAAAAGGGCACTGCCATGAGGCTCAGAACACATGCCTTAAGTCACCAGCTGCATAGCTTGATTCCCCCTGGGACCTTGCAGTTTGGGCTCTAACTGTGCATTCCGGAAGGGAAAACCATGGGGACCAGTACTTTTGAGGTGATGGCCATTTTTCTTTTCCTGTTGATATTTTTTGAGAACCTATCATGGGTCAGTCATGAGCTAAGATTTTACATACACTATCTCATTTAATCTCCACAATAGCTCACTCAAGCAAATGCTATTATCAGTATAGAAGGGGATAAAGAGAGATGGTAAGTCAGTTGTCTATGGTCCTGGCCTAGTGTTTGGGAAATAAAACCTTTTCCTGATAGTCTTGTGTCAGTGTGCTCAGGCTGCCTTGACCAAGTACACAGACCGGTGGTTTAAACAATAGACATTTATTTTCTCACAGTACTGGAGGTAGAATCCATGATCAAGGTGCTATTATCTGAGGTCTCTCCTTGGCTTATCTTTTCTCTCTCTTGATGTGGTCTTCCCTCCATACCTGCCTATGTCTTAATCTCATCTTCTTCTTCTTTTTTTTCTTTGCAGAGGAAAACATTCTTTTTTTAAATTTTTTTATTTGTTTTAATTAATTACACATGACAGTACAATAATCTTGACATATCATACATTTGAATCAGATGGGGTATAATTTCTCATTTTTCTGAGTGTACAGGTTGCAGAATCATATTGGTCATACAGTTATATATATATATATATATATATATTATATATATATATATATATATATATACACACACACACACACACACACACACAGCAATAATAATGTCTATTTTATTCTGCTGTCCTTCTCTTCCCCCCTTTCCCTCCCTTCCCCTCCCATCACTTCTCTCATCTTCTAATATGCAGGGATTAGGGAACACCTTAATCAGCTCATTTAATCTCATTTATCTCTACAATGGCCCCAAATCCGAATGTAATCACATTCTGAAGAGCTGGGGTTATTACTTCAACATGAGTCCCATAACATGTGAGAGGGGACAACTCCATTCATAACATTTTTTTGTTACAAGTTTTACAGACCCATCATTTTATCTTTTATAAAACAATGATAAGTTGTAGGTCCTAAAGCCTGTAAATCCAACTCTCTGCTTATCTCATAAAAATACCTAATTGTGGCTGGAGAAAGGCATACAATGTAACAATTGTTCTCACATTGCATGTTCTTGACACTCAAGGTAGTCAGGATCACCCACCAATCATAGACTAATTATCCATCCCATGTACTCTCCAACTTCAGATTGCATCAAAATTCTCTGGGAGGCTTGCTGAAACACAGAGACTGCATGACCTCCCCAGAGGTAAGATCAAGTAGTTCTGAAGTAAGACCTAAGAATCTGCATTACTAGCAAGTTCCCAGGTGATTCCAATACCGCTGGTCTTTGGACCACTTTCTGTGAACCATTGTTTCAATTCATTCCCAGTCTTCTCTCTGAGGTGGTTCTTTCGTGCTTTATTTCATTTACATCTCCAATGTATGATCCCTCAATGTCACTGTCAGCTCGTGATCTTTTCTCTTTCACTGAGAGAGCTGAAGCACTTAGAAGAGAACATCCCCAGACTTCTAGCAGTGCACCCCCTCTCCCACCCAGGAGCATCTGCACTCACTTTGCCTTCATGGTTGTTTTGAAGATGAGCTACTGGAGGTCTTCTCAGAGCCAAGCATTGCAAACATACACTACACCGGAGCCTTGCTGCCCTCTTAGGGGCATCACTCTCAGTATTCATTCCCTTCTGTTTCATTCACACTGTCAACCGTTTCCTCATCAGTACCCAAGCTATCAATTCCCTCATTTTAAAAAGCTTAAGCTAAACCAAAACAAAACCACAAAAATAAAAACCTTTTACTGGATTCTTTCCTCCCACCAATGGTCACTCCATTTCTTGTTGCTTTTGCAGCAAAATACCTGGAAAGGGTGATCTATATTTAGCCACTCTAGTTGTTCGCTCCTCCTCTTGTAGACCTTTTGCAATAAGGCCTTAACTCCTACCATTCCACCAAAACTGCTCTTACTAAGGTCACAGATAAACTCCATGTTGCTAAACCTCATGATCCACATTTGATCCTCTCATATTTTACCCCACTTGACAGATACAACACTCCTTCTAGATACGTTTTTGGCTTCTAAGGAACCACACAGGGTGGTTTTCCTTTTAATTCACTGGTAATTCAGTCTCAGGTGTTCATGGTGCTTATCTTCTGTAATACTCCTTAGCCGTGAACTGACTTGCCCCAATCTATAGCGGCCTCTTCTATCTACTCCCATTCCTTTGGGAACCTCGTCTAGTCTCCGTCTATATGGGTATGATAGCCAAAATTACATCTCTAAGTCCTGGCTTCTCCTGTACCTGAGACTCCAACTCCATATTCAATGTTTTCATTTACATCACTTAAATTTTTCAAAAGTGACTCTTGATCATCTCCTGACTTTCTGCCTCAGTGAATAAAAATTCCACCCTCCCCAGTACTTAGGAAACAAACTTTGGAACACTTTTCACTGCTCTCCTTGTCACTTGCCCTATACATTCAATTCAGTGGGATGTCTTCTTGGGCTTATTCAAAAATAAATCCAGAATCCAGTCACTCCTCATATCCATTGCTCTTGCTGTGGTCCAGGCTCACTCTATTTGAGCAATAGTTCCATAACTGTTTCCTATTTCCATTCTTGCCCCCTTGTGTTCTATTTTCAACAAAGAAGACTGAGAAATCCAGTTCAAACATAGGTCACGTCATGGCATTTCTTTCCCAGAAATCATGTAAGTTCTTCCTCACCTTCCTGCAGGGTGGAAAGTCCAAGTCCTTACAATGGCCTGCAAGTTCCTTGCATTAGCTCTCTGACCTCCTCTTTTTCTTCTCTTCCGATGTTACTCTGCTACTGCCACGTCACCTTTCTTGCAGTTTCTTGAACATAGAAAACATGCTTCCTCCTTTGGGATTGTATTTTAGTTGTTTCCTTTGCCTGAAAACTTCTGTGTGTAATTATTTTGGTGAGGGCTATAGAATAGGCCTACCTCTGATCATTCTGTTTAGAATGCCCACAAGACCCTTCCTGGCATTCCAAACCCCATTTTCTTGTACTTTTTAAAAATTTTAAATAATTTTTTTTTGTTGTTGTAGTTGGACACAATACCTTTAGTTTATTTATTTATTTTTATGTGGTGCTGAGGATCAAACCCAGGGCCTTGCACATGCTAGGCAAGTGCTCTACTGCTCAGCCACAACCCCAGCCCTTCTTTGTTCTTTTGAACATACTGCATTATCTATGCATTTACTATGTCTACTGTTGGTCATTTGCCTCCCCTTGTTAGTATGCAAGTTCCACAAGGTGGAGGTCTTTGGTTGACTGGTGTATCCTAACGATCTAGGTCAGTATCTGACTTATATTGGGAACTAAGTATTTATCAAATTATTGGATAAATGAATGTGAGAATCATATTTAACTCATTCTTTCTGGTCACTAGAGAAATGGGTCTCTGACATCCCAGTAATATCAAAGCTCTCTGAAAAAGCTAGAAATTAATGGTTCATAACTTTTTTTGTGCCATGGATCCTACTGGCAATCTGCTGAGGCCTGCAAACCCCTTCTCAGAAAATATTTTTAAATGAACAAAACAAAATATATAAGATACAAGTCAGATCAATTATATTACATCTTATTAAATTAATAAAACAAATCTCCTTGTAGTTTATAGTAATGCATATACCTTGTTATCCATAAAATGACAACATCTAGCAGAGGGTCTAATTACAACCATAATTTTAAAGCAGTCAGAAGTGTAAATGATATTTCAAGATATCCACAATAACTATAATGTGATATAAATTTATCTGTGATTCCCATCATGAACAAAGACACAGGTGCTGTGGTTTGTTGCTATATTCATAAATAAACACATTAAATTTTAGCTAGTAAAAAAATCAAACAAAAAGTTGTGTTTTCTACAAAAGTTTAATAGAACAGGACTTGCAAAGAGTAAAAATAAAAGCAAGTTCTTCCTTTCAACTCCCCCGCCAAAAAAAAAGAAAAAAAAAAAAAGCTATTGAATTGCTGTGGAAAAGGCAATTGTAAGAGATTTGGAAAAATAATAACAATCTGGAATAATTCAATGCCAAGGTTGTCTCTGCAAGCATCTGTGTTTATTCTACTTTAACAAAATTAAATCTTCAAATTATCAGTTACTGTTACTGTACATAAGTTCTCTAAAGAAGATATTGTGTAACTCTCATGTAGCTGATGAATTAGACAAAAATATTTTCCTTTTATTTATTTAATTTTTTGAATTCACTAACAACCTACCAAATCCCAAATCAAAGGTCAAAAATTTTTATAATATTTTTTTCTCCTCTTCAAATCTTTACCAGATGCTTTTCCATCTCAAACCACATAGACTTTATGAAAATTAGTATCTTTATTTCAGGTCTGGGTGGATCAAATTAGATTCCCTTGTATTTTCACTCTTGAAATCATATCCTGAACTTCTCCAGTAGTCCATTTATCAGGAGCAAATGTAAATACTTCAGAAGGGCATCTGTCTCATGATTGCAGTAGACTTAGTGTATTGAACAGGATAGTATTACTGCTGTGTGCTCACTGCATACCACAGTGTAATATTGTTATGTACCCCTTTCTCAGTGTTCTGTTGTTTTACATCTAATGCACACATTTAGTTTTGTTGTATGCCCAGTGCATACAATAGCATAATATTGCTTCTGTGTATTCAATGCAGAACACAGAGTAGAATACACAATACTTGTTAAAATAAATGAATTAAAATGAACACAGTCTCCCTTTAATGCCTCATCTGCAAAGACTTGATTTGTAATAGGATTTTTGCCTATTATTTTAAATAAATTTATGAATAAAATTTGAAAAAAAAGTTCTTAATTTTATTTTTAACATGGTATATACCCATAGCTATCACCTCTATCCATTGAAGCTTTTTAGGGTCTTCAGTGATTTTTTAAAGACTGTACAAAGTTGATGAAGCAAAGATGAAGAATCATGCCCCTGATTTGTGAGTTCCACCACGCTTAGCCTTCCATTATGCTTCCAGTGTTTATGTAAAGTTTTGCCAAAATGTGGGTCACATGCTGTTGTCACATGGTGGATAAGGGTGTGATTCTGAGACAGGCGCCACCAGACACCAAAGATACAAAGCTCTTTAATGTAGTAAGGTTTAGATGTTATCCTCACAGAAGAAACAGCCACCACAGAGGAAGGACAAATCTTCCAGGGTCTCACTCCTACAAATTCTGGCAGTCACCAAGGTGAGGCCTCATTGAGTTCTTGGAAAAAAATGCTTTTTTGCCAGTCTAAACCATTCTGAAGCTTTATTGTAGCTCACCAAAGGCAGGTACCCAGCAATCTGGTGAAGGATTTATTGAAAATGTAGGTGAAGTTTTGTTACCCTGTGAGGATTCCCCTGGCAGGCAGAGCTTTAGGAGCTCTATAAATATTTATTGATTAAGTGAGTATGTAAACAAATAAGGAAAAAAAAAAGCACAAAAAATAAAAACCACGGAAACAAAATGCATATTTAATTGTCTTAACTGATAAATATCCTGAAAGAGAAAATTTGGCTGCAAATGATTTTATAAGTGAATATATGCAACATTAAAAATGAATAATTTAGAGTGAGATGGTATCTTAGGGTGGTTTTGATTTGCATTTCTCTGACAGCTAGAGATGGTGAGCATTTTTTTCATGTACTTGTTGATTGACTGTATGTCCTCCTCTAAGAAGTGTCTGTTCAGGTCCTTGGCCCATTTGTTGATTGGGTTGTTTGTTATCTTATTGTTTAATTTTTTGAGTTCTTTGTATACTCTGGATATTAGGGCTCTATCTGAAGTGTGAGGAGTCAAAATTTGTTCCCAGGATGTAGGCTCCCTATTTTATGAAGTCAAACAACAACAAGTGCTGGCGAGGATGTGGGGAAAAGGGTACACTTGTACATTGCTGGTGGGACTGCAAATTGGTGAGGCCAATTTGGAAAGCAGTATGGAGATTCCTTGGAAAGCTGGGAATGGAACCACCATTTGACCCAGCTATTCCCCTTCTTGGACTATTCCCTAAAGACCTTAAAAGAGCATACTATAGGGATACTGCTACAACAATGTTCATAGCAGCACAATTCACAATAGCTAGACTGTGGAACCAACCTAGATGCCCTTCAATAGATGAATGGATAAAAAAAAATGTGGCATTTGTACACAATGGAGTATTACTCTGCACTAAAAAATGACAAAATCATGGAATTTGCAGGGAAATGGATGGCACTAGAGCAGATTATGCTAAGTGAAGCTAACCAATCCCTAAAAAACAAATGCCAAATGTCATCTTTGATATAAGGAGAGCAACTAAGAACAGAATAGGGGGGAAGAGCATGAGAAGAAGATCACCATTAAACAGGGACGAGAGGGGGGAGGGAAAGAGAGAGAGAAGGGAGATTGCATGGTAAAGGAAGGAGACCCTCATTGTTATACAAAATTACATATAAGAGGAAGTGAGGGGAAAGGGGAAAATAAAATGAGAGAGAAATGAATTACAGTAGATGGGGTAGAGAAAGAAGATGGGAGGGGAGGGGAGGGAAGGGGAGGGGGGATAGTAGAGGATAGGAAAGGCAGCAGGATACAACAGACACTAGTATGGCAGTATGTAAAAAAGTAGATGTGTAACTGATGTGAATCTGCAATATGTATATGGGGTAAAAATGGGAGTTCATAATCTGCTTGAATCAAATGTATGAAATATGATATGTCAAGAGCTTTGTAATGTTTTGAACAACTAATAATAATAAAAAAGAAAGGTGGCATGACCAAGGTTAAGAAGTTAATTGATAGTGGGAATAAGAATGCGAGCCACGGTTCTGAATTATTTCAATTATCAGGCAAGTCTTTTTCTTGTATTTTATATACACTTAAAAAATAAAAATAAAATTCAAAACAGAAATGGAATAAAATATTTCATAATTAGTTAATAAAAACTGCATTTTATCATAAGAAACAAAAGACCATACATGAGTTTTTATTATGATCACTTTTGATAGATTCTTTTGAATGAGATGATCAATTTTGAATGTCTTATCTGTACTGAGAAGAATGTAAAAAAATCCATTATTTTGGTACACAATTGCTATTTGTTTTTATCTAAATACAATGTCAAATTTCTTGTAAAAAAATTAATAATTTAAGATAAATTATTTCCCCAATAATTTTTAAATTAACGAAAAAAGTCATGAGATTATGTAATTAACTTGGCAGATACCCTACATCTCTTGAACTGGAATATTAAAAGCCCAGGAATTCAGGAAAATGATTAAGTGATCCAAAAATAGCCTAAAGGAAAGACTCAAATTGTATGCTTGCTCTGTCTCATCCTGTCAAGCCCTAAGCCATGTTAGAATGCAGCCAGAGGGCCCTCATCAAATGCCAGTACCTGCCATGTTCTTAGAATCTTCAGTCTCCTGAACTGTAACGAATAATTACCTTTTCTTAATAAATTGCCTAATCTTAGTATTTTGTTATAGCAACAGAAAACACCCTAAGACAGTAGGGGAAAATCCATTAATACATAATTAGTCTCCAATCAATGCTTCATGAGTTTTATTGTTCTACATCAACTTACACAAGAAAATGAAAGAAATTTCACCATGTTAGAGACAGTATCTTGGAGAAATTGGATACTTTCTACTAGATGAAGAAATACACTTCTGCGGTATTATCTTGTGCCTATATGTAGATAGTCTTCTCAATCTGTATCATGTTTATAATCCTTTCACTATACAGTTGTGTAAGGGAGGAGGCTGTGGTGTCACACCCTAAGCCATCCTAGTCACCTAGTCTTTGCTTGGTTCAAAATAAGCTCAAAAAATATTAAATTGAAAGATTAAATATTGTTCTCTGAATCTTCAACAAACATCAGACTCAACACTTCATTGTCCTGTTGTTACCTATCTTTTTTGATTGCTTCATGCCCCACTCATTAGTCAAAGGCAAAAATACTGGCTTTATCAGTGACTGGATATTTTCCTCCTTTGAAATTCATACTAAATTAATTACCAAGTCCTACAGATTCTTTGCCAATTTTCTCTAAAACATAAGTTTGAGTTTCATTGTTACCCCAGTTTAAATTTAGACCCGTTCAATGTTCCAATATAATACCTTCTTCAGTGCATTCCACTAGAAATCTGGCAGTGTTTGCTCTCCAAAGAGTGGATACCAAATATCTCTTTTCTTTCTCCCCAGTCTACCTCTGCTAGATTTTTAATGGTTCCTTCTTTTCTATATTATGTAAATGCTCAGCATGTACTATGAGGCTTCACAGTCTGCCTCAAAATATCAGTGTCTCCCTGAGCTTTTGCTAGATTTTTCTTATGCCCTATGCTCCAACCAAATGTATGTTTTTAGTTCCCCAGAAGCAGAACTGAGACAAAGATTTGAGTACAGATGCTTTATTATTAAGGAAATCATCCCAAGAAGTAGCAATAAATGTCTGGGGAAGGAGAAGGGAAGGAAAGAAAGTCAATAAGGTGTGCATTATCAAGCAGGTTATAGAAGTAGGGCAACTGAGTTCAATTTCCCTGGGGAATCCTGAAAGGCAATAAGAAACGCTTTTCCCAATAATTCAATCCCCAATTCTACCTGCTTCCCATGGCAAGGAAGGTGAGGTGTTTATTCTTTAATCCATTTATCACTGGCCAAGAACTGCTCTGGGAACATTCACCACCTATCCTTTCTAACCTGCCCATTGCATGCATGGATAAAATGTTGTAGGTGGGAGGATTACAGGTGCTTCTAATAGAAGGCATGTAACTGGAATGGTGAATGTCAAGGAAATATGGTTGGGCATTAATGCAGGACTCATTCAGTGCATAAGGTACACAGCATCACTTAAACCTCTTATCACACTGCTACTTGTATAGGGTTTGCCTCTTTGCTATTGTTGTTGCCTATGGAATTCTAATCAAACTTTCACCCTAAGGTCAAATGTCACTCAGATTTAATTCCTGAGGAAGAATTAATGATTCTCTTGTACTTCCAATAAAACTTCCTTGTGTTAAGCTTTCACTGTCAAAGGATATGGCTAAGGGGAGGGTGGCTATAACTGGTGATTGCAAAAAATAATTCTGAGTTAGAAACTAGTCTTCTGTTTCTAATTACATTACAGTTGGCCCCCAGTATCCACAGATTCCATATTCATGGCTTCAGTCGACCATGGATTAGAAATATTCGAAAAAAAATTGTGTAGATATTTATATCGAATATATTCAGTTTTTTCTTGGCATAGTTCCTTCAATAATTTAGTGTAACAACCATTTACATAACACTTACATTGTACTAGTTACTCTAAGTAATATAGAAATGATCCGACATATATAGAGGACACATCGGTTATATGCAAATTCAATATGATTTTATGTAAGGGACTTAAGCATCTGCAGATGGTGGTCTGTGGGAGGTCCTAGGACGAATTCCCTGCATATACCAAGGCGAGACTGTGCTTTATGGAAAATGATTTATTTCTAGATACAGAACCCCTTCACTCTTGTCCAAAGCAGGGGAATATTTCTATGTGAGTCTTCGCCTGTATTCTAACAAGTGTCATCTTAGAGAGGAAAAGAAAGGATCAGGAAATTGCTGAAAAATAATGCTGCTATTCAGTGAGAGAAAACATAGTCATCCTCCTTGTGAGATACTCTGAAGATGCTGTTCAGAGTCTGGTTGGATAATAAAACGAAAGAAAGAAAAATGCAAACTGTTAGATTTCAGTTAAATAACTGTGTTTATTGCAATTTAATTTAATAGTTATTCATTATTCAGTCAACTATTTGGTACAAACAGATAAATATTCTCCCACTTGTTAGTCCCTGGGGGCTTTCTTAATCCTATCTGGATTTACTTTCTGTGAATTTCTGAGTAATCAGAAGTTATAGGTTGGATACATCTTGTTCGAGGGACACCCATGGTGTAACTGCTTCATTTTTTCTTTTCATTTCAAAGGAAATGGTCCATCCAAAGTGAAAATTGTTGTGCTTTTTTCGTGGTTGAGGATATTTTCCTCTTTGCTGGTGTTGTTATTGTTGCTGTTGTTTTAATCAGATAGTTATTTCAAACAGAAGCAATCAAGTTTCTTTTTTCATTGCCATCTTTCTCTTCCCCTCCTATTCAATACATGCTGTTAAGAAAATACCCTTGTTAGGGATGTGATTCATCTGTGTGTGTGTTTGTGTGTGTGTGTGTGTGTGTGTGTGTGTGTAGCTGAAGCAGCTGAGCAGATCATCATAAAGGAATCTTTTCAGATGGGCTCTGTAAAGCTAAAATATAAGAGAGATGTCAATGCCCCAGGGTCACAGAGATTTTGTGAGTTCTAATATATCTTTGTGAGAAAGGAGGATACATTTGTACTCATTAGCGATGAAGAAAGAGAATGTGTAATCCCAAATTCCACAACCTGAAAGTGTCCTACACATCTCCATCTGTCCCTAAAATTGAAGCAACAGTCAGTCTCTCTTTTTCTCATGTATATATTAGTTGTAGACAAGTGTTTTTTTCTCTGCAGATAGTAAGTGTGCCTCCTCTACCCAAGTAGCACAGAGAATCCCCACTGTAATGGACATGAGTGGGTTCCCAGATGGATGGCTCCCATGTTCACAAGCTACCACTCAAGCAGGCTTTGATTTTCAGACTGAATCCTATCACTCCACTGGGAGTAAAACTATGAGGGAAAGGGTCACAGGACAGTGAAGCATGATTACAGGAAGACTGAAGAAAAATCTAAAGGAAAGTGCACTATTCAGAGAATTCAGATTAAGAAGTCCTGTGAAGGTAGAAAATGGCCATCAACTTGTCCAAACCTACATTCAGAACATTTACTAGCGTGCTACTGAGAATGCTTCTTTTCTATACAAAGGATAGCTATATTATAAATATTAGTCAGTTCTGTTGGTGATTAGAACAACTTGCCCAAACTCCATGGTAGTTAAATGAGTCACAGTCAGATGAAGGACAAAGAAAGAGGGTGTTGAATCTTATGTTCTTTATTATAGTAGAAAATTTCTTGCTTTTAAACAAAGTCAATGCAATTGAATGGACTACTATTACATATCATTTATAGATGTTTCTATTTTTGTTTTGGCCAAGTAGAAAAATAGCTCTAAGAAGAGGAAACCAAAGAGAGAGATTATGTTCTCTTCCTTGGACTTCCTTTAAGAGGAATCAAAGGAGGCATGATTGTTAAAAGGTAGGCAAATATTCCACGGGTGATATGAACTTGTTAGAAGTTATAATTTAGGATTTTCTGTTCAAAAATGTTCCAGCCCACATATTGAGAGCTCATTATGAGAGTGTGAACTACCCAGACCTGAAGTTCCTGAGTGCACTCAAATCTGACAAATATAAGCAATTTGTCAGTCAGAAAGGGCACCATTGGGTAACTGGGGACACAACCTAGGTGCCCCAAATCTAATCAAAATTAATTAATTGAAAAGCACAAGATCCTTAGAGAAAATTAGAGGGTTTTAAAACGTAAGACTCTCTAAGTCAAAGTTCTCACAATAGGTAAAAACTTCTGAAGGAAGAATTTGGTCAAGTGATTTAGCTATGATAGCTGGTATGCATGGATGTGTATAAAGAGAGCAGGAAAGAGGCAGCATAATGAAAGAATAAAACAGAAAAGAAATGAATCTGCTTATGACTCCACAAAAATTTTAAAAAATGAATAGAGTCCTTCCCTAACGTAATTTTGGTCAGCTTCAGATAAGACTCATGTAGTTTTGTCCACTCATTTATTCCCCCTGGCACAGTAGCCTCTCAGTGCCTGTGACATGCCAGACACTGAGGCTCCAGAGCACAAGGCCAAGCAAACCAGTTAGGAAGCACAGTTCAGTGTCAGGAGATCTGATGTCCTTAGGCTTTGGAAACTTAGTGACAAACAACCACCTGCTGTCCTTCTAAGCACTTAATCTACTTGAAAATCCTTAGCTATATTTTCTCACACCCCAACCCCACGAACCTTTTGATTAATTCATTACTTTCTCCCACTAATTCTAGCTGTCTTACAAATCCCCACTCTCCTTTCAGGACATATTACCAAATGCCAGCCTTTGGGAAATCTTACTTCACCTTTTCAGGTGGTGGGCACTTCCTGCTCTCTGGTCTTATTCACCATACATGTGACATTTCTCTATTTAAATGGTCTTTCTTTTCCCTCACTGGACTTGGAGCTTCTAAAAGGCAGAGATTATGATCTACTTAATTTAAGCCTCCCCAGCATATTGCATAGCTTCTGAATCAAAATGGATATTTTCAGAAGTTTAGAAAAGAAACTGGTAGTAAAAGTGAATGGCAAGCAAAATAAGTAATAATACCACTTTTCCCAAATAAAAGAGTGATGTAAACATGGGAAAATTCTTTGCACAAGTAACCCTCCGAACAATTCCTCAACAAGCAAGTGTTGATTGTTTGCTAGCTTACACTAAACACACAAAGCGCAGGATTTATACGGCCAAGGTTATGCAGCTTGTGCTTTCTGGGCCTTTATTAACGGTGTTCCAGAAAATAAAATAATCCTGTCTCCTTCATGTTAAATATGTTTCCCAGGAGCCTTCAGGTTCCTTGGAATTTCTATTAATAATTCCATTTATCCTAGTAATACAATACATGTCAAACATCACAGTGTCTATGAGAGATTAATCACCTAAGTTTGTCTTGACATAAGAAAAGAAAAGATTGATGAAAAAAAATCTCTGGAAAGGATTTTTTTGATGGCAAATTAAGATTTCAAGGTGAATTATAAAGAGCAATTTAAGACCTGGCACATTGCCCTGTGAAGTTCCTTTTAGGTGTTACCCAGCTCTCCACGTGCCCTAGATTCACCCTGTGTCCTGGGGCTTCAGCACTTGAGTTCTGTATGTAGGCCTTGCATGCACAAGCCCTGTCTTGCTTCCAGCTCTCTAGGTATTTAGTTATATTTCTCTTTCCCATATTTCTTTCTTCTTCTGTGTTGGGTTTTGAGACATACCTTTTTATAGCATAACTTCTAATTCTGTTCCAGCTAGTTTTCCTCAAGTTACTTCAGGTTAATTTCCTACCTAGGACCCTCTACCTGAGGAATTCTCCTTCACTCAATCAGAATAAGGAGACATGTAAAACGCAGTGGATGACCTCATCATAATGTCCACACTCTGAGCCCAGGAAGTGAGCAGCTCATGGGCAGTCAGTAAGTACTCAATAAATTCCTTAATTTTAACTATGTGTTCATTTCTTACATGGTTACTGTCACACAGGGCCAGAGATTGTAGGAAATCAATGAAATAGGGTTTTATTTCTAGTATTAAGAACACACACACACACACACAAACAGAGCAAGGAATGAGGTACAAGAGGAAGTGAAGGGGGAGTGAGGGCAAGAAAATAAAAAGGAAGAAACAACAATAAAAAATAAATAAATAAACAAACAAAAAACAGTAAAGAGATAGAGGCAGATTTGGAGGAAGGTAGTAGAACTTACTCTCAGGACCTTGCATTTTCATTGGTGTCTTCCAAGGCCAGTACCTAATGTTACATTTACAACCTTACATTCCACTTCTTAAAGAGGGTGCTATAAACTATATATCCTTAGAGCCCCACAAAAATGAGATCTGCCCCTAATAAAAGACAATAGCAGTTATTCATGCTGTCACTCAGGACACATTTATTGAGCATTGGGTCTTTTAATAGCTGTTGGAAACCCAAATTCAAATAAGAAAATATCATAAACATATTATTTATTGATGAATTTATTCATATCTCATATTTTCCTATTATTTCAAAGTATGCAAAGTACCCATGCCTCATCAGTTGATCAACACTGAAAGACAGGGAGTGGATCTTCACAAAATATGACTGAGAAGCTATTAGTCCCATTGTACAGAAACTGAGGTATACAGAGGGGAGACGGTATTATTGTAGAAACAATAATGCAGCTCCCCATGATAATCAGACTGTAAGTCCCCAGACACTAGAATCTCATCTTACCTGACAACAAGGATTCTGCAGATGTGATCAAGACTAGGGACTTTGAGATGGGTAAAGTATTCTAGATTTTCAAAATGGACCCCATGTAATTACATGAGTCCTTCAAAGTGCAGAGCCTGTTTGAGCTAAGAAAGGTTAGAGAGATGAAGAAGAAGAAAGGATAAATGTGAAGTACAGGAGGGACAAGATCCACAGTTGCTGACATTGAAGATGGAAGAAGGGTACCACAAGTCGAAGGAAGAATCCAAATGACTTCTAGAAGCTAGGAATGGCCTTCAGCTAACAGCCAGCAACAAGACGAGATTCCATTCCTACAATCACGAGGAACTGAATTCTACCACAACTCAAAAGAGCATGGAGGTAGATCCTCCCCTGGAACCTTCTAAAAGGAAGTCAGCCATGCTGCTTCTTTGATTTTAGCCTGATGAGACTCAAGCCAGATTTCTGACTTATAGAATCATAAAACAAATGTGTACTGTTTAAAGCTGCTAACTTTGTGGAAATGTTTATAACTGTAATAGAAAATTAATACAATCCTATTTAAATCTAAGATCATAATGCTAGGCATAGGCAGGACCGAAACCTGAGCTCCTGACAATGGGTCCACCTCTGATGAAAGACTGATTCAATGGGGGCAAAATAATACAAAGGAATTGCTCAAGCATGGAAGTCCAAGAAATAAAATGCTAGACAAGGAAACCAGAAGAAAAGTAAAGTAAAGTCAGTAAGTACAGCAAGCAAAAGCCTTTGACTGGATTCAAAGTTGTGCCAGTCAAGTAGACCCTTACTTCTTTTCCTCCCGTGGCAACAGTAACTGCAGGGAACCTAGAAGGTAATCAGTCCAAGGCATGGACTCTCAAAACCTGCCATGCAGGAAACTCATTTTGACTTCAGAACTCCTAACACGACTCAAAGTAGGCTATTTAAACATGTTATTTTTAGAAGAGTATTCAAACCTACCAATTTTCACAAAATATTTGAAAAACATATTTTAGTGGACTTTTTTTTTTTACTTCATTTAGTGAACTTTTAAAGATTTCATTAATTTTGGATAAAATCTTCCAAGCACTCACAAAGATATGTGGACTACCATGTACTTCCTTTATACTGGAGTATTTTTTTTAAAAAATCTCAAGCTTGATATCATTTTGCCCTGACACACTTCAGTAAAATTGCTTTTTAAACAAAGGATGATTTCTTTTATAACCACAATGCCATTATAGCTCTTAACTAAATTCATAATAATCTTTTAATATCATTTAATACCCAATTCATATTCAAATTTCCCCAGATACCTAAAAATGTCTTTTTGTTGTTGGTTTGTTTAAATCAATTCAAACAATGTTCATGCATTGTATTTGTTGTGTTTCTAGATTTTCTTAAAAATCTCTTTTGATCCAGAACCATCCTGCACCCCAGTTCCTTTTTTTCCTACTGCCATTGTTTTGTTGAAGAAATCAATTCCTTCCACAGAACATCCCACTTTCCCCATTTAGGCTGATGCTTCCTTATGGTGACTTTTAAATTTCTTCCTCTGCTCCTTATGTATCTATTAAAAAAAAATCTGAGGTTTTTTTTTAGGGGATGAGAAAGTAGAACTGTAATAACCCATAATATTCAGGGTGTGTAATATGAAATTATCTTATTTTTTATCAAATTTGGTTAATGGTAAACATACAGGTATAACTGGCTCAGACTTTTGTGACAATTTTCTCTCTCACATGCACAAATACGCACACACACACACACACACACATAAGTACATTCTTTATTTATTTTGTAAGCTGGAACTATGAAACATGAAAAGGGAATACATTGAAGCAACAGAGTGGGGAATTATGGTTCTCCTATAACCAGTATGTGGATCCAGAGAACGGGTTGAATGATAAGAGAAAGATACTATAAAAGAAGAATATGTAATGCAAATTAATAAGGACTTCGATTTCAAACAAGATTGGGCTCATTCAGGGTGGTATAGCTATAGATAAGGACTTCTATTTCAAATCTCTTCAGATATAAGAAATCAGATCATGGATTTATGAAAAAAAAAACTTGCATCTTAACACATTGCTGGAATTCTGACAAAGGGAAATTTCCAAAACAAAATTAATGAATTAGCCCCCACCCCTCATGTGAAGTGGCATACTCCTGTAATCCCAGTGGCTTGGGAGACTGAGGCAAAAAGATTGCAAATCTGTGGTCAGGCTCAGCAATTTAGTGAGGCCCTAAGCAACTTAGCAAGACCTTGTCTCAAAATAAAAAGTAAAAATGTCTGGGGATGTAGCTGAGTGGTAAAGCATTATTAGACTAAATCTCCTATGCCAAAAACAAACACCCAAAAAACAAACCAAAAATGTAATGGATGAAAAGCCTTTTTAAAATTTTTTTTTAAATTCCAAAAACAGAGAGCTTTAAACCCACTGCGATTAGTAATGACAAAGCAGGGTTACTCTGGGCACAAATGCCAACTACCACAAAATGGGGAACGATCCTGAAACTTACCTACTGACCCAGGGCAATTGAGAGAAAGCCCACTAGACCATATCTATACTGTATTCAACTGATAACAGAAAAATAAAAATTAACACTGATTCCTCAACAGATTTCAATCAAAATGCAACCAAAGAACAAGAGAAGATCTTAAAAAGCTTCAAGAAAAGACAAGACAGATCTACACACAAGAAAATAAAAGACGAAGTGGTGGTAGAAAATTGGTATCTTAAAAACCACAATGGAAAGCAAAAGCCAGTGTAGCAACTTTTCAAGGTGCTGAGAAATTACTTTCAATTAGAATCGTGCACAACAATATTATCTTACAAGAGCCAAAATTAAAATGAAGATTTTTTTATAAACAAAACTTAATAGTTTATAAAAAATAGAACTTGATTAAGAGACCCTTTAAAGATTTTAGAGTGCTTCATGTGGAAGAAAAATGATTTAAGAGAAACATAAAAATGAAAGGGATGAGCAAAAACTCTGTTCAACATGTAAGAAATCTTTAAAAACACTGTTTTTACATAATCATTATAACTGCATTGGCTAGTTTGTAGTATCAGGAAAAGATTTATAGTCCCAGAAAGTTTTAGCATATGAATTCAGGGACAGTGGATTGAAATTGAAGTGTTACAAATCCATGTTGTTCACATTTATATTAAGCTATTACCTTCAGACCACATAAAGATTTGCACGGAGGTTTTTCAAAATCTAGCTTCAAAATAATAGAAATACAGCTCATAACTTCAAAGTATATAGAAAAGGAAAACAATAAAAACCAACAAAAATTAATCTATAAAGAAAAGGCAAGAATAAAAAAAAGAATACAGAAAATGGCAGACAAAAAAATGTGTAAACTAAAATGATAATAAATAATAAAAAATAAATATCAGTTTTAATAACAGAGATCATGCCAGACACTGCATTTTTAATCCCAGCATCTCGGAAAGTGGAGGCAGGAGGATTGCAAGTGGAAGACCAGCATCAGCAACTTATCAAGACCGAGAACCTATATCAAAATTAAAATATAAAGAACAAAATACTGGGGATGTAGCTCAGTGGTAGAGTGTCCCTGAGTTCAAACATCAGAACAAACAAACAAACAAATAAAAAAAAGAATAAGAAAAAAAAGAAAAAATCATCAATTTCTATTGTTAAAAACAGAACAATTCATATGTAAACTGTTAACAAAAGTTATACATGGGACACAAAAAGGCAAAGTTCTATCTTTAGATAGACAAAGATATAGATGTGTACTAATCAAAAGAAAGCTGGAGTAGCTATAATTATGTCAGACAAATCAGAAGACAAGAATATATTAATGACACAGAAGATGACTGATAAGATAAAGGCTTTAAATCGCTAAAAACGCATTAGAGTTATAAACTGTGTTCACTTGATAAATTAGCCACAAAATATGTAAAGGTGAAAATCGATAGACATACAGGAAGAAATATATAAATCCACATTCCCAGAAGAAAATTTCAATAAATCTTCCTCAAATATTAGGCCTCTAAGCTTAAAAATTTTTAAAGATATACAAAAAGGACAAAACTGACTTAATAGATATATAGAAAACACTCAACCAACAATTTTTTAAATGTACGTATTTTGTTTTGCAGAGAATATTTATCAAAATTGACCAAGAACGAAGCTATACAACAGTTCTGAAATAATTTAAATAACTGCTTTTATTACAGTCTTTTCTGCTGAAGCAATACATTAAGTTAATAAAAGAAATTAGTCAAAATAAATTTAGATGTTTTTAAACACACTTCTAAGGCATACGTGGGTCAAAGAAGAAATCAAAATAGATTTAAAAATACATTGAACTGAGGGATACAGAAAATATTTCACTTTAAATCTTCTGTGAAACAGTGAAAGCAATCTTCTGTGGAAATTTATAGCATTAATTTGTATCACAAATGAGTGAAAATTAATGATTAAAGCTCTAACTTTGAGAATTAAAAAAAAAACATAGAATGAATGATATAATAAAGTTTGGAGCAAAATTAATAAAATGAAATAAAAAACAAAGAAATATAGAGAAAACTAGCAAAACCATAACTGGTTATTTGAAAACAACAAACTTGACAAAATTTTGGGGTCAGAGTTTAAGCCAAAAAAGAGATGGAGAAGACAATATTATGACTATAATATTGTACAATAATGTCATGAAAATATGAGAGAAGGACATAGCTGCATGGTAGGAGACCATTGGTGGTGCTTCCCCCACATCCCTGCCTGGCCCCTACTGGGAGCCAGCCTCATGGTTACATTCTTCTTTGTGTCCATGGGTTGAGAATTGTTTTCGAGAATGAAACTAGAATGGCAAGAAGTTGGATGCACAAAGCCATCAAGGGTCATTCTGCAGGACTGTAGGACAGCTCTAGACTGATCCTGCTCTGCCCTATTGCCAGGACAGGAAAGTGAGCAACTTCCTCGAGGAAGACTCGTTTGCTTACATTACCCACCAATCAACTCTCTCCCTGCCAATCCTGACTTGTCATCTTCCTTCTCTGCTGGTAATAAAACCCAAATCGTCCCCTCCCACAGTACTTATGGCACTGTTTTACAACGCCCTGTTTAGTTGTCTGTGTGCCTCACAGGACAATGACTTCCATTAAGGTGGGGTTATGGTTTGTTTCCCAAGGTTCTTGTGTTGAAGGTTTGGACCTTACTGTAGCAATGCCCAGAGGTGAGGCTTTTGGGAAATGATTGGATCATAGGTCTCTAATCTCATCTGTGGATTAATCTATTTGATGGATTAATAATTTAAATGGACTACTGGGAGGTGATGAAAACTGTAGTTATAGGAAACAGGTCACAAAGGGAGTGTTCTGGAAGGGTTTCCTTGTCCCTGACCTCTTTTCCTCTCTCTCTCCTCCTCTCTCCTTCTCTCCCTCTCTCCCTCTCTCTCCCCGCCGTCCTTCCTGGCTTCCATGATCTGAGCAGCTTTCTGCCATCATGCCCTTCCAACATAATGTTCTGTCTCACCTCAAACCCAGAGCAATGGAGCCAGCCAACCATGGACCTCTGAAACTGTGAGCCAAATTAAACCTTTTCTCTTCTAAGATACTTTTCACTGATATCTGTCACAGTGATGAAAAACTAACCAACACAATAGGAGACTGCATTTTGATCATCATTGTACTCTCTATAGTTGATGCCTGAATATAACATATGCTCAGTAAATATTTGTTATGTGACTGAAATATGAAATCAAGAGCCAGAGATGGGAATGGAATAGGCAAGACTCAATTCCTTTAACCAATGAGGATTTAGGGGTGTGGCCAAGGGAAGATTTAAGAGTAGAAAAAAATAGGACAACAAATCTCTGCAGGGGCAAGTCTGAACCTAAAGTATCTCACTGAGTCTGAGGACAAAGTCAATAGGAGGGTAGAAAAAAGGGTAATCCAAGTGCTACATGGGAATGTGGAAGTCTGACTCTAACTTCACAGGTAGAGACACTTGGGTCAGGGGCCATTTTAGAGGAACAGGCTCCCTCTGCCCTTCAGAAGAGCTTGGTTCAGGGGCTGGGGTTGTGGCTCAGTGGTAGAGCACTCGCCTAGCACATGCAAGGTCCTGGGTTTGATACTCAGCACCACATAAAAATAAATAAATAAAGCAAAGGTATTGTGTCCATGTACAACTAAAATAAATTAAAAAAAAAAAAAGCTTGGTTCAGTGAGCCCAGCATCAACAAGAGGGTGCAGGTTCTGATCTAAGATTTATTTGGTAAAGGATGCCCTTTCACCAGCTGGCATACACACATTGAAATATGTATTTTTTCTTTACCCTGATGGCCTGGGCACAGAGAAGTTTCATGATGAAATAGACCAATGGGTACAATAAATCCTGAAAAAGCAAGCAATAGCTCCTCTCCACCTCCTTTCATGCCACCTATCTGAGACAGGCACTGTATATAATTAGAGTATTTCTTTGTGTGGAACACTCCCTTCATACATCATGTGTGGATCCAAATATTTTGAGCTATGCCCTGGCATAACTACATAAAAAGCATAATTATGAAGGAATTTAATGTTCGCATAATCAAGACTCATGGCACAAATGCTTATGTAATTTTAACAACAACAACAACAAAAAAAGAGTATGTTCTCATCTTTGTAGTAAGTGAAAAAAAACTGATTCCTCTTTATTTTCCCTGGGCATCTCCTACAGTCTATAAGAAGCAGGCTTCATATCCAGAGACAGTTACATTTGCAGGGTTAATTTGATTAGGGTTATAATGATATTTATGCAGTGAAAAATCCTATTTGCCTATCTGTGCAAGATGGATATGAATGAGGCAACCCAAATAGGGTTGTCCCTGCATGTAATGAAGCTACACTTTGTATGAATGTTACATGAGCCCTTTCTCCAGAGGTGGCAGATTCCGGTTCAAAGTTGAAGTCTCAGTGTATCTGTTGACATAGGATTACCGGATCCTGAGATATGACTGTTCTGGTTATTGAAAATAGTGGATTTTCATGTTAACTTCAATCAGAATCTGTTTTCTTTTTAATCCTCGTACTTGATCCATTTGACCAAGGGTACAGGCTATCATGATGTTTAGTACACTCAGTTAACACAGCTTCCAAAATAAAGAAGGATCTGGAGCCTGTTTATTCTCAGTGCAGACGTAAAAGAAGGGGGGAGTTAATTTGTCTTCTAATGTGAAACTCACACTCCCTTGGTGCAGAGAGAGGCAGTGCAGATGGGAAAGGTGGCTCCAGAGAGAAGGGATTGCTTGGTCAGATGGGAAGGGACTGCTACAAAGTCAGAAGAAGACCTCAGTCTGACTTTGGTGTAGTAATGCCTCCTGCTGCTGGCCAAAAAGCATAGTGCCACACAGACAAAAGCAAGGCCTGGGGAATTTGAGCTGTAAGTACCTGGATTAGAGGAGCTGTGATTCTGCATTTGTGTTGCTGCCTTGTGCTACTATGTGTTTGTACTACGAAGATAAAAATAACATGTCACAGAGTCACTGTAAATTGAACTGCAAGGTGGCAGACAGGTGGCTACTGGGACACAGAAAGAATAAATGATCTCAGTTTATTTATTAAAAATATGTACAGCCATGTGGAAAACTTACCTTTCTCTCCACCCCAGTGGGCCTTTTCATCTAAGGTTCACTCGCTGCACAAGAGAGACACTTTAAACTTCATTTTTTTTACAAAACTCAGCGACTTCGCTCACATATTACCATTTTGAACATTTTTTTTCCGAAACAATAGATGGTGTTGGCTCCTAACAAGGCAAGAGCTTTTGGTTCTGAACTAGACATTTTTCCCCCAATTTAAACATCATCTTGTTATCAGTGTCCTCCATTTCAAACATGCTCATTACCTTGAATATACTGTGCATGTAGTACATCACAATGCTAAGATTACCTCTCTTGGCGGTTGGAAAAAAAAAAAAAAAACACCTTCAGAAACCAAAATGAATCCATGATTTCATATTATAGCGACTCAGAGAACACAAGGTGGTCCTGACCCAGTGCCAAAATAAAAAGCCTCGTAAAGCATTTAAAAGGTTTATTCTTCCCAAGATGTGAAAATATAACCCACCTTAGTGCTAATTTGAGTTGGGTATGCACAATGAATGGAAGGTAGACTCCCTAAGTGAATAAATCTTTTTGTAAGGGGGGAAGGGGATATTGGCTTACCTAAATATATACATTGTACCTAACAATGTAAAGCATGCATGCATGTACTTTAAGGCAGGTGTGAGAGGGTTTGGGTGGTGGCCAAGATTCTGAATAAGAGGTGTTCAATGTACGAAGAGCATATGGCAATGTGTAAGAGATGTAAGCCCGTGTGGAAGACCTGACCCATGTGTTTACGATGTGCACAAAAGGTCATTTATTTCTATTTCAGTAGCTTTCTGTTGATATGCCCCTTGTGGCAAGGTTTTTCAAAAGGGAAACTATATAATTAGTGATTCTAAACTTACTGGAACCTTCTGAGGTGGCTCATGATAGGTGGCTATACTGAGAGCCACAATTAAAGTTATTAAATAAGTATTAGTATTACAAAGCTGCTATCAGTACAAAAACTCTCATTAAGAAATTCACTTGTTTTTCATAATTTGGACCCACTTTGTGTATATATGCCTTTTTCTTAAGTATAGGTTAAGTTACAACTCATTTCAAACTACAGTTCAACTATACACCTACTTCATCCCATTTCCTCTGACCATATTGTAACTCAGTGGCCATTATGTCAAATGTCTTAGTACAACCTCCTAAGAGAACCTCAACTAATGCTCCTGAAGATCCCCCCAAGGCACGTTGCTTACCATGTTGCATAGCAGCAAGTGGCTGGAAACCCACCTGTCATTGTCATCTACAAGGGGTTACACTAAGGAGCCAAGCGCTAAATCAGTGAGCTAACCCCTGCCTTAAGGGAACAGAAGATGTGAACAGTGAAGCTGAAATAAGGACAAATCAAAGCAGTTGTGAGAACCGAACAGAGTCTTCCAAACCAGAACTCATCTAAGTAAACGTTACCTTTGTTCTCATAATCAACAAAGAATATTAATTCTAACTACTGCAAAGAAGGCATCCAGAAATAATTCACATGATGCTTAGGAAAGTTAGGCTCCCTAAACATAAATGTATAATAGCAAAAGGGGAAAGAAAAAGATGTAGCTGAATAAACTCCATCCCAAGGTGAGACTCCCAGAGGAGTCACACGCAATGAGAAGAGAAGCTCTGGGCCAGAAACCCAGCCACATCCAGGCATCAAACTGGGTAAAGGAAAAAGTACCCCAAGGTAGAAAGGAACATCTGTGGGGAAACCAGAGCACAGTTATGGAAGTCAAGACAAAGGGAGTACCTCAAGGAGCAGGTGGAGGACCAAAGGGCACCCGGAAGTCAAGGGCCAGCAGGAGAGGGACAAGTCCACTGGACTCAGTAATGAGGAGGCACCAGGAGGGAGATCCTGGAGAAAGCAGAATGGAGGCAACAGGAAAGGAGGGAAGAAGTGAGACTGTGAGTCGGGCTGTGAATTGGGAGTAAAGAAATGCAAAAGAGGCGTAGAGGAGGGCTTGCTTACATTATTTGTTCATTTGTCACTTTAATGTTGGTGTTTTGGAATCGGTGGAGATGGGAGAGTGTTCACATTAGGAACAAAAACGGCAGACTTGAGTTAGATGTGTTCAAAGCAGTTTGGGGAACCGAGAGAGTTCTCTTTTATGATTTCTGTTTCTGTGTACTGTGGAAGGCAAAGTGATTTCCCAAGAGTGGGGAAAGATGACAAGGTCAGAAACCTGAGCCGAGTAGAGAAGTTCCCAAATCACGGCTGAGAGGAATGGAAAGGAAATGATAGGGGTGACTTGGAGGAACAGTGTGGCCGGGGTGGACATCCACTAAGCCTGGAAAGAATGAGGTCTGGTCTCCAAATATTTGAGTCTTATATTTGGCCTACAGTGTGTGCCTAGAAAAGGTGAGTACCTGCTGTCCCTTTTATTATTTAAAGTTCTTAGACAAAAGTTGTCACCTCAAAACATTATACAAATTTTTAGACACAGTAGCCCAGCAGCAATTTCTAAAAAATCTCTGAGGAATGACTCCCAGTGTGAGCTTTGATTGTGCCAGATTGAGGGAGGAAATGGTTCATGTGAAATTATTTTAAGAAGATAAATGGGAGAAAGGGTCTCCTCTATTTACAGAAAACAATCACAATCATTTCCCAGCACACTTAGGGGATGTTAACAAATAATCTGCTTCTGTTTCGAGCTTCTGTGCCCTCAACATCCCTGCTTCAATTTGTGTGTTCTCAGCCATCTCCCTCCTGTCTTCCTTCCATTACCACAGAAAAGGGCTAGACAGTTTTTGTTTTGAGAAAGAAACATTTCATAATGTCTCACATTTATAAATTGAATTTGTTGGTACAAACTTCTATTTGATTATTCCTAACAATAATTAAGTTTTACCACTGATCTTTTTAAGAGCCAGTGTATTAACTGTCAAGGATTCACATAAGAGGACATGAAAGAAGGTACCCTCGTTGGCCTTTGGACAGTAGTTACCTCATTTTGGGCTGTCTTGGGGGCAGGAGCATAAGGTGGTTCCCCTCACTGACTACTTGCATCAACCTGCCACTCAAGCCCATCCCAGTCCCCTCAGGCTCTCTGGTTTACCTTTCTCTTTGACCCTCACCCCATCATCAATCCCAAAGGCTGATTTTTGAAGACTGAGGAGCTTGCCACAGCCATGACATACCTTTCCAATGCTAAATTAAATGACCTAGGATAAAAAAGAAAGAATTATGTCTTTGATTTTTCTGTTTTTGCCATTTGCTAATAACTATGGTACATTATTTAGAGGTTGAACTAAGTATTTGATGAGGACTTAGATTTTTTACTTAGAGTAAAATGAGATTCCAAAGGAGTAGCTGAGCACTAGTACTGCTAGCAGAGAACAGCATGGAAAAAGCAAGGGCTTAAGCAAGAAGTTAGGAGCATTGTAGTAACCCAGACAGGACGTGGTGGCTTGCCCAAGAAAAGAAGCAAAAGAAGTGGCCTAATTCTGATATATTTTGAAAGTAGTTCCCACAAGATTTTTTGGCATACCCATGAGTATATGAGAAAATAAATAAATGACAATCAAGGATGAACATACATGTTTGGGCCTGAGAATCCAAAAATGAAGGATTACAATTAGCTTACTAGAAAAATATAGTGGAAGAAGCACTTTTGCATGGAAGAACAGGCATTCGTTTTTCAGCATGTTCTGTTGAGATTGCTATCAGATGATCAAATAGAAAAGTTGAGTTAGCATCTAGATTGATAACTCTGATCAAGGAAGGAGTCCAAGCCCTGGATATAAATCTGAGAGTAGTAAGGAAACAAATAGTGCTCAACTCCATAAGACCAGATGCATTTACAATGAAGTGAGTATAGACAGAGGAGAATTCTGGGGACTACACACTGGGGCATCGCCATCTTTAAATATTTAGATGATGATGAGAGAATAAAAAATGAGATTGTGAAAGAAAGGTTAAGAAGATAGATAACAAAAGCTTGTAATGGAAGCTAAGGGGAGAAGCCGGATCAATAGCTGCTATTAATTTTTATGCTACCAACAGGTCAAGTACAGTATAGTGGGGATTACTCAGTGGCTTCAGATGCATGAAGGTCATTGGCAATTTTCAAAAGAGCATGTTTAGTGGACAGAGGAAATGAAATTCTGGTTGCACCAAATATAAAAAAGATTGAAAAGAGAGGAATTAGAAACAATGGTTATAGACAATTCTTACAAGGAGTTTCTATAAAGAACAAAGAAAAAATAGGCTTTTAGTATCTACTGGGGAATATGGCGTCAAGAGAAGATCTTTGAAAGATGGAAGATTTTAAAGCATTTTTGTATAATCATAGGAATAACTCCAACAATGAGAAAAAAATCAATTCTATGATAAAAGACAAATTATCCACCTTGGGGAGACAAGAAATTTTAGTAAAAAGGGAGTTCATTTGTTGAAATGTATGAATTATTTGAATCTATCAGAAACCCCATTTAGAAAAATATTTTTTAGAATGGTGGTTTTACTCTATCAGATATTTTCCAAAAGTCACATCTTTAGAAATATAAAGTTCATAGGATATTTAAAAACCACTTAAATAGTTTTATCAATGATATGACTGATGAAAAAATACCAATGACATATCTAGAGGATATAAAATTCCTTTAATTACAATAATGATTGTAATAACAGTAAAAATGCCAACACTTTCAAGCACTTACAAGGTGCCAAGAACTGTTCTAAGGCTTTATGTATATTAACAGATTCAATCATCATCACAGCAATCTGAGAAGGTTGTTACCAATACCCAGCTTTTACAAGTAGATCCCTAAGACACAAATAATTTAAATAACCTACTAATTAGTGTAACATCCAGGAACCAAGCTCAGAAGTCTGGCTCTGGGATGGGATAATCAGTAGCCCATTCTGAAATGTAAAGATACAATTCTACAAAGCAAGAATCAATGACCAGATGCATTCCAATAGAGGCGAAGGCTCTGCAGATTCTGAAAAAGCAAAGAGAGCCTGAATATTCCTCTAGTAGTTTAGTCATCTTAGCAGCTAAGTCTTAATTTATTTCCTGAAGAGGAATGTGACTGTTTCTAAATATACAATAGAGTTTGGGTGTCTGTGTTGGCTTTGCCATAAATTTTGTGAAACAATTCCTAAAGATGATAAAGCATTATTTATAAGAGAAAAATGGGCTGTTTGCCTTTCTAGATTGGTCAGAAACCCCTTTTTACAGTTACTGAAGGGCCTTTAGGTTTTTATTTTTTGCTTTCAACATACATCTTAAGAGCTGGAATTCTTTCCAAAACATCATGTGGAACACCAGGTTTGCTTCATTTTGTCTGAGAGAGAAAGAATAGATAGATAGATAGATAGATAGATAGATAGATAGATAGATAGATAGATAAAGAGAGAGAGAAAGAGAGAGGGGAAGGAACTTATAAACTCTTGTTTTTCATTATTGCTTCATTGAATCATGCACACAGTCTCCTTTAGAGAAAAGAAAAGGAAAGGAAAGGAAACAACTAAAGTCATCAAGAGGAAAAAAGGCGGCTGGGGTGGGGGAGTCTTTTATTTTAATAAAACCACCAGATTCTGCCAAAGTGCTAAACACTGGAATAATAAAATAATCATAATTCCATTTCTGGTTTGTTGCTTTTTCCTCTTCTTGACTTGAACAAGTCATGAAGTTACATCATTAAGGGGTAAATCTGTCTCTTAAAAATAACTTAGAGATCATTTTACATCAGAGTGTTTACTGGACTACATCAAGAGATTTGTTGAAATTGTTTTCAAAGTGAAAACAGAATAATCTAGATTTATAAGAGTAAATGGAAGTAAATTTTTAAATGCAAGGAAAAGGGGGGCAGTAATGTCTCCTGAGCCATCACCCAATCGGCTAAGCATGAAGAAACTGAGAATTCAAACTATGTGTTTTCAGAAAATAACGTTTAAATCAGCCATATGAATATGCTCAAGGCACAAAAAAAAAAAAAATGCATCCTGTCTAAAAGCATACCCCTGGAGATCTACATGTGATGGTCTGATGTAGAAATAGGAATGTGCAGTCTACGCTTCTAAAAGTGTATGAAATTATTTCATCTACTTCACTACAAACACCTGAGATATTTATTCACTTATTCACATGACAGTTATTTTCCTAGGGTTACTATTGTTTGAATAACACATTGAATAACTCAGTAACACTTCATTCTTTCTGGGGTGTAAAAAATTTTCATACCAGATGAGATCACCCTTTCACTTATTTTTTTTCTATGTGATAATCCCCAGTGCCCCTTTTCTAAATGTCCTTGCTTGAAATCTTGTAATAATTATGTAATAAATTCTTTATCAGATGATGCAATAGGAGAGAATTTACAATCAGGCTGTAGAGTGTGCCCAATAACCAATCCCAGGACACAGTTCAGAGACCACAGGATGCTCACATGCTAGAACGTTCCCCAGGGGAGTGATGTGGGTGAAGTTCTCCCTTGAGATTATCCACATGGGACTTCTCCAGCCAAGGATTAATAGTATTCGACCAACATGGGCTTGATGTTGGGCAACATTTCAAAATGGAGATCTATCAGTAAATGGAATTGTCTCCCAAGGGAACTAATGGGAGTATAATTGCTTTCCTCATTTAAAACTGAGCCAGACAAAGCCCTTCTGGAAAGAGCCATGATATTATGCCATGGTGATGGACTGCATGACTCATGAGGGCTCTTCCATCTCTAATTTTATGACATGAAAAATAAAGAAACACATTAAAATTAATGTATTTTAGCACTTATCCATCTATCACCCCAAAATAATTCATAGCTGAAAGAAAAGGACAAATAACAATTTCCAAAATCTATTACTAATCATAAGAAAGCACTACCATCGGAAATAAAGAGAGGCCACCAACTAATTCATGGCACCTTTGATTAACACTTAGGGGACCTGCCAGAAAGCGAACCTCTCGGTGCTCTGCCTTTCAAGACTGTATTTAATAACATAGCTAATATTCTTTTTGGAGAAAAGAAAAGGCATTTCAGCATTTCATAAGTTCTCTGCCACTGTTGTCATTTCACTGTTTGTTATCATAGCAATATTTCACACAAAACAAAACTCAGATGTCACTGGGTATGAAATATGCCCAGCAGTTCTCTAAGTGTGGTCTCGCAACCCCGGAGACTCCCAGGACTCTTTCAGTGGGTCCATAAAGCCAAAACTATTTCCATAATGATATGAACATGTTATTTGCATTCTTTACTGTCATTCTCTAAGGATAGGCTACAAGACCTACCCCAAATTATCAGAAAAGTCTATTAAAATGCATATCTCTGTGAGACCTGATTTTTTTCATACTTAACCAAAACAGCATATCAGCATAAATTGAATACAGAGGCAGATATGAGAATTCATCTTTTTTCTATTAAGTCAAACATTGAAGAGATTTGCAAAACTATGAAGTAATGCCCCTCTGCTCACTATTATTTTGGACAATAAAATTAAAAATATGCTATTTATGTCAACACATTATTGTTTATTTTAAAATAAATTTATAATGTGGTAAATATATCTTCATTTAACTGCCAATAGAATAAATATCAATATCTATAACCTATATGAGAAAAAAAATTAGTTTTTCAACAATGTATCAATAATGCCTCTGAGCATAAAAGGAGCTTCAAAACCAAAAAGTTTAAGAACCACTGACCTCAACACTTAAAAATTTCTAGATTCATTTTATGTCCTGGGGGACATAGAATGGTATTCCTCTGCTTCTCTCATTTTATGCAATATTTCTAGAATGTTGTCTTTATTTTATGGATTCACTTCATCATGTCTCCCAATTTTTTGTTTGTTTATTAACCTCCCTTATTCCTATAGGGTTTTATCCTCCCCAAATCTACTCAAACCTCTCTTATAACATGATCAATGATGTCTATCTTAACTGGATAGGGATCATTTCTCATCCCAAATCTTAGTCACTTTACCACTTTGGAGTTAACCCTTCCTCTATTTCTATTCAGCCTCCAGTCCACCATATAGCCTTGGTTTTCTTCCACCTCACAGAACATTTTACTTTGTAGTACCCCCTCTTCTTGATTATGGCTTAGATGATATTGCTACAGGGCTCAGTCTTTGGTTCATGTTTTTCCATTCCCTTTTCTTGGATTACACAGTTAAACCCATGATATCAACAGCTATTAACATGCAATAATTTTGAATGTCTGCATCTCCAATAATGACATTTTTCTTGAGCTCCAAACTCTCACCACTACTACCTATAGTCCATCACCATTTAAATATCTAAAAGGCATCATCATCTCCAGCTTGCTCACCCCTTTTTCCCACTTCATCAAATGACACCACAGCTTTTTCTAATGCTTAAGCCAAAAAACTAAATGATATCCTCTCCTTTTCGTTACACCCAACATTCCACTCATCAACCTGTTCTGTGGTCTCCATCTTAAAAAATATATCCCAATCTAAAAATATCTTATCAATCCTACATTATTGTCCTCCTGCAAACCACCTTATATCCTGTATAGACTAGTCCAGGAGCCTTCTTACTCATTTCCCGCTTCTGCTTTTGCCATCTCACCATGTCAACCTAATTCCATCTCCAGAATAATCTGTTTAAAATGTAAATTAAATATTGTTACGACACACAATGCCATTTTGGTCAATGATGGACCATATAAATGATGGTGATCCCATAAAATTAAAACAAAGCTGAAATATTCCCATTGCCAAGTGATGTCTATGCCGCCCTAGCAGCATAGTACAATGCGTTACCCATGTGTTTGTTGTGATACTGGTGTAAACAATCCTACCATGCTGCCAGTCTTTTAAAAGTTTAGCACATACAATTATGATACATATTACTTGATAATAAATGACAATTTTGCTGGTTTATGTATTAAGTAGACTATTATTATTTTAGAATATGCTTCTTCTAATAATCTTAAAAAAAAAAAAAACAGTCCCTGGGTTCCTGTGAAACATCATGCTGTGTGAACACCATCTTCCATCTCACAGACTCTTATGTCTCATGTTTACTGTGTCTCTTGATTGTATCAAGAAGCCATGTCAAGTGGTTGAACTACCTAGGCTTGTGAAAGTACACTCTAGAATGTTCTCACAATGACATTGTTGATGAACAACTGGGCTGCATTTCTCAGAACATTTTCTCATCATTAAGCAACACATGACTGTGCCATTATCCCACTTTCCAACCACATCCTTTAACTTTTTCTCTTTTTCTCATGACAAGTGGTACGGCCACTCCTGCATCCCTATTTTCATCCGTTAGCTTCCTCTCCTTTGATGACTCTCTCCCATCTGCATTAGACTAGGTGGAGTCCCATAAGCATACCCTTCTCACCAAACTTCAAGATTTTCACACTTGCTTGACTAATACCCTGACCCCACATCTTTTCATAGCTTTTTCTTCAAAGTTATTCAATTTCCAAATCATGTGTCATCTTTTTAGAGGGGTTTCTTGACTATTTTATCAAAATTTACACATTTTTCCTGCTTTATTTTCTTCATTATACTTATCTATTTATAATTTGAAAATGTGCATTCATTCTTTCCCTTATTTACAGCCATCCTGAGTCCTACAATGACAGAAGGTTTGGTCCCATCAATTTTCCTTGAGTGAGGAACAGAATCTCAATCCTAAGGACAGCAAATAAATAACAATTATCGTGGTGGTACTGGTTCACCTCTATTTTTATCAGTAGCATCTAAGCTTTTTTGTGACAAAAACTCTGTCTTACTCATTTTTACATATAACAACATTGAACACAATATCTAGGATATAGCATAAATTAAACATTTGATGAATGAAAAAAATAATGTTCAAAATTAATGTTTAATGCTTACAAAATATTTTCTTATTTTGTAATAAGCTGGGGTAGGGACCCCAGATGATATTAAAAATAGCTCTAAACAATAAATTTTCTTCCCTGCTTTTTATTTGCAAATATTCACTCTGTGATATGTAAGTAGTATAAGACTGAGACCATCCTGAAAGTGTACTTTTTCTAATACTAAATCACATGATCTTTCTTCAGAAACAATGTAATAAATGAGCAGATGAATCCCCTACAAATTAGAAAGATAAACAATTGGGACTCAAATGTGTTTTTTCTTTTAATTATCCTATATTCTATAATGATAAGAATTTTTTAACTAATTGATTGTACCTCTGGGATTACTAAATACATGGATGATGTAGCAGATGCAGAATGAGCCTTCTTCAAAGAAAAGGGAAAATGCATCCAAACCAAGAAACTAAACCATATCTTGAACTTCATCAAGTTCATAGTCATAACTTATTGGGTTCAAGTGATCTAATTAAGAAAATATTATTTTCTTTCTTTGTTTCTTTCTTTGTTTTCTTTTTCTTTTTTCATTTTTCTTTTCTTTTTTTGTACCAGGGATGAACTCAGAAGCACTTAACCACTGAGCCACATCCCCAACCCTTTTTCTGTATTTTATTTAGAGACAGGGTCTCACTGAGTTGCTTAGTGTGTCGCTAAGTTGCTGAGGTTGGCTTTGAACTCGGGATCCTCCTGTCTCAGCCATCCAAGCCGCTGGGATTACAGGAGTGTGCCACTATACCTGGCATATTTTTTATATATGGATTGCTTAAAATCTAGTGGAGACATAAAAGGCATGAGAGAATTTGTTCCAAAAGTAGCAAGGCATTTGTTATGTTTATGCATATTCCCTTCATATGTTTAAGGTGGGGGTGAGAGTGGTCATGCTAAGCATCTCAGATATCTGACCTCATCCCAGCCATTAATGTTTTGAAGTTGAGCTTCTTCATAACCTCCTGAGACAATATTTTCTTAGCTGAGATATGGAGCATTTATCACCTAATTTCTGATTATCTGAGAGTGTTTATGTTCAGAATCTGAAAAATTCATTTAGTTTTCTTATATCTCTTAGGGATAGTTTTGTCATTAATGAAATAATGACACCATTCCTGTTGGAGGGTGGGTCAGTTGGTAGCGCTTTTTACAAAGGAAGCATACATGGATGATGTAGCAGATACAGAATAAGCCTTCTTCAAAAGTGGGCATTCAGGAGAATGTAACCTCCGATTGAGCCAGAGAGACATTATCACTGTGCTCAGCATGTTGATATGATTTTTGCATCTCATAGTGTGTGTGTGTGTGTGTGTGTGTGTGTGTGTGTGTGTGTGTGTGACTTCCTGAAAACCCGGATTTGGTTCCAGTGCATTTATTTCATTTTGGTGGAAATATAAATAACATTAAATCATTTGGGCCTGGCTTCACGCAGCATGGACAGGCTTTTGGCTTGAGTTTTCCTGTAGCATTTGTTCTTTGAGCTTAGGAACCCTTAAGCATTTGGTGCACTTAAAATAAAACAACAAGTAAATAATTTGAATTCATCTGCCTGTTATTCAGATTCTTCAATAGGAAGTCTATGGCTTTTAAAATAAAAGCATTACTGTTCAAATTTAAGTCTTCTGTGGTATGTGTCTCCATAGTCTCAAAAATAGAATTGGAGAAAATTATGAAGATCGTGCATCTTCCTTGATGTCCTGGGAGGGCCAAGGAAGAGAAACAGAAACAGGATATTCCTTTCCACAGTGTGGAATAAATTACACTTTTATGTAACATTTTTATAAATTTTAATTTGAAAATTACCCACAAATCTAGTTTACTTCTTAAAAATAAGTGTTCAGAAGATATTTACAATTAGTAAGACATGGCTGCAAAAATCCCAAACAGAATCAGGAAGACAGGAATCGCAAACTTCAAAGCCACCCTTTCCCCTAACCCACAAGTCCACCCAAGAGCATGTCTCTTTTTAATCTCTGGAATTTCATGCAAGCCTGGAGTCTGGCTCTGACTATAAGGCAGGAAATGGCCCATATGCAGCATCCAGGAAAGGTTAAAAAATAAAAACAAGAAAAGCACAACTATTTTTTTTTAAATCTGATACTTTTCAAAATTTATTTGGAAGAAGTGTTGGATTGTGATTTTTGTTTATTTTGTTTTAAAATCGCCTATTCCCAAATGGATGGTGAGCATTGAGTTGAGGTGAGGACAAGTTGGCTTTCTGCCTGCAGGCTCTTCCTTGTTATACCCAAAGGGAATTCTAGAAGGATTTGGAATTCTTCAGATCTTTAGCTTGGACACCATGGGTGGAGCCAAGCAAACAGTGTTCAGCTGATGGTTGCTAATTAAATGCTTGCCCAGAGACCTCAACTGGCCAGGCTATTCTACAAAAGAGGAAATAATACCCCATGAGATAACTGGGGGAACGGGTATGTGTGTGGCAGGGGGAGCAGTGTCTGGAAAGCTTGCTAGAAACTGGAGATGCTGACTTGGAGTTCATTTCTCTCCAAAGAAAAGGCTGGTCAAAGAAAGCATCTGTTAGCTTTAAGTTTACCCACAATAAAGGGGCAGAATTGAGGGCGGGGGCGGGGGGAGAGAGCTAAAATAGTTCTTCTAAAATTAATGAGCAGTCAATAAATACAGTGAAACTATTACTCTTTTAAACTCAGTAATTAACGAATGTTTCAAAGTGATAAATGCAAATTTCATTCTCCTTTAAATTGAAGGATGCATAAACAGCAGTTCTATTTATTGTTTTTAATTGACAGATATATTCATATCTATTTATGTTATATAACATGTTTTGAAGTGTATATCTGCTGTGAGATGGTTAAATCTAGTTAATTAACAAATTCTTAAACATCAGTTCTAATCCTTCCATAGCTCCCTAACTGACCCAGTTTGGCTGGATTAGTTCCCATTTACACTGAAGTAATTATTAATAGTGTCCTCTTTTACTCTCAAAAGAGTTAGTTTGCATAATAAATTATATGGTCACTCTTTCCATGACCAATGACTTAAAATACGTTAGACTGTTTCTAGTCATATATTATATTGTGATAATTAGGTAATCATTGACAAGCCTAGTAAGTCTAATTGTATCAAAAACTTCTTAAAGGGCTGACCAGAGTGAAGAATCCAACAGCGGTTCAGCAATTAGTTGTAGTAAAGCATGAACCCAAAACAAATTAACTGTCATGAGGTTGCCAAAAAGAAGCTAATAAGCCATCTTAAATTGCATAAATGGAAGCCTAATGTACAAAACCAAGGAAGATATTATTATATTTTTTTCTGTGTTTTTCAGCTTGCACCTCAAGAGTAGTATTTCTTTCTAGGCATTTACTGTGAGACTCATTAATAAACTGAAACACTTTCAGAGAACAACCACCAGGATGCAACCATTTTTGGAAGTGGAAATGGGACAGCTCAAAGAGCTAATGAGGTACCCAAAGGAAGGAAACCTCTCAGCCCTGCTAAATGTCTTCATATACTTAAAGACTTATCATACAAAGGAGTGAGTTGACTTATTCTGTAGATCTAAGCAGCAATACAATATCTATTCAGTGTAAGGGGAAACTTTCTAGCTAACAAAAATCTTCCAAATATGGAATAAGATGTTTTTGGAGATAGTAAACATGGATACAAATGTGCAAGTGGAAACTAGATACTATCTTAATAGAGAAATGGGATAAATTGTTGCATCGTGTAGAAGATAAGAGTAATGAATCCTAAATTCCTTTCGAACTCTGTATACTATAATTCAAATGAAATAGTACCCTGGTGATTCAGGAAAATCCTCTACCCTATCATTAATCACCACCACCATGTCTACAATTTAAAGGGATTTTGAATTGTTCACACTGTCTCTTATTTACCGTAAATACAATAATATTGTGAGATTAATCTTTCTCATCCCATCAGTTATTAGTACCATTGTCTAAATCTTGGGAGCTCATTAGACATGTAAATTCCTGAGCTGGCCCTACTCCAGGTATACTTCACCAAAATCTTTGGGAAGGTGCCCAGGAAACTGTAGGAGAAACAAATTCTGGAATGGTCTAAGGGTCTGAATCTGTCTACCCCTCAGCATTTAGTATACACTGAGAACCTTGGAAAAATTCTGAAGTCAATTTTATCTTTGAAAATTAGAAACAGATAACTTTGTCTCAAACATAATTATTAATTTCCCTTGCTTTAAGATTGTATAGGATCCTTTAGGAAGAATATCACAAAAAAAAAGTGGGTGGGGGGTGGGACCACTGGCTCAAACACCTCAAAACCTGAAAAGATGGAGCTAGATTCAAATTTGATTCTGAGAACTTGGTGTCATCAGGGGGCTGCTGCTTCTTGCCCTTTTCTGCTTGCTTCACTCCACTTGACTCTTTCCCTACCTGTATATCTTCATGTGGCAGCCAGATGCCCACAGAGTGGCCTCCAGCATTCTTACAACTAAATTTCACTGAGAAGTAGTGAACATTTTTTAAAGAGCTTGGAGAAGTTCTGGGGAGGATTCTGATTAGCCTGACTCGGCTCACATGCTATCCCTGGAGACAGAAAGCTGAGGTGTTGCCCTGTTCCTGCCATCTGAGCTAGCAAAATTACCAGGGAAGAGCAATTGGGCAGCTGCATGCCTACCACAAAGAATAATAAACCGAACTAAAGAAAAGAAGGAAACCACAATCCTTTTCTACTTTTTTTCTCCAACAAGGTGACCTTTTTCATGACACTTAATAGCAAGTGACCTGAGCCATGATGGGATCATGCTGTATGTTTATAATCTCTGCCAGAAACAATCACAATGCATTAGGAAAATCTTCACTCTGTGAATACAATCCAGTTGGCTTCTGTGGATTTATATTATAAAAATGTGATCTTATGTTGCATATAGTTCATCACTAGCTCATGCTACCTATCTGCCAAACTTGGAAAGTTGCTGATAACAGTGTCTCTTCACCCTGCCTTTTTCTGGGCTCTCCTCCAAGTAGCTCATTAATATGGTTGAGTTGCTAATCTAGATTAAAATGTTCCTTTCATAAAAGACAACAGTGGAAAGTCTATAGACAGTACAAATATCAATGTATGAATCACATAATTGAGGTGAAAAGGACTTTTTCTAACCCCTAAGGTTTGAGACTTAACTCCCTGGTATAAAGCCAACAGGAGCTGAGTACATAATTCTTTATTATAAAATCCTCAAAAACTAAGGTCAGATTTAATTCAAATGAAATTATCACTTCTTAGAAGTTCAGTAGATTTTATTTAATTCACTTTCTTGATTTTCATATAACTGATTAATTCCCTTTTCAGTTGCTTTTCTGGTTCCCTTATGCCTGCCACCTTTTTATAAATTCCTTTGATTGGTTCATTAAGTTAACAGCTAGTTTTTGCCCTGAACATCTAGCTCTTAGGAGAACCCTGGTTAGCTTCTCCCTCAACAACTTAATTGGAGACAAGGGAATTCTGAGCTACTCTCATTTCAGGGTCCTTAATAAAAGAAAAGAAAGAAAGAAAAGGGATTCTAATAGGCTTAACTACCTGCCATCAAAGAGAAGTGATACCTCTTGTCCTTCATAGGAAAAATATCACATGTATGTTTCAATTTCCAAATATCCACTCCAAAACAGAGTAGTCTGTCCTTAACAAACTTGATAGCAGAAAGATATCTTCTGCAGAGGAGGAAAGGACTGAAGAGAAAAAGAGGGAGGGAAAAAAAATCTTCAAAGGGAAATAATGGATATTTTCGAGAAAATGCTCAAAAGTTGAATATTTGACAGTATGAATGTCATCCATAGAAATAATTGGAGAATGAATCAGAAAGATTTCCATTAGACTCTCATGGGATACCTTACCATAATCACTTTACGAGGAAGTAATAATTTATCTTACCACATAACTGAATAAATGCTATGCAACCCTTTGATATCTCTTAAAGTATTTTCCAAACCATTACTCTTCCTAGATAAATGGTCTTGTTGCAAAATCTTGGAGCTGCCAGGAGAAATGGTTTACTGTGTATGTGGAATGTGAATACTAACATCTTTTCCCTACTGCCACCCCCAGTTCCCAAAGGATCAGGATTCCAAAGGGAATTCTCTTATGCAGGTGGTGAAATTTTTTTTTCCTTTAATTTATTTGGAAAGGGTCAAAGTCAAGGAGAGGGACTTTTTTTTTCATCCATCCATTTCCTGTATTTAATTATTTGACACAGTTGACTCATGGCTGTGTAATTATCTCTTGGAGTGTTTAACATTAATGTAAAATGGTACTGTATTTCCAAGCCAAATGGAATTTTTATGAGGCTATACAACCCTTCTTGGCTTTACTTTTTGTTTAATGGTCATACTGTAGCAAACAGCAATGTGCAATATGAACAGTTAAACTATTCTCTTAATTATTGCATCTGGTTTACCATATCCTGCCCATCATCCAGTATGTTTTAATTGAAGGGCAGAAAAGATCTCTGGTTGATCATTGATGGTTTTAAATTGGCACATAATGATAATACTGAGTTCTGGAGGGAGTTCTTCCTAAATCTCAGCATATGTCTTTATGTTAAACAATTAAACCACATCTGGAAAGAGAAAGCAGATCGGTACATTCCTCAGTGGACTCCATGAGAAAACTGATTCAGTGAGCTGCATACTTGTTACCAAAAAAGGGAGGAGGGAAGAAAAAAAGGGAGGGAGAAAGGGAAAGAAGGTGAGAGAGCAAGAGCAAGAGGGAGAGCAAGCGAGTGAGGGGGGAGGGGGAGAGAGAGAGAGAGAGAGAGAAAGTTCAACTAAAAGAATTTTCATATTAATAATAATAATAAAAAGGAACAGGTGTTTGAAGGAAAATTCCCACAATGAAATAGTTTTATATCAGCAAGGGCATTTAAGCAATAATGAGGAGATTTCATGCATTTTATGCAAAGGCACCAGAGGGAATTAGTAACAGAAGAATATAAAGATCTTATTTCAAGAAAGTATATTATTATTAGGATTTGCCAAGTCCCATGTAGGAGGCAGCTGAACAAGGACCCACTTAGCATTTAAAAGAGAATCTAGATTATGTTCAGGAAGGGTTAACAATGGGCTCTTCACATAGCCTAAGGCAAATCAAACTGAATAAAGTCACACTTGGGTACATATTTCCAGGTGAGAGTTAAGGGAAACTTTCATCCTCATGAAGCTAGAGCAGACCCCAGTCTCTTCCTTTCCTCCTCAGTAGACCACGGCACACCATCTCTGGCTGAACTTCTCTCTCTCACCTTGAATCCTCTGACACACTCCACAGGGAGGCCAAAAGAGAAGTCTTCTCAAAACAGGCTTTTATCACATCACTTCCCTGCTGAAAAACCATCAATGGCTTCCCATTTTTTGCCTTCACTAAAAACTCCAAATTAAGGTGTCTGACCATTAAACTTTCCATAATGTGCTTCCACACTGTCTTCCCACACTATTCCCATAGGAATCTTCTATGATAGCCAACCTAATTCAGTCTTATTCCCCCAAATGCCTTTTGTTGCTTGATTTCTGACATTTTCCTTGTCCAGAGGTCTTCTCTTCACTGAAATCTCTTCTGATTTTGAGACACAACTCACTAGGCAAAATTTGTCCAACTATTCCTCCCATTTCCTAGGCATCCCCAGAACAACTATGTCTATATCATTCATTTAGTATTTCTTGATTCATTTCTTTTTTTTTTTCATGTACAGATATCTTAAGTACTCAAGCTGACTGTGAACTTCATGCAGTTCAAAATTTTGCCTTACATGTGGATATTCTCATTCTCCCACAAGTATTCCATATTCTTTCTCATAAGATGTGCACCTTTTAAAGTACGTGACAATTCAAAAGTTGTGTTTAATCTTGAAGTTAAATTCCATCCCTAAGGTAAACAAGAACATTCAGGTGCATACTATATTAGTTCATTAGGTGTGCCATAGCAAAACACCACAGATGAAGTTATTTTCTCATCCTTATGGAGGCCAGGAGTCCATGGTCAACATGTATGAAGATCTGGTTTCTTCTGAGGCTTGTCTCCTAGGCTTGCGAATATCTACCTCCTCACTGTGTCCTCATATCTCTTTCTTCTTTGCATATATCCCCAGTGTTCATACATTTCTAGTGTCTCTCTCTGGGTGTTCTAATCCTCTCATAAAAATACCAGGCAGATTGATTTGGAGCCCACCAGAATGACCTTACTTTAACTTAATTACCTCTCTCTTTTTTTTAACGGCTAACCTCTATTTTCATTTTTTTCGCATAAATATTTTTATTTATGTATGACAGCAGAATGCATTACCATTCTTACTACACATATAGAGCACAATTTTTCATATCTCTGGTTGTATACAAAGTACATTCACACCAATTCATGTCTTTATACATGTACTTTAAAATAATGTCCATCACATTCCACCATTATTTCTAACCCCATGCCCCCTCCTTCCCTTATTTAATTATCTCTTTAAAGACCCTTTCTCTGGGGCTAGGGCTGGGGCTCAGCAACAGCATACTTGCCTGGCATGTGTGAGGCATGGGATTCGATTCTCAGAACCATATATAAATAAGTAAATGAGTAAATAAAGTTCTATCAACAACTAAAAAAAAATTTAAAAAGACCCTTTCTCCAAGTATAGTGACATTGTGATATATTGTGAATTAGTGCTTCTACTGGGAGTGAGACAGAGCACAGTTCAGTGGTTAGGACTCCATAGAACACAATTTAGCACATAATTTAAAACATACAACAATATTAGTTTATCTATTAAGTGGAGACAAGGTAGTCTTTGCTGCATTTCTATATAGTTGCATTTGTTAAAATTCTGATTACAGAGGCAAAATTTAATAGGTCACAGCATAAAATCAACAGCCTTAGACTTTGAATTCTAAAATCTGGAACTTGAACATTCCCAGGCTCTTTTTTGTTCATTGGGTTTATTTCTGGTTCATACAACCATTGCTTTCATGTTTTTGTCTTTAATTCTCAGGTATCAAATATTTCACTTTCAAAAAAAGAAACCAAGAAAAATTAGAATGTAAATAATAATTGTGTTGGTTAAGAGTCCTTCAGTTGTAACCAATAGTAACCCAAACTAAACTCTCTTAAGTATATATTTTTAATTTATTAAATTTAAACTTTATTTTAATTTAAAAATAAAAATTTGCTGGAATATCAGGCTTGGATTAACCCAGAAGTCCTTGTTTTTTATCCTGCTTTCTTTCACCTTTGTTCTCTTTGATTTGTTTGTGTTCTCTGACATCACTTATCTTTAGGTTGAGAAGAAGTGACTGTAGCAATTTAGCACTTCTTGTTCCAAGTTCAATTCTAGTTAAAAAAAACAAGTCAATGTTGTTCAGTGGTATCAGTTACCCAACTCACAAGACTTTTACTTATTAGAACAGGTTGAGATCTGTACCCAACCTAAACCAATCCCTATAGTAAAGAAGAGTGAAGTGTTAAGCTCTTACCTTTGGTTGTGGGTATGGAACTCCTACTTATGCACATGGAATGACAGTAGGAAAAGGGGTGATTCTCTGAAAGGAAGTTAGGACTTTGTTAACAAAAGTGGAGAAATAGAGAGAAGGAAATCAAAAAATTAACAAAAACCTACACCAACATATAAACCCAAACTGACTACCCCATTTGATAGTGGAGGTGAGGTGGTAGCAGAACAGCTAACACTCATTAAACCATGAAGACCAAGAACGTTTTGAACAAAGTACCTTCTTTGATTCTGTGAAATTTTGCCACATAGATGTCAGCCTGTTTGATTGTCCCTGATTTGCCCCACTTATAAGAACAAATTTACTCAACTTTCTGGTGCCCCAGTTTTCTGAATGTCTTTCTAAAAGCCAGAGTCAGGATTAGGGCTGGAATTCAAGTTATTGAGGATGCCTAATAAAAGGAAAAAGCAATTTTAAAATGGAAAGCCACATTCAAACTCTTATTAATAATTGTGTCTCTGCTGAGCACATGTAGAGACAGATAATTAGATTCACATAAAGAGTGATCTCTAATTGGATCCAGATGTGAAGGAGTCGACAGACATCCACTAAAGGGAAACTGTACAAAATAACGAAGAAACAAATGGAATTGCAATGCGGAAGTTTATGAAGAATGATGGGCTGAATGACTATAAAGCCTTTCAGGCAGCTTTTAGTCACACACTTGAAGAAATTTATTGTTGCACTGAGCATTATTACAGAGAAGCATTGTCAAAAACCAATGGTATTCCCTGAAGAAGAATACAAGATGGGACCCAGAGTCCTCAGGAAGGGCATTTTAAAGATTTTAACTTTTCTGGAGATGCCACTCTTTGTATTTATCAGCTGTGTTTAATATGAATTCCATAGCATTAAAACTAAGCTTCATCATTTTGATCTCCAGCTTATGCCTGTGCTAAGTGGGTAAATTCTAAACACTGCTAAAAGCCTACCTTGTCTCCACTTTATAGTGAAGATACAACTGGACATTTGCCCAATGGATCCAAAGGGGGTGTTTTCAATCCATTGTAATCATAACCAAGTTTTAGAAGGAGACAACAGTCACAATTAAAACTTCCTACATATAGCAGCAAAATCAACAAATGCAAATAAAGACAGATTTCTGGCTCACTAGAGGTTTTGCTCTGGTTCACTCCCACAAAGAAGAACCAGAACAAAGGATAAACAGCTGCAACTCAGCTATAATACCATCAGCCACTCCATTGCTCAGTCAAGATTAATCTGAAACTTGGAAAAGTCTTCCCACAACAAGGAAAGGTAAATAGGGGTCCCAACAGCCCTCTCTGTCACCACACACACTGAGCTTTTGCTGGGAAATTTTGCATTCCTTGCAGACCCCAAGCCCAAATTGGGGAGCTACTAGAATGTATGCATCTGTGTGTTTCGCCAGAGTGGGATCCCAATCCACCTGTGTCTCCCCCAACCAAATTAATAATACACAGAACTATGGGTGCCCTGCCTCTGTTGTCATGCACACTGCTCCTAGGCTCACTGGTACAGCCCCACTCCTACAGGACCCATAGGAACTGACAGTTGCTACACACCAACAGCTACATGTACTATCTGGAGACCTGCTGGTGATCCCACTCCTGCAAGCATTACCAACATTATTTATAGCTAACAACACTATAGGATGACTATACTACTGGGCCTACCTGGAACCAAAGAAACCAAGCCTATCCAACCAGCATTCTAAAATATCTTCAGGAGAAAGACTGTTAATACCAAAAGCCATCTTATAAAATTGAGAGAGATAACTGTTGAACAACTGTGCAAATATATAAATATAGGGACACAAGAATCATAAAAAAAAACAGGCAACATGACAGCTACAAATGAATAAAAGAATAAACTAGCAACAAACCACAAGCAAAAGGAAATTGGTGAAATACTAAAAATAATTCAAAAGAATGCTTCTAAAGAAACTCAAATGATTTATAAAAGAGAACACAGTGAATCCCTGAATTTTGGAAAACAACTCATGATTTGAATGAGAAATCAGAAGAGGTCATAAAAAGAATCAAACAAAAAACTTCAGAGTTGAAGAACTGAATATATGAAATAAAAAATACAACTAAGAGGTTCAATAACAAAGTAGATCAAGCAAAACAATAAAGAGTTTCTGAACATGAATACAGGATCTTTTGAAATAATGCAGTCCAACAATAGAAGAAAAAGAATGAAGAAAGTCTATTTAATCAAGATACATCATCAAGCAAACAAATATTTGCATTATGGGAGTTATGGAAGGAAAGAAATCATAGAAAACATACTTAATGAAATAATAGCTGAACAATTTCCATATCTTGGTAAAGAGATGGGACATTCAGATCCAGAAAGTTCAAAGTTCAGCTCCCAATTCAGAGCTAACCAGAAAATGTTCTCTGAGCTGTACTATAATCAAACTGTCTGAAGTCAAAGAATGAATTTGAAAATATCAAGATTAAAAATGGTCATATATAACCCCATATACTAAGATTTCTCAGAAGAAACTTTACAGACCAAGAGAGGAAGAGATAACATTCTCAAAGGAGAGAGAGAGAGAGAGAGAGAGAGAGAGAGAGAGAGAGAGAGAGAGACGGAGACAGGCCAGAAGGAAAGTGTTAACCAAGAATGTTATACCCAGCAAAGATATTCCTCAAACATGAAGGGTATAAAACCCAAGGAATTCATCACTACCATAATGGACTTAAAAGAAATGTCTAAGGGAGTCCTACATGGAGGCAAACAGAATATAACTACCATCATAAAAGTATAAAACACACTAATAGAGCAGATACATAAAAGAGAAAAGAACCAAACCTTATTAATATAGAAAAACCACCAAACCACAGAGATAAACAATGAGAGAGGGGAGGTGAAACAAAAGATATACATGAAAAAAATTTTAAAAATTAAAATAGCAGAAGTCTACCTATCGCTAATAATAACCTTGAAGGTATTAAGTTTTCCCCAAACTATAAACTTTGTGAATGGAAAAAAAAAAAAAAAAACAAGGTCCAAGCCAATGATATTCTGCTTACAAGAAACTTACTTCACCAGTAAGACACACAGACTGAAAGTGAATGGATGAAAAATAATATGCCATACAATGGAATCCAAGAATATCTAGATTTATATCAGATGAAATAGATTTTAGATCAAAAACTGTAAAAAGAGACAAAGATGGTCACTACATAGTGATTAAGGGATTGAGTCCAAAGAAATTAGAAGAATCATAATATATATTACATATGCACACTTGCTAAACATGTTTTTTTCAAAATGGGCAAGTGATATGAATGGAAAACTCTCCAAAGAAAATATATAAATGGTCACAAAATATATGAAAAACTCTTCATCACTAATCATCAGTGAAATGCAAATCAAAGCCACAATGAGCTATTATCTCATCCCATTTAGGAAAGCTATTAGCAAAGAGGTTAAAAACCAAAAATGCTGGTGAGGGTGAGAAGAATTGAGGAACTATTACCCCTTCTTGATAAAAATGTGAATTAGCATAACAATTATGGAAAAAAGTATATAAGTTTGTTAAAGTTAAAAGTAAATGTATTACAGAATCCAGTTTTATATAACTCACTACTGGGTATATAAAAGTTTATCAAAGATAGATACCTGCATTCCCATGTTTATTGTAGCACTATTCACCCTAGCCAAGATACAGAATCAACCAACAGAAATATGAATAAGGAAAATGTGTTATACATAGACAATGGACTATTATTCAGCCATAAAAAGAATGAAATCTTACCTTTTGCAATAAATTGAATGTAACTGGAAGACATTATTATAAATTAAATAATCCAGACATGGAAATAATCCAGACTTTGGGCCCCTGTTCATATATGGAAACTTAAAAAGTTAATCTTGAAGAAGAAAAGAGCAAACAAACATTACCAGAGACATAAAATAGGAGAGGTTATAGGGGATAGCAGGAGCTTGGAGAGTGGATACCAAAATACAGTCCAGTAGAAAGAATAATATAATATTGTACAGCACAGTGGGTGATTATAGTTGATAATAATTAGTTGTGTATTTCATAAATAACTAGAAGACAGAAGTTTGAAGTCTGCCAAAACTAAGAAATAATAAATTTTTAAGGATATGGAAATGCTAATTACCTCAATTGGGTCATTATGCAGTGTATAACTCCATCCAAATTATCACACTGAGCAATATAAATATGTAGAATAATTGTGTGCAAATTGAAAATTTTAAAATAATAACCAAAGTAACAATGAAAAAAACATTAAAAAACACAAAAAAGCAAATACATAGACTTATATTACTTGAAAATTATGTAAGTCTCTTGGAATATTTTACATCTGAAATCTATTCTTTCCATGGCCATTCAACAGCCATTTCCTGAGTGGGAGAAAGAACACTGCAAACAGAGAAAACAGAATATGTAAATTATTTGAGTCAGTAAAGACCATTTGAGTTTTAGGAACTAATACAAAGCTAGGGTGGTTGGATTATAAAGAGAAAGAGGGATTCAGTCCCAAACTTATGTTCATGATTCTCAGCAAAGGTCAGTTCTTTTCTACTGTCCAGGACCTTAGGTAAGAAACCTAAGGCTACCTGAATGTCCCAAGGACATGGCAAACAATATGTCTGATAGAAAGATCCAAGAGTTAGAGACCAAGACAAAGTCATAGTCTTTTATAACCCAATCTCAGAAGTGACATTCCATCACTCTATCATATTCAATTGGTCACACAGATCAATGTTGGTAAAACGTGGGAAAGGACTACACAAGAGTAAGTATAGGAATTATTGGGGGCATTCCTGAGGCTGGCTACCACTGTCTACCCACTGGCCCTTAATGATTCATATCCTTCTCATATGCAAAGCATACCTACTTTCAAGTCCCCCACAGTTCTATCCCATTATAACATCTGGTCAAAGTCCATAATTTCTTCATCTAAATCATACACGGGAGACAATGAGGTTTAGCAGATCTGATTTGTTAAGTTCAACCCTTCAAGTACATTTTCCCTCAAATACAAAATTTAAACTAAAGAAATGGATTATCTGCCTTCCCCAACAGCTGTCTTATAAAAGCAGGACAGGAATAAAGATAAACTCCATAGACATTCCTATTCAAAAAGGGAGAAAATATAAGACACACAGGAGTCTTTAGTCCATAACAGTTCTGAAATCAGACAGGTAAATGTCAAAAGTTACTTGATTAGGTCTCCCTACATTTGTCTAGGAAGGATTTTCAATGGTCTTTGCTTTTGTCTTCAAGGCTCTTGGTTCAGTAAAATGACTTCCTACTATTTCCAAGGTAGAGTGAATTCAAATCCTAAAACATTACAATGAGGAAAATAAAAAAAAAAAAAAATAAGTCCTCCTAATGAGTTTTCCTCCATTCCTCAGTTACCTTTCCTCTTTTGTTCCTTCTTTTTTCTTCTACAGATATGTTTTTATAAGTACTTACTCTGTTGTGTTTGTGTGAGAGGGAATAAAACTAATGAAAAGAGCTTTTGAATATTATTTTAATTTTTTAGTTTATACTTTTTTATGTCTTTGTGTGTATTTAGCCTGTCACATTGTCTGACTTCCATGGTGTGGATAATGGCGTTAAAAGAAGTAAATCTCCTATGAGTCTGTCAGCCAATGCTTTCTGTCATAATGTAGAACAGCAAAGAGCTACTTGAAAGAGCATATAAGCTTCCCCCAATCAAGACCCAATTCTCAGAAATTTTTCTTTGTTCCCACCTTCTCTATCTCTTAAGAATTAGCTGCCCATTGCAGACTCTTCCCCCCCCCCCGCCGGGGTGGATAGGGGCAGGGGATGTACCAGGGATTGAACTCCAGGGCACTCAATCACTAAGCCACATCCCCAGCTACTCAATCACTGAGCCACATCCCCTATTTTGTATTTTATTTAGAGACAGTGTTTCACTGAGTTACTTAGTAGCAGACCATCTCTTATAGATAAGCTTCACATTAAAGTTTGTTGGAAATGCATACAACCATCCCTTCCCTGACATTCACTAGTCCCAAGTGATAGGAGGAGGTCACACCCAGAAGGGTGCTTGTAAACAATGCTGACCACAACAAAAGCTAGACATAGTCCATTCCAATCAGCACAAATCATTAACATCTTCTTTAGATCCACAGGACTGCAACTCATGCCCACCAATGTGCAGGAGATAAGATGCATGTAGCCCACACCTCAGAAAAGTCTGCTTTACAAAACTCTGAAGAACTGAAGCACCTACCTGTCTGGAACCCATATACTTTCCCTTGAACAATCATATAAAAGATTCTCCCTTATAGCAAGGGGTAAGATGGTCATTTGAGGTCAGAGCCTACCACCTTATGACAGGCCAGCTTGCTGCTGATAAAGCTCTTTATTTCTCCCTCAATCTACCTTTCCATTCATCCACTCCATCAGGCAACTGCAAACTATACATTGTGCAATTGTACTACCTCTACAAGTAGAGAGAATGGTACACTTTTTTTTTTTTAAAGAGAGAGTGAGAGAGAGAATTTTAATATTTATTTTTTTAGTTTTCGGCAGACACAACATCTTTGTTTGTATGTGGTGCTGAGGATCGAACCCGGGCCGCACGCATGCCGGATGAGCACGCTACCACTTGAGCCACATCCCCAGCCCAAGAATGGTACACCTTTAAGCTATTAAAAAAAAAAAATCCTATTGGACAGCCAGCCTGAGTTGAAACATTCAGATGACAATTACACGAATACAACTACACTGACCTACTCGCCTGGGCCCTCCTGATAGTGCTTCGCCAGCAGCCCATTTATACTTTCAGAACACATCAGAATACACTGTAAAAACAAATAAAAACTATATATACAAAAATATCCTAATAGAACAAAAGAGCTAAAGAAACACATAAATTATATTCCACCACCCAAAACTTTTTGCTACCATTAGAGTCTTGGGCAAAATTACAGGGTCACTCCTTGAGTTTTGCAACACTTCAGAGATCTTTGAATATTAAAGATCTTCAAAGAACTGTGATCCTTTGTCCTGATTTTCTCCACTCCTCAAGAAAATAAGTTTTTTCTTTAATCCTGAGTGCCAAGAGTCTCCCTTCCCAATGTTATTTTCTTTCAATCCACTGACCTCTCTCAATTTGCCCCATATCTGTCACCTGCAGTGGATTTTTGTGTATATAATACTTAATGTAATAAACTCACTTTTCTAATGAACACAATTTTGAAAATCATCTTTCTTTGACATTTATACAATGATTACAAATTTACTGAACAACATCCCTTGATCTTAATTGATATTTTATATATAGCATAATTGATTATTTTGAATATTGCAAACACTTGAAATAAAGTACATACTATTTACAAGTCCAAGTAATTATTTTAAATTTCAATATCACGGGTCTAACTTTTTTCTTCATTTTTTTTTTTTGCAGTGGACGGGGTTCCAGAGATTGAATCCAGGGGAGCTTAACCATGGAGCCATATCTCAGCCATTTTTATGTTTTATTTTGAGACAGTGTCTCACTGTGTTGTTCAGGGTCTCAATAAATTGCTGAGTCTGACTTTGAACTTGAAATCCTCCTGCCTCAGCCTCCTGACTGACTGGAATTAAAGGCATGTGCCACCAGGCCCAGCCCAAGTATTTCTTTACTTTAGTTTTTACATATTTCTAGAATAATTACCATACTTATTTTTATTTGTTTTCAGGGTTTCAGGCCTAAAAATAAAAATGAATTCCATCTTTGACCCATCCAGTTAATATTGTTTGGTTACAGATTCTTGGCCTGAGCTGGTTTTAGGTTGCTATTTAATAAATCAAATTCAGGCCACTGATCACTGAGTTAAGTTTTCTTGTGTCAGTAAAGTTTATTTTCTGTTAATAAGACTTAAAAATCCACATCCTTTACCATGTTTAGTTTTTTTGGTAACTTTGTTACTCTAACAAAATAATGCATTTTAAAATCATATTTGGTGAGCATTATATACCCAATTTATTGTTTTTAGAAATATTATTTAGAGCAGTCATTATGAAATATTGACTAGATCATTAGAATAATTAAAAAGATTTGTGGTTTCTCTAACAGTATTTCTTGAAATTATCAGAACTACATAGAAATTTTATCTTTAAGAAATGAGGGATTGAATCTATATGGTCAGACCTTCTCTTGAGGTTAATAATCCATTTGGTTAATGGATTATTCAGTAACTCATTATTAGATCCTCTCTCCTCCATAAATAAATAAATATATATATATATATATATATATATATATATATATATATATATATATATATATATATATATATATATAAAAGATTATATATATATTCTTTTAAATCAACTTTTAAAATTTATACACAATAAAATTTGCTTTTTTCTGGCTATAAACATCCCATTATCCCCCAGATAACTTCATATTACCCCTCATAGCCAGTACCTTTTCCTACTCCCAATCCCCAGAAATTGCTAGTCTGTCCTCTGACCTAGTATGTCACAAAAATGAATTCATACAGCATATAGCCTTTGAGTTCTGGTTTGTTTATTTGTTTGTTTCCACACACACACATACAAAAAAACTTAGATTTCTATCTGTGGCATTGCATTGAGTCAGTCAGCTTTTTCATCACTGTGACCAAAATACCCAATAAGAACAACTTAGAAGAGGAAAAGTTTTCTTTGTCTCATGGTTTCAGAGTTCAGCTCATGGTCATCTGACTCCATTGCTCTGAGCCTGAGGGGAGGCACAACATCATGGCAGAAGGGCACAGCCAAAGAAAGAAACACAGGACATGGGACCCAGAAAACAGAGAGAGAGCACAAGGAGTCAGGTACAAAATATATAATCCCCAAGGCAGACCCCAGTTATTCACTTCCGTTAGCCACACCCCACCTGCCTACAGCTACCACAAAGTAACCCATTGTAAGTATTAATCCACTGATTAGGCTACAGCTCTCATAATCTAATCAACTCACTTCCTACATTACCACAGGAGCTTTCATCTTCTAAATTGTTCCTGTTGAGCAGACAGAGTGTGTGTGAGGAGCCAGAGACAAAGTATGGTACCCAAGGGCATTTCTATAGGGATCCAGCCATGTCCCACACCTGCAGCTACCACCCAATATCTTAGTGCTTTCAATTTATTAATTCATCGGATGGGTTAATTTTCTGATTAAGTTACACCTCTGATAATCTAATCATCTGCCTCTGAACACTCCTGCATTGTTTTACATGAGTTTATAGGGGATGCCCCATATACGAACCATAATGTGCATATATCAGTAATGTGTTTCTTTTTATTGCTCAACAGTATTTCAATCTGTGAATGTACCATAGAATTTTTTACCGATTCACTAATTGAAAGATATTTCCACTTTTTGAAATTGTGAATAAATGTTTCTTTTTTTCATTTAAGCTTTTGTGTAAATTTAAATTTGTATTTCTCTTTGATAATACCTGACACTCATCTTGATGTATCACATATCACTTGTGTGCAAAACTTTATTTTCATTATTATTATTATTATTATTTGTTTTATTTTTGGTACTGAAGCAGACCAGGTACCCCCACCCAAAAGACCCTTGCCATAATTAAGCTTCTCCTCTTGTCAGATCAGCAGGATGTCTGCAGAGATTATTGTGGTTGGTAGTATCCTCTTTCTTGTAAATGTCAGATTTGCACACAAACGGTGTGATAAAATAGATTCTGCAGGCTTGTTGTATAAAAAGATTTTATCTCTGTTTTCTTGGCAAACAAACAAACAAACTTGTGAAAACTGTCTGGTCTAGGGGATGGAACAAAGGAGACTTGTCATATGAACCTCCACACCCCTGCTCCCCTGGGTATAAACTTCAAAGAATTACCAAAATCTTTGTTTAGAGGAAGAATTCTTAGGCGAGAGTCACCTCTGAACCCTGCAGTCAATAAACATGCTTCCTGAAAATTCCGCATCTGCCCAGCCTCTTCTGTCCTACTTCAGTACTGAGGATTTAACCCAGACACACTTAACCACTGAGCCACATCTCTATCCCTTTTTATTTTCTATTTTGCAACAGGGACTCATTAAGTTTTATAGGCCCTCACTAAGTTGTTGAGGCTGGCCTTGAACTTGCTATCTTCCTGCCTCAGCCTCCTGGGTCATTGGGATTACAGGCATGTGCCACCATGTCTGTTTTTATGTACTTAACTTTAAAGGTTACTGCTAACTTGTTTTCTTTTTTTTTTCTTTTTTTTATTATTAGTTGTTCAAAACATTACAAAGCTCTTGACATATCATATTTCATACATTTGATTCAAGCAGATTATGAACTCCCATTTTTATCCTGTATACATATTGCAGATTCACATCGGGTACACATCCACTTTTTTACATATTGCCATACTAGTGTCTGTTCTATGCTATTCTGAATTCTCACTAGCATTGCACGAGATCTTTGTTGCTCTGGTGGTTTAGGTATGCAGTAGTATTTCATTATAATTTTATTTGAAATTTTTAATGAATTATCATGTGAACCTCCTCTGGATTATAAGATCCACTAGGACAGGGCTTACAAGTTAATGCTAACCAAAAAAATCCTCATCCCTTAGTCTCTGGCACTAATATTGATTTTAAATAAATACTTGCTTAAATAGGAGAATGGCAGAATGATTATGTTCAACAAGTTATGCAAGTTATGTCCAAGAACTTTATTTCAATTTTTCCCAGCCCAGCCTCCATCAAAAATTGGAAAAAACAAAAAGGTAGGAAACAAAGAAAAATGCCTAAACTAGAAGAGTTCCTTTCTTTAAGCTTCAGGCAAGGATAAGAACAGAACCTTGGATCCAGGTCAAGAACTGGAGCCAGGTCAATTTGCCCTTTAGAGATGGAGAGAAATGCTCAACAGTGCAGCAGCCAGAACAGGGAGGTACACAGAGCCAGCAATCTTGTTTTGGCAGTGTAGATACAAATCTTTCAGTGACTGGACAAGTGCAAGTCTGCCTCACTCTCCTCTTTTTGTTTCTTTCCTTCTCTTTCTCTTTTTCTCCTCCTCCTCATAAACATTTACATAACAACATGGAGTGTCAGCACCACCTATTAGTAGCTTTCATAGAGTTAGGTCCCATCCCTTCATAAAAACTCTAAGAAGCATGTGCTCATTGTGCAAATAAATAACTAAAGCTTCCAATTACAGCTCGCTGAAGGTCATGGCTCGACTTCACAGCTTGTTTCACAACTGAGCTTCAAAACCTGCTCTGTCAAACACTGAGGCCCATGCTACTCTACCCAGCTCCTACTCAGTGAGATTTCTTTTTTGATTTCTTTTAGTGTCTTTATTCCATAATAATCCACTTCTGGTTTGCCTGCATCCTTGGACATAAGAGCACAAGGCCAGCCTACTGTGTAAATCAATTACATAATGGGATGTCAGGGAGACTAGAAAGACCCAGATGTCCTAAATTCACCCTGATACAAAGATTGACATGCACTTCTTTTTTTAAAGTTTAGATTCGGATCTGTATTTAATAGCAAGGTTGCCAAGGAAAAGTAACATTTTAGTTGATTATCAACTTAGGATGGGTGAAAAAATATGGGAATAGATTTTTATTGCAAAGGGGGAAAAAGAAACACAAGAGCAGGGAGTATTTGAGAAAATAAAGATGTAGGAGAGAAGATGCAAAATAGGAAGACTAGTGTCACCAAAGACACAAGATCTGATGTGTATTTAGTGAATAAATGAATAAATAAAAGATAACCTTGAGCCACTTCTCAAGTTTAGCCCACTGGGAACTCTGGCTTTTCTTGTGTTCAACATTCATTCTGACAGAGTGACAGGCAAAAGAGTCTCCCTTCAACTTAATCAATTGGAAAACACTGATGAATGGTGACTCTCATCCAGGATGAAAGGTAAAGAAGTAATTGCCCGGTGATCCACTACTTGCATCATCTTTGATTCCACTGAGTTGAACGTAGTGTTGTTCAAAGAGATCATCAAATGATTTGTGAGTAGTTTGAGATTCAATGAAGTCCAACACATTTTTCCTCCAGCACTTTCCTCTTAGGTTTTGTGATCAAATATGCCAAAGTGTAACTAATTCATTGAACATACTAAAACAGTGTTGATGATACAGAACGGCTGGCAGGATCAAGTCCTTCACTTGCCATATTCCCAAGGGTTTAAGGATCAAGTCCAGACCTCAGGAGGGACAGACACAGTCAGAATTGATATGGACACCCTCATGTCACTGGATGGTGGCTATGGGACCCATAACCAGAGCCAAATAGCCTGGAATACTCAAGAAACTAACTATGAGTAACCACATCATGTCCTACTACTCCTACCTCCTTTATACTAGAATTAAGAAATTGCTCATCCACACCCTTTTCAACAAGGATTTCTATATTCCTCTCTATCTAGTATTGGCAGGGACAAACAGGATAACTGGAAAGTGGTAATGCAATTAACCAAGAGCAGGAATTAGAGGGTGAAGTTTGGAAAAGAAAATTAGTTTTGCAGATGTTGAATATGAATTTCAGGTTGATCATTCACATTCAGATGTCCAGTGGAGAAATTAGTGTGGAGAGTATTTTTGAAAAGTCCTTGGCCTGAATATAGAGAGTTAGGAGTTATAAAATCCCTTGAGTCCAGCTCTCTCTGACTCAGGACCCAGTCACATTTGCTAAATTCACCAGACACTAGCGTTGATTATACTCCAATACCTGCAGTGGATTCCTGACCCGTTCTTGGATCCTCAGATTCTCTTTTGGTCCCTTATTACTTCATTTATTCTAAGAGTAGGATGTCTTTTCTTGTTCTTTTCAGTCTTGTCTTAATTTGCCCTAATTCTGCTCTCTGTGGAATAAAGACTGTTTCCAATGCCTGTTCCTTGTTATGTTTTCCCAACATTACAGTGAGGCACTGTCTAGCCTTTGCTGCTTCAAAAGAGAATTTCATAGACTATCACACCTTACACAGGGGTCACATTGCCTACCTGGGCATTATTGCTTAAACCTCTTGTGAGCCCATCTCTAGGGCCTGTAAATGTCTAACCTTCAATTTTATGTTCAGCAAGATGTTGCACTAAGAATATATTGGTTATATTTTAAAGATCTAGCTTACGGAGTCTCACCCAGCTAAGACCATTGTATAACAAAATACTTCAGCAACACAAGCTTAGACTCTCTGGCCAAGTTCATCCAGTCTGTTTTTATCTGTCTTAGCACCTACTCAAATTAACCCTTTCTCATTTCCTTTTCTCTGTCACCCACTTCCTCTACAACTGTAAAGTTGCCTCTCCTTTTTTTTTTTAATTTTTTTTATTGGTTGTTCAAAACATTATAAAGCTCTTGACATATCATATTTCATACATTAGATTCAAGTTGGTTATGAACTCCCAATTTTACCCCAAATACAGATTGCAGAATCACATCGGTTACACATCCACATTTTTACATAATGCCCTATTAGTAACTGTTGTATTCTGCTACCTTTCCTATCCTCTACCATCCCCCCTCCCTCCCCTCCCATCTTCTCTCTCTACCCCATCCACTGTAATTCATATCTCTCCTTGTTTATTTTCCCATTCCCCTCACAACCTCTTATATGTAATTTTGTATAACAATGAGGGTCTCCCTCCATTACCATGCAATTTCCCTTTTCTCTCCCTTTCCGTCCCACCTCATGTATCTGTTTAATGTTAATCTTTTCTTCCTGCTCTTCCTCCCTGCTCTGTTCTTAGTTGCTCTCATTATATCAAAGAAGACATTTGGTATTTGTTTTTTAGGGATTGGCTAGCTTCACTAAGCATAATCTGCTCTAGTGCCATCCATTTCCCTGCAAATTCTATGATTTTGTCATTTTTTAGTGCTGCGTAATACTCCATGGTGTATAAATGCCACATTTTTTTTTATCCATTCATCTATTGAAGGGCATCTGGGTTGGTTCCACAGTCTAGCAATTGTGAATTGTGCTGCTATGAACATCGATGTAGCAGTATCCCTGTAGTACGCTCTTTTAAGGTCTTCAGGGAAAAGTCCAAGAAGGGCAATAGCTGGGTCAAATGGTGGTTCCATTCCCAGCTTTCCCAGGAGTCTCCATACTGTTTTCCAGATTGGCCGCACCAGTTTGCAGTCCCACCAGCAATGTATAAGAGTACCCTTTTCCCCACATCCTCTCCAGCACTTGTTGTTGTTTGACTTCATAATGGCTGCCAATCTTACTGGAGTGAGATGGTATCTTAGGGTGGTTTTGATTTGCATTTCTCTGACTGCTAGAGATGGTGAGCATTTTTTCATGTACTTGTTGATTGATTGTATGTCCTCCTCTGAGAAGTGTCTGTTCAGGTCTTTGGCCCATTTGTTGATTGGGTTATTTGTTTTCTTATTGTTTAATTTTTTGAGTTCTTTGTATAATCTGGATATTAGGGCTCTATCTGAAGTGTGAGGAGTAAAAATTTGTTCCCATGATGTAGGCTCCCTATTTACCTCTTTTATTGTTTCTCTTGCTGAGAGAAAACTTTTCAGTTTAAGTAAGTCCCATTTGTTGATTTTTGTTATCAACTTTTGTGCTATGGGTGTCCTATTAAGGAATTTGGAGCCCGACCCTACAATATGTAGATCGGAGCCAACTTTTTCTTCTATCAGACGCAGAGTCTCTGATTTGATATCTAGCTCCTTGATCCACTTTGAGTTAAATTTTGTGCATGGCGAGAGGAGGGGATTCAGTTTCATTTTGTTGCATATGGATTTCCAGTTTTCCCAGCACCATTTGTTGAAGATGCTATCCTTCCTTCATTGCATGCTTTTACCTCCTTTATCAAATATAAGATAGTTGTAGCTTTGTGGATTAGTCTCTGTGTCCTCTATTCTGTACCATTGGTCCACCCTCCTGTTTTGGTACCAGTACCATGCTGTTTTTGTTACTATTGCTCTGTAATATAGTTTTAAGTCTGGTATCGCTATACCGCCTGATTCGCACTTCCTGCTTAGAATTGCTTTTGCTATTCTGGGTCTTTTATTTTTCCATATGAATTTCATGATTGCTTTATCCATTTCTACAAGAAATGCCGTTGGGATTTTGATTGGCATTGCATTAAACCTATAGAGAACTTTTGGTAATATCGCCATTTTGATGATGTTAGTTCTGCCTATCCATGAACAGGGTATATTTTTCCATCTTCTAAGATCTTCTTCTACTTCTCTTTTTAGGGTTTTGTAGCTTTCATTATATAAATCTTTCACCTATTTTCTTAGGTTGATTCCCAAGTATTTTATTTTTTTTGAGGATATTGTGAATGGAGTGTTTTTCCTCATTTCCGTTTCAGAAGTTTTGTTGCTGATATACAGAAATGCCTTTGATTTATGCGTGTTGATTTTATATCCTGCCACTTTGCTGAATTCATTTATTAGTTCTAGTAGTTTTTTTGTAGACCCTTTTGGGTCTTCTAGGTATAGAATCATGTCATCTGCAAATAGTAATAATTTAAGTTCTTCCTTTCCTATTTTTATGCCTTTAATTTCTTTCGTCTGTCTAATTGCTCTGGCCAGTGTTTCGAGAACTATATTGAATAGAAGTGGTGATAGAGGGCATCCCTGTCTTGTTCCAGATTTTAGGGGGAATGCCTTCAATTTTTCTCCATTGAGAATGATGCTAGCCTGAGGCTTAGCATAGATAGCTTTTACAATGTCGAGGTAAGTTCCTGTTATCCCTAGTTTTTCTAATGTTTTGAACATAAAGGGATGCTGTACTTTGTCGAATGCTTTTTCTGCGTCTATTGAGATGATCATATGGTTCTTATTTTTAAGTCTATTGATGTGGTGAATAACATTTATTGATTTCCGTATATTGAACCATCCTTGCATCCCAGGGATGAATCCTACTTGATCATGGTGCACAATTTTTTTGATGTGCCTTTGTATCCGATTCGCCAGAATTTTATTGAGGATTTTTGCATCTATGTTCATCAGAGATATTGGTCTGTAGTTTTCTTTCTTTGAGGTGTCTTTGTCTGGTTTCGGAATCAGGGTGATGTTGGCCTCATAGAATGAATTTGGCAGAGCTCCTTCTTTTTCTATTTCCTGAAATAACTTGAAAAGTATTGGTATTAATTCTTCCTTAAAGGTTTTGTAAAACTCCGCTCTATACCCATCCGGTCCTGGGCTTTTCTTGGTTGGAAGTCTTTTGATTGCTTCTTCTATTTCATCTATTGTTATTGGTCTGTTTAAGTTGTGAGTATCCTCCTGACTCAGTCTGGGCAAATCATATGACTTAAGGAATTTATCAATGTCTTCACTATCTTCTATTTTATTGGAATATAGGTTTTCAAAATAATTTCTAATTGTCTTCTGTATTTCTGTAGTGTCTGTTGTGATATTGCCTTTTTCATCCCGTATGTTAGTGATTTGAGTTCTCTCTCTTCTTCTCTTCGTTAGCATGGCTAAGGGTCTGTCGATCTTATTTATTTTTTCAAAGAACCAACTTTTAGTTTTTTTAATTTTTTCAATAGTTTCTTTTGTTTCAATTTCATTGATTTCCGCTCTGATTTTAATTATTTCTTGCCTTCTGCTACATTTGCTGTTGTTTTGCTCTTCCTTTTCTAGGGCTTTGAGATGAAGTGTGAGCTCATTTATTTGTTGGTTTTTCCTTTTTTTGAGGAACGACCTCCAAGCGATGAATTTCCCTCTTAAAACTGCTTTCATTGTGTCCCATAGATTCCGATATGTTGTGTCTGTATTTTCATTTATCTCTAAGAATTTTTTGATTTCTTCCTTTATGTCTTCTGTAACCCATTGATCATTCAGTAACATATTGTTCATTTTCCATGTGATGTAGGATTTTTCCTTCCGTCTTTTATCATTGATTTCCAGTTTCATTCCATTATGATCAGATAAAATGCATGGTATTATCTCCACCCCTGTATATTTACTGAGGGTTGCCCTATGGCATAATATATGGTCTATTTTTGAGGAGGATCCATGTGCTGCTGAGAAAAAAGTATATCCACTTGATGATGGTTGATATATTCTATATATGTCAGTTAAGTCTAGGTTGTTGATTGTGATATTGAGTTCTCTAGTTTCTTTATTCAGCTTTTGTTTGGAGGATCTGTCCAATTGTGAGAGAGGTGTGTTGAAGTCACCCATAATTATTGTGTTGTGGTCTATTTGATTCTTGAACTTGAGGAGAATTTGTTTTATGAACGTCGCAGCACCATTATTTGGTGCATAAATATTGATAATTGTTATGTCTTGTTGGTGAATGGTTCCTTTTAACAGTATATAATGTCCTTCCTTATCCCTTTTGATTAATTTAGTCTTGAAGTCAATTTTATTCGATATGAGGATGGCCACCCCTGCTTGCTTACGAGGACCGTGTGCATGGTATATTTTTTCCCAACCTTTCACCTTCAGCCTGTGTATGTCTTTTCCAATCAGATGTGTCTCCTGGAGGCAGCATATTGTTGGATTTGTTTTTTTAATCCATGTTACCAGCCTATGTCGCTTTATTGGAGAGTTTAAGCCATTAATGTTTAGAGTTACTATTGATATATGGTTTGTACTTCCAGCCATGTTTGATTATTTATCTTCTTTTTTTTTTTTTAATTTAGTTTGTTTCTCCATGGTTAGCTTTCCCCCCGCCCTCTGTCTTTATAGAGGCACTTCCCACTGATGGTTTTGGTTATTGTTTTTCATTTCTTCCTCGTGTAGTGTTTTGCTCAAGATGCTTTGCAATGCTGGTTTTCTGGCTGCAAATTCTTTTAGCTTTTGTTTATCATGAAAGATTTTTATTTCGTTATCGTACCTGAAGCTTAATTTTGCTGGATACAGAATTCTTGGTTGGCATCCATTGTCTTTCAGTGTTTGAAATACGTTGTTCCAGGATCTTCTCGCTTTCAGCGTCTGTGATGAAAAATCCGTTGTTAACCTTATTGGTTTACCCCTGAATGTAATCTGCCTCCTTTCTCTTGTAGCTTTTAGTATTTTCTCTTTGTTCTGTATATTGGATATCTTCATAACAATGTGTCTTGGCGTTGGTCTACTGTGATTTTGTGTGCTCGGTGTCCTGTATGCATCTACAATTTGTATATCCGTTTCCTTTTTTATTTCTGGAAAGTTTTCTGTAATTATTTCTTTCAGCAGGTTACTCATTCCCTTGGTTTGAATCTCTGTACCTTCTTCTATCCCGATGACTCGTAGGTTTGGTTTCTTTATGTTATCCCATATCTCTTGGATGTTTTTCTCGTGGTTTTTAACCAGCCTTTCTGAGTTGGCTAGGCTCTTTTCAAGATGATATATTTTGTCTTCATTATCTGATGTTCTGGCTTCTACTTGCTCCACTCTGTTAGTGATACTCTCAATTGAGTTTTTAATTTGGTTTATCGTTTCCTTCATTTCTAGAATTATTGTTTGGTTTTTTTTTTATAATCTCAATCTCCTGATAAAGATGCTTAACTTCTTCTTTTATCTGTCTATGTAATTCATTTTCAAAGTGTTCTTTCACTGTTTGGATTTGCTGTCTCGTATCTTCTTTAAGGTTCCATTCCATCTGTCTAAGGTATTCCTTGAGTTCTTTATATGACCATTTTTCTGCTGACTCTAGGTCCTCCTGAATATTTAGGCTGTCCTTCATTGTTTGTACTCCTTTTCTTCCTTGCTTTTTTATGCTGCTCATGTTACTTCTTGTTCTGTTTGACTGCTGAGTTACTGTTTACTTTTATAGATTTATTTGATGCTTGAGAGGAAAGATATTAGAAGGGAAGGGAAGAAGTCACTAAAGAGAATGAGAGTAGGCAGGTAGAATTCAAGGAAGGGGGAATAAGAAGATTGAAAAGAAATGAAAAGACAAAAGAAACAAGAATAACAAAGATTAGATAATAAAGAAAGAAAGAAAAGACGAAAAAAAAATTTTAACAAAAATAATAGTGATAATAAAAAATGAAAATTAAAATTAAAAAAAAATAATAATAATAAAATAAAAAAAATAGAAACATTGAAAAAAATTAAAGAACAACAACAAATAAAAATTGAAAATGAAAGAAAAAGAAGAAAAAAAAAGAAAAAGAAAAGAAAAAAAATGATAATAATAATAATAATAAATGCAGTCCTAGAGTTCTATTAACTTCTCTTCCAGTAGGTGGAGCTGTGCCCACTGGGCCAAGCTTCTCCTCTCAATAGGTGGGAACCATTCACTGTGCAGCAGCTCTTTCTCCTAGACTGGGCGGGTCTCCAATCCTGAGTGTCTAGGGCCTTGTCTTGTGTTTCCTCAAGCCAGGCCGTGCTCACCTGTGGTGCTCACCACAATACTGGCTACACGCCAGGTCTGCTGCTCCTGGGAGCCCTGTTTTCATGAACACCTGGGCTCACTCTCCCTGTTTGCCTCCCTCAGACCCTAAGTTTGTAGAGCTTGGGGCTGAGATCCCCCAGCGAATTTGCTTGCCCTCCTGTAGCCACGCCCCCGGTAGCTGGTGCAAGAGACCTCAGTTGTCAGCACTGGTGGGAGCGGTAGCCGGGAGTTCCGCGCCGCGAGTCCCGCGCCACTCCTGATTCCCTCGGTCTGGTTATTGCGTTCACAGGAGAGCTGGGAGTGGCCCTTAAGGTTTCCCCGCTGTGTGGAGAGAGATGGCTAGGGGATTACACACCTGTCGCGCTGGTTTCAATGCAGTTATCTCCTCCGCGCGTGACGCCATTTCTCTGCCATGGTGATATCCCATGCAAATGGTGACCGTTTGTTCCCTTTGCTGGATGACCAATGCAACGGGTGGGTCCTGACTGTCTCTCCCAATCCCCGTTTCAGTCCTGTGGCCACTGCCTATGAAGGCTCGGTTGGCTTTTACCTCTGTAAGTTCCTAAGGGCCGGCCAATTATTTCAGCGGGATCGTTAGTGCTGAGTCACACGAAGCAGGAGAACCGGAGCTTAATTGCCTCCGATTCGGGCTCTGTGTGTGTGTTCTGAGGGGCCCAGCCTGTACACCCCAGATCCACGTCAGCTCAGCATTGCCTAGTGGTCCTGAGCAAACAGCATTTAGACAGTTTACGGCTCCCTATGCCCGCGCAGTTGAAGATGTCAGAGACTTGATCTCTCTGCGCCTGCCACCATGTTACATCTCCTCAGTAATATTCATGTTGCCCTTACAGCTTCCTGGTATAAGCAAGTTCTTGGGATTATACAAACTGCTGCTTCTGTTTCCAGTCCAGATTTCTAGAAATGAAACCCTGCCGCCGTCGCCTCCGTCTCTGGGCCGCGCTGACGAGCGTCGCGCTTGTCTGCGACCGTAGCAGAGCTGCCCTGGCCTCCGCAGCTCTTCAGCCCGGTGCCAGGCCCCAGGGGCCCAAGCGGCTGCCGCCGCGGCTCTCCGTCCCCCTCCTCCGGAGCATGGGTCCCCTGGCAGGGGGGTGCAGAACGACCCCAGAGCAGGCTCTGCCCGAAGGTGCAGCGGCGAACAGGCCACAGAGACGCTCGAGGCTGCAGTCCAGCCTTCGGAGGACAGGGCTCGGCACGCAGCCCAGCTCCAACCTCTAGGTGCGGCTGCCGGACAGTGTATACAGAGCCATCAAGACAGCAAGCAGAAAGCAAATGGCGGCTCCCGCGGAGTGGATTTTCGGCACAGAAACCACAGCCCCGCCAACAATCCCAATCCACAAACTCTCCCTGTATAAAAAATATTCAAAAAAAAAAGAAAAAAAAAAGGCGGGGCGCACTGAGCTTTCTTTGCCTCGGGTACTTACAATCCACTGCTGATTACACATTCAGCTTCTCCGCCCGGAGCGAAGCGAAAGAGGAAGCAGATGGGAGCAAAGCGCCCGCGGCTCTGAGCAGCCAAGCGTCTCTTTTTCGATTTCTTTGTTCTTCCTGCTCCTTGGCAAAGTGGTCCACTACAGATTAACGGTGAAAGGAGCTTTAACAGACTGTGCGAAATCTCTATTAAAGCCGCTGTTCTGAGCACCACGCTCAGCACTTCAGCAACCCCCGTACGCAGCGGCCATCTTCCTTCTTGCCTCTCCTTTTTGACAATTCTGATAAACCTTCATAGCTCTCTTGGACCCATCTGCAATTTTAGGTTGGTGTTCACATAAAACAGACTCTTGGATGGCAAACTGCATGCAGGAGGTATTTGGGAACACTTGATGTAATGATACTAGTAAGGAAGTGAGGGAAATAGGACTGGCTGGACAGATGGAGAATATGAACTGTGATGCTCTTGACTAATCCTTGACCAATCCTCTGGTAGCTGGAATGGTACTTGAGAGTTATCAAAAATGAGTAACATGTCAAATCTTGTGAGAATTTGTATCAACCAGAAATTGCATAGAGGCTGTTTTCAGGAGAGGGAAAACACCTTGGGCAACGCAGCTCCTTCCAGCCAACAGCCATCGCAGGGCTAGGAATACAACCAAGAGGACTGAAGCTGGGGCAAGAAGGACTTACTCTAGAAGGGGGATCTGTGGGCACCACTCCTCCACTGCATTGACCATGAATCTGATGGATCCAGCTTCATCCTTCCTCTATTTTAAAAAAGTTCAGACCTACTTCAAAATAAAAGCAAAACCCACTGATTCTGCTTCCTCTTCAAGTATAGGTATGCATATGTGGCATCTGTCATGATTGTTGTGTACAGGAACAAGGCCTGTGGTGCCAAGTGAATTCTATGGATTTAGAAATCAATAGGCTATTAAACTGTTATGGCTATTTCATTGTAAGCCATTCTAGTCCACTGGGAAACCCCAGGTGCTATTAACAGACTATAACAGATACATCAAATCCATTACAGACAATTTTAGTATATAGTTAATATACTTTAATAAAAAAAAATTCAGGGATCCTAAAAGCCTACCTGGTAAACATGTTGACAAATGTTGATGCCTATGAGTTAGAACTTTTAACAAGGTTTTTCAATATAAGAAAAGTTTACATTTTCTATGAAATACCTACTTCCCCAACTTTTTGAGTAAAATATAGTCTTCCTCAATTAAGCACTGCAGTTACCATGGGAAAACTACTAGTCAGGAAACATAGGTTTGAGACCAAGGTAAGTATGCTTACTAGCTGCATGGCTTTGCACAAATTAAAACCCATTATGAACCTAATATTTTTCTCATCTGTACAATGGTGATGAAAAAAATGCAATCTACTTCATAAAGTTAGCCAGATAATTGGGTATTGTCAACATCAAAAACTAATATTAATTAATTATATCTTCCTAGTCATCCTGCTAATTGCATTGCATGCATTTTCTCATATTAAATCGTAATAGAACTCAACAAAGTATGTACATTATTGCTTCTACTTTGAGGAATAAGCAAAATGAAACTTGCAAATGTTTAGTTTCATCCCCAGGCTACACAGCTAGTAGTCATAAGGTCTGTCCAACTCTAAAGGCCATTATTCAATTCTCTTCTGCATTTCCATAACAAATACACTTGAAAGTGTTTTAAAGCTTGGAGCCCCATACTAAATGTAACTTTGCTTTATTATGTCTTTGTTAAATTTCTTTTTTTCTGAGTCTAGCTCTGTAATGAGAAGACATGTAGTTGGTCAACCAATTTGTTTGGATGGTCCATCCCCGAATTCTTGCCCAGATGAAAGGGAGGAGATGGAAAAAGCATCCTCTGGTACTGAAAAGAACAGCAGTCTAATTCGCACTGATGGGTACTACTTGAAGACAAAGGCGTTTCCAAAGTCCTATGAGTCAACTCCAATGAAAGTTTTAGCATCATTTAACCATTCTTCCAAGAGTGAGAATATATCACATGTTTTAAGTGATATTTCTTGATTTATTTGTAGGTTAGTGAACATCCAATGATGTTAACATCCTGGTCCTTTTTCATAAATTCAGACAGGCTCTACTCTAAATATACTTTGTTATTCCAGTGATGTCACGGGGTAAGCTCAGCCTAGTTCCTTTTTTAATTACTCTATTTCACTGTGCCAAAAAAAAAAAAGTCTATTTCAAAATATATCAGAACTCAGTCCAAAAAATAAGTTATTCACCTGTAAAAATAGGGTTGAAGGGATTTTGGAGAATTTAAATTGCATTTTTTTAAGACATAAAAAAATTTAATTGCTCACTTTATTTTTCCAAGGTCTCTGAGAACTCCAAAAAAGGGGCTAAACAGATTCTGGACTTTATAAAAGAAATTAACTTCCCAGATTAATATATTGTTTGCCAAGTTTTAGTTTAGAGTGAATTTTTACAACCAAGTTATAAAACTCCTGAAAATACCATGGGGACTTAGAATGGAAAAGCTCAGAGAACACCAATATATCTGATGATAACCTAAGAGCCAAAAACACATGGTGAGATTGCTATCCCAAATGGTGAAAAAGGGACAGAGTCCGTTCATATGGTAAAATAAGTGATATATTTTATAGTGTTCATATATTTTGAAAGGCATGCCATAGGGTATTCTGTAAAACTTTATTTGGATCTGTGGGAGACTGAATGACTCATTGGCTGGTAATGGGATACAGCACTCTTTACTTCAGGGCCACCAATACAAATCTTGCTTAGAAGAGAGCAATATAAAATTGTTACAACAGATCAACTTTTGTTTAATCCTCACTCACCACCCACCCCCATACTCCACACTCTTCATATCTTCCTCAGGCCTCTTATCTTGGAACTAAAATATCCCATTTATAATTGAAAGATACATGCACGTTTCATAAAGCAAAAACTAATACTTCTTGTTTATTTCTAAATTAGTCAATAAATAATTTGTGGAAACTCTAGCAAAGTCAGCAAGAAACCAATGTCACAATTCACAACTCATTAGCAAATGTTCAGGGGGCCTCTTAAAACCCAACATGAAATATAAAACAAGTGCCATCTAATGAAAACTTGTACAAAGTAATAACTAGGTATTAAAAAGAATTAGAGGAAAAATTTTCATATTTATTGGATCATTGTATGGATTGAAAACCTAAGTACTTCTGCTGGTATAACATTTAATTCTCACAACAACACTCTAAGATATAGTTGTTATATTTTAAATAGCATATTGACAGGTAAAGAAACTGAGGCTTGAAAGGGATAAGTAGCCCATGACTACATAGCTGATAAGAGATAGGATTGATAATCAAATTCAGATCTATGATTTTGAAGATTATTTCTCTGTTTCAGTCTTTTGTCTTTGAGAATGTACAAAAGGCATAGAAGTAACTGCAATGTGCTCCCATCTGTGAGTCAGCTTTTCATCACTGTAACTAAAATACCTGACAATAATAACTTAGAAGAGTAAAAATTTATTTTGGCTCAAGATTTCAGAGGTTCATTCTGTGGTTGGCTAATTCCATTGCTCTGGGCCCATAGTTGAGACAGACTATCATGGTGGAAGGGTGTGGTGGAAGAGAGAGAGAGAAAATGGAAGGAGCCAGGGACAAGATATAAAATCTCCAAGGCACATCTCCAGTGGCCCACTTACTTCCTTCTCATAGCTTCAAGCATAACACTCTACTCACACCCTGCTTGCCTGTAGTTACCATTCGGTAATCCATTCAAATTACTGATCCAACAAATGGATTAATCCGTGGGTGAAATTACAGTTTTCATCAGCTAAGTATTCACCTCCTGCATTAACACAGCAACTTGTGGGTGATACCTCATATCCATCCCTAACAAAATCCCATGTCCATCTTACAAGGAAAAATGTATTTAATCCATTTCCAAGAGTCCCCATAGTCAAAAATTTCAGAACTGCCTAAAAGTTTAGATCCAAAGTTTTCTCTGAGACTCAAGACAAACTCTTAGCTGTGAGCCCTTCTAAAGATCAAAGCAAATTATATATATTTGACATATAATGGCACAGAGTAAACATTTTCATTCCAAAAGGGAGAAATAGGGGCCCTCAAGAGATGGGATCAAAACCTATCTGGGCAAACAAACTATATAGATCCACTTCCCGCATCTGGGACACAGTCAAGAGTAAAAATTTATTTTGACAGTCAGATGTGATCTCCAAAGGACTTGGCAGCCTCACCCCCATGACCTAGCTGCTTGCAGCCTACATCGCCTCCATCTTAGACTGGCTTGTCCACAGTCAGTATCTTTCCTCAGAAGACTTTCCACATTGCTGGCATTTCTTATTCCTGAGGATCTCCACTGCAGCTTCCTTCTCATAGGTTCATGCATAACATTTTCAGGAGCTGCCAGTAAGGATACCTACCCTGATACATTTACCTGGCTTCCCAGACCTTCCTTTGAAATCTCAGTGGAAGCCTCCATGACCCCATAACTCTAGCGACCTCTATTCCTGAAGCAGCAGCAACACATGGATGATACAAGTGTTGCTGCCAGCTCAAGGCTACAGTGGCCTCAGATACGTAGGCAGCTGAGTACAGTGAAATGAATCCCAGGAGAACAACTGCATAGCCAACCCCACCACCCTTGAGCCCACCATGGGTGTGGTCTTGATGATTTCTAAGATGTACTTCAGGCACCTTTCCTATTGTCTCTGTGCAAATCACTTAACTTCTTTTAGTGGCAGTAATCTCTTTAGCAACCATAAATTCCAATGTTACTTGTGGTTCTTCTCTGGCCAAACCAAGTTTTTCAAATCTTTCATTTTGGCATTTTGCTCCCAATTCTCACAGTAAACCTGGATAAAAGCTAACAGCAACATCATACCACCATCTGAATGCTCTGCTTCCTTGCCATTCCCTGTGCCAGATTAATTAGTCCATTACCTTTAAATTCAGCCTCAGTCTCAGAACATGGGGAAAATGTAGACAACTTCTTTACCAGAATATGACATAAATGGCCACTAGTCCAATTTCCAAGTCCTTGTTCCACTCTAAAACTTCATGAGCAGTTTTACTTCCCACATTCCTATTCTGGTCTTCCAAACTCTGCTTCCAACATTCTAAGGATTCTCTATCCTGCATCTTCAAACTTCTCCCACTCCTCCTACAAACTAGTTCCAAAGGCTTCTGAACCACATGCTCAGGTTAGTCACAGCAACAGCCCCACTTCTTATTACCAATTTCTATAGTAGTTGCCTTTTCTTCACTGTGACCAAAATACCTGACAAGAAAACTTAAAAGAGTCAAAGTTTATTTTGATTCATAGTTTCAGAAGTTCAGTCCATGATTGGTCAAATCCTTTGCTCTGGGCCCAAGGTGAGGCAGAACACCATGGCAAAAAATATATATATATATGGTGGAGAAAAGCTTCTCAGTTTATAACAGCCAGGAAGCCCAGAGAGAGCAGGAGGAGTTAGGTACAAAATATATAATCCCAAAGTCACATTGCCTGTGACCCACTTTTGTCAGTCATTCCCCACCTGCCTACAATTACCACCCAGTAATCCATTCACATTTTTGACCCATCAAAAGGATTGATCTGCTCATTAGGTTATAGCATCATAATCTAATCTTTTACCTTCTGCATTGGCACATGAGCTTTGGGTCATACCTCATAGCCAAACTATAACACCTAGCAAGCTATTATTCTGCTGGCAATGAATCTACAGTATCTAGTTTTCCAAATACAGGTATTCTGTCCTTACAATTTGAAATGATTTAGCAACCTTATTCTCTGTCTTCCATGGTAGCACACCCCTGTAATAATGAAACGGTGCCTCCCATTCTATTAATGGAAATGCTGAGCTTACTATCAAACCTAGATTATATGATACCCAGAGATCATTTTTAACATCTCCTCTTCTATCTGACAAAACTACTTTCAAGAATGATCCTAAAATGAAAGAAAGAATATTAATGGTCAGAAAAGACTTGTAGGAAGTTAAAATTTTTATTTTATTATGCAGGTGATTGCCCAGTAACTAATAGGTAGATTTTAATGAAACTGCAAAAAGCATAATTTAAGTAACTACTAATTTGTACTACTGATGTTACTTTTTGCTTGTTTTAAAACAATTATTGATTCATAAAGAATTAAATTTAATTTTAATGCTATTATTCTATATTGGAAAAAAATCACATTGGAAGTAAAATTCATATTTACCAGCCAAAAACTTTGCAGTTCGTGTTTTAAATTTTAAACATGTATTTCAACTTAAGAGGTTCTATGAGAAGATGAAGTTGAAAAAATTCAAGGTCTAATTCATTGTTTTTATAAGCACTTTATCATTTCTCATTTCAAATCTATGGTTTAAAACACAGAAGTATGTATTACTACCATTACACAAATAATGCCTGGAGTAAACGCTAGCATTCTGAATCTCTAACAAACTTCTTGAAACATATATAGCTGACTTCATATGTGTTGGGAAACCAACTGTATAACTGGGTGTTTTCTAAATTAACTTCTAGGTAAAAATAATGCATATTAAGGCATAGTAAAAGCAGGCTAATTCGAAGCTTACATATGTATTGTTAAAATTCGGTATTATAATTTTTAGAAATTAGACCAATAAAAATTGTGTCAAGAAATATTTTATTGCTGACTTTGTTTAAAATGTCCAGACATTGTTATAATAAAACCCACATACTCTTAGTGAGTTTTATTATTGTCTTTAGCTTCTTCTCTCAGGTTGATCACTTCACTACCTCCAATATGGGTATGCCACTAGCTCAGATGCATGTTCAACACTCACCTACCAAATATATGTGTGATGGAGTGACTTTTCCTTGAAGGCATAGGATATTAACTCTTCCCTACCAAGTACAAGTTAACTCTTTGTTGAGATATTTCTTCACAGGAGAAATGCCAGTTTTCTGACACTACATAGCAGTTCCGTAAAATGTCCATTTGGAACTCCAATGCCCTTAATCACCACCTCCAACAGCAAAAGATGGAAGTATGTGCCTACTTTGGGGATTGTCAACTTAGTGATTTGTCCAAATCGCAACAGCACGTATACAATAATAAATATCAGATGCCATGACCTGTCATGTGACATAAGGATAGCTCAAGTAATTGCCCATCCAAAAAATGTTGGTAGGAGTCCAAGTCCTTAGAGCAATATTAACATTGCACTTTACACAAAACTTATAACTGATTGTGAACATGTTGTTTAGCTATTTTACTGAAAATCATGCCCAGCACAATAATAAAATAGTAATGACATGCAAGGTCTCTAATATAAATGAACAAATGAACAAAAATTAATTCTATAATCTGCAAAACATAGCTAGCAAGTACAAGAGAAAGAAATATGGTGGAAAATCATAATACCAAATGAAATCTATTATTAGGAAATGGATGAGAAATTAACAATAGTTTATTTATAAAGGAAACTCATTTAAATTTGTGAAACACTAATTTTTTTGCATTTGGATTTTGTAACCCACACATGAATTTACTTCTGTTCTATAAAACATTAAAAATATAACTTTTACCTAACTTTGTCTATAAATTCATTGTACATAATGTATTAGTTACAAAATACATAGGCCCAAGAGTAGCAACAACTAAAACAATAGTTATTGAAAAGTAGACAGATTCGGGGCTGGTGTTGTGGCTCAGTGGGAGAGCACTTGCCAGCATGTGTGAAGCACTGGGTTCGATCCTCAGCAACACATAAAATTAAATAAATAATAAAGGTATTATGTTCATTACAACTAAAAAGAATGGATGCCATTCAACAAGCGTTTCTCTGAATTTTGCTTGCATCATCATCATGCACTAACTGAATCTGTGACCTCTTGAGTTCTTGGATATGCAGAGCATTCAAGGGTAGCTGATTTTTGTCCTACAAACATTTTATCCTTAAGTCTGGAAATGGCATAGATACTTCTTGATTCTCATTGCTTTTTCTCATTTTCTTTTTCTGTTGTTCTTCCACATTCCTAAAACATCCCTAAAGCTCTTTCCATGGGACTCTACTCCCCTGTCATGTTGCAATCATCTAGTGTCTGTCAGAATGTGATCTTACTATGAGCTTTTACCATTTCTTTGGAAGAGTCACTCCTTTTCCTTTAGTAAATATTGGGGCACCTGGAAGCTGTTCTTTTCTTCACTGCTTCTCTTATCATGTCTTCAATAACTATGAATTCAATGAAAACTCAATTCCTGGAAATTTACTTCTTTCACTTCCTCATGTCTAATGATCTTGCTTCTTTCTTATATCAGACCTCTCTACTCCATGTTCACACTAATAATAACTACATCACTTCAAAAATGACAATTCTATGATCACATGTTTACTTGACCCCACCTTAAAAAACTTTGACCAAATCCCTATTTCACTGTTAATCAATCCATCATATCCTCACTTCCTTCTTGGAATACAACTTGCATTCCATTCTCATGGACTATCATTATAGCAATTCCTTTATCTATACCTAAGCTCTCCACCTGCTTTTATTCTATTGTAATTAACAAATCCATACCTCGTGTTAAGCATGATTCTACATTTTATCTCTGCTTTGTTCCAGAATCCTGAATACGAAGACCTATATCACCATAACTTTATTCCCACACACCGCAAAGCTCCAAGACTGCTTAAAAATTCAACTGTGCTGCCCTAAACAATTTGCTCTCCCACTGTCTAAGAAAACTCCTCCACCTCTTGTCATTTATCTTCAAAATACTAACATCCTCTATCCCCTCCTTGCTCTCAACTATTAATCTTTATTTTCAGTATAAGAAATGACAAGAAAATGCACCAATTTCACGAAAGACACAACCTGCCAAAACTAACACATAGAGAAACAGATAATATGAGTAGGCATGATAACTATAACTTAAATCAATAATTAATAAGCCTCCAAAACAGAAAACTGTTGGCCCAGTTGGGAACGTTAGTGAATTTTATCAAACATTTAAGGAAGAAATGTATCCATTTTTTACACTTTTAGACACAGAGGCAGAGGTACCACACTCCTTAATGCATTCTTTGAGGCCAGCATTAATCATATACCAAAGAAGACAAAGATATTACAAGATAACCATTTATTTTATTACAAGAATGGATGCTATGCATTAACCACAAACTAATCTCTTCCATAAATCTAAATGTGAATTTTTACGATAAAATATTAATGAATCAAATTCAACAAGGTATAAAAGAATTATATAGCATGATCAAGTGGGATCTAGACTAGATATGCAAGACTATTCCAACATTTGAAAACTCAATTAATGTAACTTACCACATTAACAGATTAAAGATGAAAAACCACAGGATCACATCAGTAGACATAGCAATCGAGACAACACCCAACACCTATTCATGATAAAATTTCTCAATAACCTAGGAATAGAGAACTTTCTCAACTTGTTAAAGAATCATTACCAAAAAAAAAAAAAAAAACTACAAGTAATATAATATGTAATGATGAGAAATTTGGAGCTGTCCCACTAATATCTAGAATAAATTAAGTTTGCTTTTTCTCACTACTGCTTTTAAACATTGTTCTGGAAAATCTTAGTTAATGCAATATGACAAGAAAAGGAATTAAAAGTTATACAGATTGGGAAGAAAGAAAGCTATAATACTGACTTTTTCACATATGAAATAATCATTTATTTATTTAAATAACTAATTTAAAAACACTTGGAACTAATAAGTAATTACAGTGAGGCTGTAGGAACCATACAAAAGTCAGTGGTTTTCTTATGCCAGCAATAAACAACTAGAATTTGAAATTTTAAAATGTATAAATCATTTACTTCATAACACCCCAACATGAAATATATAGGTATAATTGCAACAAAAAATACAGAACTTATATATGGAAAACTACAAAACTCTGATAAAAAAAATCAAAGAAAAATAAAGATATTTTTCATGTCAAAAGACAGGATGACACCACATTGTCAATATGTCAATTCTTTCCAAATTGATCTGTAGATTCAATGCAATATCACACACAGAAACTTACCTTGGAGATTTCAATATCTGACTATAGTTTTATGAAAAGGCAAAAGACTCAGAATATCCAACACAATATTGAAAAAGTACGAAATTGGAGAATTGGCACTACTTAACTTCAAGATTTACTCTAATACTACAATAATCAAGACAATGTGATATTGGCAAAAAAAATAAGACAAATAGCCCAATGAAACAAACAAAATGGGGAGCCCCAAAATATACTCAAATGATTTTTGATAAATGAGCAAAGGCAATTCAGTGGGGAAAAAAAGAGTTTTTAAAAAAATGCTGCTGGAAAAACTGGTCATCCTTGCATGCAAAAAAATCAATCTATACCAGTACCCTTTATCCTTCACAAAAACTAACTAACAATGGATCATAGACTTATATGTAAAGTGAAAAACTACAACACTTCTAGAATATGACACAGAAAAAAATTTAGGTGAACTTGAGTTTGGTGATAACTTTTTTATACACAGTACCGAAGGCACAATTTATGAAAGGAAGAATTATTAAACTGGACCTTATTGAAATTAAAAGTTTCTATATACAAAAGACACTATCAAAAGATAGTTAAATGTCAAAGACTGAGATAAAATATTTGCAAAAGACATATTTAACAAAGAACTATTATTTGAAACACAAAGAATTCATAAAAATAAAAATCAACCAATTTAAAAGTAAGCCCCAACAGATAGAAATTTTACCAAAGAACATTTACAGGCAACAAATAAACATAAAAAAATATATTCTGTATCATATGTCATCAGAGAAATGAAAATTGAAACAATGGTATGCCATTACATACCTACTAGATTGACTAAATCCCCATCCCTAAAAGCATGAAACGGTGGTGAGAATATGCTCTCGTTCACAGCCAATAGTATGCAAAGTGGTACATTCACCTTAGAAGAAAATTTGACAGTTTCCTACAAAGTTAAACATCCTCTCACCATACAATCCAGCAAGTTCTCTCCTTTATATTTACCCTCAGGAGCTGAACATTTTGTCCACAAAATCCTGCACATGAGCATTTATAGCATTTTTTTTCATAATTGACAAAATTTGGAAGCAATCAAGATGCCCTTCAGGAGGTAAATAAACCATGGTACATCCAGAAAATGGAATATTACTCAGTGAAAAGAAATGAGCTATCAAACTATGAAGAGAAAGAAACTTAAATGCATATTATTTAGTGAAAGCAGCCAATATGAAGAAGCTACATACAATATGATCCCACCTATATGACATTCTGGAAATGGGAGAGCTATGAAGACAGTTAAAAAGTGGCTGCCAGGTACAAGAAAGGAGGCAGTATAACATTCATCAATATCCCCCTTACTCAGTCCTTTGTCCTGTTTTCTTCTCTATGTTCACTCACCTCCAAGATATTCTTATTGAATTACATGATTTTAAGTATCACCTAACCATAGCTGCCGCGTCCGGCTAACAGAGCCGAGTCCGGCGAGGGACAGCGGGGTTAAAAATACACAGGACACCAAGGTTCTTCATCCAGGAGGAAGCGTGTGTGCGCTTTATTGCCAAATTTGTTCCCCTTATATATCTTTTTAACAGCTGCGGGAAATCACTCAAAAGTGAGGAGGGAAGAGTAATAACTGCGTCCTTGGGTTACAGTCACGTCACCGTCCCCTATCAGGAGGCTCTCAAGATGTTCCCGAGAGACACATATGCTCGAGGCAGATAAACAGGGAACCGCAAGCCCCCGTCACGGCCTTGTGAGCTGGCCACATTGACATGCATAACAAAGAACTGGGGGTTGAGTCCCCAGGGGCCAGGGCGGGCCTGCTACCAGCACATAGCTGCACTTATATCCATATCCCAAACTCTACCTGAGCATTTAATTTGCAAATGTACCTTAATATGTATAAGACATCTTCACTGAAATAGCAAATAAGCATAGCAAACAAAACATGGTTTGCCTATACAGTGTGCACGCACGTGCACACACACACACACACAATGCACGCACTGATACTCCTTCACCACATTTCTTCACCTTATTAATTGGCAAATGGACATCAAAATGTACCTCAAGCTGTGTGTGGTGGTGCATGCCTGTGATCCCAGTGGCTCAGGAGGCTGGGGCAGGAGGATCATGATTTCAAAGCCAGCCTCTGCAAAAGGAAGGAGCTAAGCAACTCAGTGAGACTCTATCTCTAAATAAAATACAAAATAGGACTGGGGACATGGCTCAGTGGCCAAGTGCTCCTAAGTTCAATCCCTGTTACCCAGCCCCCCAAAAGGTATCTCAAGTTCAATATTTTCATCACAACATTATTACCAACCATCATTTTTTTTTCTCACCAAATTCACAACATTAATATTCTACCTGGTCATAGCCTCTCACGGTTGTAGTCCATTCTCTACATAGAATTCAGAGTTTTCCTTTAAAAATGTAAAGCATAGCACCTCATTTCCCTGTTCAACACTCTCCAATAACTTTCACCACACTGACAAGTAAATCCCACATTCTTAAAAGGAATGTGTCATATCCTACATGGCCTCCTCTGAGTATCTTTTCAGTACAATCTCCTATCATTGATCCCTCACACAACCACTTTAACTCCATACCAAATTTGGAAAAACAAAGACAAGGGTTTGAAATTATTTAAAGTCAGAAGCTTAGAGGACAGGGCAAGCAGAACTGGGTCTAAGTCCTCTGGAGAAGTGAGCGAATGCAAGGAGATTCAAGGTTTGCTCTGTGAGCTTTGGAAAAACTGCAATTGGAGTCATCTGTGGATGCCAGAATGAACTACCAATGTCAAGCCATTGAGCTCATGTTGACAGGAGCCAAGAGAAAAGACCAAATGGTTCTTCATATTCCAAACTCCAGTCTCCATCTAAGAATATATTCTAATAAAACAAGTATATACAAGTGTTTGTTTACTGTTTGTCCTCCTTACAGAACTTTGAGTGTCATTACTGTTTGGTCCACCATTACCTGCCTAAGTTTTGGCAATCATAAGAATGAATTCACAAAGAAATGAATAAGTTGTATTCACTTAATCAACTTACCAGAGTAAACAGGAGGAATTTTGGGATGGTAAGAAAAGGCTCCACCCAGAAGAGGCAATAGTTATGGGATAAACAAGAGTTTTTCAGGTGGTCCACTGGGTATTAATAATTATGTGCTGGCAAACTTTGTAATAATTTTATTATGGTATGTTTATGGGAATATTTTAGGCTTCTTCATAAACTAACAGCAAATTTGTTTTCATATTTTCTCAATCTTGCTTGAAGTCTTCTTATAAGCAGAAAACTGAACTTATAAAAAGTAAAATCCCGTGAATTTCAAAGCACATAATGTGCACAATATACTTTGAGTGGTCTCCTTCTGAGATTTGTAATTTTGTAAATGAGTTTGATTTTAGAGAAATACATTCCTATCGTTCATTGTCCATGGGAATGTAGGTTAGACATTCTGGCTAATTTCGAACAACTACATCATCAGAGCCTAACTGCCTCTCAAAGAAAAAAAAAGTTTTACTTTTTAACCTTCTTTTTCATACTTTAATTGTGACATTTTGAATTCAAATGTGATTCAAAAAGAACAACATTTCCCCCTTCTTTCACTGAACAATATTTCATACAAAAGTATATGTTGGCATGGATGTAAATACAGGTCCAAGGACCAAACTGAAAGTTGTCGGTTAGTTAATCATTCTGACGTGAAGAAGTGACCTAACACATACACACCTTTTCTTATTATATATCACCTTCCATTGTTAAGCCTAATTATACAAAAGAAAAAAAATGTTTGAGGCCAAATAGCACAATGCAATTGTAAAATGTTGTCTTATTCCAGAGATCCTCTAAATGTATAACATAGGAAGGTACTAGTAAAGTTAAAATAATGAGAGGAAGAGATGATTTAAAAGTAATAATGCATATTTCTTCAGTACATTTGGTCAGACTTCCAAATGGCCCACTCCGCATCTTTTTTTCCCAAATGCTAGTTTCCTTCTGTAAATCAATTCCATGTGATAAGCTTTAAAAAAGAGACCTGCGCTATGTACCAAAGCATTAAACATAATTTGAAATTTAAATGGTTCCAAAGAAATTGTAGCACATTAGATTGTGTTCAACATTTACTGCTGTTATGTAGTCCATTTACATATGGCAATAAAAGACAGTTAAACCATTAAATTACATGACTTTCCCAGAATTGCTCTTCAATTATGATAAAATTAAGTTTTTGTGTCCTATTTATAAATATGGATAAGTAGCCAATACATTGCAGATACCATTGTACTATGCCCAAGTTTAATTTTCAATGGTTTCCTCAGGGCTTTGGCCATTTATTGATATGGGCTGATAAATGTGGGAAAGAGAGAGAGAGAGAGAGAGAGAGAGAGAGAGAGAGAGAGTGTGTGTGTGTGTGAGAGAGAGAGAGAGAGAGAGAGAATGTGTTTGTGTGTATATAAGCTGCATAAGATTATCTGTAAGGAATAAGGAAACTATGTCATCCCTTGAAAAATAACAGACATAAGATAGGATTTAACTGTGTTAAGGACAAATTGGTTTTGAGAAAATGAAAATTTGAAATTGCCAACAAGGAAAATGAAGGACATTCTCAGGAAAGCATTCTAATTTTCCTAGTTGAAGGGTGTTTTTTGGCTTGTTGAAGGGTGTTTCGGTAGGGTAATGGTGGGAGGGTCTGTATTGATTTTTTTAAGAAAGATATCAATTCTCAGTGATTTGGGGGCTTTTGTTTTTATTGTTGTTGTTGTTGTTAGCTATTTTCAATTACAAAAAGTCAGAGTCCTGTTATACGGTAATGTCATATGATGAGAAAATGGTTTCCAGCAATCACCCACACATGACTTCTTGGCTGGTACTTCTGCCTGTTTAAGCTATTTGAATCCACTACACAAACAATAAGGTCTCCACTCCACTTAAGCTTTAATCACATTTGGACTAATCCCTCTTAATTGCAAATTCCTTTCTTGACCAATTTAAAAACTCAGAAAGTAAATAATATCAGTAATAAAATCAAATTATAATCTGTAATGTTTACCAAGATGACCAAGTCCAAGAGAGAACCTACAATTTTAACCATGCAAAATATGTGAAAGGACTTCTTTCTGTCTTTGATTTAGCTATTTTACCTCCACATCGATACAGCATGTATCAGGGCAGAGCGTTGGCAACATTCTGGTGAAATTGCAAAGAGTACATAGCCAATTGGGAGATCTTAAGCCAAAAAGACTGACTTGTGTTTGTTGTTGAATGCTGAATTAATCCTGGCTAAAGCAAGTTTATGGCTTAGTGCATACAAATAAATGATGTACTGGAGTCTGTGATTATTACCAGTGAGACAAAAGTACATTTTAATTTATGATTCTCATCTCTGTGTTAATTCTCATCAATACCATGATTTGAACCAAGAACTCTGGCCCACGTGGACATGTGCATCTGTTACATCCAACACAGGCCCGTTCATTTCTCCCATGGAACGTTTGGCAAAGGGAAGAAAAGAACCTCCATCAAAGACTTGGACACCATCATCCACACCTGTTTCCAGTTGAAACCTGCTGAACCAATTTCTGTTTTCAAAACTAATTGAGAAAGTTAAGAAGTTCTGCAGCAGACTGAGAAACAGAGAGAGGCTGTCCTGCCCACTGGGAAGTTGGGTAATGTACTTCATGGAAATGCCATTTAAAAAAAAAAAAAAGAACAGTTTTCTGCCACTACAGCAGCCAGAGACTGTGGCCAAAATTCCATCAGTGCTCCGACTTCCAGTCTGTTCTCTGACCAGAGGGAAGATGCTCCCCATCCTAATGAGACTGGTGACCCTGGAGGAGCTGTACAGTTTAGCATAAGGAAGCCAGGGATGGAAAACACAAGCTTGCCAACCCTAATAGGGGAATAGAGCTGCTTCCGACTCATGCTAGAGTCACAAAAGGGCGCTGAGACTTTAACAAAAGTGGTGACAAAATGTCCAGAGAGACAGTTTGATCACAGATCTTATCTGGCAGCTCTCCCTTCACTTCTGGCTTTAGACACCAGATAAAGATCTTTGCTTCTCCCTCCTTCATGTCTGATTTTGGGCAAGGTTTACCCCATTGCTGGCCTTCCTTTAATTTGACTGACAATCTAAATTCTGTCTACATGCACAATCAATTTTACTATAGTTTTTGGATTAACCAACAACTGCATTTTTTAACTAACAAATGACAGCTACTGCACGTACTAACCACAATGAAACCGCTAAATTAGAGTCAGGGGTAATTTGCATTGTACCTTAAAATAGAGTTTTCATCCTTTCTACTACATGGAATAAATCACTAAATTATCTTGCAGCTTGAAAGACAGTACACTAAATGCAGGGTTTCCCAAACTTTGTTGTACACTGGGATCATGAAGAATCTTAAAAACATACTAATGCATTGCTCCAAACTCAAATATTCTGATTTGCTATTGTTATGGAATACGTAATAGATGTTAAGATTTTTAAAAATTCTCCAAAGGATATGAATGTGTTGGTAAATTTTGGAACCACAGTCCTAGTGACTAAGAAAATAAGTCCTATTCCTTCCCAAGATCAAATTCAGGTCTTCCATTTACAAAATGCATGACTTTGGAAAAATTATTTTAGCAGGTAATAGTGATATTGATAATGATATCAAGTAGTTTGTGTGTGAGAGAGAGAATTTAATACAAAAACACAAAAAGTGCATTGTATGTAGTAAGCATTCAATAAATATTTCAAAAAGAATCACTCAAAACATTTGAGTACCAATGTTCTGTAAACAGAAGCCTGTTTACATGATTTTCTTATAACTTTCTTAGACTAATCCCATTCATTTGAAACATATTTAGTGAATAATTTGCATTAGTTTTCTATAGCTGCCATAACAAATTACTATAAACTTGTGGTTTTTAAAACAACACAAATGTTCTACCTTACAATTTTATAGGTCAGAAGCCTGACATAAGACTCACTGAGCTAAAATCAAGGTGTTGGCAGGGCTGTGATCCTTCCTGTAGACTCCAGGGGAGAATCTGTTTCCTTGCCTTTTTCAGTTTGTCAAGGCCCCCCACCTTCCTTGGCTCATGACTCGCTTTCTCTACCTTCAAAGCCAGCAACATTGCATCCCTCTGAGCCTTTTTCCATAATCACCTCTCCCAGTGTCCAACCCCAGTTGAGAAAGGTCCTGTGATTTTAAATACTCCTGTGATTAAATTCGGCCCACGTGGGTAATAAAGTCTAATCTCCCCGTCTCAAGGCCGCCACCCCCAATCACAGCTGTAAAATTCCATTTGCCACGAAAGCTAACATTACAAGGATTGCTGTGTGGACATCTTTGGGGAGTCATCATTCTTCCTATGAAAGAGGTACTGTGACCTTGCATCATATTCTTTTTAAATGTTTACTTGAAAGGACAAATTCTTTACTCCAAAAAACCTACTATAAATTTTTCATTTTGCAAAATGATCTTTAGCTCAAATATTATTGAAATTAATATAAAATCTGAACCACTCATGTCTTTCCTTGCTACCTAGTAATTGATAATGTAATAAGCAGTTAACCAAATCACTTCTATGAAGAGAAAATAGTGACTCTGCACTAACTTGTTGAAGTTAACTATTATTTTATCTTAGGATTTAGATAAAGATCTTTTAACTCACTTTCCCTCAGAAATTTTTAAAGTTGCCAGATTCCCTTTCCACTGTAACAGCACTTTACTTCTGCAGATTCCAAACACTACCCCAAGCCCCCATCAAAAAGCCACTTGAGCAAAAATAAATAATGAGATCCCACCCGGGTTGATCTTGTTTCCTGACACTATTTGCACCTCTCTGGATAATCCATCATTTCTCTGCAACACCAATTGACCCTGAAAAGTCTGGGCAAGTTCCCAGAAACCTGTGAGTTAGCCCACACATTATGTAGGAGGGAATAGGTATTACAACCTGGAAAGGCTTGCCTGAGCAAATATCCTCTGTCTAGCCAATGCCTCACCTTGAAACACACAGCCTGACATATTTTCTTGGACATTAACATCTGCCCATGATGCTAGGAAAGACTAGATTGACCACACCATGAAGTTCAGATTAGCCACACACCTAACATTCTCAGTCCTTCTTTATTTAATGCAGTTTTAGCTTATTATAATGGCTAACACCTCCTTTCCTCTTACTCTGCTCCTATCCTCCTCTCTGAAGTGATTTTTAACAGCCTATCTTCCTTCCACTCAAGGAGTGGTAGAGCAGGAGAGTCGGGCCCATGCAGTCCTAAGGTGGTGGAGGGATAACAGGGAGATAAGACTAGATAGACCGAACACAGCCAGATGACAGAAGGCTCTGGATGCTGAGCTGAGGGGTTGCAGAATGATTCATTAAATGATAGGAAGCCACCAAAGGCTCCTGGGCAGAGGAATGACACAGAGATAGTAGTATTTTTGAAAGAACAGTCTGACAGTGCCAGGTGTCATGACTTAGGATCCAAGAGAAAATAAAAGAAGACAGTTAGGAAACTATCACAAGAACCAAGTCGCAGCTGATAAGAGTCTGCCAGAGTGTGACAAGGTGTGTGAAGCAGGAGCAAGGAAAAATCCAAGAGACATCAGGGAAGGGAGAATCTTTGGGGTTTAGTGATTTATTTTATATGGGTGACAAATTCAAGAGAGACTTCAAAGATGACTTTAAAATGTAAACCTATGGCAATAGAAAGATGGTGGTACTGATGACGTGGGTTAAAGGACCAGGAAGGTAATTTTACTTGAAACTTGGAATTTGAACGGTAATTAACAGTGCTTATGTTACTCCCTGATTAAAACCCATCATAGCTTCTCATTACAGTTAGCATAAGGTGTGACTGCTTAATGTGGTCCACATCTCCATAATCTTATCTCTCACCATTCTTCTGATAACAAATATATCTAAGTACATTGCTTAGGCCAAATTATTTTTTGTACATCTTGCGATTATTCCAAGAAATGTGGAATGTTATACATAGATTTGATTATACACACACACACACATATACACACACACGTGTGTTTTTCTGTGTTAAGTCTTTCTCTTTTTCTTTGAGACAGGAGCTGTGAGAATGACATAGCCTTATGATGGCTAGTGGCCAACCTAGCAATCAGATGTAGAAAGTCTTTCTGAGAATAAGACCAAGCAGAGGCAAACAGAACCAGGAAATGGAAAAATAAAGACAGACACCTGACACCCCATACATCTCTAGATTTGGCCAAGCCTGACTACATTGACCTCTTGGACTTCCCAGTTATCCAGAACAATCAATTCCCTGTTTAAGTCTTGACTTCTATAGCTTTCATCCCAGAGTCCTGACTGTTCTGCCTTCTCGAGGCTACTCATTCACATGGAATATTTTTTCCTATCCTCTTTCCCAAATTTTCGCCTGTCACTGGGACTCAGACTTCATAATACTATTTCAAAGAGCCAAGTCCTGAAGAACCATTCCACATTAGGTCCCTATTTACTGTTCTCTTAAATGATCATATTTTCCTTGAGAGTTCTTAGTATAATGGGTAGTGATGTATTTATTTGCCTTTATTTATTTAAGAGCTGTCTTCCTTGATGTTACCCCACACAGAACCTTCTGTACCTTCCTGAAGTCCCACTGGAATGATAGTAATGAGAGCTTTTAAGATATAAATCCAAATTTTTAAAAATGTGACAAAATGTTGAAAGATAGAAGATAGAAGAGCAGTAATTAACCTCACAGACCCAGAAAAACTGAATTCTAAGCCAATATGAGGAAAGGCTGAGAAAGCCTAATCTATACCCTGGAAGTCCCAAAAGACTCAAGAATACTTACACCAGATTCCTCTAAGTGTAGAAGGCAGGGGGGAACCCCAGTCCTTTATGGAAACAGAACTTCAGAAATTCTCTCCCAACCAACAGATGGGGAAAGTCTAAAGTCCTCCAGGCTGGATGACACCAGGCATAGTTGGAGCATGGGGTACAGTATGAAATCCAGATGATTAGGTGTACATTTTCTAAGTAAGTACAAAAATAGTCTTCTTCCTTGATATGGAAAGGGGAATTATACTTCAGGTAGAAAATCAGTGATTCTTTTATGTGGAATTGGGTCTGTCCAGTAAAAAAATCTGTTGACACTGTCCTTACGCGTTGTCCAACTTAATGATCCAACTTAAATCACACCCTAGAAAAGCCCCACCACAGGCTCAGACTTTCCTATCAAATCCTCAGTGTCTCCCATACACAAAAGCAAGCAAACAAGATTCTCCAGTCCTTTGAGGACAGCCAAATGGAAATATGAAAAACTTAAGGAGACAACAAACAATGCAGACATATGAAAATTTTTATAAATAATCATTATTAAAATGCTGAAAAAAACATAAGGAGATACAAAAGACACAGTAGTGGGGGGAAGAGACAGAAATAAATAAAACACTTCAAATTTTTTTTTAAAAAGTAGAAATGAGAAACTCACTATATAAACTAGAATAAATTTTGAACACTTTTTACAGAGTTAAGTGAAAGGTAAAAAAAGTAAAAAATGGAATAGGAAAGGTATAATACTTAAAAGATCATTTCACATACACATGATAAGAATCCCAGTTTATAAAAAACAAAAAGCACAGAATATATAAAAAAATTTTCAGAGAGATAATTCAAAAAAGTTTCCCAAAATGTCAAAATGACTGTTAGAATGAATGACACAGATCTATAGCAAAACAAATCATGATGAAATTCATGAACTGGGAACTGGGAATGGTGAGACATTACTAAAAATTTTATATAAAAAGACCAGATACATACAAAACATCATTTGTACAATGGCATTGAACTTCTCAAGAGCAACATGGAAGCAAAAGACAATGAAATACCATCTTCAAAACCCTAGTCAAATAGTTAATAAATGTGAAGATAGAATAGACACCTTTTTAGACTTACAGAGTCTAAATTAAAAAAATTATTTTCATCTTTTCTCAAGAAGATACATTCTGCTCAACTGAGGGAATAAACCAAGAAGGAGGACGATCTAGGAAACAGGAGATCAAACACAGGAGAGTGGTTGAAAGACTTCTCAGGACTGTGCTGTACAGGGAGAGGGAAATATCAATTCTGCAGCAGCTTGAGGTTGCCCTAAACAGGAAAGAGAAGATGCAAAGATTCTGAAAAAGACCTCATGAAATGGCATTGATGAATTCCCAACTGCTTTTGAATGTGATTGAGAAGAAACTTATTAAGGGAGAAAATAGAGATAAATTAACTATAAGTACATGAAAAACTGTGAAAATAAAGATAAAAATTATTATTATTATTATTGTAATTATTATTATTATTATTATTATTATTATGTTGTTGTTGTTGTTGTTGTTGTTGCTGCTGTTGTTGTTAATCCAAAAAAGAAATAAAAGTTGCACAGAAAAAGAAAATAATAATAAAAGCAAAATTCCCTAATAGTTCCCTGGTGCTTATTTGATAACATTTGTTCTCTTTATATTTAATGACTTATTAAGCATTTTTCATCACAACAAACCAATGTTGCAGGTACTCTGATTACTCTCCCTTCAATTGAAGAAATCAATACAAAGAATCATTAGAGTTTACCCAAATACCCTAATGGTAAGCGCTGTCCTTAGGCTTTGAATCTAAGCTTCCTGGCACTAGAAGCACTTTTCTTAAGTATTTCTCCACGTTGCTCAAAATAATCTTAGGATATTATCTATCTCTACTGTAAGTAGCACTTTCACAGTCAAATATAAACATTGATTATTCACTTAATTCAAATTACACAAAAACTACTTTGGAAGAATAGGGAATAATGTGTATAGGCATGATGTGATACATGTGAAAGAAAGCGGAATCTTCAGCATCTAGGTGGAAAGTCAATAGCTAATACTTTTTGAAAATGGAGAGAAATAAATAGCAATATAAGCATAGTCTTCAGAGATTTGTAGATAAATGCCAACAAGCATCAGCTGAAATAAATGAAAGAGGTTTCAGAAGCAGGAAATGGTAGGATATGGAGGGTTTCCTTCGGGGAATTAATTATTTCAAATTTTGTATTAACTATTTCCCTCTGAAAACTATGTGCTTGTATAATTTTGATTTTTTTTAAGCCACTGCCATAGATTTTAGTTAGTATCACTAAGTTGGTACTTAAACCCATGGGTATGGGTTAATTCTCGAAGTGAGTAAAGAGAAAAGGTTCCACACCAATAGGTGGAAAGCCTAAGGAACAAGAAGCAGCCAAGAAACAGGAGCACTCTAAAGAGAAAAATCAAAGTACTCCAAGAAGTCCAATGACCTTGAAAGCAAAGGAGGCAAAAGCCCTGGGAAGGAAGGACTCTGAACAGAAACCAAAAGGAGAGAGAGACAGCCAAGGAGCATTACAACTAAGCAGAAATTACTGTAGGTTACAAACAGAAGACTAGAGCAGTTCAGCAGTGATTTGGGAACAAAGGCCCCCTTGTGAGAGATTATGGCAGGAGTTATTGGAGAGACATCATGTGGGATGAGGACAGATCATAGTTGTCATTGTAGCAATGAACCTTAAAGAAGTCTGGCATGGAAGCACCCTACTCAAGAGGTATCTGGACAATGCAATAATTTTTCCTGAAGTATTCTTGCAATGAAGCAGTTGCCCCTTCTGAAACAGGGAAGCAATTATTGGCAGGTAACCATTATTGGCAAAAAGATTGCTGACATGAGAAAAATGACATGGTTAATTTCTGTGCCATTTTCAATTATGCCAAAGCAAAGAAATTGAAATATCTAGAAAATGATATTTCCATGTCCATCATTTAAATTCTAGCCAGATAGTGTCCTGAGAAAGTGGTCTTTTTTGCTTTTGATGACAAATGCACAGTAGCAAAGGCTTCCTTCCCAGTACTGATAAGTCCCTGATTTTCAGTTACATGAAGAAAAGGACAAGCTTTGGGGCAGAACCTCAGCCAGCTCAGTGTTAGATCTGAAGATGAGAGGAAGATAACCATTTAATTTCAAGAAGGCACCAAGTACAAGCTGAAGAAGAGAGAAGCTACCTGGCAGCATTAAAGTGGAGACTTCGGAATGCAATTTTATTCTGAGGGAGGGCAGATGAGAGCATGCTCAGTGCTCAGTTCTCAGGGCCAGCAAAACAGGCTTGTGACAGGAGATGAAAGCATCTGTACCTCCTCTAGCAACTACAGAAAGTTTCTTGTTCTTTCATCTTCTAGTCAGCTGACTTGTCAGTCATCTGTCAGAAGCAACTGCAAATTATACATTCTGATATGTGAGCATTGCAAGCCAGAGTGCTATTTTGTTAAAGGAGAGGAAGTCAGAAAATGTAGATTGGCTTCCAGTTATACATTGCCGTGTAAATTTGAATTATTCATTCAAGTTTTGATATTCTTTCTTCTATTGTACAGTTGGGGGAAATGATGATTATTTAAACATACACATTTTACAAGTAGGTTTTACATATAATCAAAAGTAGGTTTTGATTTTATCAAATTTTGTATAACTATTTCCCTTTGTAAACTATGTGCTTATATAATTTTGATTTTTTTTAAACCACTGTCAAAGTTTTAGTAAGTAAAAGTTGGAATTTGAACCTATGGGTATGGGTTAACAGGTTAACTCTCAGACGCCTATTGTCATTCTGATCTTGTGAGCTCCCAGCAGAATCACCCATTAAATTCTACTTTCAGCATTTTAAAGATTCTCTAACCTGCATCTTCAAACTTTTCCACACTCCTCCCACAAGCTAGTTTCAAAGGTTTCTGAATCACACAGGCTAGTCACAGCAACAACAGTACCACCACTTCTGGTACCAATCTCTATATTACTCAGTTTTTCATTGCTGTGACCAAAAAAACCTGACAGAACAACCAAGAGGAGGAAAACTTTATTTTAGCCTCACAGTTTCAGAGTTTCAGTTGATAGTCAAGACATTTGCCCACTTACCTCCCAAAGATAAGTGGTCAGCCAGTTCCATGCCCTGAGCCCAAAGTGAAGCAGAATATTGTGTTAGAAGGATGTAATGGAGGAAAGATGCTCTGCTCATGAGAGCTAAGAAGAAAGAGAGGGGAAGGGACCTGAGACAGACACAGACTCCAAGGGTAAGCCCCCACTGACCAACTTTCTCCAACCACACCCCACCTGTTTAGTTACCACCCAGTAGTCATTCAAGTTAGTAACCCACAAAATGGATTAATCCACTGATTCAGGTTACAGCTCTCATAATCCATTCTGTTTGTTTCTAAATATTCATGAATTGTTTAACAGATGAGGTTCAAACCATAACACACCTCCTTATATCTTTTTTCTTTTCCCTAATCTGTGTCCACTGCTTGTCTTAAAAGACTCCTGATGCTTCCTTGATTACACTAGTTTCTTTAGTGTCCTGAACCTATCTCCCTATATTCAGAGTCAGGAGAGGCTGGTATTTTCTACAACTTCATTGCCACTTCTAGAAGTCCGTCATCACCTTTGCCCAGTTTGATTTCCTCTGATCCTCTCTGATCCACACTATCTGCTGTACAACTCTGATGCTAACATTTCAAATGCACCATGTCCAACATTTAGATTCTCACATTTGTCCCTCCCACACAGTACACCTCCCCTGGCCACATTTCTTTACCCCACTTTCATTGAATTAACTTTGGCAGATTCTTTCAGCCTTATTTGCATACAGAAGTTGCTAAAGTCAGTGGGTTCTAGACTTGAAATACACCTTAAATGAGTCCCCTTTTCAATTTACTCAGTCCCCCCTTCCCTGTCCTACATTCCCCTAAACCCCCCTCTTGGGCTTTTACAGTAAGCAGCTAAATGGTGTACCCACATCTTATCTATTTCCCTTCCAATCTACTGTGCACACTGCCTCAAAATCTGAGACACACTTTTTATTCGAAAGAATGTAATAACTCCCTGTTGTCTGAGGAAGAAAATAAACTCACAACTTTAGCTCTAAACTATGTTTCTAGTCCTGAAACCTAGTATATATTCTCTATATCCATAACTGAGTTACTTTGGGATAGCCATTGAAGCAGAACACAAATCATTCTTACCTCATGTCTTTTCTTGTGCTCTGTACAAGTAAGATGCTCTTTCTCCTATCTCTGCTCTCTGGTCCCACAGACTTTGTTGGTTCAAATCCTTTGCTTTTATGAATCTAAGGCCTTGAATAAGCCACTTAATCTCCCTACCCTCATGAATAACTCTGAAAACTGTAAAATACGCTGTTATAATGGGCATTGGAGGCTTCACGGAGCTACTGTCATGTCCAGAAAGAATCTTTCAGTCATCAAATGGTACCTGAAAGTGTTTAAGGCTTAGCTCAAATGTCATCCCTTACAGGAAGCATTCTCTGAGTCTCCACAATAAAATAGACTTCCTCTCTCCCTTGCTTCCTTTTCTTTCCTTCTTTCCTTCCTTCCTCCTTCCCTTCCCTTCTTTCTTTTTTTTCTTTCTGTCCTCCTTTCATGTGAACAACATCCATATCAGATGCTAGGTGGGTCTTGGGACCATACAGAGCAGATACGTTTTGTCACTCTCAGGAAGCTCACAATCCAGGGAGGAGATAGCAGCTGTGGAAATGGAGGTATGTGTATGTGTTAAACATCCACAAAGGAGGTACTACATAACTGTCTGGTAAGCTCAGGAAATCTTGCTGGTAATGGCAAATTGAGAGTTGAGTTGTGGATGATGAGAAGGTACTTTCCAGGCCACAGCCTCTTGTCAGAAGGCTATCAGGTGCTATGGCAGAGATGCCCCAGAGACAACAGCTCTTGAAGGACAGTGTTGTTTAAGAAGAACACTGGAGCACATCATTTTAAGTATTTTTTAAAATCTGAAACATCACTCTAAAATCACTGAATAAAAACTTCTGGTGTTAAGAACTGAAAAAATATACTTCAAACAAATGCCACAGATTATTATTCTAGTTATTTCATCTTAGGAGCAATGACCCCCTTTGGAATCACAGATACTCATCATAAGACTTCAGACAGATCAACTAGAAAAATCAGATGAGCTAATAAAAGCAGGGATGTGTAACAAGATATCTTTTTTTTAAGTTTTGAAATTGTTTAAAGTAAATTCAAAAAAATAAGCAACCATTAAAAATAATATCACAAACTACATGTTTTATGTTGAGATGTTCATACAAGGAAAAAATGCTTATTCCAACTGTAGAACTATATGTGTACATATGTAAGTGTACACTCTCATTTTAATGTTCTTTTTATAAGAAGATGTAAATTTCTGTATATTTGTTCACAGAAAAATTTCTTGAAGAATAAACCTCAAAATGTTAGTGGTGGGTATAAACGGAAGTAAAAATTTGTAGAATTTGTGGGAAATGGGGATTTTCTGATTTCCCTAAAAGAATCTGTATTTTACATCTGTAATTTTTTAAAAGCAATGTAACTTCCTTCTTTTAAGGCAAGTAGCCAAAAAACTGGAATTCTAATTCAGTGACCTGAAGCCATTAGAACAGAAGGGTTTGACCTTGGGGTGGGAGGTGATGACATAGCCCAGAGCTCTTTGCAGGATGCCAGACCTTGATCTGGGCAAACATCTAATAGCAAGGCCACCAGGGGAGAGCAGGAACTGAGGCTAAGTCCTCCTGAGCCCTGGCGGCATTAGGTTAGAAAATCATAGACAGGCCATGAGAATCTGGAAGCACAGAGGAGAGGAAATGAAGCCGAAGCAGGCAGCCTCACAAGGGGTCTGGCATGAGCCAGGTCCAGAGCATGCCCATGACCACTGGAGTCCTGGCCAGTTGCAGCTCTCCTGGCCTCAGGGCTGGAAGGGTCTAAAAAAGCAGTCAAGGTTTCCCATGATCCAACTGGAGACTCAGAGGCCAATGTTACAGAAAAGATTCCTAACATATGTGTTAACTACCCCAAAGGGAGCCCAGATCATTCTCCAAACCTGGAATCCTTCATATTTTCATGTCCTATCTGTAAAATAATGACATGCTATCTCCCAATTGTGAAATACACATACACATATATAATGTTGTACTTTTAAAGTTAACATAATTGAAGGAGTTGTCTCAAACCCAGTATTTGGAATGTGTGCTCCATATTCTATACCCGAGACTATACTATCATTCTGTGCCATGCAGTTGTTTAGTAAATGTCATTATGAATAAATAATGATATACGGGATGCTACTCTTTTACGTAAAATTGTATGTATAATGCAGCTGATACTGGGAATGCAAAAACTTCACTGGTCCTATATCACAGTCTGTAAACCATGAACATTGAATTAACCCAATAAAAGTGACAATTCTGACCCTGGGCTATACCCATTACTCTAAGGTTACAGCTTGCAAGCCAACTCAAATTGTTCTCAATGTGGTACTTTACTGAAATACTTATCATCTGGAAACCGTATGTAGTGCATATTCTTAATAAATAATAACACATTTTATTTTGGTTTACTGAAAATTAACAGGGCGTTTGGGAAATTGCTGTTATTGTGGGAGCCTGTTTCACATTTTCCTTGGCAGTACAATAGCTATCTAAGTGGAAAACAGGAGAGCCAATGGCTGTAGAGGGTTTTTTTTTTTTTAAACTTCTGCTGTTGGGATTCAGAGAAAGCCATGCAGCTGGTAACATTAATGACATCCCATACACTCAGAAGAGATGAAAGAAGTAAAACAAAGTTGTAATGGGCTTAACCATATGAAATTGTCATTCTGAGCTGATTAGTTTTGCATTCAGACACAGTAAATCTATTTCTTTGCAACTATATTCCAATCTGTAGTCCAAATGATCTGCAAAGTTTCAAGGCTTTGTAATGATTGCCCTCGGCAGTGTTGTAAGCACGCTGATGTCAGAGGCAAAAAGCAGAGGGCTGTGGGGGCTGCTCTTAGGGCCAAAGCTGCTCTCACTGTGCCGTGTGCACCATTCTCCCATAACCCTGATTCCTGGCCATTTCTTAGGATTGTCTCCCATCCTCCAATGCAACAATTTCTGGACCAGCCTCAGTGGGATAGTTTTAATTGTAAGGAAATACACAGGTACAACTAGAGAGAGAAAGAAAGTGAAGGGATTCAGAAAGAAGAGGTAGGCTACAACTAAGAAGTCAAACAAATGCAGACATCTTTCTTTGCTTTGTTTGGTGCTTTGTCCACTTCCCCTTGCTGGTCTTCACTATGGTTAATGGAGCCATGCTCTGGATCTTGGTTTCAACAGCCTCTGGTCCTGTGTCTGACTTGCCAAGCCTCTCACCCTTTGCCTACCCCTGGTGGCAGTCCCCCGCCCACATCTACAAATGCTTTCATTTTCGTGGTAAAAGAAAGACGTTTCCAAACAAGTTTCTCTGTGGATCTGTTGGCCTTTGTTTTCCATTTTACTGTGAAATACGCACTGCTATTCCTTCACTCATTTCTATCAATTCTGTAGGTGTTTGGAGGTTCAATATGGGAAACCATATCATTATTCTTATTTAATGATGCATTTTATATATCCTGGATTTAGGAGAGCTTGCTTTTTTCATATTTAATCCACCCTTTTCTGCATGGAATCCTTGAACATTAATGGTTCTACAATCCACTGGAATACTCAAGTCAGAAACCAAGTGACCTTTACTTTCTCTTGCCGCCCCCCCCCCCTGCCGCCCTCTACTCCACCAGCCCATAATTATGCCTCTGATTTCACTCTTAAATTTGCCCTGCTCCTAATTTTCCTCCTCGGTTATTGTTCCCTCCTAACTAATCCGCTAGCCCTTATTCTCTCCTCCTCTAATGCATTCTACTATGTTACCTAAAGTGCAAAATGCCATACCATATTTTCCTATGATCAATGAGTGGATTTCTGTTTTCTATGGAATTGGATTCACACTTGCAAAGCAGCCAAGCAAGGTGGTTCATGTGGAGAGCCAAACTCTCTGGCTCCAAATCTCAGCTGTGCCACGTATAAGCTGGATGACTTAATCTGCATCTCAGTTTCTCCATCTGTAAAACAGGTTACCACATTATAGGATTTTATGAGTATTAAATGAGTGGCATAGTATTAAATGGCAAAGAACAGTAACATAGTAGGTATTATATATCTTTTGCTATATAAATAAAATAACTCCCCCATATATAGCATTGAGCTCCTTCACTACCTATTTTTCTACTCTTCTGCCTCAATTTTCTTCAGTTCTGATCATACTTTTTCTACCTATTACCCCACTAGGCCATTTACCACAGATTTTTGTTCATATGTTTCTTTTACTCTAAATATCATTCTTATTATTTATCCTCATTCTCCATCTGGGAAAATTCTATTCAATGAACACATCTTTACAATGGTGTATATCCTGTTATATAATTTATTAACCCTACTTAAGAACTTTGAGCTGCAAGAACTTGCTTGTGTTCATAATCTTCTAACTCTGGTATATAAGCATTTATATCTGGTATATAATCATTTATTAAATATTCAAGAAATGATTGATATTAAAAGGAAGAAAGAAGGGTAAGAGGATAGGGAAAGAAAATTGAAGTTGTTAACAATGTTCTCTGTGCCAGGCAGGATGCTGAAAAATCTACTTGGATTAATCAGTTCTTACAACAGCTCTAGAGATGTAGACAATTATTATCCCCAGTCTGAAGAAAATTAAAAATTTGAGGAGCAGAAGTTAGGTGACTCTTTCAACAGCAACCTGGAATCTGTGCATGTAAGCATCTCACAAGTTGCTTCCCACTGGTCCCCCAAATGTCTTCTCTCTCCCAGTCATCAGCCAACAAAGTTTCAAGGAGAGGTCACTTATAGACTCAAGAAGAGATCCCTTATAGTCATATGGATAGCAAGGAGGCTGAGTAGGACATTTGGTCCTGTCTTTACTGTAGCCCTCTAGAGCATGCTCTGCACTTGGATTTGAATTCAACTCTAAGTCCTAATGACTGACTTTCCTTGAGCAAATCTCTTAACTCTGATGCTGTTTTCATAATTATGAAACATGCATAACAGTGCCCATCTCCCACCTTCTAGAATTGTTATAAGGACAAAGGAAGTAAAGTTATATAGTCACAGGGCTTTGCACACCTCAGAGCATCAATATTAAACCATTGCAATTTAACTAGCTAGCCCTGCTGGCTGCCTGGATTGGGAAAGAAAGTTAATGAATTACCCTGTGTTTTCTTGTGTTTTAAATCACACTCTTAGCATTCTTTTGTAATACAACCATTTGGTTTGGCTAAGAGACTTACTTAAAAAAATGTATTATGCATGTTCAAAGCCAAAGCATTAAGGAATGTTGGAAAGAGAGAGACAGGAATCTCCTAGAAGAATAAGGAGCAAAGAGAATGTAATCCACCACTAAGAAAAGAGACAAACTCTTCCAATTGTACTGCACAAATAAAACTCCTTTTAAAATCACAGTATCGATGACCTAGAGTTCTGGTGTTTCAGCTCAGGATTTGAGAAAAGGTAACTTGAATAAGCTCCCCAATCCTTCTATATGCATAGGTGCAGAAAACCAAAAGGAAATCTTGAAATACACAGGAAGGGTTGGAAAAGTTTCATGTTAATCTTAATTTAATTTTAAGCATCTAATCACATTTGTAACTGAAGAAGCCACACACACACACACACACACACACACACACACACACAAGAAACTAAAATTGAGCTGTTGTTTGACAGGCTTTAACCTGACTGTTTTTCTTTTGGTTTTCTACATTTTTGCAGAACATGATCAAAGACCAGCCCAGATCTTCTGCCCCTAAAATTTAGAAGCAGTTCCAAAAGGCAACTTAATTTATGGCCATAAAGACCAAGAACATTTTTCACATGATATAATTAAAACTAGGTCAGTGAGAGAAAGGTGCGAGAGGCAGAGAGGTTGCCTAAATACTACACTGACAAATGACAAATCTGCCTTGAAACAATTTTTCTATTTCTTTCTTTATTTAGCAGTGTCCTCCATTTTGACACATAAAGAACACGCAGTTTGCAAGATAACAGGTTTTCCATCCATCCTCTATGTGAGTGTGCCAAATATTACAGATGGAGCTAAAATGATCTGTGGTAATTTACTATTCTCTGCAGTCAAAGGGCAAACGTGTCTCCTGCCTTTACTGTAGCCCTCTAGAGCATACTCTGCACTTACTCTCTGGGCAGAGTTCCCACTGATAACCAGGGAGGGCCTGCTGGTGGGATGCATGTGCATAAACTCCATGACACAGATCAGAAAGTGGAATTCAGTCCAGACCCAGCTGGGCATTCTGCACTTGGAAGAAGAAAAAAATAAGCAAAAATAATATCAACAATCAGGGGAAATGCTACGACTCTGCAAGTTCAAGGTTTTTAAATCTTAAAGGAATTGTTTCTATCTGTGATGTGCTATGTGGCGGATGAAGCAAGGCCAAGTAGCATCGAAGGGAATAGAGTCTACAAAGGAAAAAAAAAAAGGTAACTGAAGGAACTCATAGAAATGTCTGATTCAGTTCCAGAAATTCACTCTTGTGAAACTCACAGGGCCTTAAGAAGAATGGTTTGTGTGCTTAGCTTGGGTTGGCTCAGCTACATGGGGGGAATAAGGAACTAATTGCATAAACTCTACCAAGTGTCTGGCAGCCTGACATGATTTTCCCCTTGTCTTTCCCACACCCACCCCTTCTTATACCCACAATCTCAAACATCAGCCTCCTCTAATCTCCTTTTTAGCTCCTCTCTGGAGTAGGCAAAGACATTTGTGCTGAGTGTGTGACTAGCTGGCAACAACACCCAAGCTTCACCACCATCGATCATCTTCCCATCAACACTTTCACTCTTTGGCAAAGCTGGCCGAGGTGTGGCTACAAGCCCTGTCGGAGGAGTATAATTGCTAACACCTCCTGGATGGACATATTCCCAAAAAACCAAAGTCTCTAGCAGGTCATTTATCAGTTGCAACCATTTCTACCACCGACAAGTAAAGAAAGACATTTCTAAGTGAATAATTCCATTATGCACGTCTTTCGACACTTCATGTTTTGAATCATCTGTTTTGGTAGGGCTGATGTGACATTTGATGGCCTTATAACCACAAATGCTTGAAGTATCTTTCTTTGAAATAATTTAGGCACTTTCTTCCTAGGAGGCTGAAGAAAATACAATTATAAAACCTGGCTGAGGGAATGATCTTTCTAGGATATAAATATAACTCTCCACAAAATTATCTTTTCCACATACTTCACCCAGCCTTGGAAAACAATGGGAAAGGTTGTAGTGATTATGAGGGTTTGGGGACCTTGCTTTTCCCAAGGTCCAAGGTCTTGGGGAATTCTCCACCCAAAGATTCCTCCATAATATTTCCAGTTAATTCCTTTCCTGTGTTTAGGATCCCTCCTGAGCTCTTAGGATCAAGCACATGTTCCTAGACGTAGCCTCATGAGTCTGTGTTATGTGATCTATGCCTCTCTCTCCCCAGCACCAGCTAAGCTCGGCTACACTAGCCTCATTCTAGGGTATCAGACTAGCCATAGTATCTCCTGTTATCAGGCCCTCTCACAGTAGGGACTGACCTTCCACCATCTTTGAATTTAGCTTGGAGATCAAAAAATCATTTTTAGCAGGGCCTTCCCTTACCTATTAAAATAAGTTAGACTCCTTCCCTTAATTCTCCATAGGTAACTGTCTAGAGGTAACATTCATCAGATTTCACCTTCTTCCTCTAGAAAGAAAGGAACCATGCTTGTCACATTCATTGCTGTATTCTTACCACTAAGTACCTGACACATAATAGTCTCTGTATGGTATTTGCTAGGGCTGCCAAAACAAAATACCACAGGTTGGGTGGCTAAAACAACAGAAATTTATTTTCTCACAGTCTGGAGCCTAGAAGTCTAAGATCAAGGTACTGTGAGGATTAGCTCTGGTCAGGCCTGTCTTCCAGGCTGATCCTCACTCTGTGTATGCATGCAGAGAGAAGAAGGGAGAGAGAGTTCTCAGGGATCTCTTTCTCTTTTTATAAAGCCATCCATCCTAGGGGTTAGGACTCCACTCCTCTGACCTCATTTGACTTTTATTACCTTCAAAAAGGTTTTTATCTTCAGATATAATCACATTTGGGTTAGGGCTTACCATATGAATTTGCAGGGGTGGAGAAGGCGGGGGTGCTCAGTTCAATCTGTAATAGATCCCCCACTGCATATTTGTTGAATGAATGGTTGAATGGATGAGTAATTTCTTATTCTGAATTCTTTCTTACTGAAAGATTATTAGCTCATAAAATTATGAAACATGTTTTCTTATCCCCCAGCATCCTCAAGGTATCTGCAACATAGTAGTATTCAATATATGTTTGCTGAATTGAGTTTAGGTACAGCCTTCAAGGCAAAAATGGCCTGGGAGAATAGAGGTGTGTGAATGTGTGTGTGTGTGTGTGTGTGTGTGTGTGTGTGTGTGGTTTCATTACAAACCAAATGTGATTTAATGACTTCCTTATGATCATACTGGAAACTAGTTCTAACTTTTTAAGCAGACAGATAGCGAGTAGGCTCCAACTTAAAAATCAATTAAAGAACAGAAGCAAATGAGTTGCTTGCAAATTCTGTGCTTCTTAATTCCTTTCCTCTTTATAATGACAGTGCTTTCTCTGTAAAGTAATTTTCTTTTGATAAAAAGAGACCAGGTTCCCTGACCCCAGAAAGAAATGAATTAGTGATTTCTCTGCCTGAAAGTTGACAAACAGCCCTTACATCTTGCTCCCCTGATCTCCAGCAGTGAAACAAATAGACTCTGAAAATAATCTTTTATTTTTTTAAGAGGTTGGGGAACCATAGAATTTCTGTGGAATCAGACCTCTGGATAATTCTTCACTTTGTTTTCTTTCATAAGGACATCAGGGCCCTGTTGTCCATAGATACCTCATATCCACAGCTCCAGTCACACAATCTGCTCAGCTGGCAATGCCCCACTCAGCAGCGCCATGAGCAACTGTCTCCAGAGGCCCTCTCACAGTGGGACTCTTCCATCACCTGCAGTTGTCATCAACCCTCACAGTGTTCTCCAGGCCTCTCAGAGTTATGCTCAAATTTACTGCCTCAAACTCTAACAGGGTAGGTAGTTAGGCAATGTGAAAGGGTCTCTCCCTTCATGGAAGTTGAATGCACTTCTTTCTATCTTTAGAGGAGAGGAGAGCCAGCAAAGCATAGCCTACAGGATTCTATTAAATTGGCAGAACCCAAAACTGTGTAGTGTGGTCTCACCCTTATTTAGCTTGTTATAGATTTTTATCAAGAAATTATGCATTAAAGAATAGTAATTAGCATACACTTGTAGAATATCTAGTTGAATAAATGGAATGAGTTAATAGTAATTTTTTAATGACAAAAATAAGATACCAGCCGGGTGTGGTGGCGCATGCCCTAAAATCCCAGCAGCTTGGGAGGCTGAGACAGGAGGATCGTGAATTCAAAGCCAGCCTCAGCAATAGTGAGGTACTTAGCAACTCAGGGAGACTCTCTCTCTAAATAAAATACAAAATAGGGCTGGAGATGTGGCTCAGTGGTTGAGTGCCCCTGAGTTCAATCCCCAGTACCAAAAAAGAATAATAATAAGACACCATTTATTAAAGCATAAAAAGTTACATAACGTGCCCATTTAAATACAATAGTTCCTAAGACTGAGGGTTTACAAAAAGGCACAGTGGTCTGAGAACCACATAACTGTGACTCTTGTTGGCAAAAATGGTGAGATTGAGTTTAGCTTTGACGATGTACACACATTTACAGAGGAAGCTTCACTCTATGTGATCAGAACTCCTGAAATAATACTTTTATCGAGAAACATAAAGCACAGTATCACAAGCCTACTTTTTGCACTTCACATCTCCTGCCTTTAGCACCAGTTTCCATTGTAGCTGTGGCAGGGTTTTGTGAGAACATCTGTCACAAGTTGTCACCGCCAGGGCCTCCTGGGAGGTCTTACCTTTCTAACCTGGGATTCTGTAGCAATCAGGACTTTCTAGTGTTGCTCTGTAAGACACTGATGTAGCCCAGATGTCTACTTGCTATGTGTCATGTGTCACAAAGAAAATTTAGGGCACTTAATATCCTCATCAGGCAACCCTCAAGCAAAGGGGAATGGAAACCAGTGGAGAGATGCTTTTCCTTACAAATCCTCAAAAATTCATAAGATATCATATCTAATAAAATTCTAGAAGATCTCCTGTCAGTTCCTCTGAAGGATCTAGCAAGATCAATCCTAGTTGTCCATGGATGCGACCAGTCAGTAATGTGCCCTACTTTGGGCTTTTCCTCCTTCCCCATTTAACTCTCCCCCTGCCTCACTCCTGTTCTCAGGTCAGTATCTCTGGTTCTGCCACTTATCAGGTACATGATTTTGGCCAAGTCACTAAACTTACCTGTACCTTGGTTATCTCACCTATACACTGGGGATAATATCAGCACTTATGGCATGGGTTTAATGAGTTGATATCTGGAAAGCATTTGTAAGTACCAGGTAGAATAAGAGTTCAAAATATTAGCTAAAATAAGAGGATAGTTAAATGAAAGTTAGGAACTGTGAGAAAACACAGCAAGTGGGAATCATCAGGACGTGGCTATCTATAGGACCTGGGGCCTCTTGGGGAGCAGGAGGACATGTGGTTGGCCATATAGCCAGGGTTTCAATCAGGAAGATCACAGAGGCTCTTGTAGACTGTGCTAAGAAATTCACCCTTTCTGCTAAAGGCAATGCAAAAGTGTTGAAAATTTTAAGCGGGAACATGATGTGATCAGATTTCTGGTTTTAGAATACCATTCTGGAAGGTGTGAGGTGATGACTAGGATGGGGTGAAATATATCATGAGGAATAAAATAAAGCCAAATGATATCCACATGGGAGGACCTTGAGTGGGGCTTCGAAGTTCAGTCCATTCCCACTGTTCTTGTTCCTCATGCAGGTGGTAGGTAACCTCTGAGGGAGAAGGCTGGCTAGGTTGTTTTTATTTTTTTCGTTCCATTATCAAATGATGAAATGATGATCTTAGAATGTGTGTTAGTTTCCCATTGGTTGATGAACAAATAGCAGCAAAGTTAGTGGCTTTAGAACACACAATTTACTATTATATAGTTTTGGAAGGCAGAAGTCCAAAATGGATTTTGCTGGGCTCAATCATGGTGCTGGCAATACTGGCTCCTTGAGATGCAGAGAGGAACCTATTCTTGCTTTCCTGGCTTCTACTGGCAGCCTCCATCCCTATCTTGGGCCTCCTTATTCACTTCCCAAGCCAGCAGTGTCTTGAAACCTCTCTCTCTGACTGACTCTGACTCCCACTCCCTTGCCTTCCTTTCATTCATAGTTAACTTGTGGCTAGATTGGGCCCAGGATAATAATAGGTAACCCAGGATAATAGCTTCATCACATCTGCCCAAGACTTTTAGCCAAGTCAGGTTCCAGGAATTAAGGTACATATGTGGGGAGGCGATTGCTCTGCCCACCACAGGATGTACACGTTAGAGACATACTTCAGTGTGTCCTTTCAGTGCCTCTAACATCCTCTAATATGCCACTGACTGATTCCACCCAAACAGACCCCACTGTGCTTATGACTTCTAAAAAGAGAAGCAGTAGTTCAAGATTCTACTCTAGGGGAGTTTATGAAGACAGAGACCTGGTCAGGATGTAAGACAGAGGGTGAGGGAGATATCAACTCATCCATTTGTCCTGAAGCCCTCTCTCTTCTCCAGAATGTTTACTGTTTAAACATCAGCCATAAGAAATCTGCAAGAACCTTTTCCATTTTGTGGATGAAAAACTACTGCTAGAAGAACTTAGAGAAATCACCTGAGGTCACAGTTAATCCATAGCTAAGTAGGTAAACTAACTAGCCCATCAGTCGCCTCATTTGTAACATCCCCAAAGCACATTTGCTCCTATCTGGGTTTAGCTCTTAAGTGTTTGAATTTATCCAGACGCTGTAGTGATGTATTCTTAATGCGTTCCCACATCAAAAAAAAATAATTACAATTTTCACTTTAATTAAAATGAGCTTATAGTAACTACTATAATTTTCTCCTTGATATTTATGAGTCATTTAATAAAAACCTGCTAGACTCTCAATAGTCCTGTACCTTGCTCTAGGCCCCTCGCTCCCCCAGTTCATCATGTCATGGATGGTAAAGATCTTGAAACAGATCATTGTAGTTGAAATATCTAGAGGGATTTTTAAAACTATATATATATATATATATATATATATTATATGCACATTGTTCTGAATATATACAAAATATGTGAGTTTTCTGAGAGAGTAGACAGAAACAGCTCATATCACTTTGTTTTCCTAAGCTGTTTTTTCCCCCTCTTGCTCTTGTTGGCTAGCACAGAACATAAAATTTTCCCTACAATGATGAACTAAGAGAGCCAGTGAATCTAGTTCCCTTATTGTGGCATGCACAAATCATCTTAATCAATCTGGGAACACCCCTGCACCTGCTGCCACTTCTTTGATATCTGAGTAGAAGTATTTCTGTGGAGCAAACCCCCTGAGGCAGAGCTGGTATTCAGAAGAATGGCAGGGGCAGAGGAAGGTGCCGCTCTGTACATTTAAAGAGGAATCATGTCAATGCTACATCAATTAGGCACTTGTTTTCATCATGTGGAGAATCAAGAGGCAGAGCAAATCAGTTCTCTTTCCAAACTATACTGCTCTGCTGAGAAGGCTGTTCAAAGTTTTACTTTTTTGCTTTTCAGTTTGTTATAATGTTTGTCCAACTGGAAGGTGAGCTATAAGAACTCAGCTGAGTTGAAACAAATAAAATGTCCTTTGTGGTCTTCTCCTGGTTCTCTGCGGGGAGCTGGGACAGCTACAAGGTGATCAAATACACCCGGTGCCAGAGAAAGGACATGCTTAAGACTGAAAGGATTCTGTTGTCAAAAGAGAAAAACATGTCAACCAACTTTTCTTTATAAAAAGAAGAGATAATTGATGTCTTCCTCACATCCCATAGGACCATAGAGAGACAGGACAAAACCTGTCCTATTAGGAGGGGAAAGTAAAAAAGACTATGAGTTTGGTAGAGGTCAAGTTCTGAGTATTATTATTATTCCTGCCTAAAAAAGTTGGAAAGATCAGTAAATGTTAGTTTAATGGGACTGGATCATATTGTACTGAATTATAAAGGTCGAAACAAGAGGTAGTTCTACATGGCAATGCATTATTGAGCTATAACTTATTCGAGGATAATCTTATATGTCTAGTTCATGGTGAACTTGAATGTTCAATCCCACACATGTTGAGCTCCAGGAGATCCTGGATCTTAAGAACCACAAACTCTACCTGGATAAACCAGAAGGCAACCATCAAGACCAAGAAAAGAAAATAAGAAGGGGTCTCACTAAAGAAAAGCCTGATACTCCTGCACAATGACACCTTCACTTCCCTTCATAGGACTTTCAAAGAAATATTTGTTAAATGCCTCAAGCCCATAAAAAGCACAGGAAAGATAGCAAATGGTACACAAACACCACCACCACCTCCATGCAAAAACAGAAGGACCAAAATTAAATTTTGTTTTCCTTTCATGATAGAAGAATTAGCATATACCCCTTTTAACCACATGACATTTCTCTTTTACTTTTTTTTTTTTTTTTGAGACAGAATCTAAGTTGCCCAGACTGGTCTCAAACGCACACTCATCCGGCCTTAGCCTTTTGTCACCATGCCTGGCTCATACATCATTCTCCTCAAGCACATCTTTTCCTTGAGCCAGATAAAATCAGATAGATCAATCACTTTTGATGTTTCCTTTTTTTTTTTTTTTTTTGCAAAGGCAAATTCACCAGGAAGATGATCCAAGACTACCAAAGGCTTCCTGTGTTAATGTGTGATTCTTTTGAACTGTTGAAAAGTTAGAAAAGGACCAGAGGAGATGGAGCACTGGACTTCAAGTTAGTACACCTGACTTGTCCATCGTGCTTATTTGATGTAAGATTAATTTTACTCGGCCAAAATGACATTTAAAATTAAAAGATCAAATTACACACACACAAAAAAAATAAAACTTGGAAGTGCATTACAAATGGTAGAGTAAATATGAGTGACAGTGCATAATGATTTTAAAGCCCAAGTAGGGAGACAACCAAACTGCATCACATTGTAAACATCTGGAGAACTTGCACAGTGTCATATTCTCTGATGGGTCTCCAGTGCGTAACCGAATTTTTTGTATGTAGTAGGCATTGAAAACTATTTGATCATAAAAGTTAATGACTGAATGACTTGAAAAATAGATGGTTTGAAAATAGTAACAAATAAATGTATTGACAAGCACATATTAATAGTACAAATAGCACAAATGGTCAATCTTTGTCAAGAGATCAGGGCAAATTCTTAAAGGTGGTTCCTGAACGAAAAAAAAAAAAATAATAAGTGAATGGAAAATAAAACAAGGATGAAAGAGGGAAGAAGGAGGAAAGAAGAAAAGGAGGTCCAAATGGGAAAATGGAGAAAAGAGAGTTTCGAAGTGCTAAAGGAGTGCTGGAAATGGAAGACAAGCTGACCCAGAGCAAAGGGGCATATGTGAAAGAAATGCAAGATGAAGTTTTCTAAATTATGGAAATGGAAGGAGGACAGTGTGGGCATAGTTTACAGAGAGTCACGAATGCCCAAGTAAAGCATTCTTAATTATTTGGTGGAAAACATGTGCAGGGAAATCAAGTAAATTAGAAATGCTTCATGGACTCCATGAACACCTATGCAAGTAACTTAACACTGAGAAGGAGCTGTCCAGGAGCCCTAAGGGAGCAGTATGTATTGACACTGCACCATCGAGGTCGGCTTTCATGAAGGAGGTGGCTCCTGAGAAGGAGTACGAACCATAATTTCACTGGTGGCAGTTGGCACAGGGAGTGGGGATACTGTGGAGTCATAGAGGTCGTGGTGGATTTGCTTTTAAACATAAGGTTTTTGAGCAAAACGGTTTTCCAATTTAACTTCTACTTTATTTACCAAACTTCCAACAACTTCAACTCATGTTGAACTCTCTCTGGGCTCCTACATCCCATGAAAGGTCACTCTACTGAAAGCTTGTCTGTCCTCTCACAGCTTTCTTGCATCTACTTTAGACTTATCACTCAAGAGCATTTTTTAAAGCCTTCCCCTGCACTTCTAAGGTCATGTCTGCTGCAAACCATGCTTTTAAGTCAGTGGGGAGAACTCGCACTTAACTCCCCAGCATCCCAGGAGTGAGCCTCTGACTCCTGTGTGTGTTTCCTGCAATATCCCTGGACCGTGCCCTCTCCTTCTTAACCTACTGCCATTTAGAGCCATCCCTACATGGCCCCATCTCTTAGCTAAGTCTCACATATCTATTCTTGTTATTTTGTTTTGGAGATCACACTTGCACATGCCCCCCACTACTCATTCTTCACCTTTGGCTTCTGCCCTGGGGACGTTGGTAGATCCCTGTCCTGGTCATGATACTCTTCTGCCCACAGCATCACATGACCCATCTCCTGAGTTTGATTTGCCAGCTATCTAATTCCAGAGAGAGAGAGCAAATGAGCTGGTACCTAACATAACACCAATATATGGAGTGGATTCTTAATAAATATTTAAGATAACTAATGAATTCATGTTTTAAAGTGTTCCCTGTTTTCCTTTGGCAGCTATGAAAGTTTCTACAGATTAGGGATATAATGCATTGCTATGAGCATTCTTCGTTATAGACAACACCTCCTTTTCTAAAACCCACCCCTCAAATTCAAAGAATAATCCCTTTGACCTCTATGGAAGCGGCTCTCTTTGAGGGACCCATGTACCAAGGGCAGCACTACAGAGACGTGAGCAGCATCTTAAGCACAGCACATGGTGAGAACTCTGTGTAACTTCCTGTAAGTTAGACAAGTACTTATAATGAAAGGTTTGTGAGTTCAGAAAGCCCCAGGGTATTCGAAAAGACAGTTCAGCTTCCTGTCTGGGAAGAAAATGACAGCTCTCCTCACTGGGATTAAGCTTCAGATATTCAAGAAGAAGAAAAAAAAAGAGAGAAAGAAAAAGAAAACTTGTGAGTACTACATTGGACCCACTACAGGAAATTTGGTGCCTCGTGAGCGTTATCCCTGTGGAATCAGATGCCTAATGCATTGACAGTGCAGGGAAGGGTTAGGTATCATTTCAGGAAAGAACCAAGCTTTTCTCATTCCAGCACAGAAGCTGGTACCTCCACCCACCCATGGATGGATGACAGCAAAGCCAACCTACTTTCCTGCCACAGAGAAGCATAATTCCTAAAGATATTTCAGACTGTCCCTTTTCTTTCAACTATACCTCTTCCTGAACCTAAGTTATCCTCATGGGTTCGGACAGCAGCCAATTTCAAACCGATTTCCCTACCCCAGAACTCTCTGTCCTAGAACACATCCTCCTCATACCCAGAAGGTGATTTAAAACTCCAATTCACATCCTTTTCCACTACAAATCTTTCCATGATCCCTTGTTGTCTATAGAATGTTTTTAAAATGTTCTATATCTTATGATATAGAAAGTTTTCTATGAGCTGACCCACCGCCAGGGCCTCATCACTCCACCCACCCCTCCCCAATCACTGTCTTCTCCTTTTTACTCTACCAAGATCAAATTATTTTCAATTATCTTGTAATTATTTCAACTACACCATGATATTTGGAACAACCAAACCTGTACTCATGCTGATTCTTCCACTTGCGAGACCTTTCTGCTTCTTCACTTGAATGACTCTGGGTTTTCCTTCAAGATTTAGCTCCAGAATTAAATCCTCCAGGAAAAAAACCACTGGCCCTTAGCAGGCTTGGCTAGATGCCCCATTTCTCAGTGCTTCTCTACTAACATCTACTCTCCACCACCTGAACACCCCTATCTCCATGCTTGCTCTCTCCATTTCACGAGTAATATCTATGGCACGCTATGCTTTGAATCCCTGAAGTAATATATATGCCACACTGAAGGCGGAGCCCACCTCATGAATATAGACAGCCCTGAGTAAGATTCTCTAGAATCACGCTGTTTCCAAGGTATTCAGTACAATAATGACCCCTCAATAAACACTTCTTGAATAAATGAAAGTGAGTATATTTACCAATCATTTGTAGGCAATGCACAAAATGTCACAAAGCATGAACAAGTGTCAGGGGCACGCTGAGGTAGCATTTATGACTAATTCAAACAGGTAAATAAGTAGAGCTAGAACTCTTAACATAAAATGACCCAATAGAATAACTGGAACAACACTGTGAAAAGGAGGATTTGATGCTTTACAAGGAAAACGAACTACAAGTTAAAACATTTGAAAAAAAATAGTATGATCTTTGAATTTCTGACTTATTATACTATTGGCTGGAAAAGGGAAGAATGACCCTGGGGAACAATGTAATGATAGTCTCCAAGAAGTCACAAAAGTGTCATTTGTTCATGAAAATGGGGGTTTGAAAGAGAAAGAAAAAGCTGTAGATATAAATTATGTAGTATAATCATGCTTTTGATATCATGTCTCACAAAAGGCTAAAGTAAAGTAAGAAAAGAACAAAGAAGCTTTTTGATTAAATAACAAAGCTGGTTTAATATTTAAGGGACAGTGTATTTATGAGTGTGGACATCTAACGAGGAGAGAAATTATTAAAAAAAAGTTAAGGTTCAGCATTAACCATGATTTAATTTATTTTATTCTGTAAGGTCAGTGGTAAGAAATGTACAATAAAACACTCAAGATAAGCTCCCCTTCCCATACTTAAGCCACTCCTGAGTTTATAAACAGTCACTTTTAAGACCTTTTCTGTGTTAATTTTTCCACGGTCTTAGTCTTTTTGTGCTGCTATAACAAAATACCCGGGACTGGGTAATTTAGGAAGAACTGAATATTTTTATTTGCTTGTTTTACAATTTGGGGACTGAACGTTCAAGATCAAAGTGAGGACAGGTTCTATGTCTGATGTTGGCCCAGTCTTTGCATGCTTTGGAGAGGAAAACCAAAGGATGGCTTTATCCTTATACAGTGCAAGGGATAGAGGGCAAAAGGGATGAGCTCTTTTATAATGGGATCTAATCCCATCCATGAGGGCAGAGCTCTTGAGACTCAATCATCTCCTAAAACCACACTCTTTAATTCTCCCATGTTGGGATTAATCATCACTATGAATTTTGGAAGGGACAAAAACATGCAAACTATAGACCCCCACTTATTTAGCATCACCATTTTGTAGGGTGAATAGAGCCACAATGCATTGAAGGGGTGTGGAAGACGTGGAAGTTCGAACTCAGAAGAAGCTTTACGACCACAAGAAACTGGTTCAGTGAAATAGATGGAGTTGGGAATACTTAGGGCTCTGCCAGGCCAAGCACGAGAGCGACCAAGCAGGGGGCACTCACTCTGTGACAATGGCTTCACTGCACCACTCCTAGCAGACCCAGCAAAGCACAGGCAATGGAGAGGCCAATCTGAGCAAAAACCCATTTTGTGGTATACATTTTTACTGCAAATCCACACTTGGTGTAATAGAAGAAATCTTCCAGATTCTGGCCAGTTTGTCAGCTCAGAAACCCATGTACGATCAAAGATTACTCATGATGACAGCACTGGCTTTGTTCCATGGTAAAATTGTCAGTGTAAAGAAGTAAAAATGTGTAAGGAGTCCTGTTCAGTAAGAGTCCATCATCTCTCGCCTTGTTTGAAGGTGTTACAAAGAATTATAAGCTTCAGTTTATATCTGGTTTTAATTCAGAAGTTTTGTTTTGTTTTGGTTCTTGTTTCTTTTTTTTCTTTTTTTTTTTTTCTTTTTGTCTTTTTTCCTTGATTTAATAATGTGGATCAGGGCTACAAATCATAGAGCTTTAGCATCAGGTTAGTTCCATCTAAGAGTGAGCACAAAAGAAGACTGGGGACAGGTGTGGTAGCACATACCTGTAAAACCAGCAACTCAGAAGGCTCAGGCAGAAGGATTGCAAGTTCGAGGCCAGCCTAGGCTATTTAGTTAGATCCAGTCTCAAAACAAAAAATAAAAAATATAAAGTTTGGGCATATGAATCAGTTGTTATGCACCACTGGGTTCAATCCCTGGTACCAGAAAAAAAAAAATTCCTGAGAGGAGTGAGCTGAGGGGCCCACTAGCACAGCCCTTGAACTTAGAATCAAAGTCTCTGGACCACTACAGCCATTCCACAATGTGCATCTTTACTTACAACTTCAGCAAGATCAGTGCTGAGCACCGCTGTCCTGTGATTCCTTCCTACACTGAAATCCTGTCAATAGAGAAGAGGCCTCCCCAAAAGGTGAAACATGACTCAAAATATCCTTCATGTTTTGAAATTCCAGCTAACTGAGTATGCCATTAGTGTAGAATCAAATAATACTAAATAAGGGCTGGGGATGTGGCTTAAGCGGTAGCATGCTCGCCTGGTATGCGCAGGGCGCTGGGTTCGATCCTCAGCACCACATAAAAAATAAAATAAAATGAAGATGTTGTGGCCACCGAAAACTAAAAAATAAATAGTAAAAAATTCTCTCTCTCTCTCTCTCTCTCTCTCTCTCTCTCTCTCTCTCTCAAAAATAAATAAATAAATAATAGTAAATAAAATGTGGTTAACACTATAAGGATTTTACATTACTGGACTCTATTAGCTCTCTCACTGGGTCACTCTTGTTATTGTTAATATAAACATCTGATGTAACTGTAAAGCTAAATAAAACTGTAGAGTTGTCAATAGCATGCTATGTCTTAATCTTGTCCAATATTATTATTTAGGGGAGAAGAAATGGCAGTGAACAACCCAGATCTCCCCCTCAGGATTGAGTTATTCATTCCCCCCAGTAGCTAGGTGTAATGCTTTTGATGGCTATCATCTTCTGCATCCCAATCCAACAATTTTCCTTTTCCAAAGAGAAGTCTCTTGAATAATATTATACTCTCAAGGCTACCTGCATGCAATGAATGATGGGAAGGTACAAAGGCCGGCCATCTCACCTCTGCAGGACCATTCCAGACCCAGAGCTCTCCATGGTATGGGCTGTTTCACAGTTCAAGTCCTCCCTCTATCCATTCTTATTCTCATTCTTCCCCCACTGGGGCTGTTCCTGGTCATGCTCCCCAATAAACCTCTTGTATGCAAATCTCCCATCTCTGTGTCTGTTTCTAAGGAATGTGACCCAATGCAGTCATACTCTGTTAATTCACAGTAACACTAAGAACCTCAAAGGTGTTTAGATCTATGAGACCAAATCATTCACAAGATCACCTTAAAACTTATTGACTAGGGCCTAAGGCATGACTGCCTTGCCCTGGGCTGAATTCCACCCTGGAGTAGAGTTTTAAGTGGCCTCAATGTACTCTCAGTGGTGCTTCTACTAAAGCATTGACATAGAGGGCATGTTCTCCAAGCCTTAGAGACTGGAACAAGACACAATGCCATGCCCTCCAAATCTGTTAGATGCCACCAAACGAAAGCAGAAGAAAACATATTTCATAACCCAGACAAGTATGCAGTCTCAACCCTTCAGCATTGTGAGGAAAGGCATCTTCACCCCAGTCATTTCTCAGCATAAATGCACACTTCAAAAATCGCTTAAAACAGCAATAAACCTTAATGCAAACACTAAGGTCAGTTACATGGAAATGTTCTTTCACCAGGGATTTGGAGCCACATTTGGAACTTTTGGTCATCTGGACAAAATGTATTGGAAATGGAAGTGAGAAAGCCTGGAACATCGTGTGCCCACCACCCGGCCCAGGTGAGAGGCAGGAGAAGGCCTTGAACAAGACAAGTGCCAGGAATCCAGGCTGGCCTCTTCAGAGCCCTTGTGCTTGGAACTGTGGGCTCTTGGTGGGAAGAGTTGATTGCACTTGTGAAGGCAGCCTACCCTTCCCGACCCCAGCTGCTGCTCAATGCTCCACCCAAGGTGGATTTGTATTGATAAAGTCACCAAAGCAGTACTTGGCAATGTTTCTTGATTCTGCAAACAGATAGAGACAAATTTACAGGCCTGAGAATGACTCTCTCACATACTTTACCGTACTTTACACTTTGTTGAGAAGTCAGCAGAGAACTTCACACTTCATTGAAAATCCATTAAAACAATTACCAGGTCATTAGCACAGATTTTTAAGCACTGGCTTTCAAACTCCTTTGCTAAAGAAACCTCTTTGATAGACCCTAGTGCCTTCCATAAACACAGTCCAAGGGAGCTTCCGTAAATACCTCAAACAGACAAAGAAACATTTTTAAAAATTACACTCACTGAAGAAAAAGAAAAGTCTGAGTCCATGGAAGATAAAAATAGAATGGTGATCACTAGAAATTAGAAAGGGGAGGGACAGGGGGATAGAGGCACACCAGACAAACAGGTACCAAAATACAGACAAGAGAAATAAATTCGAGTGTTCTTTGGCACAGTAATGTGACTATAGTTTACAACCATTTCTTGTATATTTTATAAAAAACTAGAAGAGAGGGGTTCAAAATCTCCCAACATAAGTGATAAATGTTTAAGGAGACAGAAAGGCTAATTATCCTGATTTCAATCATTACACATTGTGTACATTTATCAAGTTATCACACTGCACCCCATAAATATGTACAATTATGCGTCACTTGAAAGTGAAATATGCCAGGTGCAGTGGCACATGCCTGTGATCCCAGTGACTCTGAGGAGACTAAGTCAGGAGGATCCCAAGATCAAACCCAGGCTCAGCAAAAGCGAGTTGCTGAGCAACTCAGTGAGACCCTGTCTCTAAATAAAATACAAAATAGGGCTGGGCCATAGCAGAGACGTGACGTCACTGGAGCTCGGCCATTGGAATTCCTTCCCAGCGGATTCCACTTTAGCAGGCATAGTCTACCAACACAAAGGAGAGACAACAGAGATATACAAAACCAAAACAAATCTATAGAAGAGAGCAGAAAAAAGACAGCAATCAAATAGAGCTGGAAAGTAACGTGAACATCATGAAAAAACAAGGGAAAAAAGGAGTACAAACAATGCAGGACAACTTAATTCTACAGGAGGACCTAGAAGCATCAGAAACAGGGATAGGGAAAGAACTCAAGGCATACCTAACTCAGATGGAAAGGAATATTAGAGAAGACATGAGGCAGCAAGTCCAAGTAATAAAAGTATATTTTGAAAATGAATTAAACTAACAAATTCAAATGGCAAAGAACGAGCTTTACCAGGAGATAGAGATCTTAAAAAAAAAAATCAAACAGTAATCCTAGAAATGCAGGAAACTATAAACCAAATTAAAAACTCAAACGAGAATATTACAAATAGACTAGATCAAGTAAAAGTCAGAACATCAGATAATGAAGACAAAGTTTATCAACTTGAAAAGAATATAGTCAACACAGAAAAGATGCTTAAATCCCACGAGCAATCTATTCAAGAGATATGGGATGTCATAAAAAAAAACAAATTTGAGAGTCATCTGGATAGAAGAAGGCATAGAGATTCAAACCAAAGGAATGGACAACATATTAAATGAAATAATTCTAGAAAACTTCCCAGAGATGAAAGATGGAATGGATTGCCGAATCCTGGAAGCCTACAGGACCCCAAACATTCAAAACCGTAATAGACCAACTCCAAGACATATAATTATGAAGACAGCCAACATACAGAACAAGGAGAGAATATTAAAAGCTACGAGAGAAAGGAGGCAGATTACATTCAGGGGTAAAAATTAGGTTAATGACTGATTTTTCATCACAGACTTTGAAAGCGAGAAGATCCTGGAACAATGTATTTCAAACGCTGAAAAATACTGGATTCCAACCAAGAATACTGTATCCAGCAAAACTAAGCTTCAGATTTGACAATGAAGTTAAAATCTTTCACGATAAACAAAAGCTAAAAGAATTCGCAGCCAGAAAACCAGCACTGCAAAGTATTTTGAGCAAAATACTAGAAGAAGAGGAATTGAAAAATAGTGTCCAAAACTAACAGCGGGAGGTATCTCAGTAAAGGGGGAGGAAAATAACCAAAAAGTAAAAACTAGCCAAACTAAAATAAATAAATAAATAAACATGACTGGAAGTACAAATCATATTTCAATTGTAACCTTAAATGTTAATGGCCTAAACTCACCAATCAAGAGACATAGGCTAGTAACCTGGATCAAAAAAACAAATCCAACAATATGCTGCCTTCAGGAGACTCATATGACAGGAAAAGACATACACAGGCTGAAGGTAAAAGGTTGGGAAAAATCATACCACTCGCATGGCCCTCGGAAGCAAGCAGGAGTGGCCATACTCATATCGAATAAAATCAACTTCAAACCTAAGTTAATCAAAAGGGATAAAGAAGGACACTATATACTGTTAAAAGGAACCATCCACCAACAAGACATAACAATTATCAATTTATATGCACCAAACAATGGAGCTGCAATGTTCATAAAACAAACTCTCCTCAAGTTCAAGAGTCAAATAGACTACAACACAATAATTATGGGTGACTTCAACACACCGCTCTCACCATTAGACAGATCCTCTAGACAAAAGCTGAATAAAGAAACTATTGAACTTAATAGCACAATCAATAACCTAGACTTAACTGACATATATAGAATATATCAACCATCATCAAGTGGATACACGTTCTTCTCAGCAGCACATGGATCCTACTCAAAGATAGACCATATATTATGCCATAGGGCAACTCTTAGTAAATATAAAGGCGTGGAGATAATACCATGCACCATATCTGATCATAATGGAATGAAACTGGAAATCAATGATAAAAGAAGCAAGGAAAAATCCTACATCACATGGAAAATGAACAATATGCTACTGAATGATCAATGGGTTACAGAAGACATAAAGGAGGAGATAAAAAAATTCTTAGAGACAAATGACAATACAGACACAACATACCGGAATCTATGGGACACAATGAAAGCAGTTTTAAGAGGGAAATTCATTTCTTGGAGTTCTTTCCTCAAAAAAAGAAAAAACCAACAAATAAATGAACTCACACTACACCTCAAAAACCTAGAAAAGGAAGAGCAAAACAACAGCAAATGTAGTAGAAGACAAGACATAATTAAAATTAGAGCAGAAATCAACGAAATTGAAACAAAAAAAAAAACATTGAAAAAACTAAAAGTTGGTTCTTTGAAAAAATAAATAAGATCGACAGGCCCTTAGCCATGCTAACGAAGAGAAGAAGAGAGAGAACTCAAATTACTAACATACAGGATGAAAAAGGCAATATCACAACAGACACTACAGAAATACAGAAGATAATTAGAAAGTATTTTGAAACCCTATATTCCAATAAAATAGAAGATAGTGAAGATATCGATAAATTCCTTAAGTCATACGATCTGCCCAGATTGAGTCAGGAAGACACACACAATTTAAACAGACCAATAACAAATGAAGAAATAGAAGAAGCCATCAAAAGACTACCAACCAAAAAAAGCCCTGGACCGGATGGGTATACAGCGGAGTTCTACAAAACCTTCAAAGAAGAATTAATACCAATACTTTTCAAGTTATTTCAAGAAATAGAAAAAGAAGGAGCTCTTCCAAATTCATTCTATGAGGCCAACATCACCCTGATCCCGAAACCAGACAAAGACACTTCAAAGAAAGAAAACTACACACCAATATCTCTAATGAACTTGAATGCAAAAATTCTCAATAAAATCCTGGCGAATCGAATACAAAAGCATATCAAAAAAATTGTGCACCATGATGAAGTAGGATTCATCCCTGGGATACAAGGCTGGTTCAATATACGGAAATCAATAAATGCTATTCACCACATCAATAGACTTAAAGACAAGAACCATATGATCATCTCGATAGATGCAGAAAAAGCATTCGACAAAGTACAGCATCCCTTTATGTTCAAAACACTAGAAAAACTAGGGATAACAGGAACTTACCTCAACATTGTAAAAGCTATATATGCTAAACCTCAGGCTAGCATCATCCTAAATGGAGAAAAACTGAAGGCATTCCCTCTAAAATCTGGAACAAGACAGGGATGCCCTCTATCACCACTTCTATTCAATTTAGTTCTTGAAATACTAGCCAGAGCAATTAGACAGACAAAAGAAATTAAAGGCATAAAAATAGCAAAAGAAGAACTTAAATTATCACTATTTGCGGATGACATGATAATATATTTAACAGACCCAAAGGGTCTACAAAGAAACTGCTAGAGTTAATAAATGAATTCAGCAAAGTGGCAGGATATAAAATCAACACGCATAAATCAAAGGCATTCCTGTATATCAGCAACAAAACTTCTGAAATGGAAATGAGGAAAACCACTCCATTCACAATATCCTCAAAAAAAATAAAATACTTGGGAATCAACCTAACAAAAGAGGTGAAAGATTTATACAATGAAAACTACAGAACCCTAAAGAGAGAGATAGAAGAAGATCTTAGAAAATGGAAAAATGTACCCTGTTCATGGATAGGCAGAACCAACATCATCAAAATGGCGATATTACCCAAAGTTCTCTACAGGTTCAACGCAATGCCAATCAAAATCCCAACGGCATTTCTGGTAGAAATAGATAAAGCTATCATGAAATTCATATGGAAAAACAAAAGACCCAGAATAGCAAAAGCAATTCTAAGCAGGAAGTGTGAATCTGGAGGTATAGCGATACCAGATTTCAAACTGTACTACAGAGCAATAGTAACAAAAACAACATGGTACTGGTACCAAAACAGGCAGGTGGACCAATGGTACAGAATAGAGGACACAGAAACCAATCCACAAAATTACAACTTTCTTATATTTGATAAAGGGGCCAAAAACATGCAATGCAGGAAGGATAGCATCTTCAACAAATGGTGCTGGGAAAATTGGAAATCCATATGAAACTGAATCCCTTTCTCTCGCCATGCACAAAAGTTAACTCAAAATGGATCAAGGAGCTAGATATCAAATCAGAGACACTGCGTCTGATAGAAGAAAAAGTTGGCTACCATCTACATACTGTGGGGTCGGACTCCAAATTCCTTAATAGGACACCCATAGCCCAAGAGTTAATAACAAGAATAAACAAATGGGACTTACTTAAACTAAAAAGTTTTTTCTCAGCAAGAGAAACAATAAGAGAGGTAAATAGAGAGCCTACATCCTGGGAACAAATTTTTACCCCTCACACTTCAGATAGAGCCCTAATATCCAGAATATACAAAGAACTCAAAAAATTAAACAATAAGATAACAAATAACCCAATCAACAAATGGGCCAAGGACCTGAACAGACACTTCTCAGAGGAGGACATACAATCAATCAACAAGTACATGAAAAAATGCTCACCAGCTCTAGCAGTCAGAGAAATGCAAATCAAAACCACCCTAAGATACCATCTCACTCCAGTAAGATTGGCAGCCATTATGAAGTGAAACAACAAGTGTTGGCGAGGTTGTGGGGAAAAGGGTACACTTGTACACTGGTGGTGGGACTGCAAATTGGTGAGGCCAATTTGGAAAGCAGTATGGAGATTCCTGGGAAAGCTGGGAATGGATCCACCATTTGACCCAGCTATCACCCTTCTCGGACTATTCCCTGAGGATCTTAAAAGAGCTCATTATAGGGATACTGCCACATCAATGATCATAGCGGCACAATTCACAATAGCTAGACTGTGGAACCAACCTAGATGCCCTTCAATAGATGAATGGATAAAAAAAAATGTGGCATCTATACACAATGGAGTATTATGCAGCACTAAAAAATGACAAAATCATAGAATTTGCAGGGAAATGGATGGCATTATAGCAGATTATGCTAAGCGAAGCTAGCCAATCCTTAAAAAACAAATGCCAAATGTCTTCTTTGATATAAAGAGAGCAACTAAGAACAGAACAGGGAGGCAGAGCATGAGGAAAATATGAATATTAAACAAAGACGAGGGGTGGGAGAGAAAGGGAGAGAGAAGGGAAAGCATATGGAAATGGTAGGAGACCCTCAATGTTACACAAAATTACATATAAGAGGTTGTGAGGGGAAAGTGGGGGGGAACAAGGGAGAGAATTGAACAACAGCAGATGAGGTAGAGAGCGAAGATGGGAGGGGAGGGGAGGGTGGATAGTAGGGGATAGGAAAAGTAGCAGAATACAACAGTCACTAATATGCCATTATGTAAAAATGTGAGTGTGTAACCGATGTGATTCTGCAATTTGTATTTGGGGTAAAAATGGGAGTTCATAACCCAATTGAGTCAAATGTATGAAAGATGATATATCATGAGCTTTGTAATGTTTTGAACAACCAATAAAAAAATAATAATAAAAAAACAAAATAGGGCTGGGGATGTGGCTCAGTGGTCAAGTGCCACTGAGTTCAGTGCCCAGTATCCCCCACCACACACACACACAAAAAAAAAAAAAAAAAACAGTGATTCATTATATATTAGCACTTTACATAATGTATCTTTCTCAATTGTATCTGGAAAAGTACAGTAGATAGTAAATGCTGGGTGACTCAGGAATATGTTTCTCAAGGCAATTGCAAACATCCATCAAGTGCCTTCCATACCCTCTAATACTGTAAATATGCCAGTGACTCACATGTATCTCCAGCCCAGACCTCTTCCCTGATCTCCAGACTTGACTGCTTACTGTTTGGGTAATTCACTTGGCTGTCTAATAAACCTGTTAAATAGAACATGAATTGAATTATCTGTGCTTCTCCAAACTTGCTCTCGATTTCAGTTATTGACAACTCCATCTTTCTAGTACCTTCACCCCAAGGTTATTTTTTCAAGTTTTATTTATTGATGTAGAAGAGAGATTATAAGATGAACAAATAAGTGTAATCTGGTACTTTTGACCTATATGTTTACATATGAATCCATTATCAAAGTCAAGATAGTAAACATATCTATCTCCCTCACACAATTCCTGTATTTCCTGGGCATCCCTCCCTCCTGTCCATATCATTCTCAACCATCTCCCTTTTCAGGAAACTATTAATCTGCTTTCTTCTCACTATAAATAAGTTCATATTTTCTTGGGTTTTAAATAAATACATTCACACAGCATGTACTCTTTCTTCTCTGGCTTATTTCAGTCAGCATAATTAATTTGAAATTCATTCATTTGATTGCACTTATCACTAGTTCATAACTTTTTCTTGCTAAGTGGTATTTGTTGTGTGGATATGTACAAATATGTCTATGCCTTCTTTATTTATGGACCTTGAGTTCTTTCTTGATTTTTGTCTATAAAAAATCCCTCACCAATTTCTAAGAGACAACTAGATAGGCTTATAATCTAAAATTTTTAAAGACTGTCAAGCTGTTTACCAAAACAGCTTAAGTTATGACATTTTTCATTCCCATCAAAAAATGTATGAAATTTCTGTTTGCTCCATTTTTCCCCAACACTTGGAGTGATCAGTCTTTTTAAAATTTGTACATTCTATTAATTACATAGTGATTCTCAATATGGATTTAATTTGCAATTGTGCAATGAACAAGAATATTGACCATCTTTTCATATGCTTTCTGTCATTAATATGTCTCTTTTGTGTAAAGTCTGCTTGATTCTTTCTCATTGAGTTTTAAAATTTCTTTCTATATTCTGGATATGTCTTTCATCAGATACATGACTTTACAAGGATTTTATTCCTGTATGTGTCTTTCCTTACCATTTTTAACAATGTGTTTTGAAGAGCAGAAGTTTATAATGGTAATGAAGTCAAGTTTATCAATTTATCCTTTTATGAACCATGCCTTTACTGCAATATCTAAGAATTTTGTTTGACCCAAAGTCTTGGAGATTTCAGAGATTTTTCTCATCAGTTTTAAGCCTTGCATTTAGGTCAAGGACCCATTTTGAGTTAATATTTGTAAGTGGTACAAAGTATGCAAGATATAGAACAAGGATTTCTCCTTCCTTCCTTCCTTCCTTCCTTCCTTCCTTCCTTCCTTCCTTCCTTCCTTCCTTCCTTCTTTCCTCCTCCTGCTGCTCTTCCTCCTCCCCCTTCTCCTCCTCCTCCTCTTCCTCTTTTCTTCTTCTTCTTTTAATTTAAGGAGGTGATATACACAGCTAGACAATTGTTCCCAAAAACGCTTTGTTAAAAAACACTTCTTTGAATTGCTTTTGTACCCTTGTCAAAATCATTTAGTAAGTTCTATTTGCTCAATTTCCACTATTTCTTTGGAGGTAAAATGTTCCTTCCTATAGGTAAAGGCAGAACACCTCCCAAGTGAGGAACTCCTGACTTACCTCAGTGAAGGGGGAGAAAAAGTCAGAGGGGTCTTCCTAGTTGGGGCTAATATGTCATGACCCCCCTCAATAGTTTTCAGTCTACAAGTTTCAGATACTTTGCCAGATGTATCCCCAAGGTTTCATATTGTTTATCATATTATAAGTGGTATCTTTTTTATTTTGATTTCTGATTGCTGCTACAACATAGAAGTAAATTAATTTTGTCTGTTGATCTTGTGTCTTACAACCTTCCTAAACTTGGTTTTTAGTTCTGGAACTAGTTTTGTGGTTTTCATCTGATTTCCCACACAGATCATTATGCCATCAATTCTATTTCTCCTCTCATGATATGCTGCTTTTTTATTTCTCTTCCTTGCCTTAAATCACTAGCTAGAACCTCTGGTAGAGTGTTGAATAGAAATAGTGATTTCCGTCATCCTTTGCTTTGTCACAATCTTAAGGGAAAGCTTTCAATCTTACGCCATTAGGTATGATGTAATCTGCAGGTTTGGGGTAAAAATCTTTAATCAGGTTGTTGAACTTCCCTTTTACTCGGTTTGCTGAGAGTTTTTAAATCAGAAATTGATAGTGGATTTTTTTTTCAATGCTTTCTTTGCATCTATTGAGAAGATTTTATAATTTTTCACTAGTAGTTTTTAGATATGGTTCTCTAATGTTAAATCAATGTTTCATGCCTGAAATAAATCCCACTTAGTAATGATATATGACTCCCTAAATGTTAGACTCAATTTGCTGAAATTACTTTTTTTTTAATTTTAGCATTTATATTCATAAGGAATATTGGTTTTTGTAGTTTTCTTTTTAAAAAAAAGTCTTTGATTTTGGCCTCATGGAATGAATTGAGACGTGGTATCTCCTTTCTAATTGTGAAAGAATTGGGGTAGAATTTTTATTTCTTTCTTAGGTGATTGAGAGTTCACTTGTGAAGTCTTATCTCCTGGGCCCTTTTTTTTGGAAGATTTTTAACTATAAATTCAAATTTCTAATTGATATAATAATATTTGAATCTTCTCTTTTGTTCTGAATGAGCTTCAGTAATTTATATCTTTCAAATATTTTAAAACTTTCATCTTAGTTGTGATGTTTATTGTTATAAAATTGGTCATTGTATTTCTTTATTAGAATTTTATTATCTGTCATTTTCTGTTTCTATGATTTTGATTACCTTGTATAAGTGAATTCTTACAGTATTTTTTCTTTTGTGATCAAATTATTTCATTTAGCATAATGTCCTCAATGTTCATGCAGGTTGGGGCACATGACAGGACCTCTTTCTTTTTAAAGGTTGAATAGCATTCCATTATACCCATATTACACATTTTAGCTATTCATTCATAAATGGACATTTGGGTTGCTTCCACCTCTTGGTTATTATGAATAGTGGCTCACTGAACATGTGTATATAAATACTTCTTGAGATCTTGCTTTTAGTTCTTTTGGCTATATCCCAGTAAGTGGCTGTCAGTCAGTTTGGGGTGCTATAACAAAGCACCCTAGACCAGTGGCTTAAACAATATGCATTTATTTTTCATAGTTCTCAAGACTAGGAGGTCCAAAATAGAAGTGTCAACAGATTCAGTGTCTGGTGAGGGCCTTCACCCTGGTTACAGATTGCCATATTCTTGCTGTATCTTCTTATGGTGGAGACAGATCAAACTCTTGTTTCTTCTCTAATGACAGCAGTTATCCTGTCATGAATGTTCCATTCATATGACCTCCTCTAAACCTAATTACCTCCCAAGGTCCCTATGTCATCACTGGGGGTTAGGGCTTCAATGTATAACCTTTAAAGGAACACAGACTTTTCAATCCATGGTAGTGGGATTGCTGCATCATATATTAATTCTATTTTTAATATTTTTGATAAACACTTTTACTATTTTATGTAGCAGCTGCACTGTTTTATCTTCCCACTAGCAAAGCACAAGGGTACCAGTTGGTCCATATTCTAGTCAATACTTTTTTATTTTCCATTTTGTTCAATTATTTCCCATTTATATTTTTCCTTTTTTAAAATTTTTGAGTTCTTTAATGGTAGCCATTCTAATGGAATTAAGATGTCTTTGAAGGGTTATGGAAAATAATATTCCTACTGAGACAAACACCCTGGGGAAAATGAAAAGACTGTGTGGCTTGGGAGGAGGGAGGGAAATTAGCCAAACATTAAGCCTCTCCCAGGAAATCCTTTCCCAGTAACAATGGGCCCCAAGGGAAAAATACAAATTCTCATCCCTTCCTGGGTTCATCCCCCATCTCCACCAAAAGCAGACATCCATCCCTTCCCACCACAATGGGTCCTGATGGGAGGAGATGGATACTGGAACACTGGGCCTTGGACTTTTACCCTTTCCCAGTGCTGTTGAGTCCTGGAAGGAGAAAGGCAAACAGTGAAGCTCTGGGTAACAGTGGTCCCCAGAGGAAGAAGACGCACAGTGAACACTGAGTTCTGAGCGTTTCCCGGACAATGAGTTCCGGGCTTTTTACCACTTCTTTCCTGACTGTCCAAACCAACATGTCCACAGTTTCCAATAAAAACTATCACTGTAAACTGTAAAAGGCAAACTCATTCTGTAACTGCCGGCCATTTTTGTACCCAGAAAATGAGCCCCCCAGTGCCTGATGGATTGACTCTGCTGCAGAATAAAGGATAGCTTGCTGATCCATTTGAGGTCTGCTTCTGTCCAAGTTGTGTTTTCATAATGCTGCCGAAACTGTATTGGTGATTTTTGCTGACAGTTATCTCATTGTGGCTTTTATTTGCATTTTTCTAATGATTAGTGATAATGGTCATCTTTTTATATACTTATTGGTTCTTTATTTTCTTCAGAGAAATGACTATTCCAGTCTTTTGCTATTTTTTAATCAATTTTTCTTTCCTGTTGAGTTGTGGGAGTATTTTATGCGTATTAACCCTTTAATTGTTTATAATTTACAATGGCTTCTGCCATGATGTTGGTCGCCATCTCATGTTGTTGACTATTTCCTTGAATGTGCATGAGTTCTTAAGTTTTCAGTAGTCCTGTCTATTTGTGCTCCTGTTGCTTATTCGTTTAGTGTCATATCCATAAAATTATTGCCAAATCCAACGGCATGAGGTCTTATAGTTTTAACATTGACATTTAGGTATGTGATCCATTTTGAGTTGACTCTTACATGTATTTGACTTTACATGTATTTTACATAAATATTACACATATATTACATGTATTTTACATGTTTTGCATATGGATATCTACTTTTCTCTTCGCCCTGTTAGCTTTCCCAGACAATATTTTTGGTAGTTTGGATCAGCCATGGTTTAGGAGCAATGGAGATGGAGAATAATGGTTACCTTCTAGATACATTTTAATGATAGATTCAATGGCATTTTCTAATGACTTGAATGTGGAGGCGAAATAAAAACACACTAACATTTTGACCTGTGCACTTCCACTACTAAACAAGATAGAGTATCAGGACTAGATTTATACCTCATCTAAAAGAAACAAAAAAGTAAATATGAAATATATGAAGTAACAGTTTTTAATTCACTGGATATATCAGGTAATAAGAAATAGTAACCCCTGAACAATTTGGCACCCTTGTTGTACAAGTGTGGGGCCTTGCTTTCCAAGCTGCTTAGTAGGGAAGAAAACCAAACTCCAGAAAACTCATTCAATTGAGATGTGGCTGAGAGTATGGGAAGACCATGGTAACTAGTTTGCAGTGGAAAACAATTCAGAAAAAAAGAACTACACAGAAAAAGAAAGAACCCTGGAGAATTGCAGAAGGCTCCACTTAATTGCTCACAGATATTGATCAGCATCTTCACATAAATAAACTACCTGAAGCAGGGTATAGAACATTCCAAAAGGATTAGAGAAAACAGTCTCCAGTCCTCTCAAAAAGATAGAGGTAGACAGAAGGGAAAGCTTCATAATTCATAGGACATTGGGTATAGAGCTCAGAAGGGTCTTCCCTCAGGAGTCAGGAATAATTCATTCTCAGTTCAATACCACACTTGTCCCATTTAACAAATTTTAAAAGACCTGGAAAAAAAAATCAAACTATTACAACTAAATTATCTTGATGTTTCAGCTTAGATGGTGAGGATTCTAAGTAAAGAAGAGTCTGGAAACTGTAGGAATGTCAAGATCATTATTAATAGTTTGTATTATAGACTTTGAGCAATATGGAGAAATTAACAAGTTTTAATCGAGGAATTATCATGTCTAGATGTGAATAAATAAATATTGCAGAGATATGCCATGGTAGTCCAGAATCTACACAAGAAGGCTTAGGTCTAGATACTATTTAAAGATCTGAATCATCGAGTTGCTGTGAACCATAGAGGAAGAGAGAGAAATAAGAAAAATCATACAAAAAGTCCTATAATGAAATTGTGGGGGAAAATGATATTTAAATAGAAGTTTTAAGAAAAGCTTGCCTTATAATATGCAATATAGTGCTGTCAGTTTTTCTAACAAATCTTCAGTAAATTATCTAGATTTTTAATTTTTTTCTTTAATGTATTGGAGTTTAGATTAGTGGCTTGTCCTGAGATGTCACAGTTTACTGAGAGAGACACTGAGACAAAAATAGGGAACTCAAGCTTCTAATTACACTCCTTAAAAAGTGAAATTTTGGAAACTGGAACCCCTAGCATTTTCTAATCTTAATGTGTATTGGGAAGGTGAGTGCAGGTTATTGAGAAATTGTGTCATGCTGTTATTAAAAACCCCATGTTTTCTATAATTTTGCATTTCTTTTTAAATTAAACCATGGGACTATGTCAGAGGATTACAACGTGTTAAGATTGTATTGTCTTATCCATTCACTCAAAAGTATTTTTGAGTGTCTATTGCATTAGTTTATTTTCTGTTGCTATAGCAAAATACTAAAAGCAGGTCAACTTTGTAAAGAAAAGAGGTTTAGTGAACTCACAGTTTTAGAGGCTGAAAATCCATATATCATAGTACTGGTTCTGGTGAGGGCCCCATGACAGATGGTAAAAACTAATGTGGATAAAAAAGATCACATCCTGAAACCATAAGCCAGAGATGATTCAGAGTTTGGATTTGCTCTTATAATAACTCACTTGAGAGAGTGCAGAGATCCTACCACAGCTACCTTAATTCCTTCCAAGGTTAGCTCCCCCAGCAACCTAAAGATCTCCCCTTAAGGAACCACTTCTTGAAGTTCTCACCACCTTCACAGCATGGCCACACTAAGACCAAGTTCCCAACACACACACACCTTTCAGGGGCACACTCAAACCACATCCGAATCACAGCACAGACTCTGAGGGGCACTCCCACAGAGCTTATCTTCTAGGAGCGATGGGCATATATAAGCAAAAGAGGAAATTAAAAATTAATAATAACATTATTGGCAATGTTATAAAAATCCAATCAGGCAAGATAGAGTTATGGGGAGAATTTTTTTCTTCTTTTTTAAATGGAGTCTCACTATTTTGTCTTGAAGTGGACTCAAGTGATTTTCCTGCCTTAGCTTCCCAGGTAGCTGGGACTATAGGTGAGTAGCACTTCTGCACCTAACTTCTGAAATTTTGAATGGCGTAGAAACAAAAAACTCACTAAAGAAATGACATTTGAACACAGAACTGGAAAAGGAGAGAGAGAGAGAGAGAAAGTCTTATAAAGGAAAAGTGTTTCAGACAGAGGAAATAAGTTGTGAGTAGATGTTCCCAACATGGAGTAACTGTAGGAAAATGGCAAGAGATGAGAGAGAGAGAACAGGTTGGGAGTACAGAGAAGATAACTGGGTCAAATTCAAGTTTTGATTTTAGTTCCATTCCAAGTTTTCTGAGGAATCTCCATACTGCTTTCCAGAGTGGTAGCATCAATTTGCAGTTCCACCAGCAACATGAGTGAACATTTTTTCCCACCTCTTCACCAACTTATTGTTACTTACATTCTGACTGGAGTGAAACGAAATCCCAGTGGAGTTTTAATTTGCATTTCTCTAATTTCTAGAGATGTTGAACATGTTTTTCATATATTTTTTGGCCATTCATATTTCTTCTTCTGTGAAGTACCTGTTCAGTTCCTTTGCCCATTTATTGACTGGGCTATTGGGGAGTTTGTTGTTGTTGTTGTTTTGGGTGGTGTTTTGTTTGTTTGTTTGTTTGGGGTGTTAATTTTTTTTTAGTTCTTTATATATCCTGGACATTAATGCTCTACCTGAGGTGCAAGTGGCAAAGTTTTTCTCCCATTCTGTAGACTCTTTACATTCTTGATTGTTTCCTTTGCTGTGAAGAAGCTTTATAGTTTGATGCCAGATCATTTATTGGTTACTGTAGGCAGATGGGAGAGGCTGAAGGAGGTAGGTCACTGGGGGCATGCCCTGCAAGGGAGCATCTTCCCTGTGGTCCCTTCCCCCAACTCTGTTTCCTGACCCCGTCACCACAGGAGCAGCTTCCCTTGGCCAGGCCCTTCCCAGCGATGGGCTGCCTTACCTTGGGCCCAGAGCAACAGGGTTGGCCGTTGGTGAACTGAGCCAAAATAAACTTTGCCTCCTCTAAGTTGTTTTTGTTGGATATTTTGGTCACAGCAAAGCAAAAGCTGACTAAAATAACCTTGGAAACCATTATGAGATTTTGGCTTTGAGTGGTACAGGAAGCCCTCAGGAGGCTTGGAGCAGAGGAACTTCATCTGCTTTGAGGTAAGGGTTTGAGAAGAGACTGAAAGGAACCAGAATTGGAGCCAGGAAGCTCCGATCAGTTGGGAAGTGATTCTAGGAGCAATGGAAAGCTATCTCATTCTGGATTTACTCTGAAGGTGGAGCTAACATTATTAGGTGGTGGATCTGATGCCAGTGATTTGCATGTCGAATGTCGAGTTTCGCCTTTAATGACATCCTTCACATGAACTCCATGGCATGCTTAACATGAAGAGCTATGAGCTAGTTGTAAGCTTAGGAACACATCTTTCTGGAAAAATGACAAATTTAAATCACAATTTTCAAATAGTAAATATATAACTAAAGAGAGAATCTGGGGTGTCATGATATTAATCCTTAATAGGCTTCCTTTAAAAATGATTCAACTTTCTCAATAATAAGGTACCACTTCACCTAAAGCATAATATGGTAATTGAAATGCTAAATACATGTGTTTGTTCTTTTGGGGTTCCGGGGGTTTTGTTTTGGTTTGCATTTTTGGTTTGGGGGCGGGATGATTTTTTTTAAAAAAAAGGAACTAAAGATTTAGATCACATACCCTTCACTTTTTTTAGCATCGAGGTCATGAATCTTCATTTTTAAGGAATCCTTGCTCCTCTGGTGTCGGTGTCTGTTGGCTTCTCCTACTGGCGTTGACACAGAGTTCCGTCCCTGTGTGGGAGGTCCGCATTCCATGCAGCAGCCTCCCTGGGTCCTGAAAATGAAGGAGCAGCACATATTTTTTTCTCTCCAGCTTCAGCTCACTTTGAATTTCTTGCAGCTGCTTCACTTGTAGACAGTTTTGGAGGCCAAACATGCCTCAGCCAGAAGTGGAGAGTTATATGCTTGCCCCTTTCTTTCCCGAACATGCACCTTATCTTTGTCTCAGTGTTGAGAAAATCAAATATCATTAGGTTTCCAAAAATATTTATCTTGGAGCTTTGGGAGAATTCCTAGTTGGTGAGAAAGTGTTATTTCAGAGAAGGCAGAGAGCAAATTTCCCCGTGATGTCGACGTCCAAGCAATTGCATTAGCTCAGTTGCCAGAGGCAGACCTGGGCCCTTGGCGACCTCCCTGTCTCATTGGAGGCCTTTGGGAGAAGATCTTGCCTGGCAGTATTCCAAGAGGAAGCCAACTAAAGTCCAGTGGGAACTGCAATGCCTTATTTTCAATTACCAATCAAATCAACACTCAGTAGCCATGCCAAAAAAGCCAGTGACGTGGTGAATTGATATTTATTCCCAAGAAATATATAAAGATGTCCTCACTTTTAAAGGAATATTTGAAATCTGATGATCAAGGGATAAATCCAAGACCCCCAAAGTTTGGTCAAACTCCCCTACTCTTACCCCATACCTGGTGGCCACCCAGAGATGTCATTAATTATGAGGTAGCTATGACTGAAAACATACAAATTCCAGGCCTCCGGCTCCTAGGCTGAATATATGAAATGGGATTTCTCAGACCTAAAAATGTGTGAAGATATTTTTCCATTTTGGTCTCCTTTGCGTGCTCACATTGCAGTGGGCTTTTTCCCTGAGTTTGCTATTATGAGAAATGTAATGGTCTTCCCAGCTAATCCAGATTTTAGAAGCTAATTCAGCAGGCCATATATAATGCCCACTCTAGTTGCTACAACCTGAACCTGTGCCATATGATGGTTAGGTATTGGAGTTCCGAGTGTTTAGTTATGGTTAATTTATAACTAAACACACTAGTATTTAGTGGAACAAAAAGGTCATTAGTGTCTTACTAGGAAGCAATTAAATTAACAGCTCAAAGCCATTCATCAAATCACAAAACAGATGCTGAACTTTTCTGTAGGAAATCAGATTCTATAATGCAGGAAAAGAACTAAATTCAAAACATAGCAAAACATTCCCACCTCCCTCCACTTCTCTCAAAATAAAAAAAAAAAAAATCCACCTCTTTCATCTGTAGCCAGAATCCCAGAGCTCTTTACATTTCAGAGAAGGCCAGAAAGAGAGAGAAGGAGAGAACTCAAAAATCAACCAAAGCATTTCCCTGCATTTACTCATGAAGTCATCTTACTCTGTCCCTCAGTACCCATAGACAGTGTTTCTTTCACTGTGTGCAGTAATTTTGGCAGCCAAAGTGTGAGTAGTAAGATTATTATTATAGAATAAAACAATATGTTCAAATTATTTGAATTGGTAAAATATTGTGTGCTATTTATACCTCCCCCCCAAAAAAAATAACTTTAAACATAACTATATTTGGTAGAAATCTTTTTAAATATTTATTATCTACCATGTTGAATGTATAAAGGGCTGCATACTCAGATCAATAAGCCAAGGTCCTGCCAGGAAGAGTATGACCTAGGGAAGGTCACTTAAGAACATAAACACAGCATCCTAGAATGACCATGGACTTTGCAGCTAGAAAAACTGGATTCTGGTCTTGACATCATTGTAATCTATTAGCCAACTGGCTTTGGGAAATGAGCTTAATTTGCCTAAGTCTCAGCAGCTTCATATGTTAATGAAAATGATACTTACCTCCTGGAGTTGTCTGAAAGATCAAATGGGGAACCAGGGATCAGCAAGAATTAGAGGACCCATTCATATTAGGGTAATTTGAAAAGATTTAAATAAAAGACTTAATAAAACTGGAAGCAAAGTATAAAGAGATTGCATGGGACAGTGCAGTACCCCGTGGTTGTTTAGAAGGCCTCTCATTGAGTGACCGGCAAAGAGGAAAAGGTAGCTGCCAAAGCCCTAAGTACAGATGGCAGTGTGGAAAGGGCAGCCTAATAGAAGCTGAGACTCTAGTCCTGCTTTACCGTGAGCTCATGATGATCCTCTCCTCCCTTTCTCTGTCTGAAGGCCAGGTTCCACACTGGATGAATCTGAGATTGGCCGCTGAGGTGGCACATTCAGCTTATTCTCCAAACACACAGAGCAGGGTGGAGAAGGTGGAGGAAGGACTCAGAAGGGTTAACACATGCTATCCAAACCACAATACTAATAAAATCTAGGGTACATAACAATGTAAATGGTCCTAATAACGGAATGCTTGCCATGTACTCAGTGTGCTAAGTCATATGAATGCATTTTATTGTTTAATCCTATAAAAAAGATGCAATTATTACTTCCAAATTATGTACGACAGATCCTCAGGAAAGCAATATTAAATGACTTTAAAAAGCTAAATGAAGAAGGAATGCACACCCAAATTTGACTCCACGGTTTATACTCTGATGATGCACTATCTTCCACTCAAAAGATAAGTACTGATTAATTGATGCTGTTAAGATTTCCCACGGCATTTCATCTGCACTCTTGACCTCCAGCAGCCCGTGGCTTTTCTTTCAGTACATCCCAAGTTATCACCTTCAGGACTGGGCAACTTCTCACTCCCCTGGATAAGTACTTAAAGGGTAATTAAGGCAAACCACTCATACTGTGAATGCCCTTATTAGATGCAGTATGAGATGATAAGACACAAGTTATTGTTACAAACACACTATTGCATCAACACTTTCACAGTCCCAGGCCCACTGTTAACTCAGTATCACTGTGGACAAGCTACTTAGACTTGCTCCATTCAGCCTGTTTCCTCCCTAGTATGTTAGAAAATCTGGAGAAGAAGGACAAATTCTTAAGGTTCCCCCTCCATGATTCTATGCATTAATTGTATTTTGCAAGGCACCAATACTCACGATGTATTTATATTCACTTACTGATATATTGTATTAGTATTCCTCGGTAAATATGTTCATAATCGAATTTCTTTTTTATTGGTTTTATTTTTTACTACATGACAGCAGAATGCATCACAATTCTTATTACACATACAGAACAATTTTTCATACCGCTGTTTGTATATAAAGTATGCTCACACCAATTCGTGTCTTCATACATGTAATTTGGATAATGATATCCATCACATTCCAACATCCTTGCTAATCCCCTGCCCCTTCCCTTTCCCTCCCATTCCTCTTCCCTATCTAGAGTTCATCTATTCTTCCCATGCTCCCCCTCCCTACCCCACTATGAATCAGCTTCCTTATATGAGAGAAAACATGTGGGGGGATTGGCTAACTTCACTTAGCATTATCTTCTCCAACAACATCCATTTACCTGCAAATGCCATGCTTTTATTCTCTTTTATTGCTGAGTAATATTCCATTTTATATATATATGCCACATTTTTTTATCCATTCATCCACTGAAGGGCATCTAGGTTGGCTCCACAGTTTCGCTATTGTGAATTGTGCCGCTATAAAATTGATGTGGCTGTGACCCTGTAGTATGCTGTTTTTAAGTTCTTTGGGTATAGTCCGAGGAGAGGGATAGCTGGGTCAAATGGTGTTTCTAAGGTATCTTTATACTGCTTTCCATATTGGCTGCACCAATTCGCAGCCCCACCAGCAATGTATGAGTGTACCATTTTCCCCACATCCTCGCCAACACTTATTATTGTTTTTCTTCATAATAGCTGCCATTCTGACTGGAGTGAGATGGTTTCTTAGAGTAGTTTTGATTTGTATTTTTCTAATTGCTAAAGATGATGAACATTTTTTCATATATTTGTTGATTGATTGAATATCCTCTTCTGAAAAGTGTCTGTTCATGTCCTTGGCCCATTTATTGATTGGGTTATTTGGTTTTTTGGTGTTTAGCTTTTTGAGTTCTTTACATACCCTAGAGATTAGTGCTCTATCTGATGTGTGAGGGGTAAAAATTTGCTCCCAGGATGTAGGCTCTCTGTTCACCTCACAGATTGTTTCTTTGGCTGAGAAGAAACTTTTTAGTTTGATTCCATCCCATTTATTGATTCTTGGTTTTAATTCTCATGCTATAGGATTCTTATTAAGGAAGTTGGTGCCTTTGATTTATGGGTGTTGATTTTATAACCTGCTACTTTGCTGAATTTGTTTACTGGTTCTAGAAGTTTTCTGATGGAGCTTTTTGGGTCTTCTAGGTACAGAATCATATAGTCAGCAAACAGTGCTAATTTAAGTTCTTTTCCTATACATATCCCTTTAATTTCTTTCATCTGTCTAATTGCTCTGGCCAGTTTTTCAAGGACTATGTTAAATAGAAGTAGTGAAAGAGGGCATCCCTGTCTTGTTCCAGTTTTTAGAGGAAATGCTTTCAATTTTTCTCCATTTAGAATGATGTTGGCCTGGGGCTTAGCATAGATAGCCTTTACAATGTTGAGACATGTTCCTGTTATCCCTAGTTTTTCTAGTGTTTTAAACATGAAGGGGTATTGTATTTTGTCAAATGCTTTTTCTGCGTCTATTGAGATGATCATATGATTCTTATTTTGAGTCTATTGATGTGATGAATTATACTTATTGATTTCCTTATGTTGAATGAACCTTGCATACCTAGGATGAATCCCACATGATCATGGTGCATGGTCTTTTTGATGTTTTTGTATTTGATTTGCCAGAATTTTATTGAGAATTTTTGCATCTATGTTCATTGGAGATATTGGTCTAAAGTATTTTTTCTTTGATGTGTCTTCACCTGGTTTTGGAATCAGGGTGATATTGGCCTCATAGAATGAGTTTGGAAGTGCTGCCTCTTTTTCTATTTCCTGAAATAAATTTAAGAGTATTGGTATTAGTTCTTCTTTAAAGGTCTTGAAAAACTTGGCTGTGTAACCATCCGGTCCTGGGCTTTTCTTGGTTGGTAGGCTTCTGATGGTGTCTTCTATTTCATTGCTTGACATTGGTCTGTTTAAATTGTGTATAGCTGTTTAAATTGTATATATCATATGAGCCTCCTGGAGGCAACATATTGTTGGGTCTTTTTTTTTTTGTTTTTAATGCAATCTGCTAGTCTATGTCTTTTGATTGGTGAGTTTAAGTCATTAACATTCAGAGTTACTATTGAGATATGGTTTGTATTCCCAGCCATATTTGTTTTGTTGTTGTTGTTGTTGAACTTAGAATTGATTTTCTTCTTTGATTAGTTTTTCCTTTAGGGTACTACCTCCCTCCGCTGATTTTCATTGTTGTTTTTTGTTTCCTCTTCATGGAATATTTTTCCAAGGGTGTTTTGTAGTGTCAGTTTTCTAGCTATAAATTCTTTTAACATTTGTTTATCATGGAAGGTTTTTATTTCATCTTCAAATCTAAAGCTTAATTTTTTGGATACACGATTCTTGGTTGGCACCCATTTTCTTTCAGAGCTTGATATATGTTGTTCCAGGATCTTCTAGCTTTCAGTGTCTGTGTTGAAAAATCTGCTGTTATCCTAATTGGTTTTCCCCTATATGTAATCTGATTCCTTTCTCTTGTGGCTTTTAAAATTCTTTCCTTATTCTGTATGTTGGGCATTTTCATTATAATGTGCCTTGGTATGGATCTGTTGTGATTTTGTACACTCAGCATCCTGTAGGCTTCTTGAATTTGGATTTCCAATTCATTCTTCATGTTTGGAAATTTTTCTGATATCATTTCATTGAATAGATTGTTCATTCCTTTGGTTTGGACCTCTATGCCTTCCTCTATTCCAATAACTCTTAAATTTGGTCTTTTTATGCTATCCCATATTTCTTGAATATTCTGCTCATGGTTTCTTACCATTATCACTGTGTGGTCTATATTCTTTTCAAGATTATATATTTTGTCTTCATTGTCTGATGTCCTATCTTCCAAGTGGTCTACTCTGTTGGTAATGCTTTCATTTGAGCTTTTAATTTGCTTTATTATTTCTTTCATTTCAAGGATTTCTGTTTGGTGTTTTTTGTTGTTTTTTTTTAGCACCTCTATCTCCCTATTGAAGTGATCTTTTGCTTCCTGTATTTGTTTATGTAGCTCCTTGTTGAAGTGATGGTTTACTCCTGTATTTGCTCTCTTATGTCTTCTTTGAGTTCACAGAACATTTTAATCATATATATCCTAAACTCCTTCTCTGTCATTCTTCCTGCTGTGGCTGCCAATGATTCTAATGATGTGGTGTCTTCATTTGTTTGGGGCACTTTCTTCCCTTGTCTTTTCCTGATGCTCGTATGTCTTCTTTTCCAGCTCTGAGGGTCTAGATTATTATTGTTTTTACCCTATAGGTTTGTAGTGCTCTTGTAGGGTTCCGAGATCTCTCCTTTGTGGGGAAGGACAATGTTAACAGTTCCCAAAATCAACAATATACCACCTATGAACAATTTGTTGTTATTAAGAAATTTACAGTTTAGTCTTGATGTACAGAAATGTTGGGTTCAATTATTATCTAAAATATAATCAGTAGTTTTGTAAAAAGGTTTACAGTTTCTGACAGAGGACAATAAACTGGGGGTGGGGCTTAGAACAATATGCTGATGTGAGAACATAGAGTTTATATAACTTAGGAAGTATGAAGAAGAAATCTAGTGAAGAGGGGTAGTAGCAAGAGAATAGACAGGAAGTAATTTAGGATAGGCAAGTATGTGGGATGACAGTAGAGTACATAAAACAAATATATATATATATATATATATATATATATATATATATATATATATGTTAAAAAACAGAAAAATTTGGAGGGAGAAAGAAAAATGAAAGAATAAAAAGGAAAAGAAAAAAACAGGCATATACAACACCTATATATTATATTATTCAGATGACTCAGTCTTCAAAGTCCTATTTCATGCAAAGTTCTTGGTTTCACATATGTTGGGGATGTGAGGGCTGGAGGATGGAGGGGTAGGAGAGAAAAAAACCAACCAACCAACAAACCAACAAACAAATAAACAAACAACCCAAAGGAACAAGCGAGGGTTGTAGCTAGCTTTAGAGATCTGTATCTTTCCTGCTTCTCTTCTCATCCAGTAGATGGCGTCGTCTGTTGTAAGCTGGTGTCTCACCCTCCGAATAGTGGAAGTAACCAGGGAGGGAAGACTGGTCCTGGCACAGGGCGCCTGGATGCGGGGAGTGGCACCCACTAGTCCCTCCAGAAAGACTGCACCTCACGGGTCTCTTTTGGGGACCACTCATATGACTAGAGCGCCCAGTACTATCTCCCTCTCTTGCCTGGAGATTTCCCAGTTCCTGGTCTCTCCCTCTTCCCTAGCAGTGCCCAATTGAGGAAACTCTCACCCGGGACTCCCGTGGGCAGTTCCCATGGGCGGTTCCCTGGTCACACTGTGTTGGGCAACTCTGTGTTGGGTTACTACCGCTGGGAGGGGGGAAGGTTGGAACTTGGTACCTATCCACTGGAGATCCAGTCTGGGAACTGCCCCCACCTAATATGGCGAGAATGTTGAGTCAAGATGGCAGTGGCCTGCTTTCAGCACCTGGGTGTCTGGTGAGGTGGGGGGAGCCAGGCAATGGCGTGGTGCTGTGGGTAGGTAGCAGCTGAGTGACTTACGTGGGAGCGGAGCAAAGTCTTGGCGATCTGCAGATGTGTTGATAGGTGATTCTGCTAAGGCGCTCACTGAGTCTTGCGTGGACAGGAACTTCTGGCTTTGGATCCTGCTCTAACGGCAACATCCTTCTCCAATGCTGAGGCCCAAGAGCCCTGCATGGGGTCACAGTGCTGGTGATTTCTGCAGAGAGTAGCTGGATAGAGGTCCTCTAACACTCTCAAGAGATGTAGTATTCCGACGAGGCGAGATCTGCAGGTCTGGTGGCATGGGGCACAGGGCAGCTCACTCCCTTCCTGCCGCCATGTTTTGCTCCTCATAATAGAATTTGGCATTGATTAGACTGTGGCTAATTGTTTTCTCCTAGTGTGAGAAAAGGGTTTCCTCCTGGGAAACCCTTTTCCTGGAATGAGCCTATTCCAATATTAACTCACATACAATCAGGAATAAAGCTAAAACCCTATATTTGGTGCAAAGATGAAAAGGGTATGTGTGAAATGAAAATGGTTCATTGAGTATTTAGCATATGCTGGATTTTGCACTGTGTTGCACAGGTTTTAAGTAATTTAGTAATGCTACGTAGGTAGACCACCTTTTTTTTTTTAACTAAGTAATCAATGTTAGGAGAAAATTTCCTATGGATTTCTACCATTTCTTCATGCTTTGTGAGTAGTAAAATGAGATACCTTTATATTTTCAAGTATGTAACACAACATTGGATGGCAGGAAATAGTGACTCCTCTGTAACAGGTCAAATATTCTTATTCCTCACTGTGAACAATTCCAAATCTTTTGGGCTGAACTCCTCAGCTGAGCCTCTAACCCACTGAGTGTACTTATAGTATCCTCCTGGGAAACACATGGTCACTCCCATGAGGCTGGTGGACCAACAGAGAGAATAAGGGACAGCTGCCAACAGGATACTCATGCTGCTTGCTCTTCTGACCCAAAAATCTAACATTACCTTCCACGTCCATAGAACAGTGGCAGTCTAACTTGTGGGCTTGCAATTAAGGCAGAAGAGCCTCCACAGTTTTTGAAAACTGTATGATAGTCATCAATTTGCCTCTTTAGCTTCATGCTCATTACCTAAAAATTGACATCTCAGAACCTTTGTCTTTCTGATTTGTTTTTATTTCTCGCTTTTTGAAAATATTTCAATGGACATTTTTAAATTATCGTTTCTGTACCTAGTGCTTAATTGAAAAATTAATAAACAATGTGATTTTGGAATTAAAGTGTGGAATAGGGACTCAACTAACATCCATTCTCCATCCATGCTATCCTGGGCCAATATCTCCTTGTGGGGAACACAGAAAATAAACCCAAAATTAACAAATAAACACATAATATAGAATGAGGTACTGATAAATGTCAAAAAGAAAAAAAAACAGGCAGAGACAGAGGTAGAGTGGTAGGTATTACACAGTCCAGAAGTACTTCTTGAGGACATATAATCAAGCAGAGATCTCAATAAAGAGCAAGGTCACGTGATTACCTGAGATGAAATCATTCCAGGCTAGGGAAGGAGAGTGTCTTTGACATCCTGAGATGAGAACAAGCTTAGCTCAGTATATTATCATCTTGGGAATTCATGTAATAGTCACTGGCAGGGCAGCCAACTCTCCTGAAACTCTCAAATATTACCTTTCACTACACACGCATATGTCTTAAACCTCCCAACATTTTAGTCTTTATTTTTCTCTGTCTGCAATGCATTCAGTGAAGAGATAGATATGAAACCTCCCTATATTCCTTGATCCAAATATCATGTTTAATTTTGAGTAATTTTATCTAAGGCAGAAATCTAATTATAAGCCTTGCTACTCCTTCCTGCATTACTTTAGGATTAATCCCAATGACAGTTCTCTCTGACGCGATACAGAGTGAACACTGAAGGAAAAGGTCTTGCCCTGAGTTTGCTGTTTGTTTCTTGGAAGCTTGCTTTTGTTCCAGCTTCAAGCCTGAGTAAGAATGTCTTTTTCGCTGTTTAGTCAGCTTGGCAGACATAAAGATATAGTTTCGATAAGTTGGAATATATTTAAAACTCATAAATCTGAATGTACTTATACTTGGAGGAAAAAAAATAGTAGTGGTTTTTAATGTGTAATAGAAAATCTTTAGCTCACCTAAAGAGCCAACAAAGCCATTTGGAAGTAAAATATCTATACTGATGATATTTCTGATTGATTAGGGACAAATAATTAAAATGTGTGTCAGTTAATGTCCTTCAAAAAACATAAAGGGTAATAAGTGAAGGGGAAAAAATCTGGAAAAGCATATAAAATATTTAGAAAAATCTCTGGAGACATTTGGCTCAGACCATATGTGGTTGAATTCATCCCTCCATGTGTAATGTTCAAGTTCTTAGTAATATAATAAATTAGATTTTGTCAGTATTTAAACCAAAACAGCAAACATGATACATGGAGTTAGCATGTCCCTTTTGGAGAATAGATCAAAAACAATGCTAAGAAAGCTCAGCATTTAAGTTTTGAAAAATGCCTGTGTTTTTAAAGAAACACGTCAGTCTGTTAAATGACTGGTTTGAAGTAACCTAGCCATCATTATCACTCAGATTCTGTTTTATATCTGATGGTGCATAGTAAGACTCTTTAGCTTCAGACTTCTGCAAGCAGCAGGAACGAACATAGATTCTACTGAGCACCAGTCATAATTCCTTAGTAATTTGGAAGAGAAGGAAACTTGTAAAACAGAAATGTTCAGAACCGAGAGGCTCTGCTGAGAACTTGGCCACCGGAATGCCACACAGGAATATGGTGATGGATTTCCCTCCAACAGTTCTGGAACAATTGTTAATAGCTTCCAAGACGTTGTTTGTTGCCACTCCCTGAAATTCTCAGAAGTCCATTCCATATTGTCCAGTATAAGAGGCCAGTCTGCTGAATGGTATTAAAATCCTAGCATTAAAAGTCCCAGTGTTGCTGGCTAAGGCTTCTGTGTATGCTTCTGTTGATTTACAAGCGAGGTTGAGAAGCTGTACGATGCTGTAATTAAGACAGACTCTGGAGTCTCCGATCTCAACCCTACTACTTGGAGAAATTGTTGCCTTAGTTTTCTCATCAAGAAAGTGAAGATAACAACTGAAACAAAATCAAGGACTGCTTTGAGAATTAAGTGAGCTCACCTACATGAAGTTTTAAGTTAGTGTCTTGTACATAAGAAACCTTCTAAGGATTCTATTACTGTCTGTGGAAGCCTAAGTATCTGGAGATGGAGACATTATCTTAGATTATCTAGATGGAAACTAGGTACAATCATATATGTTCTCCGAGAGGCAGAGGGAGATTTCACATAGGCAGAAGAGGAGAAGACACACATAGAAGACAAGAGGACAATATGAACACAGAGGCAAAAACTGGCCATAACTCAAGGTATGCCAGCAGCCACCAGAAGGTGGAAGAAACAAGGAATGGATTTCTAGAAACTACTGGGGGAGCCCAACTCTGCAACATTCCCATTTATATATGTTTGTGTGTGTTTGTGTTTGTGTGTGTGTGTGTGTATGTACTCCAGCTCAGTGATACTGATTTCAGACTTCTAACTTCCAGAAGAAGTCAGAAGAGAACACATTTCTCATTCTGCTGTGTTGAGCCACCCAGGGTGTGGAAATTTGTTACAGCAGTCAGAAAAACCAATAAACTCTGTTATGGTTTGGATCTGAAATGTTCCCCAAAAGTTGTGGTTTAAGAGTTGGTGCCCAATGCAGCAATGTTCAAAGTTGGGTCCTTTTGGGATCAATCTCACTGGAAGTTGGTGGAAACTTCAGGAGGTAGGACTTAGTATGAAGAAGTACTTCAATGTAGCTAGGCCAGGAAGGGTATATTCTGTTACCAACCTCTTCCTCTCATTCTATCTTCCTTCTTCCCAACCACCATGAAGTGAGCAGCCTTGCTCCACTCCGGTGCTCCCTGCCATAATGTTCTGCTTTATCACAGAGAACCAGCAGAGCCAGGTGAACATGGAGTGAACTGTCAGAAACCATTATCCAAATAAATCTTCATTCCCTTAAATTGATTTTCTCAGATATTTTGTTATAGAGATGGAAAGCTAAGATAGATCAATTTTTTTTCCCTATCTCTTCACTTTTCTCTGTATCCATGATCTTTCCCATGTGTCTTTGAGGTCTTTACCTCTAGAGGCAGAATATACATCCTCACTTCATTGATAAGACTTGTGGATAAAGGTGACATTATGTGAACTCCAAACTAGACCTCAAGAAGCATCCTGTGTTTCTTCCCTGGATCTTGGGCTACAACTAAGATGAACACAATTTCAAATGGTCCACTAGTAGCAGCACCATGAAGGCAAGTAGATGAATAGACATGAGGTGAACCCAGACCTATAATCAGACAAGACATACATGAGTGAAAATAAGCAATTTCTAAATTGTTTGTTATCTAGCAATAGCTGGCTGCTACAATTACTGGTGCGATATTCATGACATATATTAAAGACATAAAATCAGTGAGTTTTTGCTAGTATCTTCTATCCCCCAAACAGCTTAGTGGGTTGAAGTGGGCTTATGTTACTCAACAAAAAATTTGAGGTGTAAATTAAACCATTCATCTTACAAAACCAAAATCAGATGAGTAAGGGTAAATCCATCCATTGCTATTACTTGGAAGTAACAGTGGTTCAAATTATTTAGTAATTTCAATTTCCATTTACTAAAGCCAGCCCTGGACAAAGTTGTGATAAGGCTTTGTGTGTTGCCTTGGCATTCCAACTGCCTTCATCTCCCCACCCGTCTTCACGTATGTACCTTAAATACCAACTTTCTTTGTGTTCCTTTCTCAGAAAAAAAGCTATAAAAAATATCATGATAAAGGAGATATGATTAACTTCAAGCTTTGGAGCCTAAAAGATATTAGCATAGTGGTTATAATCATTAATTTCATATATCCATTTGGTTAGGCTACAGTGCCTGTTTATTTAATCAAATACTGTCAGTATTTCTATGAAGTATATATAGATGTAGTTAAAGCCTACCATCAGTTGACTTTAAGTAAAGGCAATTACCCATGATAATATGTAGGAGCCTTATGCAATCAGTTAAAGGCCTTAAGAACAAACAGTGGGGTTTACAAAGAAGTAGAAATTCTGCCTCAATCCTGCAGCACCAACTCCTGCTGGGCTTCCAGCTTGTTGGTCTGCCTACATATTTGAATTTGATAGTTTCCCAAATCACATGGGCAATTCCTTAGAATAAATCTCCTAATATGTATTAATTAATGTATTATATGCATTATAAGTATTAATTATGCATATAATTATTAATTATGTATTACTTAATATATTAATATACAATAAGATTTATTTTAAGGTTTACACATAAATGTATGTGTAAGAAGGTGAGCGTGTGTGTGTGTGTGTGTGTGTGTGTGAGAGAGAGAGAGAGAGAGAGAGAGAGAGAGAGAGAGAGATTTGGTTCTGTTTCTCTGGAGATCCCTGACTGATACAGTAGTGCAATTTGTAGTAATGGGAAGGGAGCTGCTCTGGGGAAGGAAGAATATAATTTTGGTCTGGAGCCAATACAAGAAAATCATAACCCCTGCCAGGCCTTGCCCCCAGACACTCATAAGAGCTTCCTCTCTCTTTTCTTCTCTTCCACTATCAAAATTTAACAGTCTTGTGTTTTTGTGCCTGAGACCTTGTTTTTGGTTAGGCAACAGCTACCTCACATGAGACTCTAGGAGTCATAGACTTCATGGTTTTAACCACAATCCTCTATTGCTGCAGTCAGAATGTATTTGGAACACAGAGAAACTTTGAGAATCTGAGGAGGGCAAGTGGTGCTAACCCAGAAAGTTGAACACACTGACATGCTCACAGCAAGCTGTGGTTGAGCAGAAATGCCTCACTCAAGTCCATGGGCACAATATTCCAGTTTTGCAGTAGCTCTATATTGTATTGTCTGATAGTTGGGAAGTTCTGTTTTCTCCACTTTCTAGATAGGACATTGACTCTCAAGAGTCAGGATGGATTTTAAAGGTTTCCCTGGTCATCTTTTCATCTCTCTTTTGGATACCTTCTATAATGACCTCAAGCAATGTTTATCTACCACCTTCCTGAATGACTTACATGACAGGAAATTCACTGTCTCTTAAAAAAGTCTATCTGCTCTTTGGGCTTTAAAAATATGTAATTCCAGCCAGGTGTGGCAGTGCAGGCCTGTAATTCCAGTGATTTGGGAGGCTGAGGCAGGATGATCACAAGTTCCAGGCCAGCCTCCACAATTTAGTGAGCCTTAAGCAACTTAGGAAGAACGTGTCTCAAAAGGATGTAGCTCAGTGGCAAAGCACCCCTGTGTTTAGCCTCCAGTAACCCCCAAGTATTATAATTCCAAGATGATTTCCTAAATTTCTACCTCTTTTCTGGTTCTTCCACTGGTATTCAACAGACGAAACCAAGGTCTCACCTCAGCTATCATTGCAATATTTACTATGTCAAACTCTCTAATCTTTTTACTGCTGACTTTCCTTCTCCAAGCACAACATCTCCAACTTATTCGTTATTTTCCATCTATTACATATGCATATTTTCTCTTCTTGATAACATTATTTTGTTTTATAGTTTTACATACCTCTTAGCAAATGTCTAATTTGGGTAAGAGAATAAAATTTTACTCATTGCCTGTGAATTGTATAATGCATTATAACAAGCCAGGAAGAGGTCTCCAAGGAGGAGATGTGAGAAATAGGGAGAGGGAGTGGAGGCAAAAGAAAAGGAAAAAAAGGTTTGCAGATTATTTGGTGCTTTCTCCTTCTCCAGGAAGGCAAGCCACAGAACAGGTTGGAAAACTATTTAAGCATACAAAAATTCATCTCAGAACCACTTATTATTCAAATGAATCCAAATTCACACCCTCTGGAAAATAAGTTGCCATCTTCTTTTGTCCTCAAACTCAGAGAGATCTGTTCTTCCTTGACCTGAGTTAGGAAAAGTTCATAAACCAACAGCACCTTGAAAGCACTCCTTCTCTAGTCTTCAGCCAAGCAGAGAAAAACACTCCCGTTGTTGTGTAATACACAGAATCTTTCACAGACTACAAAGTAATCCCCAGCCCCTCAAACATTGTTATTCTATTTCATGTCTGACACATTTTTCCAAAATATGGGAGCAGATCTCTTGTGAAAGAATCTAAAAATTTAAATAGGAACAAATATTCTCCTGCTATAAATTTCTTTTCCAGATTACATATTTCTAGACCCATGATCCTTACTATCTAGTGAAGCTTCCACTGAGTACAGCCTAACCATCCTGGAGCCTTAATCCCCTTGAATACTTTTGAACTCACTTTTATTAGAAAGGAAGAATAAGACAAATGGTTCAATAAACTTTAATATTTCTATATGGTGTAGTTATGCAGGCATTAACTAGGATACCTATGGATTCTGATTCAAATAGTACAAACCTCTATAGTTATATACTAATAGATCTAAGAAGCTTCTTGAATTGAGTCTAAAACTCACAGCACTTTTAAGACTTAATAGTAACTATATTGTCAAAATCTAGAATGAGTTTTAGTAACTGTGAAGAAATTAGAACTAGATTTAAGAGAAAAATCTAAAGGTGAGCAAAAGGACTTTCTTTTCTATTTCCATAGCACACACACACACACACACACTCATGCTTTTGGTTGAATAAGCAGATGAATGAAGCACATTTATGGGAAATGGCATCATGTTTCATTTTAGGAAAGTTGGGGTTAATACCTGAAGTTTAGATGTCCAGCAGCCAATATTAAAACCCTTCCAGTCAACATATGAAATAAAGGGAAAGGATAAATTTGCTTCAGGGAGAGCAGGTAGCAAGATTTCAGGGTAGAACTTACAAAGCAAAGGAAGAAGGGCTCACAAAAGACTGAGAGGCCAGAGCAGCACAAGAAAAGACAAGTGCAGCCAAAGAGTGGTGTTTCAAGGTGAAAACAATCTGCAGGTCAATTCCCCCGAAAGGTCAATTAACATACAAACTGAAAGATCCTTTTGAGCTTATTAGTGAGAAGGTGGTCATCAGTGACCTTGGACATATATCTTCAATGGGTTTATGGGAACTGAAGCCATGTGGGCAGTGGCATAAGAAATAAGTGGGACATGAGAAAGAATAAGCACAGAGAAAGAATAACTTGGAGAAGATGCAATGAATAATGAAATGAGTGGTCCATGTGCATCAATCTCCTTCACAGCTTATATCTCCTTAGAATTTATGAGCTAAAGAATAGATGTGTAAAAAAAAATTTGGTAGAGAATAATACCAAAATTTCCTCACTGATGTTAATTTTAAAGCAATTTCCAAGTTAGCCCTGCAATAATTAATTTAACCCAATATCTTCCACTTGTTAAAGCTACATCACATCTTATCACAATTGTGCACTGCTCAGAAAGATTGACTTTCGGGCATTGCAAGAGCATAAACCATTGAAAAAAAAGATTGAGGTTCTTCATTTACTCTTTCAGCAAATATTTCAGCATACACAATACCAGAGCTTCTAGTGAGTGACAGAAATAACTCATAATTAGACATCTAATCATAAAATTATATTTGCACTAAGTATATAAAACACTAGGCAGAGGAGTATAATCTTGTCTAGTTGTCAGGAAACACTGACTGAAACAAATGTTGTGTAGGAGTTGGCTATTGTGCTAGGTTTTCTGTACTCAGCTCAACCTGATTGCCCTTCTTCATTGCAGTCTCTTCAGCAGATGAGAAGAACTGGGAACTACATTTCCCAGAACCCTCTTCTCTCAGTGGTCTGAGTTCAGCATCTGAGGATAAATAAAAAGAAAAGGGAAAGGGGATGTTATTCTCCAGTGACAATAGCAAAGATTCATAGTCAGACTGCAGAGCACCAGTTTGCAGTGGACTTGGGGTAAGCAACTACAAATCATCTGCTGCAGGGCTGTGTGGAGGCAGCTGTGAGGGTGAGCAGCCTCTCTTACAAGTCATTGCTAAGGCGGAGCTCAGTCAGTCCAGCCTTCCCAGCCATTGTGTAAGCCTCTTATGTACTATAGGAAAAGAAATGGTATAGGAAGAAAGAATAAAATATTAGAGCGCCCTGAAGTGAAGATCCTTGGCCATATTAGGAAAGCTACTATGGCTAGACTATAGTGACCAAGGGAGAGGGGAGAAAGGGGAGACTGAGCAAGGATATCAGATTATGAAAGACTTGCCAATCTGTTTAGTAGAAATGGAAGTAACTTGAATAAATATAACTTTGAGAGATTTGTGATAATAGAGAGTGTGAGCTTTTCTTTAACCAGAAAATCATATCAACCAGAAAATTCTATTATCCAAGTATCAGTTTTGTAATAGATGTTTTCTTACATAATTTATAGTTGCTGCTTTTTAGCATTTAATAATTTTAAGATTTTTGAAAATCACATTAAGGGGCCCTAAAGACAGTTAATAACTCCTTAAAGATATTTTACTGTTCATTCTGTTCATGCTCAACCTTCCTTTCTCTAATCAATCCATTAACAAATATTTATCGAGCAGTTTCTTTTCATAAAGCACAAGTTTTACACTGTGGGATTACATCTGATATAGGATGAGGCAAAAATCATTAAATAGACGAAAACCAACATAGCAGGGTGTTCAATTCATATCTCTAGTTTAAAGAATGCCTTGTTCAATTATTTATAAGTCCATTAAATTTGTATTAATAAGAGTGAGCAAGTGTTGGGTGATTGCCACATGCTGGTTCCTCAGCCTGGAGTGTCCCCCAATACCCTTTGTTTGCAGAACTCCTAAGTGTTCTTCAGAATGTAATTCAATTGTCACTTCTAACATCTTCCCTGACCCCCAGGCTCTTCCACCTCCCTCCTCTACATTCACAAAGCTGTTTGTACTTACCTCTCCACAGTGCTACGTGCACATTTTCTTACAATTACATGTTCACACTATAAATTTATACCCAAGAGGAGCAGAATAATATTTCTCACTGTGTCATCAGTGCCTATAATGTTGCCTAACAGACGCTTAATAAATGTTTTCATTAGTTAATTAATTTGGCGAACATATTCCAGGCTTACTTGGCAGGCATAGGCTCTCTTACAAAGATACATGTCTTTTGGGGACACCATAGACTTTTCTTTCTAGGAAAGCTGATCTGATTTCTTTTCTCTTGAGGATTTTGGCATTTTCTGTTTCAGTCAGATCTCCTGAATTATTTCGTTGTCTTCATGGGAGCTCAGTCCTTGTGCTTATTGACTGCCATCTTGTATTTCTGGTCCATGATTGACAGAGCAACTGGGATCTATGAGCAGAAAATCAATAATGCAAGGCCTTCAGACAGTCCACGAATGCTCTTGAAGAAACTGGTTTCCTGGTCTCAGTGGCAGTCACTGATCAGAAAATGTAAAGCTAGCGAGCCATGAATAGAAACAATGTAAAGTCAGCTGCACTGTTTCTTTGCATGAGAGGGTTTTTATATTGGTTTCCTATGTTTAAATTCTGTGATGTTTCTCAAACCCTGGAGGGGGATGAAAAAAAAGGGGGGGTGGATGGAAAAGAAAGGGAGACGGAAAGGGAACACTGAGAGAAAATTGTCAAGTTTGCAGATTTGTATTCATTTGTTTTGTCATTGCCACACTAACCTTCACCAGTCCTTAAGCTTTAGGGATCCTAAATGTAAATTTATTCTTTAACATAACATTTTCCTCCTTCAAGTATAAGTGACACTTGAGTAGACATGAAAGATTCCAGACTTATTACTTGCAAGTTAGCATTTTATTGCTAATGTAGTCTGCCACCCTTTACCTCCTAGTTTTATGGTTGTTTAATTATAGCCCGAAGGCCTATGGTGGTCCTTTGCTACTTCAACTAGAATCTAGCTTCCAGTGAATGCTCTCCATTAGGACCTCCCACTGAGTTACTGATTATTAAGGTAATGCACTTTTAGGATGGTATCTTCAAGGTGGAAATGTAAAAATGAATGGCTTTCAATTGGAAGATTTAAAAAATGAAGAAGAAGAAACTTTCCTAATGGAGACAGTCCTCTGTGCTACTTAGGTCACTATTAATTTAAAACACTGTAAGACAATGTATGTTCTACCTGTCAAGGAAACTATGCATGGAATTGTTTATTACTTTTAGTGTCTAAATAAAAAAACATTTGTCTTAGGAAAAACTGGCAATTTACATTTAAGGAAGATAGAAGGGAAGATAGAGAGGAAGAAAGGAAAGAAGGGAGGAAGGATACATATTTGTCAAATAGAACAGATATTTTTAAAGTCAGGAAGGTACAAAGAGAGCTCCTTTCTAGGAAAAAAACCAGCCAATGTCATATTAATAAAGCATTCTGATTATGGACATCTGATTTAGGCAGTGGGGAACAAAAGAGAAAGTCAAAGCCTCTTTATTATTTAGATGGAAAAATATGACTCTGGATTCTAACAGAACAATCCTTTATGACAATCCTCCATGGGAGCCCACACACAAGATAAATACTGGCAAATGGCATGCAGGAAATGGAGTTTGTTAGATAAATTGTCTGTAGGTGAGGCTTCTGCAATAGAGGTGCCTCTTTTCTCCGCGCAGGGAAGACACTTTCATTTGTAGAGCTGCTCTTCAGTGCTGATGCCCACCATTAAAGCTGCAGGAGCAGCCATGGTGGGAGAGGCTGGGAGGTGAGTAATAAGGAAAGGAGGATGAATTGGGCAGATGCTCCCTGAATCTAAGCTTGAGAGACCAGAAGAGGCACCTTATTTTAGGTGAATGTAGGAATCCGAGGTTGATAAATTCACTTGGCTCTCCAAGAGGAAACTGAATCATCGGTCACTTTTTTAACCACAAAATCTATGGAAAATAGATCCAGCAGTCAGTCTCAGAGGCGCTTATGATCAGATTTTAAGGATGCAGGAATCCTACTGTATCCCCACACCTGAAAAAAAGATAAAATGCTGTTTGCTTGGGAGTTACATGACATATTATCTGGAAGCAAGCTGAAAAACAGAAAAAGCTTTTCAAAGGTTAGATAGTAGCATTTCTTTGCTATTGTTTTTTTTCTTGATGAAAGCAGTGGTGATTTGCAACTTTAAAAACAAAAGCTAAATCTAACCCTCAGAGGCTGTCTGCCATTCATATAATGATTTGGGTGGGGATGAGTGAATCATTAAATGAGCCAAAGAGGGCCTATTATCATTTGATGAGTATCATAAACATAAATATTATTCATTAGCCAGGATCATCTATAGATCTTAGCAATACAACATTTATCAAATAAATAGTACCATTAACCAGGCCCCTCTAGATGGGATCTTAGAAAGAGATCTCTGTGCATAGAGAGGTTGCAGAATTCAGGTTCAGATGTAGAATAAACTGGGCATCAGGGAGTGCATCAAAGACAGCCAAGAACCAAAAACAAGATTCCACTTGTCTCAGAAGCCCAGTATCCAAGAGATTCTTGCAAGCAAATAAGGTGCTAACAGCCATTAATTAACATAAGGGTGGGTCCTAGTTTAGTGGGAAGGTGCTAACTTTTTTATTAGTAAATGGGAGATTTTAAATTGAAACTGATAATAGCACCCTCTGAGACACATAAAATGTGAGCAGTTCTAAAACTATCAATTTAAATTTTTTTTAAAATTGAGTTGCCAAAGAGTAAGAACAATAATAATGCTCTCTTCTTTAAAGGAAAAGACAAGGCTATAATAAAAAGAAACTGGAAGAGGCTACCCTTGATGGAGGTAGGAGTAGAATAGGGACCAGGGATTGGGGGCAATATATTTGGAGGCCCGCTGGGGTCACAGCAGCTTCATCCCCTCCTTCACATGCTAAGGGTCAGACTCACATTTCTGATGAATTGCAAATGTTTTATACAGCTTTTTTTTAGGGTAAGTTTCCTGTCTTATTAAAAAAAAATCTTCACAAACTTTTAGCTCTCTTTTAAGCAAACTGCTGTCTGTATGCTGTAATTAAGTTTCATTTTTTTTAAATTGACTCTGCCGGATGGAGGGTACCATAAATCATATGAACAAATGTTCAAGCTAAAATCCTCTCTGCAAGCACCATAATTTAAGTGAATTCATTCTCAGTTCATCTCCTGGAGACATGATCTCATAGCATCTGTTCTGGACAAAGATAGCTGTCCTCATTACCTGGGAAAACAGCAATGAGTTTATCCCAGATCACTGTGAATTGGTCCTGTCCTTTTTTATTCATTCATTCTAATATTTGTTATTTCTGGATTATGTAAAAGGCAAATATATATACATATAGAGAAGTGTATACATATAGATGCATATATACTAAATATACATTCACATGTGTGCATATGTATAATGAAGGAAATTTTTAATGGTGTGCATCAATTATAATTTTTTTTCCTGAGAAACTTTTATTCTTACCTTCTATTCTTACCCTAGATACTTGCCTACTTAGTGATGCATAGGCAATTTTCTTGTGTCTTCTCTGGGTTGCTCTAATCACCCAGTAGTGCAAAGAGGCTTGACCATGTCTTCAAAATGGTTTATTCCTCAAGACCCCTTTATGGCTAGGCAGAATTTCATGAGGACAAGAGCAAATTTATGAGGAAATTCATTTGATGGCTTTGTTGTGCCCTGTTTTGATTAGTTAGTATCTTCAACCATTATCTTAAGATGAAAACTAGATGCATGTTATTGCAGCTTGTGATGTGGAAAACGGCAAGATCTAGTTTGCCTTAGTTTAAACATGCTTTAACTCCACTACAGCATGGCACTGCTGTGGCACAGCTGCTTCTGCCCATCACTTGCCAAAGTTCACTTTGTGCTATCAGTCAACATGCCATTGCTGTCATTCATTTTTGAAACTTACATGAACTGAAACATTTCAATATATTATTGTTCACCACAGGCCCTTCTATTCCCTATTACCCCACCTCATCCTCATAATCTACACTAAGTCAGATCTTCTTTGATAGAATGTGGGGCAGTGACAGGATCGTTTTCCCAAGGACAAGAGTGGTGTGTGGAGCAAATTTTCACTGGAGAGGATGAATGAATAGATTGAAATACTAAATCAGGATCATTAACAACTTTAAGAGACTGGAATGTTGGATCGACTGACAAGAGGGATTTTTATAGGGATAAATGTAAATTCTTTCACTTATGCTCAGTAGACCAGCTGCATGAATACAGGATGAAGGATGAATGGGTTAAGGATCGTCATCCAGGGTTGGAGATGTAGCTCAATATTAGAGGGCAAGTTTAGCCTGTGTTAAGTCCTGCATTCCCATACCACACCACAGAAGGAGCAGGAAAAAAAGAAAACATATTTAAAGAGACATATTTTTAGATGACGAAAAGCTCAACATAGGACTATCATGTAAGATGCACTCCAAAAAAAGTTATTTTGGGGGTTTTGTTTTTAACAATTAAATTGACAACTCAAAAGAAGCATGGAATCCAGATCAAGAGAATTCTATGTTTATATGCAGGAACATTGACCAACTAGATCTCATCTAAGAAATGACTGGCTGAAAAGAAGGGAACTTTAAGCCATTTATTTCTTATAAGTAGTAGCTGGAGAAATGTGAAGTGCTACCTCAGTACAGAGAAGACTTGAGGATCTCTGATTTTCTCAAATGCTTCAAAGGCATACTTTTGGAAAAAGAATCATATTGTCCTCTCCAGATCAAGGAAGAGAAGTCATATTTAGTCAATAGGATCCCTGAAGAGGTTCATACCTAGTTGTTGTTTGTTTTTTTTTTTTTTATTTGTATTTATTTAGTTCAGAATCAGTGAAGAAATCCATGAAAGTTTGTTTCATTTAAAGATGGTCTCCTTATTGCTCAAGTTGAGAAATAACAGCAACTATATTCACCTGCTTATTGGTAGGCAGACAGGAAGAGGGGGGAGTGACTAACCCAGAGTGCTACACTGTACGAGAAAACTAGGAAGGTAGGTGGGGGTAAGAAGACAGGGAACCTGCAGTGTAAATCTCCAAGGTTGAATTTTACTTTGTAGGAAATGCAAACAAATAAGGAGCAAAGGGAGGTGTATTTCAATAGTCTGAAGCATGAAGGACTTCATCAGGCCACCTGGAGAAAGAATACCAGTTTGGGACACCAAGGATGATGTGGGAGGTGTGTCCATAGAGCTTGGGCCAGGAATATAGTCTAGATATTTATATAGTTAGATGGGCACACAGAGAGGGACTGGAGAAGCAGTTCACAAAATGGGATGACTAGATCTCCACAGCCCCCAAATCTGTTTAATTTGGTTATATTTTTTGGGTATGGGTTGAAATGTATGCTTTCAAATTTTACTGGGGTGTTATGGAGCCATAGAATAAGCTGATGGCAATGGTACTTTTTCCAAAACTCTGGCTATGACCTTGGGTGTGACGTTAGCATATATTTATTTAACACATTTTCTCCCTCTTTTTAAGGTGAGAACAAGTCACAGCTACCACAAGTTTCTCAGCAGCTATATGAAGCAGTATAGGTAATGAGTGGGGGTTATTTTTGAGTTTTTCTGTTTTCCAGACTTGATGAGTGAGGAGTCTCTCTTATCCATCTTGTTTCTTGGTGACCAGCATTGTGCCTCTTGCACCATGTTCACCCTAAAGCTGCCCTGGGTTGTGGTGAGGGTGAAAATTTAAGACATTTATAGCAGATACTTAGACAACCAGGTTATTATGACTACAATTGCTATGATTTTTGTGATTCCTGATCCTATACTGATCCAGGGGATAATTAATAACTCCCTGGATAGGAACTGTTTACCCATAAACACTTTCATGAAGGCCGAGTAGCAATTAAGTTAATGGTTCCGGTGTAGGTAGAGGTAAATGACCTCGTTAAGGCCTCAGCCTCAACTGTACCCTGGTGACCTGGGAACATAGTGAGAAGCAGGGTACTCACCTAGAGTGTTTTGTTTTGTTTTTTTTCACCACATCTCAAGCCCTCTAGCACTATTGCTGTTTGTTTATCATCCTTAACAATGTGGCATGGGGATTCTGATTTGGGATAGGGATGGTGTGAGCCTGTGCATATGCTCAGAGAATATGAACTGCTGGCTAGAAGCCTGCACATCTTGAACTGAAAGTTCAGGTACTTTGGTGACAGTCATCTCCTTTATTCTCAAGAATTAGTGACATTAATCTTGGCTTAGCCATACTCAAATCCTATAATCACTCATCCACTGATTTGTTTCAACCTATGTCATAAATCCATCTAAATCCTTTACCTATGGAGAGAGAGAGCAAACCCTGAAAAGAATTATTCACTTGACCGACCTGCTGGTGCTGTCATGAAATGCTACTTAATTATTACTAACACTGCAACATTTAATGGATCTCCATTATGGGGCTTCTAATCCTTTACTCTCTGTGTGTGGTAGGCTCCTTGAAGGGAACTTGGCATCTTCTAAGCTGCCCAAGATTGTTATCATTCATGATTAACAAAATGACCACTACCACACAGGGATCCAGACTGTCAGGCCCTTGCTTTAAGGTGCCCAGCACTGTCCAGAGCCAAGTTCAAGCCAGTATTTAGTTAATGAAGGGTACAATCTAGGTTTTTGATCCTGTAAAGGGCTGAATGGATCATTCCCATATCCCTATGCCAACCAAGAGGTAAGAGGGATGAGAAAAACGGAGAAACACCATGTTTTTTATACAAATATTCCTACAAAAGCACGAGGGCCCGGGATGTGGACTATGCCCCATGTCTCTGGGTATCGGGTTCTGTCTTCTTACTCTGGGACTTTCCTATCATGTAGCCTTGTGGGGTTTTTTGTTTGTTTGTTTGTTTTTGTTTTAATTCTAGCTAATTTCCTAGTTCAGAGATGAAATGAAGAAAGGTTCTTTTTCCTCTATTGGGCTAGAATATTTAACAGTAGAACATGGACTCAGTAGAAATTAGTATTTAAACAAATCCTAGTCTATGTGATGACACAGCCTCATAAAACCTGCTGAGTGTAAAACAATTTTTAACACCACCTCAGCCACCTCCAGGTACAGTGTAGGTTATGGCTCTCACCACTCTACACAGGATGGAGCTCAGCCTGGCTGAGGAGGGCAGGTGGGAAGGAGCCCTGAGTTAACCTTGGCCGTTAGAGAAAGGACAGCAATTCTGTCCATGTGTCCCAGGGTTCCATAGGTACAACCACGACGGATCACTGTGTGTGTGTGTGTGTATGCGTGTGTGTTTGCATTTGTGCATGCTCAGAGACACATATACAAAGCAAAGCAAAGGCCAGTGGGCCTCATCTACTTCAGGGCTGATTGGGTAATTGTTATGTCTCTTATTGGTAAGGGTCAGATTACCATGGGCTGGAGAACAAGTGTATAAGCAGCCCACAAATTCTCTCATGCTTTCCCTAAAACCAATGCCACTCTTAATATTCAAAAATAGCATTTGCTCAAAAGTCACTTTCCAGTATTATAACAGATTGTTTCATCATCCCTATGTCCGAGGACTTAAAGGCTTCAACTAATTTAGGAAGCAATCTGGTGACCAAAAAGAATTTTCTCAAGGAGTCTACCCACAAGACTTTGCAATACCATAACTCTTTAAAGAGCCAACAAATTTAAATGAGAAAAGCATAAGTTTCCAATTAAGATTCAGATTTTGTTTAATGTCACTATTCAGGCATCAAAATAGGAATAGCTGACCAAAACCATCTCAGTATCATAAGAAGCAGGAAGGAAGCAGCACAGATTCCAGAAGTTGCTGTGTCTGGTCCAGATGGTGTACTTTGAATCTAAAAATTCATTAACAGATCTGCAGGGTTGGTTTTGTGTGTGTGTGTGTGTGTGTTTTGTTTCCTTTTTAATACTCCTCACAGGTGGCTTGATTTATCTATCCACAAAGGGATTACAACCAGCTAGTCAGGAAAGGAATTAGCCTCCAATTCAACTCCCATGCCACCTGCCTGGTAGCTTCTAGAACTAAAGAGGACTAGGTCATAGGTTAAGAGAAACTTGAGATTTGCAAGAAGAAATGGAGCTCTTTTGCCCTCCCCCTGCCGTACCCCCAAGTGCTGTGGGTTCCTCAGCACTCCTGGCACAGAGGAGGCCCAGCTGGCCTTTCCTGTTTTCTCTGACACTGTTGTTTGTTTAATCCTCCCCTCCAACTACCTAATCCTCACTTAACCACAAGTGAAGATCATTGCCCTGCTTGGAGAATGAGGAAATCAAGGAACAAAGAACTTGATGTAGTTCAGGGTAGTTAGCTATCAATCTAAGGTGAATAGGGCCACTTGAGAGTAGAAAAAAAATCCAAAAAGAAAGAAATGGCTGAGTAAGTCAACTTGCAGACTTATCTATACTATATATATTATTTTTCCTTGGAAAACTCAAAATTAGAATACAGGAAGACTTTTTTTTTTAACTTTAGGAGTGAAGTAGAAAAATTGTTCAGCCTTGACGCCTGGCCTATATGAATTGTGCTTTTGAAGAAAGCATTAGCAGAGATGTTTCCTGAATGGTTCATTTCACAGGAACCAGCACACTCAGGTAACAGCTGATGTCCTGGCATCCAGCACCAGAGCCAGAACATGGCAGAAAGCAGATGGTATCATATTTCCTGGGTCTCACTGTCCAGTTAAGTTGAGCGCCTGCCAGGTACAAAATGAAACATCTTTCCTTTCACAGAGCACTACACACATGGCAGCCTGGGGTGGCATCCTTGGCAGCCACGACAAGTCCAGGAGAAAGAGGCACAGGTGCATTCCGCTTAAAGATGAGGAGGGCACAGGGCGGAACCAGCAGCAGGAGGCCACTCTCTCTCTTTTCATCCATTTAACAGACAGAGCAGAGTGGTTTACAAGTCAGGTGCTGAGAGGAGCCGTGGAAATTCAGTCACAGCAAAAAGATCAACAGCCAGGGAAACTCTGGAGTAGCCAGATGGACACTCAGGTCACAGGTCATCAAATCAGTCATACAGTGCCACATAAAGCAGCAGGCTGACACTAACAGGAGAGTTCCACCTGGCAGGCTGGCAGGCAGGCATTCAGCAAACAGCACAGCTATCTAAGCAGAGGGTGAGAGGGAGAGAAGTGGAAAGTCTGTTCCCCTGCAAACTCCATTGGCCTGAACAAGCACTGACATCGGCATCACTCCTTTGGGTTAAGTAAAGGTCTTCAGAGAGGAAATAGGTAACCTCCTGAGTTGTATCAGAAATATCTACAGAGCATTGGTTCAGTCAATATATATTATGTGTATCTTTGCTCATTTGATTGCTGCACAGAGAGAATTAGTTAGCCAGGACCAAGTTCCTGGGGACTATACTGAGACTCAGATGGGTTGATGGGTACAGAGAAAGGGAAAAAGGAACAGAGCTTGCAGAACTGCAGGCAGGAATGTAGCATGAAAGACCACAGGTCCAGAGGATAACAAAAACCCTTTCAGGGGAGTCAGAAAGAACTTAAAAAAAGTGTCACCAAAGGTACAATGTGGTGGAATAGAAAATGTCTGAAATCAGAGTTGGATAGACCAGTTTTGTAGTCTTGGGCAAGAGATGCCAGCTACATTTGTCTGTGCTTTCATTTGTAAAATTGGAAGAGTATTTATCTTGAGGAGCTGAGTGTGACCCGTGTCGTGTGTTCATGGATGGAAGGGGATCAGAGGAGCATGGCAGTTGTTTCTTGAAATTTAGCTTATGGTGAGCCCTAATCTACAGAGCCAGAACTAGCAAATTTAGAACTCTTTCTGTTACAAATGATAGAAAGTCATTGGAGCTGCCCAGGAATTAAAATGGCTCATTTTTGAGGTAGTTCAGGGCACAGCTGACGTTAGATGAAGCTAGATGCAAAGATTCCACTGATGGCCAAAGCTGTCCCTTTCCTGCTTTTCTTAACTATTTCTCTTTGTCAACATCATCCTAACCCTAAACTGTTGGCTTCTTTCATGGGACCAAGGATGGTGACGAGAAGCTCCAGCTCACATTATCCTTAGTACCTAGAGGCCACTTCTGACTAGGGTCACCCTTCAAGTTGTGACTTCTCTCTATCCACCACCTTCCCAACTTTCCCTTTAGCCCTGTTATGTCAATGTGGTGGTAGGGAACTCCTTGCTGATTCTGTAGCCTTGTCCCAAATCTGTGCCAAGTCCAAAGCCTTGAGCCCTGAGCTACCATGTGTCTGAACCACCCTGGACCATGCTTCAGAGGAGACAGGCTCTTGATCACTGTCATCAGCTGTCGCTGCAGCTCCAGAACACATGATCTCTAGCCTACCAGCATTCTGCCTCTCTTTTGTCCCCTACATGTTCCCCTTTCCTTTTGCCTGAAGATTCCCAGGACCTGGGGATCTAGCATCGGTGCTGCTATTCCATTCCCTGTTCCCTATCTCCTTTGCCAAAGCTTCATTCTCCTTTATTGCCCACAGTGCGCATCTTATTTGTAGGTCCCCACAGCCTCACATGCCAAACATCTACTGCTTTAAAACCTCAGCGTCCAACATATCTAGGGCTCACACTCTAGGGTGGAAGCGCCAGGCAGCCTTGCTACTTGAGTGCCAAAGATCATCTGTCCATACTTTTAAAAAATTGGAAGAAACAGTGGTCCCCCTCTTTAAAGCTCTGCTCCTCTTTGAGCCCCTAGAGTAATGAAAGGGATACCAAAGCAATAGGTAGCATCATAGAGAAAAAATGGGATGGCTGGCAAGGACTGGGAAGCTTCCTCAAACTTGTGTTTGCTATTTTTCCCCTCCGAGTCTTATACTAGGCAAATAAGAGGCAGAGAGGAATTAATGCTTAACAAATAGAATAACTAATTGTATGCTAATGAGCCCCCTTAGGCTCTTAGTGAAGTGGGTGTCATCTGTAAATGCAGTGTTTTATGGAGGCTCCAAGGCCTCTAATGGCACATCATGAATGTACTTTGAGAAATTAAAAGATAGAGCAGCACTGGTCTGTTTTTGGCTTCTTGAGGACTCTTCAGTCTCTAGGTTCTCAAGGATTGCAGGGTCTTCCTGACCTGGAATCAGGACTCCAGACTGCCCGAAGTGCATGCTCTGCTTCAGCTTTAGTCCCAAATACTCACCCCCTGAGACCACAAGTACAGGGAGAACCCTGGACTGAGAGAGGGGACACATAAGCCTCATTTCTCTTCAGTCACCAAAAGTAGGCAAATTATACACCTTCCATAAAGCATGAACTTCTCACATACATAAATGAGGGCATTGGAACAAGTCACGCCTCAGTGGTCTAATTTTGTGATTGTGGAAAAGGATAAGTATAGCAACATTAGAGCTTACACAAGGTGCTGTGTCAACACAAGTTGTGGCTAATAACTAGAATGAGTACAAGCTGCTGGGACAAAGAACCTCATCCTCTTTATGCCTGTTCCCAATAACACAACCTGGCATGTAGCACAGGCTTTAATTACGCATTGGATGGATGTGTGAATAGGTAGATATGTGGATGGATGCATGAATGGAAACACTGAGACGTATTAGGGGACAGATGGATGGATGTGGACAGATAAGTCAAAAGTCGAATGGCTGTGTGAATGGAGATAAACGACTAAGGAAAAATATCCATATAATTGATAGGATTAAATAATGTGCTGGCCAGAGAGAAACTGCAGGTAAGACCTACACTGTCTCAAGAATCCTGTGTGACTCACACAGGTCTTTGAGGTATTCCTAAAGTTCCTACTGCAGCCAGTGGGTATGAATGATGTGCACAAATAACAAAATAGTTGACTAGTATGACAACCTTCACAGTGAAAGTCTTTATAGAAATCTTTCCCTATCATATTAAGTCTAGGTACAGGTTCACATTTATTCTTTTTCCTCATGGCCACAATCCTCTTTAAACAATCTGAAAGCAAGAGATGAGTACATTCAAGGTCATCCTGTCAAACGCAATGTGAGTCTGAAGGGGTTCACTTAAATCACCTCTCTTCATACAGTTCATTTTTTAATAAAGGTCAATTCATCAGGCAGGCTATAAAGGAGAACTGGATTTTGAGTCAAGGTACCCAACTTCATTCATCTATTCACTCATTTTTCATCAATCAATAAAAATAAGCCCCTATTGTTCACCAGGCACTGTGCTAGAGACTGCTAGGGAGGGAAGAATGTAATGTTGGGCTGGATATCCTGAGTTCCTACACTCTGCCCTGCCCAGCTCACAATACACATTTATCCCCCAGGTTTCCGTGTTTCCTAGAGAGATGGAAAGTAGACAGGAATGTGATTCACCACCTGCAATCTCTTTCCTTACCTCTGAGATGCATATCCCTACCTGGGCATTTTAAATACTAATGCACACACACACATACACACACACACACACAGAGCAAGGCTTTTTCCAGATCTTTCCAGTCCCCATTACTCCTCCCCTCCCACAGGCAGGAAAATCCATGTACCTTAATTGCGTAGCCCTCTTGGCAGATACTAGGTCAGCACCATGCTGAGCACATTAATGTTCCTGGGCATTGCTACCCTCCCACTTCTTGCCCAACAACTTTTCTTCCAGGTGAACTGAAAGGATTGGCTCTTAATGCACTGTTTCCCGGAAATCACACACTGATGCAGGTCTTTATTGTGTCATACTGTAGTGACGGCAGTAACTAGCTCGAAACACAAGTTTTATGGATCCTGAGTCTAATGATGAACCAAGCTATACAATCCTTCAGAATTTAGCAGAGACTAAGCTGTAACAAAAATAGAGCAGAAGTTAAGAATATCTTAATATCTAAAAGCTCAGAGGATTTCTTCTAAAGCTGTGCTGTTTACCTGCTTAATACTGTTGGTGATTCAAAATCAATGTAATACAAGCATTCACCAGAAACACACCAAATGCCCAACAGGATATGTCAGGTCTGTGACACCTTCGCTAATAAGGGATGACAATGAATAAGCAATAAAACAGGCTCAGGATTTTTAGACACTCACCCCTAATGCATGTGGCCTTCACTCCTTAGAGATGGTGGCACATTATTAGCATGGGGAAATCAAAGGACAATAAGGATCATTCCGAGGCATTCTTCCAGACGAGTAACCTAGAATAACTCTGCTCGGCTGAGAATTAAAACAGGGAGTTGGCAAGGCCTTCCAGGGATACCTCGCTCAGGACTTTAATCACTGATAACTGCTAGCATGATTAGCCTCAGGAAGACGTAGCCATCCTCTGTGTGAGATCCCAAATATCTACTCATTTGCTTGTTACCCTCTCTGACCTTCTTCCTCTTTGAGCAAGAATACACAGTCAAAACCAAACACCCCAGGATTTCCAGGACCTTGGCACTGGGAATGGCCAAGACATTGCCACTGGCATTGCCTCAGCCTCAAATGCTTTTTCCCCAGAAATCTCATATCCCTCCCCTCTTCAAATCTTGTCCCTCACCAAGTACTTCCCCGATAACTGAGCCCTCGCTGTTACATTTGGTGGGCTTTATTTGTCTTTCCATTACTTATTAACTTGTTCTGCTAGTTGTTATTCATCTGTCTATCCAATGGAATGACAAATTTCAAGGAGGCAGAATCTTCCTCGGTGTTATTCATCACCATGCTCAGAGAGAGGCTAGACAGTGACGGCACTTAGTGGATGTTCAACCAATATTTGTTGAATGTACAAATTAACAAAAGAATGCATAGCATGTTTTATCTTGCTGGTCCACCTTCCTCTGCAAAAGTATAACCAAGTAGAAGAGAAATATGATACCAACTCTGCCATGGACTATCTGTGTGACTCTGGGAAAGTACGTGAGTTTTCTTGATCTCAGTTTTCTTCTTCTTATGGTTTAGATATGATGTTCCCACAATGTTCATGTGTAAGGCAATACCAGAACATTCCAAGGTAAAATGCCTAGATTATGAGAGATATAACCTAATTAGTTCATTAATCCACTGATACGGGTTAACTGGGCCATAACTATAGAAGGTAGGGTGAGATTGGAAGAAGTATGTCATTGAGGACATACCTTTGGGGGTTCATATTTTGTCTCTCTCTCTCTGCTTCCTGGTGACCTTGTCCTGACCTATTCACCTCCATCATGCCCTTCCACTATGATAGTATGCATCACCTCAGGCCTAGAGCTATGGAGCTGGCCAATCATGAACTGAACCTCTGAAACTGTGATCCAGAATAAACTTTTCTTCCTCTACATTGTTTTTTTGTCAGGTATATTAGTCATTAGTGACGCAAAGCTGACTAAAACATTCCTCTAGGCAATAAAATACAGTGATAGGGGGAAAGCCCATGTCCTCCACTCATCTGGTTTCCATGAGGAAATATATATATGTATGTATAGTATGGATATATGTTTCTCAATGTGGACATAAATATGGGTGCTCTATTTCTTCCCAGAAAGCATGAAGTTTGTAGGGGCCCAGAAGAAATTTCACATTCCCAACCCTCTGAACAGTAGGGCGAGGAGTGCCTGGTACAAAAGTGGAAGAATGTGGAGATCATTAAGAACTTTGTCTGGTGGGGCTTAATGAAGGCTCTGGAAGGCATCCTAGAAAGCAGGAGTTGCTGTCAGTAGACAGTGAGATCAGGAGATTTTAAATCAGAATAAATAATAGACTTGGAGAAGACCTTATGCAAAAAGATGTAGATAATACAGGGTTCTTTGAATTCATCTGTAGAAATTAATTTATAGAAAACATATCTTTTATCACAACTGCAAAAAGTAAAATTAGAAAAGCCAAAGCAAAGTCATACTGGTGTAATTGTCCGCAACCATCCTAATTTAATCAATGTAGTATGCTTCCAACAAGGTGCTTTAGAAAATTAAGATACAGCATGTTGCCAATTCCTGTAGTAAAAAGATGCAGCCATTTTCCAAATCCACCTCTTTCAAAAATGACTTGCAAATGTATATTTTATTCCTTCTTCTGAATTGTAATTGCCAATGATTGGATCAAACCAGATGTTACAGAAAAACCTGTTTACGGAGCCCAAGGAGGCAGCCAGGGAGGTCATCACCCCCAATTCTTGTGTTTTTGCTTAAGAGGATTCCAGGCACCACACAACACTTACTAAAAGAACAGCAGAGTTTAGAAGGGAAGGGAGTTCGAGGTGAGCCTGGGCAAATTAGCAAGACCCTAAGCTATTGTCTCAAAATAAAAGGGACTGGGGACCTGGTTCAGTGGTAAAAGTGCCCTTGGGTTCAATCCCCACTATGAGGGGGAAGGGGGTGGAGAAGAAGAAAACAAAGGACATCCTTGAGGTGAAAATGTTTTTTTTTTATAAGAATTTCTGGATCACATTGTGATGCCTCAGTTGACCTCCTTAATCTGTTTAATAGCCATTAAATAGCCCTCAGAAAACTTTTTTTTTAAGGTGTTGGGATGACCTGGTCACATGGAGTGCTTGGGTTGATATAGTTTCTTTGATAAGGAAGAGTCCTGGTCACCTGATAAGGAGTGACATGTTCTTGGAACATTAGATTTCCTTAAGGGTATGTAACTAGTTCTGGCTGAGGGAGGTTTTAGCATACCAAGCCCCCATCTTCCAGGTGCTTGCCTGTCCCATAAGGCTCCCTATGAGTTTCAGTCACACTCTTCATTGTCCTTCCCTACTCTCCTTTTCATGACCAACCAGCTACTAACCTGTACTTGCTGGTACAGGTGTATAGGTGTATTAGGGTAAGTAGTGGGAGGGCCTCCACATTCATATTTTTAAAAAATCCCCTCAGGTGATTCTAAGGTACCTCTAGGGTTGAAGAACACTGATTTCAATTATGATGAAGAAATAAGCCAGGAGGAATGAGACACTGTCATAAAGAAAAGATAATATAATTATCCAATTCATACACAAGTTGAGTTTAGATCAAAGAAAGAAATGAAAACTAGAACTTGAATATCAAATAATATATTACTTTTTTACTCATATTTCCACATAAAGTTCAACATAACTTTGTGAAGAAAGTACAGTATGTTTTGTTTTTCTAATTTTATTTCCCATTTAGGGGCCGGTAACAGACGAGGCTCATAGCTGCTAAATCACTGGTCCAAAGTCACAAAGCTAGACAGCAGAAGAGTGTTCCTGGCTCTGTTAAACTATTTTTTTCAGTCATGTGTGGATCATGGAAAATACTATTTTCATTGCACAATGCACCACCCGAAAGAAGCTCAGTACTTCCTCAGTTATTGGCCTTCTCTCTCCTCCACCTGTCTTTCTCTAACTAAGGCTGGTAGCTGACATTTTCTTTCTTTCTTTTTTTTCCATTTGCTGTTAAGCCTCAATACAAATGAGCAATGATATGTTGAGAAAGTGAAAATCAATGCCACTGATTAAGAAACTGTCCTCTAATTTGCCTGCTTGACACCCAGCTTTAAAAGATGCATGAGGGAAAAATCTGTATTGGGTTTGATTACTTATGAAGAAAATTCCTTTAGCTATGGACGTTTCTTTGAAGCTGCCAAGATAGCAATGTTGTTATCACTGTGTGAAGCATATGAACTCTTTTAAATTTTTTTTTGATTGACACATAATATTTGTAAATATTCATAGGATACCATGCAATATTTTGATTCATATGCAAACGCTCTTAATCCTCTTCATGAGAATAGGAATATAATAATAATAATAATATCTATTTATGAGATAGATACTATTGTTATACCCATTTTGCAAGTAAGTAAATAAGACAGAGAAATTATGCAACTTATCATAGGTCATATTGTTACTAATTTTATACTGGACTCAAAGAAAGCTCTAGTCAGTTCTGTTTCCCATGGTCTCTCTCCCAATGGTATTTTATGAACAAATGCTTATCTATCTCTCTCAAGTCCTCAAAAAAGAAAAAGCATATTCCTATCAGAGATCAAGTATTTTTTGACTTTTCATCTTTGTTTTTCAAAGCTTTGAAAAATCGGTGGAAGTCATACCCATGTTGGGGGTCAAAGGGAAATTCCCCCTCTGAAGTTTCCCTAATTGAGGCTGCTGAAATAAACTGACAATAGATTAACCAAAGAAAAAGCATACAAATGTCCTATGTACCCAGGGGCATCACAAGAATGAAAAGTAAATATCAATAACCTGGTGAGGTTTAGAGGCATTTATAACCTCTTCACAGAGAAGAGGGAAGTCAGGGAATGTTTCAGTTTGGAGAGATACTAAATGATTTTTGCAGGAGATAAATGGGCTTGAAGAACAAATAATGACCTGGAACAAAGTTTGGGTTCTGGGTGTCGTGTCAACTCCAGGTTTCTTTCCTGAGAGTTAGTCTGCCAGAGGACGTGGCCTTGAGGTAGTTGAGGGAATGCCAGAGGATGCCTCTCCCTGTGCCTTAGGAGGAACTTGGCAGTGCGAGCTCAGAGAGATCTTGGTTCTGAGGCTGATTCCATCATTCAAAATACTCAACATGGCAAAGCACCATGCTTTGGGCATCATTCTCTGCACCCCAACAGTTCCCAGGGTGCCCCCACCCCATCAGCTAATGAGGAGCCTTCTCTGATCCCTTTCCAGCCCTGGATGGGACCCCCCTCTGCAGGCTCTGCTTGCTGGGCTTCACCCTCTCCTAGGGCGACATATTGTGATGTATTTGGTGAATCTCTTTTTGGACATCCTGTGAACATCTTCAGGGAGGGAACGTATCTTTTCATCCTTTAACTCCAATGTTTCTCTTTGTATTCTTATAGAACACAAAGGGAAAAATTAAATTCCAAATCAAAAGACAGTTATAAACCCCAGATAACAAGGCAGTACAGAACGTTGAAGGTTCGGCAACCAATTCTGCACACAAATTCCTCCCTGACAAAACAATTTGAAGCAGTGAAATTATTGGGATGGAAAACTTTGTCCTTCATCAGGGGCAAGGGCAACTAGAGAACAGGAAAAAGATTAAGGACTACAGAGAATCCTACCAATAACTTCATTTTTTTTTGGTAGTTATCCAGAGAAGAAGCAAAAACAAACAAAAATCATTGATTCTCCAAATAATCAAGTTTTTAAGATTTCCCTCTAATGTTAACTCAGGTTTAGTTTTCCACCTCTGCTTCTGTTTAGAGGAGGGGTGAAATTTTAATTGCATTTTAAATTATGAGCCAAGGATATAACTTACAGTCAATAAAACAAATAAAATGATATATATAAAAGTAAAAGAAAAAGGAGAGAACAGAAGCTAGCAAAGGGGCAATAAAAGAAATTGAGAAGGAGATAGAAAGTAGGAAGGGGGAAAAATGTAAGGGAATTATTGGAAAAATCAACACCAGAGCAAGGAAAGGTCCACATTTCTTTTTTTTTCTTTTAATCTGTGTTTTATTTATGTGGTGCTGAGGCTCGAACCTAATGCCCCACACATAGGAGGCAAGTACTCTACCACTGAGCCACAACTCTAGCCCCAAAGGTCCACATTTCTAAACTGCTTCAGAATCCCCACTTTTAGCTATCCCCTCCCCAAAATTAGAAGTTCAGAACCATGTAAAAGTTCTTCTGTGATCCAACTTGATAGACAAGTATTTCCAGTCTCATCATATAAGAATATATTCTAGTTTTACCCATTTTCTTAGCTCTTCAGCCTCAACCTCGGGGATTTCTCTGAAACTCATCTGTAATTATCTATAGATGATACATTCTCTCCCCTTCCTCCTTCTCTCCCTTACTCTCTCTCTCTCTCTCTCTCTCTCTCTCTCTCTCTCTCTTTAATCAATATATATATATATATATATATATATATATATATATATATATATATATATATATAAAGAACCTGAGTTGTACTGTGAGAACTTTCTTTAAGGTATCTATATAACTCATTTTTCATTTAAGAGAGAAGATGTGGCCCAAAGCCTCTGATTTTTAGAAAAAAAAATGAGCCTCAGACAAAATGTAGCGGAAGGCTACATCTGATCTCCAGGAGAGAGGTTTACACCCTGAAATAAATGAAAACGAACAAGAATGTGTACCTGTGTGTGCTGCAGTGAGTCGCACAGGAGAACCAAAACCAGCATAATTTGTGGGGCTTCAGACTAAATGAAAGTGCAGGGTCCTCATTCAGAAATGAACAAGCCTTTCAGGTTGGTGACAGCAGGGCTCTAAATCACGCAGGAGACCCTGAATATGCATGGTGCTCTGCTCAACTGCACAGGTCAACACCCTTAATGCTGATCTGCAGAGGGATTTGTCTGGGATAGGCAGAAGGGAGTGAGGGTGGGAAATACAGGGGTACAGAATGTGGTCTAGTGATGAGTGACTGACTCAAAGTGGGTTCAAGTCACAAGCTGCTACTGGTGACTGAGTAGAGGTATTATTAGCGATAAAAGAGGGTAGAAGTGGAGGATGCAGGGAAGACAGAGAAGATTAACTATGTGACTTTATATTTTGTCAGTCAACATTTAGCCAGAAGTCATGCCCAGGGACCACAGAGTACCAATGCTTATTTATTAATGCTTTTTCTTTTCATCAAAACTGATAATGACCACGACTCAGCAACCAGTTTCCCTCAACAGTGGTGATATGCTGCATGAATGATGGTATGAAAGAGCCTTAGAGATTCAAAAGCAAAATACCATCACGAATATTAAAAATTCCTTGGGCTTTCAATTAAGCATGGTTCTCTTCTTATTTTGTCTATTAATGGAGAGGAAAAAAAAATAGTATGCCTTTTATTGCCTGCGAGCCTACCTTAGAGGACCACTGTGAGGATCTCTGGAAATACAATGAGCACCAGTCTGCGGTGAACTGTAACCACCGTGACACAGAAGTGCTACAAGTGGAGCAAGCCCTGTAGCCAGTGTGCAAAACCTGAGGAGAATACCAACTCGAAAACTTAACCCCCATAACCTTGCAGCAACTCTGATCCCCTCTGAGCCTCAGTGTCCTCTCCTGTAAAATAGAGATAACACTCTCCTATTTAACTCAAAGTGAGATAATTTGTATTGAGACTATATGAAACTGTAAAGTGTTGCACGAACTTAAGGCATTATCATAAAAAAAGAGCTTGGCACTATCAAGGTCACTTCTGAAGGTAATAATTAAATCTTAGGAGCCATAAAACTACAACTTCACAGAGGCTAACAGAAGATGAAGTTATATTTCAGTTTTATGGAAGGAGAACTCTATGGTCGGGGTTGCAAAGGTAAACAGCATTTAAGCAAAGCATTTCCTTGAGTGTTTTTGCTTGTCCCTGGGTTTGATCCCTGTGATCAACTATACTCTATCAGCAGTAGTAGCCAACCAATCAGGGCTTCCTCCAGTGATGCCACCTCTGGGCTCCATCTTGTCAAATAAACCAATTGTTTCCTGTTCCCTGGGAAACAAACTGGGCTGCAATTCCTAGAGATAGTTTTAGACACGATGTTAATCCTCAAATCTTAATGCTTCTCTCCACCTCTCACCTCTTGCCCATCACCCAGCACTTTTCATGCCATCTCCCATTTGCCCTCCCTCCACATCCTCACCCTGTCATTCATGATCAAAGAACTACATTATGGACTAAGAACCAAACAGACCACTGTGTAAGGGGCTGGGAGTTCAATGGAAATAATATGGTAAGATATGTATGAAACCGATTTCTGCTTTCAGTTTTAGACACAAAAGGTCAAAGTCACTCAATTCATCAGGTGAGAAAACAGGCTACACTTGGGTGATACAGTCTTTATAAATCTACATGTGCATTCTTTCATAAGTGACATCTGGACAGGTATCTTTAAGGATGGGATTGGATTTGTGGATTTAAATCCTGGCTGTCTCCTTTTATATAATGAAGACGGAGTCATCAGCAGGATGCTGGTTCCATCATTCCATTTGAAATGATCATTTCAATGTAAGTTCGAGACCTTTTATGTATCCAGAGTGATACCAAATACCACATATGTGCCTGCTGACTTTGGGATTCTAGACAAGTTGGCAGTGCTGGTCCTACCACAGAGAAGGTGGAGTTGAAATTTTACAGTGAATGAAGAGGCAGCCCTGAAATTCCTCTAACAATGGACAAAGCCTGTCATCCCACAGATGCAGAGAAAGTGCACTGTTACCTTTGAAAATCTACTATCAGCAGAAATGACCTGGCTTCACAGCAATCAAATGCCTGCTCTACTTCTTCCACAGCCCCACGCAGAGCTTGTCATTGTCACCTCTACACTCCTGCATCAGCCTTGTGCGTTCATTCCTCATTGCAGTTGTTTACACAACCACATTGCAATCACAGGTTCCTGAAGGGCAAGGACTGGGCCTTGTTCCTTATTGTATCTCCTTGATGCAAATTATATCTCAAAAATGTAAGTGAAAGAAAGCTGAGGTATGCAGTAGATTTTGTTAAGAGAAGTATGAATAACAAATTAGAGCTCATGTACCAGCTCTGTGTCAATGAGAGAACCCTGGAGTGTCATGTTCAGTCTTGGATACCATATTTTAGAGCTTTAGGAAATTCAAACATGCTCACCACTGGAGATCAAGATGGGCACTGGAGAGCCAAAATGCTTGGCAGAGTCTGGAAACCATGTCAAATAAGGAACAAATGAAAGAACTGGGAATGATTAACTTGTAAAAGAAGGCAAAGGAAAGACATGGTTACTCTCCTCAGATATTTGAAAAGCTATCAAGCGGAAAAGGTAGTTAGAGTTGTTCTGTATTACCCCAGAGGGCAAATTAAGGTCAATGATTTAGAAAGTAGAAGGAAGCAGATTTTAGCTCACCCAAAGAAAGAGCATTCTAAAAAAAAAAAAAAAAAAAAAAAACAGAAGTCATTAAAAATGGAGGGAGAAGAAGGAACTTTCTGTCTTTGATGTATATGTAAGCATGATGGCTCAGCTACTAGGATTCCTTCCAACAGTAGTGTTTCTAGTTCCCTTAATAGTAAGTGCAAAACCCTTAGAACCAGGAGTATGGAATCATACCATCATATAAGTGATACCAACTTTTTCCCTAGGCACTGTCTTTAATAGGTGGGGGAACAGAGGAGATAGCATGGAACTCTAATAGAAAGAAGAGGAGTCTCCAATAGGCAAAAGAATACTGGTAGTTCTGAATTTGAAGATGAATTTTCTTGGTACAGTTTTGACTTTTGTCTCTCGTAGTCAAAGAAAGCAGCTAACTGAAACAAGAAGGAAAATTATTTGGAATTTGGGGGAAAGACATCTTTTCGAAAGTTGACACTTAAAAGAACTACAATCACGCATCTGTTTTCTTGTTTGGCTTACAATTGAGGCAATGGAAACAGAAGACTCCATGAAATTGAATGACACTTCACATTGATAAGCATTTTTGAAACAATATGGTAGAAATTTGAGGAACACATTATACTCTCAAGCTGCATAAAGAAAGAGCAAAAAATATACCCTTTAATGCATAATTTTTATAATAATTTTACTTGTTACAAATACAGCATTTCGCAATGAAAGCCTAACTGTGTTTCAGTTCAGTAATATGATAAGACACAGCTTGTAAAAATGAGAATTGAGTTTAACTGTGTTCTTGTGTTTTATTTTCCATTTATCATCTAAATTGCTTCTAAATATGATTGTCTTACTTTATTAATTTGCATAATTACTGAAATGTAGCATGTGATTCCAAATAACAAGTGCCTGACAGTATCACTTCTGTTTTACTGTGACATTATTTTGAAAGACAAAAATTGATACACAATTGAGTTAAAGTACATAAGCTTATTTTGTTGCCTTTGTGACTTCAAAATATAAAAAGGTTATGTGGGTCATCCAGTGAATTTTTGTGCTCAGATGCTGAACAGCTTGAAAACCAAAGAGCAACTAGTAAGTAATATAATATTTTAGAGCAACAATAAATCTGATTTTTGACAGAATAGGAGCCAGGTGAAGGTTTTGTTTTGTTTTTTGCTTTTTTTTTTTTAATTGAATCAAGACTATTGAAGAGAGATGAGAAAAGTCTCCGATGAAGATCTAAAAATACTTGCTCAAATGTATTCCAGTTTTTCAAATAGCACCCTATCAAATTAGCTTGACAGTCTCTGGTCTCAGTCAGAAAATCCTGACACCCTGTTTGAGTTCATATCATCAGCAAGTACAAACATTTCATTCAGCTTCATCTTCAAAAATGTGGGCAAGTCGGAAAATGTGGGAAAAAAAGCTACCAGCCATCAGTTAGCTATCCAGACATTGTTTAAAGGGCCAGGTAGTAAAAGCTCTTCTGGAATGGAGACTGTTGAAATACAACAAGGATCACTGGCAAAATAAATTCCATGGTCTGTCCCGGGCAAGCTGATAAACAGGAGCCCAGACTGATTAAGTGTCTTTCCTAACATCACAGAAGTGACAGCAGAACAATAGCAGAGACAAAAATTAGACCTCTTCCTCCTGCCTCCCACATCCTCTTATTAATCATTTTTAACTGAAAGCTTGGTAACAAAAGTCCTGCCTAAAATATTGCTTATTTACCCAAGTTGACATGCTAGAAGCTGAAACTTGCTATATTATAGCCCTGCTGCCCTTTCTTCTAGTCATGGTTTAAGTAAATGTGACTTTCATGAAAAAGGAGGGCCGTGGCTGAGGGATGATACATAAAATAAACATGTTTGCATGTTATTTAGAATCTTGGTAGAATCTTGTTTTTGTGGTTGTTGTTGTTGTTGTTTTCCTTTCTGGTAATTAAATGACATTCATTGTCTAGTAAAGAAAGATCTGGATATTGTTTAATACACTCCAGTTCCCACTTTCCAACTAGTTAAAGAATCTTATTTGTCTATTATTGGGTCAAAAGATGTTCCCCACAGCTGTGGGGCATCTTATTGCCTGGATAAAATAGCAGGGCATATTTCACGGGAGCTATTCATATGGGCTGCAAGCTTGGTGTGAGGCACAAGGCCAACAGCTGGATGGAAATAGTAGGTTCTGGGCCAGCTGAAATTCTCTGCTTTCAAGTTTTGCATATTGTGCACACACACATAAACACACACATGCACGCACGCACACACACACTCTTACACATCTAGCTTGGGAATGTTAAACAGCTCCAGATTTATTTTTTAATATGGACTAAAATGTCTAGCGTGGCTTACTAGAGTGGTTCTGTCGAGTTTGGCAGAACCAGGCCAGCCTGCTCCTTCCTGCCACAGGCTGGAGGTGTTTGGCCCAGGCCTAAAAGCTGTTAGCAGTGTTGAGACAAAGGGCTGGTAGTGGGGGGCAGTATGCCCGTTTCCCAGCAGGGTTTCTGCAGAAAGAGAGAAAACATCAAGCAACTTAGGCCATCAGAGCATCTGAATGATTATCTAGTCAAAATCCTACTTTCAAAGAAAAGGAAACAAGCTCAAACACACAGGGAACCGAAGACCCAAACTTGATTTCCTAACCAGGGCCAGATTAAAGGCTTCAAAGATTCTAATAAACTCAAAAGAGGATTGTGGCATCCTGCTGCAGAGTTGCTGCTCAGTGACAGGGGGTGATCCTGTGGTTGCTGTAGGTCAAAGGGTCAGTACTTGGAAGGAAGAGCTGGAGATGGAGGGCGGAAATACAGGTACAGCCTGGAACATGTCAGCATCTTGAATTCTGTCTCTGTGTCTGATCACAAAGACTCAAAGAATAATGGCTTCTGCTTCACTTCTGCCTTTCAAGTCCACAGTCCTGCACAAACTCCTCTTTTACCAAATCTAACTCATTGCATGCAGAAAAGAGGATTCTAAAATCTGTAGTTTAGTTTAACAATATCAACTTCCATAGTCAGGAAGAAGGAAAAGAAAGAAGCATTCAAAACATGACAAAAGAAAGATACTGTTGGTGTAAATACTCAACCTCCAATGAGTATTCACTGCCACAATATAGAACTTTTTTTTTCAGTACTGGGGATTAAACCCAGGGTCTCACACATGTTAAGCAAGTGCTCTGTCATAGAGCTACATCTGCAGCCACCACAGAATTCTTGATGCCAACAATGCAAAGGAAAACCACTGGTGATCATATCTGCATCACTTGCTCAAAGATTCAAAGCAACAGAGTTGTATGATTGGTGAAGCCATGGTCTTATACCCATGGTAGGTGCTAGAGAAAGGGGATCTCTGCCTCACTTTCATAGAGGGATATAGGGCCATTCATTCCATCTTTTGGGAGATTTCCCCTTCAAGTAAGATGATTGATGCTACAGAATAACAACAACAGAGAACAATATCTACACCATCTGCTCAGATGTAAATGTTAGAAAAAAATATTCTCCTAAGTACATAGGGGATAGAATTTGACTAGCTGCTATCTTCCAATTTGTGTCAGGAAAGGTTGAGGTAGCTAATACATCTCAACATTTCAACAGCTTACCAAACAAGGTTATTTCCTTTTCACTTAATAGTCCAGGTGAATATTGGAATGGCAAGGAAGCTTGAGGACCCAGACTCTGTCATATTCACCATGTAGATTTTAAGGTCATGCTGAAAGTTAAAAATCCTGGGAAGCTAAAGTCAGAACATAAAGAAGCAGTATGTTTTGAGGGTTTTATAGGTCACTGCGAAAAGTGGTACCCAGCACTTCAGCTCACATTCCATTGGAGAGAGCTTGGTCACATAGCTACACTTAGTGGATTTACATATTCCATAAAGGAAATAATAGATTTTGGTGATCTCTTATTGGTTTTTGCCAAGTAATCTAGGCACATTATTCAGGACTCAAATCTATCTGAGCAGATCCATGTAACGAAAGGTCACCAAATTTTACTGTAATAAAGAGAGAATAAGTATTTCAGGCTCCTAAACCATACTATCTCTCTAACAACTACTCAAAAGTGATCATAGGTAATACTAAAAAAGGGAAGGGGGTGTTGTATTCCAATAAAACTTTTGTCTATAAAAATGGGACTAAACAAGTTGTTTGGACCTCTATCTGAGTTATTTCACCATTTTTTAATTACTAATCATATTTATTCTCCATGGACCATGGTTCTGTTAATTTCAGTGGCAAGCAATTTTTCCTACATAGCAATTCCTTCACTCCAGCCTTTCTCTTGCCTCATCATCTAATTCGGGTATCACTGGCCTCCCTCTGTTTAGTTGCAAAGATTAAGCCAGAGCCCCTTTCCTGACATGACCTCAACACCCTTCCTATGGCATAGTGACCTCTCAAAGTCATTGCTATGGTTCTAATACAGAGCTGAGTCATGTTTTGGAGTATGCTCATGACACGCTCTGTTGGGAGACAATTCCCCATGGTTATCTTGTTTCTTCCCATTATATAAGCAGAGATAGTGAGGGCCTTTTATTCTGGACTATCTTTTTAAGGATGATTTTATAGGGATGATATCTCTCTCAAGGACACAGGTTGGATAGGTTTGTTCACAATCCATTATTAAGGATTAGGGTTTCCTAAATTCAGTGTTCCTCTGTAACTCAACATCCTGTGAACTCGGGTATCTTTTAGCCTTTGTCATGTGGCACTGTGGAAAATAGGGCTTGGAAAATGATATAAATGCTATTTTTCTCACTAACACAAATGCTATAAGCAATAATCTGTTCTTTGCTGAGAGGCAGGAGTTCCCATTTCTCTGCAGTACCCATGACATTGGCAGGCTAACTTGGCAGTTTGGGGGAAGGGTGAAATCTCAGAGCCTGCACTGTTCTTGACACATTAGACTTCTGCAAAAATAGAAAAGAAGTTGTATTCTAGAAAATAAAGTATGGCATAGCAGAACATATGTGCAAGATTCCCTTTAGAGAGAATAGCCAATCTAAAATTTGTAACTCCACCCTTTTCTACACACTGAGGAATGTAAGTGTGAAGGGTGATACTACAGGGCTAAGAGAATTCCCTTTACTTTACAACAATGAAAATCATTTCCAAACTCAGTGCTGTAATTATTATAAGTAGCAATTCACTTGCAATAAGCCTCTCGATCATGTCACAACACCAAAGCCAAGAAGAATTGATATAGAATATGTTTGGCCTAGTGTGGGCAGCTTTGAACAGGCACTACATCAACAGAAAGAGAATTCTATTTGTCCTAAAAGCAATGAGATGTAGACAAGATGAAGCAATTTACCCCTCCCCTGTTTTCTGTCAATAGGTATTGAACTACTGTCTGTATAAAGAACCACTGTGTTTAGCATCAGGGTAGGAGGTGGAGGAAATGAAGGGAAAATACTCTATCAATGAGTTCATGTTAGAGGACCAAAAATACATAATCATATTAGAGAAAGGAATGTCAAACTCATATTAGTTTGACTTGAATTCATGTCATAGTATATGCAGGAGAGAGGGCTGGGAGAATGCAGGGAGAGATTTTGACACAAGATGAAGACAGGTTAGAGCCCTCTAGGGTTAAAGGTCAAGCATTCCAAAAGGAACTGAGTTTTGAAGCAATGTTCAACACATACATTTTAAAAGGAAAGCAGATGGCCTTTCAAGCAGTGTCATTTTTGATTAGTGGTACAGAGGTGAAAATGAGATGGTCAGGATGCAACAGGGTCTGAAAGAAAGACAGCTAGGTGGAAGGTAAAGTGACCTGGGACTAAGCACAGCCCATTGCTAACTAACTAGCCACCTGACTCATCCATCTGCCCTTATCTGAAAAACCAGGGGAGGAATTATAAGAGATTTCATTAAAAAAAAAGAATAAGCAAAAAATGAGTTTTGCAATTTTGTAATTGGATTTTAGGAAAGCAAGCAGTAAATTAACTTGACAAATCAGATGTTAATATTGAGTTCTTTTGTGTGTGTGTGTGTGTGTGTGTGTGTGGTGCTGAGGACTGAACCCAGTATCTTGCACATACAAGGTAAGCAACTCCACTAACTGAGCTATATCCCCAGCCCCTAATGTTGGAGTTGTAATGAAAATCATCTTAAAGAGATGGGTTGAGCCCTTGGCAGGAAGTGAAGATGCTTATATTGAATTTAAGGATCAATAGGGAGACACTCTGGCTCTTTGAGAAAAAATGACGAGATTAAAATATTTGTGAAATGCCATCAAGAAAAACTGACCAAGAGAACTTTCAAAATAACTATATTCAATCCCGGACTGCTTTTTCCAGGAACTTGCCAAAGCTACATTTCCATATACCCAGATGAGGGTGATAATAATTAAAATAGCAACTGAGTCTTTTCTCTTATAGCTGTTAAGAGATTAGAAATATTTTTTTGCTTAGATAGCACACAGAGGTTTTGAGACCCAGTGGTATTAAAAGTGATTTTTTTTTTGGGGGGGGGGTATTCTTTTAGGTAATTTTTAATCTAGGGGATTTGAAAGTAGTTGTTTGCTACAGTTCATTTTTGTTAGTTTGTTTCGTGCTGAAGATGAACCCCAAAAGCACTTTATACTGAGCTACATCCAAAGTCCTTTTTATGTTTTTGAGACAGGGTCTTGCTAAGTTGCTGAGGCCAGCCTCAAATTTGTCTCAAATTTGTGATGTTCCTGCCTCAGCCTCTTAAGTCACAAAGATGATAGGCATGTGCTACCACTTCTTGCTTCTACAGATTTCTTAGTAACTAGATGGAATTGCTTAGATTATTTTTCCAGGTCAGAATTTTCACTCTTTTGAAGTCTGTGTGTCTTTCACCATATTAAGATCTAAAGTTTTGTGTTTTTTTTTAATTCTGTCCCACTGTCTCATTTCAACCTTGCATCATTTCACAGGATACCAGTATCCTCCACATATGTCCCCATTTCCCTGGACAATCCATTTATGTGGGAGTCTGAAGGCCTGTTGCATGTGGAGCACCCTTAGGAAGACTCCCTGAGCCTCAGACAGAGCAGAAAGGGTTGCTGCAGGGACATTCTCAGGCTAACAATCATCTTCAGTGTCACACTAACCTTCATCCCTTCCCTGTGTCACAGATAATGAAGCTCAACACACACTTGAGACAGATATCTGAGTCCCAAATCAGGAACATGGGAAGAGGATGTCAAAGGGAGGCTTTAAAGAAAGGGTAAAGGCCACAGAGAGGTGAGGTTGCTCCAGTAGGCAAGATGTTTGTAGTTGTTCTTTCAAAAGAATTATCCTCCAACCTCCCAAGGCTCATATTCAAACTATTTACTTAGAAGAAAATATAAATAGCTCTGGTTCTACAGTAACTGGGATTTCTGCCAAAAAATATAGAGTTCAATTTAATGTGACTTATGGATTAAAGATAGCTTCAAAACTGTTGAGATTGGGTGGGATTTTCTGGACTAGAGTCTCAAACTTTACTATTTTTAATTTTACCCCAACAATGGTGGTCTATGAAATCAATATGGCTCCTCAGATTTCTTTCCAGTCTGTGTTGTATAGATGGCCTGGAAGGCTGGGAGGAGGTATGGGTCTGATTAAAGAAAGGAGGAACATAAAGCACAGGTGTCAATGCCAACACTTTCCCTCCTAAAACCAGGCCAGATTTTTCTTCACTTCCTTCCATCTTCAAATCAGCCATAAAATGAGTCATTTGAAATGCCATAGCTGGAGCTAATACTCACCTCACAATAGCATTTTGAAAAACTCCAAAATTTTTCTATGAACACAACGTATCTTCTTACCAATCTAAAAGCTTGGTTTGGAATAAGAAGTAGAAGGGTTAATCTCTCGGTTTTCATCTCTATGAAATAAACAACTTTTTAGAAGAACATCTTTGTAAAACTATTCTATAGGTAAGACTTTAAAACCAACCAACAAACAAAAAAAATGCTTTCTGGAATGGAAAATGTAAACCTGCATGGCTTGAATTCAGGATGACATATAGCATCTTCCTTTTCAAAGAAAAAAATATTTTCAGTGCCCGAGTTAAATTCAGAGCCTTGCACATGTTAGGCAAGGGCTATACTATTAAACTATATCTGCAACACTTTATTTTGAGACAGTGTTTTGCTAAATTATCGAGGCTGGCCTCAAACTTGTAATCCTTCTGCCTCAGCCTCCTAAGTAGCTAGGATTATACCACCACCACTCGTAGCTAACATATTTCTTTTGATGATCCTTAGTGTCTGACAATAGACCAATCTTCAATAAACAGAATCAAAAAAATAGAATCATAGGAATCACAAGAATTTTCCTTCCAAAGAAATTTAAGTCACTGTTAAACACAAAGCACTTCATACCTATTCTCAGTTACCTACCTCCCCAGAATGGTAGGGTCATGCTATCATTCTAAAGTTATATAAATCACAGGTAAAATAATTTTCTTCATCCATTCACCAACTATTACTTGAGAATAATGTATATTGGAGACTGGAACAGCTTTAGGTACATATCAAAGAGCAAAGAAGGCAGAACCTGTGTGCTAGTGGAAGGTGCATTCCAGAAGCAGATATTAAACACATCTCATATAATTACAATGAGATGGAAAAAAGAAAATGGGCACAGGGAACGGGCAATGGTGGGAATTTGCCTTAGCAGATACAATGGTCACCAGAAGCTTCTTTGAGAACAGCTGATATATTAAAGAGCAGGTCATACACCATCATGACAGAGTTGTGAAAAGAGGGAGCACAAGGGGAGAGGTCCTGATCACAAATCACCCGGCCCATGGCTGGTTTGAGGAGCAGCAAGAAGGCCATGTAGCTGGAAAAAAAGAATCAAGGTGGGGAACAATAGTAGATAAGAGAACAAGCAAGGGAGCCAGGGGCCCGATCTCAGAGGACTTTGTAGGCCACATACAAGACAGAATGTGGTGTTGTATAATGTCAAGTGTTTGGAAGGTTTGGGACAAAATGATTCCTTAATCCCTATGCAATAACATTTAGATGTATGGCCTTTGAGAGGTGACTGGATTACAAGGGTACCACCTTCATTAATGGATTAATATTCTTATAAGAGCTGGTTGGAGCTAATGAGGTACCTTTTTGCTCTTTTGTTCTCTCTGCCAAGTGAAAACACATTGTTTTCCCCTCCAGAGAATGCAGCAACAAGATACTATCTTGAAAGCAGAGAGACGCCCTCAGTAGACACTTAATGCCACACTTGATCTTAGACTTTAGCCTCCAGAACCATAAGAAATAAGTTTCTGCTCTTTATAAATTATCCAATCTTATATATTTTGTTGAAGCAGCATAAATAAAGAGAATAATATAATCAGATGTATATATTTAAATTATCATGACTATTCGTGGAAAAATAGAACGACAAGAGAGAGAAGTAGGAGTGAGTTCAGTAAAGCAGGAAAACCTGTTGGGAGGCTACCGAAGCATTCCATGTGAGAAATACCCATCACTCTGATGAGGTGGGTAGTGGGAGAGGTGGAAGGACAACGCTGGGTTCTGGACATACACTGAAGTAGGACCTAGAGTATTTGGTGACAGACATGATGATTGTTGGAAATGGAAGTAAGAGTACCATAGAGAGAATTTGATGATAAATACTGGGCTTTGGGATTATCTGATGTGTAAAAGTACAATGTACAAAGGTGAGGATTGTTGAAGGGAAAGGCTCAAAGTCTGTTTGGAGGACCTGTTAAATTTGCACTTTGAATTTAACATCAGTTGAAAGGTCAAGCAAGGATTTGGATACATGAGTTGTTCAGCAATGTAGACTGGGCTAGAATTAGAAGCTTAGGAGATCCCTTCCAGGTTGGGTATACACATAGAGCAAGGAAAGAATAGAAGAAGAGGCTAAAGGACTGCCCCCTGAAGCACTTCAAAATCTAGAGTTTGGTAGAGAATTGAGTTCCAGTAAGGAGTGGGGCCTTTGGCAGGTGATTAGGTCATGCAAGTGCCATCCTTATTCACGGATTAATGTTCTTATGAAAGGACTGGAAGTAACCACATAGTTACCTTTCTGCAAAAATAAATTTCTGCTCTGTACAAATTATCCAATTTCATATATTTTATTAACATCAGGTAAACAAAGTAAATTAACAATATAACCAGATATATGTTTAAATTATCATGACTCTTATGTGGAAAGTAGACTGCTTTTCTGACACTTTATGTTTTGTGAAGACACAGTAAAAGAAACTAAGCAGATGTCCATCTCATTCCACCATCTTTCCTATCCCCATACCTCCTCCCCTCCCCTCCCCACACTTTGCCCAGTCCAAAGTTCTTCCATTCTTCCCATGGGTCAGCATCCACTTATCAGAGAAAACATTTGGCTTTTGGTTTTTGGGTTTTGGAAATTGGCTTACTTCACTTAGCATGGTATTCTCCAACTCAATTCATTCCGCTGAAAATGCCATAATTTTATTCTCTTTTAATTCTGAGTAATATTCCATTGTGTATATATACCACAGTTTCTTTATCCATTCATGTGGTGAAGGGCACCTAGGTTGGTTTCATATTTAGCTATTGTAAATTGAGCTGCTATTAAATATTGATGTGACTGTGTCACGATAGTATGTTGATTTTAAGTCGTTTGGGTATAGACCAAGGAGTGGGATAGCTAGGTCAAATGGTGGTTCCATTTCAAGTTTTCTAAGGAATCTCCATACTGCTTTCCATAGTGGTTGCACCAATCTGCAGTCCCACCAGCAATGTATGAGTGTACCTTTCCCCCCACATCCTTGCCAACATTTATTGTTGCTTATATTCTTGATAACTGCCATTCTGACTAGAGTGAGATGAAATTTTAGAGTAGTTTTGATTACTAAAAATGTTGAACATTTTTTCATATATTTATTGATTGATTGTGTGTCTTCTGAGAAATATCTGTTCAGTTCCTTAACCCATTTATTTATTGGGTTATTTGTGGGTTTTTTGTTTTTTTGTGGGGTTTTTTTTTTTTTTTTGGTGTTAAGTTTTTCTTTTCCCAATGGAGAAAAGAATTTTTTTAATTAATTATTTTTTTGTTTTACTTAGTTATACATGACAACAGAATGCATTTTGATTCCTTGTACCCAAATGGAACACAACTTTTCATTTCTCTGGTTGTACATGATGTACAGTCACACCATTCATGAAGTCTATATGTACCTAGAGTAGATGGTGAAATGATATGAACATCATTACCCAAGGTACATGTATGACTGCCCATATGGTGTGACTCTACTTTGTGTACAACCAGATAAATGAAAAGTTGTGCTCCATTTGTGTACAATGAATCAAAATGCATTCCGCTGTCATGTATAACTGAGTAGAATGATCTTAAAACATGCTGAAAGAGAGTATTTTTTAACCAAGAAAGTTACTTTTAATACTCAATAATAATAATAAAGAAAAAAAGAATAAAATTGATGAATTTTCAGATAAAAATGGAGTTTGACAAACCCTACAAAAGCAAATTTTAAAAGATGGAGTACCATAGCTTAATTTTTCTATACAACTGAAGCTTATTACTCATTGGCTAACCTTTCCCCATCCCTCCCTCTTCCATTCTTCCCAACCTCTGGTAACTACTATTATACTCTCAATTTCTATGAGATTGACTTTTTTTGATTCCACATATGAGTGAGATCATGTGAAAGTTGTCTTTCTGTGCATGGTTTACTTAACATAATCACCTCCAGTCCTATCTGTGTTGTGGAAAATTACAGAGTTTTGTCCACTTTGTGGCTGAATAATATTCCTCTGTATATATTTGCCACATTTTCTTAATTATCAGTTGATTACACTCAGGTTGTTTCCATTTCTTGGGTAATGAGAATAGTGCTGTAACAAAAATGGAAGAAGGAAGGAAGGAAGGAAGGAAGGAAGGAAGGAAGGAAGGAAGGAAGGAAGGAAGGAAGGAAGGAAGGAAGGAAGGAAAAGAAAAGAAACTAAGCAGAAACCTTTGGGATGTGGGAGGAAAACCAAAAGAATACATTGGTCCTAGAAACAAAGTGAGTGAAGTGCTTCTAGAACAAGGGTAGGCCAACATGGTTGATTATACTAAGAAGGATAGTAAAATAGCACTGAGAATTTACCATCAGAGTTAGTACCCTGGAAGACAATGGTGCCACCATCTGGAACTGACAACTTTCATTCTCAACAGTCCTTGGAAAAAGTTTCAAGAGAAAATGAGACATGAGACACCAAATCCAGATAACCAGTTTGAGGAGTTTTGCCATGAAACAGGAAAGAGAAGAGGGGACAGAACTGGGAAGGGTTATAAAGTCAAGGGAGAATTGATTGGTTTCTAGATCAGAGACCTATGTAAATGAGAGAGAGCTCAGGGAGCTAGTGAGAGGCTGTGCCAGTTTTAAGCGAATACCCTTTCACTCCCAAATCCACCTCTCAACCCTGCTGTTTTAAATTTTGAGAGTCGTGTTTCACAAATCATATATTTCCATTTCTGACCTGCTCTCTATTAACTTCTGTCTTTAAGGGATCCTTAGGCTGGGTCTAAGGGACTGGGGCAGGGAATCTGTTCTCTGCTCCTGCCTGTTTTCACAGTTGCCATCAGCACCTCCCCAGAAATATTCCCTTACCCTGTTAGGGGATGCTCCAACCAGCCACACTGCTTCCAAACTGTTGTTTCCTTCTTCTCCTAAAACAGCAGCATCGCAGCCTCTCACCAGCTTCAGGACCATCTGGGTGGCACTCTCTCCTCCGTGTCTGAGCCCCAGCTTTGTTAGCGGGGCTGTCCTCCAAGTCCCTGGGAACTTACACCGGCACAGGCTGCACAGAAGTCTCTGTGCAGACCGCTTTTTAAAACTTCTAGGTTCTCAAATCCCAGACCTCTTGGTTTCGTTCCTCCAGTCCTGGGGGGTTGTAGCTGCTGCCTTCAGCTTTGTGTTTCCTCAGTGCTCCATGTTAGCCTTTTCTTTCAATAATTGCATGACATTTTTCCTAAAGTTAAGTTCTCTGTGTTAAAATAATTTGGTGGTTCAGTTTTTCTTGACTAAACCCTGACATAGAGTCAGAGTCAGGATTTCAAGTCATAACTGCCAGCTATCAAAATCCACCTCCCCACAGTATCATGTAGCCTTTCCTGTAGGAATGTCCACTTTGTGATCCTCTGGTCCCTCTTTTAAACAAATGGAACAAAAATACAAATGCAGACTTGTTCTCCATTGGAAAAAAACATTTTAAAAAAGAAATACAATCTCTTCTGGTAGATCTACTCATAATATACTTCTCTTTTCTTGCTTCTGTGTTCCTCTACCTCCTCTTACTACCATTTGAACTTTCTCAATTTCCCAATCTACTATAATTTCATTCAACTCTAGTGTTTACTTTGCCAGGTCGTACTTCTCATTCTCTTCCATTGTTCATTGCAATTCAAGTCCAGCATTCAGCACTCTATACTCCATGATTGGCCTGAGGGTGGAGGTGTTTGCTGCTCTAGTCAGTTTTGGAAACCCATGCCCTGATGTGAAATTCACATTCCTGGTGAAGAGCACTGAATTGGGTGTTGGAAGTTCAAAATCGAGTCCCTGCTTCATAGCAGACTGGGTCACATGTACACTTAACAGCATCTCTCTTGCCTCAGTTTCCTCAACTACAAAGTGCAAAGGTCATCGAAGATGATCTCTGAGATCCCTCTAGTTTCAAAACTCCTCAGGTATAGGAGGCTCCCAAAACTTTCCATATGTTTTAATTCTATTCTTGATCCTGGGCTTTGAAGCTAATGGACTGTTACTTGATTTCCTAAAATAATATACAATTCTATTGAACTGGTAACAGTCATTTGATTCACCCTAAAGCTTTTGCCATCCCTTGGAAACCTTGCAATCTAATCTCTTCCCTTCCCACCCTGACTTCTCGCTGAGAAGTCTCTAAATTGCCTGCTTAGCTCACTGAACTCTAATGACTTTCCTTCTTTTCTTCATCGTCCTTAACCTTCATCCCTGTTTTTTTCCTTTTAACTCATCGAGTGTCTTTCTTTAAAGAATCACTTTCTTCCTTGATTTTATACACCCACACGCATCATAGAAGTCTCCTCAAGTTCTAGAGGATGTGGCCATTGATTCATGTCCTGCTACCAGGCTTCCCTTTGAAAATAGGATGACTAACAAGGGCTTCCAGGAATGCTCGTGAAGCAGCAGTGAAAAGCTCGGACCCAAGGCCAGAAGGGTGGAATCAAAATCCAAGCTTCTTCACTTACTAGGTGACTCTGAGGCCTTGAAAAATTATTTGCCATTCTTGGCCCAATGCTTTATCTATGTGCAATAATATCATCACCATCACTTATTCAATCAGTATGTGTGAAGTAATGTTATGTGAAAAGGTATTTAGTAGTCTCTCAGTAACAACAGTTAAAAATCACCCTCTCCTTAACATGTCACTTTCTACATGTCCTTGTGCACCATGCACTGTCTGACCTCCATTTCTTTGTAAAAGATGTTCCCTTCCAGAAACATGAAAAATTGTGCTCTCTATGTGTACTATGGATTAAAATGCAGTCTGTTGTCCTATAGAACAAATAAATAATTTTTTTTTAAAATAAAGATGTTCCCTTCTATTCCCCCATGCTTTATGTCTTCTCTCTCTCCTCCCTTCTTCCACAGTGTCCCACTCAATATATATTCAATCCTACTCTTTAAGGATCAACTCAGCATCTCTCTGGAATCGTACTCCCTTTGTTATACTATCCTCCACCAGGTCACAGGGCCATCTCCCAGGCTCCCACAGCCCTGAGGGGTGCCACATCTCTGTGTGTCTGACACATTCACCCTACTGCCATTGCTGCTTTACTCCCTCTGCACTTGACTCACTTCCTTGAGGACACACACTGATTAATCTCCCCAGCAATCTAGTATAGCACCTAGTATGCCATCAGAGAATGCTACATGAAGAAATTATTTCTCCAGCATTCGCAAGCTCAGCCTCAGTATTTTCTTTCCTTCTCGAAGGATTATTATTTATTTATTTATTTGCACTCAAGACAAAAACTGAAGCCTTCGTAGGTACCAAAAGCACATTCCGCTATAGAGGTTAGAAGGTATAACACCTTGCCTCACCCATCATCAGGGTCACACCTGGCACTCCTATAACAAAAGACAGGTTAACAATAGAAAATCATAAAATCATGATCCAAGTTTTATGTAGCATAGAAGTCTTCAGATTGGAAACCGAAGACCAGGCTTAGGTCTGATGAAGAATGGATAGCTGTGTAGAAATGTTAATGGATAAAAACTATGACTTAATGATAATAAAGCAAGGGGGAAACCCAGCCAGACCTGTTTGTACAGATTCTTCTTGGCCTCTCTGCTCCTGTGTAGCATTTCCTCCTCCCAGGTATGGAAGTGGACTAGCTAGAGTCAGGTCTTCAAGAGACAAGGGAGAAGGCAGAGAAGGATTTTTTTATGCTTTATATCTTTCCTTGAGCGAAAGGGGCTCTAATTTCTGTGAATTGACTTGGGGAAGAATTCTGGTTTCCTTGACTCACTTCCAGATGAGAAAGATAGGAGAAGACTGGAGGGCAGGAGACAGTCAGAGATTGTCCTTCAAAGGCCATTCCAATCTCCCTTAGTTCAAAACAAGCATGGCAAAGTGTGGAACTCTGAGGTATTGTTTTCAAGAAGAAAAAATGTGTATCACTACAGCTTATGAAGTTGAAAATATCCTAATGGGAATAAAGGAAAGAAAAAAAAAGTGAACTATAGAGAGGAGAACAAAAAATAAAAATAAACTTTTTTTTATTATTGTTATCATAATTAATGGAAAGAAATTTGGCAGGATCCTCTAATCCGAAAAGACAAGAGGATGTCATGGGACCACTGGTAGCAGTGCATCCTTTCCATCCCACTGTCCAGCCATTCTGGGAAAGGACATCAAACACACGTAAGCACCATGGGGATGGGCATCCTAGTGAAAGAAAAATGGCATTAAAACCTACTTGAAGTTAATGAATTCTGAAGGCAAACCTGGAAGATGGATAAAAAGGGCAATAGTGTAAGCTTGCAATCCAGAGAAAGAGTGGGGCAGGTTTCCTTCTCTCTTTTCCATAGAAGACAGCACGTTCCCAAACTTCTGAACATCTGGTTATTCTTTGTTAGTCCTTGTAAAACAGTGACTTTATGCAGAAAGAATTTTCAACTCTGTGCACACATAGATGTACCAGACACTATCTGCATCCCGGTGCAACTTGAGGCTCCCATGTTGGGTGAGCTCTATGACTTTGCTGCAGGCTTGAAACAGAAACAAAGTCAGGTACCAGAGCTGAGTTAATTCACATACATCACAGAATTATTCCATGAAGTCTGCAGACCTGCTGATTTCCCTAAGATGTTCAATAGCACCTGAAAGCCTCCCCGTGTCCCAGGTGAAAGATAACCAACTCTAGCCCAGAAACTCTAGGTGCACAAAGCAGACCTAGTGAAAGAAAAATGCCATTAAAACCTACTTGAGGGTATAGACTGAAATGCTTATATCTCAATAGACCAGAAGTTCTTCCGTTTGAGAAAGTTCCACATGAGCCTCTGTTTCACACCAGGTTCCAGCCAACCGACTCTCACTCGTGAATACACTTGATGATCCAGGGCCCTGTGTCCTTTGCCTGGTTTCTTCTTCTGACTCAGACATCGGTCTCTCTGACTCATTCAGCCTCTCATAGGATTCTCAACACACTTACACAGTGTTTACCATGTTTACTGAAATTACATATTTATGAGCTTTTCTCGCCCACTAGGCATAGAGATCTTAAAACTATGGTCATGCTGTTTTGTTTATGTACCTTGGCACTTGGCACCATATCTGAGACATAGTAGGCTCTCCTTAAATGTTTGCTGAATAAATGAATTCCCCATTTAATTATGTGTCTGTTTCATCAAACAAGATATAAAGTTGGCATTATACTGTCTTCAAGGATTTCTTCTAGCCCTGAGATGGTATGATTGTACAAAGCTCCCTCAAAAGTTATGGGGAAAAAAATCCTAAAGCTTATATGGACCAAAAGAAACACAACTACTTACTGAGCATCACCTGTCAACTCATCAAGTAGAACCTCTTTTTGTTTCTGTCCCTCAGTTATTGCCTTTCTGCTTTTAGTCCCCTGATGGGATTTACCCGGGAATTCCTGACTTTACTCTGGATCACATCTTCCTCATGTGATATCCCAAACAAAAACTAACCTGAACCTGGCTTCTCCTTAGAAAACAGTAGAGACAAGTAGGTTTGTTCATGGGACATTTGACCTTGAGTGTATATTGCCATTATGTAGTTCAGGTCCCAAGTCAGAGGGATGGTCAGAGTACTGAGTCAAGCAAATATGGATCATATTTGGCTCCACCATTTTCATAACATTGCCCTGGTCAAATTGTTTAATCAGTAAAATGGGGACAGTAACATCTCTTGGCTGCAAGCCAAGGAGTGTGTGTAGCTCCCTATGTTGTTTGTGAGGAGTACATGAAATAATGTAATCCAAGTTCCTAATCCAGCATAGATATCCTTAGCACACTGCAGACATTCAAAACATGTCATTTATATTTTAGCATGTTATCGTCTCACCAATCCCTTCTGTTAAACATGAACAATCTAAGGATTGTTCACAAACAATCCAAGGAAAGTCATGGAAATTTTCCCAAGCTCACACAGCTCATGAATGGCACATTTTGATACAGATTTCCATGCCAAGCTTTTTTTTCTGGTTTCTAATGGTGCCAGCCCTACACAGGCTAAGATTTCCTTCAGCAAGTTAACTCCAAGAGTGAGTTTTAGTTCTGTGCTTTACAAGTAGGGTTCAGTGGTACACAGGCAAGCAAGGAGACTGACCGACACCATCTGCCCTCCAGCACTCTTGAGGAAGCAGTACAACTTAAAAGGAATCACACAGTATTTCTAGTCCCTTGTGGGCCACCGGACAAGCTCATGACCTTGTGGGAGGCACTTAAATTCTCTGAACCTCAACTTTCTCAACCTGAAATGAAGACGAGAATATCTGCCTTCCTTCACCACCCCCAAATGTCTACTACATATCGTGATATACTAATGATGGTCCCAAAGATTCCAGATCTTGATCCCTCAAACCTATGACTTATTGGAAGAAAGGGTCTATGAAGATGTGATTGCATTAAGGATTGTAAGATAAGGCAATTATTCTAGATTATCCAGATGGGCTTCAAATTGTCATGACCTGTATCTTATAGAGAAAAACAATGACAGAAAAGACACAGAGAAGAGTTGGTCATGAGAAGATAAAGGGCAGAGGAATTTGATTGCACTGGTCTTAAGATTAGAGTGCATAGCTGCAAGCCAAGGAATGTAGGTAGCTGCCGGAAGATGCAGGAGGCAAGTAATGGAGTCTTCCCTACAGAATTCAGAGGACGTATGGTCCTACCAACACTTCAATGTCAGCCCAATGATATGGTGCCATTCATGTGCTAACACTGGATCTCTCTACAATCCTTAAAGTTTGGATTAAACACATTTTTGGACATTTCCACTCATCTAGTATGCATATAAATGAAGCTCCTATTTTGGAATGGCCCATATATGAGTGTGCCTAAGAATCATCTGAGAAGCTTACTCCAAGACAGATCCTTAGGTGGTCCCCAAGAGATTTTGCTTCAGTAGCTGAATTAGGACCCCCCTGAACGTGATATCCAAAGGGATTTAGAACACAGTTGGTGCACAGCTCACACTTTGAAGAATGTTCTTCACACCCAAAGCTAATCAGATTTTTTCAGATGGATGGAACATTTCTAGGTGATATGGATCATAACTTTCAAAATTGAACCAGACAAATAAAGAGTCTTGGTTGTCATGTTTTCATTTTAAAATTATTTGAAATACTATAAAGTAACAGTTGCATTCCCAGATTTATGATTTACAGCTTCCAGTTATTCACTTTACCTCTAAAACTTACTGATGCACTTATGCCAAGTAATGCTATGTGGCTTAAGTCTCAGATTTATTTATTACAAAAATCAGAAAGGTTTAAGAGATACATAATAAGGGAAGGACAATTATTTATAAAGGCAGCCTGAGAACTTAGAATCTTCCCAAACTCTAATTTTAAAGAAACATCTACTCTCACAATAAGATTCACTTGGGGGCTCGGGATGTGGCTCAAGTGATAGCACCCTCGTCTGGCATGCGTGAGGCACTGGGTTCGATCCTCAGCACCACATTAAAAAAAAAAGAAAAAGAAAAAGAAAATAAAGATATTGTGTCCACCTACAGCTAAAAAAAATAAATATTAAAAAAAGATTCATTTGGGTCAACACTATTCTTTGAAAAGATGAAGGAATCCTTGTGATTGAAGTTTAATTCACAGCTTCATATGAATCTATCAAATAGTTAGCCATACTTAAGTGATGAGAGTCTGAAGTAGAGCAGGCTGGAAAAATAGGAACTTTGGCAGCCTCAGGAGCTGCTGTGAAAGGAATAAGGACTCCAACATTTAAGGTACTGAAGGAAGGAAGAAGAAGGTAACAAAAGGGTACATGCATCAAGGAATATATGAATAAGAACAGGGAGCTACTGACTATCACTACCTTCAGTGATCTGATATGATATCAGTGGGAGAAAAGTCTGTCCTTCTCTGTGCCAAACCTGATGGCACCCGGAGGAATAAAAGACAGTCACCAGCTACACAAATGTCTATGTGGCAGTGTTGTCCACAATAGGCAAAAGCTAGGACCATCTCAAATGTCTGTCAATAGACAAACAGATAAAGTGACATGTCTGTACAATAGGACATTATCTAGCCATTAGAAGGAATGAGTACTGATAAATACTCTAACGCGGATGAACCTCAGAAGCCCAATGCTAAGTAAAAGAAGCCAGGCACAGAACACCACATAACACATGATTCTATTCATATGAATATCAGAATAGGGAAATCTAGAAATATAGAAAATAGGTTAGTGTTTCTTAGGGTTTGGGGTTCAGGGGAAATGATGACTAAGCATATGGGATTGCATATAAAGTAATGAAAATACCATAATGGGGGTGCATGTGGAACCAATTAAGAGTTTGCATCTCAAACAAGGAGCAGAGAATGGTGGGTGGGCCCAATCTTGCTTCATTTGTGACAACCCTCCTGTAAGAACTACCAAGGGTTCTCACAAGAACTACCATGTGGTCACATGAGACCTACCTCATGCTCCTCCAAGATCTAAGGTCATCCAACAAGATCCCAATCCTGAACATTCCCATCATCTCCCAATAGCACCTCTGGAAACTAAAGCCTTTAACACATGAACCTTTGGAGGGACACAATAAAACGTTATCCAAACCATAAGTTTCACAAGGACAAGGCAGCTTGTTCTTTGGCAAATACTTAGAAAATGAAGACAACAGATTTCTATCACTTCAAACCCAAGATGTGTGAAAAACCTCAAGATCTCCCCCTTGGAACCTATTTCTCTTCCTATATTCTTGGTCTACCACTGACCAGCTTGGAGAAGCCAGACACTGGGCATCATCCTGGATTCCATCCTCACCCCCTGACCCAATCCATTCACCAAGTTCTGTCAATCATTTCTAGTCACCACAAAATGTGTTGAATTCTGCTCACTGTTTCTGCCACTACAGAGTGACAAACAAGGCCACAAATGTCACCCAGCTAGATAATTTCAAAGCCTCCCAACTGATTCTACCTGTTCCTATTCATCTCCAACCCCAGGAGCAAGGTGGCCCTTCCAAAACACACATGGGATCATCTCACATTCTATCTTACTCAGAGTTAACTCCAGTCCTCTGGACATAGTTTACAAGGTTTCTCATGATTTCTCTAATCTCAGCTCTTAACTGGCTATTGTAGAAACAGCCCCTGTGCACTGTCCTCAGTACCATTCTTCTAACTCTCCTGAAGTTGTCAAACACTTCCTGCTGTCTCTAGCCTCTGGTCCTTCCTAGACACTATGCTCTTTGAAACAAGCATGGTTCCTGCCATTCTCTACCCCTTGCCGTCCCACCCTCTAGTCTAACTAACTGCAAGCTGTCCTTCTCTCAACTTAATGTCACTTTCACTTACAAGTGTGCTCAGAATTCCCTCTTCGTTCCTGCCCCAGGCTAAGTTAGATATCTCTGTTACAGGCTTTCAAAGTGTCAAAACACTTAATATCCCATGTTATGATTGATTGATTGCATGTCTATCTTCACTGGTAATATATGAGCCAAGGCGAGGAAGTTATTTGTCTCATTGTTCATTGCTTCCCCCCAGTCTACCAAGAGCCTAGCACATAGTAGGCCCTCAATGAGCATGTGCTGCTATCAAGAGTCTTGATGAGAGAAGGCTAGCACCTTTCTCAACAAAACTATGAAATAAAAAAAAAAAAACAATGTGGAAGTTCTAAAATCGTTGACTGTGTTCATAATTCCCACTCACATGGTGACCTGATAAGAGACAAAGGACTTTGTGTACAGAGAACCAGTCTATTTAAATTTAAATTTAATTATATATGTAATTATAAACCTCACACAAAATGCATATTCTGAATGTACTCAATTTAATTTCAATTTTACAACCAAAGCATCCAGTATTGTTAAATAATCCCATAGCACTTTGGCCTTCATAATATCATAGACACTGTGTAGCAAACTTCAAGGAACAAAAAAAAAATCCTCTCATTGATTTCTTTTATGTGTACATGTTAAAATGCAGGACTAACTGACACCAAGGGGTAGTGCATTAACATTTTTTGCTGGACAATAAGGGATCATTCATGAATAGAGTACTGAGTTACTTATTACTGTATTGAATTTCCAAGCACATTGCTCCTTGGTGATTTCTGGCTTTTAATGTATTGACTTTCTGCTTGGGCCAGAGCTTGCAGAATTCCATGTCTTCTGTCATGTAGCACCATACCAGGTTACCCCTATTTTATACAATTCTACAATCTATAAAACCTCCAATGAGGGGATAAGCCAAGCAGTGTGTACCTACTTGTCAGATAATTCTGAAAGACAGTGGATTTTATTTATTTATTTATTTGAGAAAGAGAGAGAATTTTTTAATATTTATTTGTGGTGCTGAGGATTGAACCCAGCGCCCCGCGCATGCCAGGCAAGCACACTACTGATTGAGCCACATCCCCAGCCCCGTGGATTTTATTTTTTAAAAATCATGGTAACATTCACTCATCATAAAAATTATGCTTACGATGGTGGTAGAGCCCTTTTCCTGAAAACTGTGTGAGGTTGCTTGCTGGACATGACTATCAGGTCAGTGATCTGGGGGAAAGCCAGACTTGTGACTCAGAAAGATATCTGGGTTGACATTCTGGCTTTGCTCACTGTTGTTGTTTGAACTTGCACAGGACAGTGCTCTGAGTCTCAGTTTGCTTGACTCCAAAGTGACTACGATGATAGTTACCAAATATAGTTGTATGATAATTTTAAAACCTAGACTATGTGAAAATGTCAACCAAGAAAGGGAACCTAGTGATATTTGTTGAAATTCATCCATATGCAACCTCCAAACACACAAATATGAGAAAATTAAGTGGATTAAAATGTGCAACAGATAGGTAATTTTAAAAACACACATAGGTTTTCTGCTTTTCGCTTTTCTTCACCTCCCAACTTAGGCAGTGTTAGAGTCAATGAGCCAAGTTCTCTATCTCTACAGAAGTAAACAGCAGTGCCTAACATGCTAAGTAGCAATCTAAAGTGCTATCCCACATCTGAGAAATTATAGGTGCGAAGAGGAATATTCAGAGAAGGTCTGGCTTACTTTTTGCCAAAGTTGACACAGACAGACCTTGTAAACAGCTGTCATATTCAAAGGAAAATTTACAAGATCAAGAAAATGAACCTTGGGAAATCACTTTCAAGTATTAAATGTTTATGAAGTACAGTTATTGAAACCACTCAGAGAGGTGATTTTTACAAGTGAAACATACATATCATACATCCTACCACATCAATATATACTTTTTAGCCCTCAATTTTTTAAACACAAAATAAAAATTTGCCTCTGTTTTGGTGTTAACCAAACATAAACAGTGGTGAGAGAAAAGTAAGAAGCATAGTTTTATATTCATCTTTCTAATTTGGCTTCACACCTTGAAATTGTCACCTTGGTAAAAACCATTCTGAGTAGTTTTGTGTTGTTATTGTTGTTTTTAATTCATTGGCTATTTTCCTTGGCATTTTTGTCCAGGTTTTATTTTTATCAGTGTTTATCTTATTTCCCCTGGTTTAGTGCTTGGTTTTATTTGTAGAGTTAGAAATTTATCTTCTAGACTTTTTTTTTTTTTCAAAAGTCCTGGCAAGTTAAACCATTACTTTGAGAAACCATCAATGATGTTGAACTTCGCTTTTAGCATAACAATGTTGAATATGGTCCATATTTGCAAATATTTAACCCATCTTTTTGTTGTTGTTGTTAAAAAGGTTGGCCATGTCTTTCATACTTAGGATTAACAAGAGTCTCCCATTAACTGAACAAGGAATGATAGAGAATCTCACCACTGTGCAATCTCTATGGAAGGAAAAAAAAATTAATAGTCACCGATGGTTGCTAAGTAGGAAATATGTAAAGATGAAGCACTCTAACAATACCTAAAGCCATAGATCAGCCAGAGAGGGGCAGAAAGATTGCATGTGCCTGCTTATGTGCAGACACACAACCCTCACCACACAACCTATGGAGCTTTTTTGCCAAAACAACCTGAATCTGAACAAGCCACTACAGTTCCAGTTTTCAGAAAATACAGGTTGAGGGTTGGGGGGCTTAGAGGGAGAAGAAAAGAAGTATGTTATGTGACATTATAGGATTTAATTAGTACCATTAATATGAATAACTCTATAAAACAAATTACTCACACTCAGGTTTGAAAGTTCTTGTCAAAATTTATGTTGAAATTTAATCCTCATTGTGAGGTATTAGGAGGTGAGACCAAGCTGGATCTTGGATTAGTAATTAGGATTAGGTGAGGTCATGAGGGTGGGACCCCCATGATTAACTGCATTTTTGGCTTTATAAGAAGAGGAAGAGAACACCAAGCTAGGAAGCTTTCTCTGTCTTTGCCACGTGATGCCCTATGCCTTAGGATTCTGCAGAGTCCCCACCAGCAAAAAGGACCTCAGCAGATGCAGCTGCCTGATCTTAAACTTCTTCTTAACATGAAGAATCTGTTAAATGTTCATTACACAATGTATACATGTTTCAAAATAACATGAAACTTTATTCTTTGTAAATTATTCAGTCAGTTGTTGCAGTAACAGAAAACAAATCAAGACGACCCAGTTCCTTCAACTGCAAGGTTAAAAAAAAGGGGAGGTGTTATATTTAAAGGTCCTAAAGAAGTACCAACCAGATGCAATATGCAGACCTTGTTTGGATTCTGATTTGCATGATACTATCAAGGAAATTTGAGTATTGACTGAATATTTAATGATATTAACGTGTTGTGTTTTAGGTGTTATAACAGCATTTTGTTATGTCATAATAAGAATACTGGTAATTACATGTGTTTTTCTATCTGTATAGTTATTTTTGTACGAAATGATATGATGTCTAGGATTTTGTTCGAAAACACAAAGGGGCTTTGGGAAGTAAAATAATACAGAGGAAGAAAGGTTGTTCTTGCTGAAGCCTGATCATGAGTAGATGAGGGTGTGTTATCCTCTTTTCTCTATTTTTCTGTATGTGTAGATTTTCTATAATAAAAAAATAAATGAAAGGCTAAAAAGATACCTGTACTTATGAAATGTTTTGCCTCTTACTGCATTCTCTCACAAGGCATACTATACCTCCAGTTCCAAACAAATACCCACATAATTGTTTTTGGCTCATATATTACACATATATGTACATACTCACACACATATCATCAACATTATACATATATATATATATATATATATATATATATATATATATATATTAGATACAATCACTGAGATACAGCTAGAGTCACATACACTTATGAAAATATTTCTGATTCTTTATTGCTCCACTCCAATACTTCTCTATATTCCATAAGGGGATAAATGGGTCATACATGAGATGTCAAAAGAAATTGCTTTCTTTTGCAATCACTTCCAACTTCCACTCAGTACAAAAATCCAAGTGAGTGCTAAAAGGGAAATTTCTTGTGACAAGGTCAGCCAAGACAGATGAGAAATATGACTTGTGATGAAAAACTAACAGGTGCATGTTTTATTGGCATGATAAATGTGGAAAAACCAGATGTGGAATCCCGTATAACATCATACTAAATGTTTTAAAGTATATCTTTCCCCTAAAGAAACTTCTTTTTTTTCCCAGTTCCTATTCTTGTCATTCTGTCAAGCCCCTTAAGGACCAGGACAAGAGAGTTTATGGAGAATATTTTTACAGGAAATGTATGGAATCCTGAGAATGATCTTTGTTAAAATGAGCAAGCCTTTTTGTTGGGGGTATGGGGCAAAAGTCAGGAAGACACCACCTTAGGTTTCTCTGCAGGGGTAAGAGTGTATGGGAATCAATATCAAGCCCCACATAAGAGCAGAGAAAACTGGATTCATACTCACTGGGCATAGGAAAGATACTGGAGGGAACAACGTGAGCAGAGTTGAGAGGGGCTTCCTTTATTTTTGATTTGTTTGTTAGTTGTTTTTGCCATGCATACTTGCCCTCATTTTCAGGAAAGCTTGAGGAACATGAAGAATCTGTTAAATGTTCATTACACAATGTATACATGTTTCAAAATAACCTGTTGCACATGATAAATATATGTAATTTTTATTAATTAATCAGAAATAAGTAAATTTTTAAAAACTAAGTCTTTGAAGAAGTTCTTAGTCTCTTCTATAAAGCTGTAAGGAGAAAGTCACAAAGAGACCGTGCGACCTTCTGAGACAAATCAGTTAGGGTTACCTGGGAAAATAGGACTCCAATTGTTTGCGTGTGGAGAAAGAGAGAGGAGAGAGAGAGAGAGAGAGAGAGAGAGAGAGAGAGAGAGAGAGAGAGAGAGAAAGACCCATGCCATGGGTTTCAGACTTATCAGCCCCCACAATCACATGAGCCAATTCCTTAAAGTAAATCAATCAATCCCCCCATCTCTCTCTCTCTCTCTCTCTCTCTCTCTCTCTCTCTCTCTCTCTCCACACACACACACATACACACCACCACCTCTCTCAATTGGGGTCCTATTTTCCCAGATAACCCTAACTGATTTCCTGTCTCCACCCCTGACCCCACTTCTTCTATCTAATCCATTATCCACCTAATTCAGACTGGTTCTATGTCTAAAATGCAACCTAATAACTCCCTGGCCTCCTATAGTACTTATCATGGGCCTCCATCATCTCCACAGATCACTTTTACTACCCTTCCTCATGTGAACTAAACCTTTTTCTCAGGTCTCTATGCAGGCCTTGCATGAGTCAAGTTCCATGCTCATCATCCAGGATTGTAGTACTGCAAATATTTTCTTCAATGCCCTTCTCCTTGCCATATCCCCATATGGTACAAATAATTTCTACTGACTGAGGTTTACCAGAAAATCTTGGAGGGATTACTTAAATATATGCTCAGATGTTTCTTTAACAAATTAGCACATCACAAATGTCTCCAGTGTTTGAGAATATTAGATAGCTTTTTGAGGGGGTTGTGGGGGTGGACACTAGGGATTGAACTCAGGGGCACTCAACCACTGAGCCACATCCCCAGCCCTATTTTGTATTGTATTTAGAGATAGGCTCCCACTGAGTTGTTTAGCACCTCAGTTTTGCTGAGGCTGACTTTGAACTCATGATCTTCGTGCCTCAGTCTCAAGAGCTGCTGGGATTACAAGCAGTCGCCACCATGGCCAGCTAGATAGCTATTTTAAAGAGAAAAGAAATTAAGATGACTGTAGTAATATTGGGGAAATCCTACAATATTAAATTTTAAAAAGATCCCTCTAGGGTTCATTTTCATCCAGACCCACCAAAAATTTGCTTGAGCTTGTGTATTTGTCATATTTGTCAATACTGATAGATTTAGAATCTATCAGGTAGTAAATCTGAGCCTGGATGCTCAGAGCTGCTTATCAGGACACCAAGACTTGATGTTGTCTTGGCATTTATAAAGAGCATGGCACAGTCACATGTCAGGCAGAGACAGGCTTGCCCTGGTTTGCTGCCCTGGAACTGAGTCAAAGCCTTTTGATGCAGCTGGGCAGGCTCAGCAAACAGGGCAGACCCCAAACACTTTCAATTATGGATAAAGGGAAGATAAACGAGGCTGGGAATGGCCAGTGTGATATTGTCACTGTGCTCCAATGAAATAAAACAGCCTCTCCAGAATCTTCTTATTTCTCCCTTCCTATACATTCCCCCAGTGAAACTCTTTATCATAGCAAACAACTCAACTACTCAAATGTCTTTGATGTACTCCTGTTACAGAATAAAGCCCCATAATTCTCAGCCTGAATATTCCTTCGTCAAGATCTACCTCATATCTATGAAACCTTCAACTATCCCAGCAAGTGTTTTGTCTCTAGAGAGCAGTTGTATTTATATTATAAGGAGTACATAATCATACACTGTTATGCTGTATTTAACTGATTAATGCATGCCTTCATGTCTTAATAACATTTAAATCATAAACTTCTTGAGGGCAAAGGTTTCTAGTCAAAAGAACACCACATTAAGAATTAGCTTAGTCTTAGTAAACTCTGCCACTTACTTAAGTAATACCATTGGGCAATTTACTTGAAAAAAAAAACCCATTTTAGTCATATCATATTATCCTAAAGACCACTCAGACTTTCTGAGGATCAGATAAGTTTTGAAATGAGAGTGCTGAAGTAGGGTTTGGTTGCTCATCCCTGTAATCCCAGAATCTTTGGAAACTGAGGCAGGAGGATCACAGGTTCAATGTCAGCCTCAGCAACATAGTAAGGCTTTAAGCAACCTAGTGAGATCTTGACTCAAAATTTTAAAAAATAATAAGGGCTGGAGATACGGCTCAGTGATTAAGTGCCCTTGGATTCAATCCCTGGTCCAAAAAAAAAAAAAGGAAAGGAAAAAAAAGTGCTAAACTACTTTAATAATTTTTAAATCATCAAGCATTTGTATGAGATCATATATGAATATATTCATATATTTACATATTGACTTACATAACCTATAACCAAACTACTTAGAAGTTAATGTCAAGTTAGCCACATGTCATTCTATTTTTTTCACCTTAGTAACTTGAGAACATCATATAAAACACCAGTTAAAAGATGAACTGCACAAGACCAGAGGCTAATACTTCACCTGACAGAGAAGGTTTCTGACAAACGTTTAATGAATAAATGAATAAAAGAACCCAATGGGAAGACTTTAGTTTATTACAGTTATCCACAATGTTCTGAAACCATAAACATGACGGACAGACTGGTAAACTCTAAAACACCTTGCCAACTCTGCAGAGTGCCATGGACTAATTATCTAAGAAACTAACATCATGTATAGGTTGGCACTAAAGTAACCTAAAATCATTTTAAAAAGGGAATAGAAATTGTTACTGCTCTTATTTCCTTGAGAGAACAATGGCAGATTATGTGTTACATTCAAAATAGAAAATTATATCAATAGCTCAGGAAGTCCTTTGGGAGAATGGCTGACAAAGCATACTGTCAACATGGCTTTCATCTCTAGACTCAGATTAAAGGTCAAGAGCACACAACTTGTGTTCAACATGGACTATGACAATGAGACTAGATGCTGCCACAGATGAGACATATGGCTTCTTCAACAATCTCATCAGAATCCCCCTTGTGCCATAATTCACATCAAATATAAGGTTGAAAATGGCAGCAACATGGCCCTAGAGTCACACAGTCTGATCTCATTTTAAGTTAGTGGAAATAGAAATGAGACCCCTTGTCTTAGATACACAAAAAGATGAATGATCACAGGAGGCCTTCAAATAGTTCTAAAAAGCAAGCTGAGGGAAGGCAGAAGTCTTAAGTCTCATGCATAAGAAGAACTTCCAGTAAAACAAATACCTACTGTGTTGATGGGCACAGAGGCTAAATGCTAGGAATAAAAATATCTTAGATATAGTAAATGCCCTTGAGAAGATCTCAGACTATAAGTGAAGACAAAAATGTTAAATAAATCATATTGATGAAAAAATGCTAGATGTCAGATTTAGGGGTTCCCAGCAATTCAGAGGGTTGTTAGGACACCTAGCAGTGGTGATACCAGGGATATTGTCTCAGAATGCCCAAGGGTAAACCAGTAACAGGAACTTCAAGACTTTCAAAGGATGGCTGCTACCAAAATCTCTATGAATCTCCCTGAGGAGACCACCATTAGAAAGCCATAGACTTTTATAAACATCTGATTACATACTAAATTTATGCTTGAATTCCATAGGCACTTACTGAGTGCCAAGCACTATGCTGGCTATGTCCACTAGTACTTATTTATCTTTTCTGACTCAGATTCAACTACCCTTTAGATCTGTCACAGAAGCCAATTGCAAACAGATAATTACAATAAATGAACGTGGAATAATATGGCAACACTCAGAAGATAAGATTTATTAGTTCCATTTCATAGATGAAGAAATTGTAGCCCAGTGAGTTAAGTGATTGTTCAAAGACACTCAGGTTAATAGCAGACCCAAACTGCATCCAACACGTCTCCCAGTTGGAGTTCAGAAAGATTTCATTGCAAGAACTTCAACCCTCAGCAAACATGGCAGTAACTTCTAGCATGAGTTCTCCCTGAAATTCTGGTGCCTTAGCTTGGAGTGTCATAACAAAATATCATAGACGGATTGGCTTAAACAAGAAATTATTTTTTCTAAAAGCTCCACAAGTTGGGAAGTCTGAGCTCCAAGTGCCAGCTGATTCAGTTTCTAGTGAAGACTCTCTTCCTGGCTTGCAGATAGCTACCTTCTCACTGTGTCCTTGGTAGACAGAGTCCTCTTCTTGTAAAGCCATAGACCTATGGAATGAGAACCCTACCCCTACAAAATAATTTAGCTTAATTGTTTCCTGAAGACTGTAGCTTCAGACATAGTCACATAGAAAGTTTTGACTTCAGCATGAATTTTGGAGAAGACACGATTCAGTCCACAGAAGTTGGCTCCTTGAGAACAATAAACACCCTTAAAACCAGCTTAGGTCACCCAGGGACAACTTTCTCTCTTCCTTTCTTTAAATATGGTTTTCCATCTTTGTTTTTTTCCACCAAAATTACTCTTGAAGACTTCTCTCTCATTTTCCTGTACTCATCAGGCTCACCTTTAGAATACCATTTGTGTATCAATGGAATAATAATATATAAAGATCAAGGAATAATAATACATAAGGATCAAGGAAATAATAATATATAAAGAAGGGGAGCCATGAGGAGATGAGAGATTTTTTCAAATTCTAGCAATTGGAAGCTTGGAACAAAGCAAAGGAAGCTGCAGCCTTCTTGTTGTGAGAAGTACATCAACCCAAAAGGCAGGCAGCCTGCCTAGAAGGATTCTCATGATCATGTGTCTAGGAGCCATGAAGGTGGCAAGTAGGAAGAGAGATGGAGAGCAGGGGGTTAACCTGGAATGAAACCACTTCTGACCTCACTTCCTTATCTCTGTCCATACAATGATTCAAAGCCATAAGGTCATATCCATCCATAATAAAATAGAAGGCACTCTCTGATTAAATCAAACCAATTATCTAGGAAGATTTAGGGTGACTCACGTGAGTTTTAGTGTCCCAGGTAAAATTCTTGACCATTTTGACATTTATCCTTACTTTATTAAATATGTTCTGCCAATTGACAATCCCTAACCACATACTCAGAGCCTCTAGCCAGCCTCTCTGTGGCCTCATTCTTAAATACAAATGGAAAGCCAAGGTATTTGAGAAATGTCAGAAATATAAAAGAGAAACACAAAGATAAGAAAAAATAGGAAGAAAGAGAAAAGATTAAGCAGAAATAATTTAGAAGCTGAAAGGTAGCTTTACAATTTCTTAATTTTTACCTCCGAGATTTGGCATCATAATATTCTAAGTCATTTTGCTTGCTTTAAAAGAATACCATAGACTCAGTGGGGGAAACAGGAAAAATGTATTTCTAACAGTTCTGAGACTGAAAGTCCAAGATTAGAGTCTCAGCATGGTCCAGTTATGGTGAGGGCTATCTTTCTAATTTGTGAAAGAATGACTTCTCCTTGTATTCTCATGTGGCAGAGAGAAGAAAGCAAACTCTATCTCTTATGTAAGGACACTAATCCCACCATGAGAGCTCAAACTCATGACCTAATTTCTTTTCAAAGACCCCATCTCCAAATACCATCTTACTGAGGATTGGAATTTCAATATATAAACAGGGCAAGGACACAGTCAGTTCATATCAATGGTGATTAAGAATATATCACATTCCTAAAACAAAACTAGGTATCTATGAAAAAAGAACAAGGAGTTTTGTGAGAATAAATGCATGATTTCCAAAACAAAGCCTATTATAAATCAATGGATAAGGTATAGTTGTTAAGAACAAGAGTGCCCCCAATATTGTAATTTATTGTACATTATTTTCTGTAACTATCTCTTTTCGAAATCATATCACTTGTTACTTTTCTATTCCCTCTGTCCGTCAATAAAATGCAAGTTATTCAATAAGTATTTTTCAAGTTAAAACAAATTTAAAAACAAGGAGACAATATGACAAATGATAGGAAATGTAAAAGTTATGGGATATTCAACACTTGATTTATAAGAATTACAGAAAGACATGTGAAAGAAAGTCGAGGTTAAGGAAATTTTCAATGGAAAGAATAAAGTGCATTTCCCAGAATTAAATGGGCATGTGGACCTTCCAATTCAAAGTACCTGATAAATAAAAAGGAGACAAATAATTGTGAAATTCCAAAATACTGGTAATAAAGAAGCAACCCATGGGGTAGGAATGGAGAAGAGAACTTTGATGAAGGCACAACAATCAGACTACTGACATCAGACTTCCATCAGCAGCACTGGGTTCTGAGCAACAGTGAAGACTGAAGACAATTTGGTCATTCAACATTCGGACAGCAGACTGATAAATAAGCACTGAGCTGCAGCCAGCTGCACATGTTCAGATAGGACTCCTATTCAATAGCTGTGAGGCCTTAGCAAATGACTTAACCTCTCTGTGCCTAAGCTTCTTTCTCTGTAAAGTATAATCATAATGGCCCCTAGTACAACGTTTCTATTAGAACTAAATAAATTAATCCTTACCAAGGCACTTAAAATGGAATATGCTGCAAAGTAAGCCCTATGTTCATTGTCAAATAAATAAAAACATTCCAAGACACAAAAGATTACCTCACTTCCATCCTTTCTTAGGAAATTACTCAAGGCTATCTATGAGCCAAATTGGAGATTTTGCTAGGTTATTTTCAGTAACAAGAGACAGAAAATCCAAGACAAACTAGTATAGAAATAATAAAGCTGAATTATTACTTTATAAAACTGAAAAGTTTAGAAGTAAGGTCAAATTGAAATGTGATACAGAGTTCAAGTTGTGCTTCTCCATGATTCGATTCTTTCAGTCTGCCCTCCCTGACTTTATCCTCCCGTTGGCTTCTCTCATGATACGAGATGCCTGCAATAAGCCCAGCTGGTGACATGACACTTCAGTAACATTCAGGGGGGAGAAGAAATGGGCCCTGCCCCAAACAGCGTACTGAAGTCATAAGCTTCACTCTAACCAGATCACTCTTGGACCTGAGAGAGTGCATAGCCTGCTCAGGTTAGCCTTTGAAGGGGATTTGGGGTTTGACAGCCTCCAGCAGCAAATTCCAAATTTAGGGGCTTGCCCAAACTGCCCTCGTTTCAGTACCTTTGGATATCTTTCTGTTCTTTTTTGCTGCACTGGAATGGAACAAAGGGCCTCACGTATGTCAGGCAAGTGCTCTATCACTGAGCCACATCTCTGGCCCTATAACTACCTTTAGTTTTAATAATTCTCTGGAAGGATTTGCCGAAAGCCATTATAATTACAGTTCCTGTGTGCTGCAGGAAAAGGTTACAGATTACAATTAGCCAAGGGAAGGGGCCAAGAGAGATCCAAACTTGAAAGTTCCCAAAGTCATTCTCTACCCATAGAGTCATGAAGAGTGTTAAGTCCTAAAGGTCACATATGTGACAATATGCCCAGAGTACTGCCAACCAGGAGCACTCTCATGAGCTTTTGGTGTCCCAAAAATTTTATAGGGGTCAATCCCATACTGCTGGTATGGCTGATTGTTAAGTCTCTTGCTCTTCCTTTGGTAGGGCTGATCTCCCGCCCCCTTAGAAGTTGGAACTGATACCAGTGGCCCAAAGCCTCCATCATGCTGAGTATAAAGTCTAGACTGCAGCAGGGGGATGGACGGTTGTAGAAGAGAGGATTCTGAGGAAAGGTATCATCATGGAACAGTCAGTGCAGCTGCAAGCCTGGAAGAATTTAGTAATATGACAAAGGCAGAAAGCATAAGGGGAAATTCTGAAGGGAATAAAAAAAAATTTATAGCAAAGTGTTGAAGTCATAGCATGCACTGCACAGTTCACTCAGGAACAAACACTTGGACATAGGAAAAACTGAGCCAGGTGACCTTCAATATTCAGAATCATCCCACAGATTAAACATGGAATTAAGGTTTGGTTACAGGAACAGAATGTTAATGTTATTGACATTGACAATGTAAAAGTAAAAGTGCAAGATTCAGGGGAAAGGGAAAAGACAAGTAAAGAAGCTTTGGAGACTCTGACATAAAGTAGAAAGTCAAGAAAATTATCCATAATTAATGAAATAAGAAATAGAGGTATAAAAGTAATCAACAGAGGAACTAAAGAGTAATATATTTATTCATTCGGAGGAGGTGAGGACTAGAGATGGGGATACATGTGAGCTAAATACTTAATCATGATAGCAGGAAGTCAAGTAGATATATCTAAATTAGATACAGTATCAAGAAAAAAAAATGCATAATGATAAATTTGAAGGCATGGAGGTAATTGCTGGAAAACAAACATGGAAATCATCAAAAGTGGCACTTCTAGATATGGTAACTATGTAATTTAACATCTCAGCCAAGATACATTTTGGAGTGAAGTAACAATAATAATAACTTATGTTGGAACAAAATATAAATCAGGACTGTTCAGGGTGTGAGACCACCCAACTAAAGTAGAATATTTTTAAGAGGTCATTATTTAGAAGAATCAGCAGGACTGCCTGGAAAAGACCTCAGCCTAGGGGAGAGGGGGAATTTCTTAATATTTTATATTTTTAATGATAAGTACTTTGATAAATTCCAAAATTATTTTAAAAATAACAGCAGATTTAGGCCAAAAGGTTCTAAGGGCTCACTATGAAATCTCCTCCAGAAACATCATTTTAACAGAGAAATGCAGTATATTAAATAGTAGTCATGTTATCTCCAAGGTAAGCTTTGGCTTGTCAGTAAAGTGCATCCTAGTCACAAAATAGACACAACATACATGTTGACCTATTAAGTTGTATTATTCAAAAATAACACAAAGAAACATTCTTTTCATAATAAAACAAATGTACAAATGCCATGTAGGAAAGATTCATAAGAATTTTTAAAATAAAATCCTGAAGTTTGGAAAAAAATTCTTACCTGAGACTACGGATCTCTCATTCTCTTCTATTTTTAGGTATACTCTCTTAGAAAAGTCAGGAAAGTCCCAAATGAGCAAATTGAAAGTATCTGTGGTTAGATATTAAGGATAAAACTTAAAATGGGGAAAAATAGGTAAACATTCTGTTAGCATTCCACCACTGTAACAAAGTACCTGAGATAAGAACTTATAAAGAGAAAAAATGTATTTTGACTCATAGTTTTGAAGGTTTCAGTCTATGACTGGTTGGCCCTTTGCTTTGGCCCTATGGTAAAGCAGCACATTATGGCAAAAACACCTGACAAAGCAAAGTCACTTATCTTATGACAAGGGGAAAAAAGAGAGAGAAATAAGAGTCCACTATCCCATAATCTCCTTTGAGGGATGCCCCCAAGTGAGAAATCTCTGGGTTATTGTGGCTGGTCAGGGTACCCCAGAAGAACCATGGGCCAACCAGAACACAGCAGCCAGTTCTGCCAGGAATAATTTCTACCTCCAAGCAGTCACCTTCTCCCAGGTAGTCAGTGTTTTAGCTTCTTACTCCTGCCCCTGTCTCTTCCTCTCTCACCCCCAATCCACCTCCAACCCATTTCTCATTTCTCCACTGTGATATGTGCAACATTTGGAGTGGACATGGTTTCTCCACATGGTAGAGGCTACAGTTAGAAGCAACCCTGGGATTAGAATCTTTCTGTGTCACAAACTAAGCCAGGAGTCCTTACCACCAGAAGTGAAAGATAGTTCACTTAGGTAATATACCCACTTCTTAGACTGACAAGCAAGGTCAGGAGAGAAAATTATTATGATTGATGGCGGTGTTTGGGACAGTGGAGCTTAGCACCAGAAAAAGTAGGCACCACTGACATTAATTATCATGAGCCCAGCAGCTACTCCAAACTGAGAATGAGAAGATCAACCTACTTGCATTTAGGTTCAAGTTTTGTATTTCAAGATATCCATACTTCCACATACTATTTCAAACAGAAATCACTTTTAGATAACTAGATATATTGTTTTCATTCGATTGAGGTATAATGAGCAAAAGTTGCATGTATGTTATGTTTAAATATATAATGTAATGCTCTGATATATGTACATATCATGAAATGATTCCACAATCAAGTTAATTAACACATCTGTCATCCCATATAGCTCCCCTCCCTTTGGATAAAGAGAACATTTAAGATCTTCTCAGATCTACTTAAACTTCTTAATAAATTTCAAATATTTGATACAGTGTTATTAACTATAGTCACTATGTTGTATATTATTTCCCCAGAACTTCTTCTAATTCAAAGTGTGTAGCTATTTATCAACATCTCCCCATTTCCACCATCTCTCAGTCCTTTTCTATGCGTCCAACTTTTCAAAATTCCATCTGTAAGTAAGACCACATAGTACTTGTATTGTTTGATTTACTTTTTTTAGTGTAAAGCCCTCAAGCCCATATTGTTGCAAATGGCAGGATTTGGCAGCATTTTTTTTTTTTAATAGTTGACTAACATTTAGTTGTGTGTGTGAGTGTGTGTGTGTGCACTGCATACATGAGCACACACATGTGCACACATGTGTGCATATCTTCATATCTTCTTCATCCATTCATTCTTTGATGGACATTTATGTTGTTCCCATGCGTTGGCTATTGTGAATAATGCTGCAGTAATCATTTTCAGATATTTCTTGGACCCAGAAGTAGAATTACTAGATCACATGATAGTTCTATTTTTAATTTTTTGAGGAACTAACTTTCTTACTGTTTTCCATAGTGACTTACATTCCTGCCTACTATGTGCATAGGTTCTCTTTACATCATTACTAGTACTTGTCTTATTTATTAAATCATAGCTACCCCAACCATTCTGAGTTGATATCTCTTCTCACTGTGGTTCTAATTTGCATTTCCCTGATGATTAATGATGCTGAGCACCTTTTCATGCACATGTGGGCCACTTGCAAATCTATTTAAGTTCTTTGCTAATTTTAAGATCAGATTATTTGTGATTACTTTTGCCATTACCTTGTATGGGTTCCTGATAAGTTTTTAAATATTGATTTCTTATCAGATATATTGTTTGGAAATAATTTTCCCATTCCATGTGCTACCTTTTTATTTTGTTAGTCTTTGTTGCACAAAATTATTTTAGTTTGATACAGTCTCACCTGTTTATTTTTGCTTGAGTTGCCTGTGCTTTTTGTAAAATGGGAGAGCCAGAGTTAAAAATGGGGAATTTATTAAAGGGACACTCAGTCTACATAATTATTGGAAGAAATCACCCACAGCAGCCAAATACACACATTTCTAAGAGATATTGCTCTCAATAATGAATTCCAAATCCCTGGGGTGGCTCCCCACTCTGAGTCCAGTCTTCTGTATGCAGAGTCACAATCTAAAGAAGAAAGTAGAAGGTCTGAAGCCAGTTGGCTAATCATCATTCAACTTTTCAAGTATTCCCAGAGACTGACATGAAGCTCATGATTTTATAAAGTAGTTCATTCCATTATTCAAAAATTCCTAAAAATTATTTTTAAAAAAATTCTATTTGGTGGTCAGAAAAAAAAAAGAGCTTTGGAGCTAATTCTGTCCTGAGCAGACTGAGTAACTCCCAGGGAGCACTTTTTTTACTTAGTACTCCATCTGATTCTGCTTCCACAGTCACCAGTGTGAGATTCTATGATCTTTGTCAAGTTCCTTAATTTCTCTGAGACTCAGTTTTTTCTACTACAAAATATGATTAATAATAATACCTCTGCATCAGAGTAGTAATGATAAGAAGTACTAATTTAAGCATTCAGTTTGGTGCTGAACACAAAATGTTCAAAATTAGCTATTAGCTTTTTAATCAATATTATCTATAGTAGATTCAATTGGCATGATTCTTTTGAATTTCTACCTACTAGCCCATATTCTGCTCTTTGCAGTAACATAGACTAAGTCTGCCTCCTAGGCATGACAGCCCTTCAAAACTTTGTAACCAGATTTCTTCTGTTTGCAGCATCTGCCAGAGATAGGATAATGTAGAAGCAGCCTTGGTCTAGATGCTTGAGATCTACTCTTCAATAAGTCATTTATCAGTTGTGGGACCTCATATAAGTGCTTACTTCTATGAAATTCACACTTCTAATCTGGATACCAAAAAATAATTATATACACCTCACAAGGTTATTTTAAGAAATAAAATGAGACACAATACCAGCAGTTACACTATTGAAATAAATAATTTTTTTTTCTATTTTTGCCAGGAGAAAAAGAGTGCTGATTGGATGTTTGGTGGTGTATAAAGTGATTGGTGGATACATTATGAACCTGAGTAAGACAAAAGCAGAGAGCATTTGTCTGCAAAATGTACCTGCAATTTGTCTATTAATTCACGGTCCTGGTCTTTGCTGAGAACATTCTCATGATGGTTAATTAGTTTGATATGTTATCATTCCAATTAACACTGCTGCACTTTAACCAGTATAAATGAAAGGAACTATTGTCAAGACTGGAGCAGGATCCTGGAGAAGCAGGGAAGCCAAAGCCTTGGGGCAGAAAGAAACAATAACATAATAAAACAGTAGCTTATAAATCAGTGGTTTTCAAACTTTATTGTTTTATGATGTACTTATTGTTTTATTTATCATCCAATTCAGTAGGTAGGTCTGTGCAGGATAATCCCCAGGTGATTATGGAAGACACCTAAATTTGAAAATCAATGTTGTGGGTCAATGGCGCCCAACTCTAGTTATTCATTGAAGTCATCGGTAAAGTTCTAAGATATTGAAGCTCAGATTGCACTCACAGAGATAGTCTTAATTGGTCTGAAATAGATGTGAGCCTAGATTTTTTTTTTTCTTTTTTAACATTTCCTAGGAAATTCTAATGCTTGACTAGAGTTGAAAATCACCGTTGGGTATTTTTCTGCACCCAACTAAGCCAGGAAAAATGACAGGTAGGGGGAAGAAATGCAGATGTCTAAAAGATCACCGAATAGCTTGGCCTACTTGTCGATCTCTCATTTAAAAGAATGTTCCACTTCTTTAGGGTAAGCAGCATATTTACAGCCATTTCATCTGTTCATTGTCAGGCCTGAGACATTGCTAAGTGCTATGGAATAGCTGTTATGCTCTCTCCAGGTGGGTAAAATTATTCTGAAATATAATTTTCAGAGCACAATAAAGCAGAATACATTATATATGTATAAATTAGTAGTAGTCATAATAATAATGAGGCTTCAGAAGGCACTTACTAAAAATGGTTTGACTTTCAAAGAGGCCAAAATAGTTTAATTTAAGGGTATATTACAACTCTAGTGTAGAGATCTGCTCATGTGGCTTCTATTGATGATAATGCTGGTTACCAAGTTCTTATTCAGTGGGTGTGGTAATCAAATACTACATTTACAGAGGACTTAAATAGTGGCCCATGTATCCATTGAGCAACATTCTCTTTCAAAGAATTTTTCACCTGTATTTAAACGCTAAAGAACTAAAATCAAGTCAGTTCAGATTTTTCTAAATCTGAGTCAAGGGAGTTTGCCCTTGTCCTTCTTTCTGCTTCTGAAATTTTCAGGAGAGCAAAGCAGAATAATAATGATCTTTTAAGATAAATGTTCTATGTTACCTGGCCTTATTAGGATGCAGGAAACACACAAGGTGTCTTAAGTGCTATGGGTAAAGTGGAAGCAGACCCTCAGGTGTCTTCATGATAACAGGGAAGAAGTGGGTGGCCAGGTCTCAAAAAAAGACTGGTAAGGAGCAAAGACTGGTAAGGCATTATCAAAACAGAAACCATAATGGAGCTGAGTGAGGTCAGTCTGCAACTGGATGGTCACTCAGGATCCCAGGCACTCTAGAAATCAGGTTTCATTCTGTCTGCAGACCTGTGCTCAGAAGCCTCTGTGGGCAAGAACAGGCTTTCTCATGCCCTCTTCAGCAATGAGGTACAAAGGGCACTATCCACCCTAGAGATAAGTGGACTGCAATGGAAAAGCCACGCCAAAGTGAGGCTGTTTCAAAATCAGCTTTGTTCCTCATCTCTCTCGTGGTTCTGCTTTTTCTTCATCGATTCCATATTCTCTCATTACTAACTCGGCAACCCAACCAAAAAGGAACAGTTCTGATTGGTTTGGCCACTGTTACCACTCACCATTAGGGTGAAATCTTCAGTGCAGGGACACATGAATTACCTGCCAGTCTGCAGATGGGCTTCCTAGTCCAGTTTTGAGGCAGTCTCCACATAAAGAATAGACTGGTCAAGCTTTCTGAAGCAATCTATGACTGAGGGAAAGTCATCAAGAAGTTAGGTACCACAAGTACCATGTTTGACATGACCTTAAAACCATCAATTTTCTTTTACCAATGGTACTGCAACAATCATGCATCAATTAAGAACGAGGAAAGTCTGAGAATTTGTCATTCGGTGATTATTGTGAAAACAACATAGAATGTACTTTCACAAATCTCTGTGGTGTGCTCTATCACACACCAAGGCAATATCATGTGTGTATATATTTTTATAAACATAGATAGGGATATAGTATAGCCTATTCAGCCTATGACCATGAAAGACAAAACAACATAAAATATATCAAGCAAAAGAAAAAACAATGAGCCATCAAGCAATTAAGAGATACCATGAGCACAAAATATACACGGCTAGCAGGGTGCAGTGGCACACGCCTGTAACTCCTGCTTTCGAGCTGAGACAGGAGGATTGCAAGTTCAAATCTAGCCTCAGCCACTACGAGAGGTTCTAAGCAACTTACTAAGAAAAACTTTTTAAAAGACTGGGGAGGTGTCTCAGTGGTTAAGTTCCCCTGAATTCAATCCCTGGCAAAAGAAAGAAAGAAAGGAAGAAAGGAAGAGAGAGAGAGAGAGAGAGAGAGAGAGAGAGAGAGAGAGAGAGAGAGAAAGGAAGGAAGGGAGGGGAGGAGGAGGAGGAGGAGGAGGAGGGAGACAAGGCTTCCACTTAACAGGACACATTGATTTAGAGAAAACTTCTTTTTAAGTAAAAGTAATACATTCTAAAATAACATAAGTACAGTATAATAGAAACATAAACCAAAACTAGTAATTTATTATTATTATCAAGTTTTATGCACTGTACATAAATTGTACAGACTATACTTTTATGACTGGTAGTACAATAGGTACAACATCTTCACAAACTCATGAGTATTTTATCGAAGCATAATAGCTACAACATGAGCAGGTGACAGGGATTTTTCAGCTCCCTTATAATGTTATGGAACCATCATCATTGCATAGATGGTTTGTCCTTGACTGGCAATCCTTGTATGGCATACGACTGAGCTAACAGAAGAGCACTCCATGTTGCATGCACTTTGGTTTTCTAATTACACACAGCTACGGCTGCCTTATCTACCTGCCTGGTTTTCTGAAAATCTTTCATATTTTTTCCTGTCAATTTGTTTTTCCCATATTTACAGTTTGAAATCTTAATAAAGAGGATCTGGTTGGTGTAGTTTGCTATTAGTGGCCCTCTTTGGCAAATGTGTCCTTTAAGGTCACAGCTTACACAATAGTCAATCAGTCAAGGTTCCCCTTTGAAGATTCCCTCTGGTGATGTACTTTGTTGTGTCCAAGGTCGGGTGGGTTGTCACACAGTGGCCTATATGTACCTTAAGTTTTCTCATTTATCTGATACATGTAAAAGGGACAGTCATAAGGCAGTAATAACAGTAAGGATACTTATTTGTGGGAAACAAGGTCTACCTAAGTAAAGTCTAGAAAAAGTTTTAGTAAAAGGTAATAGTTTATATAATCTCAGGGAAAAAATGCAAGCACGTTTGAATGAAATACCATCAAGAAGAGAAAAAAACTGAAAAAATAATCAATAACTGGGGACCATTCTCATGAAACCCCATTGCTGCTTGGTATCTAGGCCACTTGGTACTAACTTTGGAAATTCAACTTCATCTTCCCTAAAGGAGCAGATGCCTTTGTCACTGGTTACCTAGAGACTGAGTCACACCTCCAGCATCTGCTGCCTTTCCACTATGAGTATCACAAGAATTACTTATCTGCTTCCCCTTAAAATCCATATGTTAAAACACTAATTTCAGTGTTGATGATATTTACAGGTGGGGCCTTTGAGGTAGTTAGGTGTTAAGGCTGGAGCCCTTACAAATGGGATTAGCTCTTCTAAGAACTCAGAACTAAACTTGCTTTCTTTCTTCTGAATAAAGACACAGTAAGAAGACAGTTATCTGTAAACCCAGGAGAGCACCCTCACCAAGACCCTGCTGATATCCTGATGTCAGACTTGTAACCTTCTGAAGAGTGAGAGATGAATTTGGTGTTTAAATCACCTAGTGGATGGTATTCTGTTGTAGAAGCCTGAACTGATTAAGACAGCATCTATGGGCAGAAATTAGATCATGTGCAAAATCTTAGCTACAAAGGGTTTGGGGAAATGTTACGTTTGCTTTCCAGCCTCTGTGGTTTATAAAACCAAGTTGGGCACTGGTTCAAATGGGTGCTGAAAGAGCCAAGGTGGAGTCTGCCACAGGGGAATGCTTGATTTCAATATTCCCATGTCCCTCATTCAGTCTTGGGAGAATGCTATAAGGAATGCCTTACTGGCTAAACAGTGTCCTTATTTGGGTAGTATTCAAGGAAGTGCTCTCTTGCTGATTCCCTTCTAAAAAATGTGGGTTTTCTCCATCAGCCAAGTCAAACTTCTGGTTCACTCCCTCCTTTTTTCATGGCTTTGCCAAAATCTTTCTTCTGTTCTTGGGAAACTCTCCCATTCTTTACCACAAATATGTGTGCAAACCCCAAATTTCAAGGGCCAGTTTACACTCCACTGCCTGCACAGGGGCTGCCTTCCCATCACACTGTAAGCTCTCCTTGAGCCCATACTCTGCAGGACTCTCCCTCCATGAGTGATGTGGGTCTGGGAGAATTTCTTCTTTCACATATATGTGATACTGTTCTTGCCACACCTCACTCTCACAATGGAGGGGCATGTAATGCTGAAATAACAGAAACTTATCAAATAAATACTGAAGATTTCAAATCCAAGAAGAAGAAGAGACTTCATTTTAGAGCTCACAGGAAATTAGAACGTTCAACAGGAAATCAAATTGCTCATTGCAAATTGAAATCTCCCATGGGTCTTAGAAACTTGGAAAAACAGGTTAGGCATTTATAAATTTTAAATAATTGACAAAAGCTTAATAAGTGAACCTGCCTTTTTGACAAGTTCCTGATAACATTTAAGGATTTGTCTGTGTAAGGGAAAGAACCTGTTTGGGAATAAAAACAAGGGTATGGGGAAGGTAGCAGGACAGGGATATTTGTATGCCTGGGAAGGTTTGGGAAATAGTCTCATTCGTGACATTACAATTGATTCATTTATGACAGTATGGCTCAAAAGATATCAGTATGTTTAATTCTTTCATCAAATTTTTACCAGGATACTCTTTATTGAAGAAGAAAGAAAAAAAATGTATGTGGATAAACAAAGTGTGTAAATTCAACTCAAGTAAGTACAATGAGGACATGGATAACATCTATTAATATATTCTGATCACAACACCTAGCAGAGATACATATTCAGTGATCAGTGCATATTGATTAGGTCATGAACATAAAATTCGTTATTTCCATTCAGAAATTGGAAAATGTTCTCCATAAACCAAGCTGAGCCATAGAAAGTCATCCAGCATGATCCCCGTTCATTCATCCCTCATGCATATGCATCCTCACTAAACCCTTCCTGCTGTCACTGCTAGCCTGGGCCCCCCACTCCCACCCCACCTTCTCCAAAGCCAGATGCACCTGCTACCCTGGGCGCTCACTTCTGCTGCCATGTCTTGCTGTGTAATGCCATTGTCAGCCTCCCTGCCTGGCGTGCGAGCCATTCTCCTTCACTAGAGGAAGGAATGTTTAATTATTTTTAATCAGTGGACATGGCATCTTGCTAGACAGCGACACTTGGGGGATCCAACACCATCTGCCTTCCACCAGGCGCCAGCTGCTCTGGTAGATGTCGGTAGAACACCTTAGGACATGGCCTTCCGCTGCCAGGCACCTATGAGCCGCTGCCACTTGGCACAGTCTCCAACATGAGGCTGCCACTTGGGCTCGTTCCCTGTCCTGGTTTGAGTCTCACCCCTGACACCTTTTCAGAAGATGTTCTGCAGCCCAACTCCCAGAACATTTCCCACAAAACCCAGAGACCTGCCAGTAATAATAGGATGTCCAAATATAAATGTCACCCTAACCCAGAGAGCCCAGATCTTTCCATCACTATTAGTCAACCTAATGGATCTGCTGACTTCAGTCCCACAGAGAACGGCCACTGGCTTCGCAGCGGGCCGACCCATGAGAAGCAAGGGTCAGCCAGCTAGTGAGCATTTAAAACAGTGGGAAGGAAGAAGGGAGAGAAATCCTTCTCAGATAAATCATTGAGCTGTCCAGGGTGAGTGGTGCCTCGGTAAGTGAGCTACTGCAAGTTCCTGTCACAGACCTGTCCCTTCCACCTCCTACCCTTCAGGCAGTTCCCGTAGCTCTCACAGCCATGCCAACACCAGCTCCTGCAAAGCACGTTTCATTTGCTGCAATTGCTTTAGCAGCTCAGCGCGGCCCCTGTCGGGGAGCACTCGCCACCTCCTTCCCAAGGAGCCTGCTAGACGCCCAGCCTAATTCCTACACAGTGCACCAAGCCCCAAGGTTCTTTTCACCCCACCCCTGCCCCTCAACTTTGTGAAGAGCCAAATTAAGCAGCTCCAATCTCGGCTTTATTTTCATGCAAAGTGAAAGAGATCAGCCGCCCGTACAGGCTGAAGGGTAGATAAAAGCCCCAGCTGGGCCTTCTCTGGGAGTCAGTTTCACCTCCAGCAGGAAAGCAAACTGTTTTTGTGCCTGAGGGAAATTACGGAGCCTCACACTTTTATCCAGAGAGGGACAAAGGGGAGGTCAGGTGCTGCATCTGCCAGAAATGGGGACGTGTAAAATGTGATTAACCCAGGAAGGAGCCAGACCGTGCCCGGCTGGGGCTTCCCCTGTCCCTGTGTGTTTCCCAGGGTCAGGAGCAAGAGGAAGAGTAAACAAAAGCATTAAAAAAATATTTTTCCATTTAACCCATGTGTTAATACAGACTTCCACAACCTCTGCAGCACTGACTGAATCGATAGTGCAAGCATTAGCCTAAATAATGAAGGTGGTAGTGGGCATGTGTTGGATTCTCTGCATTTGTGAAAAGAAGGAGAGGGCAGAGGGGTGAGTAGAGGGAGAGGGTCCAGAAGGAGCTGGTACTCACGTTGTACCCTGCTGCATCTCCAGAGGCACAGCTAAGCCTCTGGGTCCATCAGATAAACTCTCTTAATGTTATTTCTCGGTCTAAATACAAACCACTGGTGCCTGTAGAATTAAAGTCATCAATAGCTGAGTTCTGCATTTACAGGAAAACACAAATAAAATCCCTACTGATATGCCTATCACAGTAGGAAGTTCTCCTCCGTCCCTTTTCAGACAGAGTATCTGTAAGAGCTCTATATGGTAAATGAAGCTACAAGTACATTTGTCTCTTTGTCTAAATAAGCAATGCCAATTTCATTTTTGAACAGTATGCTTGAGCTGTATTCATTATTGTGTTAGGATTTTATTTCCGCCAAAGCTGCTCTCCCCAGCCCTCCTGCTTGGACAACTTGTCTCTGGTTATGGATGTGTGCTGAAAACAGATACTGTTTGAAATTGACTGGAGATGTATTAAATAATCAGGAGAGAAATTCCAGTAAAAATAGAGTCAATTATCAAAAGATTAACACTTTTCTTTGTTCTGTTAAAGGGGGGAAAAAAAAAAGACAGGGAGGGGAAGTAATTTTCAAGACAGGCACTGATGCTTTAAAAGGATTCTTCATAGGTGAATTATTTAATCCTTTGTGACTAAGGAAATCTTTGTGTGCACTACAGAGGGGGGAGCAAATAGGGAAAATGTGCAATATTGAAAAATAAAAATACAATATGTGGCATACTGAGAACACGTAAGTTAGAAGGCCTGTCGGGTGGTTGATACCTGCATCCAATCTTGATTACTCTCCTATAGGAAGAATCTGCAGATATTTTCTTGAATATCCCTAAAGGATTAACATAATCAGCTATGGAGTGCCACTGCAGCTACTTCACAAAAATGTAGTTAAGGCGGCACTTATCTGGCAGTGGGAAATTCAGCTCTGAGAGAAGGCACTCCATATATTAAGGCTTTATATAGTTTTTCAGGGCCCTCTTCACTAAGCAAGAGCTGCTCTGGAGGTTGGGAGGGGTCTAGCATCCAAAGGGCTACTCTGCTTAGCAGAGGCAGAGCAAGTGGCACCCGCCATAGGAGGGTCTCCTTATCGCTGCACAGACTGAGGAGTAGGAATGAGTGGCAGCTCACTTCCAAGTATGTTCCCACTTGATACCCCGAGGGAGGAGGTAGTTGAAATGTGCAGAAGGAGACTTCCAGAAAAGCCTGCTCAAATGGGATTACCTTAGTTAGAGGACAGCTAAGAGTCTCTAATATTGACCTTCAAAATTGAGAAGTGCTCATGTCCCCCAGGAAACATCCCCAGAAGAGCAAAGCCAGATTGCTGCTGATCAATACCTGCTTTTTCTGTATGACTCAACTCCAGCCTAAGGGACCCTTGCACTAAGCAAAGCTCTCAGGCATGAGGATCAATTGACTTGAGTTAGTAGAAGAGTCTGAAAGGGCTAGTCTCTACCAGAAGGGCAATTTGGTCTCCCACAGGGGCTGATGACCCAAAGAGGGGACTGAAGCAAGACAGTCAGGGGTCTCAGCTGAGCTGGGTCAGTTTGAAGTAGAGAGAGGTATGCCCTTAGGAGCAGGCATCTGCACTTGAACTAGCTTTAAAAGTTTGACTACTTTCCCTCTACTCATTTTATGAGCAATATATATTCTGAGTGATCATCATACATATTCTGTAATTTTTCACTTAGAAAAATAGCTTTTGCATTTCATACAGCTTCTAATTCCAAAATTAGTTCAACATCTACCAGTGAATGTAGAAATATATACCCCTTTCAGAGACATACTTAGAGCTGGTATTGATTTATGCTATATCATGATTTTAGTCTTATGGGATAATCACCTTGTCAAGGCTATATTTATTGTTGTGGCTACTAAATCACATTAATTCCTTGGCGATTACACCAAGGTAAAGCATTCACAAACTGCAGCAGTGACAGAATCCAGTTTTCCTCCCTAAATAAACTCAACACAAAGATAGCCATGTCCTAGTTTTTCAATGGCATTCCAACTTTTTTTTTTCTTTTGCATATCTTATCCAGCATTACAGCTGCAGCTTATACCATAGATTTGAACTCTAGTGGAAAAGTCCCTTGAGGGAGGAGAGCGATGGAGACAAGTGCTAATGGCAACAGGCACAGAAGCAAATCACCCATCAAATGGGACAACTTAGAGCCACAAAAGCTTTGCAGAAAAAAAGAAAAAAGTAGCAGCAGCAGAAATGACCTGATACTGGCTGCCCTTGATTAGGGCGCTTTCTGTGGATTTGTATAGGAATTGGATTTTCCCCAGTACTCAAGGAGTTTGTAGTAACATTGACTAGACCCAGCTTGCCTTGAAACTCATGTGACATTTTAACAACAAGAAAGTGAGAAAGTAAGGACTGTGTGGCTAAGGGGTGTTTTACATGGAGATATGAGTGGATAGGATGCTTTTGAAACTGGGTGAACCTACTCCAGATTCCACCTGGATACAAAAGTTGATGTCACTGCTGGATGCATTCCAAATAGGCTAGCAGATGTCCCCGCTGCCCTGCACAGGCCCAGTACCCCAAGAGGGTCTCCACTGAGTGCACCAGTGCTTCCCTGTTTCCACTCAGGGCCATCCCTATCATACCTGGAAAGACTTGCACTACACAGTGCCTAAGAATTCTGGCCTCCAACAAGAAACATGTGGGTGAGGATTGCTGATTCTCTTGGATCTTTTTAAAAGATTCTGCTGGCTTTGTATTTTTAATAAAGGGTCAGATAGGATTTCATCCAAACTGGCTCACCCTTCCTTTCTGCCTTGCATATTGATTTCAGTCATTAATTTTGGGCAGGCTTTTAAGCTTGATTGAAGTGATGTCTGTGACCAAAAGACTTCTTTCTATGCCTCTCATGTCCTTCATTTTTATGAATGCCAAATACCTTTCATCTATAACCCATACCTTAGTAGAAGTCCCCAGGCCAATGAGGAAAAGGAGGATAATGAGGAACAGGAATGATGCGCCAAGGTGCTCTAGACACTCTTATTGGTTTCACTTTGGACCAGTGAACTGGATCACACTTAATGATGCACTAAGTTTTGACTCAAGTACAAATGATAATAAGTGACTTTTTAAATGTAGATACCTCCTTTATATCAGCACATTGAAACAGTCCCAGAAATTTAAAAAAAAAAAAAAATCTTTTTTTTTTTGGTCCATCAAGGGTTTATTTTTTTTTTCCTTAAGTTCTAGATAGACACAATACCTTTATTTTGTTTATTTATTTTATATGGTGCTGAGGATCGAACCCAGTGCCTCATATGTGTGAGGCAAGCGCTCTGCCAGTGAGCCAGAATCCCAGCGCCTCATCTAAGGTTTTGAAAAAGAAAAAAATGAATAGCTGGTACCTCATGCAGCCAGTTGCAATTTAATTAGTTCCTGTTTACTATGTTTCCCCTTTTGCTTTACTTTTCTTCTTAAAAAGGAGTACAGAGTTCTTTACATGTCCTGGAGATTAGTGCTCTATCTGATGTGTGTGTGGTAAAAATTTGCTCCTATTCTGTAGGCTCTCTATTCACCTCACTGATTGTTTCTTTTGCTGAGAAAAATATTATGCTTAAGTGAAGTAAACCAATCCCAAAAAGCCAAATGCCAAATGTTTTCTCAGATATGAAGATCTGATCCATAATGGGGTTGCGGGGTGGGGAACATGGGAGGATTGGAAGACCTTTAGATAGGGCAAAGGGGTGGGAGGGAAAGGAACGAGGTGGGGGCTAGGAAAGATGGTGGAATGAGATGGACATTACCCTAGGTACATGTATGAAGACACGAATGGTGTGATACTACTTTGGGTACAACCAGAGACATGAAAATTTGTGTATTATGAATTGAAATGCATTCTGCAATCAATCATATATAACAAATTAGAATAAATAAATATTTTTTTAACAAAAAAGCAGTGCAGAGGACTTGAACTGTGGGATACATGCCTTATTTCTGCCTTCTAAAATACAGAAAGAAGTAGCAGAACTATTCTCATTTGAAGAGCTTTGCATTTCCATGAGTGGACCTATCCTGAGGGTCAACTGCTTTTCCTTCAACACCACCCAACAGATCCACCCCCACCCTCATCCCTCACCACCTTTTAACCTACTCTGTCCAGACATTTCCTCCTAACTACCTTTCCATTTCCATTTCTCGCCCCTTTAGGCTTCAGTACACATTTCCTAACTCTAGGGGCCTTTCTCCCCTTTTTAATTTTATATAGATGCGTCCTGAGCCATCTGAATAGAACATCCCGGAAACAGACTTCCCCACCAGCATGCCTCCCAGAGTTGGTGCAGTTCCGTGTGTTCTCAGCTACGTAAGCATTTTAGAGGGCAGCTTAGTAACAATTTTCGCATGTGTTGCCTCATCTGCTCCAAAACTCCTTTTAAACTCTTGACTTTAGAGACCCAGGAAGATGTCCTTTGTCAATTTCCCCTCCTGCCCCACCTCCTCACACTCCCCTTCCATCAGAAACCTGACCCTGTCATTTTTCCTAACCTCTCTTTCCTGGCCTCTTGGGGGTGATAAGGAGCTTCCTCTACTTAATTTTTCCCTCACCATGGCCGCAAGCACACAAGCAGCTTGTAATGTACTGCTTTGGCACTCTGTCTTTCTTAGTCTTTCTCTCACCTAGTTTCACATTTTCCCCACCTGTTTTTCTTGGTACTCAAGTTGAGGAATTCCACGAAACTTTCACTCAAGCTGTTCAAGTGCATATTCCTTCAGTTTGCCAAAAGGCCCTCCCTAGGTGGGTTTTCCCCAAGTCCCCAAATACTTTTGCTAACGAAACTGCTGAACAGGAGCTAATTTATCACTCTGTTATCACTATATCAGGGCATGAGAGAGCCATACCTGGAATGAATTATGGATCTATCCAGTGTCCCCTGCATCCTGTAAGTCAAGGTAAGCAAATGCTGTGTTGTGTTAACTGTCAGCCTCTGAAACAGCTGACATTTGTTATTTTAATTAATAGTTTACTTTGCTGAAATAAGCTGCTATGAGAAGCTATGTCTTTTTATTAAATCTTCTCTGCAGCATTGTTTTCCCCAGATTGGGAGACAGGAGCTCATTTTCAAAACTGCTGTATCCTGCAAGGTCACAGCCAGCAGCTTGTGTGCACATGTCAGAGAAACATCTGCTTCTGTGCCATAGACACAAGTAAAATTTGCTTTATTTTGAAATTTAAATTTACTTTTACTTGGAGAAAAATGATGAGTCAGTCATTAAAGAGCTATTAAGTGATGTTGGTTAGGAGAGACTTCTTAACCAGTCATTTTGTCTCACAATTGACGCTGAAATTTCCATGAACTCAGCAATCTGCTTGGACGTCGCAGGGAACTGTGGTCACTGGCACATCTGGATCTGGACCAACTTGTCTTTTCATTAATGCAAATCATTATTATGTAATTACTCAGGCTGCAATGTAGAGATCATTGATTTCTTTTGCCCAGTAGCAGTATTTTTAAGTCACTGATGACAAAGGGAACTTTCAGGACAAACCAAACTATACAAATTAGCTCCAGTTCAAGAAAGGCAAACTTACTTAAAAGGTTCCAACACTAAATTTAGTTCTGAGATTTTTCTCTTTGCTTGGAATAAATTAACCAAGGGAAGTTGATTCCTTCATGTTGTTTTAATTACTTTGGTAATGCATTTTACTCATCACATTTCTAAGACAATAACTCTTCAGCACTCTTTCCCCAGATGGACTTGTATTCTGCCCCTGGACACACTCGCCTATCAGGCTTCAGCTCTCAGGAGAACCAGTCACTATTGTGTGAATACCAGCAATTCCTCTGGAGAGAGAGACTTTAATGCAAGCAGTCTAATATTCTTTTAATGCTGCAGGGTCTTCTTGGAGGCTAGAGATGTCCCCAAACATTGACTTTCACAAAAGCACCTTATTGTTTCTGGATTGTCACGTCCCCATGTTGTCAACCCTAGTAGCTATTAGTTTCTTACATTTTGTGGTAGATTGATTGATTAGATCTAGTCAATTGACCCTCCATGCATCTACATCCTGCCTTAACCTCATGATGGGGAAAGTATGTCTCCATCTCTGACTCAGTTTTAGGACTTGTTTTTGACAAATGACATGAAAGTAGAAGTGACAATGAACCAGTTCCCAAGCCAAGGCCTTAAATATCCTGCCATGTTTCTGCTCACCCTCTTGTACTTCTACCATGACTCTAAGAACTTCATGCCCAACCAAGTCATGGGCATAAGGAGCCTGGAAGATGTCAGGGCAGACCTGTCTCAGCTGAGCACAACCTGGAGGTCCAAATTCTAGCCAACTAGTAGTGATAAGAGATATAAAGCAAAAAAACAAACAAAAACAGAAAAACATTGCTGAGTTATGGGGTGGTTTCTTAGGCAGCATTAGCAGATTGTTACATATGTGTGATCTTGTCTTTTTATAGCTTTATTGAAGTACAATAAACTGAACATATTTAAAGTATATAATTGATAAGTTTTGAGAGATGATTATACCCATGAAAACATCCCCACACTCAGGCTAATGAACATATCCAATATTGCCAAACATTCTTCTTAACCTATTGCTGTGGTTTGGATATGGTATGTGCCTCAAAGGTTCATGTGTGAGGAGCCAGGCCCTCAGCATGGTTGTGCTGGGAGGTGGTACAGCCTTTAAGAAGTGGGGCTCAATGCAAGGTAGTTAGATCCCTGGGGGCACTGCCCTCTGAATCCTCTAGTTGCTATAAGAATAGGTTGTTATGAAAGCACAACCTGACTCTTTGAGTTTCTCTGGCTTCCTGTCTCACCCTGAGACTAATCTCCCATGTGCCACCACAAAGCCATCTTCTACAAGGCCTTCGCCAGTGCTATGCACAAGCTGCCAACATGTTTTTGAACCTTCAGAACTCTGACCTAGATAAACCTCTTTACAAATTAGCCAGACCCAGATATTTTGTTATAATACTTTTTTGTAATTCCCCTCCCTGCCTCTCTTCCCTCTCATGACCCCAATTAATTCCCAGGCAATGTGATTATATTCTATATTTGTTTATCTGTTCCAGCCTACACCTAGCAGTTTTTGTGTGAACTATTCTCTACTATCCCCCAGTTCATGTTTAAGTATTAGTTTAGAGTTGGTACTTACTACCTTGAAAGTTCATGGGAATGATTACCCAGGAGATGCTTGGTAGAAAGAAACAATTGACCCAGGAGCACTAATTTTGGAAATATTCAAGCCTCTTTTGCAACCTAGATCAGATATTCAATTGTTCTGTGACTTTGAGCAAGTAGATATGAGCCTCAGTTTGCTCAAATTGAAAAGAATGGGAAAGAATCTTATCCTCATAGGTTATTCTGAGGATTAATGGAGGTAATGAATGAAAAATACTTAGCACAGAAACTGGAACATAGCATATCTCAATAAATGGTAGCTGCTACTATTAGCTTCTTATCATCACAATAGCTGCTGGTGAAGCGAACAGTTGAGAAGACAGAGGGAACCTGACTGTGCCTCGTACAAGGTATTCATTCAGCAAATGTTTATTGAATAAGTAAGTGAAAAACAATAACGCCCGGATTTATTTCTTTGGCTACAACAGGGACATAATTTTGTAAAATGACAGACTTTGTCATATTGAGCCAAAGTTGCTCTCTCTTTCTCTTTTAAATAAGCTTATTCTAGAACTTTATACCTAATGTTCCCTACAATCCCCAAGCCATCTGCGAGGACTGCACACAGAAGCAGCAGCAGTACCTTGAGAAAAGAAGCCTCATGCACCTGCCTGGCATGTGCTGTTTGTTTTCCAGGGGATTCAAAGGTCAGGGGTCACTCAGAGCCTTTCCAAAAGTTTTCTTCAGTTTCAACTTTGCCAAAAATAAACAAACAAGAGTAAAGAGCTATCTTTTTGCTTTAGATCCTCCCTCCCAACCCACCCTAGTCAGGAAGCAGGAAGCAAGTTATACCAACACAAGATTTGGATTCTTATTTTCCCCTGTTCCACTCCCTTTCCATCCTCCTTAACCCTGAAGGGCTCTTCACTCCTTCTCCAGGTGGTACTTACCTGACTCCCATGGAAGTCTTCTCTGGTGTCCTGTCATCCTGTGTCCATCCTGGGCTGCCCAGGAGACTGCTGTTTCCCATCCATGTTCCTGCTGCCATGTACTGTGCCAGTTCAGATCCCGACATCTTGCTCTGGTTAACTTGACTAGGACCCTCGGACTCTTCCTCAGCAACAACCTCTGACCTCCACAAACCATAACTAGGGAACAGATGCTCCCTGTTCTACCTCAGATCGTAGACCCAGGCCCTGCCAAACAGTCAGGCATCTCTCAACGCAAAAAGGGGGAATAGACACAAGCAGCTATCACCACAGTCATGCATGTCACACTACGCACCAGATACACACAGACCCCGAGTGGGAGTCTGCAAGGCTTATTGCTCCTCCCCTCCCCAAGGCCAGTTTCCTCGAGGGTGTTCTTCTCAATGCCTGCTCCTTCCTTGGCCACTTACTAAGCTCCAAATCCCAACTTGCTATAAACTCTGCTGTGACACTGGGGCTGGAACTCTGAAAACTGAATGTCAGATGATAAGCCACTAGGTCCCACCAAACGGAATTTCTAGAAGGATACTGTTTGGGGTTGAATTGTGTCCCTATTCCCAGGTTTCTACATTGAAGCCCAGAACTCCAGTACTTCAGAATGTGTCTGCTATTGGAAACAGAGTCTTTCAAGAAGCAATTAAGTTAAAATGAAGTCTTTACAAGGGCCCTAATCTAATTGACTAGTGTCTTTATGAGAACTTTGGCTACACAAGGGGAATACCAATGCACGCAGAGGGAAGACCACTGAATACCCCATGAGAAGGTGGCATCTCTAAACAGAGGTTGCAGGATAAACTAAGCCTGCCTCCACCTTGATCTTGGATTTCCAGCGTCAAGAACTATGAGAAAGACATTCTCATAGTAATACAAGTCTGTGGCACTTTGCCATAGCAGCCTAAGCAGACTAACAGAACTGGCAGAGAAAAGCAGGAAAAGGGGTTTGCTTCTTTGGGGGTCTTGCTATTCCTGTCCCAGCAGGCCCTCATCACCTGAGAGCAACAATTACTCCAGCTCTTTTCCACACACTCCCAAGACAACCTCCTCCTCCTTCCCCCAAGGGACCAGAACCCTGTCCTGCAATAGATGAGTTCCAGTGACTCCTTTTGAGCTTCTGGTTTCTGACAACTGCAATTTCTTCCTTTGTTATAGGTCTAGGTATGGTGGCTTTTTGCTGCAGGTGTTATCTTTGTTTGCTTTTATATCCTTCAGCATTCCCAGACCCCCTCCTGCCCACAGCTCATCATCTCAAGTTTTTACTAACTTAGCACTGGTCTGACAATACTATCAAATGTTAGAGTTCTGTAACAGTGAAACAAGGGCCCTGCATGAAGATATTTGACATGAGAAGGTCTGTATTAGTTTTCTATTGCTGCTATAACAAGTAACACAAAGTAGTTTAATACAGTATAGATTTATTTTACAGTTCTATAGGATGGAGATCTAACACCATTCTCCGGGCTAAAATCATGAAGCTGGCAGAACAACACCCTTTCCAGAGACTCTCAGGGATTTATTTCCTTACCTTTTCTAATTTGGGGAAGCTACTTCCTTCCCCCATCTTCAAAACCTTTACAGTCAAATCTCTCTTTTATTCTGCCAGGTCTCTGGCTCTCAGCAGCCTGTAGAGGTTCTCTATAAGATTTTATGTAATTAGACTGGGCCCACCTGTATAATCCAGGATCATCTCATCTCAGGCTACTTAACGTTAATCATACTGAATATCCCTTTGCCATGAAAGGTAACATATTCATGGCTTCGTAGGATTAGGGCTTGTACATCTTTGCAGGACATTATTCGGTCTACCTAAGGTCTTTGGAGCTTCTAACCAGTTGTTTGTTTTTTTTTTTTTTTTCTAATTTGGCATAATTACCCACCTCTACTCACAACTGAGTATTTCCCTCAAACACTGGGAATCTTGTTTACATGCTTTGATGAAACAATGGGAACAAAGAGTTCCTGTAATCCAGTTCACAATTCTTCTTCCTGAAAACAAAAACTAGCTATGGGGACTTTACACCAGCCAGTGCTCCTCCCTTGAGGACTTTCTTAGCTATTGAATGGAAAGATTGATGCTAAAGATACAGCCCACCTTTAAAATATTAGGACTCTGGGGATGTGGCTCAAGCAGTAGCGCGCACGCCTGGCATGCATGCGGCCCAGGTTGGATCCTCAGCACCACATACAAACAAAGATGTTGTGTCTGCCGAAAACTAAAAAATAAATATTAAAATTCTCTCTCTCAAAAAAAAAATATTAGGACTCTAGGGAAAGGGGTCTCTCATGACACCCTCACCACTCTCAGGAAGGAGAGTTAGGCAGCACAGCAAGCTGGTGAATTCCCGGACACCTACATGGTGAGTGGATATCAGCAATATATTGGTCCCTCTCACCCAGGAACACTGCAGGGGCTTTCTGCTCAAGTTGTTTTTTTTGTTTTTTGTTTTTGTTTTTCCATCCTGTTCTCACTGGCCTCTGAGTAGAGGCAGAAACATCACTCACCCAGTTCCTGCAGTGTGAGTAAGAAGGTCCCTTCCCCTGCAAGGCTGATTGCAGGTTCCAATGGCAATGAAAAAACTTCTGAGACTGAAATCCTGTTCTTGGGGCTTATGGACTAAATGGAAGACTCTCCTCAGAGGCCACTCTTACAAGGGATGGACTCAGAGAGGGAGATAAAGTGCAGCATGGGAGAGTCAGCTTGTTGGCCAGACGCCCCCAGGTGTGTGTGTGTGTGTGTGTGTGTGTGTGTGTGTGTGGTGTGTGGGGGCGGGGGGGGGACAGCAAGGAGAATGTAACTAATTCCATGCAGAATTCCCAAATTCAACACCATTCTTTACTTCAAGACCAGGGGAATTTTTGCCCTGCACATATTTTATCTCTGATTATTCTGAGTAAGTGTTTAGCCATGATATTCAAAAGGTCATCAGTGTGACTCCATGTTGTCTCATTTCTTGAGGGGATACAAAGACTTGCAACACTTACAAGCCACTCACCCCTGCCAAAAGGGACCTCAGCACTTGTTCCTATACCCCTTGACTATGTGGGGATATGGAGTTAATAAGTACTAGAAGGAGGGAAATAAAAACCATGCTTTTCTTTTTTTCTTTCTGATCTATGATAGGTTTTGCACATATTTTCTATTTTTTAGGGATTCGTGTTTTTTAGTGTCAGGCTTCATTTCGGAAAGCATTGGGCTTGGCTCTGTGATGATTTATTTGTGTGCAAGAGGGAGGTTATTGGTTTTTCCTCATTTATATGTAGGGCCCCCTCACAGGGAAATATTTTTAGAAACATCTTTATATCTCTTCATTTTTTTTCCCAGTTGCCGTGTGTTTGCTTGCTTTGGGGGGTCTATCACCTGTGTCCCTTTGGTGTGCAAAGTTAGAAAGGAAATATTTAAAAAATAGAAAACTCCAAGGTACCTATGAAGGCTTGGCATTTGTAGGTATCAGCTGATTAATAATAGAGGGTCCTGAGACTCTCTCAAAGGTGGTATGGCTTTCATGGGTGGTGAGACTGAAGAATATTGCAGAAAGACTCGGAGGTCCTTTCTAAACTATTCCTGGATGAACTGTACTGTTGACAGATCTGATTTTCTTTCTGCCACAGTCAGCTCTATTATCCTGCCTCGGGCTTGAACCTGCAGCAGCTGAATCTTGTATTTGCTCTGCCTGAGGCCTTAACCTGCTGCTCTTCCCTTCATCCTTTATTTGTTCCTTCCTTGTGCCACCTGTTTGTCTCATCTGGCACTATAAGAAGCCATTCCTCCATCTCCTTATTCTACCCCTAGAATTAAAAAAAAAATCCCAGGTGGTTTTCCTTCACCTTGTGTGTGCTTGAATCTGCCCCCGCAGCTGTTGAGACGAGTTTTCTCAGGCACATGAATTCCAAAGCTGATTTCCATTTGTTCTAAGAGAACAGACGCCACTACAAGGCGTCAGAAAGGCACACGAGTACTCCATACACACTTAAAAGGAAAATTAACAAACAGGAATGGTGATGTGTCCAACACCAATGACACGGAAAGCCAAAGGCCCTAGTAGAATCTTCTTTTAAGTACAGACTCAAAGCACAGCTCTTATTGAGGCTAACACATACCATCCTGCCAACTTTCTAAAGCCCCCCATATTCCTCATTCTAGATTTGTGTGGTGCAATCCGGTAGCCACTCACCACAGGAGGCTATGAAGTATGGTAGGTACAAGTGAAAAAGTACTGTAATTATAAAAGGCACACCAGAATTGGAGACGTGGTATGAAAAAAGATGCATGTGAAATATTTCACTGACACTTTTTTAAAAAATATGAATGACACATTAAATGAAAATATTTTGGACATACTGGGTTAAACAGATGTTATTTAAAATTAATTTCACCCTTTTTCAAATTTTTGGAATTTAAAGGTAATAGAAATTTTTAAATGATACAGCTTATATTTCTATTAGATATTAATTTTCTAGAACTTGGCAAAGGAATAACACTTAGGAGTTTTGTTTTTCTACAACTCTGGAAAGAAATTTTAAAATATTTTACAACAACTTGTGCGTGTGTGTGTACACGCACGCGCGTGTGGTGCTGGGGATCAAACCCATGCCTCACACAGGCTAGGTAAGAGCTCTACCACTGAGCCACATCCCCAGTTCTACATGAAATATTTTTTCAAAATATTTCACATGGGTCTTATGAAATTGAGACATATACTTTTAATGGCTTCCGTTAACCTCTTTTAAAAAGACTACTTGGGTTTTCCTTAATAAAGGTGGGTTTCTTCCCTTTATATATTACCTCTTTGCCCAATAAACTCAATCTGTTTTGAAATTGGTTTAACATTTATGAGGTGCCCCCTAGTTTGTACGAGAACTTATAAAATAATCTATTCCCTACCCTCAAGGAGAACATACTCCTAATGAACACAAATTGGTAAAGCTGAACTTCCTTTGTTTATAGAATTTTAATAGACCAAATTAGGTTAGAGAAAGGAAAGGGGTGTGATATAGATTATATTTTCATCCTGCTTTGTATGTTTTTTAAGAGTGGTTTTTCTAATAAAGCTTAACTAAAAGGAACAATATGGCTTCACTAGCGAGAATAAAACCCTATTATTGGCATATATCACAGACTGGTGAGGTCCCAAAAGATATTTACCAGAATTTGAAAAATTCTAATAGTGAGCATTTAGTGTATGGTAGCTATTGATAAATGCTTTCTATATGAAACCTCAAATTATACTCACAAGGGCCCTAGGAGGCAGAAACAATATTCATGCTTATCTTATAGATGGAGAAACTGAGGAAGAGAGTGGTTGAGGAAATTGTCCAAGGCTACTCACCTAATGAGCACAGGCACAAGTAATTAATACTAGTATTCTGGCTGTAGTTCTGGGCCTTTAATGTCAGAATGTTTCATTGCTGTTATGCAGACAACTCAGGAAGATGACTTCATCCTGGTTTTGTGTGCAAAACTTTGGGAAGGCTACATGAAATCTGAGAGGCTCTGTCTCTAAATTCTACTTTACTTAGACTTCCTCCCACCATGTTTTACCACAAATGAATACATGATAAAGGATTCATTTTGATTTCACCATTCTCCTTTGCCTCAGTACTAACTATCCCCAAGATAACTAAAACATAAGAGACAATGGGTATGAAGACATGGCCTAGATAATCCCTGAAATATCTAGAATTTCCTGTACTTACTTTCTTTGCAGCTTTTTAATGAACACAAGCCCAACCTTTCTCTTGTTCATGGATTTCTATAGAAAACCCATTTGCATAACTGAAGAAGGAATGTGGCTTTTAATGATCTTAATGGAAACTAGAAATATATCATTTTCCTGATAAGTTGTCATTTTGTACGTTCATCTTCCTGGCACCAGAATACAAGCATGTAAATCTATGAATTGCTGCCTGTCATTAAAGAAGCTGATGTGACATTCCCAGCTTTTGCAGCCTATTCCCACACCAGAGTTTTGTACTACATACAGACTTGACTTCATTTTTTTTCCTCTGGATTTTTGTTTTTAAAAGCTAATTTCCAATGTCATTCTGTAATAATTCACATAACTCTCAACAAGAAAGCACATTATTTAGAGATTACACTCCCTGGTTGATCCAGGGATTCTTTCCAAACAAACCTCTGAACTATCTTGCAAAAATCTTACTAATATTCTTGGAACCTTCTGACATTATGCTTAATTAAGGTTTTCATGTTAATATTGAACAATAAAATGAGGATGGCATAATAACGTAGAAAAAATAGAACCAAAGTAATTAGCAGCAATGATACTTGTTCACTGAATTGTATCATTGCACATATATGTCCTTGCCAATTTATAATTTTTTCAAGTTATTAATTATAACTTCTGAAGCAGTATATTTAAAATACCTCAGGAACCATCTTTTAAATATCCCTAGATTTAATGAAAAGCTAGTGATTATTGCCTTAAATAGCAGCAGAGATGCCTCCCAACCATAGAGAAATCAGTTAATCCCTAATTTCTCTCATCTGTGAATAAGCAACTATTATTTCTCATATTTTTCCCAAAGTTCATTACCAATAATATAACTTTGCTTTGTTTACATATTGCTTACAACTCAGATGGGATTTTTCCTTGTGTCTAGATGGTTTTCCTTTTTTTGAAAAAGAAAACAATACCAATATCTTTTATGACTGAAAACTATTAGAATAAAATCTAACAGATATATTAAAAATAGAAAAGTTGTTTAAAAATGTGCTAGCAAGTGCAAAAAAAAAAAAAAAAAAAAAAAAAAGCCAAGGTGTGTGAGAGACATAAAAATTACTTTACACATGTCCTTCAAAAAAGTTTAATACATAGTCAGGTCACATTACTGCACATCAAATTCTCTAGGTCTCTGGCTGCCAGTAGCAATTATCTGTAAAAGAACATGTTTTCCCCGGTGACTCGCTATCGGGAATTTTTGAGTATACCTAAGCATAGCCTTGAGCAAAAATCCTACGGGGCATATTTGGAATACAGGATTTCATTTGGATGCAATATCAAGGTTTCAGTGCAATATGTCTATCTATATATTTTTACATCTGTTTTAACATATTGATGTGTTTATCTGTTGACTTTAATTACATGATATAAGTATATATAAATGTAAATAGTACTCCTGAGCTTCCACTCAACTTTTGTTATGAGATATACAAATATATTTCCCCCGATGCCTGGATGATTTTATATTATAATGATGTCTCCTGAATTTTCATGATTACTTTGCTAAAAAGGTGTTGAATATTTGCAGATCACTGAGGCACCAGGTCTCATCCTATCTGACCAGGTCATATTTCATTAGTTTTCAATGACCAGTGGGGTCTCAGCTAGTATAATCTTTTGAGTCCATCCCAATCCCATACCAATTAATGATGATGTCACCTTTTAAGTTAAAGCATGAACCCAAATATTTCAAAACATTATGCCATTTTGCAGAATCATTGAGAGCTGAAAGAATGGTTGTTTTCAATGGATAATTGTTAAGAATTCATAAAGTAAATTCAAATACTCAAAGGTTCAAATGTAATCCCGCTATCATAGGAATTTCAAGCACTGATTGTGCATGTTCTGATTTGTGTTGAGATGATCCCACAATGAGATGGCAGTTCCCAGAAATGTGTTTTTCTAATATATAGAAGTCAAATGTTGAAATGCCTATCAGGTGAGGACTGAGAAAGGAGCAAAAAGGTGTCCTTTGCTCTGAAAAGGAACAGGAAAAAAGAGACAGTAAAAGAAATGAAAAAAAAAAAAATCTTAGTCTAAAAATTAACTTCAATGATTAGCCAAGCTTTTGAGTACTGTAGGAGAAGCTCTTCTCTACATTTTGCGGAACTGAGCTAGCCAAAATGAAATCTTTTTTTATTGTCTGTGCCTTTCTCCTTTGAATCCCTACCAGCTCACTCCAGGTGGCCTAATGAGATAACAGTCCCAAAAGGTGAGTGAAGCACTTCTTTTGTAAATGGATCACTGGTGGGTCCCTGACAGTAGCTAGTGAGTTCAGGCGGGCAGGGTGGGTGGACAATGTTGCTCTAATATTTGGTGTTGGGCCATGAATACACCCAAACTTGTTACTAGCAGACTTAAAAAGGATCTAATTTATTAGCTCTTCAACATGGGAACATCTCCAAGAGGTTTATGGAGAGTGAGAATCTAGCAGATTGGTTCACAGGTAGTCTGGAGTTTACCAAGTATATATCATCTGAGGGCTCTAGGTGATTACTTCTCTAAGAAAAACATTTAGAATTCAAGTGTTTCCTACAAATTCGCATTAGTTGGGGAAATCTGGAGAACATCAGTTGTTGCCCTAATACATTAAGTTTAATGTTTGCAAGGGCCATATAAACCACTTGGGATTTTTTATAGAGCCATATGCATTTTTATTACTGCAAAAGACAACAGTGTTGCAGTTATGATAAATAAAATTATTTGCAGGCCTTTGTAGCTTGGGCAATCCAGCAATACTGCATTTTAAATTCTGTGGCCACAAAATGTAAATGCAGTTGAGACAGTAGAAATTTTCATCTTTTCTACTTGTAGTAACTCTCCTAGAATCATGAATGCCTTTCTTCCTCCTTCCTGGATCTCTCCAAATAGATCCCATTTATCTGATTGGATTTCTGTCCCATCTTTCTACATATTACAGCTAATTAGTACCCCCTGATGAGAAACAGTCCACTGATGGAAAAAGCAGTTAGATAAGATCTGCATTAACAAATGTAGTTCATTTAATATCATTTGTGCTGCTGCATTATTAATAATACATAATTACCCTGCACAGGCTGGAAGGGGAGAATAAAACTGTTCTTTAATTTCTTGGCCTTTGCAGAGAAACAGTATATTAGAGAGAATAAAACAGTATTGGACTATTGGTTGCCATCCATCACAGAGCGTTATGTGTCACACTATTTTATTAACTTTGGGTCTAGCTAGAGTTTCTATATTTCAACACAATCACAGACTACCCAGAGACAACCATTTTGTGAAATTTTTAAAAGGCTGACTTCTTGTTTCAGAATGTTAAATTGGGAGGCCCAACCAATAACTATCGGCAAGTCAATGTTTTGAGCCCATTATCAAGGCTATTTCACTACAGTAGATAATGGATGTCATGGTGGTCAGTAAGTAATGCTCACAAAATTTGATTTAACACAATGGGTGGACCTGACTTCATTCTCCCCATTTTCCAGAATTGGGGTATGCTCTATTAGAAAAAGACCGTGGTATAAATCCTATGTTAAAATCATGAAAGCAGCAGTTGTGGCAGTATCAGAAGACTGACCAGAATTGACTGAATGCCCACTTGGTGCCAAGTTTTATGCTAAATGCATTACAGGTATTCATTATCCCAACTATCCTAGGTTGGAGGTGACTATTTTTGTACTAGAGGTCATCCAAATCTGGCAAGACCTCACAGACTGTTGTAAAAGAAAAATCTCCCCAAAATAGGCCATGATCCCTGAATTTTTCTCTGCTGTGCTTTCTCACTAGCAAAGCCAAGCCTCTGGAACCTGGTTTGCCAGATGGGACAGTGTAAATGCATGGAGAGCTGTTGTAAGTGTGTTTGTTTACTTACACAGGTGAGGCAGGCCAGGATGCAGGCAGAGCAGCTGGATCAGGAAACTGTGGATTCCCTGACCCAGGGTTGGTACCCAAAGGAAAGAGGAAGTTGAGTAGAAGGCAGGTATGGGGCTGAACATTTGAGGCACGCTTGCTTTTCTCCAGTTAAAGCCACATGAAAACCAATCTGTGTCATTCCTCATCTCATTCATCTATTCAGAAAACACTTTCTGAGCCCCTAGGTACCAAACATTTAAAAGGAGAATAAGGAGAATCCAAAAGTCATTCAAAACAGCAAATGAGGAATAAGGACACTGTTGTTATCAGAGAGCTCACATGATTCTTGTAAAGATAGGCATAAAAACAAATCATTACAATTCTGCATGTTCCAGGAATAATGTGGACACAAAGGAAGGATGCTCAGCTCTGCCCAAGTGGGTCAGAGACAGTTTGACAAATAGACCATAAATGTATCCCTGCAGAATAAGTGCCGCTGTTCAGGTAGACTAGTAGGAAGAGGTCTTCTCTCTTTGTAATGATTGTTACTGTTTTAAACAATGAACTACAGATTTCACACAACCTAATAGTTTGGTGCAAAGTCGAGTGTCTGTTAACACAATACATCTTTCTTCTCAAGGTTGTGGCTAGCAACATTTCATTATCCCTTTGAAATGCTTTAAATACAGAGACTTGAAGAACTGTTTGGCGTCTATGCCAATATTCATGATAAGAAGAGAAGAGAGATGGGTAAGAGGTGGATTGGTAAGTGGATTTAGACATCACTAGTAGAATGTTAGCATTGGACAGTTATTTATAGTGGTTCCTCCCACCAGGTTCACAGATATTTCACAGTTTTGAAATACAAATAATCACAAGGTTTTGTTTTTTTTTTTCTCTCTCTCAAAGATTTTAATGTTCATAAGATGCAGGACAGAGTAAAAGTTCTCTCAAAGCTAAGACAACATCTGTACTGTCGTAGCAATTGGTTCATTAGTTTGATGTCCTAGTGCATCAAAAGTTATTTTATCCGTCTGCAATTTCCTGTGTCATTCCATTCCCCCATTACAAAGCAGGCAGCCACTCCCTGTTTCAAACTTTAGGCAGTGTGCTGTGATCTCCTTCGGGCATTGCAAAGAGACAGCCATAGTGTGGTAACAACTGCCAAGTGTTTTCCATTTTCCCTCCTGAATGAGCAGCTACACTGTATTTTGCACTCTTCCTGAAGTCAGACAGGACACGTACCTGTATTCTTGGGTCATATGAGTAGCAGTGGCGAGTTCCATTCCAAGGCCCAGGCCATAAAGCTTCTTGCTCCATTCTCTCTCCATACTCTCTGCCTGGCCCTAATGTGGGAAACCCTGAGGCCCTTCAGAACAGCAGAGGCTCAAAACAGAAGAAGCCAAAGTCACTGCTCTGAGAATCTCCCAGGAGAGTCCTGAATCAGGAACACCTACTTTTGATTGTTACATAACCAAAAAAATAAGCCTCTAATGTGAAATTTTAGCATTGTTTGCTTTGCCACTTGGCCTACCCTAACATACATAAGCTCTTCATTTAGATTACCAGAAGGAGTAGAATAAGAAAGGTGTGTAAGGCAGAGGATACCTGTGGACTTCCCTGGGAACCTGTTTCCATGTCATATGGTGGGGCAGCCCTGAGCACAGCTGTATGCAGGATGAAGATGGGTGGTGTTAATCATCACCCTCATGCGAGGTGGGAGTGGGTGGAGGCAGAACCCCACTCTCATGGAGGTGTGAGAGGCAGCTTTGATCACTCTTCTCATGTGAGGTGAGGGGCAGCACTGAGCACCACTGTGGTGTAGGGTGACTGGAGCTTTCTGTTTAAATGTCACTTGCTCTTGGAAACCTCCTTAACCCCCATCCACCTCGGGTCTCCTGGTGTATGCTTCCTTAGAACACTATACTTTTCCTCCATGGTGCTTACCATAATTAAATCATTGGTTTTTGTTTAACGACTGTCTTCCTCCCTATCTGTAGCCTTCCTGAGGATTGGGACCACCTTTCATCGTTCTATCCCCTTGTCCAGAATTATGTCTGATACCCAGTTGGTGCTTATCAAATGCACCTTCACTGACTAGCTCTCACCTTTTAGTTTATTTATTCCAACTTAGTCTTTTATTCTCCCAACAGAAAAGAGATTGTGATTTTAGGAAGTTATAATCAATGACCTGTAAAGCCCTTTCTAATTAGAAGAGATTATGATTTTAAGTCCTCGATCCCAATAAACACCCGCTCATACACCCACAGAAAACAAATATACACACATAAAATGCCAAAACCATGTATGCACACAGATGTCCTAGAAAAGCTTGGCCCAGACATCCCCCAAAAGCCATCCCCTTCCACCCGGACAACCAGAGACATGCGTCCAGAGATGTACACAAAATAGCCATGGACACCCAGAACATGAATGCACCTCCCACGATTCACCCCTCCAACACAGCCAGGTACTTGGACAAGTTCACGAGCACATTAGAATTATTTAATACCTGTCATTAGGGTGGCATCTATTCTATGCTTTCCTACCTCATCTAATAAAAGAAGAATGCATAAATCCAAATTTCAGATAACATTCTCACCTCTATTATCTATTCTGTGTTGGAGCCGTTCTCCCTAAATCAGTGTCCTCTGTGGGGAGAAGTACATGGAGCACAGAAGAGAACAAATGCTTCTCCCCAAATCTTCCATTATTCTATCATTTACATTGCAAATGTTATCAAAAATGCAAATGTATGTGACATCTCTAATTGTTTCTCCATCTTATGCTATGATAAACATTGGCTTGGTTAAATCATATTGCCAAGAATAAAAGAGCTGAAGGTTTTGTTGTTGTCATTCTCTATATTTAGAGGTGCTTAGAGAAAACTAAAATAATATTGTTTTTAAAAGTTACCCATCCAAGCTAACATATTCAGCACTCAGATGATCTGATATTTTGGATTAAAGACGATGATAGACAATGTCACAAGTCAGTCAGCAAGATATGAGAATTGTCCTCAAATATTTAGTGGGGAAGGAAGGCGTAGGGACACATGTAAGAATAACAATAGCAATAAGCAAGTCACTGGGTGGTACCCTCAAGGAGACCTCAGGATGTGTAATCCGTTCTGGTTTTCTCTTTCCATCTGGAAGTTTACAGACATGGACTCCCCACCTCTGAGTGGCAGTTATTGCTCCCTCTGCTTCCCTGATTACCCCCTGATGCCCAGTCCACAGACAGAATAATATGGAACAGAGTATGGTCAATCACTTTCAGATGCTGGGGAGGCAATGCCTGGCATCACAAGAAGAACCAGCAGCCAACTCTGTGCTGGTTTCTTGCCCCAGACATGGCCTCTTTCTTTTTTTCCAATGAGTCTCACCCATGCATATCATAAACTTTCGAGGACATGGATCAGAGCCAGCCTGAGAGGCTGCGAAGCAAATGCCTGATTCTGTTCTTTTCACCCTCAGCAGCGCAGCACACACCCACGGGCTCGCTATTTCCCTCGGGAGACCAGGCCACAATGAGTGTTTAGGGCAGCATTCAAGCAGGTGGCATGTGGCAGACAGGAGGCAGCCCTGTCTCTTTGGTGGGTTCTAGGTTGGCTATAAAAGACTTAGTACTGTATTTGAGCCTTAATTCCTGGAGCCACTTTCTCCCCACCTTTGATCTTTCTCCATTGCTGCTCAGCAACCAGGTCTGCTTAGAATTGTGCCCCTTGTGGGTCTGAGAAAAAATGAATATTTAGAGCAATGATAAAGCTAAGATGAAGTTATCTGCAGACACTCAAGGAAAAAAAATGGCTCTTCAATGACAGTGCTTTCATTAGAATCTGATGAAAACTATAGATTCTCTTTCCAGAAAAAAATAAAGGCATACATTAGCACATCAGCATATTTTTTTCTGAGATTTCAATTTTCTTTGTATTTATTTTAACATTTCAAAAGTGGAATCTCTGTCAATCTGCCTGAGTAATCAAACTCTTCTAACCAGGTGGATATAGCATGAACCTTGGAATATGATCCCTGGACCTACTGCTTACTGACTCCATACAATTAAGCTGCTTAACTTCTCTAGTACTGTCATATCATCATTCTATAAATGAAGAAAGTAATGTCCACCGCGTATACCTAACATCAGAAGAACATGCCTTTTCACCATGACATACCCAGTATCTTATAATCCAGCTAAGAGGCTCAATGAATGATACTGAGTGACTGAATATATGTAAATCCCTAGTATATTGCCTGACACCAAGTAGATGCTCACTTAATATTATTTTTCATGCTTTTTTTTTGTCTCAAAAGCAGGAGATAAATCCTGATTCCTATGTGTTTTATGATAATAAAACACATTCCTATTACTTATGGTAATAAAACATGGTCATTCACTCTCGGCACATTCCCCAAGTGGACATCCATCAGCAGGTAGAAACAAGTTCTCAGAAGGGATTCTTACATGACATCATTGTCAGCTTTACAGGAATGGGCTTAAAAATATTTCTATGTATATTTTTAGCTCCATATATTCTGCTGTCTTGTGAATTTCCCTCATTGAATTAATGATATTTTTCCACTTGAGAGTCATTATTCTGCATCATTTGGAAGCTGACTTCTGTTTTGAGTTGACAGACTGGAAATAGACTTGAGAATCAAATTTATGTGGATAGATAAAGGGATTTAATGTTATTAAGTTTCCATTAGCAAACAAACTATGTTAGACAAGAACCCTTGGATAATAGAGTTTTAAGGGAGGTACCCTTCAGAAAGATAGAAGAGAGTTTGCCCCATCAGGTTAAGGGGAAAAGGAAAATCGGAGGCAAAGAATGGAAAGTGTTTGTGGGAAAAGCATGTCCTACAGGCTTACCTCGAGGAGGGAGTGAAATGACAGTATGTTAGGAAAGCACTGAAGACAACCAGAGAAGGGACTGTGGTCTACAATTAAGGCCTGTCCTAGCCAGACACCTGGATAGCTACATCCCAGGCAGACAGAGTATGAACATGAATTTGTATTGCAGTCCCTTCCAGGCTCCCTGTGGCCCAGGAACAACAAATAACAACCCTGAGAAGGACTCATTTTGTGTTAAGTAGTGTTCTACTTCATTTACATAATAAGTCATTTGATTTTTCACAAGAAACCTATCAATGAGTAATTATGATCCTTGTTTTACATATGGGAAAACTAAAACAGGGAGAGGTTACGTGATTTGCCATACCTAATTTTCTAATTCCTACTAGCTAATAACTGACCAAGAATGTACCTAGTGATTACCAATACATTTTTAATCACTTCACAGGTATTAAGCCTTGTAATCCTCACAAGGATCCTACCTATTATGTAAGTATTATTAAACCCATTTTACAGATGAGCAAATGGAAGCACCCTTATATTAAGTAGCCTGTCTGAGGTCCCTCAGCTGGTAGGTAGTAAAGTTGGACATGAAACCCAGACAGCTTAGACCTAGGATCCATGCTCTTAATTAGAAATTTCTTTAATTCCCCTAATACAAGATCTAGAATTTAGCTGACAATCTGGCTGAGGATTGAACAAGAGATCCTTAGGGACTCTGTGGCCAAGAGCTACAGACTGGGTCTCCCCTGCAATTCAGAGCCAGTCCTTAGAGGGTTCATAGGGCCAGAATGGTAAAAGAAGGTCCATATCAACAAGCAGATGGCCAAGTTCATTGAGTCTTAACTGTGCTGGAGAATGTCAAGTTACAACTGCCATAAACTTTATCCTGGACAGCAGCAGAGGATAGAACTGGAATTGTCACCTGTGAAGACCAGCCCACCCACCACAGTCAGTTCAGCAGGGTCAAATATCATCCCCCCCCCCCACCCACACATCCAATCTAAGTGAACAAGGTCACATGAGATATCCAGGTACCATCCAGAAGAAGAGCAAAGGGTGAAAACAAACCCCAAAGCCTGAGCATTAACCCCCTTCAGATGGAATGAAATGAGCAAAACCCAAGATATTACAAAGTTTAAAACTAATCTTATTTTTACCTGCAATACACAGAGGTAGGCAGCTCATGAGGAAGATTAGATCTGTTGTTGGAAATAAACTACATCATATTTGAACATCTGAGTGTTGTGTGAATTAAAACCACCAAAGGATTCCAAAAGCCTGTCAAATGAAACACCTGCAGTATATTTATTTATAATTAGGATGCCGAAATGGACAACATACTGATCAAATTTGTGGTTGATGCAAAGCTGAGAGATATAGTGAATACATTAAGTGGCAGCATTAGGATCTGAAAAGCTATCTACTGCCTGGCCCAGTGAGTCACATGTAGCCAGAGCAAATTCATTCTGGATAGTTAACTAACTCACAAAGAACCAATTGCACAAGAACAGCGGCTGAAAAAATGTTATCCAAATACTTGGAAGTTATTCCATGAAAGATGGATTATGGTTGAAGGATAATAACCATTATCTTGGGCCCTTGCTTAGTGCCAGGCATGGTACCATCTCATTTAATCCTAGGAGAAGTGTGGTATTATCTCAATCTTATTAGATAAAGAGATTGAGGATCAAAGTCCAAAGTCACACAGCTCATAAGTGGCGGAGCCATGTTTGAAACTCATGTCTGTCTGACTTCAAAGCCCAGATTCTTTACATTATATTAAATTGCCTTCCCAGCATATGGCAATCAGCTTAAGGGGAAATGATTCCAACAGTCAGAACCTTCCTCTGAACCTTAGCTCATCTCCCAGTATTGGAGTCAGTGTGGCCAACCTCAGGAATAGATGGATGGTGGAGACTCAGGAAACGAGATGCCATCAGTGATTCTTTACTAATTCTGAATTTTTATGATGCAATTTCTTGAAATTTTCAAAGCCATGGTCCCTGTATCAGGTGGCTTATGCTTCAGTCAAGTACAACCCCAAATCTCAGTGCCTTACAACAAACTTAGTTCTCACTCTAGGTTGGGGGATCAGCCATGGTTCAGCTGGGGTTCAGCTCCAGATCAGTTCTATCTGGTCCCACTTTTTTTCTCATTTTGGGTCACAAGCAATATCCACTATCTTGGACATGTTGCTCACACATGCAGGCAGGAAGCACAAAAGCACATTTCTAGCCTCTGTTCAGAAGTGAGTACGCTACACTCACCTGTGCTCTCTGGCTCTCCCTGTACAACAGCCTGCATTTCACCTGCAGCAGATTTCAATCTTTGCCTCGCTCCAGAAAACCAGGTCTTTAGACTTCTCAGTGGCAAGGAAAGTACCACTCCACTGATCGCCTGTTTCCTTTGACTTGGTTTTTTTTTTTTTGGTGTGCTTTTATGTATTACATTGAAAAGAAACTCTCAGAGACAATGGTAATCACAGATCAATCTGAAATAAAGGAGTCAATGGAATGAAATCCCTCCATTGGAGCTTCCATGATACAACAAAGGGGTGTAGATAGTTATGATTTCATCTGAAGCTACAGATGCTCATTCCTTATTCCTTTAAACTAAGGGTACATGCCTTCCAAAGACACCTCAGGGCACATTTACCAGCACTGTTGGAAAAAAAAAAAAAACAAGATTGAGAAAGCTGTGTTATCTATTTATTCCAGGGGAAATGTACTTCATTTATTTATTTGTTTATTTATTTATTTATTTGATTTATACAGCTGGGTCCAGCGCAAGCCCCTGGGCATGCTCACGTCAATTAAAACCACAGATAGAAGCAGAATGCTGAATACAAACAAAATCAACAATTCATGGGCTATCCCCTACTGTAAAGCACTTCTGCAGAACCTTCAAATCATTCCTCCCTACTAACCCCCTTGGGCAGAAGGCTGGGTTAACAGATGGTTAAACAATGTTAAGAGAAGAGAACACAACATTAGTACTGTAGATGGAGAATAAGAGAAAGACGGTATGGAAGAAATCCGTTGAATAATTCATCAGTAGAGCTATTGGTTGAATGCGTAGAGTTGGGGTTGAAGTTGGAGGCAGCAGTTACCTGGCAGAAATGAAAAAAAAAAAAAAAACCTCCCTCCTCTAATGATGGAAGGAGGAGAGGCTGAGAATTGTTGAGTACAGGTAGGACATTAAGTAAAATTATGGATACAGTAATACTCTGTCCTCTGGACTTACTGGGAGTTTTGCCAGTGGGAGTGATCTGGTCTGGATTATTCTTTCACTATAGGCACAATCAAGTTCTTGGCCCAGTCTCAATTTTGCTTTCCCTGAATCAGATGCAACTGCACCTGAGCTCACAGGCAAGTGCTTAGACTGCAGTGATATCTTCAGATGAGGATTAGAGTATGGCAGGCAATGATGCTGGGTATTGTGTACGAGTAAGAATTTTCAGTGTGAGATTAAGAAAAATCCTATGACGTTTTTGATATTGTCAAGGTGTAATGTATGTGCAGTACTTGCAAAATCTTAAGGAATAGATCAATAAAGTTTCATTTATGCATCATATAATCACCAAGATCTAAGGCATTTCTAGCATCACCAAAGCCTCCCTTGTGCCCTTTTACAGTCCATATTCCACACAAGGACAATCACTATTCTGATTCCTGTCATCCTGTTAGTTTACCTGTTCTTGAACTTCATATAAATGATGTAATTGTATGCATTCTTTTGAATCTGGCTTTTTTTTTAATCACTCAGCATTTGTCTGCATTATTTATCCATGTTGTTACAGGTAGCAATAGTGCATATTTTAATTTCTATGCAGTATTTTATAATATGAATATACTGCAGTTTAATTACCCATTCACTTGTTGATGGACTTTGGGTTTTTCCTGGTTTGAGGTTGTTTTCAATGTGTAGTGCTGCTATGAACACTATAGCACATGACTTTATGTATTTAACTGGTAATCATAAAATTGGAGTATAAAAATAAATCTTAAAAAAGAGTATATTTAGCTTCAATCTATATTGAGAAACAGTCTTTCTAAATGATTGTACAAATTTATATTACCATAAAAAAATGAGTGTTCCAGTTGTGCCGAATCCTTGTCAACACCTGGTATTGCTGGTTTGTTTAACGGCAGCAATTGTGACAATGTGGTGCCTTCTCACTGTGATTTTGATTTGCATTTTTTTCAGATGATCTTGGAAGTCTTTTCATAGCCCTGTTGGCTTTTTTGATGTTCTCTTTTATAAAGTGCCTATTCAAACATTTTGCTCACATCTTTACTGGATTATCTGTCCTTCGGAAATTCAATTTGTCATTTATAGTATATCATGGGTGCAAGTTCTAGATGAGTATTTGTATTACCCATTTCTTCTCTTTGTGCCTTTCATTTCTACCCTTTAATAAATGTCCTTTTTAGTAATGAAAGTTTTCAATTTTATTGTAGTCTAATTTATCAATCCTTCTTTTGTATGATTAGTATCTTTTGTGTCTTCCTTGAGAAAACATTGCCTATCCCAAGTTTATGAGATTCTCCCATGTTTTCTTTTAGAAATATCACTGATTATTCTTTTATCATTGAGGTCTTTTCATCTTGCATCAACATTTTTCCATATTGCCATCCAATTGTACTCTTTACTGAAAAGACCACCCTTCCACCCATTTAAGCTGCCATGGTTTCTTTTTTGTAGAATAGGTGACCATATGTGTATGGATATGCTTATGGATTTTTAAAATTCAGTTTCATTGACCTGTTTATCTCTCCTTGCATGGACCTCATACTCTAAATCTTGATACCAGTTAGCGTGATGTGAACTCCATTGACTTCAGACTCTACATATGTGATTTTTCTGGACTTTTGTTGCTTTTTTTCCCCTCTCTTTTTGTCTCTGCATCTGACCATTGTCTAATGCTGTCTATAGGGCTTAATTATTTCTCTGTTATGACTGTATTTCTCTATGTTATATAAAAGGATCCATTGTATTAAATGTACAGATATAAAAGGATTTATTTGAATAAAACCTAGAAGCGGATAAGCAGAAGAGCGCATGCTCACCCAGAATCTCATTATTCCATAGCATAGGCTGGACATAGGTGTTTTATAACAATTATTCCAAACTTTCAGTGAAGAAAGGCCAGCTTTTAGCCAGCAGGTTGAACTTGTTCCCAGGAGCACACCAGAGAGAATAAGCCTTTTCCCATACGTATTTATTTATAGGTTTATGTGTAAAAGACTAAAGAATACCCAGCTTCTCTAAACCAGATCTCTAAGGAAGATAAACAAAGAACTCTAGATTCAGACTCTTTGCTAAGGAGTGTATGGATTGAGGGTCAGGGTCTCCATTCCAAAGGCTATGAGAACAACTCAGCTTTACAGAACCACTGACATCAACCAGAGGTGGCCTTCGCACAAGCTGAGCCAGCTTTCTGCTAAGCCACCAAGAGGGGAAAGGAATTGTGCAGCAAAGACTGTCTGTAGTGTATGTCATCACGCCCTACTCCCTGCATTCACTTTTTATTAAATTCCTCTACTGCACCAACAGTTCTTGAATGCCTACTATGTGATTAACAGTGCAAGCCCTCCAGATGCAAAATTTCACTGTATGGTCACTGCCATGGGGGAGTTCACATCCTCACACCACAGCAGAGAGATCTCAGTGTGGCAATAAGCAGGTGCAGACACAAAGACACCACCAGGCCTTGCCCATCCTTTGAAGTACAGCTCAAAACTCCATTCTTCTAAGATTTCAGATATATTCATGATCTGTGTATTTGTAAAAATAATAGAAGTGGGCAGCTTTAAAAACTACTGTTGCTTTTCATGTCTCTGAATCTTAAAAGTAGATGTACCTATCATTACAAAATTTAGAAACACCTTGAATACCAGTAGAAAAGAAACAGCTAAATAAATTACAGTAAATTAGTGGAATATTAATGTAATATTAAAAGTAATCATTAAAAAGACCAAGAAGCAAAAAATTAAACACATTATGTGTATGCAAAAATACTAATATCTACGGATATACATGATAGAAATACAAAGCATGTTGCAGTTATAAATTTTTGACAAAACAGAATTGTGCCCTCTTAAAATTTCCTTTAATATGATCATTTTTATAATAAACCTAAATGTAGGAGTAAAATAAAATAAATCAGTTTCTCTGATTTCCCTTTCCCTATATACAGCTCTATTATATATTTATAGATTCAAATATAAATCTATAATAAATAATAAATACATATATTATAGATTTAAGCATGCATATCTATATCTATATGCTAAGTCTTTTGTTGTGTGAATATGTGTATATGTATGTTGGTTCTCCATTCAAGATAGTTTCTATGGACAGGAGCAGTCCAGCTCAGAATAAGTAGTGAAGAAATTCATCCTAGAGCCTTGGACACAGTTTCTGAAAATTCTCTTTGTTTTTGTGCTTTCCATTCCTGAGAGGATAGTAGGTGATTCCACTACTTCTTCTGAATACACCTGCAACTGAGAAAAATGTGGAAAGCACGTCAGCTCTCCTGCAGAGAGAGCCTCCCAGCCTGGCCAGAGGTCTGGACTCCCCGGCTCCCACATCCAGAGGTAGGTTCTATGTCTACACTGTGAGATGAGAGAAGTGGGGCAGCTGCTACAGCTACAGGATTCCTCCTGAGGGATGGGAGCACCACCAGGGTAACCACCCTGACCTGGCTCTCAATCCCTCACCCTTCACCCTAAGAGGTTTCTAGTGGGCAAATAGGTGGCAGGATCTGGATCTGCCTTGCCCTTTTTCCCTCTTTGTTGTGGTCTTACAGTGCAGGTTTTTCCTAAGTGGCATCGGTCTTACCCAGCCTAGTGCTGTTAGGGGGATAAATGGGTGTAACTCTATTGTTCAGGATGAAGCCAAACTGCCTACAGAAAAATGCCATATTTTTCAATATTAGCCTTATCAGTAATAGCAGAGATATTTTGCTTTCCCATCTGTCTTAGTTATTCATTGCCATAACAAAGCACCTGAGGCTGGGTAATATCAAAAGAAAAGAGATTTATTTAGCTCACAGGTTTGAATGCTGAATGCCCAAGATCAGCTAGTATCACCAATCTGTCCTCTGCTGAGGGCCTCCTTGTTTGTGTCACATCATGGTAAATGGTATCATGATGACAGGAGTATGTGCAAGAGGGAAAGCCCGAGTGAACTCAGAGAATAGTCTTATTCTTACAGTATCCCACTCTCATGGGAACTAACTGGGGCTTCACAAGAACTACTTAATCCCTTCCAAGGACAGCACCTCCAATGACCTTCCACTAAATTCCACCTCTTAAAGTCCAACCACCTTTTAACATCACCATCCTGGGGACCAAGCTTCCAACATGTGAACCCTCAGGAGACAAACCACACCCAAACCATATATCGATCTCTCTTATTATTATTATTTTTTTGGTCTTATTTTGGAGTCTGCTGAAAACTCACTCAGGGAAGAGTTTATTGGGCCCCCTGAGAACTCTTGCGTGTCAGTTCCTCTGGAAAACCAACTCTGAGACAGAGGCTAGTGCTCCAGAATTTCATGAAGAAAAACTGTAGCATATCACCTGTAGTGGAAGAAAAGAGGGCTGGGTAGCGAGAAGGCCTGCGCAGTCCTGAAAAAGGCTTCGGCCAACTTCATCTGGGACGCAGATGATCCTTCAGAATTGCCAAGTTGGAAAAAGGAGCTGACTCTTTACGTATATGGACCAGTTATGGAGGAAACCGAGACTACAGTAATTATGGCAGTGCTCAACTGAGGAAGCTTCACAGCAAGGGCTAACACCAGAGACCTTCAATCATCACCCTTCCCAGCAGCTGGGAAAGGGTCCCTCATCGGTGAAAAGCAGGCAGAGCATCTACCACAACCTCCAACTGATTTCATGGCCAAAGGGTCTTTCAGCCTGCACAGAGTTGGGTAAACTGCTTTACTTTTGGGGAAAGTCAGAGATTTTTAAGATCATTTGTTATAATGTATGTATTCATTACATTCTTTTGGAATACACACACACACCCCCAATTTTAACCCAATATTATAGAGCCCATAAATTATTATGACATCATCAAAAATGAATTCTGCTTTCATGTATAACTAAAAAGAACCAACAAATTAAAAATTAATTAAATTCTAATGAGGTCCTCAAATGGCTACTGGCAGAGTTCAATACATTTGGTTGTCTATTGATTCAATGAGCTTTTATTGTGCAAATACTAGGTCCAAGCATGGAGAAACACAGGCACAAATGATATTTACACCTTGAAGAAAGGCTCATGTCTTAGCTTAAATATTTGTCCTAAATGAGGCCTTCTCAAAGCTCCAAACTACATCACTTCTCTGCTCTGTACCCATGTGTGATGTATTTCTTTATCCTAATTTAATGGAGGATACTTTTACAATTTTCTTTCCTTCTAATCTTCACTATTGGAGCTCATATCTGCTTTATTTGCCACTCTATCCCCAGTGCCTATAGCACAGGTAAATAGCAAATAATGGGTGTTCCATAACCACCTAATTTACATAGTAGGTGATTAATGAAATATGGTGCAGCAATGAATGAACAAACTAAAGAAATGTATCAAACACTGTGACGCATTAAAAAGCATGTGGGTACTCCCCAACTCAGTGAGGCTATAAAGGGGAGACACTTGGACAGCCCTTGGTAATAATATAGAAGTCTTTCTGGCAAATGTCGGGGATATTTGAAGGAAGGGGGAAAGCACTTAAGGATGTACGGTTATGCAAAGGTCTGGTAAATTTAGGATTCAGTTATTAATTTAGTTATAATCAGAGCATAGAGTGAAGAGGCTACAGATATAGGTTAGGGTCAGGAGCTAGGGGTGTGAAGTACACAAAGGCAGGAAAAGCACAGGAGACATCAGCTGCTGCTCACCTGTCTTCCACACAGACAAGCTTCTGAATATATATTAGGCACTAGTATAGAGCAACAGGAAGAATTATAATCCTCAGTTTTCAATATTGAATGGGTCAATATTCTAAGGGTTAATTTTGCAATCAAATTTTCAAACATTTTTGCCTAACTCACTTAAATATTAAACCAAAACAGAAAGCCCGGGCTCACATACCCTTTTACTGAGGCAGGGCACCAACCATCACCTCCTGGAGGATCCCTCTTGCATGAGCAGAGATCAACCACCACCACCATTTAGAGTCCTCTTGTATGCATAACAGAAAACATTTTTTTTTCTCCTTTGGTTGATCCTGAGTTATTTTCTCAATAAACATGAGCAAGTACAAGAGGTGCTGAGCCAGAAGATTTGGAGGCAGCCAGGTAACACAGGACTTGACACGAGCCAACCTCTGCACAAGCAGATTCAGCAGAAAGCAAGAACAGGCAGGTCAGACAGCGCCCTGGGAGAGTTCTCCGCAGCAGAAGCCAGAAAGCTCAAACTGACTGTGGCTCACCATTAGCGGGGCTCAGCAGCCAAACCTCTGAGTGGCGTCATTGACTCTATTAGCCAAGCACATTAGATGAAGGACTGGGGAACAGTGGATGACGACAAAGAAGAAAAGCCAGAACCCCCAGTGAACCTGGGAAACTTCACAAGTTCTCTACTCAAGTGGTGGACCATGGGCATTCAAAGTTGATCTTATTTTCCAAAAGCATTTGGCTAAATGACTGCCTGATTATAGTTTATTAGACTTTGATAAATAGTGGTAAAATATTTTCAAGATTACAGTTAGGCACTTGTAGACGTGATGAAGATCCAGACATAGGATCTTTTTTTTTTTTAATTTTTTATTGTTGGTTGTTCAAAACATTACAAATTTCTTGACATATCATATTCCACACTTTGATTCAAGTGGGTTATGAACTCCCACCTTCACCCCATACACAGATTGCAGAATCACATCAGTTACACATCCATTGATTTACATATTGCCATACCAGTGTCTGTTGTGCTCCGCTGCCTTTCCCATCCTCCACACTCCCCCCTCCCCACCTCTGCCCGCCCCTCCCCTCCTCTCTCTCTACCCCCTCCACTGTATAACCCTGAGGGTCTCCTTCCATTTCCATGCAATTTCCCTTCTCTCTCCCTTTCCCTCCCACCTCTCATCCCTGTTAAATGTTAATCTTCTTCTCCTGCTCTTCGTCCCTACTCTGATCTTAGTTACTCTCCTTATATCAAAGAAGACATTTGGCATTTGTTTTTTAGGGATTGGCTAGCTTCACTTAGCATAATCTGCTCTAATGCCATCCATTTCCCTGCAAATTCTATGATTTTGTCATTTTTAATGCAGAGTAATACTCCATTGTGTGTAAATACCACATTTTTTTTATCCATTCGTCTATTGAAGGGCATCTAGGATGGTTCCACAGTATTGCTATTGTGAATTGTGCTGCTATGAACATCGATGAAGCAGTGTCCCTGTAGCATGCTCTTTTTAGGTCTTTAGGGAATAGACCAAGAAGGGGAATAGCTGGGTCAAATGGTGGCTCCATTCTCAGCTTTCCAAGAAATCTCCATACTGCTTTCCAAATTGGCTGCACCAATCTGCAGTCCCACCAGCAATGTACAAGTGTACCCTTTTCCCCACATCCTCGCCAGCACTTGTTGTTGTTTGACTTCCTAATGGCTGCCAATCTAACTGGAGTGAGATGGTATCTTAGAGTGGTTTTGATTTGCATTTCTCTGACAGCTAGAGATGGTGAGCATTTTTTCATGTACTTGTTGATTGACTGTATATCCTCCTCTGAGAAGTGTCTGTTCAGGTCCTTGGCCCAATTGTTGATTGGGTTGTTTGTTCTCTTATTGTCTAATTTTTTGAGTTCTTTGTATACTCTGGATATTAGCGCTCTATCTGAAGTGTGAGGAGTAAAGATTTGTTCCCAGGGTATAGGCTCCCTATTTACCTCTCTTATTGTTTCTTTTGCTGAGAAAAAACTTTTTAGTTTGAGTAACTCCCATTTGCTGATTCTAGTTATGAACTTTTGTGCTATGGGTGTCCTACTGAGGAATTTGGAGCCCGACCCCACCGACTGTAGATCGTAGCCAACTTTTTCTTCTATCAGACGGCGTGTCTCTGATTTGATATCAAGCTCCTTGATCCATTTTGAATTCACTTTTGTGCATGGCGAGAGAAAGGGATTCAGTTTCATTTTGTTGCATATGGATTTCCAGTTTTCCCAGCACCATTTGTTCCTCCATTGCATGCTTTTAGCCCCTTTATCAAATATAAGATAGTTGTAGTTTTGTGGATTGGTTTCTGTGTCCTCTATTCTGTACCATTGGTCCACCCGCCTGTTTTGGTACCAGTACCATGCTGTTTTTGTTACTATTGCTCTGTAGTATAGTTTGAAGTCTGGAATCGCTATACCGCCTGATTCACACTTCCTGCTTAGCATTGTTTTTGCTATTCTGGGTCTTTTATTTTTCCATATGAATTTCATGATTGCTTTCTCTATTTCTACAAGAAATGCCATTGGGATTTTGATTGGCATTGCATTAAACCTATAGAGAACTTTTGGTAATATCGCCATTTTGATGATGTTAGTTCTGCCTATCCATGAACAGGGTATATTTTTCCATCTTCTAAGATCTTCTTCTATTTCTCTCTTTAGGGTTCTGTAGTTTTCATTGTATAAGTCTTTCACCTCTTTTGTTAGGTTGATTCCCAAGTATTTTATTTTTTTTGAAGATATTGTGAATGGAGTGGTTGTCCTCATTTCCATTTCAGAGGATTTGTCGCTGATATACAGGAATGCCTTTGATTTATGCGTGTTGATTTTATATCCTGCCACTTTGCTGAATTCATTTATTAGCTCTAATAGTTTCTTTGTAGAGCCTTTTGGGTCTGCTAGGTATAGAATCATATCATCTGCAAATAGTGATAATTTAAGTTCTTCTTTTCCTATTTTGATGCCTTTAATTTCTTTCGTCTGTCTAATTGCTCTGGCCAGTGTTTCGAGAACTATGTTGAACAGAAGTGGAGAGAGAGGGCATCCCTGTCTTGTTCCAGATTTTAGAGGGAATGCCTTCAGTTTTTCTCCATTCAGAATGATGCTAGCCTGAGGCTTAGCATAGATTGCTTTTACAATATTGAGGTATGTTCCTGTTATCCCTAGTTTTTCTAGAGTTTTGAACATAAAGGGATGCTATACTTTGTCGAATGCTTTTTCCGCATCTATCGAGATGATCATATGGTTCTTATTTTTAAGTCTATTGATGTGGTGAATAACATTTTTTGATTTCCGTATATTGAACCAGCCTTGCATCCCAGGGATGAATCCTACTTGATCATGGTGCACAATTTTTTTGATGTTTTTGTATCCGATTCGCCAGAATTTTATTGAGGATTTTTGCATCTAGGTTCATTAGAGATATTGGTCTGTAGTTTTCTTTCTTTGAAGTGTCTTTGTCTGGTTTAGGTATCAGGGTGATGTTGGCCTCATAGAATTAATTTGGAAGTTCTCCCTCTTTTTCTATTTCCTGAAGTAGCTTGAAAAGTATTGGTATTAGTTCTTCTTTAAAGGTTTTGTAAAATTCTGCTGTATACCCATCCGGTCCTGGGCTTTTCTTATTTGGTAGTCTTTTTATGGTTTCATCTATTTCCTCAATTGATATTGGTCTGTTTAGGTTGTCTATATCCTCCTGACTCAATCTGGGCAGATCATATGACTTAAGAAATTTATCTATGCCTTCACTATCTTCTAATTTATAGGAGTATAAGGATTCAAAATAGTTTTTGATTATCTTCTGTATTTCTGAAGTGTCTGTTGTGATATTGCCTTTTTCATCCCGTATGGGAAGATGGCGGCGAGGGGAGTGCATTGCCCCCGTGTGCTGCTTCACTGTGTGGGAGTATGACAAGTCAGGACAGCTAAAGGCTATCTTGTTAGGAATTTGCAGCAATAGTGGGGTGCTCCGGAACCTGGAGGAAGGATTTCCATCGCACGAGGATCGGCTACGGGGACTCAAACGCGAGAGGTTTGTCGCACGGAGGGTAACACTGCTTATTCAGCAAATCGCCCCGCGGCTAGAGTCTGCAGCGCGCGCTGGGAAACGAGGAGATAGCGACACAGGGATACAGCGCTGCAGTTTCTGCCAGCCGTGCAAGCACCGTACTCAGGGCTGAATTCTGGGTTTGAGACGGGGGAAGGAAGCGGTCCATCTCGGTTCTCCACACCGGTCAGACCACAGAGGAGGCCAGCAGCCACCATGTTGGAAAGCTGACATCACCATCCCTGTTTTCGACTGATGGCAGCTCATTCAGCCATAGAACAGGTAATTTCAGGCTGCCATTCGCCTGCGGCTTGCAGACAGATTGCTAGGGTTCAGTGCCTGGGGGCTTCTTAGAACCTGATCTTATCGGAGCGAACACCGAGCGCGGGGTGGCCGAGTTCCGGCTCCCGGAACCGCCCTGGCCCAGGGCTGGGGAGCCTGCGGAGGCTGCTTCTTGGACCCTGCTCCTATCAGAGCATACACCAAGCACTAAGCGGCCGAATTCCGGCTCCCGGAACTGAGCCCGCGGGGACTGCTTCTTGGAGCCTACTCTTATCGGAGCTTACACCGAGCACGGAGCGGCCGAGTTCCGGCTCCCGGAACTGCCCTGGCCCAGGGCTAGGAGCCCACGGAAACTGCTTCTCGGTCCGGGTCCTGCTGAGGGCCGGTCAGGACTCACCATTGCTTTGGTTGCCCGGCAAGGGGAACGAAATGCTGCCATTCGCATAGGATACCAACATGGCAGAGATCTGATGTCATCAGAAAGCGGCGGAGGAGAGAACTTCATCAATACCAGCGGCGACAGAAACAGTTGGTCTCCTGGTAGGGGGGGTGAGGCACAGATACCCGAGTCTCCTCAATTTGTCATCGAGCCAGAGGGGAGGAGCCGGGCCGCCACCAGCGCCCGGAGCAGGCCCAGCAGCTCGCCAGCGTGGTGACAGCGTGACCCCAATTGGAGAGGGGGCGGAGTGGAGCCGCCACCCGCACCCGCAAGGTGGGCAGACCAGCGACCCAGTGGTACATGGGCGTGGTAGGAGGGGCAGGGCAGAGCCGCCGCCTGCGCTTGCAAGGTAAACAGACCTGTGACAGCCTGGCGGGTCAGGCCCAGTGGCCTGCCAGTGTGGTACACACGTCACCCCAACTGGAGTAGGGGCAGAGCAGATCCTTCTCCCACGCTCGGATCAGGCCCTGCCGGTGTGGTGGCCACGTGACCCCAATTGGAGTGGGGGCGGAGCGGAACCGCCACCCGTGCCCGCAGGGTGAGCAGACCTGTGACCAACCTGCAGATCAGGCCCAGGGATCCGCAGGTGTGGTAGGAGGGGCAGGGCAGATCCGCCGCCCGCGCCTCCAAGGTAGGCAGACCTGTGACAGACCGGCGGATCAGGCCCAGGAGCCTGCCGGCGTGGTACACACACCACCCTAATTGGAGTAGGGGCAGAGCAGAGTCGCTGCCCGTGCCAGGAACAGGCCCAGCGACCTGCAGGCGGAGTAGTCACGACACCCCAATTGGAATAAGGAGAGAGCAGAGCCGCCGCCCGCGCCTGCAGGAAAGATACGCAAGCAGTATGAAAAGACAAGGAAAGAAAGGACCACAAGCAATGCAGGTCAACGCAACTTTAGAAGAGGTAACAGCTGCAGCAGATGGAATGTCAGATAAAGAATTCAGGATATACATGCTTCAGATGATCTGGAGTATCAAGGAAGACATTAGACAGCAAAATCAGACAATGAAAGATCACTTCAACAATGAATTACACAAACAAATCCAGGAAGCAAAGGATCAACTATACAGGGAGATAGAGGTTATAAAAAACAAACAAACAGAAATCCTAGAAATGCAGGAAGCAATAAACCAACTTAAAAACTCAATGGAGAATACTACCAGCAGAGTAGAACACTTAGAAGATAGAACATCAGACAATGAAGACAAAGTATTTCAACTGGAAAAGAACATAGACAGCTCAGCAAGACTGTTAAGAAACCATGAGCAGAACATCCAAGAAATATGGGATAACATTAAGAGACCAAACTTAAGAGCCATTGGGATACAGGAAGGTACAGAGCTCCAAACCAAAGGAATGAGCAGTCTATTCAATGAAATAATACGAGAAAACTTCCCAGACTTGAAGAATGAGACAGAATCCCAAATCCTAGAAGTCTACAGGACGCCGAATGTGCAAAATCATAAGAGATCCACACCTAGACACATTATAATGAAGATGCCCAACATACAGAATAAGGAGAGAATTTTAAAAGCTACAAGAGAAAGGAAGCAGATTACATTTAGGGGTAAGCCAATCAGGATAACAGCTGATCTTTCAACACAGACTCTGAAAGCTAGAAGATCCTGGAATAACATATTTCAAACACTGAAAGAAAATGGGTTCCAACCAAGAATTGTGTATCCAGCGAAATTAAGCTTCAGGATGGAAGATGAAATTAAAACCTTCCACGATAAACAAAAGTTTAAAGAATTCGCAGCTAGAAAACCATCTCTTCAAAACATCCTCGCCAAAGCATTACAGGAAGAGGAAATGGAAAATAACAATGAAAACCAACAGTGGGAGGTAGGACAGTAAAGGGGGGGGAAATAATCAAAGAGGAAAACAAACCATGTTTAGTAACAGAAATAAACAAATATGGCTGGAACAACAACCCATATCTCAATAATAACCCTAAATGTTAATGGCTTAAACTCACCAATCAAGAGACACAGGCTAGTAGAATGGATCACAAAACAAGACCCAACAATATGCTGCCTACAGGAGACGCATTTGATAGGAAAAGACATACATAGGCTGAAGGTGAAAGGTTGGGAAAAATCATATCACTCATATGGACTTCGGAAACAAGCAGGCGTGTCCATACTCATATCAAATAAAATAGATTTCAAGCCAAAGTTAATCAAAAGAGATAAAGAGGGACACTACATACTGCTTAAGGGAACCATACACCAACAAGACATAACAATCATAAATATTTATGCCCCAAACAATGGTGCAGCTATGTTCGTCAAACAAACTCTTCTCAAGTTCAAGAGTCTAATAGACCACCATACCATAATCATGGGAGACTTCAACACACCTCTCTCGCCACTGGACAGATCTTCCAAACAAAAGTTGAATAAGGAAACTATAGAACTCAATAACACAATTAATAACCCAGGCATAGGATCTTTGACTCCGGTGATCAGAACTGAGTCAAAAAAATTAACCAAGCTGTGGTCCTTGACAATCACCTGCTACATATAATTTAAAAAAATGTATTTTCACTGACATTTTTAAGAAGTTCAATCAATTCCTAGCTCTAGGCTTTCTGAAGTTTCTTATAGATGTGAGCTCCCTCTTTCCTCTTTGTTTGTATGACCTAGCTCTTCTGAGAATAATACTTGTACTTAACATATTTAAATATGAATTTAATTGAGTCTTCATCCTAATCGTTTTCATTTAATTCACACACAATATGATTGAATATTCTTAGGGTTCATTTTGGAATCACATATAATGAAATAGCATGGGGTGGCACAGGTTTTCAAATATTTTATCAGGAGTCATTTTACAAATTAAATCACATGAGTGTCACCACATTTACAAAACACAGACTACAGCAAACTCCTTGTCTGAAAGTTGGACTTATAGTGGTGAGGCGCGGGGTATAGCAAGTGTCCCCTTGGGAAGCTTGGTCATTTTTTTAGAAAACACTGATGTAGAGGAGAGGCCTCCACAAGAATTAGAGAAACATGGTTGTAGCCATGTTGTGTCACCACAAAACTAACCAGTCACTCAGCACCTCTGAAGTGGCACCCCCTTTCTCCACAGAAAAGTCTGCTTCATCATGGCTGATTTTAGGACTATCAGCAAAAGAGTCCACTGTAGATAAACTTCCTATTTTCATGTTGTCCTGTTTACTTGGCCACTGGCTGAGAAGATACCAGCACTCCAGGTGCTGGACACCCCCTTACTAGTTTTTCACAAACGTAACCAATATAGTACTTTGAAGAAATGTGCAAACAAGGCCTCTGGCCTTGAGCTGGGCTTCACAGAGGTGTCTACATTTTTAAGATAAGTTACAAATGGGCCCATGGTAACAGCTGGCAGGGGGAGGAAAGAAAGGGGAGATGAAGCTCTCCCTTCTCAGGTGTTGTCCTTGAAGAGTAAACTTGCCCAGAACAGTGAAAGAAAAAGCTGCTTTTATGTGATCTTCTGCAGACTGTGAACTTCTGAGCCCCTCCCCTTACACGCTTGGTATAAAACTCTGAAACTCCCTGAACTCGGGGTTCAGGGGATTGATTGATTACAGCAAAGGCTGTACCCTCTGAACCTGGCTGCAGCCAAATAAAACTGTTTCCTGCTATCTTCAGTGCCTTGCCTCGTTTGTCTCTACAACACCTCAGAACCTCAGTTTCCCCTCTGTAAAATAACAGAAGTAGAATAAACAACTTGAAAGGTTCAATATAACTAAAGGAATCTTAGTACCAGAGGACAAAAATTTATTTGGATAAATTATGCCTCTTTTATTAAAAGATTATACATGTGCTTTAAAATCTGAGCTTGTCAGAAGTTGTGTGTTCTCTGCTTTACCCCCTGTGCCAGTATGTCGTGGTTTTTACACTCTCTTAGATCATTTGAAACTGCATAATTAGGATCCTATTCTTGAATGTTTTCCAGTTATCTTAAATTTCCTTTCCTTTCAGAATTCTGCAGCAGAATTCTGCTTGTCTGTTTTTTTTTTTTTTTCTCCTTTTAAAACACCAGTGCTCCCCGCATCCAAGTGACACATCTGCTGGGTCCAGCCTCCTCACTCGAGGTTGTTGCTTTAGGATGACATGGCTGGGACACATTTCCCCCCCCAGGATTCAATCACTCCCACTTCATCAACCAATTTCCCCTTGTGGTTCAGAATTAGGACCAGACCAATAGTTTTCTCCATTCCCTTTCTCTCCCCTCTGGGAGGAGAAATTATCAGAAATTGTGGCCTCTTTAGTCATGCGGGCAATGAAGCCAAAACCTATAATCTCCTGGGGCTTAAAGTGTCTCACTGACCTCCCCTTATCAGTTGAATGGGAATAAAAATTGACCAATTTCTACCTCCTGAATTCTCATCAGGACAAACCCATTAAAAGTATTAACATATAGAGTGGGGCTTGCAGGAGTCTCCCTGCGGTCCCCTTCCTCTGGATGGTTGTGCTGTTCCACAGGCCAGACTTGGCTTGTTCCCACTGCATACCTTCTCTTAAAGGTAGGTGAAGGGGAACTAGAAAATCTGCAACATTCAGGGAAGATCCATAGGTACACAAGCTGGAAATGACCCCCGAGTTGTGCATAGTTCCAAATGGAAACTCTACTTAAATATCCCGTCACTTCAAATAGACCAACATTCAAAGTCTCCATTACCTTTCTACCAAGGTAATTCTCTTTCCCAGACTCCCATTGATGTTACACCCATCCCTCTAGTTTCCCAGGCTGGAAAATTTGGAGTCACCTGACTTTCAATTCCTCTTATGACCTTCTAGTTTAGATTCATTTATTTAGTAATTGGTAATAGGTTGTGTGAAAATCCACCCACTTCAAGAGATTCTTCTTCTTCTTCTTCTTTTTTCTTTCTTAATTTAAGAAATATGCCAAGTGAAGTGAAAGCTAGGGAAGGTTTGGGGCAAATGTGTGCATACCAACTGCTTATTTAACTTCTCATGAGTTCAAGTACAATCTGAGGGTTAAAGAATTTTAATTATAGAGGTTACATGATAAAACAGTTTCTCAGAGAAACAGTTTTGAGTGTTCATTTGTTAATTGGTTTTTCTTTCTATGCCAAATGCATTAAGAGTTTGTCATATTTTAAATGTAATGTAATTAGGTATAAATTCAAGAGAAAAGTAGACATTATGGAAGTTTTGACCTCAGTTTTCTTAGAAATTATTATTACTAATTATTTTCTCCAAATTTATATTCAGAGCATCCTGAGCAAAGCCACAGGGACCACTGAGCATCTGGTCTGATTGGGAGCTAATAATGGAAATAGCATAGGAGCCAGATCCAAGCCCAGCTTCATGGTGCACAAGCATATCTGTAAAAACCCCCGCCACATCTCTCCAATGGAATGCTGAATTATTCTCCGTTTCATACTGTGAGAGGTATATCAAATAAAGAGGATAAAAAATCAACCCTGAGCAGCAGGTAAAGATGACTGCAGAGAAAGAAACCATATACTGGAACCAGGTATTTTCCTTTCTGCCTGGCGTCACTGGGTGAAGCTTTTGGAAGCACAAAACCTGCTTTGGTTACTACTAAGTCCAAATTCAGATACAGAGCCATGCACTCCATGGGAGGCAATGTAGATTCACTGGAATAAACTGAGGTGCCCAAGACTGGAATAAAACATGACCTTCCTTTTGTAAGAACAATGGGAATGAGAATATTAGGCATTCAGAGTAGCAGAGATCTGCCAGGCATCCTAACTGCTGGGCTCAAATTAAGATTAGAACTAGCAAAATTACTCTTCAGGCCCCAAGGAAGGGTGTCTTAGGATCTGCCTGAGGGGGACACTGTGTGGCTGGGGGACTTGTGTTTAACTCTGGAACTGTGTCTGCAACAGTAGGTGCATTTATCCCAGGTGAGGTCTAGAAGAAAAATCTCCATATGGGCCTTAGTTTCTTTCTTTTGAAGTGATCTTCAGGAAATTATTTGGTAGGATTTTTTGGGGGGGAGATTACTTTTAGGGTTTGGCACTCCCTCAATTACTGTGCCTATCTGGAGGCAGGATAGGAAATTGCAATCTATTTTTCAAAACCTTATAAATGATCTCATACCCAATGATCTGTGATGTTTTGGGGTTTGTTGTTGTTGTTGTTTTTTGTTTGTTTGTTTTGCAACAGCAACTAAAATCTTCTGAGATAGAAAACTATGCCATCGGAAGAAATAAATCATTTGTTTGTATATTAAATCTGTTCTTACTGGAATAGGGGTTAGTGTGGACGTTAGATATGTAAGGTCTGTGGGAAAAACTTGAGCAACTTTCCAATCTAAAAGAAGAGGCTAGACTTCCTATGGAGAAGATGGGTTCTTTGGTCTTAGTTTTTGTTATTGCTGTTGTTTTTTATTTTCTTGTTCTGTCATCCAGATAAAAGTGAGAACAGATGGATGCTGTTGGTGCTTTGTTCACATTCCCTTTGCAGGGCTGGCCCCTACCCCACGTTGCTGTCTACCAATGATTCTCAGCTGCCCCTCTCTCCGGAGCCAACAAGAGCCCCTCACCAAGGAGATCCCAATTGCATCCCAACATCCACCTCTGGACATGCCACAGACAATGACTTTCCCCGGGCAATCCCCCTGCTCAAGGCAGGAGCACTTTGTGGTGAGATTTATGCTTCAAAATCTCCCTCATAGATCACTTGGCTCTTTCCTCTGCCCTTTCCTACTTCCTTTGCTCTTTCATGATTTTGGTTTTTGTTTGTTTGTTTTGTTTTGTTTTGTTTTTCTCTGCAGACCACTTTCCCAATGACTCAAGGACACAGGACCCATGTCATAGGCTCTGCTTCTTGGAGACCCAAATTAAGATAGGTGTTGTGTTGTCATAGAGTCCATAATCTGTATAATGTAAGTAAATCATGTCATTCCAACAAGGAAACTAAATCAGATTATTAACTACTTTAAGGCTTTACAACATGTTGAATCACTGGGAAATCACTCTAAAGAGGAAATTCCAACCACATAGTAATAAAAATTCTGTCATGAAAACATAACAAGGTGTAGACTAATCAAATGGTGACATTTAAATAGTTGAAGACAACATCAGCTGTCAAGACACTCTCCATGATCAATGGCCAAATGAATTATGAAAACAATTGTTACAGCAATGGTTCCTGCCATGAGTCAGACAATTTAAGTTCCATTTTCCTTCCATTTCTTATTATGAGAATGAGTACAAGTTACCTTCTCTCTGAACTTCAGTATTGGCAGGAAGATGAAAGTTAATGACTAGACAATCCTAAAGATCCATCTCAGCTTTGACCTGTGTTGACTATGTGAGTGTCTACCTGGTACTGAGGTGGCATTAGGGAAGAAGATAGTGTTGAGTTGGCTGGTTTGAAAGAAATGCATTCAGATAAAAGAAGGATGCAGAAGAATAGATAGTTGTCTGTAAAGCATCTCGGGAGAAAGTATTGCAATGGTGGCCAGATGGTAAAAAGTCTTTACTGCTAGGGTTAAAATATAGAGGCCTTATCACAGGGAATAAAATTCAATGCCTTTGGAAAGGGAAGAATAGTATTTAGGCCTTTTTTCCTGCTGACCTTTTCTCTCACCCCCATGTACTCTGTGAAGCCATATGAACTATCTGCATTTTCTAAATCTGGAAAATAATAAAGCCTATTATACCACAAGGTCTTTGCACATGTCATCCATTTGCCACCATCACAGTCCCCTTCATTGTATCTTATTAGTCTATTTTGTTTCTCAAGATTCAGTGTAAACATTGTGTCCTGTAAGAATCCTTCTCTCCACCTATCTACAAGGCAGAGTTATCACTTCCTCTTTGGTGCTTTCTTAGCATCTATCTCATCTATGGTTACACTATCACCCACCACATCGTATCATCATTATCAATTCACATACCTTTTCCACTTGTTATGATTTGGATGTGAGGTGTCCCACAAAAGCTCATGCATGAGACAATGCAAGAAGGTTTAGAGGAAAAATGATTGGGTTATGAAAGCATTAACCCAGTCAGTGAGTTAACCCCTAATAGGATTAACTGAGTGGTAACTGAATGCAGGTGAGGTGTGGGTGGAGAAGGTGGATCCTGGGGGCATGCCTTTAGGGTATATATTCTGTTTCTGGTGAGTGGAGTCTCTCTCTGATTACTGATCATCATGTGAGCTGCTTCCCTCCACCACACTCTTCTGCCATGAGGTTCGGACTCACCTTCATCCCTGAGCAATGGATCCTGCTGGCTAGGGACTGAGACTTCTGAAACCATGTGCCCCAAAATAAACTTTTCCTCCTCTAACTGTTCTTTTTGGGTCTTTTAGTCACAGTAGCAAAAAAGCTGACTAAAACACCACTTATTGGAAGGATATTCATTCCCTGAAGACAAGAGCTGGTCTTCTCCATGTTATCTAATCTACCACTCTATCTCCCTACTTCCCTACCTGACACATGTACCAGGTTTAGACAGTCCCAGATGGGCAGCAGATAGTTCAATAAATCCTGATAGGATAAATAAATCAGGATGGCATTATGGGGTTCCTAAGTACTCTTACCTTCAAGGGCTATTTTCTCCATTGAAAAAATTAAAATTATGTTCTAACATTGCAGTGGTATAAAGATGAATATGTTAATAATATTTACAAAAAAAAAAACCATTTTGTTTAACCTAAAAGTTCATTTTGTCCTTCTGATTCAAATCAAAACATTTTTATGTACCCCTAAATCACTGTGGACCCTAACACTGTGCCTGCTGAGCCTAACAGCCAAGCCACTCTGGAATGAATGGCCGGATGGGACTTTCCTAATAGACATCTATTTTTAATTGCATAAGCTGATTTAGGTTTATTTCATCTGTTTTGAGCAACATACATTATCTTTGATTATATATTCCTTTGACTTTATTTTTTTACTGCAGTAATTATTTTTTCATCCATAAGTGACATCATGGGAAATTTAATAGAAATGTTCATGTAAAACATTACTCAGTCCATTTTGAATAGCAATTTACAATGACTGGTCAAAATTATCACTAGGAGGGCACCCTACTGTTCTTTGAATGGAATAAGAGAAACATATTAAAAATCAAAAGGAAAAATTAATTTTATAGTATAGCAAAAGGAATGATGATTTCAAACAGCACTGTATATCATTAGTTCATAACTACTATCTACAAAGTGTCATGAAAATTAGATTTCAGATGGTAGATGAAGTTTGTTTCACTGAAAAAAAAAGGTTTTAATAAATATTAAGCACAGAAGTATTTGGAGATGATGAAGATTCAGTAATTAAGCATTGAACATGCAGTGATCCATTTGACATCAAAGAATTAAAGATACAAAAAAATTTCTTAGCTAAATGCAACTGCCAAGAGGGTTGAACTCACATTTTTGTGCTCTTAAGAATGACAATTCATCTAACAGCAAACCTTTCTTCACCACTTATGCATTGTTAGAAGTACTGTATATTAGAATAAATACGATTTTAGAGACACTGCTTCTTAGAAATAAGGTTGGTTCTTAGGGATTCATTTATTTTCTATATAGAAAGAACACCTCCAACATCCCTGAAATTATTAAGTAGCGATGGATATAATATTCTCAAAATGCCAGGTAATTACTATACACAAAGCAGGCTTTTCTGCTGCTGTATAATTCTAACTTTGTTTTTTAAATCTTGTTCATGTCAAGCAGAAAATGTTCCCCTCTTCCCCCAGAAAGTTCACAAAGTTTAGTGATTTATTTATATGATGCTTTGGAAGGACGATTGATTCCACTTCTAGGTTAGCCAACTATATACCTTTAGGCACTGCTTTTTGTCATTTTGTTTTTCACTTAAAATTTTTTCAATAGGCATATTTGGGGTAGTGTAGAATAATGGGTAGAGTGGAGCATTTTCATTCAGGGAAATCCGAGTTTGAATCCTGGCTCATACATTTATCAGCATCTGTGTGACCTTAAAAAAAGTGGCTTAAACTCTCAAAGTCTCATTTTTCTCATTTCCAAGACCTTGAGGGTTGAGAGGATTAGAGATAATGTATGTAAAGCACCTAGCACAGTTCTGGCTACAAAGTAGATATTCAGTATATGCCAGCGACAATAAATTTGTCTCCTTAAACGTGTTGACCTTATTTTGACATTTTAATGATTCAGGGGTGATAATTACCAGTATTAGTTACTGCATAGAACTTTGAAACAGGTTACAATGTTTACCACTATCTTAAAAGTATTCAAAAACTGCTTTCTCTGCTTCCATGGTTGCTTGTTAATTTTTTTTCCTTTATTCTCTCCTTGCTATCCTATAATTCAGATACCTGTCAGCTTCTCACTGCTGTCATATGTCCTTATTTCATTTGCTCAGTTCTTGGAAATAAATAAACTTATTAGCGTTGTGTTTAATTAAATTAAATGTGCATGGGTTCTGCATGGATTTGAGATCCCTTTTAAATGTGAAATATTCCTATTCAGAGCCCAGCTTTTAGTGCACATGGAAGTTATCTTAACCAATGCTGAGGACTTTTTGTTTTTCCTGTAGGCTACTAGAGACTTGAGATTGTCAGAAAGCTGAGCTCTATATAAAGACAGAAAGATGGGCAGGTGGATGTGTGGACGGATGACTAGATGGGGGGATGGAGGGATGGATGGATGGATGGATGTGTATGTATGTAAAGATGGATAGGTAGATAGACCTGTTTTATTACAGGTGAACTAAAATGTTCAAATCATTGTAATGGAAGATGGTTTAGTCAATCTGCAGCCACAAGGTGATACAGTCAAATCTGTTTTCTAGCTGTAAAATGAGGCAAAAATTCTTACTCTGACCCATTTCACAACTAAACTATGAAACAGGGAAGTTATGAAAAACATATAAGAAAGTGCCCTAGATATCCAATTTATCAGTGCTATTATATATTTTGTAGCCTCTTTTAGAAGGTGATGAATATATTTGCATGTTTATCTAGTAAAGCAAAAATTAAATGTTTGCTTTCAGTTGAACAGTTTCTTTCTTCAGATCCCCATTATCATGCTTTCGTCTGACGCCCTTCAAATAGCCAGAGTTCCAAGCACAGATCTCATTTGTGAACTTCGATCCTAAATTTTTCTGTGATTTATTACAGTGATACTCAGAATTTTTTTCAACAATGTCATGCCTGACTTCTTTACTAGTGGGTAAAAATAAAATATCTTGCTTATTTTTTATTTTATTAAGTCTAACAACATTTCACTTACTGATTCTAGTAAATTAAAAAATCAATATAAAGTCACCTTCTGATTAGATTTATTCTTCATTTTTTTGTTGTCTTTTTTCAAAATGCTGTATATGTGATATATCCGTGCTAAGATCCTAGCAAAATAAAATAAAATAAAACTTAGATTTCTAGCATATAGTCTAAATATGCAAGTTGAATTAAGTGTGAGTATTCTTGTACTTAGCAAAACACGGATTTGGCACAGGTTGGGTGCATTAGTTAGCATTTACTGCATGGAAAAGTACCGCGGATCTCATCAGTTAACCATGAACATTTATTATCTCAGAGTTTTTATGGGTGGGGTATCTGGGTGTGGCTTAATGGGTGCTATTGGTCCAGGTACAGCTAGGGCTAGAGAATTTGCTTCATGACCACTCACATAGCTGTTGCAAGGGTTCAGAAAATTTGCACCCAATTTCAACTCATTCCTGTGATTCTCACCTATGGGTCTCTCCATAGGCTTCCTGGATGCCCTTAGGACCTGGCAACTGGTGAAGAAGGAAACAGAGGAGCCTGGCAAGAAATTCACCAGAGAGAGTGCTCAAGACAAAAGCCATGGTCCATCTATAACTAAATTTCAGAAATGACAACCCATCACTATTTGTCCTATTTATTTGTTCAAAGAGAATCATTGATCCAGCCCACATTCAAAAAAAAGGCAGGGATGGAATGAAGATGTGAGTCCAATGAGGTGGGGATGCTGAGGGACTTTTAAAGGCTGCCTATTGCAGTGGGACAGATGTCTAGGCTGGTCATTACTCGAATTTTCTTTATCCTCAGAGCATGGATGTAACAATGTCTTCCCCTCCTTTTTTGAGCTTTGCTAATGATCTTTCTATAGTGTCATGGATGAAATAGTCTGTGTATTGTATTTATCACAGCAATATTCTGGCGAAACTATTTCTCTAAAACACTCAAGCAAACACAACTTTTTATTCTATTTAGTTCCTGTGGTTTATCTAAAGTTCTAGTGGAATCATCTGTGTACAAGTCAGCCTCGAACTGAGAGAGCCCACCCCTGACCTAGCACTGCCAAGCTCTGGGAAAGGGCAGGCCCTGTGCTGGACATGTCCACACAGATTATTGTTAATCTGTACCCAAACCTGCTGAGAAGCCCCTCTCACCCCAATGCACATGCACACACACACACACACACACACACACACACATATATATATATATATAATGTAAATATAAATGTCTTTATACATATGTATATAAAAGAAATGCTTAAGGTAAAATAAAATTTTCTACTACTTACTAAATAATATATAATAGTTTCCATACAAGGACTTTGCATCAGGTTAGTTATTAAGTGCTATGCTTGATTTCTTCACCTGGTTTCTTTCCAGGACTTCTGAGGCTTTCTGAAGTTTGGGTATAAGCAAAGAAAATTAGATTCAAACTCAGACAAACTGACTTTAAGTCTTGGCTCTGGCACCTATTTTCAGCACTATGACCTTGGGCCATGTGCTTAGGCCCTCTAAACCTGTGTTTCCTTATTTTTCAACTTCAACTAACATTTCCTGAGTATCTACTACAGGGAAGACTACACTAGCCACCTTTGTATAAATCATCTCAACTTGTAAAATGTGATAACAATGCCACCTAGGAAGGTTGCTGGGTCGATCAAGTGGGATAATACGTATGCAAGGGCTTTGTCAAATGCATTGGCTCATACAAATACTAGGGTGTGTCATTTTTCTGTTTTCCACATCAGCGCTTCCAAATGATAAAACTGTAATTTTGACCTTTGAAACAACTGCTCCTCTAGTTTTATTCTCTAGCTAAATGATCCAGAGGTAATCTAAGAGTTAGACTAATCATCTCCAAGATCAGCATTAGACCTGTCTTTCCCCTGCTAAAGAAACACACTTTAAAACCTGAGTCATACACAACACACTAGCTCGATGCATAAATTTAAGGTCTTCTCCAAGCCAGACTCACACTCTTTCCAACTTTATTTTCCATTACATTTTCTGCATCAGGTTTTCAAAAAAGTGAAATCACTGGTCATCTTCCTACGCAAATCTATAACTTTGCTTCCTTGTGTTCAATTCCGGGGATTCTCTCCTCCAGTCTTTGTAAGTGATGATGCAGGTAAAACACTGAGCACACAACCCAGAATACAGACTGTCCTTGCTAAACGATAGCTGTGGTTGATTTTTACCACTACTGTTACCATCATCACCACCAGTCCTTCTAGTCCTGCTGAAATATTTCTGCCACTCTAAATCTTACCAGTTACAGACAATTTTGCCTTCCTCGACATGTTTGTTGCACTACTCCTAAACTTTGAAGGGGAGCTTTAGTCTTTTTCTATGATGCAACAAGTCACATCCCCATTCATTGCAGATGTTTGTTGATCACCTATTTTGTGGACAGAACAGTGTGTTAAATAGGTTGCCTTGGGCAAGATGCACATTTCCTATGGAAGTTGGAAGTCTAATGGGGGAAATAGACATCTAATCAAGCCTCATCTTACCTCAATTATACAGTGGCCTCCAAACTGGTCTGCCTGCTTCTATGCTTGCACCCTAGCATTCCACTAGAGCGAGCCTTCTAAAACAGATCCGATCACTTCTCCACTGAAGGCCATGCCACTGATGCCCATTTTACCCAGAGTTTTCATTTGTAGTGGCCTGGAAGCCCCTGTCATCTGGACCTTTGACACCCTCCTAGCCTTGTCTCCTATTAGAGCACCTCCTTGATTATTCTGCTCCAGACACAATGGCCTGTTTGCTGATGCTTCACATACCAGGCAGCCTTCCTTTGTACTGGTCTCTTTCTCTGCCTGGATGTCCTTCCCCAGGCACCAGGTTGGTAACTCCCTCACTTCTTTTAAGACTTTGCTCAAAAATCACCCTCTCCATGAGGCCCGACCTCTCACCGTCTAACTTGCTGCCCAGCCACTTTTAGCTTACCCTGCTATTCCTTCTTCACCTGTGGCTGTCCCTCACTAACCACTCTATAAATTACTTACAATACTAATCATTCATTGTTGGGCTCTCTTTCTAGCTCCAGGAGGGCAAAGAGCAGGGGCTTCCTAATTTTTGAACCCTTCAAGTGTTTTCATGCAGCATTGTAAAGCTGGAAGTTGCCAAATAAATTCTTGGTATTGGATCACTTTTAGTCTCTTTCTTTCTAGTATTTTCAAGGGACTTCATTGTTCTGTGATCCTTTTTTTTTTCTTTTCATATTTCTAGTTGTAAATATATCTGTGTGTATGTGTTGTGTGTGTGTGTGTGTGTGTGTGACTTTTGGTATTATTTTGTGAACGTTTGAAGTTTTAAGAAAAAATTTTGCTTTTAAGTTTTATAAAAGTCATCAAAGTGCACATTAACTTCTTATTTTCCAGACCTCTTTTTTTTGTACTTAAGGCATTGACATACATAGTGGGTATTTGTTGTTGCAAAACAATATATCTAAAAATATATTAGGGAGGCAAAATCAATTCAACTCAGCAAATAATTAATGAGCATCTACCATCTGAAATATTTTTACAGGTTTTACAAAGATGGAAAAATCACTTCTTCTCTAAAATTGCTTATAACCTCCTGGGTGAGAGAAACATAGACAGCTCACTATAAAATAAGACAAATAGAAGAACCAGCAGAAACCTCCGAAGCAGTATGGGGTGAATCACTGAATTGTGAACATCAGAAAAGAAATAGTCATCTTTCTGTGTTCTTCAACAATACCACTGCCCTAGGCAAGCTACCTCCATAAATAGGTTATTATTGGATTAGCCAGAAATTCAATTAATCAGATGCCTGGCTTCTCAAACTTGTCTATTCACAAGGATTTGTCTTCTTTCATTCTTTTCTGCATCTACTCTGTGTTTAAGTAGTAATGAAAGGCAACAAAATGTAATAACAGAAGCTAGACTTTAAAGCTGATCACAGTTATTTACTAACTTGACCCCCCCTTCCCCATCCCCCACGTTGATGGATGAGTCGGGGGCTGCTCCAAGTCCCTTTGTGAGAACTTCTGCTCAAGATGACTGATTGACAAGTGGAGCTTTTTTCCTTTTCTGGGGGAAAAGAAATTTCCAGGGTTATGCTCCTTGTATTTGCAAAGAGTTCTAAAAGCTCCAGAGAGTGAAAAGAGTCAAAATTGACTGTTCGCTGATGATCGCAAACTTCATGACAGGAGAAAGGGGAAGAAAAGGGGAGATTGAGGCCGTGATGCAGAATGTCAGTATAACTACTGGGAGACCGATTTCCAAACAGGCCTCCAGATAAATGGGAAGTTAGACACTCCACTAGAAACTGCAGTCGTTAGACAGAGGCTGCAGAAGCTGACGAACTTCAACCCCAATCAAAGTGGGGTCTGCGATAGCAGACTGCCAAAAGAAAGGGTGACATTCTACTAGGAGGATGGCTTTCTTCCAGAAAGATACAATGCCCATCAGAGTTTCCATGGTCTTGTTATTCCTTCTAAATTATCCTACATATGTCCTAGTATATATTTCAAATACAAGGAAAAAAATCATATTTCTAATATTCATATTCATATGCCGACAAACTATATCTGTATTCTAATACTCGTCTTGATTTATTCATAAGGGCCTGCAAAATTCATGCTTTGGTGAGGAAGTGTTTCAGCTCTTCATGTCTCTTTTGTGGTCATTTTAAAAACTGAATGACTAAAAGGTAGGAGTTTCAAGTTCCATTCACTTCTGGAGGGAGGACAAAAAAAGAGCGTTCTATACACTTTAGATCTTCGTTTCAACAACAAAGTCTTGGATTTTGAAGAGGGATATTTTTTTTTTATCTCCAGGAAATAATCTTCTTTAGAAAAAAATAGCTGAAAAAAAACCTAGTTATATCGGTATGTATTTAAGCCTTTATATTGAGAAGAGAGATTATTAGTATAGAAGTTTGAGAAAATAAGTAGGATTCCTGTTTAATGGAACCCATTTTCATTACTGCTTGGCTTCGTGACTAGATAGCCAAAGGCAGGAAGGGAACAAGCAGCCCGTGGTGAATGAAGCTGTTTGAAAGTATGAGACCAATGAGCTGATTACACAGAAGTCACAAGGAGACAAAGTGAGAAGCCGGTGGGTTGTGTGGCAGGACATGTGTCCCTGAAAAGTTATGAAAAAGTTCTCTGAGAGGACAACATGAAAAGAGGGTCCACCCCAACATGGTCCAACTGTGCATCTGACATCTAGAAGGTTTTTCTGCCTCAAGCTGCAAATTAAGTTTTGGAGATATTATTCTTTCCCTAATTTGATCACCAAAAAACACAACTTGTTCACCAGGGAGAAAGGAAACTCTTAGGTTTCACACTGTAAGTTTGCTGGAAATTCATTTCACCTTGGAAAATCTCATTTTTTCAATCAGAGCTCAGAAACAAAAACACTATGTGATTGTTTAGCCTGGCACAAAGAAAACAACAAGCACTTAGGAATCACGAATTGTTAATGAGAACATAAATGGGCATTTTAAAAAAAAAGAAATTCTATTCATTATAATGAAAATCTTCTAACCACGGATGCAAATCTTGGATGTAAGATTTGGTTCATCCTCCAAGAAAGACAGTTCAAATCATCACAGGACTGTCTGTCCAGCTACAAAATGAAGAGTAAATACACACTTCATATTTGACAGAGGGATATTAAAAGATTTAATTCAATAATGGATGTAAAGGACACTGAGTTATTTGAATAAATGAGGTTATATAAATGAGAAGTATCATAAACTTTCACATCCATATATCATTCATGATCCCCCAATCTTCAAGCAAGATCTGTACAGAAGTGTTTTCCCCATAAATCATTTTCTGAAAATAAAGTTAAAAACCCCAGTGCCCTTAAAAACATCAGGAAGATCCACACTATATAATTAGTTGAGAATGGAGTGGTGCTAGTCTCTCCTGTAATACCAACACTGTCATCCAGCTTCCAAAAACATTCAATCAAGTCGTCCTATTGTTTACAAATCAGATGCAAACCCAAATACTGCAAGGTTAGCCCGTTCTTCAAATAACTACACTTCTGGCATAATTTCACAGCAAACTGGAAATGCAAAGATTCAAGAGCTTTCCCTGTTGTTGCTAATCTTCCCACTCCAAATTATGCTGCTGCTTCTGTATTTTCTGCTACATTTGCTCTTTTTCAGGTAAAGCTGACAATTCTGAGGTCACACTGGGTCGTCAATGGCAAGCTGACAGTAGGACATGGCTGTTTGAGCTAAGTTACTAATAAATGAACCCATGGAGTGCCATTTCATTAGTGAATGTATCATTAAAAGCATCACCTTCACGACTTCCTCATTGTTCTTTGCCCAGCCTGGCCCCTGCCTTGAAGCCTTAAAAATAAAGAAACCATGCTAGCCTAGTGAAGGGCTGGGACCAGCTAATTAGTGGCCCCCTTCCTGCCTATTCTCTTCTCTCTGTGGCACAGAGCAAGAGCACCTCCCTCCCAGTCCACAACTATAATTGTGAATGGATTTGTTTCAGGGAAAGGAAAGAAGGAGGAGAGGAGATAATGATACAGACAAGGGAAATAAAAATCAGGGATTTATGGGTATAGCAGCCTGGGTTGGGGGACTCAGAACTTAATGTCTGTATTGTTGGTATTTTGGGTTGATCTTACAAGTTGACATGGGAATCAAGCAGCCCTGGATGTAAGTCCAGTCTCCACCACTTATTATCACTGAACTCAGGCACGTTGTTTGCAGTCTCTGAGCCCTGCTTTACTCTTGTAAAATGGGAATAATCTAAATATCTATCTCAAATGAGATAACGCATATAAAGGACTCAGCACAAATATCTACCTATTACTTTTAGCTTCAAAATTTGGAATCAGCATCCCTAAAATGGCTCCAACATTTCTTCCCTAAGAAGTCTACTGGAATCTGCTAGATCACCAATTCCCTATGGAATTCATCACCAGTCTGTGTTCAGTTTCCATACTTTGTGATCCCCAAACACTTCTTTTTCAAAGCACTTATTAATCTGTACCATCTCCCTTTTGGGACAATAAACCCTTCAGAACATCACAGATGGAAATGAAGCCTCATGCTTTCAAGATGGCTTACTATGAATGTCATCTTTGGCCAGAGAATTAAGCTAAACCAGCTGGACATATTGTGAAGCAGAGAGAAACCAGACCTGGAGCTCTTCATTTTTTTATTCAATACACACTTATTAGGAACTTACCCCATGCCTCACTCTAGGAATAAAGTGGTAAGAAATATAGATTAATTATGACTGCGACAAATGCCAATAGTGAGTCATAGTCTTGAGGTCATGAAGGTTTTCCTTAGGGGATTATCCTTAGGAAGCTATTGCTACAATTAATGCTGCAAACTAACCTACCCAGAAACTTACTGCCTTTCAACAAGAAGCATTTCTTATTCTAACTCAGAGGTCTGTGGTTTGTCTGGGGAAGTTTTGCCTCAGACTCTGCGTTGGCTGGGTTTGACTATAGGCTTCGGGTCTGGCTCGTGTCTATATTGTGTGTCTCACTGTGGGGCTCAAAGTGAAGGTGCAGTAACTACCTGGAACTTCCTCCCTCAGGTAAGCAGAGGAGCACAAGTGGTCAAGCCCAACTTCACAGCCTTTAAGGTCTCTGTTCAGGTAATATGCCCTAATTTCCAGTGGATTAAAGCAAATCATGTGACCAGGCTTAATATCAGTGGGATGAGAAATATACTCCACCTACTCTAGTTCTTTGCAAAGTCACATGGCAGAGCATATCAGTGAAATACAGAAGAGTAATACAATACACCTCAAGTGAAATAATGCTAAAACAACCAGAGTTAGTTATTCCCTGATTTAGAAGATTTAGAATATTCCCAGCTATCATTTTCTATGTCTTATTTCTAAGACACTAATATAAACCAACCTTCCTCTCCAGCCTTCCTTCCACATTACTTGAAGTGAAGGGCAATTAGACCCCAATAGTCCTATGGGGTGTGTTGATGTACTTTGTTTTAGTCCTGAAGAGAATTCTTTGAACTATGTAAGACAATAAGGATACATGTTACAAATGGTAGCACTTATTCTCCTTAATTGAAATGTATGAGTACTGAGGAACAAGGGTAAAAGTGGGATTTGTCTATCTATCATTGTGACAAATGGACAGTTTATCGCTTTGCATTTGCTCGGCTCTGAAGGAAAAGGGTGTAAGTTCAGAAAAATCTATTTCCCACAGAGCAATTATCAATTTTAATATTAAAATTTAAAATGATTTTTAATTTATCAACTGGTCCCTGAAATCAGGGTTGGAACTGTCAGATTTCTGCCTTGGATATTAGGCTGATGATGGGTCATATCCAAAGTCCATAGATAATGAACATTTTGTAAATCTGTAATGCAGTTCTCTTTTTTTTTTCTCATTGTAAATTAATTGATCTTTTTTGCCATTAGGGAAACCATCAACTGCTCTACATTTTTCTCTGTCTCCTTCACTTCTTTTTGGTTCAAATGCAAAGCCAAACATTCCAAAATAAAACCCAATTTTAATTAAAGCTACTCAGGTCCCTGAAAAAGCGATATCCTCCTGTTTCGCTGAGACTTTGAAAGTTTCCTGCTTTGATGCAGTGTTGAAAAAGCAATAAAACAGAGGTGAGCAGCTTTAAAGTGAGAGGTCGAAAAAGTATTGGTATCCTTTTGCCCTTCACTCTTGTGACAGTGGAACTTCTCTCTGGTCTGCAGTTCAGAGCCCATGAGGAAATTTGCATTCAGTAAAACCACACACCAAAGTCAACTCATGCTCACCAAATCTCATACATGGAAAACTCAGGCTGCCACCAAGATTGGAGCACCCTGCTTGGCCCTGACTTAACCCAGGGGATTCAGAAGTATTGGAGGATATCTGACACTGGTATTTTTAACAATGCATTTTGGTAAACAGAATTAATTTTCCCCAATGCTTAAAAATCAAGGTACTGTTCACTCTGAGATAGCACTGTCCTAGTCAGATCTAATTAGGCACTTTCCTCCTTAGGGCAAAGGAGGTCCTTCCTAACCAGGTCTAAGATGATTCTCTGGAGCCAACTCTAAGAGAACATGTACAATGAAATGATGGGATATGAAATATGAGGCCCTCATTAGCCTCATATTGTTTCGCTAATCAGATGAAGTGACTGAGAAGTCCATATGCTATCTTAATCCTTTGTCATCCATATAACTTCTGAAAATCTGAATATGGCAATGATTTCCCTTTTTCTGCCTTCCAGTGTTGCTCTAATATCTGTAACCAGACAATGGAAAAACTGTACAAAATAATTAGTAGATTATTGTCAAGATAAACGAACACAAAGGTAAGCTCCTTATACCAGCTATCTTCTCTGGCAAATATATTCTTATCATGTTACATGGAAATGAAAACATCCAGCTATATAGTAGACAGTCTATAGAATTTTCTTCCGGACTTAGTGGGACCTGCCAGACCTAGAGGTCGGTGATGATTCACACAGCACCTGCTGCAGTTGCTGCTTCGTCTCAGACACTTTGCACAATGCCTTGCACCTGAGAAGTATCAAAATATTGCACAAATGAATAGCTAAATATGTAAGTGCACAAGTATATGAACAATTATGGATAAACGACTAGAAAGCCAGCTTTAGACTGTTCACTAACACAAAATAATCCAAATCAGAAGAAAGAAGAGAAAACCTGGTTATCTTGTAAAAGGTGTGATTTTTTTTTTCCCAAAGGAAATCTTTCAAGGCCACTCCCCACCCCCTGGGGGAGAAAAGATCAATGCCAGCAGCCCAGCAGTCCCCAGAAGCCCCACAGTGTGTGCAGACCTGACTGAGGAGAGAAAATTGAGCTGAAGAAATAGATTTCACTTGTGCTCTTTAAAGTAGTTATTATAAGCAATAGGGAAGAAGTAATTATTTTTTAAATGATAAGCACTACCTGGACAATGTGACAATCTTCTATTTATGTGTAACTTTGTGAAAGGTGGCTATTTGGTGAGTACATGGTTCTAGCACCATGGATGTCTTGAGTCTCTTAGTGTGAAAAATATTTTAAAACTCAGATTGAATCAGGCGGTGGTTGCTGGTTGCCGTGGTCATTTAACTAAAGAGCATAATGGAAGGACCTTTTTGGTGTCTTCAGACAAGAACACCTTTCATAAAAACTGGGGGAGGGTTGGATTTCAGAACCCTTTGTGTAGAACTGAGCAGTGTAGGCTTTTCTACGTCAAGTCTTTCAGAGGCATATTTTAGTTTGATATATGACTTTTTTCTTTTTGTCAACTTGCATCCTCTCCTCTCCAATCATAGAAAGAGAAATAACCAAGAGACAACATCACAAACAGGACTAGAGCAGCCCTGGAAATCAGACTCTGGCCTTCTCCTGTTGAGCATAAAATTCAGATCTCCAGATACATCTCAGAGACTCCACCTTTTATCTGGCTCTTTCTCATCTACCCTTCCTCATGCCCACATCTCCCCAGCACATGATTTCATTTCAACAGCTAGTTCACAGGACGCTTTCAAACTGGAAGAGAGAGGGAAAAAAAAAAAAAAGCTCTCGCAGTATCTCTTTCTAGCTTCACCCCTCCCCACTTGACACCAATTATAACAAACTGCTCCAGGAGACTAGAGCTCTCAGCCTTCTCCCCCGCCAGGCAACCTGAAACGATCAGGAGTCCCAACGAAAGAACAGGTTTAGCCAACCAATGGAAGAAATAGACATATTTCCCTTTCAGTCTACTGAGGTTTATTCACCAGAATTGGTCTCCAATAAAGAATTAACTACCAGTTTTGTAAAGCGTGATGAACCTTAAACTCCAAGCAACTGGGTTCTTAAACATGGGAGAATTGTCTCTAAGAATCCACATGGGGTTTGCAATGATATTTCACCATCTACATCAGAGCCAAGGATCTCAAAAATGGACCTTCACTTCCGACAGGGACTCTGATAATTGAGCATATGTAACCTTAGAAGTAGATACTGACTCTTCAGTAAAATAAAGCCCAATTCAGCAAATGATGAATGAGGAACCAAGAGTCAATGGAATCCCCCTCAAGTCCACAAAGCCTAGGTACCCTGGAAAATAAGGAGTAGAAGTTTTTGCACATGCCTTGACATAACTCACAAATATATAAATTAATAACAGTCTATTTTCTGTATCTGTGTGTTCTGTACCTCTGCATTCAACTAATATCAGATCAAAATATTTGAAAAAAATATTTGTATCTGTATTGAACATGTACAGACCATATTTTCTTGTCATTACTCCCTAAACAAAACAGTATAACAACTGTTATACATCGCATTTATATTGTATGACATGGTTTAAAGCATACAGGAGGGTGTGTTTGGTTATATTCAAATACTGCACTATTTTATACAAGGGACTTGGGCATCTGAGGGCTTTGGTATGCATGGGGGTCTTGAAACTAATCCCCCACAAATACTGGGGGATACTGCCTATGTATATGCATATTTATATTTTTCCTGTTCTCAACCACCTAATCATTCTGAATGAGTTAGCTTAGAAGCAAGACTAAGTTTGTTTCCTTTGCCTTCAACTGCTTCATGTAAGCTCATAAAAGTATAAAAAAGTCAAATATCCAAACTAACAGCATTTCATCAGTCTTACTTTGCCCTTAATAATTCATCCCTCTTATGTTTACTCTAATACCTGTGCGGCATAAATATGCATGATATGCAGCTGTATATGTTCAAGCACTTTCATAGATAGACTAACAGCAGGAGACTTTTGACCTTGGTCTGAAGAGGAAAAAGTTACTGCAATAACTAATGACAGAATTGACAGTCTCATACTTTAAAGAGGAAAGGGGAGAAATGCATTCCCAGGAGAGAATCCTTTAACAGCAATTTAGATTTCAGCCTGAGAGGTGTGCCTTGTAAATTACATTTGAAAACAGTTACTTTTTGAGCATCTGGGTTTAGCAAGGATAATACCTATCCTCTTGCCAAAACCTTATAGAGATGTTGTGAGAAATAAGAAAAAGGATGTGGAGCCTCAGCCTCAGAGCTACTTCAAATAAATATGCTAATAAATACAATGACTCCTTATTAACTCCAGTAAATATCCTGCCAGAAAAAAAAAAAGCCACAAATAAAAGAAGTAAGATTTGGGTGAAATCTACTAACTCCTAATCCAATTTTCTAGGTGCTTTGATTACTTTGTTTTCTGACTGCCTTAAATTTGCAAGGGCTGTACTAGGTATTTCACATCTTATTTTCTCACTGACTAGAGGTTTTTCAAAATCTAGGGAAAGGATTTAACGAGGACCAATACAGGATACATAGATTACCAGCAATTTGGCTTCTCCCTGTGATCAAGTGAGTGAAAATATGAAGGCTTTGTTGTATATCATATGCTTTTTAGCCACAAAGGGGTCTTTCCAGATGTTTCAGTCCATCTTTTTGGTGTGCCTGAAAACTCTGTTCTGTTTTCTGAGTCCGTTTCCCTAAAATATACAAACCCAAATGCTCAGGCTGAGTTGAACTCAATCATCCTTCTTTATCATTTTTCAATGAAGCATTCTGATCTGTCATCAGGTGAAAGGGAGAACAAAAGCCTTCAAGGTCTCATTTGCAGATACAATATTATGAGAAACCTGACACAGATTTATGTACCAGCTTGTAACAGCACAATTAGAATCTTCATCTGCACAGGGAAACACGGGCCAAAAGGTATTCTTCATTTTCAGAACAAGCACCAACCAAATTTTGGAGGCTATTGAAATTAAAGAAACAAGACACTGGATTGCATTGACAAGTTTTATTTAGTGATGTTTTTCCCAGGTCCAGGAAAAGAGCAGACCCAGAAAATTATATTTGTCCCAGCATGGATTCTGAAATTTTGCTGCAAGAGTTGCATATATTGTTGGTAGAGTCACAAACAAAAGATGTATACAGAAAAGGAGCTTCTTTATTTTTCCACAAATGATAGAATCTTTCTCACTAGCTTCCCCCATGCTGGGTGTCCCATGGGGGTGGAGGATGTGGAGCAACAGACTTTAATTTTAAATTTGCCTATTAATAATACTTCAGCTCCTCTGGGTTTTATAGTCTCTTTGGGGATATATTTTCAGTCAATTCAAAGTTCACTTCCTAATGGAATTGCTCCTTTCTTCCTTCTCTTCTTACACCAATGGATGCCTGGGTATAGGGGCTAAATTACAATCTTCACGATTTGAGGATGGAGAAGTCTTTGGTGTCTCATCTCCCTGACACCAAAGATACCAAATGGTGTGAAACTTGATGCTACAGTGATGTCTGTGACCTCCATTTGGTGACCTCTCAACATTTTTCTCTAGATCAGAGCTCAGAACATGTTTTACCATTTGTTTCCCTACTTCCAACTTTTGTTCTTCTTAACATTCCAGAAAACAGGGGCATATTCTTTCTGTTTTCCCTTCCTCCATAAACAGGTCATCCCCTTCATTAAATTAACATTGATAGAACGGCTTAGACAATAATCAATTCTCGAAAATGAGCAGTCCAAGATGAAGATGACAGTCTGTGCTGATAAGATCCCTCTTTCTGAGGTTTGCATGTGTCTGCCTTCTCATTGTGTCCTCTGAGGTGAAACTGAGGCAGCTACCAAAGCCCCTCTTCACCCCAATTCTTGCAATCATGCCAGAAAGATTTCAGACATGCCCGTCAGAATAACAGACATGAGTTTATTAGAAGAGGTAGGAAAAGGGAAAAGGGGACATTCTCAAGGTAAAGAGTGGATCCTCTCAGAGAGAAAGATAGTCCACATCTCCTGCCCTCATTTTATTGGGGATCCCAGGAAAGTTCCAGAGTCCCATCCAGGTTCCCCTTTTGACTGACAGAGTAGGAACTTCACAGACTGCCTCCAAGAGTATAGTGCCTGTAGAGTAGCACCTTTTAAGGAAATAAGCCCCCTTATTTTTGCTTCAATGTCCTGTCCCCTCAACCAGTTTGTCACCCCTTGAAGAGCTCTTGGCAATCTTTCTCTGTGATGGTCTTGATTTTTTGGTTGCTAAGGTGATTGGGGATTGCAGTAGATTATAAGGGAGGATCCAGGCCACCTAGCACTATGTGACATGATCTCAAAACAATATTTTTTCTTAAGGGTATATAAATATGGGTGGGGGGATTTTAACATATTAAGCCCCCATCTTTCAGGTGCTTACCTGTCAGATAATCCTCCCTGTGGTTTTCAGTTGTCCTTCAGTGTCCTTTCTCTGCTCACGCGTCCATGGCTGACTAGCTACCTAACATTCTCATGGCAAAGAGAGAGGCAGCGAGGGAGGTGGGTAGCTTTCTCCTGTCTATTCTTATATGAGGCATTCATCTCATCATAAGGACTCTACACTTTAGACCTACTTAACTTCCAAAACCCACATCTCCAAATTCTGCCACATTTGGGATTAGAGTTCCAACATATGCATTGGAGGGTTGGGGACACATTCAGTCAATAGCAATTACAGTTTTGATTTCTTTATTCTGAGTAGTACATCCCCCAGCTCACACCTTCCCAGAGGTTGTGTGATTCATGCCCAGTGTCAGAGGTGGAAGACTTCAAGGGAACCAAGATTTACAGGGCAATAAAACCTGTACCTCAATATTTTACAAATATTATCCCTATTACAGAGCACTAAAATGGAAAGACTTGCTAATGGTGCAATATGTATGTGAGAGCACACATATGCAAACGCATGTGTGCACACATGCATGTTCATGGTTCCCTATGTCTGTGTGTTTGTACACATGAGGTAGAGGTCTGTAAAGACTCAAGGGTGCAGCATTCTCAGCCTATAGGAACAAGAGCCTTTTGAATAATTCCAGCTTTCACCATGTCAGAATTTACAGGGTCTTTCATCACCTGCCATAGGTTATGGTGCCTTGAAAACAGACACAATCCGTCAGCCCAGAACACACTGCCCTCTCGGAACCTGAATATTTCCTTCAGGCGGCATCAGGGAAATATCAAATCATTAGAGACTGCCTTTCCAACTTCAGCTGGCCTTGACCTGGGATAAAATACATGTTTCCTGAGAACACCTCATAATTTAGACTCTATGACAGAGGTCCCTTCTGGAGTTTCCACACAGAATATTTATTCTGCTGTCCCAGACTTCCTCATGGAGGATAGAAGCAGGGCTTCTACTATAGTCTATGGATTAAGCTGATGTTTAGACAATCTTTTGTTTTGCCTCTGGAATGAAGTAAGTCTGTGTTTCTCTCCCAAATAGTATCCCAGAAGTTAATTTTAAGTCGTCTCAAACTTAGGAAGAAATGGGGTAAGTGAGGAGGAAGTCAAGTAAATGAAATTTCCTACAGAAAATTCCATCTGCTAAATGATTATTTGCCATAAAATCTGGAGGAGTAAATTGACCTAACATGGTACTCATCATGTCTCACCTATAACCAGTCTCTTTTTTATAGCCAAGGACACAGTCTGATGGCAACTTTCAGTTATTCACGTATTATTTATGAGTTTTAGCCACATAAAATTTGCTGGTAATCTACTCTCTTCACAAATTTTTTATTGCTAATAATTGAGAGATGATTGTAATTGAATTTACTTTATGACATATTGCTTTTTGGTCTAGGAATATATAATTCTTAATAAATTAATTTATTCTAACCTTGACTAGAAATATCCTAGATTGTTACTCTTCTTAGTGAAAATGTACAAAACACCAGGATATGGGAAGTTAGGCAGAACTGGGTCAAATCCTGGTTCATAACAAGCATTCTATTCTAGAGGAAGTTGTTCTCAGCCCTATTTGATCATCTATTAAAGGGAAATAATATTCAGAGGGCAATTAGGAAGAAGAAGTGAAATGAAGCCTACAGTACCTGAAATCATTCTTGGTACACTTAAAATACTTTTTCTCTCCCACCCTGGAAACCACACCTACTGACCAGCAATTTAGCATGTATAAAATGTTGGATGAAGAGGAGTAGAAGTCAGATAAATCTTCACACAGTTTCCACTGAATGATTTAAGTTTCTACTGAGACTTGGACTCTGGTTGAGGCACCTATGTAATAAACATAAGTAACAGAATAATAAGCATAGAGGGGATGGTGGATGACCAAGAAAGAACAGAGCCTGCAGGGGTGGCCCCAGAGTATGAAGCTCCAAGAACACAGGTTCTCTGCACAGCCAACCCTGCTCTGCACAAACACTGTCACCAGACATGTCCCTCTGCTCAATGTGCCTTGTGAGTGGGCCGATGCTGGTTATGATGGATAGAGTGATGAACAAGACAGTCCTTGAACTCAAAACACTCCTTGTCTAGATGGAGAACCAAGAAGTAAAGCTCGTTGCCATAAAGAAAGATTTCTCAGAGGAAGGGATCCCCAAGCTACAACCTGAAGAGCAGAGACAATCCTAGACCTGCCAATGTCAGTTCACACATGAGGAACTCACCTACATCGTTTTCTATATAATTTGGTACAATTTTTTTTCGCTCTTGTCACGTTCTCTCCCATCTGTTATTTTTGCGCTCAATCTAAACTTAATTTTAGTCTAGGACAACTTTGTGTACTTTCCCAATTCTTCTCAGTTGCTTATAAAGTTTGTTATTAAACACTAGTCTTTTAGTAGAATTCACCAGAACTCACTAGATTCCAAATTAGTTTCACTTTTCATCTAAAGTGCAGGCTGCAGAAATTGCTCTTATGGTGAAGCAACGCCCTGTACATTTTGCAGCACAAAGCACGTTCCTAAATTTTTTCTTTTTAAGTTTGCTCAAAGTTAATATTTGATAATGCCCAGTTCAATGGATTCAGACGGCAAGTTTCAAAATGCAATTTTAAAATGGCTAAAAATATATGCATCTTTAACTTGTAAAGCTTCTACACTTTGTACTTTTATAAATAAGCTGGGAACATGTTTGTTTATTTATCTGGAGTCTTCTTGAAGTAATTTACAGACCCAGTTTAAATGAGTTTAAACAGAATAAAAAAGAACTTATCAAACTATCAGCCATGGAGGGATATGGGTCTTTAAACATTGACCTCATGCTCCTTCTCTCCCTCTCTCACTTCACCCACCCATCTCTTCATTCTGCTTTATTGTTGCACATAATGGCAAAAGTAGTCCCCACCAGCTCAACACAAAGGTGGTGTCATCCTTGTAACAAGCTGTGATAAAGAAAAGTTAGGACTTCTTTTCTAACACTTTTTGCAAATTTCTGGGGAAGACTCAGATTGGGTAATTGGAATCATGAATAGATCCATAAACGATCTCAGGAGTACAGAGAGTATAATCTGATTGGTCAGACTGAGTCATCTGACTACTAATATTGCAGAGGACACACCTTCTTGTGACTAACAGCTCCAGTAGGTTGGCAGGGACAATTACCAAAAGAAAAAGATGTTGGGTAAACAACATAACAGCTCTTTATTATTAAATGAAATGATGAGATGTGGTGCATATTTTAGCTAAGAGAGAAGAGTGCTTTGGTCTCTGAAGGCTTATTGCGGATTCACCTTGCAGTAGTGTCACCTCTGCTAAAGAACAAGTGAGAGTTATCTGTTCAGCCTTCATGTGTTTACAATCTTATTTCAGCTCAAAGGGAATGAACCTTGCAAAAAGTAAATATGAACAACAGGCTCGGACTGAAATAAGGGTTTTTAAATTTATAGAGAAATGACACAGGGAATTCAGAGAAATCTTATGTGGGAAGAAACCTCTGTGAAACACGTAGGGGCATTCCCAGGAGTTAAGAGGTTAGTTGCTTCTGCCCCAGCACACAAACCCCACTTCAACTATACGAACATCTTAGCTGGTCATATATACATCCAAATACCAAGGCCTAGATGGGGCTTTTTCATTTTAAGGAAATTGTGGGCAATTTAAGAAGTTTCAAACTGGATAATAGAGATTTATAGAATGTAAGTGCAGAGAAAGGTTAGAAAAGTGTGGATTATTTAGTGGACACAAAAGAAGAAAGTGATCTCTTTATTTCCTTTTTGACTCCCCCATAGACATGTAACAGTTTAATTGTAAAAATATGCTTTAAACAACAATTGAAATTTAAAAAAAATTAGCTCCTCTGTGATAGAAATCATGCTAGAGTTGAGCACGAAACAATGAATTAAGCATGGTCTTGCCCTCAAGGAAGTTGCTGTTTTGTGGGAAGAAGTTTCAGTCAACAGATAATTAAAATATTCTCTAATTAATGTTTGTAAAAGGTGCTATTGGAATATATATGAATTTAAAAGTAAAACCTATATCTCTCAATACAGAGGTTAGTATATGTCTCTATGGCCCAGAATTTCACTATCAGAGATCAGTTCTTCTGGGATAACTTCCATTAATTTTTAAAGAGCCCTGGTAAGAACATCACTTTAATCAGAATTTTCCATTGTTTCTACTTGGTGTGAATTAATTGTTCTGATCAAATTTCCACTAACAAGCACCCCAAATGAGTAAACTCAGGCTATGAAGTTTTCTTGGCTTAGAGAGCAAAGGCAATGAAAGAGGGGAATATTGGACATACGGATATTTGGAACTAAAGCCTAACTTCCTCGAAGAGACCAGTCAAGACTCAAGCTGGCTCAGGATGGCAGTGCGTACTCCCTTGGTGCTCTGATGCACTATATCAGAACATAAGAACACTCAACCCTATGGAAGGGATAGTTGAGTAATTGACTGTCATATCTGACTGGTTCTGGGCACAACAGAAAAGAACCGAATGAACTATCCACTGCACATCTCTTGTATACTGTTGGAATACCCAACCAGTATTACCAGGTATTTGGGGTCCTCGAATTTTGGGAAGAAGTTATCAGGTATAGATAGACCCAGGCAGACAACCACTGAACAGGCCTGTGCATACTCACTGAATTAGTCAGCTTTCCATTATTGTAATGAAATACCTGAGATAATTAGCTTAGAAGAGAAAAGATGTATTTGGCTCATAGTTCTAAGGGTTTCAGTCCATGATGAGGTAAACCCACGAGTTTGTGTCTCTGGTAGAGGTGGAGAAAGGCAATGGCAGGAAGTGTATAGCCCAGCAAATAGCTCACCTCATCAAACAGAGCAAAAGAAAAAAGTGCAGGCCAAGATCCCACAATCCCCTTTATGGGCACACCCTCAACCACCCAAGGATTTCCCACTAGGTCCCATCTCTCAAAGGTCCCACCACTTCCCAATAGTGCCACCCTGGAGCCAAGCTTTGAACACACAGACCTTTGGAGACATTTGATATACAAACTATAATACCCACAAAGACAATTAATTTATATTTGTCTGGATTTGTATATGGAGGCAACTTCATACAAGAAAAGACCTAGACCCCCAGGACCTGAGAATGAGATGAGATATGGAGATTCTGAAAATGTTATGGGAACCTTAAATCACATGTGAGAAGACTTAACAGACCTGGTGAAGGAGCACATGAATCAGGAATCCTGAACTGAGGACCAGACCTCCCCACATCTTCTTAATCTGCGTAAACACTAGGACTCATCCATCAGCATGAAGGGAAGAAAAGGAAAGGAAAGTCAGCCATGCAGAGTGTGACTAAAGGAAGACATCTACCAGTCTTCATGGATGGGAATAAGCCAGGTTTGATTTTGATAGGAAAAAAAATGCAGCATTGCTTGCACATGGGATGGCATGGAGTAATCTACTACCTAGAAGTTATCTTTTCTGTGGAGAGAGGTACAATATCAAAATTGAAGATAGTTAAAGGAAAGCAGCATGAGCCTGGAAGTGGACACCCCAAAAGTTTGTTGTAAAATCTTATCTGTAGTTTAGGAATGGAAACTTGACCTAATATGGCCAATAAAACGTGGGGAGCCATGCCAGAAATTTCTGGGAGAGGATTCTCTACTCCTATGAAAAGAACATTTAATAAAGGGGAGATGATACTTCTTCTGAACATCAAATATCTAGATGGTAATACAATTACTACAGCCTGAGCATGTTGATCCAGTCCCAAAATGAAGTCAATACATGGAAGTGGTGTGGCCAAAAGGTTGGCTGAGAAGTAGAGTAAGAACACTGACAGAACACTTGTGAGACATCACTTCTTGTGATTCAAGTTTCAATATTGCTTAGGGAAGTTTTCTGTCATCTGTTGCCAAGAGCACTTGAAGACATGGCCATTTTGGTGTGATCCCCCAATACTTGCATGATTGATGGGTTTAGCTTCAACCAGAACATTTGCATTATAAAATGGCCCATCTGTTCCCACTCCTACCTATCCTCCACCCTATACCAAAGCATCAACCCCAAAACAATTCTATTAGACTATATCTCTGTTTAAACACCTCCACAGGTTGCATGTTTTCTTCAATGGAAACTCTCTTCCACAGCAGAGAAGGCCCTTGTGAAACTGGGCTTCACCTACCATCCCGCCAGCCTCCCAGCACTCCATTTCATATCCTCAGCACATGAGCCACTTTGGTGTTCTCTCTGCTCCCCAACACATTAGGTTTCTTTGTTTTTTTTGTTTTGTTTTGTTTTGTTTTTGGATTATTTGTGTGAAGGCCATACTGTCTCAATGCCCTTCCCCATCTAGTCCATCTGGAAATCTAATTCTACTCATATCTAACTCTGACTTCCCTCCCCTCTGTGTTTCTTGTCACCTGTGTTATATCTGCTAGGATCTTTTCATCTGTGTGTTTACATGCATCAATCCTCCCCATTAGCCTGTGCACCTGTTAATTTTATGTGTCAGCTTAACCAAGCTAAGGAATGCTCAAGGAGCTGATAGATCATTATTTCTGGGTTGGTCATCAGGGTGTTTCCTAAATGGATTAACATTTGAATCAGTACAATGAGTAAATGTAAGTGGATATCATCCAATCCACAGAGGCCCCAGATAGAACAAAAAGGCAGAGGAAAGGCAAACATGCTTCCTCTTTGACCTGAGACTTCCCTCTTTTGTCGTCAGACGTGGATATTTCTGGTGCTCAAGACACTAGGACTGAGACTTACACCATTGGCTCCCCTGTTTCTCCAGCTTGCAGTCAGACTTCTTGGCCTCCATCATCAAAAGAGCCAATTCCATAATCTTCCTCTCTCTCTTTCTATCTCTCTTTTCCCCTTATATAAAATCATGTATTGCTTAACCTATAGTCATGCATACTGAGAAACGTGGTTTTGGACAATTTCATCATTTTTTGAATAAGATGAGAGTGTACTTACACAAACCTAGATGGTATGACCTACTATGCACCTGGACTGTATTATAATCTTATGGGACTATCATCACATATGCTGTCCATTTTGACCAAAATGTTAGTGGTACAAGGCTATGTGCCTCTCTGAAACTCTGATACATTGTCCCTTGAGTCCATCTCTGTAACCTCAGTACCAAGTTCACTTCTGGACCCACCCATAATAAATATGCAGTTGGTGTTTCTGGAATGAATAAATGAATCTACCAGAAGTTGAAAAGTTAGAAACAAATTCTATAATCTTTAGAATCCTTCTGCTGAGTGAGCAACCACTTCCCACACATATTAGAGGTATCAGAGCTGACCAGTCTGCTAAAGCTCCAAGCCTGCACAGTGATTCATTCCACCACCGTAAACTGTACTCCTGATCACTGCTAATCCAAAGTGCTGGATCACTCTGGTAGGAATGACATTTTTTTTCCTATGTGTTTTAAGTGTGAATGCAGAAAGCTGACTTCCAGCAAAAATAGAATTATTTGCAACAGCTACTTGGTGGCACTGTGTTAAGAAATCTAAACTAGAATCATGTTATGTAGTAATGCAAAGACCAAAACAAATATCTTGTATATTTTTTTTAATAAACTGGCTCTTATATGTATTCATTTATTGACCAGACACAAAGCATGTGTATGTATTTTCATATGTGAAATATTATCAAAGAAGAAAGATGCTGGTAGGAATTAAAATTTGGTCATATTTTTACATAAAATGACATAATTAATAGCATTTATGCATGCACTAATGAGTACGAATATTTGTTGAAAGAGAGAATAAACACATAAGGAAAGACAAAATAGGCAAGATCACCGAATAATGTATTTCGGCATTCTATTGATGGGATTTTTCTCAACGGCTCTGCTTCAGCAGCTTGCCACTAGGACACAAACCACGGCATTCAGGGACCTGACAAAGCCATACAGATCTCTGGCAGTTTAGAAAGCTGGCTACAAATGGAGGTTTTCTAAGTGGCTGCTTGCAATGCCACGCTGATGGCATTAGTGCCTGGGAAATACCAATAGCTAAATGCTTCCCCTATTTCATTTTCTAAATTTCATAGCCTGATAGCAGCCAGGCTGCAGGCATCGTATTTTGAAAGGATTATTGCACTTCCTGAGAAGTGAAAGTCTCTCAGCTTTTGCCCCCATGGCTTGGGACACCAACCGAGACATACTGCAATCACAGCTGCAATGGACTGTCTCTCGTGGCTTACTGCTTAATGATATACCAAACATCCCTTCTATTATGTAGCCTCCTTGCCACCAACTCCCTTTGGCTTCATTTAAGCTTTTTCTATTTTTGTATTTACCTTATTTATCTTACCTTCACACTTCCCTGACCTGATTACCCTTAGACATAATCACTCCTGTTTTCCTTTATGTATCAGTGGCTGCCGCTTGATATTATGGTGTTATTTTAATATCATAACGGAAAATGATAGAGGCCAATCAATTACTTTGTATTATCCATTGTGTTCCATTGGGATTGATTTTCCTCTATGTAATCATGTTTGCAGCCATAAAAGCAAAGATTAAAAAGGGTTTTCTTTCTATTTTTCATATTCAAAGGAGTTGTATTAGTAACCCTGCCTCATAATGTTGCTGCTAAGAGAGTTAAATCTCTTTAACAGAGTCCCTAGGAGGTGGACCAAGCCATGGACAGGACCCAAAGCTGGTCCTTGGACTTTGGCCCATTCCTCAAGTATTTACTTTTTTCTGTTGCTCTTTGGAAAAATCTAGCATCACATTTATGGTGTAATAATGGCGATCCTTTGTTGACTGCACATTTTTACATATCATAAGAGGTTCCCACATTGTCACTTTGCCTTCTCCTCACCACATAAACGGCTTAAAATCTCCCACGTCAAATAACTTAGAAATGTGCCGATAATGAATGTTCCCCAGCCCTGCTTTGCCATTCACTCACTTAAATTTCAGTTGCCTGCTGAGGCTCCCAGTCCTTGAGAATAAAAATACATTAGATGCAGGCAGGACACATTCAAATGCCAGGAGATAATATAAAGCAGGGCAAGCAGCTTGCAGGAGCAACCTGCAGAAGATTCCTAGTCTCTCTACAGCAGGGAGATTCTCAGAGGCAGGAATCGGCTTCAAAGGGATGAGCTATGGAGACTTAGTCCTCTAATCACTAGCTTTACTTGCACCAGGATTGATGAGCTGGTAGGCAGTCCCAAATGACAGATAGCCCAAGGCACGAAGGAGAACACAGCTCCTCCACAGCCCACCTCAGACGCCAGAATGTACTCCCTGCAATCCCCGTGGCCAAATGGGTAGAATGCTGTTTGTATTTTCTTTGGTTAAAACACTCATACAGAAATCCTGCCTATATGAAAGCTCAGCAAAGCCACCATCTTCTCTGACCTCACTTTTATTGCTGGACTGCTCCTGACACTCTTTCCCCTTCTTTGGCTCCTCAGTTGACCCGTTTCCCTGAAAAAAAAGCAAAAAGCATAAAAATCACAGCTTATGGAGAAGGGGAGCTAGTGGCAAGAATTGAGGTGGGGGATATCCACATTCCCCAGCAGTGTGCAGACACATCCAGATGCTGGTGGAATTGCAGACGTCCATTCCTGCTGCTGGTGTGTCCCAGGGCAGCAATCTGAGGCCCCTGGGGATTTGGTTTAGCTGGGGCATTTTGTAGGCACTCCTGGTTCTCCTCTAGAGGACCCAGAGATTCCTCTCAAGGGCCCTGTGTTCTTGAAATCACTGCTTGTGTCAGTTGTCAGCGTTCAGACTCAGGCCACTTTATGGTCTATTGTGAATCTTATATGTTCCTGTGCTTATGAAAATTCATTTAATCTAAAGGAGAAACAGAAGCCCTGTGTACCTGCGCATGTTGGAATGTGCTTCACAAATCCGTGTTCTGCTCAGCCCCATCTCTCTGGATTCTCAGCTGTACTTAGCCCTTCCCAATTCCTGAGCCCGGCTTTCTCTTTTGCAGCTGCTTCATCCACAGGAGTCCCTCAGGAGCAGCACTGTTGCCTGACAAGCAAATGAAGCCATGAGGAAGTAAGGAAGGCCTGCCACAAAGCCATCGCTCCTCACAACAAAGCCCCAAGCTCCTGTTTGCTCATTTGGTTCAAAGTCTCCAACTGCCTCCCGCAGCACCCTCCCTGGGAGAGTTCATGCTCAGAACCACTGAGTAATTTTTATTGTATAGCAAACAGTTGCTTAAATAGTATGTCTCCAAATGGTCATTATCTCCCCTTCCACCTCCACCTGCCACAAATCTCCGGGGATGTGGGGTAGGCCCTGCAGCTGCCATCCTGCCCACCCACCACTCGTAAATAAGCCCCAGTATCAGCCAGGCAGAGAGAGACTTGCAGCCGTAGGAGTGGCCGGAATGATCTGGAACTTTAAAGACAGCATTCCGAATGCTTTGTGGCACACTTAGCACTTTGAGAGTGGGGAGGCTATGGGAATGGGGTCAGATTTCCTCCTCAGGGAAATTACTCAAATAGGTTTTAAAATTTATAGTCTGTGTTGTGATAATAAATAAAAATAAAATGTACCTCCCCAACTCAGGGTAACTTTCGCTGAAGAGGCCCTCTGGGGGTAGCTCCCTCTACCGCAATTCTGTTTCAAGGAAAACTAAAGAATAGTTTTCCAGGAAGCTGCTCCAGGACTGTGCCTTTCTTCTCCCTCTGCTCCTGTCCCACCCGGGTTTCATTCCATCAAACTTCTCCCTCCGAACAGAACCCATCCTTCTTTGCCAATCATCGCTGACACCCTGCCTGCTTCAAAGCTCCATGTCTGTTTCCATTGTGACCCTTTGTTTCCTTTGGTCCACTCCAGCTTAGGCACAGACGCCCCTCCCAAAAGCAACATGGCTAAGCCATTAAAAGCACCTTAGTATCTAATGACAAAGCATAGCTCAGTGCCTCTCATGTGACCCCAATACTAGTCCCACTGTACCATATTCCTTCTCACACCCATCTGCAGCACAGTCTAGAAAGGTGACATGCAAAATTAAATATTTAAAATCTGAGGTTCCAATTCTGGGTGGAGTGGCACTAATGGATTTTCCCCCCTACTTTCTGAAAACATTCTTGATGTATTAAGGAGATGTTGTCAGTAATCACAGTACTTCCCAGTGAATCTCATGAATTGTGTCCAAGTATCAAGGAAGCAGACTAGTTTGGAAATATCACATCTGCCCTAATTTACTGGCTCCTGAATTACGGTTCTAATTGCATTCGATACAACCTATTGTTGTTGGATCCCCCAGGGGTCTTGGAAAAACTAGCAAAAACATGTAGAATGGATTCCATGTGTGAAATCTACAGGCTTTTTTTTTTTTCTCTTTGTCTTACATTCATTAAGATAGAATTTATAACACTCTAAAACCCATATGAAAAGCATTTCAAGTGATATGGATAAAATTATCTCTTGAAACTAATTTCTCACATAAAAATTGAACCGGGTGAACCCTTCTCATAAGCAGCTGACAGGTAAAGAATCTACAGTGAGATAACTTCAGTTCTGGAATATTATTTACATTAACTATATCATTTGGGCAAATAATCCAAGTCATTTGTAAAAAGAATTTTAAAGATATATATAGATATAGATTTTAAAGATATATATAGATATAGATTTTAAAGATATATATATATATATTAAATCTCCTTTTAGTCTATATTAAATTTTATGTCATCTAAATCAGTGACTATTCACAGTGCTCCTTTACCAGAGCATATCGCAAAGCAGTCTTAGGGAATTTGCCATCATTTAGTTTCGAAACAAGAATAAAATAATTCGGATGTGTCTGTAGGTTTATAAAACAAAAGGCAGATCTATTTTCACAACATAATTATCATTGGAAAGTTAAGAATGTACAATTATTTCCCTTAATAGCAGTTAATATATTTAGTGCTTAAAATGCACAAGGAAGTATAGAAAGCACTTTATATGCATTATCTGTTTTGACTCTCATTAACAACATTTTAAGCCTTATTACCCCCATTTTACAGATAAAGAAAATGCCAACGTTGAGAATCGTACTTAAGGCTACTCGCTTGTAAGCAGCAGCAGCAGAATTAAACACAGGTCAGGCTACGTATCACAGAAGCATTATTAAAACAGAATGACCTAAAAACAGTTTGGGTTGTTGATGACTGTTTTTAACGCAGGCAGAATTTAGTGGCTGTAGAAGAGCTGATGTTTGAATATTCTTAAGGAAGATCCCGGAGGAAAGAGTCGGGTCTGCAAGGAAAGTAAACTTTTATTACTGTGTTGTTTCAGAAGACTTGGCAGCACTAGTTATTCTCACAACTCACATGCATTGCTCTGTTACTTAATCAGTATTATACAGCACCACTTCATCCTTTTTATGGCTTAGCTTGTCTTGTAATGTTGTTGTACTGCTGATAAACCCATTCACAGGAATAATGTACCTTTAAAAAATCGACACCATGCTCTGTTTTTAAAGTAAAGGCTCTTCTGTGTGAAAGTCTCTCTTCTATCGCAGCATTTATAACAACACTCTCCCTGAAAATAGGGTTACCAGGTAAAGCCTTGGGAGAAGCGAAACCACTTTTAAAACAAGTCTCTATGTCACTGCCCTCTGAGGTTCTGATTACATGACAGGAGGCCTCTTAAACCCTGGGTTTAATGCACACAGATTTAATTTTTATCATGATATGCATCAAGGAGGTCAGCAGTTTAAACTGTAGTGAAATTTTTAAATATAAAACAGCAAGCCAGTCCTGAAAACTTGCAGATTTCTTTTGTTATGTTTTTGACAAGTAAAGACAATACTTACTATAACCTTTTCTGTGAAAGCTTTTTTTGCAGTGAAATATCTACTTTGCTAACAGTTTTTAATTTTCACTAAAATAAGCATGGTTAAATGGAAGAATTCTTCACATCGTAGTATAGCAAGAACACAGACGGCTTCCTTTGAGAGTCAATTAGCAGCCAAACAACTACACAGACTCTGTCATGATACAAGTCTGTGGTATTTCTCCAAATTACCTGGAGCAAGGTAAATGACCATGAGGGCTTTAGTCGCCAGGGAAAGCATGAAAGGATATACCACACAAGCATGAAGTTATTCAGGAAAAAAAAAATTATAGGAAAAAGAGTGTCTGAGGCTACACGGCAGCTGTGACAAGTAATAAAACATCATTTGCATCTCTGCTGAGGGTTTTGGTTTTGTCGGCTGGTTGTGTCCCAAGCATTTTTGGTGAACTTGCACTTTTTATTTGAACGTGGCCAGTTACAGCTAAACCATCAAATAGGTATACTGTTTCGGATGTACAAAAGACAGTACAGCTTCATTTCAAAGAGAGATGCCCACAAGGAAAGGGTTAGAAAGTGCCATGCAAAGCTGTGAAACACTGACGAGCAATTTAAATTGGAATCAGACAATTCAGCATGAACAGGAAGAAAAAAAAAAAAAGCCCTCACATACAGCATGTGCAATGGAGGGGGCGAAGGACTGTAGAAAGGTTTTATTTTTAGAAGTCTTTGCTAAGTTCTTTATAAGCATCTCAATCTTTGTTAAAAGGAAACAGCAGATATGCACATTTTCCTTAGGGGAACATGTTTTTTTTTTCCATATAAAATTTTAGTACTTGGCTGCCTAGAATGAGGATTTTTGTAACAGAATATACAAATTGTATCTTTTATGGTTCTTTATTTATAGTGAAACAACCATTTTAATAAAAGGATCTACTTAGATTATTTTACTGCTCTTTATTACGGGTCTTCATAATTTTTTCAATTGTTCTAGTTCAAATTAAAATGTTTGCAATTTAGTATGTACAGATTTGATCTGATTTTTGAAATACTTTATTCTTTTGGAAAAGTTGCTAAAATATCTTTCTGTAAATGTGAAGATCAAAATCAGTGCACACCATGCATGTCATTCCTAAACTGAAAATATCTAGCATTTCCTTATTGCGGGGGAACTAAGGTGAAGGAAACATGACACAAAAGAACAAATGGCCCTCCTTTCCAAATTTTGGGCACAATATTGATACCTACCAAATGCATTTTTATTCATAATGATAGGACATTGTGTTTTGTTTGAGGGACAGAGGTGGCTATTGTTTTACATGTAAAATATCAAAACCTGAAGTCTATTCTATAAAGGTTTTTTCATGCAGTGTGTGCCATAGCTCATCTTAAAACACGAAGGAACAATATTGTACTCAACATTGTGACTAATGTTAAAGAAAATTCTCGGGATTGCCACATCTGATCTTCAGAAAATCCAGTTAAAAGCAACAGGACTTGAATTTGTAGAGATGAGGATGTAAAATGTATTCATTATATAAATGCCTTATGCGTGCCTGTTAGCAACCTGAGGGCATTTTGACAATCAACTGAGCATTTATGGTACAAAAAAAAAAATCGTGTCAACAGATAGTAATTATTTCTCATCTTATTTCAAATTTATGATAAAACTAATGTTAAACAAACTGATATTGTTAATGTAAAATTAATCTGCTAAAATCAATGTTAAATTCAGGATCTTAAATACGAGGTTTTGAAGCACAGTCTGTTTTGAATGTCTCTTAGTGCTAAAATGTTCTATACGTAGCTTTGCTAACATTAAGGTTTGTAAATAAAATGAGAGATTTCAATTAGGAAATGTGTGTAAAGATAAATGTTGCCTTTATTATAAATACATATTTTCACAGAATGTGTCGTCACTTAAAATGTAAAAATATACATATGCAGACACATAACAGAGATCACAGCGCGCGCGCGCGCGCGCGCGCGCGCACACACACACACACACACACACACACACAACACACAGTATCTCTTCTACCTAATTTTCTGGGTTAATGTTCCTTCTCAGAAAATATGTACTTTGAATAAGATGGATTAAATATGTTGGTTGAATTTTAGAATGCAATAAAATGATTATGTTAAAAATGACCATATTTAAGGGGAAAATAGCTAAGTTGGGCTAATTTATTATTATTACTCATTGCATTTAAAGAAACTTGGACTAGAGATCAAAGTGCATTTTGATTTGTTTGAAAATTGTAAATGACCCATTCCCAGTTTTCCGACCCCATAAAGTTAGAATGCAGTCTGTGAGTACTCTTCTGCTCTAATCAAGGAGGAAGGGGCTCTGGCTTCAAATGTCAATGCTGTAAACATGTTAAATCTGGAAAATATTTTCTAAGCAAGCAACCATGTGTAAAATTTACCGAACTTGTCATGAAAAGGCTACAGCTGCAAACCTGAAAACTTCTCACTTCCATGAAGACTGCAGATGTTGAGATGGGAAGATAAGGTCCTCATGTTGACTCTCCAGCTGTTACACCTTAGAGACTTGCCTGCCACCATCTTCTGAAACAGTGTTTCCCCAGGTAAAGAAGAAGTGACCATTTTAACACCTGAAAGAAAATCAGGCACTTACTGCAGAAAGTGCTCCGTGGAATTGACTTCAACGTTGTCAACCCAAACATTCAGCCATAGATTAAGATTTATAATCTGCCCGGCTGCCCAGCTAAACTGAGTTACTTTAACAAAAGCTTCCAAGATACAGAAGGAAAATAATCAGCTAATTATAAAATTAAGCAATTGTCATATGCTACTGCCAAAGAGGATTCCCATTAAATTACACTTACACATCATTTTCTGAAAACTTTTTTTAAAAAAAACCATGTTTGCTTGCTTATAACTAAAAACATCTTGGGATAAATTTAAAACTTGTCTTTCCTACAGAAAGATAAAATCTGCCAGATATCATCATAAACAAAGACAATTTGATGAATTAAAAAAAATTATTTACTCTACTTTTAACACTACTAGCATTATATGTAATATTTACAATGTACAATCTTCTTTTGTAATGTAAAGTGTTTTTAAAATGAAATCTGCACTTAAATGCCAATATCCTCTCCTTCTGGCTTCTCACTTTATGACACTAACATAGGATCTCATTCACCAAGCCAATTGAAATTTTAATAAAAGAAAGCAGGAGTTTCTAATAAACTCCTGCAGTGAGCTGATAATACTAAACATCTTTAGCAGCATGGTGTTTTTTATTATTATTTTAGCTGTATATTAATATGCTAGTATTTGTAAACTCCCCAGTGCCACTAGATTTATTTCAGAAGCCTTCACTACATTCTTCTATTGTGAAAAGTTTATCTGACAAAGAAAAATTCTTTTTTTGGTGGTTTTCCACCCAACAAATACTTGACAGGAAAATATATAGCTGACAAATGTGTTGTGACTGCGTTCAGTCCTGGAAGGAATAGCAACTGATTTCAGTTATTACAGTGCCAGTTCTGGGATAACCAGGAAAACTGGCAAAATCCTCAACTGCAATGGAGGCATTATTTGGACTTTTGAGGGATGGGGGTTGGGAAGGATTTAACAGTATATAGTAACCTGCACTTTAACCTAACCTCCTTGCTAACTTTACCTTCTAATTCATCCCCTTAATACCTCCCCTAGAACCCCACACAAACTGCTCAACCAGATTTCTGAACACCACTCTTCTGTCTGAGCAAGAGAGACTGTGGTTGCATAGCTTTCAATTCAAATATAATAGGCAATGATCTACACTTACAATGTCAGTGGAGTGTGCAAGTCAGTAAAGCCATGTGGGATATTCATTTATGGCACTGTGTATGATATAAGTCAAAATTACGACTAGTCAGTGAACTTCGACAGACATTGTATGCATGGAACAAGAGTCAACATTTAGACACAGTTTGGTAGGCATTAGGCACTCTTCTAGACACTTCACATATATGAATCTATCTGACCCTCTCTACAGCTCTGGGCACCGATCGCTGTTATTACCCCTTCTAATAAAACTAAGATGCAGGAAAGTACCTTGCCAATGTCATGCAGCTGGGAATGGCTGCACCAAATTCAAACACAAGGAGTCTCGCCAAAGGCTGGTTATCCATCACTCTGTCTCTGTAAATGATGACACCATCCTAACAACTAGTCTTCACTGGGGCTGCCTCTTTGGAAAACACCCATTCCACTGCTTCACCCCTTAGGAGCTGGGTAAACAGGAGCCAAATATCTCTGGTGTTATCAATCTTAAGTTCAGAGAAGACAATGAAACCTCTTATTCTCTGTTACATCTTCCAATCTAGTTCAGTAAAAACAGTCAAGAAACATTTATTGTTGTGGTTCTTAAAGACAAGAGGAAGGCATGTGTAGCCTGAACTATGCTGGCCTTTGTGGAATCATGGGGGTATTTAAGACAAAACCCAGAAGATACATGACTTGGGGATTCTTACACAAAATATAAAAAGGCACCCTTTCTGCCAAGCAGACAGAGCCAGGGTACCATGTTTGGTGAAAGAACACTATTTGCAGTAAGCATCCTACACAAGTATCCATGAAACTATGATGACCCTGGAACACCTGTTCCACCCAAGACTGATCGCGTGTAGAAGAGAATAAATGGGTCTCTGTGGCTAGACCTGGAGATCCTTGATGGTAAGAGCACATATTTTAGGAAAGGAGAACTTTATTCTTCAAAGCCAGGATATCGAAACTGTTCAGCAAGTCAATGGCTAAAGTTCAGGGACAGTTTAAGCAGATGTACAAAATGCATCAAACTTTGACCAAGAAAAGCATGAATCCACTTTTCCCCCCCGAATTTTGTGTCTCATATTAAGGCCAAGTATTGTTTCTAAGTAGGCTGTCAAAGTGGCAGTACCAAGCCATTTCTTAAATTGCAACTCAGATGGCTGACATTAGATTACTTTCCAATCTAGCTCATAATATTCGATCATATATTGTCCGGTCGGTGTTCTGGAACTGGTTTGCAAGGCAGATCTCTAGAAGCTATAGGCACATTTTGGCGGGGGGTAGGGGAGTAGCATTTGGTGATAGAAATACCATATATCTTTGTTTAGAAGTAGTCGTTTCTATTAAATTTAATTACTTCCCCTGTGGCTTTAAATCAAGGGCAGCTTCTGTTAAATTTAATTACTTTCCCCTGCGGTTTATATGGCAAAGGTGTCGTTGCTATTTGCAGAGTGCTTCTGGCCAAAGTGAAAGCTTGGATATGATTTGCTCCATTATACCAACGCCTGCCTTCGTAATTTACTTTTTCCCTCTATCCAATCACATGTTTTTTGTGGACATTTTATTCATGAAATCTGCTCTTAGTATCTTGAAAATTATTCAATTAGGAGCATGTGATTGACAGCTGAAATCCGAAGAGGAAAAGCAATTTTTGATAAATTTCAACACAAAGACAGCCTGGATGTATTTCACATCTTCATCAGACAAATGTTTAGTTTATAATCTGCATAGAGATGCACTTTCTTAAATTTTCTGAATGAGGTGGTTATGATCACTTTTTAAAATTAGGTACATGCCCAAACTAACAATTTCCACTACTAATTACATCAACACCATTCCAGCTGCTCTTCTGCCCCCTAATTGTCAAAGAACGCATTGGATTGTAGCTGCCTAACATCACCCATTATTGACTTGCCATTGGAATGTATTCACAGAAGTGAATTCCTCAAAGTTTGCTTCTCTCGAGATAAAGTGGATCTTCATTAACATTCTGAAATTGAAATGCAGCTTCATAAAAAAATAAGGCAGCTTTCAGACCATTTTAGAATTTCAGAGAAATTTTGCATTATCTTTCCCATGATTCTATGCTGATGTCAGGCTGTATTTCAACTGAAATGACAATGAAATCATTTCAATTCCATGCAATGTGCAAAAAAACAGTCAATTTTTCACTTGGCAAGCTGAAGTCTAAAGTAATTAAGCACTGCTGTGTGGGAGGCAGCTTCCTGCTCTGAAGTCAGCCTGAGATAATTACCATATTAAAGTCAAAACATCATGTGCCGCACTGATAGATAGATGGATGGAGAGATTGGGCATCTATTAAATGATCCATTTTGTTATGCTTCCTGGGAAATATGCCATTGATGCCAATTAAGAAATATATATTCCAAGTGAGTATTTCTAAGTGACAAAACTTCTATCCGGTAAATTGAATTTATTATTTACTGATCATGAAGTACTTAAAGTCATAAAATCTAGATGGAGAGCAACCTATGAAGAGAATTACATGCTCTGACTCAATTTACAAGCCCCTCATTACCCAATCGCCACGTTAGCATAAAGTTCTTCATGATAACACTCCTAGCCAAAGAACTAAGTTATTTCAGTCGTGAAAACTCTAACTTAAATAACAATGGGATATTGCAGATAAAATATAAACATTCAGAATTCTCAGTCAAAAAACAAGCGGAAAATTCATTCTTTATGTGTTTAAAGAAAGGTAAATGAAATACACTTCAAAGAATAATCTTTCTTACGTATCTTTAAATTTCTGCTTGTGGCATTGAAAAAAGGAAATGACCTCTCAAATATCAAAGTTGGAGAAGTAATTTATTTACACAATGTAGCTGAATGCACAGCAGCAAGAAAAATTCCTGGCAACCTCATTTATTAAAAGTTAATAATTTATTAATATTCCATCTCAAGTCACCAAACATATGGTATTATGTATGCTTTTAGAATGATATCTGTCAAAGAATAAACTAATGAAACACTTGCCTGCCATTTAAGTAGGACATCTTATTTTCGTGTAAATATAGTGAGAAAGAAAGGCTGTGTGAAAAAAAGAGGGCATCTCCCAAGTCAGGATCTTTTTTGAGTGAAGAATAGGCACCTCCACATCTGCAGTGAAGGTTATGTTTGATCTCTAACTACTTTCTATGGGATTTACCCGCCACCATTTCCACTAGTTTACGGACACCATAAAAGATGGAGAACTAAAGCAATATCCCTTTAAAACCAGAGAAAAGAAATTTTGAGGATCAAAACCAATATTTTTCTTGTTGACAAAAAGATGTAGATTTTAAAATACAAAAAAAAGCCACTCATATAAAGATTAAATGATAATTAGTTTCCCAAGGAAGTAATCTAAAGAATCAATAGGCTGCCTTTATATCAGATTCCACCCATGCCCTCTGGCGCAGCACTTGATCCTGGTCCCAGTGAGCCAGGCAGTCATCTGAGCAGGGCTGGCATTGCTAAATTCCATGCAGTTCTGAAAGACAGCTTTGGTTGTGTGAGTGTTCCAGCAGAAATCCTGAAACGGATGCAATTTTGGATTACCTTGCATGGACAGAAGGAAAAATGGAGTTTTTATTAGGGCTTGTCTATGTGCCCTGGGATTCAACAGAGACATTCACAACCTGACTTTCTATCCTCTCTTTCACGTCTCTGGCACACACCATGCTCTTAACTTACAGACAGAAAAATAAAGGAAATGTAGTTAGAATGGACAGTAGGAAACGTATTTCCTTGATTCTGTATCTAGAGCTGTTATGATAAAGACCTAGATACACACACACACGCTCACACACACACACACACATGCACACACGGTAAAGTCTTTAAAAAAAAAAGGAGGAAAACTGTCTGAATCAGTTAAAAATGGGAAATAAAATTTTTTGTTTAATTTGTTCTTCACAGACGTTAACATTCCCTAGTGAACCAGAAAATTTTATTTTGTTCCTACTTTGCTTAATACTTTCAAATTTTTCCATAATGAAGACATAATGCTTTCATAGTTCGAAAAGAATAAGAATAAACTCTGATTTTAAAAGTTTTGTTTTTGTTTTGTTTTGATTTTTTAATTTAGTAAGAAACACAGAGTCATTTTACAATCTGTTCCCAAACAAAAGTGCAGTGTAAGGACCTCAGGGCTAGGTGAGACTGCTCCTGATTAGAAAACAGAGGGAGCCACATTGAAGGCCTCTTCAGTGGCAATCGGCCTTCTGGGAGTGTGAAGCCAGCCCAGGCCAATTGAAGAGCAATAAGAACCCTACGCCCAGCTTCTTTGGCCACTGGTGCTTCGTTTCATAGATGCAAATAAGCGAATGGATTTAGAATGGAACAGTGAGTAGGAATTTGGTTTAGTTTCTAGAGCTCTGGTCTGGGAGCAAGAAAATCTGGGTTTCTATTTCTGGCTGTGCCACTACTTCGCTTGTGGGTCTGTGCCGGCTAGAACATCCCCTTTCCTTTTTCTCCATCTGTAAAATGGAGGCAGTAATGTGCCCAGCGAGGCCCTTTACCCGAAAAGGATGGTTTGTACACTGGGAGCATGATTAGTTCTGGGAGAATTTCGGTTCTTCCATGTGAATTTTAGCATCATTTTCAGCTGCCTAAATCCAGGTGCTATTTAGAGAATTCAACCTCAAACAGCATTATTTTCTGCCCTTTAAACATCCCTGGTTTTGAGGGGTTTCTCACCATATTAACTGCAACAGTGAAATTAGATTGTTCAGCTTCAGTTTATAGTCCATTTCATTCTTTAATTTCTGTGTTCAGAGATGATGAGTTTTGGTTTGCATTCACAGTCTTTCAGAAAAATAACGGATAAAATGGGCTTTTATTTGAAACATTTAAACTTCACAAGGAAATCTGGCTTCACCTATTGTACCGGAATATTGTGAATATAAATAGGATAGCAATATATGTGAAAGCAGTGGAAGCTTTTCTGAAAGCCTCCCCATCTCTCATCCCCACCCTCCAACACACACTTTCATCTAACTAAAACCGACTTTAAGCCACCTGTCAAAGTCTATTTTGATATATTTTGATTATGTATTGGAGAGCACATTTTTTTGAGATAGTTCTCCATTTAACATGCTAAAAAATGAAATAGATTAATTCTATCTCCAGCTCCTAAATCAAATAAACAAGACATCAATGCATGTAACCTTTCATTCACACTTCATCCACCACCTCATTCCTTACTCTCTTGCAATTCACCCATGGTAATCTTCTGTCTCTCAACAAATGTCATATTCAGTAACTCAATCATACATCTTAATCAAAAGCAATAAGTGTAGCACCCGACATGAAAGAACACCTACATAAACATAGTCTTTTGTGCCTTCAAGTCTCTCTCACACTGACACTGTTAACACAAGACAGCACTTCTCATCACTGGAAACACACCCCTGAATTCATTAAATGCTCAACTCTCTCTAACATCATGGAACGACAGCCAGCAGCGGTGTCATCTGATTTTAAAGCAGACTGGTACTCAAGAAGTTTAGACTTCAGAATTAAGAGGAGATAAAAGAGTGTTTCTTTTATTACCGAGATAGTTTCCCCCAAGTTACTAGAATAATTACCTGACCCTTAAATATTATTTTTATGTGTAATTTGTCTAATCGCTCCTGGCAACCAAAGTGATAAAAGGGACTTTCTTCCATTTTCAAATTTTAAACCAAGGAAAAGAAACAAGATTTTCTGATGGGATGTGCTAACGGGTTTCATCACATGGAGCTTCCTGCCATTTTCCTCACTTTGGAGAGGATGATCATTTTCATGGTGTGCCTGGGGGGAGCAAGAAATACAGCCATTCTCCACCTTCTTCTATTTTTACAACTTAATTTGCTTCCTAACACTGGAGTTATACTGCACCCCTAATAGATGGAGACTCAGTTTTCTATTATGAGATATGGAGATTAAGATTACAACTTGCATTTTGGATTGTACATGAGTCTCCAGCATCAGAGATAGAGACATAACAAATCTTCAAGAAATATTTATTGAATAAGTAGATGAGATAACCACCTTACAATTTTATAAACAATGCGTGGTAACAAGTGTGAAGTTCTAAGTTGATTTGAGAAATGATAACTGGAATTCTGTAGGTTCTTCCCCCCACCCCATTGAAAACAGAAGTTCCCATATATCTATTTATAGAAAGAAGTTTCTATTTAAAGTTGCTTGGCACTGTACATTTGTACAATCTCTTTGTTAAGAGTCCATCTGGGTTGGTTTTTCTTTTAGTCCTTGATGCACTTTAAGCAGGTATCGCTCTGGTCCATCACAAAGATTTAGGTCAGGGGTTAGCAAATTTTTCCCATAAAAGTCTAGATCGTAAATATTTCAGTCTTGTGGATTATTGAGTATCTGTCAAAACTACTAAACTCTAAAGTTATAGCACAAATCAGTCTGAAATATATACATGAACAATCTTATCTGTGTACCAATAAAACTTTATTTACAAAAATAGGTGGCAAGCTTAATTTGGACCAAGGACTGTATAGTTTGACAACCCCTGATCATCATTCATCATTTGGGACAAGATCTTTGTAATTATTACCCCACTTCAAGTGCTTTGTATATAGTAAATGCTCAATGCCACTTTGCTGAACTAAAAGAAAATATCTGAGTGGTGCTAGATACTAAATTATGCTCCCTAGAGAAGAGAGAGGAAAAGGAAATGGGAGCCTCAATAGCATACCCATATGAGTAAAAGGCTTGCCAAACAACAAACCCAGGAGGGCAAGTTGTTCCACTATGTTCCTTTGCTAGTGCTAACACCTGTTAATAGAAAGCATTGTAACAGGATGTTCCTTTTGGGTTTGTGGCGATACTAGTTAGTGGACAACATATTCAAGTTTCTACAGTGGTGAGCTATAAGTCGCAATATCGCACCAATGACAAAATGAAAAGAAACACACATGAGTGATCCTTGTCCAGTTGAACATAATAGGAAAATTATCAGCAGGAACTGATTTTAGAGCTGTTTAAAAGAGAAAGTAGGACATGAAGAGGTGGAGAGAAAAGAAAAGGCATCCAGGTGAGACAAAACCCTGTGCCAAGCTCCAGAACAAAGCAAAGAAAAAGACAAATTGATTAGCTTACAAGGAACAGTTACCTTAGTGAATAACAAAAACCATACCAAGAATTTGCACAGATTTTGCTTTCTCAACGATACTCCTTTGTAACTCACATTATTTAACTTGAGAATTAGAACTATCCTATGGCAAAAAGTTCTCAAAAGCTATTCCTATGGAAAGAGATGATTTGAGGAAAGGGATCTAATCATGCACCTCTGCCAAAGGTGAACTGTATTATGTGACAGGTAGCAGATTTAAAACAAATTGATAAAGTTCTTGTCGTTAAACAATAGCTTTCACTAACCAAAGTCTCACCAGGAAAATTCTACATATGGAGAAGAATATACTAAGTCGAAGTCCCCAATAGAACAAGAATTTCCCAGACCTGCCAGCAATGCTAAATTACTTTCATTCTACAACACACATGGGCTAGTCACGTGGCCACTTCTTGCCCAGTTGTGAACTGACGGTACTTGCAGCAGGCAACATCTATCAAAGTGTAGCTGGCTTTAGTGAGCAGGTCAAGTTCAGTTGCCAAATCCCTTTTCTTATTTTCTCTTTCCATAGAGAGAAAAGTTAGTTTTAAGGCATTAAAAAAAAAAAAAGCTAACCCACCTGCTTCCTCCCTGGAAAAGATTCCTGTTTGCCCTGGGGTTAGAGTTTTGCCCTCTCTTCATGAAAAGCTGTTCTCACTGCTGGGAATACACAACTGTCTCTCAGGTCATAGCAATGCACAGGGCTCAGAGATGGAGACTCTTTGCCATTCATACTTGAAAAAAACAAGTGTTAGGGTAGAAGGTGGGAAGAGACCTTAGTTCACAAATTCCTTTAAGAATTTATTAGTTAAAAGAAAACTTTGGTTTCCCGGGGATTGCCTTGTAAAAAACACATTTCACTTTCCTAGCAACTCAAGTTGGCCATACTTTCTAGTTTTATGGAATCTTCGACTTTAGAATGAAGAAAGCCTTTATTAGTCGAAATTAAAATCCAAAAACAAAGCAAACATACAAAAACAAATGGACAATAACAAGCCATATAATTTTATATGGTAACGAATTATCTCCCAGATTCTCTGTGGTCTCATCTTCCACTCACTGAAGCTTTAAAAACCAAGGAACCCATTACCTGGAATGCTTGAACAAGTAGATTGAAAACACTTCCCAGATTGACATTAATTACAATTAGTACATTTCTTTGTTTCTTTGAAAACATAAGCCTTTTACTGGAAGACTCTGATGGAATTTCTCTTTGATGGGAAACACAGAGGCAAATGCTTCAACAGGACAAGGGCGCCGTCGGGAAGCACTGAGTATCATCTCTCACACACAAGATCTGCAGTGTGCATTCTTGAAGACAGAGTGACATCTAAAGGGATTTTGAAATAGCCAGGGCTTCTAGATGGCAGCCAAACTGACAAAGTCAAGGGCATGTCATATTTTGGAAAACTGATGAGTTTTCAGGTTTCCTGTGCTTGATTGTCCCAAGTCACCATGAAAAGAGGATCAAATTCCGATTTTAATGACATGCCTCAGGGTGCCCTCAGGACAACTGCCATTTTTATCTTAGATTCTGCAGGTCCTCAGTGAACAAAAGGGGGGAAAATCAGCTTTGAATAGATTCCTTACGCTCTTGTCAAAAGTAATCCAACTCTGAATATCTATATCCCAAAATATCATCATGCGGGCAGCTTTTATTAACCTGAAGAATTAATAGAGCAGAATATTTAAAATGGGGTTTCAGTTATTGATTCTCCAATTAGATCTTGTGTTCCCTAGGTGCTGTGTATAATAATGGTTTTTGCTCAGACTCCCGCACTTGCGAGCTCACTGGCTTTGCTAGCTCTCTCTGTCTCTCGCTGTCTCTGTTTCTCATAAGCATGCATGCTTTGAATGCACATGTGATGCATAATGACCAAATCTGGGAAGCGAGACTGCATTTGCGGATACTGATTATGCTTTTGAAAAATAACCCCATCCCCAAATTTAGTCTTTTCCAAGCTTATAATCCCCGTTCTCTTTCCTTCTGCACAAAATAATTTTTATTTTGGAGTTGCCTAACATAATATGTGGCAGCTTAGCCGGAGAGCAAGGCCTGTGTGCTTGTTAACAGCACCCTGATGTTAACAATGAACTAATTACTTTTACTACTGATGTGCTCTGGGGCATTATTTTCTTTCTGTACGCTTTTCCTACTGAACTCTTGTCATTACTCAATCAGAGGACTGAGAGAAGCAAAAAAAAAAAAAAAAAGCATTTTCCTCCATAGGGCTGAAGTCAGAGTCCCATATCTGAGGTCTTGTTTTTCTCCGTTTTCTTTAATTGTGCATTCCTTGGGAAGTGGGAATGCCTTCTGATGCATTTTTACTTATTTATGAAAAATAGTATAAAATCAAGCCAGGCTCCTGGGATACTCTATCACATTTATAACCATGATGCCCCAGTGAACTGCTTAAGCACGGATCAGCTGCAGACCGAGAAGTTAACTCTTTCTTCTTTACAGAAGCTGTGTCAAAGTGGTAAAACAGTTTGTGGTATATTCCCTTTTCGATAAAAAGCGCCTCTGGAAAGGAGAAGTATGTTCGCTTCTCCATTTGCACAATAGCATTCGAGTTTTATTGGAGTTGGGGGGCATGGAAGGGAGGGGAGCAATGAGAAAGGACCACATTAGCCCAGAGAAAGCTATGATAAGAGAACATTTACAGTGGGATATCATTTGCTGCAAAAGTGTTATTTTGCCTGAAGATAGAATTTGCTCACACAACTGATTTTCTCTGATTGTTTTCATATAAAACACCCACCCTAGACCCATTCGCACATCTACCCAAACAACATTTCACTTTCATGTCAAAAGAAGTTGGCATAGAAAATTCAGAACAAAACACGGAACCTGAGGCATTGAAACAGTAAATAATGACAGGGCCTTTCAGCTAGTCTTAATAAAGGAGATTATAGCAACATGTAACACAAGAGGCACCCTAATAAAACAAGTGGTGAAAAAGAATAAATTGATTACCCTAATAATAGACACATGTCTTTATATTTCAACTAATATTTTGCCGATGTTGTTTTTTTTTTTTTTCCAACACTTACAAATATATTGCAACAGTAGAAAAATGATGATTATCAAGCCAGAGAGTTCTTGACAACATGACTACTTGGGTTGTTGTTTTAAAATAAGTAATCTTACTCCTTCTGTAACTTTGCATTCAAAGCTATCTCAATTAGAGCAAGAATCAATCATTGTATTTTCAGACACTGCCCAGTTTCCCAGAGCTGTCAGTGCCCACGATCTGCCTCAGAGGGCTGGAATTCTGATAAGAAATCAGCCATGTAAAAAGCCAGAAATGGGAAATCTTGGGGCTGAAGGCCATAATAATTAGAACCGTCTTTATTATTTTACAGACCAGTCTTTAGGACCAAAAATAAAACAGCTTCTTATTAATAATGCAGTTTGAACTTTGTTGCTAAAGTGTGAGCTAGAGATGCTCATTTGGATTCTTTTGTTCTTCCAATAGTTAGTGCCACACTAAGATGTTGAATGTTTAGCTGTTTTCCTGGAGAAGAGAAACTATGCTGATAGAACAGGTCTTTGTTCGTGTTTCCTTACCCAGTTTAGCAATAGCAACATGAAAAGAAACAGTAGAAGTGAGGAGACAGAATGACGACATCCTTCGGCTCTTGTGCTGTGTTCTCTTCGCCACACAATTTGTAAGTCTGGTTCAGTTCTTCTTCAGCTGTAAAACTGTATATAGTTCTATGTAGCAAAATCAGAATTTTAGGAAGTCATTTTTTTTGAAAGCAAACATTTTTAAGGTGGGATTTATAAAAAGTATAATAGTAAGCAGTGAAAACTGTATCAGTATAAATATGTCTAAAAAGAATTATACTAAGCTATAATACTTAGGAATTTTTCAATAGCTTTAAGTAGAGTCATAAACTAAATGAGGGTCAGTGCATAGATCTAATGAAAGGAAAAAAAAAACTCCACTATCTCAAATTTTAAAATCAAAGCACAATCAAAAATATACTAATATTATGTGCTTAAAGAGGTAAAAAGCCTATAATTAGAAATCAAATTATTTAGGATTCCAAAATGTATTCCAGTGGGGGAGGGAGATGGAGAGAGTGGAAGAGTGAAAACATTTGGGAGAGTGAGGCTTCCAATTCTTTCCAAACTGCAGTTCTATTATTTAGCCAGATCTCTATGGATTTTTGCTTGTATGGAATAGATGATGGACTTAGAACATAAATTTTTATCTTGGTAAAAAGTAAATGATGTTTGAGTGATGCAAAAAATTGAATAATTTTTTTTTTTAAAAAAAAAGGTTTTCTCAGGAATTTCTGCACAAAGTTTGTGAATCATCCAACCTCAAGCCTGGACTTTCTACCTATGATAAATGTGATTTGTTAATATTAAAATAATTAGTGATCCAAAATATTCCCACGTAATAATTTTTTAGAAATTGTGTATGATTCAAGCAATGTTGGTATAGAATTCAAAAGGAAGAGAAGAGCTAAATAACTATTTAAATAGGCTTAATTCCATAAGCCTTACTTGATCAAAAGCAAAATACCATGTTCTGTTTTCTCCTTAATAGGAGAATGGCTGTTAATAAAGACTAAATAAAGAGCACATAAGAAGGGCATTTTGGGGGCTAGGGTTGTAGCTCAGTTGGTAAAGTGTTTTCCTTGCATGTGTGAGGCACTGGGTTTGATCCTCAACATCACATAAAAACAAATAAGTAAAATAAAGATATTGTGTCTATCTACAACTAAAAAAAAATTAAAAAAAAGAAGAAGGGCATTTGGAATTGTGTAAGCTCTGCTTCTGTTTTCACAACTGAATGATTCAAGCATCGATCAACTCCACACCAGCATTGCCACATACCATCCGCATCATGAATAGAAAATATGAGCTATAATTACAATGTGGGCTCAGTTTAGCTGAAACTATTCCTATCCTGAATTACCACTCCTTGCAGTACAAAAACCCTACCCCCCAGAAGGAGGGTATTTATCTCTAGTTCTAATTTTAACTTGGAAAAAAAATCATATCTCAGGAAACCCAATATCTTTTTTAAGAGTAAGAACAATCAAAAAGATATATAATATATTCAGTTCATAGCAGAGTGAATCATTGAGGCAACTTCCAAGATATGAAATGTATCTGCTAAAGCTTAGACTTGGTTTTGTCAGAAAAGGAGTATTAAAAATAGCAAGCTGATTGTACAACTGTAGGAGGGGAAAGAAAGGCATTAGCAAACACACGAGTGAGGGAAAAGATAAATCTAAATAGTGTCTTCACGATGGACAAAAAATGAATCTTACAGAATGAGGCTACACATTTCTAGCCAATGAGCAGTCCAAAAGAGCAAATACATGCATTTTCTTCAAAATTGGTGAGGCACACAAATACTTGAACACATACTGGGACTTGCCTAGCACCTTCTTTCAAAGCATTACACTAAGAATACTTAATTTCTTGTCATGACTGTGAATTAAGAAGAACAGGTTACCTTTGCACAATTTTACAAAATGGCAAAACTGAAGCTTCATATATAATTCTTACGATTTTCTTAACATCAAGTCAGGCTTTTGTTTTTTCTCTCTTATTTGTAGCCAAAGCCCTGCCTAATATATAATTCACACTAAAGGTTTGCTGAGTGTCTACTGAATGAGAAAACATCAGTAACTCAATAACTAACTATATAGGCAAGGCTATATGAAAATAAAAAAGAAAAGGAAAAAAAATCTCAAAATCTACTCCAAACTTCTGTCTCAATTATTACTTTAATTATAGATGCCACTAGCAATCAGAAGATTACCCTGGATTGACCAACATGCTCATTTATTCAACAGATATTAATTGACCACATCTGTGTGACAGGTGTGTAGATACAAAGATGAACATAACAACAATTTTCTGCCCTCAAGAAACTCTCAGGCCAGTGGGGTAGAAAACAATATCCAGATAATTATAAAAGGATGTGATAAATGTAATGATGGATAATGTTCTCAGTTATTATAGTAATTCCAAAGAAGAATATCAAACAGCAGAATGGAGTTGGAAGATTCAGAGACTGCTTCCAAGAAAATGTTATCTAAGTGCAGAGGCAAAGAAAGGTCTAGGAAGTGATTCTAGGCGGAGAGTTTAATGTTTCACCGTGAGAACTTAAGGGGCTCAGCACATATATTCACAGCTAATTTACCAGAGTTAAAGAATACAAAGTAAAATCAGAGAAGGGAAAAGACACATGGGGTGAAGGCCAGCGTGCACCTCAACAAGTTCTCCTAAGTTCTCTTTCAACTGAGTCATACTTGCTTAATTAAAATGAGTTGTGAAGGGGCCTGGGGTTATGGCTCAGTGCTAGAGTGCTCACCTAGCATGCACCAGGCACTGGGTTCAATCCTTAGCACCACATAAATGTAAAAAAAATGATATTGTGTCCACCTAAAAAAACTTAAGAATAAATTTTAAAAAATAAATAAAATGAGTTGTGAAGACATGTAGGACGTGTTGCCAACCAGGAAATCTTAGTAGAGACTCAGAACCCAGGATTTTTACTGAGAGGGGATAGTAGGATAGGAAACTTTGCCTTAAAGGTACCAAAATTCTAGACTTTCTTAAGGGAAACAGCTATTCAGCATAAAGCATTTTGTTTGCATTAACAGTTTAGTTGCTCTTATCAGTTCTAGGAATGGTTGGAATGGCAGGCCTCTTGAAATCCAAGCCTTTGGATGGTAACCAAGAGATAATCATTTAAGCAGATCTTTCAAAAGATCAACACAGTTAGGCCTGCTATGCCAACTCTTCTCTACCAAAAGTATATGAATAACTTCAGAAAAGCAAAAAATGGCTAGAGGCACCCTAGGTTAAGTGCCTTGATGAACCAATCTGCACTCTTTCATGAGTGAGAGGAGGACCCATTAAATATTGTGCTAAAACAAAAATTATAAACCAGAAATGACCTGGGTGTGGACATGGGTTTGTGATAACATTTTGGACAATTGTTTGGTATTGTTTGAGTTTGTCACTGTATAAGTCAGCAAAGCTCAAGAGTGGGCTGAGTCTAGATAATGGATGGCTTTGAATTTTAAGGAATTTAGACTTTATCTGTGGATATTAGAAAACTAATCGAGGTTCTTATAGGAGAGGGAAAAGGCCAATAAACATCTGGAAAATCTAATATTTTTAGTTGATGAGGCTCTCAAAAGGGAAACAGCTCTTCTCCTACCCTTAGTTCCCAAGGCAACATAAAGCTGTGGCAGAGAACACAGACTTTGACACAGACTCCTACCAGCTAGGTGACCTTTGACAAGTCAACCTCCCATGCTTCTATTTTCTAATCTCCAAAAGTGCATAAGAATAGTTAGCAACTTCCTGGTATTTTATAGGAGAATTGAATGAGCTCCTTATATTTCATTAACTAGAAGGATCTTTCAACTGCAAGATACATCAAAAAAGAGAAAATACTGCCAATATAATTATGACTCAATATTTTATCATTACTTAAAATTTTCATTTGAGCTATAATTTAGACATAATTTTTCTCTCGTGTTACTATTATGTACACATGAAAAGCAAAATATAAATGAAATAAATTGGCAGTTGTGCTGAAAGAAAACATTAAATTATGATCATTCAGCCTAAAACATTTGTTCCACTAATGTTGAAGTCTGTTGTCTTTTCTTGCCTTTATGAATATATACAATCTTTTGGTTTCAGTGCTGAATCATAATGTAATCATTTTACAATATTTAACACTCAGACTCAAATAAGTGCCAAAAAGTACATATAACTCAACTTAAATGATGACAATATGAACAGTGTAACTTAATTTGTGTATCCTCAGGCAATGACGACCATGCCAGGGCTCTGTCTGGCAGACAGCAATTGTTAAGATTGCAAGACTCAAAGGACTCATGTCATTTTCAGACAGGCTAAAAAGTGGGAAAAGTACATCTTAAAATAAATGAGATACAGCAATAGAAAAGTTGGGCTTATTGTGAACCTATGGAAGAAAGAACATCCAAGTCTTTCAATTGCATAGACCTTTCCCAAAGCCTTGGGAGGGGCTCTAGTAATGTATTCACACTATCATATAATTGTGAAAAATGTTTCTGATATTAGGAAAAAAAGATTGAAGTCAATGATATAAGCTTTTATTTTAAGAAGCTAGAAAAATAAGAGCAAATTTAAAATAAAGAGAAAGAACTATAATAAGAGGAAATCCGTGAACTAGAAAATGAATAAACTATAGAAAAAAATCAAAATCAAAAGTTGCTTCTTTGAAAAGATTTACAAAATGATAAATACTAGTAAGATTGATATATATATATATATATATATATATATATATATACATAGATATAAATATATACATGTAAATACTAGTAACTGATTATGTGTGTGTGTGTGTGTGTAAAATGCAAATCATTAACATGAAGAATAAAAAAATGGGACATCACTTGACAAATATTTAAAAAATAATACAGGGATACTATGAAAAACTCCATGCAAATAAATTTGACAACTTAGATGAAATGAAAAAATTCCATGAAAAACACAGCTCATCAAAACTGACATAAGAATAAGTAGAAGGTCTAATAGCCCTGTATCTGTGTGGTAGGCAGAACTCTAACAATTATCACCACCTCCTATTGGTCATGCCCTTGTGAAACTGCATCCCCATGAGATTGAGTGGAACCTGTGATTTCTAATAATAAGATAAGGAAAACATGAAAGGATTCCATTTCCATGAGCATCTTATATGAGATGTAACTTCCATTTTGCTAGTAGGCCCTCGAAGAGTTTTTTCCCATGCTGGTTTTGATAAAGCTGCATGTGGAAAGGGTCCACATGACGAGAACCTGAAGATACCTTTCAGCCCACAGTCAGCAAAGAAATGAGGTCCATATTTCCCAAAAGGAACTAGCTGCTATCAGGTGAACATGGAAGTGATACTGTCAGTTATTGGTGATGAGTTCTGCTCCTTCATATTTTCAAGTTTGAACATTTGAGAAGCACACCCAGGCAAGCATATAAAGCAGGGTTTATTTAAAAAGGGTTAACATAGACTTCTCTGGAAGTGTTCCCCTATCTCTCTCCTTCCAGCATAGGTCACTAGGCCCAGGACTGCTTGGTGGGATGGCCAAAGGGTGGGAAACAGGTGGGCTGAAGGGGGAAGGGCAGGATGGAGCAGCCCAGATCACATTAATTAATAACCTTATAGCTCCCTGTAGGAAGGGGCAATTCCTGGGACTGGTCACCTTAGCAACAGGTGCAGGAGGGGCAGATCTTGATAAGGGTGGAAGAAGGGCTCTGAAGGAATTAACATTTCAATCCCTCAGGGGACAGTTTCTCACTTCCCAGACTCACTTAAAATTGGTCTCCTTGATCGACCTGACTCCTTTTACCTATCTGTACTGACTGCCTGTCTAATTCTGGCTTCAGAAGCAGATTTTTTTCCAGTTGAGCCACAGATGAGACCCCAGTCTTGACCAACACCTCAGCTGCCCCCTTATGAAGGACCCTTAAGGAGAGGACTCAACTAAGCCAGGCCCAAGCTTCTGACCCCAAGGAAAGTATAAAATAGTAAAGTTAAGTTTATATTTTATAAACTTTTTAATTTTATATTTAAGTTTCTAAGTTTGTGGTATTCTGTTACATAGCAATATGTAAATAATAAGAACTATTTTTATTGTGTTCATGATAAAATATTCTAACAAAACTTAAGGTTCAAAAGACTTGAGTGGTGAATTCTATTAACAACCAATGAAGACCAAATATTAATCTAACAAAAATATTTCAAAACCAGGGGAGGAAGGAATAATTTCCAATTGATTTTATAAGGCCTATATAACCTAGAAATTGAGACCTGACAAAGATATTACAGAAGAAATAAATTACAAATCAATATCCTTCATGAAGATGAATACAAAATTCCCTAAAAAATAAAGCAAAGGGGCTTGGGTTGTGGCTCAGTAACAGAGCACTTGCCTAGCATGTGTGAGGCACATATAAATAAATAAATAAAAATAAAGTCCACTGACAACCAGAAAAATATTTTTTTTTAAAAAAAGCAGCCGGGCGCAGTTGTGAATATCTGTAATCACTGTAATCACAGCAAGTGGGGAGGCTGAGACAGGAGAATTGCAAGTTCAAGGCCAGCTTCAGCAATTTAGTGATGCCCTAAGCAATGTAAGGAGAATTCATGTTGAAACTAAAAATAGAAGAGGGCTGGGGATGTGGTTCACTGGTAAAGCATCCTTGGGTTCCATTCCCAGTACCAAAAGGGAGGGAAAAAAAAAAAACAGAAATTGAATCCAGAAATATATAAAAAGATATATAAAAAGGAATATATACCATCACCAAGTGGGTTTAACCCAGAAATGGAAGGTTGGGTCAACATTTGAAAATATGTCAATGTGAGACCACAGAGGAGGCCAGCAGCCACCATGTTGGTAAACTGGCATCACCTTCCCTGTTTTCGACTGACCGCAGCTCATTCAGCCATAGAACAGGTAATTTCAGGCTGCAATTCGCCTGCGGCTTGCAGACAGATTGCTAGGGTTCAGCGCCTGGGTGCTTCTTAGAATCTGATCTTATCAGAGCGAACACCGAGCGCGGGGCGGCCGAGTTCCGGCTCCCGGAACCGTCCCAGAACCGCCCTGGCCCAGGGCTGCGGAGCCTGCGGAGGCTGCTTCTTGGACCCTGCTAATATCAGAGCATACACCAAGCACTAAGCAGCCGAATTCCGGCTCCCGGAACTGAGCCCGCGGGGACTGCTTCTTGGAGCTTACACTTATAGGAGCTTACACCGAGCACCGAGCGGCCGAGTTCCGGCTCCCGGAACTTCCCTGGACCGGGGCTAGGAGCCCGGGGAAACTGCGTCTCGGTCCGGGTCCTGCTGAGGGCCGGTCAGGACTCACCCGTTGCTTTGGTTGCCCGGCAAGGGGAATGAAATGCTGCCATTCGCATAGGATACCAACATGGCAGAGATCTGATGTCATCAGAAAGCGGCGGAGGAGAGAACTTCATCAATACCAGCGGCGACAGAAACAGTTGGTCTCCTGGTAGGGGGGGTGAGGCACAGACACCCGAGTCTCCTCAATTTGTCTTCGAGCCAGAGGGGAGGAGCCGGGCCGCCGCCAGCGCCCAGAGCAGGCCCAGCGGCTCGCCAGCGTGGTGACCGCGTGACCCCAATTGGAGAGGGGGCAGAGCGGAGCCACCACCCGCACCCGCAAGGTGAGCAGACCCACGACCCAGTGGTACATGGGCATGGTAGGAGGGGCAGGGCAGAGCCACCGTTCACGCTTGCAAGGTAAACAGACCTGTGACAGCCTGGTGGGTCAGGCCCAGTGGCCTGCCAGTGTGGTACACATGTCACCCCAACTGGAGTAGGGGCAGAGCAGATCCTTCTCGCACGCCCGGATCAGGCCCTGCCGGTGTGGTGGCCACGTGACCCCAATTGGAGTGGGGGCGGAGCGGAACGGCCACCCGTGCCCGCAGGGTGAGCAGACCAGTGATCAACCTGCAGATCAGGCCCAGGGGTCCGCAGGCGTGGTAGGAGGGGCAGGGCAGATCCGCCGCCCACGCCTCCAAGGTAGGCAGACCTACAACAGACCAGCGGATCAGGCCCAGGAGCCTGCCGGAGCAGTACAAACACCACCCTAATTGGAGTAGTGACAGAGCAGAGTCGCCGCCCGTGCCAGGAACAGGCCCAGCGTCCTGCAGGCGGGGTAGTCACGACACCCCAATTGGAGTAGGGGCAGAGCAGAGCCTCCACCCGTGCCCAAAAGGAGGGCAGATCTGCGACCGACCAGCGGGACAGGCCCAGTGGCCTGCCGGTAAGACAGACACGTCACCCCATTTGGAGTAGGGGCAGAGTAGAGCCGCCGCCTGCGCCTGTAGGGTAGGCAAACCTGCAACCGACTGGCGGATCAGGCCCGGTGGCCTGCCGGCGTGGTACACTCGTCACCTCAATTGGAGTAGGGGCAGAACAGACCCGCCGCCAGCTCCCAGAACAGGCCCAGTGACCTGACGGCGTGGTAGCCACGACACCCCAATTGGAATAAGGAGAGAGCAGAGCCGCCGCCCGCACCTGCAGGAAAGATACGCAAGCAGTATGAAAAGACAAGGAAAGAAAGGACCACAAGCAATGCAGGTCAAGGCAACTTTAGAAGAGGTAACAGCTGCAGCAGATGGAATGTCAGATAAAGAATTCAGGATATACATGCTTCAGATGATCTGGAGTATCAAGGAAGACATTAAACAGCAAAATCAGACAATGAAAGATCACTTCGACAACGAATTACGCAAACAAATCCAGGAAGCAAAAGATCAACTATACAGGGAGATAGAGGTTATAAGAAACAAGCAATCAGAAATCCTAGAAATGCAGGAAGCAATAAACCAACTTAAAAACTCAATGGAGAATACTACCAGCAGAGTAGAACACTTAGAAGATAGAACATCAGACAATGAAGACAAAGTATTTCAACTGGAAAAGAACATAGACAGCTCAGCAAAACTGTTAAGAAACCATGAGCAGAACATCCAAGAAATATGGGATAACATTAAGAGACCAAACTTAAGAGTCACTGGGATACAGGAAGGTACAGAGCTCCAAACCAAAGGAATGAGCAGTCTATTCAATGAAATAATACAAGAAAACTTCCCAGACTTGAAGAATGAGACAGAATCCCAAATCCTAGAAGCCTACAGGACGCCGAATGTGCAAAATCATAAGAGATCCACACCTAGACACATTATAACGAAGATGCCCAACATACAGAATAAGGAGAGAATTTTAAAAGCTACAAGAGAAAGGAAGCAGATTACATTTAGGGGTAAGCCAATCAGGATAACAGCTGATCTTTCAACACAGACTCTGAAAGCTAGAAGATCCTGGAATAACATATTTCAAACACTGAAAGAAAATGGGTTCCAACCAAGAATTGTGTATCCAGCGAAATTAAGCTTCAGGATGGAGGATGAAATTAAAACCTTCCACGATAAACAAAAGTTTAAAGAATTCATAGCTAGAAAACCATCTCTTCAAAACATCCTCGCCAAATCATTACAGGAAGAGGAAATGGAAAATAACAATGAAAACCAACAGTGGGAGGTAGGACAGTAAAGGGGGGGGGAAATAATCAAAGAGGAAAACAAACCATGTTTAGTAACAGAAATAAACAAATATGGCTGGAAGAACAACCCATATCTCAATAATAACCCTAAATGTTAATGGCTTAAACTCACCAATTAAGAGACACAGGCTAGTAGAATGGATCACAAAACAAGACCCAACAATATGCTGCCTACAGGAGACGCATTTGATAGGAAAAGACATACATAGGCTGAAGGTGAAAGGTTGGGAAAAATCATATCACTTATATGGACTTCGGAAACAAGCAGGCGTGTCCATACTCATATCAAATAAAATAGATTTCAAGCCAAAGTTAATCAAAAGAGGTAAAGAGGGACACTACATACTGCTTAAGGGAACCATACACCAACAAGACTTAACAATCATAAATATTTATGCCCCAAACAATGGTGCAGCTATGTTCGTCAAACAAACTCTTCTCAAGTTCAAGAGTCTAATAGACCACCACACCAAAATCATGGGAGACTTCAACACACCTCTCTCGCCACTGGACAGATCTTCCAAACAAAAGTTGAATAAGGAAACTATAGAACTCAATAACACTATTAATAACCTAGACCTAATTGACATATATAGAATATACCACCCAACATCAAGCAGTTACACTTTTTTCTCAGCAGCACATGGATCCTTCTCAAAAATAGATCATATATTATGTCACAGGGCAACTCTTAGACAATATAAAGGAGTAGAGATAATACCATGCATCTTATCTGATCATAATGGAATGAAACTGAAAATCAACGATAAAAGAAGGAAGGAAAAAGCATACATCACTTGGAGAATGAACAATAGGTTACTGAATGATCAATGGGTTATAGAAGACATCAAGGAGGAAATTAAAAAATTCTTAGAGATAAATGAAAACACAGACACAACATATCGGAATCTATGGGACACATTGAAAGCAGTTCTAAGAGGAAAATTCATTGCTTGGAGTTCATTCCTTAAAAAAAAAAAAACCAACAAATAAATGATCTCATACTTCATCTCAAAATCCTTGAAAAAGAAGACCAAAACAACAGCAAAAGAAGTAGAAGGCAAGAAATAGTGAAAATCAGAGCTGAAATTAATGAAATCGAAACAAAAGAAACAATTGAAAAAATTGACAAAACTAAAAGTTGGTTCTTTGAAAAAATAAACAAAATCAACAGACCCTTAGCCATGCTAGCGAAGAGAAGAAGAGAGAGAACTCAAATTACTAGCATACGGGATGAAAAAGGCAATATCACAACAGACACTTCAGAAATACAGAAGATAATCAAAAACTATTTTGAATCCTTATACTCCAATAAATTAGAAGATAGTGAAGGCATCCATAAATTTCTTAAGTCATATGATCTGCCCAGATTGAGTCAGGAGGATATAGAAAACCTAAACAGACCAATATCAATTGAGGAAATAGAAGAAACCATAAAAAGACTACCAACTAAGAAAAGCCCAGGTCCGGATGGGTATACAGCAGAATTTTACAAAACCTTTAAAGAAGAACTAATAACAATACTTTTCAAGCTACTTCAGGAAATAGAAAAGGAGGGAGAACTTCCAAATTCATTCTATGAGGCCAACATCACCCTGATACCTAAACCAGACAAAGACACTTCAAAGACAGAAAACTACAGACCAATATCTCTAATGAACCTAGATGCAAAAATCCTCAATAAAATTCTGGCGAATCGGATACAAAAACATATCAAAAAAATTGTACACCATGATCAAGTAGGATTCATCCCTGGGATGCAAGGCTGGTTCAATATACGGAAATCAATAAATGTTATTCACCACATCAATAGACTTAAAAATAAGAACCATATGATCATCTCGATAGATGCGGAAAAAGCATTCGACAAAGTACAGCATCCCTTTATGTTCAAAACTCTAGAAAAACTAGGGATAACAGGAACATACCTCAATATTGTAAAAGCAATCTATGCTAAGCCTCAGGCTAGCATCATTCTGAATGGAGAAAAACTGAAGGCATTCCCTCTAAAATCTGGAACAAGACAGGGATGCCCTCTCTCTCCACTTCTCTTCAACATAGTTCTTGAAACACTGGCCAGAGCAATTAGACAGACGAAAGAAATTAAAGGCATAAAAATAGGAAAAGAAGAACTTAAATTATCACTATTTGCAGATGATATGATTCTATACCTAGCAGACGCAAAAGGCTCTACAAAGAAACTATTAGAGCTAATAAATGAATTCAGCAATGTGGCAGGATATAAAATCAACACGCATAAATCAAAGGCATTCCTGTATATCAGCGACAAATCCTCTGAAATGGAAATGAGGACAACAACTCCATTCAAAATATCTTCAAAAAAAATAAAATACTTGGGAATCAACCTAACAAAAGAGGTGAAAGACTTATACAATGAAAACTACAGAACCCTAAAGAGAGAAATAGAAGAAGATCTTAGAAGATGGAAAAATATACCCTGTTCATGGATAGACAGAACTAACATCATCAAAATGGCGATATTACCAAAAGTTCTCTATAGGTTTAATGCAATGCCAATCAAAATCCCAATGGCATTTCTTGTAGAAATAGAGAAAGCAATCATGAAATTCATATGGAAAAATAAAAGACCCAGGATAGCAAAAACAATGCTAAGCAAGAAGTGTGAATCAGGCGGTATAGCGATACCAGACTTCAAACTATACTACAGAGCAATAGTAACAAAAACAGCATGGTACTGGTACCAAAACAGGCGGGTGGACCAATGGTACAGAATAGAGGACACAGAAACCAATCCACAAAACTACAACTATCTTATATTTGATAAAGGGGCTAAAAGCATGCAGTGGAGGAAGGATAGCATCTTCAACAAATGGTGCTGGGAAAACTGGAAATCCATATGCAACAAAATGAAACTGAATCCCTTTCTCTCGCCATGCACAAAAGTGAATTCAAAATGGATCAAGGAGCTGGATATCAAATCAGAGACGCGCCGTCTGAAAGAAGAAAAAGTTGGCTACGATCTACAGTCGGTGGGGTCGGGCTCCAAATTCCTCAATAGGACACCCATAGCACAAAAGTTAATAACTAGAATCAACAAATGGGACTTACTCAAACTAAAAAGTTTTTTCTCAGCAAAAGAAACAATAAGAGAGGTAAATAGGGAGCCTACACCCTGGAAACAAATCTTTACTCCTCACACTTCAGATAGAGCCCTAATATCCAGAGTATACAAAGAACTCAAAAAATTAGACAATAAGAGAACAAACAACCCAATCAACAAATGGGCCAAGGACCTGAACAGACACTTCTCAGAGGAGGACATACAGTCAATCAACAAGTACATGAAAAAATGCTCAACATCTCTAGCTGTCAGAGAAATGCAAATCAAAACCACCCTAAGATACCATCTCACTCCAGTAAGATTGCCAGCCATTAGGAAGTCAAACAACAACAAGTGCTGGCGAGGATGTGGGGAAAAGGGTACACTTGTACATTGCTGGTGGGACTGCAGATTGGTGCAGCCAATTTGGAAAGCAGTATGGAGATTTCTTGGAAAGCTGGGAATGGAACCACCATTTGACCCAGCTATTCCCCTTCTTGGTCTATTCCCTAAAGACCTAAAAAGAGCATGCTACAGGGACACTGCTACATCGATGTTCATAGCAGCACAGTTCACAATAGCAAGACTGTGGAACCAACCTAGATGCCCTTCAATAGACGAATGGATAAAAAAAATGTGGCATTTATACACAATGGAGTATTACTCTGCATTAAAAAATGACAAAATCATAGAATTTACAGGGAAATGGATGGCATTAGATCAGATTATGCTAAGTGAAGCTAGCCAATCCCTAAAAAACAAATGCCAAATGTCTTCTTTGATATAAGGAGAGTAACTAAGAACAGAGTAGGGACGAAGAGCAGGAGAAGAAGATTAACATTTAACAGGGATTAGAGGTGGGAGGGAAAGGGAGAGAGAAGGGAAATTGCATGGTAATGGAAGGAGACCCTCAGGGTTATACAGTGGAGGAGGTAGAGAGAGAGGAGGGGAGGGGATGGGAGAGGTGGGGAGGGGGGAGGGGGGAGGATGGGAAAGGCAGCGGAGCACAACAGACACTAGTATGGCAATTTGTAAATCAATGGATATGTAACTGATGTGATTCTGCAATCTGTGTATGGGGTGAAGGTGGGAGTTCATAACCCACTTGAATCAAAGTGTGGAATATGATATGTCAAGAAATTTGTAATGTTTTGAACAACCCACAATAAAAAATTTAAAAAAAAAAAAGAAAAGAAAATATGTCAATGCAATTTACCACATTAACAAAGTGAATGGAAAAAAATCATCTCAATAAAAGACCTGTTCATGATAAAAACTCTCAGCAAGCTAGGAACAAATGGGAATTTCATCATCTTGCTAAATACATCTAAACAGCACCTATACCTAACATCCTACTTAATGGTTAAAGTTTAAGACTGGAAATAAGACAAAGACAACTGATCTCACTACTTTTCAACATTGGATTGGCCATCATACTAAAGTAGTAAGATGAAAACATAAGAAAAATGTTGAAAATGTAGCAAAATTGGAGTTATCCACCAACAATATGATTGCATATATTTAAAAAAACTTACAAAAAAAGATATTGAGAAAGATAGTAACTTAAAAATATATTTGATGGGCTGGGGATGTGGCTCAAGCGGTAGCACGCTCACCTGGTGTGCGTGCGGCCCGGGTTGGATCCTCAGCACCACATACAAACAAAGATGTTGTGTCCACCGAAAACTAAAAAATAAATATTAAAATTATCTCTCTCTCACTCTCCTCTCTCTCTCTCTATTAAAAAAATATATATATATATATCTATATCTATATATATAGATATATATAGATATAGATATAGATATATATAGATATATATTTGATTAAGTTACAAAACACAAGATTGCTATTTAAAAATAAATTTTATTTCTACACACCAGCATGAATAATTGGAGCAAGAAATTTAAAACATATAATTTATATACTTTCAAGTCATCAAATACTCAATGAAAAATTTGATAAAAATGTACAAGAGCTCAATACTAAATATTACAAAAGCACAGTTGAAAAAATTATTAAAGACATAAGTAGATGGAGAGGTATCATAAAAATAGATTGTAGGTCTCCAAAGTGTTACAATGACCTTTCTTCCTGAATTTATCTACATCTTAAATGTGATCTCCTTCAAAATTCCAGCAAGCATTTAATTTTAAATTAATTCTAAATCTTATATGGCATACAACTGTTCTAGAATCATCTAAACAATATTGAAAATTAGAGTAAGTTGGAAGACTTATACTACCTAATTTCAAGACTTACCATAAATTACAGTAACCAAGACAATGTGGTACTGACATAAGATATCAAATCAATGGAAGAGTGGCTTAAGAAATAGAGGTTGATATATAAGGTCAATGGATTTCTTACCAGGGCATCAACTTGATGGGGAAAATACATCCTTTTAACAAATGATGCTAAAACAACTAAATATTGGTGTGGGGAAAAAATAATAAACCTGAATCCTGATTTCACCCACAAAATAAAAATTTAAAATGAACCATAGACCTAAATAAAAAACCCAGAATCATGAGGCTTCTCAAAAACAAGAAAGAAAACAGGACATAGGATAGAATCTTTGCAAATGTGAGTAGGCAAAGAATATTTAGATAGGACACAAAATGCAACTAAAAGAAACAATTGATTTTTAAAAATTGGATTTTTTTTTACATCCAAATTTTTCAGATTGGATTTCATTCAAAATCAAATTTTCTGCTTACCTTCCTCCAAAAAATACACACACACACACACACACACACACACACACACACACACACATATATATATATATATATATATATATATATATATATATTATAAAAAAAATAAGCAAAGCACAGACTCGGGGAAAATACTTCAAACATATGTATTTGAAAAATGTATATAACCAGAAAAGAAAAAAGAAACACACACACACACACACACATAAAACAAACAAACAAACACAAAAACATCTACAAATCAAGATTAAAGTACAAACAACTAAATAAAAACAGGATAAAAGTAAGTCTTGGGCACTTCACGAAAGAAGATTTAAAAAATTCAATAACCACGTATCAGCGTTCAAGTTGAGGAAAATTTAAATTAAACCTATATTATGATACTACTTCTTACTCAATAATAGATAAAATTTAAGAGGCTCAAAACATCAAATGTCGGTGAGGGTATGGAGCAACTAGAATTCACATAATGGGGATGATATAAATAGCACAACCACTTTGAAGAACTGCATGGAAGTTTCTTGTAGACTTAAATTTATTCTGAAAACATATTTACTTGTCAAAACTGGAATTCCATCAAAGGCATTTATCCAGAAGAAATGATTATTATCCACAAAACACTATATTAGGTTGTTAATAAGCTAAAACCTGAAAATACTCAAAATATCCATCAACAAAATAATGGTTAAAAAAGTTATGTTCATAAAATGGAATACTATTCAGCAATAAAAATAATAATGTATAGGTTCAAGCAATAACATAAATGAATTTTGAAAACATTAAGATGAGCAAAAGAATCCAGACACAAAAAACACTGCAAAAAAAATTCCTATGGGAATTCTAATAACTGGCAAATGAATAGGTGGAAACAAATAAAAACTGACAGAATTTCAGCCTGTGGGTAGGAAGTGGCTAAGTTCATGAGAAAATTTTCAGGGTGGGTGGCAGAAATGTCCTATCCCAAAGAACATGGCCTTTATTGAATTAGCACCCCATTTGCAAGTAAAATAGAAGATCCTATTCAAAATACTTTCAAAACATTGCACTAGGTAAACTCATTTGATTTTCACTGAGTCGGTTACTACAATGGTGAGAGGAGTTCTTGGTGCAAACACTTGGCACTTAAGTTATCCTGATTGGTCATACTTGTGTTTTGTGGATTTTTTGGTTGCTACCTTGCACTTAAATATTATGTTTTAAAATGGAATAAAAATTATTTGATTTTTTTTTCTGAGATCAAATCTAGAATGATCACTATCAGAGTATCTTTGTCACCAGTTACTCATTTTTCTAGAGGCCCTCTGTATTTGAAAACCACTGTGAACATTTTACAACCTGCCCAGGAAATCATGGAGACATATTACGTGGTACATAATATCCAGGTGTTTAATAAACATTTCTTGAATAAATTAATGAACAAGTGAACAAATGTTTTGACCAGAAAGAGCCAATATTTTATAATGTTTGTCCCAAATCCAATTGACTGTAGTTCAAAATAGTGTTGTAATTAGAATCAGTCAGTTTAGGGTCAGTCTCCAGAGTCTCAGTCTCAAATTCCATTGTCATAATTTTTGAGATTTGGGGAAATTTTAAATTTTTTTCTCTTTCTCAGTTTCATTTTTTGAAAATGGAAATAAAATTATTTGTGAGCAATTTGTGCACAAAGCATTTTGCCTCTGACCTATTAAAAATCTCTCAAGTACTTGTTGCTATTATTCTAAAGGTGTTTTTATTACCATTTTTACTTCATCATCATCATCATCATCATTATAGATTCAATCAATAACAAATGAATTTCAAAAAACATTAAAATAAACAAAAGAATTCTGGCATAAAAATAAGCTGCAGTTTTTCATTCATGTGAATTCTAATAACTGGCAAATTATTCTATGAAGACAGAAGTAAAAAGTGATGGAGTTCCAGCATGCAGGTTGGGATTGACTAAGAAGATCATGAGAGAATTTTCAGGGTAACAGCAATGTCCTATCCCAAAGACCATGGCCTAGAAAAACAAAGACAACCGTGGGATTAATTATTCGTGCTGGTGGTGGTGTCAAGGGTTTTACCAACAAGGTAAGTATGGTTTCAGTGCTATATGGGCTTGAAGCCCAGCTCAGCTCCTTCTTACCATGGGGTCTTGGGTAAGTGAGCCATTTTATGCCTCTTTTTTTCTTAACTGCAAAGAATTGATAATAATAGTACCAACACACAAAGTTATATAGTTAGAATTAAACAAAAGAATATGTGCAAAGCATTCAATTTAGGGCCCAATGCAGAATAAAGGTGCTATGAGTGTTGGCTGCTGTTGTCACCATCATTTGGTTACATGATCATCTCTGTCAAAAGAATTCATATTTACATTTCAAAATATTAATATCTGGAAGCCATGTCTAGAATGAACACATAGGGAAGATTCTCAAGCAGCACTCCTTTAGTTCACAAACATCATAGTTGTAATTCAAGGTTCTAATTCTCTGAGCTTTCTGTTCATTTTCCTATTCATCAAAGGAAAACCTTCCTCACTAGCTGTTTTAGTCAGCTCTTTTGTCACAGTGACCACATATTCAACAAGAACAACTTGAAGGAGGAAAAGTTTATCTGAGGTTCCTAGTTTCAGAGATCTTAGTCCATAGACAGCTGACTCTATTGCTGTGGGCCAGAGGTGAGGCAGCACATCATGGGGGAAAAGCCCATCGGAGGAATGCTGCTCAGCTGGTGGTGGGATCAGGAAGCAAAGAGAAATGGGGAAGGGGGAGAGGGCTGCAAAAGATGAACCCTTCCAGGGTATGTTCCCAGATACCTGCCTCCTCCAGTCATACCCCACCTGCCTACAGTTACCACCCATCAGTCCATTCAAAGTAGGATGAACTGATTAGGTTATAGCTCTCATAGTCTAATCATTTTACCTCTGAGTATTTCTGCATTAACAGGAGGTTTTGGAGAAACAGCCAATATCCAAACCATAACATTAGCTCTGGAGGCCATTTTCTCACCAATTTAGTTATTCCTTTAAAGCTAAAAAGTTAATAACTGCAAATCCTGTCCCATGAAGATCAAAATATTTGAGTTCTGTTTCTGAAACCATTGATAAATTAGAGGCCCTTGGCTAAATCATCATTTCTTGGAATTATGTACATTCTTTCCGAATAAACATGTCTACAATATGTCTGCAAACTATTCTTCAATCTTCCATGCACCCACGTTCACGTGTAAAAAGTAAACCAACAAAAGGCAACTGACCTTGGTTTTAATCACTATCACTAAAATTCCTAGGAACCACATCAAGGATATAATCTGTAGTTGACCATCAGCATTACTGGCTAAAACTGGCCATTGTGAATCTCTGCCCCCTTACCTCTGTCCAACGTAAGCTTTATTTTACAGTGACCAGGAAAATATGTGTGTATATATTTTTACTAAAAAACAAATTATACACACACACATACACATACACATAAAAGATCTCAAAGCTGAACTAGAAAAGATATTAGAAATGATCTGGTTCAATATCTCATTTTATAAGAACAAAAAATAAGACCAAGAGAAGTTAAATAACTTGACCAAGACCATAAATTTATCTGGGACAAACTTAGCAGTCAACTAATAGTAATAGTAATAATACCACCTTCCATCCAAAAAGGCTATACAATTTAGAGAATACTTTTAGATATACTATCTTATTTGATCCTCACAGTAAATTGATAAAATGGAAGGTGTTATCATCTATACTTTTAGGTAAGAAAATAGGCTTAGACAGGTGAAATGATTTGACCAAGGTAACACTGCTCATATGTGGCAGAACAGAGATCAGAAACCAATTTCCTCCAGATTCTCATCCCCTGCTATCTTTCTTAGACTACACTATCACACCATCTAACAGGAGAAAAATGTATTTTTCAAGTGCATGGCTTTATTATTTGCTTTGTGATAGAGAATAATGTAGAATATTTTCTGTGTATTTTCCTAGAATTGTAGAGACAAAAGGATCTTTGAGCCTTTATCTATTCTATCCTCCTGTATCAAAATAGGATTTCACATAAATCATAGGGCAGACCAGGTATATAGTTGAAGATATTTTTTCAAAATTCCAGGAAATGTGATTTCAGCCAAATAAAATTTTTGTTTTCTATTTTTCAGTGCTGAGGATTGAGCCCAGAGCCTTGTGCATGCTAAGTATGTGCTACCTACCACTGAGATACATTTGCTGCCCTACAATATATTTTTAACACTAACCAGATTGGCAAGTATTTTATGCTTTACCTAGTTCTTCATGGAATTAATAGGAAACTAAGATTTCTTTTATATTCTAATTTAGAATAATTCTGTTATTCTAAATGTTGTGGTTATGTTTAACTATCACTATCAATTTTATTTAAATATCAAAAATAATTGGTGGTTTAGACCAATGAAGGCCTCCCTCTGCCCCCAAATTAATTTAATCCTATTAATGAAATTCATCAAACTCATCTTCCAGGCTATGTAGCGATTGGCTCAACAAGAGTCATGTAATCTGGTTGGGCCAATGAAATCACAGGCGATAATGTCTAGGGCTTCTGGGAAAGGAGAGATCTCACTTCCTGCTAGATTTGAATGAAAAAACATAGTATCCAGGAGCTGTTCAATGCCATTTTAAGTGCGCCATCTTTAGACTGAAGCCAACATTGGCAGTTTAGGGTTTTTATCTACTATTTTGGGGTACCTAATGTTTGTGAAATAGGAAAGGAAAGATAGAAAAAAAAAATAGATGTTTAGTAAAATGGATGATCTATTATATACAATTTTGTTTAAAATAAATCCTATTTACTCACTTTTAACTTACTTGAGCCAAATAATTCTCTTAACTTTTTAGACATTTAGCTACTAAGTTCCAGGCATGAAGTACATGCTGCATATACATCTGTATACACGTGGACATACTGGCACTTTTAGGAGGCAGAGAAGGACAGAAGGCCTGTTCTCTGGCCACCAAGATCACTTACCAAGCAGTATATCTTGTGACCTACCTGGAAAGAGTTAGTCAACAATATACTAAGAAGAATCAAAGAGGGTGGGATTGCTGCCCACAGACAGGAAAATTATGATGCTCAGAGTGCTCAATACCAAAGTAAAAGATCCCAATCTCAGGAGCTAATATCAGTTTTGTTTTTGTTTTTAATTTACTTGTTGTTTTTTTTTCTAAAATAGGTTTTAAGGAACAAATTCTGGGCAGTTTTACCAGCCTCCCACCCTATTCTAAGCCCTTTTCTCCTTTCCTGAGGTATTTAGTAATTAAAGACTAATCTTGTCAAGTTGGCCATGACAAGAGACTGGTGCTTTTCATTACCTCCTGCCCATATTTATTTCCCTTTGTTCCCAGGCCTATATAAGTCAAAGTCCTATCACCAATTTTCTGGAAAACTTGGGATTTAACTTCTTCTCAGTTATATGTTGCTATCATTGTCTACCTCTCTGATGAGTCCTGGACTCTCCCTGTCCCAATGCCAGCTCTTAGACTTGTTGAGCAAAAATTCTAAAGAGTTGGCCTCATATTGTAAATATGATTACACAAGTAATAATAAAAAATCTGTGTTTGTCCTTGTCTACTTCCAATCCCAAGGCCAAGGTGTTCCAAAAGTATTAGAATACCAACTCAGAGCAGGAGATCCTCAAACTCTCCAACCACCCCATAGATATCCCAGTGTGATTCCTAAAGAATAAAGATTTGTACGTCTGCCAGGAAAACCACATCCAGCAGCATGAACATTATCTGTCTGAGAACATCACTAGCTCCTAATGACCCAGCAGCTCTAAAGTAATATATATATATATATATATATATATATATATATATATATATATATATATATATATTTTTTTTTTTTTTTTTCTACAAAATGAGATACCAAGGTACCTACAATGTCATCTTTACATAATGATGCACAAAAGGTGACCTTTCAATTTTACCACTCTTGCTAAACATCTTTTTCACTGAACAACCATCTCTGATGCTCCCTCAAAGATAGAAGGTGATCTAATGGTGTGCCAAGATGCTGTGCCCAGCTGGTATCCCATGAACCAGAGTTTCATCAGCCTTCTGATGCTACAACCTCTAAGTGAACTCTAAGAAGTCATATTTGAAAACTCCAAGGTGAATATAATCTATCCACCAAAAGTCTGGGGACAGGATGTGTCATCAGTAACTGAAGTATGTAGTCACTCCAGAAATGACATGTCACTGTCTTTCATCCACTTACTTTCCTCTGCACATTTTTGTTTGACAATTTTATGTTTGCTGGATTGGCCTATAAACCACTACTGCGTCCTGGGGAGAAGCACCCTATTTATCCTCACCCCAAATTTCATGCATCTCCATTGTAAGGAAGTAGGTTTAGAGAACCTGCATCATGGGAATCTTTGTTTCCAACTTAGTTGATATTTTTTGGGAAACTGATCACCACAGATCTCCTGTTGATTCATACCTTATCCCATTACACACTATTCAACTGTAACAGGTGAAATCATCCTAGAATCCTGGGGGCGATAGAAGGGGAAGTCATAATTTTTGGAGCACCTTTCCTTTCCTATTTCACAAGCATCAGATACCCCGAAATAGTGGATAAAAGCCCTATCCTGGGCAATCAGGATAACCTGGCTCTGATAATATTGTCTAACAATGAGATTTTTTTTTTTTTTTGCTTCCATGGACTCTAATGCTACAAAATATTTGACTGCAGATCCTAGAAGTTCTCCAACCTTATCAAACAACTGTTTAAAATTCTACAAGTTTGTATTTACCCAGGAAGTTCTCACCTTTCTCAGTCTAACTAATTGTTATCAACTGGACCCTTGAAGAATAATTCCATTTCTAAATTCCTGCAGATAGCAGACCTGGGCCACATCCTTGGTTTCTATAACTCACTGCACTTCCCAAAACATAACACCCCCCTTCACAGCAAAAACAGCTTACCATCATTACATTACATACTTATTTTACATACTAGGAAAACAACATGTCTTTAGAATGAAATTCAGGAAGTCTTTGAGTAAGGTGAGGAATGGGATCTTTATTTAATAAAAGCTCCTAGACAGGAAGTCTCATGAAAGATAGTCTGACTCTCCTCCAAATCATATACACCATGGCATTTCAGAGAAGATGGAGAAGAACATATATATAGTTTATCAACAGTGCTTTGTAACCTCCAAATACAGTTTCCTTTTTCCCTCCAAACATCCCCCTAAGATTATGCTTACCAACAGAACTGGAGTACTAATGGAAGGAAGTTCTAGATCCATGAAGATTTTTTGACCAACTTGAATACTTGGTTCACTGGAAAGAGTGACATTCAGAGAATCAGACTTGGAAACTGACTTGCAATTTCATGTAATTTTTTTTACCAGGTCTTATTCTGAGGAACTCTAGGAAACTCAAGCCCATTTATACCTGTGAATTAGAACAGTACCCTAAAATATGGCACCATTATTATCATAAACATGTTCTGTCTTTTTTCTGTAATACTTGGGAAATAGTCACAAATGATATTCAACATGTTCACTAAAATTGAAGACATGGGCCAAATCTAATGTTCAACTGTACCTACCAGGGTTATGTATTTCATAAGTGATGATGATTTCCAGTTGGAAAAGTAGTTTCTCTTTAGGGAACATTTTCCTGTTTTAGGATTTCAGTCAAGATACAGCTTATCAGTTTCAGAAGATCAATTGTTATTTTTTCTGTTAGAAAATAGAAGGATGCTCAGGGAAGCAGAATAGGTATTAGATGTGGATACATTTACAGTTTATAGCATTGAAATAAAAAGTACATAAATGTAGTTGTTCCCAGACTTACAATGATGTTACATCCAGATTAACCGACCTAAGTTGAAAATGCATTCAATGCACCTAACCTACCAAACATAACAGCTTAGCAACACAGTAGACTGCAGGGGATCAGTGATTGACTCTCATTCTCATGTGGATAACTTTGAGATGCACCTCACTGCCATTGCCCGCATCATGAAAGAGTAATGTAACACATCAATGGTCCAGGAAAAGATCAAAATTCAAAATTTGAGGTACAGTTTATACTGAATGAATGTTGCTTTGTACCACCATACAACCTAAAAATTATAAGTTAAACCATTATAAGTCAGAGAGTATCTGTAATTGTATTACTATGTGAATAATAATTTTCAGTGAATCATAAATTCTTTCCACCACTTTGAGCCCAAAGTAATCTGAGACAAAGCAAAGAATCTATCACAATCAATCAGACTCTTCTTTACCTTCTTCCTACAATTTTCTTGAAGATAGCATATTTGTTGAAGATGTTTTTGAAGAACTCAGTAATTAGGATGAATTTTTAGGAGAAGTAGGCTATAATATTAGAATGATGAACTTTTGCATAGTATTTCCAGTAATAAATAATATCTCATTTTCATAAATAAAGCTGTTATTTCAGTTAGCTAAACTCAAATAGTTACTGAATAGTTATTTTATGGAATTTTGTAACCTACAAAACAAGGACCATACTATTTCTGCTCTGAGAAGAATTTCAAATCGGATCAGGATAATAGTAAAGAAGAGATACAGTGAATGTTTTAAAAGAGAGGATCATATCAACCTGGAACAAACAGGAACTGTATTTCATTTTGTCAAATCATAGTGAAAAGTTTGAGGCATCTGAAGAAGTGAGAAGAAAAAGAAGCTCAAAAGCAGTTCAAAAATCTCAAGAGTCAAGGCACAAAATCCGGAGGACAATAGTTGTTGGGGTGCCTTGGCCACACAGATCTGGTAGCCCCACTGCACCTCTGTGACTACAAAGACCAGTCAAGTATTTCTATTATCTTCCAAGAGGGGTTGTATATTAACCAAAAGACAGAGAAAGCCAACTGGCCCAAAGGTTATCAGAAAAAAGCACACCAATGAAAGTAGCAAGACAATAAAAAGGGGGACTCTCTGGAAGCATGAGGAGCCAGCCATCCAGTGAACAGGGAACACCAGCATGGAGTGGTAATGATACCTGAACACCTGCTTCAGGGTGGAGAGACACCCACGAAGGGCCAAATAACTTCCAGATGATGCTATGAAACTTTGTACTCGGAATGTCAATGTCACTGGAAGGTGAAAAGCCAAGAATGGCAAACCACAATCAACTATGTTTAAATGTAAAACAAATGGTATCAGCTAGAACTGACTAGGAAAGTTTTCACACATCAGATAGTACAGAAAACGTGACATAGAAACTAGGTTCTGTATATCATGGACTGAAAATATCATCTGCTGCATAGTCTCCTTCTGTAGTTTATGCAGCACAATGGAAAATTTTAGCAGGAGAGGAGCAGGATCAGAACTGAAGAAGTCGGCGGAGGATGTTGGCAGAGGGGAAATCAAGGATGGAAGCCTGTGAGATGGAGGCTCTGGTAGTGTTACTCAGTGATCCTTGAATTGCAAGGTGCAGAAAAGTCCCCTGGGGAGTTGTTAAACTGAAAACTGATTTGTCCCGAGGGTGGGGAGGTCACTGAAATTTTGAGTTTCTACCAAAACCCAGGTGCAGCCAATGTTCTTGTCATGGAGTACACTTGAAGTGACAAGGGTCTGGGTAGCAGGTGACTTAACCTGAACTAGGTAGTGACAAGGGAAAAGCAGGGAGGACTTGGCTGAGAAGCAACAGAAAGTAAAAACAAAAGGTCCCAGTGACTGACTGGAGTAAAAGGAAACATTCATGGTGAATCAAAGGTTTTCAAACTGGGACAGTCAGTAGGATCATGGTGCCATTACACTGAGTCCCCAGTAAATAAAGATCATGAAGAAACATGAGAACCATTACTCATGTTTATTACTACCAAGTTATAGAAATACTCCTCTAGTGTGGTTACCTATTTTTGAGCTCTGTTTGCTTACTCAGGCAGAATTCCTTGTAGAGCCTTGACCCACTGTTTGGGGCACTTCCTGTTGATGTTCAGCCCTTGGGTCTCCCCACCACAGGAAGCAGTTTGAGAATGGGATCCATTTCTCTCTGTTTAGTGAGTTTTGACTGATATGTTTTCATTGCACGTTGTTAATAATTTGTCCCCGAACCAACAGAAAATATGCCATTAGGGAGATTAGCAGACATGGAACTCCAAAGATCCTTAATGGACTTCCAAGCATCAGGAGAACGATAAAGTGAGGGGGAGATATGACAAACAGGTGTTTTAAGACTCCCCAGGCAACAGTCCAGAGAGGGTCTTGGGAGCCAGCAACCATTTTCACTGATATGTGAGCTTTACTTTCTGTCTGAAAGATAGGATGATGAAGAGATCAGAGAGGTCTTTGTCTCTGCTGAAGTCCAAGAGGCATTATGGCAGGTGAAGCCGCAAGTTCAGAGAGGTCCATGCATTTGCCAAAGAGCATCTATGGAGATGAACTATTGGAAATGACTGCCCAATTTCATTTCTCATTTCAGATTCTTATTGAAGTGAGACCAGATTAGATTCAGTCCTATCTTCTCTGAGTGTAAATTTGGAGGAAAGGGAGGTGTGAAGGGGAGGGCGGAGAGAGGCAGGCGGGTGCCTGATATTGTGCTTCTGTGAACTGGTTTCCGTGATGCCTATGGAGGTAGTGCTTAGAGCAGTTCATGGCTTCCCCAGGAAACCATTCTAAGTGGGCCACGTGCCCAATGGTTTCTATCCCAGTTAAGTAAATAAATGAAATATGCTAATTAGCACCCTATTAGCTCACAGCAGGGAGTAATCCATGGCATTTTGATTGGAAAGAATTCTGTCATCCAAAAGGCTGGTCTGTAACAGAATGCAAACTGGCCCAATTTCCTCCCTCCCTTCCTGGTGGCAGTTGTCCAAATGTCTGAGAAGCAGACCTCACAACTGTGTGCAATTCTGAGGGTGTCACTGTGCTCCACGAAAGCACCTCCTGGCCTCCACTGAATCTGGCACTGTGCCACACACTGAGCATGGGTTTGTACAATTCAGAAATGCGGGCCAGAGCCCAAATGCACCCAGCAGGTTGGTGGGGGAAGAGGGCTTTGAGGGGGCAACTCTTTTTTCTTTCATTATGAGAATATCCCCACTTTTACTCTCGTGTCCTCCCAGACTCCAATCCAGAATGTATTTCTTAACTGAAATATGCAGGCATGCTGCCACAGCGTGGTTCAGCCAAAGCAGTCTTATGAAAGTGGTAGAGCTTTGGGGTTTTTTAGTTAGGGAAAAGCAAGCTCATTTAGGTTCTCCTCTTTCTATTTTTATTGTTTCAGCTGCAGGGAAATACCATCTAGCTCCTGTTTCCCTATTACTGTTTCAATGCCTAGATTTGCATGTTGCTCATCCTCTAGTATTTTGCAGAAGGAAAGGATTTGGGGGGTAGGACAGATACTGAAGTAAAGCATTCAACTCAAGAACAGCATGTTTTCCAGTCTTCTCTCCTAAAACATTCACCCTCCAAGAGCTTTGGGGGTTTAAAGGGATTAGACAGCATGACACATCTGTCAGGTTGCCACAGAATTTGTCAAAAATCTCCATCAGAGGGGCCTTATGCAATAGAGCTTAGTTATGTTGTGGATAGGCTCATAACACTTGTTCTGTTCTTTATTTTTAAAAGTTACAAGGCTCACCTGGTATTTGCTGATGCCAATTTAACACAAGGGGTGGAGGGGAAACAGATTTTTAACCATCTGAATGTTATAGAGGTAAGTTTCCAGTAGGGTTTCTCTTTTTGTATAATGACCTATTGGAGCCCAGTAGATACTCAATCTTGTGACAATACTACATGCAAAGATGTTTCCCTGCCTACTCCTTTCCTCCTTGATAAAAAGTTGCTTAATATTAAGGCTACAATACTAACAGAATGTGTTGATTTTAAGTATATTACTCTTTTTTTCCATCCTAGATTTTCATTCACCTGTGAAGAGAATCTATTTATCTTGATTAGATATAAATTCAAATACCAGGACACCAGGTGTTATATCCAGAGTTTTAAATTGAAATCTTCAGGAGAGCAAGTTCAAGAAAAACCTAGGATTTGTGTCTCATGAAATCATTAGGCACCCTGTGACACCACTATCTATATAGAGGGTTTTTAATTCTGTATTGAAAAGTAAAGCACATTACCTACATGATTCAAATAACAAGAGAAAAAGAAAGAAATCATCCCTAAAATCCATCTATGAATTAGCATACAGGTTTCTAGAACCCAAATCTTGGTTCTATATGAGAGTCAAGCGGGAAAAAAAAATAAAGTAAAAGAAAAAAAACGAAAGGAAGAAATGGGACCTGTCTTTATATATAAAACAAGGAATGATTTTACCAAATCAAGGAGACTTCAAAGGGGGAAGGATTTTATGAGGATGAAGCAGTTTGCTGGAACTCACAAAGGCCCAACCCAGAACTGATCCCAAGAGCAGGGACAAAACTTTAAGTTCGCCAAGACTCAGACTCTGCTGATGTGTTCCTGAACCAGTGCTCTGTAAATCTAGGCACGTCCTACATGCAATCCAAGCTTTGTATTTTTGGCAAATCTACCTATCTTGAGCTGGAAAACAGTTCAGTGGCAAGAGAGAAAAGATGTGAAGCAAGAGCAAGAAGCCTAGTAGTAGAAGCTCTACCACCATTACTAGCAAGTGCCAGCAATCCTCAAAAGAACCTCCTCTTTGTCCCCCACCCCCACCCCCATCTCCAGTCAGTGGACAAAGTATAGCTTTGCTGCTTAGTAAAAGGCTTCCTGGTCTAGCATTTATCAGATACTGTACACCCACCTTGAATATCCAGATTGGTATAAACTAACCACATTATGTGGATAGGAGAATGAGGGCTGAGTACTTTTGCATACTTGGGGGTTGCTGAGGAAGATTTTTCCTTGAAGTTCACATGTTCCAAATATCTGTCTTAGACTCTGAGTGTGGTTTTCTAAAGAGAAAACGAACAACCTGGCAGAGGGAACAAAGACAGAAATAAACTCTCTATTGACACTTTAAATTAGACGTGGTTGCAAAGCCACTCAAGATGACAATTACCCCACTGCATCTCCTACTGACAGATTACAAGCAAACATTACATGCTACCCCGGTAATTCTACCTGCTAATTACTTGCAAAGACTCAGCTTACTCAACAACTGACCTGAACATTTTCATGAGTTTGAGGACCTATTAGGGAGGGGTGGGGGATGACTTTTAAAAGCCACACAGTAAAGTTGACAGTCAGTCAGGAGCTGTTGAAATCCTATCAAAAATATTCTTGCAGCATAATGAAGCTTTTCAGGCAGTCAATCTCCCCAGACATTTTCCTTTGCCAACAGTTACAGCAATAAGGAAAACTTTATTAGTGGTGTGGTATTTTTTTTTTAATGCTGACTATAAAAACACCCACTGAGCTGTTTGCAGGCTCTGCCAAGTGGCAAGTGCACAGTGGATTTCAGATAAGAGGAGATTTTGGACTCCAGCCCTAAAGTGATACTTGGGAACTGCATGGCTGTCTTTGTGCATGGAACAGAGGAGGCAAGGATAGGGGGAGGCAGGAAGCAAGGAAGATGCCAACAAACAGATGATGAAACACTGAGACAAGTTAAGGGTTTTGCTTGATTTTTTTTCTGTCCCAGTGGGATGGCATCAAGTGAAGTCCCAGAGCCTCTCCATAATAATGGCAGACATGGGGGCTGGAGATGGCTCTGGCTGTGAAACTACTGACCCCTAAGGCATCTCCGTCCAAGCAGCAGCAGCATTAGTGGGAGGTACAGCTGAGGGATTCAGAGGGTGAACAACTTCCCAGAGGTCACACAAGTCGCTGTTCAAGGTAAGAGTAATTAGTTTGTTCATTCAGTTGACATTTACTGAGTGCCCATTATGTGCTAGACGCTGGAGATGCATGGCCCCCATGCATAATTCAACCACAAATAAAGCTACAACGAAATTTATTCACTAGGAGAAAAAGGAACAGTTTCCTGCCTCCAAGGAGTTCATAGTCCTAAGTATAACCATCTTTACATTTTTACTTTGTACACAGATGAAAGCTAGCTTATTGTATCCTCTCTACATCCTTCATAAGGTAAATCCTTATAAACTTATAAATCCTATAAATTTATAGTTAAGGAAAATGAGCTTGACCTTGTTCAAGGTCACTCAGCCAGTAAACAACAGCACCAAAACTTAAGCTCAGGTGTCTTGATTGCCAGGTTCCTGGACCCAGAGTATCTGCTATCTGGACCTTGCACACTTGTGAGTTTTGATGCAGCAAAACTCAAGAGGAATCAGTGCCTCGGGTCTCCAAGTCTCCACTTGGGGGGCTGTTCCTACTGAGGCAGCATGCTGAACTGAAAAATGGCTCTAAGAAACATATAACATAAACACCCTTGAAGCTGCAGTGTCATTCATTAACTTAAGTACAAACTGGTATTTGAAAATCTGAAATTCAAAATTTTTGAAAGCATAGTTTTACCACTTGCAAGAACATATTTTAGTGAATTCATGTCCATGTATCCAAGATTCTGTCAAAATAGTATTTTTTCAATTATGTTTATCACAACATTATTTATAAAGGAAAAAGTGTCACGATTATATAATTTATGAAGAATAGGGAAATAATGAGAAAAATACAGTGCATCTCTAGAGATAGTATTATGTAGTTGCTGGCAGTAATTGCCAAGACTTTCAGGGTGTAGTAGCCACTCACTATTCTGTAGTACTCAACATGCACCAGATAGTCTTCCAATCATTTTACACATTTCACCTTATTTAATCACAATAACCCCATGTCTGACTATTATGCCCACATCACATATGAGAAAAACCAAGAATACAGGAAGTGACATGCAGAAAGAGAGTCAGGTAAACTGGCTCCATAGTTTGCATTATCCATCACTCTAATGTCTCGTCTCTCAACCACTAAGTGAAAAACTTAGGAGACAAGTTTATGTAAATTTGATTGGACCTACTGAGCAAAAGCACCCCTGCAGCAGAGGGGAAGAGAGATGGAAGTGACTAAAGCAAAAGTATTCATAGTGACTATTTAGCTGTTTGAAACAATAAGCATTTATTATCTCAGAGTCTTCAGGTCAGGAACTTGGGAGTGGCTTCATAGGGTAGTTCTGGTTGAGGTTCTCCCATGAGGCTGCAGTCAAGCTATCGACCAAGTCATGTAAAAGCTAGACAGGATCTGCTTCTAAGAAGACTGGTTGCAGGAGGCCTCAGGTCCTTGTTGGCTTTGGTCAGGAGGAAGTACCAATTCCTGTCCACATGTGCCAATTGTCCTTACAAAGTGGCAGCTGGCTCATTCCAAAGCAAGTGATCTAAGAGCAAATAGGAAGTCACAAAGCTTTCTTTGACCTAGGTTAAAGAGTCACACATTTTCATTTCTGTTGCTGTCTATTTGTTAAGATCAATTCACTAAGTTCAGATCCTCCTCAAGGGAAATAGATCGAGTTTCTACCCTCTGAAAGAAGAATTATAAAAGAATTTATAAATGTATTGCACACTCACCTCAGTAGTCATATTAAGATCCTGAGGAGTATGAGTAATTTTTTTCTTTATTAACAAATGTTCCATGTTGTATTTATTTTATATTTTACAATTAAAATTTGAAAAGGCAAATTTTTATTTAAATAGCAATAAACATCTTTTCAATCCAATAAACTCATAAAAATTTTTAGAAATATATTCCTAAAGATCAAATTCAACTCTATTAATTACTCCTCTGGTCCTTAATCATGTCCTCTGAAGATGACAGTTTGTCCTGAAATACCTGAGGGGAAGGAATATATGGGGGAGTAAGCCTAAAGAACAAGGGCATTCTGATGCCTAGTATCAGCCCAGGTGGACCTCCTCTCCAGTCTAGCTACCCTCAGAACTGACCAAAGTTGAAAAAAAAATGTTCTTAGCTTTCTCAGTTCTCAAAAGAAATAGCAGTATGATATCTGTTGGCATCAATTTTGTCAATCTGTTTTCAAAGACATTGCCTATTATAATGTCTCTCAGTGCCTTTTAAAGAAGGTTCCATTGGGAATAAGAATATAGAATACACTACCATGAAAAACATCACTCCCTTAAAGAACTGGCATTTATTTTTCTCTGGGTTATAAAGCCTACCATGTTTTCTCTGTCCAGGCTGCAAGGAAACTCACAGTAACATATTGTGTTCTATTGCCAGCCCAGGTCTTTTCATTTAGTTGGTCCTGATTTTACAATATCTTAACCTTATTTCACAACACAAGTCCTTCATTCAAAGCCATAAAAGTCCATTTTCTTTTTTTAGAAAGAAGCAGGTAAAAACAATAGTAATTGTTTTACTACTTATCATAAGATAAACAATGGTAAGATCCTTATATGTGAAGTTAAGTGTCCAATGAAAAAAATTTTCTTTTTAAGCAAGAAAAGTACAGTTTGGGCATGGTTGACAGTTTTCATTGTTTCTAGAAGAAGACCTGTGGGACATACTTTTGGAAGCAGAGGATTTATACTATCATCAGGAATCTTTACTATTACTAATGTGAAACTAGTTCCTATCTATGGGGTTTGGAGGGGGGGGGAACAACCCTATGAAGTCATTGTAATTCTTGATGATGCTATAGATCAAGATATTAAGTGTTTTGTTTATTACTGTAATATAAAATGGCCTAGCATTGTGCTATATCCTTGCAGATGCAGAGATATGTTTTTTTGGAAATATGGATTTGGACTTGGTTTTGGAGGCCACATGTGGAATTACTTAAGTTGGAAAGTACCTGCTTTCTAAGCAATGTACTCTAAACTTTGTTATTGTCTTGTCAGGACAATAGAGTTCAGACTGTTTCCTGTGGGTGGGTGAGTGACTTTCCCTGAAAGAAATGAAAATTTTCACTATCCACATACTCATACATATCAGATAGGAAACTACATGGCCTACAGAGAGATATAGGTGAAAGGAAACCACCAATCTCACAAAATGAGGACTAAAACAGGTAGAGGTCTGAAGTAAAATGTGTGGGGAAATCTAGACCTTCCCTTGGGCAGGGGAGATTTTGTTGCCTGGGAGCCTTGTGGAGCAAGACAAGGACCTTCAAATGAGGATCAGAACCTACATACCCCAAAATGATCACTGTGGCAGCAGTATATATGGGTTTGGGGGGTTGTTGGTGGTGGCGTTGGTGATGGTGGTGGTGGTGGTTTCTTGGTTTGTTTCCTGATATCAGTTCTCACTATTGTTGCCCAGACTGGCCTTGAACTCCTGGGCTCAAGGATTATCCAGTTTCAGCCTCTGGCATAGCTAGGAGTGCAGGAGCATGCTAACATACCCAGCTCTATCATTATTTTTATTTCTTCACTACCCTTGTTGAAGACTTTCAGTTAAGTAGGTGTGTATGTATTCTAATCTGTTTAAAGTGATCTGCCACATTACTGATCATTACATTTCTATGTTTTGCTAAGATATTTTCCTCAAAATAAGAAGATAAGCATTTATATATAGCCATCCAATGTAGTCCACATATTGCCAAGTGGATGAACACATGAGAGCAGGTCAGCCCATACTATTGACCTATGGCCAGTGAGCCCAGGAGTCAGAAAATGCTGGAAGAATCAAGTGCATTCTGTATTCTTTACTCCTCTGTGGTTAAATGTTGCCATTTATTTCTGGCAAATAGCTTTGATGAATGATGGTGGATAAGAATAAGCAAAAGAAATGTTCTACTTGCCAGAAAGAATAAGAATTATGCCAACTGTTGAAATGCAAGTTTTCTGACTTTCAAGGATCCAATGGAGTGACAAAATATCAGCAGGCAGTAAGTATTGGGGGGTCTTTGGACAGCAAGAAAGACCTCACAAATGTCACTGCAGAATGGAAGGATGGACTAATAGTCTTATAAGTGGCATCTACAAGAAACTATGGCCAGGGCTGTGTCATCTCCTGCCTGCTCTAATACAATTTAGAGGGATAATTTGCAGGAATATATCCATTTTGCACTAAATGAGCAACATGTGTATTATCTCATTTAGTACTAATAAACCTATTATGTTGCAGATTGCAAAACCACAACCTCAGAAGGTGAGAAGAAAATCTGTCTATGGTCTCATGACGAATTAGAGTCAACGTTTTGACCCAGGCAATCTGACTTTAGAGTCCACATGCTTAACCACTGTGTTTGCTCCCAGATCCTTGCAGTGTTGCTTTCTTATCCTCCTCTGCATTCAATTAAATTTTATTGAATCAAACTCTTGGCTGTTTTGAATTGGGGCAGGAAGGGGAAGGAGCAATGGTAAAGGAGTTGGATAGGTACATGCTGGGAGAAAATAGAACTGAGAAAGATAAATGATTAATTGCCCACCCCCAACATCCATTCTCCTCCCTTTTCAGTAACAGACCCATCTATACATATTCCTACCTGAAAAAAAATAACATTTCTCAGTTATCTTCACAGATAAGTGTGGTCATATGATCAATTTTTGGTCAACAAGACTTAAACAAAAGTAGCTTTATGTGCACAGAAAAATGTTGGGTTTTTGGAACCATCATGGCTATCAGGGACCATCAGATGGTCTTGACAATGGAGCCACTCACCTAGGATAGGGGAACAGAAAGACCAAGACCTTGTCTGATAATGACATAAAGTGGTCAGGTCAAAACTGCAAGGTTTATCTCCTTTTACATGAGCAGGAAATAAACTTCTATTTGGTTTACACAGATGTTGCTTTGGGGTTTTATGTTACATGCAGCCAGGGATTACCCAGGGCTATCAAGCATGGTTGTATTGTTTTTATTACCCCAAAGCATCTGGCTGAGGGAGAAGGATGGGGGCTGAAATCCAGCCCATGCTTCAAACAACAAAATCTGGATCTTGATATGGGTTGTGTTCACCTGGAAAAAAAAAAAAAAAGAGGACATTCCTCTCTAACTCTGCTCCTCGAAGCCTGGCCCTATCTGGAGGTCACAACTTTTGCCCCATTCACACAAAGATGTGAGCAAGCTGTGGCTTCATTCCAGTTTAGGCCCAGAGGACAAATTGTCCCATAGCATGAGCTTACACAAGAATTCTGGAGCAGAAGTAAATGAGAGGAATGAAGACTATGTGAATTAACTTGTAGAACTTAAAAGTATGTTCTCCGATCTTCCCAGAAATAGCTTGGAGAAGAGGGATCCAAAAATTAGAATATTAGAAAATTGGAATAGGAATTTTATCATCAATAAGATAAGGGCTAAGAGTAATTTAAATAAAAAAATAGAATGTTCCTTTATTTCTGAATCATGGACAATTTTTCATTCATCTCATTTAAGTCTCAAAACTACATTATAATTAGGTATCAAAGTCCAAATTTTACTCAGGAAAAAGCAGTCAAAAAGCTACCTAAAAAATTGTTCAAAGTCACAGCTAATAAAGCCAGAATTCTAACCCAGACCTGTCTGGCTCTTGAAGCTGTACACTTAATCCTTCATCTCTATTTCCACCTATGTCCACCTAAGTTAGCACATGTTCAAATTAGCAAAGTTCTGAATTTGGTAATTGTGGAAACTTGAAAACACCTCATATTGGGTCCAGCTGATGTGTTAGGAACACCTTGGTGTAGGATTGGGAGATGGCTTACTTCTTCGATTGTTTCTAAGAGCCATGCTCCACAGATGTGAGAAGCATCCAGGATTCCCACCCAGCATGACAGAGTCCTCCCAGCTTCAAGAAGTCAGCCCCAGAACTCTCTATTGGAAAGGGAAAGTCCTCTCTAATGAAATTTCTCCTCTGGAGGTGTGGATTCCCTCTGGTGCTCAACTGAGTTCATCTAGGGATCACCCTACCCTGAGTTATTTTAAAGTAGTATTAATGTTTTATGACTCATTTCCTAGTTTCCTTCTAGAAGAAAAACCACAGCCTAGGCATTGTGCCCCAGACACTGCAAACAACTGATGTGTAATTTGGAGAGCTATATTTTATTGTGAGAGGGAAGGCATAGAAGAAGTAAAAAAAAAAAAAATTCTATTGGTGCAATATGTTTCTTGTTCACCACCCACATCCTGGTGCCACCCCCCTCCCCACCCCCCACCTCCAGCCACACACACGTACACTTTGATGCTTTGGAGCTCTGATATTCCCTATGTGATAGAAAGTTTACCCTAAAGAGACAAAGGGTTGTCTTTGAACAGTTTTTGCCTCCAAAAGTTGACTTAAAATCATTTAGGGATGCACCCTTGGATTCTCTTCTTTGGGGAGGTCTCTGTGGATGGTTATGTGTGTAACCATATGAAATAATACCTATTCCCCACCCAACAAAGCTAATGCTCAATAAAAGGAATACTGTTAACATTGCTCTCATGTTTCGGTGAGGTCAGTAATTCATATTTTTGCTAAGGAACATAATTAAAGAAAAGAAGATACAAGTTATAGTCTGGCATGGTGGTACACACCTGTAATTCCAGGGACACTGGAGGCTGAGGCAGGAGGATTGCAAGTTCAAAGGCAGCCTCAGGAAATTAGCAAGACCTGTTTCAAAATTTAAAAAAATAATAAGGTCCATGGATGTAGCTCAGTGGTAGAGTGTTCCTGGATTCAATCCTGAGTACCAGAAAAAAAAAAAGAATATGCGCTCTTACCATCTTCCTCTGAATGACACCTGGATCCCTCCCATCTGACCCCAGGCACAGCAAACTAGTCATTCTCCAGGCCTATTCCTGGGAGCAGATTGCTCATACCCAGGAGGGAGCAAAATGCTTCCTGTAAAGCAATTGGTACAAATGTTCCTAAAACCAAAATCAAAGAAACAAAGAAAAAATGAAAATGGTATAACCAAACAAATGCTGAAGATTCACTCTACTCAAGGGAGGGGACCTGAAGGTGTTGAAGTCAGATAGCTGACCATAGTGAAAACTATGAAAATAATTACCCCTTATATTCAAAGGACACTTTTTTATTTTTAAAATGTTTTATTGGTAAGTTATAATTATACACAATAGCAGGCTTCATTGTGGTATATTCATACCTGCACATAGCATCATTTGGTCTAATTCATTCCCCAAACCTCCTTTCCCCTCCCCTCCTCCTTCCTCTAATCCCTGTTCTCTACAGGTATCCCTTCTATTTTCATGACATCCCTTTTTTCTACCTTTTTCCCTGACTTCTACATATGAGAGAAAACATATGACCCTTGACTTTCTGAGTCTGGTTTATTTCACTCAACAACATTAAAAGACATTTTATTGAGCAGACATCTGACAACCTTCACATCTGCATATTGGCAAATATGTACAAATTTCTACAGACTGATGTAATTTTGAACAAACATCTTAAAGAAATTTTTTTTGTCTCAGGTTAGAAAAGAATATTTCAAGAAGTCAAGAATTGCCTTACTTAAATCCCAAATACTTAGCCCCTTCCCACCTTTTTTATGTGAGCAATTGCTAGTGATAAATTTATGCTAATCACATCATGTATTATCTCACTGATTGCCTGAGATTTATATGTCTAGGATGCAGATACTATCCTTATTTCCATTTAAGGGATGAGGAAATTGAGGCAGAGAGACTTTAAATAACTCACTCAAGGCCACATAAATGTGACCAGACATGTCTAGGGCTATCACTCAAGTTTTGGAATCTCTGTGTTTAGGAGGCATTATCTATGTTTGCTGAGAGATCAGGAAAGCAGGGTAGAGTGTTGGAGGATGTGTCAGACAGGACTGAAAATCTAAGACGGCCCCTAATGACAGGTCAAATTCTGTGTATGGCAGGAATTGAGTGTGACTTTCATAGTGTGCTATCTTTGTATTGTAGTTTAAAAACTGCATATTTCTTTGGTTATAACCTTATAACAAACTATTGCACATTCTTTCCATAGACAGTGTGATAAAATTATCAGCTCATAAATGATCACAAACAACTTATAGATTCCTACTGAGCAAGGCACCATAATGTTCAATAAATTGAAGATATTAGGTTGCTGTAAGGAAAGGTAAGACCTTTCCTTACCAAACTGCATAATAACCTATTAATTTAGGACTATCCCTAAATTAATGCATTTTTCTATTCAGTAACCATTTCTGGAGTACCTTCTTCTGGGCAAGGCCTTATTCCACTTCCTGGAGATGCTTCTAGTGAAGGAAACAAAGTTACTGGCTTCTACAGATCCTATCCTTACAGCAAATAACAAATATGTGTTTGTGTATACAGAAACACAAAGCTGATTAAAGGGCAGAGAGTAGTATCACTGGTGCTCATTTAGACAGACTAGTCAGAAAGCCCTCCCAGAGGAGGTGACACTGAGCAGAACTGTGATAATGTGGCTATATGGGGAGATGAACATTCAGATATGAGGAACAACAGGTACAAAATCCCTAAAGTAGGACCTTGAGCTCTGTGATGTGGGAAGCAACCAAGAGGCCCTTGGGGCTGAAGTACAGTAAATTAGGAAGAAATGAGGAAGTGAGGTTGGAAAGTAGACAGGGCCATGTCCCACAGAGACCCAGGCCATGAAACATAAGGACCTGACTTTTATTCTGGGAGAGATGGGAATCCACTGAATGACACTGAGCAGGAGAGTGTCATTTATTATCTGACATGTTTTAAAGAATTGTGCTGGCTGCTGTGTCAAAAACTGAATGTAATTCTTGATGACAGGTGACAGCTACTCCATGGTTTGTAGGTGACCGCAGTACTTGTGTTGACTGGCTAACTGTTGGTGTCTCCACCCTCAGTACCCACAAAAATCGAGGCAAAGTAATTTCAACCTGCCTCAAAGGGGAAAAAATCATATAATGGGGGAGTCTATAAACTGAACAGTAATGTGAATGTAAGTCAGGAATGCAGACTTAAAAATTATCAGTGTTTCTCTTGATGTCATCATGGGACAAAGTAACAGACTTCTGTTCTGCAGAAGTCAACCTGGGATACCTCCAAGAAACCCTAACTCTCACCTTCTCTACGTGAGCAGCATGAAGATGCAGACCTAGGAAGAGCATCACAGAAATGGTCTCACTGTGCATTAATTACCAATTGCCTGATCTTCCTCAGGTTAGTCTGGAGAGAAGAGGAAAGAGCAAAAGGCTGGTGATGCGACAGTAAGGGCTGATGTGACAGTAAGTAAAATGTAGAAAATTAACTGGGAGGGGATTCACATTTCAGGCCTACTGGGTGCCAGACACTGCACAAAGGTCATCTTGTTTAAGTGGAACAACAGTCCTGATTGGAAAGTGAGGCTCAAATGTGTTCAATAACCACTCAAGGTCATGCAATTGATGAGTGGCAGAGCAGACACTGGAAGGACAGTTTGTGTGTGTGTGTGTGTTTTTTTCTTTCCTCTTTCTCCAAAGCTTGTGCTTTTTTATGCAACATTGAGTTGTGCTGATAATGTTGGCACAGTGACAGTGAGAAGATTGTCCTAAATAAATGTGAAAATAAATCTTGGACTATTCATTACCCAAGCTTTATAAGCAAGCCATCATCCTCGTGGCAGGGTTGAGCTGCACTAGAGAAATCTCAGCACGCACATGAGGAAGCATCATTCCAGTTTATGGTGCCCTTACCTGCCAGATTGAAGGGGTGGAGTGTGAAGGAAGACATCTCCCCTAAAACTATTTCAACTGAAGCAGAAAAAATAAAAGGGGAAATAATTCCCACAGGAAAAATACTTTTCAGGTTGCATATTCTATTTGAGAAACATTTATCATTAGTTTTAACTAATTCTTAATTAATCTCCATCTGATTTCAAATTCTATAGAAAACCTAAATTGCACAATATTTTAAGAATAGCTAGGTGCCTGAGTCGACCTTCATGAACTTCCTAGTCACAGGAGCTATTTTCTTTTATACCTTCATTCAACAAATATTTACTGAGCATCAATTATGCGCCAGTCTCTATGGTATTGAGCAAAGAAATTTCTAAAACTTTTGGTGTTCTTTCTTAAGCAATCACATCACTGATTCATAATAACAAATACCTGCAGAAAGCTCCTCAATTAATTATATATAGAGCCTACTGCTTTTGAAACTTGGAAATATACACTACCCAAAAACATATGATATACAAATCATTGCCCTTCATTTTTCAGTAGTCTGCCATCTTGTTTTCATTCTCTTAAATCTGGTTATTATTAAGTATAGAGTTTTCAGCACACTGTGGTATACTGATTTCCATTGGCCAAATGTCAACTGGAATGACTATTTTTTAATGTGTGGTTGGCATGTATGTGAAAGGAGATTGCTAGTTTCCTGATGTGTTCTGCAACTCAGAGGGCCTGGGTGTGGAGAGTTGAGAATCCCATCACGGTCCAGTTTTATCCATCTGGCTCGTCACCTCCTGGCTCCACCATCATCTCCAGAATTAACATTTGGAGGCCCTCCAAGGGAATGTTCTCTGTGGCAAGTTCCCAGTTGAGACTCAAGTCATGCTGCTGGAATTATACAGGACAGAAGAGAGCATGGATTTATCTCAAATTATCAGACCAGGGCTTGCTCCTTTCTCAGAGCTCTGTGCATCAGAGACACTAATCCTGCTTGCCTGAGGAGAATTAAATCAGGCCAAGGTGACCAAACTGCCAAACTAGGCAGCACCACGTTAGTCAGAGATCTCCCTAGGGCAGAAGGATGTGGAGAATTTTGTAACAAAAACTCCACAGAGCTGTTAGTGAGCTATATAATATGCTATAAGATGAAATCACAGCACTGAATTTTAGTGCCAGAAGAGAGCTACATTGACTCCTTATTTTACCCATGAGGAAATAGCCACCCAGTAGGTGCTTTACCTAGTCATTCCACAGTTGAATTTTAAATTCTGTGAGCCCCACACCTAGAATCCCAGCCCCAAATGTATACTTAGAGCTAACATAGGCACCATGTTTGGTGTTGTATTTTCACAGCTATATGTAGGTTCTCCATGGACTATCAAAGAAGCTCCCTGTGTTAGTCAGCTTTCTAATTACTGTAACAAATACCTGAGATTAAATCAATTTAAAAGGAGGTTTAGGGCTGGGGATGTGCCTCAAGTGGTAGCGCACTTGCCTGGCATGCGCAGGGCACTGGGTTCGATCCTCAGCACCACATAAAAATAAAATAAAGATGTTGTGTCCACTGAAAACTAAAAAATAAATATTAAAAAATTCTCTCTCTCTCTGTCCTTAAAAAAAAAAGGAGGTTTATTTTGGTTCATGGTTTTAGAGGTGACAGTCCATGATCATTTGACCCTGTTGCTTCAGGCCTGCACGGTACATCATGCTGAGAGCACATAGCAGAGGAGGCTTGTTCAACTCATGGTTGCTGGAAAACAAAGAGAGAGAGAGAAAGAGAAAGAGAGAGAGAGAACAGTCAAGGTCCAGATATCCCCTTCGAGGGCACACCCCCAATGACCTAAACTTCTTCCATTAGGCCACACTTCCTAAAGGTTCTATCACCTCCCAGTAGCACTACAGGCTGGTCACAAAGCCCTTAAGAAATGAGCCCTTTGGAGATGTTCAAGATTCAAGTGAGGGCTGGAGTCATGGCTTGGTGGTAGAGTGCTTGCTTAGCACATGTGAGGCACTGGGTTTGACACTCAGCACCACATAAAAATAAATAAAGGTATCGTGTCCACCTACAACTAAAAAAAAAAATTTAAAGATTCAAGTGACAGCATTCCCACTAATCTGTTAGCTGATAATGAGTTTAGGCCTCTCAATAGAATCTTCTCTCACCTACCTCTTTTTAAAAATAAGTAATCTCACATTTTTTTAAAAAAAGGTGTATTCATGTTTTAGTACATCTTTGTTAATGTAACAAAATATCTGAGGCTGGGAACTCTATTTTAAAAAATAAATTTATTTGGGTCACATTTCTGGAGGTCCAAGAGCATAGTGCTGGCATCTACCTGGCTTCTGGTGGGGACCTCATGCTACTGTGCAACTCATGGCAGAAAAGCAAATGGAGGAAGTGGAGCATGTGTATGTAAAGAGCCGAAGCACAAGACAGAGAACAAGGAGAGTACCCGGATGGCTTAATAATAACCCACTCATGCTGTAACCAATCCAGTTCATTGAGACCAAGAACTCAATCAATCCCACAAGAAAACCATTAATCTCTCTTAAATGGCCCAGCACCTCTCAACATTATTACCTTCAATGGAAGTTTTGGTAGGGTCCAACCATTCCCAAGTCTTTTCCACAAACCATATCTAGTATTATATCTCAAACCTCCAGATACTGTGATATATATGTCTTATTAAAAAGATAAATATACTACATAATAAAAATACATTTCCCCTATATTATCAGATAAAACCATCAAAAGTAGAAAATCAACATTGATGTATTATTACCATCTAATCTATGGATGACCTTCAGGCTTCCGTTTAGCCTCCACCCTGCATTTTGCTGTCATAGTCTCAGCATAGAATGGTTCCTCGATGTTTTGTTTTTACTCTCATGACCTCAACACCTTCAGACATTACAGGGAAGGCTTTATGAAATGGACCTCTCTTTACCTTTGTCTGATATTTCCCATGATTAGAGTCAGCTTCTTTTATTTTTAGTAAGACTACTTCAGAAATGATGCTGTGTGTGACTCATTGTGTTCCACCATGCGGCACGTGCTCTTTCCATTTCTGGCAATGTTAACATTGATTACTTAATGAAGGTGGTTTCTGCCAAGTTTCTCCACTGGACATTACTTTTTTTTTTCCTTCTGTAATTAATAAGTATTTTGTGGGGTATACTTTCAGCCTCTGTAGCATCCCTGTTTCTCATCAAACTTTCAACATACTTAATTATTTGCATCAGTATGAGGACATGGTTTTTTATCTTATTCTGAGGTTATGATCTATTACTATTGTTACTTATATTGATGCTCAGACCTCCCCGGTTGACCAATGGGAGCTCCTTCCAGCTGGAGTCTGTGTTCTGTGGCCATGCTCTCATTGTTCTTTGATCAAGTCATTGTTCTCTAGTATAAACAAGATTCTGCAGGCTCCTCTTGTAATTGCCCTACCCCAAAGGTAATTGCCCCGCCAAAGATCTGGATGTTTGCTGAGCTCACTGCTATTGACTTGTGACTGCTCTCAAATGTCTTGAATATAAGGAACAGGAAAACACACACAGAGAGAGACACACACACACACTTGCACACACACACCACTCCTTTATTTATTTCTGTGCATATGTAAAGAGAAAAATCATAAGTTTACACTGATCACTCTAATTCTCGTACAACACTAAAAAGTTCACTCTTATTTGGCATTTCCATATGTGGAATTACCTTCTCTGGCTGTAGAAAAATCTGTCTCATGTTGTTTCTAATATATTTACTTATTCGGTCCATCTCCATGGCTACAAGTTCTGTCTCTCTTGCTGCAGTTAAGCTTTAACTCCCCACACTGGAACTCTCTCCTGCAGAGCAGCCCTTCTCTCCTCTCTTCGGCCCCAACACTCCATGTTGGTGGGCCACAACCCACCTGCAAAGACACCTTTCTCTCTTGGTTGGAAGGACCACTGAGGCACCCGCTCAGAGTCCCCAAAGGACACAACGTGCTTAGTCTTCCTAAAGGCTTTGAGAAAAATTTTTCAAGAGTGAAAACAAAGGGGAGTGGGAAAGAAAAAAGAAAGAGAGAAAGAAAAGAGACTCTCTTCTCCCTTTCCCACACATGGTCAACTCCCATAACCCCTCAAGCCTCACATCATTGCCACGGCCTCCATCTCCATGTTCCTCCACCACTCTCTCCCCTCCAGTGAAAGGGCATGTTTCCCATTGTACCATGGTCATGGGTAAACACAGGGTCACCAGCTCTGAGCTACTTTGGGTAGGGAGTAGAGCCTATTTTTCTCTTATACCCAGGATCCTGCACAATGCTTACCATGCAGGAGGGACCCAACATATATTTGTTAAAAAAAATAAATAAAAGATTACATAAATGAGTGAATGAATACTACAGTTATTACCACCACTTCCTTCTCTAGTACTTCTGAAAGATTAACTATTTTCTAGAATCGGATGCATCAATATCTAGTGTGGCATGGTAGGAGCATATAGACTAGGAGAGAGGATTTATACAGGGATTGGATCCTGCTGCCCCTTTCAAATCAATCACTTAGAAAGAAGCAACCTGCTTTGCCTTCTTGATGAGCTAGCCATACAATAAAAATCTTAAGTGTTTACACTGCTTGAGGCACTTGACTGTAGGGTGCTCTACATCGTACTTTACATTTATTTTTTGCCACTTGTGGACTTTTCTAGGTCAAGGTCATCTTTCATGTCATCCTTGAAACTGTTCTCAATTATTCTGTCCACATGGATGCCTATTCTCTAAATTTTTACTGTACTTATAGTTAGTACCACAAAATACACTCTACATTTTTAATTAAATTATCACTCAAAACAGCTATGATACTACTGAAAAGAGTTACCATGCCTTTTACTTCCTTGTTATCTTCTATATCTCTAGGAAAAAATATAAATTGGCTAAGTATTTGATTGACTTATTTATTGGCTAACATATGATAAGTAGCAATAGTGGTTTTAGAACCACTTTTAGTTAGTATCCCTCAATATGTTGCTTTAATAAATACTCAGAAAAAATGCTTTTTAATAAACTAAAATGGACTAGCCATTGAAAAGCAAATCTATGAATTCTAGACAACCAAATAGCAAAAAATGTGCATAAAAGCCATATCCATTATCCAAATACATAAAGATTCCCTAAAACTCAACAATAAGAAAATGAACAACTCAATCTAAAAATGGACAAAAGACCTCAACATACACAACAGCAAAGTTTATAAACAGATGGCAAATAAGCATTGAAAAGATGCTAAACATCATACGTCATTCAGGAATTGCAAACTGGAACAAGATACTACTGTGCTAGTCAGTTTTGCATCACTATGATGAAATACTTGAGAAAGCTAACTTACAAAAAGAAAAAAACTGTATTGAAGTCAGAGTTGTGAAGGCTCACCTTCCAGATGGCCAAGCATAGGCTCAGTGAAGACCACCCCTCAATTGCACCACTTCATGGCTTGTCGCAGATGGCAATGGTGGATGCACATATCAGGAGTGAGCAAGTAATTACACCTGAAACCAGGTGCAGAGACAGAATATGGGACCTAACTCAGGCTTTTACAACAATCCTCACACAGAAATTCCAGAGCACTCTCTCAATGACCTAAGGACCTTCCACTAGGCCAGTGGTCCCATCACTTCCCAACAGTGCCCCTTTGGAGACCAAGCCTTAAACATATGGGTCTTAGACATATGAGACTCTGTGGCACATTCAACATCCAAACTGTGACCACCAGTATACACTTATTAAAATGACTAAAATCCAAAATATTGACAATACCACATGATGGCAAGTTGTAGAGGAACAAGAACTCCTGTTCATTGCTAAAGAGAATGAAAAATGGTAATTACTATGGAAGAGTTTAGTGATTTCTTATAAATATATTCTAATCATAAAATCCAGCAATTATGCTTCTTAATATTTACCCAGAGGAGAGAAAGCCCTAGGGTCACCAGGCAGAAAGACAGAGGATCTGTAAGCAAGCACCTCAACTGTGGTTTCCTCAGGGAGGGATGAGCAAGGTGGGGCAAGTGCTCTAGGGATTGAATAATGTGAGTTATTTCAAGGGCTCTGGAGAACATATGCTATGCCCAGTTGTCTGGTACCTGGCTTTGGGGGTAATCCAGGTGGGCCTATCATGGCCTGGTGCATATGAACCTAAAAAGGGAGATAGTAGAAAGTAAGAACTGTATCAGGTATTCAAGAGCAACCTCGAGCCAGGGTTCAAAATGGGGTAAAGACAGTCTTTTAAAAAAAATATGTATTACACAATGAAGTTTTATTCAGCATGAGAAAGAAAAGCTATTAAGCTACATTTAAAAACATGTGAAGCAATCTTACATGCATATAGTTTAAGTGAAAGAAGACAGTCTGAAAAGGAGGCATACCTCAGAATTCCAGCTATATGACATTCTGGAAAGAGGAAAACTATGGAGAGACTAAAATAATTGGTTGCTTGGGACTGGGAGGGGGAAGGGGTGAATAGGTGGAGTACAATGGATGTTTAGGGAAGAGAAAATATTCTATATATTACTATAATGATAGATGGATGTCATTATAAATTTGTCAAAACCCAAAGAATGTCAATCCACACTATGTTCATCATACCACAGAACTTGTTGGAACCCATAGAATTCAAGCCTGTAGAACGTAGAATATAAACCCATAGAATGTTCAACTCTAATGTAAAATACAGACTTGCTTGATATTGACGTGTCAATGTCAGTGCATCATTATAACAAATATACCACATTGGTGCAGGACATTGTGGTGGGGAGGCTGCATGTGGAGTGGAGGGACAGGTATGTGGGATATACTTTCCACTCAGTTTTGCTGTGAACCTAATACTGCTCTTAAAAAAAAAAAACTATCAATTAAAACAAAATAAAGAAAAACCACATGGAAGCTATTTAGAAAGACAAAACTGAAAGAGGGCTTTGCTTCAAAAAACAAGAAAGAAAATGCTGACAATTATGAAGTCATTGTGCAATGAAAAAGAATAAGAAGATAGATAATGGAACCCTACTGCTCCTGAAAGGTAGGCTAGAAAACAAAATCTGATTCACAAAACATTTACAGAAGGCATACGACATGCCAGCCACAACAAGAAGCATTTAAATAGTGAGACATTATCTCAATCTCATCTAATTTTTATTTTATTTTTATTCATGAAAATATGTCCTTAATTCATGTTAAAATGAGGAGGTTGAGGCTCAAGGATGATAGGTGGCTTATTCAATTTGGTTAATTCAAGTAAGCAAGATTGTCTCATGCGGGCTAAACTCTGAGACGATTCCATGTCAAATAAGAACCACCTTCTCTACATTAAATATTAACCAGAAGAAAGTGGTGGTGCACACCTATAACCCCAGCAACTCCAGCGGCTGAGGCAAGAGGATCACAAACCCAAAGCCAGCCTCAGCAACTTAGTGAGGGCCTAAGCAACTTAGCAAGACTCTGTCTCTAAAAAATAAATAAATAAATAAATAAATAAAGTTAGAGATGTGGCTTTGTGGTTAAGCTCCCCTGGCTTCAATCACTGGTACAAAATAAATTAAATTGACCATTTCCAGAGAAGATAGGCATCTAACCTAAATCACTCAGAGCATAGAGAGTAAAGAAGTGCATAGAACAATTAACTTGACCTGGACGTCAAGCTTTGTGAAAGAGGCAATAATAGAGCTGGACTTTGACAGAGTAATACAATTTATATCAAACATGAAACATGGGAAAGCACATTTCTGGTGAGCATGTTGGCAAAGGGAAAGAAATGTAAAGAGCAGAGAGACCAGAGTGGATGAAGTATGGCCCCCAAGGAGGGTTGTGGCATAAGAGGAAGTAGCTGGAGCATCCTATGGCCATGGTGCTCCTGCCAAAGAGTGTGGAGTTTACTCAGAGAGCAATAGAAAGAGACTGGGCATTCTGAGGAGGAATGTTGCCTAATTCAATCTATATTTTAAATATCACTTTATGGTGTGAGAATATCAATTGCAGAAAACCAGGTCTGGAAATAAAAAGATAAGAAGGAGGCAGCAGTAACACAATGACACCCAAGTAAAGTAAAAGCAAAAGCTGTTCATGAAAGGATCTTTATGTTTTATAAGTTAATCAAGTTGAAAGTACTGTGGTTTTATGAAATTAGGGAAAATGTCCTATAATCTTCAAATGGCTTCTGTGTAGCTTTCATATAAAATGTTTGCCTAAATGTCACCTTTTCAATGAGGTCACTCCTACCACCCTATTTAAAACTACAGCTCCACCCAGACTCCTGACCTGCCTTAACCTTTCTTACTCTTTCTTTTTTTTCCCCCACAGAACCTATCAATATAATTGCTAAGAGTCTACATAAATGTGATTCCTTGGGGGGATCCAAGATGGCAGGCCAGATGGAGGCAGCATTCTGTGCTGCTCCATGACCCGGGTCTCAACTAGTGGGAATATTGCTTCTCTGAGAGTGATAGAGGACTCCTCCTCAGCAGATCCCATACAGAAATCAGCAGGGCTGCGCTATTGTGCAAGGCTCCAGGCCTTAACATTAGAGCAGGACTACCAACTCCCGACTCCTGACACCCAACTCCTGACTACTAGTCACGTAGGGCTTGCGAGTGCCTTAGCAGGATCACAGCATAAGCACTGTCACAGAACTCCCAGATGCTGCTCCACTCCCACTCAGGATACTCAGCTGCTACCTACCTACAGGAACTCCAGCTGCCACTCCCCTGTGGGCCCCCATCTACCAACATGGGGCTCCCTCAGTTGCCTCCATCTTGCAACTCAGTAGCTACTGCCATAGTCCCTTACATGCTACCTGCACCTGGGGACATCCCACAGGCTCTGAAGACAGCCAAAAGCCGAACACTGCACACCATACAGGTCATTTCTGAACACATCGCACAACGCCATCGCTCAGCTCCCCACACCCAACTTGACACCCCAGTGCTGGAAGAGGCCCGCCTCCATCTTGGGTCACCTTCCTCACCACCTTTGGTGGGGCCAAGCTCCCAGATTGGAACTCCAGCTGGCCAGGTACTCAGTTTCCAACTTCCCCCTCTCCCCAGCAGCCCATAACCTGGCACAGTAACTGCCTAACACAATACAGCTCTCAGTAGGATGGGTGCACAGTGTGACTAGGGGCATCGCCCATGGGAGCCCCAGAGAGAGAGGTCCCTTAATTGGGAACTAGTAAGGGAGAGGGAGAGGGTGCAACAGTTTGGAGACTAACAGAGAGACCAGGAACTGGAAATCTTCAGGCAAGATAGGGAGATAGGATCAGGCACTTAAGTCATACAAGCAGACCTAAAAAGAGACCCTTGAGGTGCAGTCTCCTTTCAGGGACTGGCAGGTGCCACACCTCACTTTCAGGTGCCCTACATCAGGACCAGACTTCCCATCCCGGTTACCTTCACCATCCTGAGGGCAGAGATACCAGCTAACAAAAGACAACCCCACCTATTTAGATGAGAAGTGAAGCAGGAAAGATACTGATCTCCAACCAAAACAATTAATAATTCTGGTTTCTCCCTTCAATATTTTTTTCCTTTTTTCTCTTTTTCTTCTCCCCTCTCTATTCTCCCATCCTCACATCCTCAACATATGTGAAACCAAGTACTTTGCATGAATTAGGATTTTGAGGACTGGGACATCTGAATAGTATATTATAGTTGTGTTGTGTGTGCCTTTTTTTTCTTTTTTCCTCCAATTTTTACTATTTTAACATCCTTTATTTTTCTTAACACATATGTGTACTCTATGTTTTATGTGCTCTACTGTCTTCCCACATACTTGTCTACCCAAAATTACTTTCTGTCTTTTCACTTGCTACTAATCCTCTTCATTAGATTTCTCTTTCACAATTCTAAGATACACTAACTCTATATCCTTACATCCTGCCTCCTCAGCATATCATCCTATGCCTCACTCCCAGTTTCATTGTCCACCATTAGAAACTGTAAACCCTTTTACAGACCTACTGATTATATTACAGATAATAATTGAATTCAACATTTCTGTACATTGGAACCAAGCTGTAAATGTCTTCATAGCAACGAACTGTTTATAGGTGGTATATTGTTTATATTGGGATCTGTTAATATTGTCCTTCCCACAAAGGAGAGGTATTGTAACCCTACAGGGGCACTATAAGCCTATAGGGTAAAAACGATAATGCCTAGGACTCAGAGAGCTAGAAGGGAAGACACACAGCCGACATGAAAAGACAAGGGAAGAAAGTGCCCCAAACAAATCAAGATACCATATTATTAGAATCCATGGCCAGCACAACAGAAGAAATTATAGAGAAGGAGTTCAGGATGTACATAATTAAAATGTTCTGTGAATTAAAAGATAATATAAGAGAGCAAATACAGGCAGCAAAATGTCACTTCGACAAAGAGCTACATAAATACAGGAAACAAAATAATTCTTCAATAGGGAGATAGAGGTTCTAAAAATAAACCAAACAGAAATCATTGAAATGAAAGAAAAAAATAAACTAAATTAAAAGGTCAATTGAAAGCATCACCAACAGAGTAGACCACTTGGAAGACAGGACCTCAGACAGTGACGACAGAATATATAATCTTGAAAAGAATGTAGATCACACAGTGAAAATGGTAAGAAACCATGAGCAGAACATTCAAGAAATATGGGATAGCATAAACACACCAAATTTAAGAGTTACTGGAATAGAGGAAGGCATAGACTTCCAAACCAAAGGAATGAATAATCTAACCAATGAAATAATATCAGAAAACTTTCCAAACATGAAGAATGAATTGGAAATCCAAATTCATGAAGCTTACAAGACACCAAATGTACAAAATCATAACAGATCTATAGCAACTCACACTATGATGAAAATGCCCAACATACAGAATAAGGAGAGAATATTAAAAGCCACAAGAGAAAGTAATCAGATTACATATAGGAAGAAATCAATTAGGATAACTAAAGATTTTTCAATACAGACCCTGAAAGCTAGAAGATCCTGGAACAACATACAAGCTCTGAAATAAAATGGATGCCAACCAAGAATCTTATATCGAAGCAAAATTAAACTTTAGATTTGATGATGAAATAAAAACCTTCCATGATAAACAAGTTAAAAGAATTTACAGCTAGAAGATTGGCACTGCAAAACATCCTCAGCAAAATATTACATGAAGAGGAAATGGAAATCAGCAGAGGGAGGTAGTACACTAAAGGAAAAACTAATCAAAGGAGAAACCAAATCAAGTTAAATAACAAAAATGGCTGAGAACACAAATCATATCTCAATAATAACCCTGAATGTTAATGGCCTAACCTCACCAATCAAAAGACATAGACTAGGAAATTGGATCAAAAAAAAAAAAAGGACCCAACAATATGCTGCCTTTGAGAGACTCATCTCATAGGAAAAGACATCCACAGACTGAAGGTGAAAGGTTGGGAAAAATCATACCACTCACATGGACTGCAGAAGAAAACAGGGATTTCCATTCTCATATCAAATAAAGTAGACTTCAAGCTAAAGTTGATCAAAAGGGATAAAGAAGGGCATTTCATATTGCTCAAGGGAACAATACACTAACAAGACATAGCAATTATACTTATATATGCCCAAAACAATGGAACATCTATGTTCATCAAACAAATTCTTCTCAAGTTCAAGAGTCAAATTAACCACAACACAATAATCTTGGGTGAATTTAACACACATCTTTCACCACTGTATAGATCTTCCAAACAAAAGCTGAACAAAGAAACTAGAACTCAATAATACAATTAATAACTTAGACTTAACTGACATATATAGAATATTTCATCCTTCAACAGGCTAACACACTTTCTTCTTAGCAGCACATGGATCCTTCTCTAAAATAAACCATATAATATGCCACAAAGCAACTCTTAGCAAATACAAAAAAGTAGAGATACTACCTGCATTTTATCAGATCATAATGGAATGAAATTACAATTCAATGACAAAATAAAAAATAAAAATTACTCCAACACCTAGAATAACTACTACTGAATAAACAATGGGTTGCAAAAGACATCAAGGAGGAGATTAAAAAATTCTTAGAGGTGAATGAGAACACAGATACAATGTATTGAAATCTCTGGGAAACTATGAGGGCAGTACTAAGAGGAAAGTTCTTTGCATGGAGTTTTATTCCTTAAAAGAAGAAAGAGTCAACAAATAAATGACCAAACATTATATCTCAAAGCTCTAGAAAAAGAAGAAAAAATCATTACCAAAAGCAGTAGAAGACAAGAAATAATTAAAATTAGAACTGAAATCAATTAGTCAAAACAAAAGAAACAATTGAAAAAACAATGTTGGTTCTTTGAAAAAAAATAAATAAAATTGGCAGACCCTTGACAAGAAGGATAGAGAAAACTCAAATTACTAATATACATGATGAAAAAGGTAATATCACAACAAACACTAAGAAATACAGAAGATAATTAGAGATCTTTTGAAAACTTGTACTCCAATAAAATAGAAAATATTGAAGGCATTGACAAATTTCTTAAGTCATATGATTTGCCCAAATTGAATCAGGATGATAGTCACAATTTAAACAGACCAATATCAAGTGATGAAGTAGAAGACACCATCAGAAGCCTACCAACATAGGACCAGATGGCTACACAGCCGAGTTCTACAAGACCTTTAAAGAAGAACTAATACCAATACTCTTCGATTTATTTCAGGAGATAGAAAAAGAGGAAGCACTTCCAATCTCATTCTGAGGCCAGTATCACCTTGATTCCAAAACTAGGCAAAGACACATCAAAGAAAGAAAACTTCAGACTATTATCTCTAATAAACATAGATGCAAAAATGCTCAATAAAATTCTGGCGAATCAAATACAAAAACATATCAAAAGATGGTGCACCATGATCAAGTGGGATTTGTTCCAGGGATGCAAGGTTGGTTCAACATATGGAAATCAATAAATGTAATTCATCACATCAATAGACTTAAAGATAAGAATCATATGATCATCTCAATAAGTACAGAATGAGCATTTGAAAAAATACAGCACCCCTTCATGTTCAAAACATTAGAAAAATTAGGGATAATAGGAAAATATCTCAACATCGTAAAGGCTATCTACACTAAGCCTCAGGCCAACATCATTCTAAATGGAGAAAAATTGAAGGCATTCTCTCTAAAAACTGAACAAGACAGGGATTCCCTCTTTTACCACTTCTATTTAACAGAGTTCTTGAAACTCTGGCCAGAGCAATTAGACAGATGAAAGAAATTAAAGGGATACAAATCAGAAAAGAAGAAGTCAAATTAGCACTATTTGCTGACAATGATTCTATACATAGAGGATCCAAAAAATTCCACCAGAAAACTTCTAGAACTAATAAATTAATTCAGCAAATTAACAGGATATAAAATCAACACACATACATCAAAGGCATTTCTGTACATCAGTGATAAATCCACTGAAAGGGAAACAAGGAAAACTACCCCATTTACTATAGCCTCAAAAAAAAAAAAATACTTGGGGATCGACTTAACAAACGAGGTGAAAGATCTCTACAATGAAAACTATAGCACACTAAAGAAAGAAATTAAAGAAGACCTTAGAAGATGGAAAGATCTACCTTGCTCTTGGATAGGCAGAATTAATATTATCAAAATGACCATACTACCAAAAGCATTATACAGATTTAATTCAATTTTAATCAAAATCCTAATGGCATTCCTCATAGAAATAGAAAAAGCAATCATGAAATTCATCTGGGAAAAATAAGAGACCCAGAATAGCTAAACGAATCCTTAGCAAGAGTGAAGCAGGTAGCATCACTATACCAGACCTTAAACTATACTACAGAACAATAGTAACAAAAACAGCATGGTCTTGGCACCAAAATAGACTGGTAAACCAATGGCACAGAGAGTAACCCACAAAATTACAATTATCTTATATTAGACAAAGGCACCAAAAACATACATTGGAGAAAAGATGGCCTCTTCAACAAATGGTGCTGGGAAAACTAGAAGTCCACATGCAACAAAATGAAATTAAACCCCTATCTCTCACCACGCACAAAACTCAACTCAAAGTGGATCAAGGACCTAGGAGTTAAACCGGAAACCCTGTGTCTAATAGAAGAAAAAGTAGGCCCCAATTTTCATGATGTCGGATTAGGCTCCTACTTCCTTAAAAAGACTCCTATAGCGTAAGAATTAAAATCAAGAATCAAAAAATGGGATGGATTGAAACTAAAACGTTTCTTCTCAGCAAAAGAAATAATCAGTGAGGTAAATAGAGAGCCTACATCTTGGGAGCATATTTTTACTCCTCACACATCAGATAGAGCACTAATCTCTAGGGTATATGAAGAACTCAAAAAGCTAAACACCAAAAAAACCCAAATAACTCAATCAATAAATGGGCCGGATCTGAACAGACACTTCTCAGAAAAGGGTATACAATGAATCAAAAATATATGAAAAAAATATTCATCATCTCTAGCAATTAGAGAAAATGCAAATCAAAACTTTTCTAAGATTTCATCTCACTCCCATCAGAATGGCAGCTATTAAGAGTACAAACAACAATAAATGTTGGTGAGGATGCTGGGGAAAAGGCACACTCATACATTGCTGGTGGGACTGCAAATTGGTGCAGTCAGCATGGAAAACAATATGGAGATTCCTTGGAAAACTGGGAATGGAACCACCATTTGACCCAGCTATCCCTTTCCTCAGTCCATAACCAAAGGACTTAAAAACAGCATACTACAGGGACACAGCCACATCGATGTTTATAGCAGCACAATTTACAATAGTTAAATTGTGGAACCATCCTAGATGCCCTTCAGTAAATGAATGGATAAAAAACATGTGGCATATATACACAATGTAATGTTACTCAGCAATAAGAGAGAATAAAACCACAGAATTTGCAGGTGTATGGATGGAGTTAGAGAATATAATGCTAAGTGAAATTATCCAGTCCCAAAAAACCAAATGCCGAATGTTTTCTCTGATATAAGGAGGCTGACTCATAGTGGGGTAGGGAGGGGGAGCATGGGAGGAATAGACTAACTCTAGATAGGGAAAGGGGATGGGAGAAGAGAAGGGGCATGGGGTTAGAAATAAAGGTGGAATGAGATGGACACCCAAAATACATTCATTATTCAAAGTACAGGTATGAAGACACAAATGGTGTGAGTATACTTTGTATACAACCAGAGATATGAAAAATTGTGCTCTATGCATACAATATGAATTGTAATGCATTCTGGTGTCATATACAACAAAATAGAATAAAATTTAAAAAATAAAATAAAATAAATGTGATTGCTTATTGTCTGTCTTCCCCCATTGCAATGTAAGGTATCTTTATTTGGTTTGCTCATTGATTACCCCAAACACAGAAAGCACTGCCCCGTACAAAACAGACGTACAGCAGACATTGCCAAGCAGGTGAATGAACACATGTATGCACTGGCAAACTCCCAGCAGTGCTTCATGGTAGGCAAAAGACATGGCATAAACAAAAGACAATCTCAAGAGTACTTAAAGACAAAATATTCTCAATTAAAACACTTATACATGGACCTGAGAAGAAATAATTATAAAAGGGCTTTAATGGTTAGTAAATAGAATACAATCCCAATCAAGGAAACCATATATTTTACACATAGTAAAACCCCCTATATGTTAAGTATATGCTAAATATACTTGTAGATTAGGCAAGAGATTGATGATAAGAAAGGATTCTTTAAGTGAGTCATGACAAGGTCCATGACATGACTTCATCCAGAATGATAGATTTTTTTTTTGTTACATGTTCTTAATCAGTACTAGTAGTAGCATCTTTGTATGGTAAAATGTTATTTTTTTTTCTATTTAATAAGGAAGGAAACTCAGACCCAGGCAACTAACTTGTCCAGTGACATGGTTTAAAAGAGTGTGTGATTTCAATTCCTGTGTTCTTCCTACTATGCCAAGAAACTTATGACAATGCCATAGAGAAAAAAAGAAAAGATAAGCATGTACTCTAGACAAGACACTAGCTGCTTACTTTAAACAATAATGCTATTAAAAATGCTATAAAAAGTTTAATATCAGTTTACCCATTTTACAGATGGGGAAAACTAGCACAGAAAGTTGATGCAAATTGTTCAAGACCACATCTATCAAGTTCTAAAACTGGGACACAGAACCATGCCTGATGGAGTCTAAAGCCTCCACACATAACCAGTACACCACATAGGAAAATGTGAAAAATGGAACACACTGAGGTATTGCTGTAAGTTTACTAAAGTTTGGGAAAAGGGGAATTAGCAAGAAACAGGTTTCCACAAGACAAGTACAAAGAGACAACTGTTTAGCAAATTAATGCTGTAGTTTGAAGGGTAGTTTGAGCAGATGCCACATGGAGTTTACCAGAGAAAACATCAGTTATTTAAGCTGAATGGTATTTTGTGAGCATGAAGGGAATGTAATTATAACATGTTTAACTATAAAAACAAATCCATATACATAAATGCTTAGCTAGAAGAACAGGGCATATTCCTGGTAATATTACATTAAACATGCTTTAAACTAATTAATAAGATATTGTTTGTTCTGAAATTACAAGTGCTCAAATGCAGTGATTCTATTGGGATTTGATATACGATTACTGATGTTTATGTTGACATAGAAACATGGGTGTTCCCAACCATTGCTCCTAGTAGAGAATCCTGTGGGACCCAGACAGAACAGGAACTGTCTCATCTGTGATGATCCAGGGCTCCCAGACTCAGAAAATAGAGCCAGAACATGTGCAGTAAATGAAGTCTGAAAGGATCTGAAGACCCGTCCCTAAACCAAGGTTCCATGACAAAGATCTACAACTGCCTGCCACAGATGTGCTTTTCACAAAAACCCATCTTACTTTCTTGCTTCTATCTGCATATTAAGATGTATGCAATCTAAAAGGCCAAGGGTTAAAGGGAAAGAACTTAAAAGTTCATGAAGAACTGCAATCTACTTGAATTGTTTTACGGGACCATGAATAATTCAAAGACTATAAGTAGAGCTCATGTGTCTTTGTTACCCTGGGTCCCAGTGCAAGGCCTAACAAGTTGCTCAGTAAATGTCTGATGCCCAAAAAAATGACTGGTCTCATGGATCAACAGATCTTTGGTAATTCTTTGACTTTAGGGTAAGGTTCAGGCACACTATCAGATAATGACAAACGAATATCTATTTAAATAATAAATCATCTTTAACTACCTATACATAGCTCCAGGGACCTTTCCTGACATATTAGGATATGATTAAAAGCAAATTTAACTCATCCAACATGAAGATTGACCTAAGCAAATTGGATTTTGGTGTCATATATCATATATTCAGCTGATGTTGAGTGCATGTTTGTGCATGGCTGTGTTCAAAGAATGTGACATATTTTCACCTTATGGGAACTAGAAACATGGAGAGAGGAAAGCTTCTTCCACCTGAATAATGAAAAGCGACCTTTTCTGTTAAACAGTGAGAAACAGCCTCTTACACCATCCAACTTGATAATTATGAGGGATGGAAAGAACATTTTTTTTCTTGTTCTATTGTACCATTTCACCAACAGTCAGCAACATCTCTGCCACTGCCTTTCTGAATGCTATGCTCAGAAGGAAATCTGCCTTTTTTTATATAGTTTTTAAAATCTTAAAGTTTGGAGAAATAAGCCCAAAACAATGCTGAGCAGAAAAATATTTAAGAATGGAATCCAACAAATCAGTTTGTAGCTTGCACTTTGCTAGTCATTTGCAAGTTGACCTTCAGTATGCTAACGTTAAAAATATTGTAAGTTATGTGATACATCTTTAATACTTGGTAAATATTTGTTGAATTAATTGATGCATACTACCTTTCACAGCACAGTACCAGATGTGAAGATTCAACACCATTGTTAAAGTATCTTTAACAAAGAGCTGGATGTGTTGGGATATATCTGTAATCTCACCTATTCCTCCAAGGTGGGAAGATGATAAGTTCAAGGTCAACCTGGGCTACATATCTCAAAAAAAAAAAAAAAGAAAAGAAAAAGAAAAACTTGAACTCTCTGCTTGTCTAACTCTGTCCTACCACTATTTGGTGATTTTCTTTTTTCTTCTCTACACAGTTTCTATTGTCTTTCTTCTCCTTTAAATTCTGAAAGATGCTGGTTCACCAGAGAACTGAGCTAAGCATTTTGTTTTCTGTTTTCTCTTGCTCTACACAGTCCACATCAAGATGATACTCATGTGTGACCTGGTCTTAAAAGGCAGTCTTAAGCATAGCCCTCATGGTATTGATGTGTGCGTACCATCCCCATCCTCTCCCAGCCTTCTGCCCTGGCCTTCAACCTCAGAGCATTCCCTGAGTCCACCCAATTCCCTCTGTAGTCTCATCTGCCATCCTTTCCCAAGACTCCCTCAGTTCTCTCCTGCTTTGCTGCAATGTCCCTTGTCATCTACCTCCAATCTGCCTTTCTCAAATCCATTCTATCCAGGCTGTCAACCCAAACTAAACCATGCTAGTTACTCACTTTGTGACCTTTGATGCTCCATTGCTTATAGAATCAAGTTCCAACTCTCCAGGATGGCATCTCAGCAGCTCCTTGATCTCTCTCTGCCTCTGTTCCCTACCCTCATTTCCTCCACTCTTTATCTCACTCTTGAATTGCTACAGATTCAGGCTGCTTGGTGGAACCCATACACTCCATGCTCCTTCAGGCTTCCCAGATTTTGCCATCACAGTTCCCCTGGGTCTCACTCCCTTTTTAAAGATTCAGTGCCAGCTGCTTCCCCTCCAGAAAGCCTGCCCCATTCTTCACTCCCACCTCCTACAGACTTCGTCAGGTACCCCTCATCCTTTGCTATCCTGTGTAACACGTTCTCTCGCTGAATTCACCACTCTGATGTAACCAACAGAATCTTCACTAAGAGAAGAGTGGCCATGTTTTATTCAGATTAGCCTGCTCATGGTACAGAGGGCAAACTAAACAAGTACATGCTGAATAAAATTGAACTGATGGTTGCGGATGTGTGAATTAATTAGCATCTCACACAATCTCTAAAGTGCATAACTACTCAGAGCACAATCAATTATCCCATTTCCTAAAATCCCCTGGGAAAGAGGCTCTCCGCATTCAATGCCATTCTAAGACATGATGGCTTAAGTGATATTGCCAAACTGGGTCACAAATAATGAGAGAAGTTCCATTTCTCTCAGCTTCAAAGGTTTTGAGGTTCATGAAATGATACTAGAATCCAGCCACTTGTCCTACTGCCTTTAGGATCATGGCATCTGTTGGTATAAATGTGTTCCCGAATTAAGCATTCTTTGAGTAATAGTGTCACAGGCCAGGAGAACGAGTCTGCCACAGGTGGATTTACCGTTAACCTTACTGGACTTTCCATTTCTCTGTCTTTCCTGTGTGCAGAAATAAATTGCCAATGTTGTTGATGTAGGCACATTCTCAAACAACCTGATACTGCTCCAAACACCCACAGCCACATGAGGGAGAAAGAGATGAAATGTAGTTTGGGGAAAGTAAATTCTTGATTATATTGGAATTAAAGGGTATATGCTTTGCTGCACTTTCAAGAATTACAGATAAGAGGCACAGCAGTGTTTTACTCCTATGTCAAACAAGAGCTGGCAATTTACTGTTCAAAAAATAAACAGATGGAGAAAAGTAGAAAGGTGGTATCTCTGCTTTTTTAACTATATTCCTCAAGGGTTGTCACAAAGAGAGAAGTAATAATTATACAACAGAGTGAGTGTTCTCTTGCCACTGAGAAAGCTTTATAGGTCAGTTGTTTACTGCTAACTTTTGGTGAAAGACTAGTTTAAGTATATCAAAGTTTATGGGCTGAGTGGGAGCCATTACATATGGAAGCTGACCTCACTGTTCCTCATAAGGAGGCCAGAGATTGGTATTCAAGAAATAATGATGTTACCATTACAAAGACAGAAACCAAAATTGTCCTAGGAGATCATTTTGAGTAATCAAGGCACTAGCATTCTGCCCACCTCAATGTACAGGGACAAAATGTGTGGTGACCCCTTTGAAAGAATAAAAAGACAAGAACCTCTACCCTGAGAATTGGTGAGTGGGCATATGTTTATGAGGATTGAAATAAATCACAGATAATATCCACAGTGCAGTTTGAAGGCACTGAGTAGAAATAAAATAGCAAGATAATTCGACCAATACATAAGAAGTGCCTGGTGTTTGGCTGTTTGGTTGTTATGGATTCATTAATGGGGGTGAAATCTGTAAATCCCGCCTCTGCCTAATCTCTTCTTCAAGATGATGCTTGTAGCTGATCCTTCATTTCTTTACCTATTGCCATCAGCTTCATCCAAGACCTGGGCTAGTCTCCTAACTGGGCCTCCTATCTAAAGTCCCTCCATTTCCACTCTCTTCTTTACATCTTTACCACTCTTCCCCTTGAATACTATACTGGTAACCCAAACGTCCATCAATCTCCATTATTTCAGAAAACTATTTTTTTCCAATTTGAATCATGTGTTTTGGAGGAAGATGCCATTTATCCCAAATATCCCCTCCTGGATATAGCAGTAAACATTCGGACTTGAATGGACCATCACAGCACCCTCATCCTCTGACCACAGTTTTTCACTGAAAAAAAAAATCAGGGAAGTTTGGAAACTTCTGCAGAGATGGATTTACTGTGATGCTAAAGAGTTCTTGCAGGGATCTTCACAGGCTCCTGGAAGTAGCGGGCATGTGGGGAGTTGCAGTGTTCTGGGAGAAAATAAAATCCAAGCTTCAATCACAGAAGATTTCTATGTAGAAATTTCTAGTAAATTGCTTTAAAAGATCTCAGATGATAGAAATCTGCCTGAATCTAGAAGACTCCAATTATTTTCCTTTTCTCTAAGTATATTGTATTTGTACACATACTTTTATATTCATAATTTTGTATTCATTGTCTTAAAGAAGTTCCCTCAAATTATATGAGCACCAGGCTACTATTCCAGAAACAGATCTATGAGCACCACTCTGTTCAGTCACCTCCCCGGATATATACCATTCCAGTCCCATATCTGCTACCCTCGTTCCACACACATCCTGTTCCCATGCTCCTCACTGTCAATCTGGCCTGGGCTTGCCAGCTTGGTGGCCTTTGTCCACCCTTTCTACCTTGGAATACTCTTGCCCATCTGGATCAGCCAAAGACCAAGTTTTCAGACCTTGCTAATGCCTCACCTCCTCCATGAAGTCCACACAAGTGAATATGCCAGAATTTTCTTACTTCACTGTCTTTCCATGCTCCTTCTAGGTACTAAATATTTGTGGGATGAAATTGAGTTGGACAAAGAGACCCATCACATTATACCTTGCATTACCTACCTGCATGTCACTTTTCCCTTCTTTATAAATTCAGAAAGGTCAGGATTTTTCAAGTTTACCTCTCTACAGCCCTTCTCACTGCTCTGAATATAATGAGAGTTCAAGAGACAACTGAATTGAATTGAACAGACCCGCTCATTAAATGGTTGTTGATTGACAGGTTGAGGATTTCTGATTTGTCAGATATTCCTGAGTTTGGAGAACTAGTACATTGCCATAGAGGTAACTATTCCCATTCTCAGGTTTGGCACCTTGAGCACAAGGAAAGCACACAGTGGGAAAACAGGCACTGAAGTCCTGCACTCCCTGGAGTCAGAACTGAAGTCCTTTTCAGATAATTTCCCTTTCCCCTCCAGCCTTGCTCATTATGCTATCCCTGCAAATCCCTGCTGGGTTTGAAATCCCGGTGGCAATCAATATCTTACATTGTTCACTAAACAAACCTTTCTGGAGGCATGTGAAGAAAGGCCTAGCCAGGGAACCTAAGGTGTAGACAGGTAGAGCCAAGCCAAGCCACTTTCCCAAACTCTCAGTTTAGGGAATGAAAACCATCTGAGTACATAAATAGCAGGCCCAACCATGATTCATCGCCGTTAATCTACTTCTACTCGAGGTTGGTGAGGGGGAAATAATAAAGATTGAAAATTACATAAAGTCTGTATTGCTCAGCTCAGATTTAAGGCGTACCTCTTGGGGTTATCTGGGGTGATTTGTTAACCATTTTCATAGTTCTTGTTCAGATGGGGGAAAATTTCTTCAGGCAATTTCGAAGCACAGATCTATACAGCAGGGCTTTTCTTATATTGTATCATCCTTTTATAAGGATGCTGTCTGCATCTGAATGTTTCCTTTCTGAAGCTGATGAGTATTTGAGAAAGTTTCTTCCTTTTTCGAGCTCAAGTTCTACTTCAGGTGTCTCACTTACAGATGCAGACAGAGTAGCTCAGACAGGCAGGGGAGTAACCAGAATCTACAGGCAGAAAGGAAAAAAAAAAAAAAGGATTCCATTTTGGACTTGACCTCTGCCTGGCCCAGGAAGATTGAGTTTGCTATCAGTGTCGGAACAAGCTCCCAGGGGTTAGCGAGCTCTCCCGTTCAAGGCTCCCCTTTGTCACAGGGTAAAGAATTTATTAGTGAGAAATTTCAATTTCAGACCTTAAAATTGTCTTACTTGGCCTCCAGCTCTTCCATGCTATGTATTATATAGTACACCCTATCACTGTTTGAACATTGGGTTCACCCCATGATCCCGCCCATGTTTATTTGTAAAGGAATTTTCTTTTAAAACAAAGAATCATTACTTCATTTGGGCCATTTTAAACAATCATCTAAAGGATTCTTATTGTGTTAGTTCTTAAAGGACTTGGAGAATCCCGGCTGCCAATGTGTAAATCCATGTCCTGGTCTGTCTGCCCCTGACTAAATACATCCCAACCACCCTTCCACTTAGATGTAACATTCCTGGATTACTGTGTTGGTCTGCCAGGGCTACTATAATAAAGTACCACAACTGCATGGTTCCAGCAACAGAAATTCATTCTCTCACAATCCTGAAAGCTGGAAGTCCAAGATCCAGGTGTTGGCAGGGCTGGTTTCTTCTGAGAGTGGTGAGGGAGAATCTATTCCATCTCTCCTCTAGCTGCTGGTGGTCTGCTCTTCATCTTTGCTGTTCCGTGGCTGGTAAATAATCTGCCTTCATCTCATGTGACCTTCTTTCTGTGTGCCCATCTCTGTGTTCATGTTTCCTCTTTTTATAAGAAAACCATATTGAATTAGTCTACCCTACTGACTTCATATTAACTACTTATATGTGCAACAACTCTGTCTGGGAGAGGGAGAACACAAAACTACCATTAGAATCACTAAGGAGGCACCAAGAGGCCCTTGAAAATATTTTGTCCCATGGGTCAAAATTTTATGTCATTTATCATATGACAATCCTGACTTAGAAGACACTAAGGTATGCTCTGGTAACAAATTGACTCATGGCCTAACACAATAATTGCTCACTTCCCACTCATGTCAAAGCCTGCTATAGAGTCAGTGTCTAGTGTAGGGGGCAATTTTCCTCTAATAGTGACTGATGGATCCAAACAGGCTTCATCTTACATTTTCACCATCTCAAAATTCTTTCCAACTTGCAGATGAGAAAGAAAGAGCCAGAAGAAGAGACAAAATAGAAAAGGACATTAGTTTTAAAATCTTAGCTTTGGATTGAGACTGTCTACTTGAATGCTACTTCCACTATTTACAAGCTAAGTATATTTAGCCAATTTATTTAGTGTAACTGTTGAGAGCCACAGCCAAGTTGGATGGCGCCTAGCATTTTGCCAGAAGGAGTGGTTGAGAGGTGCCGCCAGCGAGCTATTAAGATGATGATAATTAAGTTAAGCTGTGTATAATTGCTGTAGCTGGATGATGCTGGATTGAAACAGGCTGAGTATTCAGTTGTATATAGACCCCTGCTGTCCGGCAATAGGGCGGCTCCTGCCGGACAGCAGGGGTCTATATACCCCTCCTGCTCCTGTTCTCTTGGAGTTCCCGTGAGTTCTGGTTGAGTTCTCATGGGGATTCCTGGAGAGTTCACGTTGGTTGGTGAACGTCTGGTGGAGGGAGTTCCGGTTGGTGTGTGGAGTTCCTGGAAGGGCCGCGTGGGTGGTGTTCGCATGAGTTCAGAAATAAAGTTTGTCCCTGCTTGAGTGGCTCGTGATTTGTGCCCAGCCAGACTGCGGCATGTAACTATTCCTTAGTCTTCTCTCTGTAAAACAAAAATAATAATACTAACTATTCTGTGAGCTCATTTTGAGGACTAAATCTATAGTAAATTTTTATTCTAAGTGTTCCAAGAGCATGATGACAGAAAAATTGGACTTTTCTACTTGCAAAAGATTATTACAAATGTTTTTGGAGCATATACCTAGAGGTAGGATAACTGGATCAGTTTAACTCTTATTAGTTTTTTGAGGAACCTTCATACTGTTCTTCAAAATGTCTGTACTAACTTACATTCCCACCCATAGTATATGAGTTCCATTTTCTTTACATCCTCACCAGCATTTGTTAATTTTTTCTTTTCGATTGTAGCCATTTTACCTGGAATGAGATGATATTTCACTGTAGTTTTGATTTACATTCTCCTGACACCTAACGATATTGAATATTTTTTTCTTTTTTTGGTTATTTGTATTTCTTCTTTTAACAAGTATTCATTCAGATCATTTTCTTACTTTAAGTGGATTCTTTTCTTTCCTTTTTTTTTTCTTTAGTTCCTTATATATTCTGGATATTAATCCTTTTACAAATGAAGAGCTGAAAAATATACTCTTACATTTTATAGTTTGTCTCTTCACACTGTTTACTATGCAGAAGATTCTTAGTTTCATATAATCTCATTTGTCTATTTTTCCTTCATTTTTTTTGTGCTTTTTGAAGTCTTATCCAAAAACGATCATTGCTTATACTGATGTCTTAAGTTTCATTTCCCTTATGTTGTCTTCTAATAGCTACTCCTACTTACTTATGGTTTCCATTTGCCTGTAATATATTTTTCCAACCTTTGACTATCTGTCTGTCTGTGTCTTTACTGATGTGGTAAGTTTCTTGTAGGCAGCATATAATTGGGTCTTGATTTTTATAATCCATTCTGCAAGGCTTTCTCTTCTTCCTCCTCTTCCTCCTCCCCCTCTTCCTCCTCCTCCTCTAGCTCTGTGGTATGGTTGTTTACAGTATTGATAAAGTTTGATTTATTCTATTTTTCATTTGTGTGTCTGCTCTTTGAGTGGTTTTTATACATTCATGTGTTTTCATACTGGTAGTTTTCCTCCCTTTTAACTCCTTTAAACATAATTTTGTTTTTAATTTTTTATTTGTTTTAATTAGTTATACATGAGAGTAGAATGCACTTGGATATATCATGATTTCTAAGGTTGGTCTGGTGGTGATAATTCTCAGTGTTTGCTTGTCTTGGAAAATCCTTATTTCTCCATTTGTGAAGGATGGCTTTGGCTAGATATAGTGTTTTTTGTTGACAGTTGTTTTTGGTTTTTTTCTTTTGAAACTTGGTACATGTCATTCTTTCTTTTCCTGGTCTACAAAGTTTCTGCTGAGAAATTTGCTTTTAGTCTAATGGGGGATTCCCTTAAATTTGACTTGATACTCTTTCTACTTTTAAAATTCGCTTTGTCTTGGACTTTTGACAGTTTGACTATAACATACAATGGTGAGGATCTTAAAGGTCATGTCTGTTTGGGACCCTATAGGCCTTCTTACCTGGATGCCCATATGTTTCCCATAATTGGGGAAGTTTCTAGCTATTACTACACCAACATATTTTATATACCTCTACTCTCTTCTTTGCCTTCAGATATACTTACAATTCAGTTATAGGTCCACTTAATGGTTCCCCCTATAGTTCAGCCTCTCTTCACTTTTTAATTTTTATATTTTTGTCTGACTGGGAATAGCTTTAAAGACCTGTGATTAAGTTTAAATATTTTTTCCTACTTAATCTACTGTGTCACTGAATCTGTCAACCATGTTTTTATTTGACTTTCTGATTCTTTATTTCTAAGTTTTCTGTTGGATTTTTTTAATGGCCTCTCTTTGCTGAACTTCTAATTTATATCATGAATTATTTTCCTGTTTCATTGAATTGTCTTTATTTTCTTGAATCTCATTGAGTTTCTTTATAATCATTCTTTTGAATTTTTTATCAGGCATTTCATCATTTTTTTTTCTTTGAGATCTGTTGCTAAATGTTGTTGTATTCCTTTGGTGGCACACATTAACTTGTTTTTTCATACTTCTTGTGTCTATATTTCCTATGCCCCAACATTAGGATTTGTGCATCTGGTGAATCAATTGACTCTATTGATTTTTCAGCAAGTGACTTTCTCCTATAAATAGGTCTTAGGCTGTTTGGTTTGATAGACTATATTAGCTTTGGTTCCAGTTGGTCATTGTATTGTAATTTTCTTATGGCTTCTTTGGCTATAATTGATGGCTTTGGGCGTACAGTAGTGGGTTCACAGAGACTTTCTCTCATGAGGTCCACACAGAGGAAGGAGTCATCTAGCAGCTCATGTGGGTTGATGTCTGGGGCATGAACATGTTAGAGGCAGGCAATAAGAACATAATACATGTATCCTAAGGCCCAGTTTATGGCAACTCAGGCTAACTGCAGGCTAGCCACAGTAGTAGTGGGGGGGAGGGGTATGGAGCAAGGTATGCATGCCCTCAGGCCCAGTGGTGGACCATGGCTAATTGCAGGCCTTCAGCATAGCACTGCCATCAGAAGAATGACTTACAGCAGTAACCTCTGCCCTGGATGTTGGGAGGGAGATAAGACAAGTTTCTCCTGTGAAACAAAGCTACACAACAGATTCCAATTAGCCCCCCTAACTGGGTTCCAAGCCTCTTAAAAACTCCTATAACTAGGGTAGCTGGCATCCACAAGGTCAGGGTCTTCTGGGCCTCATCTCTTCACCCTTTCCCTTGCAATGAGGAGTCCTCCCAGCTGGGGAACCATGGTTATAGTTGCTGGTTCTTTTATTTCACTCTCTGTGCCACTACTCCAGGTTGCCATGTTCTACAGGCTTCCCATATCTCCCTTGCTGGGTTTCAGTGCTCACCCTTCACCACTCAAAATGCAGCTATTTGTTTGTTGTTATGTTTCTTTATTGTAAAGGAAGAGGCAAGTGCTGAGCATCTCTATTCAGCCATCTTGCCAATCTATCCACAAAAGTTTTTGTTAATTTTGATTAAGTCCAAATTATTTGCTTTTTATTTTGTTGCTGATGTTGTTGGTATCATTTTTGAAAGATAACTTTTTTTTTTTTAACTTTGACTATTTCACTCACAGGCTAATTGTGAAGAAAAAAATGAATTTGTTAATTAAGACACTAAAAGAATAAAGGGGTCTTTAATGGTTTTCTCCACTCATCCTTGATTAAGAATTTACTAAAACAGTTTCCAATTTGTAATATATTTTCCCTCAAAATGTATCTGTCATTATCATATCTCTACAAGTATAAAAAATATGCCGAATCCAAAAAGATGTCATTAACATATCCATAAGTGTTATGGCCCCAAGAGTCAGGAAAAATATGGAAAAGATTTATAATTTAATCAGGAAACATAGGGAATAAAGAGCACTATGTTAGTGTTATGCCAGATTCGTGGGACCCCAATAGACCTCCAGGAGCCGAATCCAATGCAATCACACAAGAGTCTTTATTGCAAGCTGGAGCCTGGACTCACAACCATTCCTGATGCAGCAGTCCCAGGGAGTGAGTCCAGGTCCTTTGTTCAGTGGGATTTTATAGGTTTTGGGGGGATACTCTATGCATCACAACATCACACAGCAAATCATTCCATACGGAGGGAAAATTAAACAACAACTCTTAACATTGATTAGCACATTCAATGGCGGGAACAAGTTGGGTAGGGGTGATTGGTTAGTACAAAAAGGGGAATTCATTTGAACTTATTGGTTTAGGCCACGAGGGGTGTACGTGCTAAACTACATGGTTTCCCAACATGTTATCAACCACCATAAACTACTGGGGGGTCATCTGGCATCCCAGGTATTTTCCCTGTCTCATGCTGAGTGGAGGTTGCTAGGGGGGTTGCTATGGGTCCTCACCTAGCCTAACTGAGTCAGGGACACCTGGTGCCTCAGACCTCTCCTGCTATTTACAGACAAGCAACTCAGCAGGGTGGGTATGTGCTTAGGAGTGCTCTGTGGGTTTTTCCAAGGACAAGGATCATGCTCCCTTCCTTGGACAGGCTTTGCTTTGAGTTAGAGGCTGGTTTCTCAAAAATGGCATCACATTAGTTTCTCATTAGCAGTTAGTTATATCCTGGTTGCGGGTGTTAAGACTGGCCCATGCCCAAATAAACTGAAGCAACTTGATAAAAATGTATCTTAAACCCATGAGGAAAAGTGTCGGAAAACAATGCCCATCCAGAGGACACAGCTTGGAGACTTCCATAGCAACTATTAAAAGGGCTCCAGGTGTCCATATTCAAGATAAAAATAAAATAAAATAAATCGCCCCACATGTGCAAAGCTCCAGATTCCACATCTGAGATGATAAAAGTATTCCCTTAGTGAGCATCTTTCCAAATCCAGGATGGTTTAGAATTAATTATAAAGATGATGAAGTATTAATACTTTTGTGTCAAGTTCAGGAATAGGCTTTTAATCATTGGGACAATCTGTGTATATTCAGTATTTAAACTGTTTATAAAGATTTAGAATTGGCATATTAGAGATTCTGACAGATTAGCCTTGTGATTCCAATTTAAAATATGTAATTAACTTGTGATTTCAAGTCAAAGGTGCAGGATTTTTTTAATAAGTTTGTAAACAGAATTAGAAGGTTTAAGAGAATTAGATTTACTATATTTATAAGTTTAATAATTTATTACACTTGAATGACATTTAAATTCTCAAGACAGGTTTGCTCATTAGAGACATGAACTTGTCTGGTCAAGTACTTGAAATGCTTAAAAATAATAAAGAATGTATTACATTTATAGCTACAATTTAAAATAGCCACATTTGTAAATGAGACTGACTACTTGAAGACAAATTATTTTGTTAAGTTAATCAAATACTTGATCAACTGTTCTCAAATTTATAGTTCTTAATAATTTAAAAATGTAAATTTTTAACAACAACAACATCTATAAATTTAAAAAGATTTGGGGAAATCTATAATTTTAACATTTAAAATAAAATATTAATTTAAAGTATGGGAAATTCTGATTCTCAATTGCTAGAATTTGAAATTTCAAAGTTTTATAAGTAATAAGGACAATTTCTAACCTTCAGAGTTTTTAATAATTGGGATAATGGATATCATAAAATAATATCTCATTGATTTAGTTTTGTTCTGATTATATTATTTGGAAAGAGTCAAAACTTTCTTCCCAATAAACTATAGGTACAAAAAGCTGAAAATAGTTCTAGCCTTAGGTTTCAACTGGGGTGAATCATAGGACTTAAGAGCTTTTTAGTCATGCACACAAAAAAAAGTCCCATGGGAAAAGAAAGGCTCAAAGTCATCTTCCACACAGATTGGAAATATGTGAGGTGTCCATATGGAGTGGTGCCTATTCAAGTTGCTCAATCAAGATCTCTTGGAACAAGAGAAATGGAATTAGCAAGCAATGTCAACTCTAGATAAGAAGGGTATAAATAAGCAAGTCCATATAAATTAGGTAAAGGCTTAACTTTTTTTTAATAAATGGAAAAGGCAGCCTCTAATTTAAAAAACAAACAAAAACAAATCTTTAGCATAAGATATTTTTTCCTGAGTTCTGCTAGTGGAGAAATGTAATTGCTGCAACCAATATGTGTCTCTGAAACACTGGTGACCAGACTAAATCTCTGAGGAAAGACAAGTCTTGACATTCAGGATGTTGAGCTCAACATCCTTTTAAACTGCTTGCATATGACTTTGTGGTTTTAAAATGGAAACCTTTGAGATTTTAGAGATCTCAGGACAGAATAAATGGCATATTTCTATAGTGGAAAATAAAGTCCTCAGATGGCTTGAAAGCATGACTTTGGAGTCAGATAGCATGAGCTCAAATCTAAGCTCAGCCACCTATTAAAACAATGACCTTGGACAAGTCACTTGTCCTCTTAAAGAAAGTTCAGTTATTTAATAGAGCTGTAAGTAGAGAAGGTAATAACTATCTCTTAGGGTTGTAAAATATAACGGGCTGAGCACCATGATCAACACATAAGAGCACCTCAATAAGTTATGACTGCATTAATTGTATTGTTAGAAATAGGACATTTCTTTAAAGAACATGAGTCCACCATTAATGTGGCTACAATTTTATTCTGTCTTCAGCCTCTGGCGTAGAAACACACATCACTGTTTTATATTAAGTTCATGTTTTTCATACTGCTTAAAGCAAGTTTTCTTTTTTAAGAATCAAGAATGATACACTATCATCTGTTAAAAATTTGGAGAAAGGACATGAAGGCTGAAGGCTTTATTAAAATGTCTCCAGATATGAAATAACATTCTTCTCACTGAATGGTCATAAATTGAGAAATATGAAGAAAGCCAGCTTGCACAGCTGTGAACATCTAGCTATTGCAAACCAAAGTATTCCTTTTAGAAACTTCACTTTTACATGAAGCAACAATAAAATTATTGAAGTTTGTGATAATTTGGGGAAAATTAGACATGAATGTATTGTTTTCCTAATTGGTCTTTCAGCACGTCACTATTGTTTAAATGAATTCTCTAACAATGGTCTCATCAAACAGTTCAAAGTGTTACTAAGATGGCCAGGGTCATACTTAATATATTGTTCTATACATTTGGGAGCCTGGAGAATAACTGACAGAGCAGGTCCTAGAAGACCTCTGGAGGCCATCCTGAGAAGCCTCCGCTTCTGGTAAAATACACATGGATCACACCTACCTACTTAAGTGTCTATGAAGAGGGTGCTTTTGTAAGAAAAATACTCCTCTAAATACCTGTTTGATACTAAGAGACTTGAAATTTTATGTACTGGCAAATGACATTTTTCAAAGCAATGTGTTCCTTATGGTTTCAGTAAGGAGCAAATTTTTTCTAAACTCGTAAGGAACTGGGATTTCAGTTTTTAATTAATTAAGGAATATTTTAAATAAAGAAATTAGTATTTCTTTTTTTTAATCAGAGTAAGGGGAGGGTAGGACTATCATGAATAAAGGAATTTTATACAGATATGGACCAGCTGTTTCTTATCTCCACTGGGAGAAAAAAAAATTAAATTAGGATAGGAAACCCTCAAATGCACAGAGGACGTTTCTAGATGGTGCGGATGACTGCAGAAGGTTATGGAACCTCTATGCCTGGAGGTCTTTCAGAGGACAATTCACACCTACCCAGGGTGAGCAGGTCCTCTTGGACCAAAAACCATTGCACAGTCCCAATTAATGTAAATATTTTTCCATGTTTGACAGATATACTCTTGGGACTTCTATGACAGAAAGCTGGAACTCACAGTTGAGGAATGTACCTTTGATTGTGAAGCACTGAAATATCTGCCTAAATTAGCCTGACCCAGGATGTGGACTTTGATCTCAAAATGATGGAATCCTGAAAATACTGTCATTGGCTTAAAAAAAAAAACACCAAGAATTAGAGACAGCTTTTTAAGAAGTATAATTAGTGTGAAAGCATCTTTCACAGATTTAATGGTAAAACCTTCTGTGAACTTGAGAGGGAAGACTTCATCACACCCAGTAACTAGGACAGTTTTTGCTTGCTCCTATTTACCTCGTTTAAATTTAAAAAAAAAAAAATCTTAAAACTAAAGCACACTTAGGGCTCAAAAATTGAAGTACTTAAGAAGATTTATGTAAATCTCCTAAATAACAGCTTGCAAACAAATCCTGTTAAATGCTCCATTTCCCCATTCTTGTCAAAATTTTTTTACTTGGCCCTTTTCCCTTTTATTAAACTCTATAACTATTCATTATATTGCAAAATAATGTGTACAGTTGTTAATAATCACCTGTAGCTACTGGCATTTCTGAAAACATTTGGAAAGCAAAGCCTCAAGATTGGCCAACATGGTAAAGCTGGATTAGGAAGATATGATTCATTAGAAAAAAAGAAACTCAATTTTTTGAAATATTATGAGCATATCTGCTCTTCTTGAGATCTCTTACCCCATTAGCATCACCTGTAAGAATCATTTGCTCTATGAGTAGGTACCAAAACCAAGTCCCACAGTGAATAACACTGCAAATCCCAATGGACTTCAATCATCCCAGAGGTTAGCAAGGAAGGTCAGCCAGGTCTCCTTTGCAGGAAGACTCAAGCAGTCAGGAAAGTGTCGAAAAATACTGAGACTGACACCTACCTGATTGCCAGGGCTAAGATCCCTAAACTTCTGAGGAAAGACGTTTCCCACAGGCCAAGCAGAGTGCCTCTGCAGACACTATGACAGTATGAAGGTGGATGATGAATACTATGATGGGACACTGATGTTCCAATGGAGGAAATAAGTTCCTTAAAAAGAAGAAGCAGAAATAGCAGCTGGAGACCAAACACTTGATCTAGGACACAGATATTGAGTCCTAGGGATCAAAGGACAGAGTACCTCTCAGTCTGGTGACACTCAGATTATCTTCACAGAAAAATGCTCACAGTAAATATTAAGTCACAGGGATGATAAGAAGGGAATAAAGCAAGAGAGAGTAGAAGGGCATATCTTACCACTTCCATGCAAAGACCACTAGGGCAGGACTAAAGAACCACTGGAACTAACCACTTGGAGCAAGCAAAAGATCATTCCACAGACACCTGGGAGCATTTTGGTCTATGCTGAGAGTGATTGAGCAGAAATAGCCAGGTGAATATGTGGAGATCTACTGTAACAAAGGACTTGTCAAGAAAATACAGGACACTTTAATTGATAGGAAGGGTTTGGGAAAATTGGGTCGCCATTATTGTGATCCTGTTGTAATTGCAGATAAAAATCTAAGAAGAAAGAAAATGCAACTTGTGTATTGAACAATCTGAACACTGTGAGACGTGGTCTAAACAATTTATGTTTTTCTCAAGGGAGGTGCTCTCTGACATGATTTTTTTTCCAACGTTCTCTAAATCTGACCCAGCCTAGCGTTCCTGGTGTTGGTTTCCTTTCATGTAACATGGTCAGGATGCTGGCCAGATGGTTTGAGCTCCACTAGCTTCAACAGAGTCCTAACTGTCCAGAAGAAACTCAGGTAAACTTGCTAGACCTAAGAGCAATGTGATTGTAGGTAATTTTTCTGTTCCCATTTTTTGTGCCATCTTGTGTCACCTCCTTTTCCCCATACCCCTACTCTTACCAATTTCTCACAGAGACATCCATCTGGAGAGAAGAAACCATTCTCTTATTTAGCCATTCTTACAGATATAAAAGACTCTCTTAGCCCTGTCTCACTTGATTTGGTGTATGGAAGAATGTGGGAAACCAACTTTACACATGACTGAGTCACACTCCCCGGCTGGGTGCTGAGGTGCTCAGCCGCAAAATGTGGCAGAGCTTTCCCCACCCTTCTTGGGTTTGAGGGTCAGTGTCTTGTGCTTGGGTTGTGTCTTGCTACAGCCCCATGGGTGGAGCTATGCTCACCTGTTCCTTTGTAATATAATCCCTTGCCCTGTTTAGGAGAGAATCTTCCATGGAAGTGCCTTGTGTGTGTCCCCTTCTCTTTCTGTGCCCTTGGGTGTGGCCTACCCAGGTGACAGTCAACATGCTGACAGTGGACATCATGAAGATAGACTCAGCTCCCTGAAACCTGACCTCTTGCCTCATTTGAATAGCTTCTCCTCAATAAAAGGGATCAGTGCGTGCTCTCACTCTCTCTCTCTTCCTGTGGACCCTTAAGGTCAGAGGAGCCGTCACAGTGACCCCAAAGAAAAAGTTATTTGTGTCTCTTGTGTGGTTATTTTGCGCAGCCCAGTTAGCCCAGTTCAACTGGAGTAACCCCTGAGCCTTTTGTCGCGAACAGAAACCCGGCAGAAGAAGGCAGATGTCCTAAGACTGTACTGTCTGCCAGCTAACAACATCTCTGATTGCGCCCCTTGAATTCCTTATAGAATGAAGGGGATAATAGCAGGACTAGTTCTGCCACCTCTTAAGTAAGTCTGGAAGAATTTTTTTGGAGCCTGTATTTAGAAAGGAAGCTTACTGTCCTCATTTTGGGGGAACTCCCTGCAAATCTTAGGCAAAGAAATAATTCAACATCCTATTATATCCAGTAAAGACATTAATAAAGAGATGTCATATGTGGCAAAAAAAAAAAAATGCCGCTAGGCCTAGCAGCAGTCTCAGAATCTTTCTTAAGACAATATCACTGCTAAGACAAATATTGTTGTTGGTACAAAACATAATAGCAAAATTATTTGTATTCCTAGTCTATAGACAATGAAGTTTAGAAAACTTAAGCAACTTGTTTGAGATCACACAACTAATAAAGGGTGACAATAAAATTCTCACCCAGTTCTCTCTAGAACATTGTTATTTGACTTTCTATTGGACACATTTGTCACTAGTATCTTTATTTTCCCCTGAAAAGTGAATTATTTTCTGATTAAATCAATATTCATATGTTGATATGCCCAAATATTTTATGTTTCAACAAAACTAAAATTCATAATGTTAGCATCTCAAATAGATGTTATTTGGATATTGATCTAAAGGCATGGCTAAACTCTCTATATGTAAGAGATCAATCATTTGTAAATTGACTCTTCATACTTTAATTCTCTAATTGATTTGATAAAATTGAGAATCCATTTTCTTGTTAGGTGAGGAGGGCCCAAGTCAGTAAGTGTGATAGTTCTTATGTAAATATCTGCAACTTGAGACTGGCTCATATTGTACAACCTCTAACAAACAGCAGGCCAATTACAGGCCAATTAGGTAATGTGGAAAAGTCATTAGTGAAACTAGATCTAGCATATCTGGCTTTCCAGGCAAACATTCTGAAAGGGAAAAAAAAATCAATCTGACCCAGTTTGACCCTAAAGAAATTGCAATTCCACTAACTCATTGTATCATGTCCAAGACTACACATCCCCCTAAATACTGGTGAATTTTGACATTCTTTTTAGGAATATCCCTGGATAATGTTACATAGACTTGGTAATATTTTTATAGGACAGCTAACTTTTAATTTTATCCTCGATAGACCACAATTAAATGTCAAATGCCAACTGGCTGCACGCAGAAAAGGTCCTTTCTTCATCAAAGAAAGTTCCAGCAGGGGTAATTTGAAGATTATATGGTAATCAAAGATGCTGAAATTGTTGCTATTTCACGACAAAATGAAGACAAAATTCTTGAGCGAGGTGACCTGGGAAATCCAAGTAAAGGTGAGAAATATAAAGAAGAGTCAAGGACACTTAGAGATTGCTCAAGGATGGAGAGGAATGAATACACAATTTACTACAGTGAATGGGCTCTGAGGCCTATATGGATCCTCAGGAACTTGAGTGAAAGGAATCGCAGATCTAAATTGGATGAGTCATTTCAAAGCAAGGAAGAAGAGTCACAGCAGGAATTTACAGGGGTGTTCATCAAACATTGTTGAGAGAAAGTGTATCCTGCAAAGCCAACATGCATAATGTGCAGATTGTGCATAATGTGCAAAGGAGATACCACAATCACAAGGTCGTTTAATGAAACAGCTGAATCATGCATAAATTCCCTTGTTCTGATTCTATGCTTACCAAGAAATATTCTGGGTCAGTCTCCTTATATCAGAGAAAACATTTGGTGTTTTGTTTTTTTTTTAAGATTGGCTAACTTCACTTAGCATTATCTTCTCCAATGCCATCCATTTACCTGCAAATGCCATGATTTTATTCTCTTTTATTGCTGAGTAAAATTCCATTGTGTATTCATAGTGGGGTAGGGATGGGGAGCATGGGAGGAATAGATCAATTCTAGATAGGGAAGAGGGGTGGGAGGGAAAGAGTGAAGGCAGGGGATTAGCAACCATGGTGGAATGTGATGGACATCATTATTCAAAGTACATGTATGAAGACATGAATTGGGTGTCAACATACTTTATATACAAGCAGAGATATGAAAAATTGTGGTATATTTGTGTAATAAGAATTGTAATGCAAAAAACACAAAGTATATGAATAAAGACATGAATTGGCATGAACATATTTATATACAAAGATATGAAAAATTATGCTGTATATGTGTAATAAGAATTGTAACGCATTCCACTGTCATGTATTTAAAAAAATAAAATCAATTAAAAAAAGAAATATTCTGATATTCTAGCTTCTTATGGAGGTTTTCTATAGGAAGAGACCACCTGTTCAATAAGCATCCAGTATTTTTGTAAATTAATACATTATAGGTTTTATATATAAATTTGTGTCACTGAGCACTCTTTGCATGAAATCAATACAAATTAACTTTGATTAATGAAATGAAAAGTGAATTTATTAGAAGGTCAAACTGTTAGAAGACCAGAACGTTCAGTCCTAGGATCTCGCAGGAACAAAAACAGCTCCAAAGAACAGAAGCCAAGATACTGGGATGATCTTGGGTCTGGGACATTCTGGAAAGAGAACACAGTGAGGAACACTTCCATATGTATCCTGTGCCTTCTCATATGCTGAAAATTTAAATTGAGAAGAGACAATCTAATTGGCCGTGTTTAGTCATGTAACTGTTTCTGGCCATAATAGATGAAGGATATGGCAGGAGGAGCCTCTTCATCTACTTAGTAGAATGGTACCTCTTCATTCTACATAGTAGAATGGCAGGTAGCAAAATTCACTGTAGTACAAAGACAACAAATATAAGAGAGTTATTCCCCCTCAAAACAAACAAATAAACAACAACAATAAAAACTCAAACAACTAAACAAACAAAATAGGCTGGTAGAAAAGTGGAAGAGATGTTTGATGACCAAAAACAAAATAGTCATCACAAGTTCCCACAAATATTTTTTCATGTGTCTCAGGAGATCTAAAGTCTGGTTACATTTAAGACAAAAAGATGGATTTAAGTTCTTAGAGCAGCCAGGGTGAGGGTCAGAGTCTGAACCAAGGTGAATTTAGAAAAAAATAAATGCCACTTTATGAGTTCTGGGGTGAAGAGGCTTTATTGGTGTGTTGGTCAGCTTTTCATTGCTGTGACCAAAATACCTGACAAGAACAACTTGGAGGAAAGTTTATTTGGGTCTCTTGTTCTTAGATGTTCTCATCCCCACTCCACCAAGTCCATTGCTCTAGGCTCAAAGTGAAGCAGCACATTATGGGACCGACCCAGCAGAAGAAAACTGCTCTGCCATGGCAGGGTCAGGAAGCCCAGGGTAGGAGTGGGAACTCTTCCTGGGCACTACCCCAGTGATCCACCTCCTCCTGCTGTGCCTTACCTGCCCACTGTTACTATCCAATCAGTCCATTAAAGCTAAGACAGACTGATAAGGTTACAGCTCACCTAATCCAATCACTTTGCCAATGCATTAACACAGGAACTGTAGGGAGATACTTCGTATTAAAACCATGACAATATCTCAACCTCCTCTTCAAGTACTCTATTCTATTATACATCATATCTGGAAAAGACTGTTTGACATTCTGGTTTCCAAACTTGGGTTCATAACAGAATCACCTAAGAAGGTTACAACAACACAAGCTCTAACCTTTCAGTACTGGGAGGAATTCTGCAGTAGGTTTATGCATTTCTATAACCTCGCCATGTCACTCCAATATAGCCCACTCCACTTTAAGATCCTTTTGAGTATTAGAAAGTTCCTCCTTCTATTGACCCCAAATGCATTTCATTGCACTAAATTGTAGGCTAATACCCATTAGTACCTATTTTAATTCTTGGGATTAAACCAAATAATAACTATTCTTCTCTGCAGCAGCTTTCAGGTATATGAAGGCAACTATTCAATTCTATCATGTCCTCAGCTGCTTTCAAGCCATCTCCAGGCTAACTGCTTCTAACTTTTTCACCTTTACCTTCATGGCAAGACTTTAAATCTCTTTACCCTCTGTGTTGCCCTTCTCTAAAACTCTCCTGTTTGATTCTATCACTCTTGGTTATCTCACATGGTCTTTGATTAGTTCAGACACTGTAACTTCATCTTGGTAAACTAAAACCTATGTCAGCTCCTGAGTGACTGTACCTCATGTGGGTTTTGGCTGAGATCTCCTGATTGTTTTTATAAATAGAGGTTGTTGCTAGGCTTTTCCTCTATCTCAATCCCCTTTCTCTAATTCTACATCATTAAAACCGTTTAAGTGTTTTTGAATCCATACACATGACCTTACAGTTAACTCTGATAAAATGCTTACCCTTAGATTCTGTTTATCCTTCAGCTTCACAGTATCTTGATCTATACTACTAATATAGTAGTAACTCTTAATCCAAGCAACTGCAGAATTTCTCCACAAGGGTCTTTGATGGTGGACAGGAACCTATCCAGAGATGGGTTCTGAAAGAAGCATTTGCCACACCTGTTACACAATATTGAAAAAACTTACGATAGAGGCCAACAAAATGTGAGAAATAGGTTTTCCAATTCATCTCTTGATGTCTCCATGCATCAAATATTTGATATTCTTCCCAGCCTCATCTTATTAGCACATTTGAAAATCACACCTTTCATATTTTCAAGCAGACTTTTAACAGAATGTTACACAGAACATGTTTGAAAATAGAAATATTATAAATTTGCCACCACATTAATATTGATTAATTCATCAGAAATATTTGGATATAGTTGTTCAACTTGCTACTACGCTACCTAATGTTACTTCCCAGCACCCCTTGTATCTTCTCAATTCAAGCTTATGATACAGCTGGCAAAAGTCAAAATAAAATAATACATTTCTAAGATCTCTCCAGCTCTGAAGGAAAGAATCAGATTAGCATGTTCTGCTTTTAGTAAGTCCCTCCATCTGTTCCGTGATTGTCCTATATTTTTGCCTGGAATTGACAACAATGTCTAGAACTTATATTTTGATTTAGGCTGTTGAAAACTCTGTGAGAGCAGGTAGCGATAACTGCCTTGTGTCCCAAGAGTTCAGCATCCAGCATGCACCCAACAAATACAGGTTAAATGAAGGAATTTGGGATTCAATCAATCACCTTTTTTTTTCCATTTTTGAACTATTAAAATGGATTTTTAATTGTTTTTAGTCTTCCAATTCCTCCATAATGTATCAAGAAGTTTTCTGTCTCAGATATGGTGAAATAATATCCAGTGAAGGGCAAGATCAGCCTTGAATAGTCCCTGAGACAAAGTAGCCAAGTCATATACCTCCCAATCAGTGAACTTTATCTGTAACTCTCTTACCTTGTGATCCTATAGCAAATTTTGTGCCCTGAGTAATAAAAGAACTCTGATCACATATAATGGATTTTGTGATTGCATATTTCTGACTATCCTGTGTCCGATTTTAATTTGAACTGAGACTGGCACAAATCCCCAGGCTGGGGGTACGAAACACTTTTTTGCCAGTCAAAAATGTGTCCTTCTTCTGATATATGTTACTAATTTTATACAGCAAGGTGATTTATCAGTTATACACTGTTGCCATGCCCTGATCAATCACCTTGAAGTGCTGCTTGTCATCACCAGAGTCACATCCAGAATTAGACATTACTATATTTCTTGTTTTAGGGGCCTTGGATATTCATCTGGAATCACCACTAATAAAAGTAGCTCTCCTTTAAGCTCTTGTGTATTCTGCTTTTTTTTCTTTAGTTCTCATTCAGCTAGTCTTTGGGTTCCTGGCAGGTCCCTTGGACACAGGGACAATGACATCTGGAGTATGAACTACCTGTGCTAGGCGGTGCAATGTTTTTTAGAATGTATAGGATTTCTTAAAATCTCTTTGTCACCCTTGGTTCTACTTTTCCTGTATAATGTCAGTCCTATCATAGATAGTTTGAAGATTTAGTTTCCTTGACAGATAACACAGAAAAAAAAAAACAATTGAGGAATTGTGTGGTTTTTTTTTCTTTTCTGTCCATATTATAGTATCAGTTCTTAATATGTAAAATAAACCTCAGTATTTTGCATTTTAATATGATTGACATTATTATTATAGGGCTATTCCACTCTTTTAATCACCCATGATTAAATGTCCTTCTTTCAATCATTTGCACGTGTCCTTTTCATTCATTTGTTCCAAGAATATTTCTGGGTATCTGTTATTCACCAGACTCTATTCCAAGTGCTAGTGATAAGCCAGGAACAAGAAAAAGGCCTGACATTTGGTGCTTTCATCCTATTCTTGGTAAAAGAAAGTCAGCAAACCAGTGTGAATATAATGTCAAGTGGTAAAAAGTGTCATGATGAAAACTAAGGCAATGTATCAGGGACATGAAGAAGGATGATGAAGAAAGACCTCCAAAGGTCACCTCTGAGTAGCAGGGAAGCGAGGCAGTGGGTTACAGGGTATCTGAGGGAATGTATAAGCAAATCCTTGAAGTGGGAATGTGTTTGGCATTTTTGACTACAGTAGATGAAGCACAGTAACCAAGTGAGGTGGCAGGTGAAATAAAATGGAAGACTGAAAAATTGGAAAATGAACACAGGGAAAAATAGATGAAAAATAGTCAGGTGGAACAAAATGAAAACAAATATCAAGACAGCAGATGTAAGGCAACAGGATCAATAATTACATAAAGTAAACATGATCAAACCAAATTAAAAATAAGAGATTGTCAAGGTGATACAGAAAATAAAATATACTGTATACAGAAAAAATAACTGACTTTAAATATAAAGACTCAGAAATGTATAAACAATCTCCAGCAAAAGATGTATGATCTCTAACCATAAGTGACATGGTGTGGCTACAATGATGGTTAACAAAAGATAATTTAAGACAGGAACTATTACCAGGTTTAAGGAAAGACACTTTACAATGTAGAAAGGATAAATTCCTCAGAAAGATACAATAATCTTTTTTAATTTGGCAAAATATACATAAATATTAAAATTAGCACTTGAATCACTTTTAGATGTACAGTTAAATGGCATTAAGCATATTCACATTGTTCTGTAACCATTACCACTATACATCTATAAACTTGATCATCTTAATAACTATCCATTCTCCCTTGCCTGCTCCCCTTGGGAACCACGATTTTATTTTCTGTCTCTATGAAGCTGACAATTCCCTATCCCTCATATAAGTGTAATTACATGGTATCTGTCCTTTTAGCACAATACCATCCAGATTCATCCATGTAGTAGCACGGGTCATAATTTCATTCCTTTTTAAGGTTTAATATTATTCCAGTGCATGTATATGTCACTTTTTATTTACACGTTCATCTGATGATGTACAGTTAGGTTTTTCTCAACTTTTTGCTATTGTGAATAATGCTGCTATGAATGTGGACGTACAAATATAAGTTTGAGTCCTTCCTTTTACTCCTTTGAAGTGGAATTTCTGGGTCAGATGGCAATTCTGTTTAATTATTTTGTAAAGCAGCCATAGTTTTTCTATAATGGCTGCACCATTTCATATTCCCACCAGCCAAGCACAGGGGTTGTGATTTCTTTACATTCTTTACACCAACACTTGTTATTGTCTATCTTTCTCATAATAGTTATCCTAATGGGTATAAGATAACTATAGTATCTCATTGTGCTTAATCATCAGGGATATGAAACATCTTTTCATGTGCTTATTGGCCATCTGTAGTCTTCTTTGGAGAAATCTTTACCAATTCCTTTTTTATTTTTAAAACTGGGTTGCTTGCTTCATGGTTGCTGTGTTGTAGGAGTTCCTTATATATTCAAGTTATTAATCTCTAGTCATATATGTGATTTCCAAATAGTTTCTTCAATTCCATTGGTAGTCATTTGACATTGTTCATCATGTCCTTTTATGGATATACAGCAATATTAAAAAACTTCAATATACATGAAGCAAAAACTAACAGAACTAAAAGAATAAATAGACAAATTTACAATCACTGTTGGTTCTTTTAACATCCCTCCCTCAACAGCTGATTTATCAACTAGACAAAATTATACAGATGTTTGAATAGTCAACTTGATGTACTTGACCCTTATAAAGCAACATAGGTAATAACTGGACACTAAAAATTTATACAGCAGACTAAAACTTTTTGTTATCTGAGCCCAACAAAAGTAAAATAGATTCAATAACAGAAAGAGATTTAGAAATGTCAAAATATTTTTAAATAAAACAATGCATTTCTAAGGCACAGGTCAAAAATAAATCATAATGAAAACTAAAATAGATTTTAATTGAATCTTGAGCTAAATGGCAATAAAAATTGCAACTTATCAAAATATGTGTAATGCAATTAAAGCAGTGCTTAGAGAGGAATGCATGGAGTCTCAAAACACAAATATCAGAAAAGAAAAAAAAATGTGTTCAAATAGTGATCTAAGTGTCTACCTAAAACTAGTAAGAAAAGTGCAAATAAAAATCAAGGTAAGTATATATATATATACTTACCAGAACAGAAATGTTGAAATAGAAAAGGCAGAGGAAATTGACAAAAACAAGGGATGAAATTTTTAAAGAACTTTAAAAACAGATCAAGAAATCAAGACAGAAAACACAAATTGCTAAGAGGAAATATCACTCCAGATCTTATAGACTTTAAATCTATACTAAGAGTCATTCCATTTGGGGATTAGGTATAGAGGGTTCTAAGAGACCATCACTCTTACCCTACCAACCAAAGCAAAGCACATAAACTACAAAATCATAAGAATTTAAAACCCTTCAAAAATACTAAATGAAAAAGAACCTCAAATTAACTGAATGCCAAAAATAGAGAAGCCATGTTATGTAGGAAATGAAAGTCTTCTAGAACCTTTCTTTTTGGGCAGAAATGTACAGGATGCACAATATTACAAAGGTGGAATTTGGAAACAAGATAACAAAAGCAATTATATTTCTATATCCTGGTAACAAACAATTAGAAAATAAAATAGTCTTTCCATTTAAACAGTACCAAAAATATGTGAATATCAGGGATACATCTAAAAAAAGTAGTGTAAGACCTGTATATTAGAAACTCAAATCAATTCTGAAAAATATTCAAGTAGTCTTAAATAAACGGAGAGCAATAAACCAGGTTACAGATTAGAAGATTTGAAGATGATGCTAATTTCACCCTAATTAATGTGTACATTCACCAATGTAATCAATGTAATCCCAATAAAAACTCAGAAAATTTTTATAAAAATTGACACATATATAATAAAATTTAACTTCAAACAGACCAATCAACCTTTAAAAAGGTGGGGTGGGGTAAAGTTAGATGAATAGCAATACTTGGCTTCAAGATTTTAATATAAATGCATAGTAATTAAGTAATATGCAAGTGACATTAGCATAAAAACAACTACAAACACTAAGAAACAAAATTTGAGGTTTACGTATAAAAAGCTTGTTTGTCAAAGTGCTAAGATAGTTCAATAGAAAAAGAAAAATCTTTTCAGCAAGTGGTCATAAGCAACAGGGCATCCTTATGGAAAAGTAAATGAACTCTAATGCTGATCTCACTCAACACACAAAAATTAATTTGAGACAGATTAAAGATTTAAATGTAAGACCTAAATCTATAAAGCTTGGAGAAGAAAACATTGAAGAATATCTGCATCACCTTGTAGCATGCAAAAATTTCTTAAGTACATAAGTAGTTTACAAAAATCAACAACTATGAAAGCATGTGTTGATAAGACAGATGCCATCAATATTAAAGCCTTCTTAACAAAGCACACCATTTAAAGCAAATAAAAAGGCATGCAACAGACTGCAAGAAAATACTGCAATATACACATCTAACAAAGGATTTGCATAAGGACTACCAAAAAAACCTACTATAATAAAAAATAAAAAGACACCCCCACATTTTTAAATGGGCAAAAGACTTGAACAGACAACTTACATAATATATACAAAGGGTCCATAAGTACATGAAAAGTGGTGATTGGGGAAATGCAAAATCATCCCCAAATGTGGTGCCACTTCGTACATACTAGAATGGCCAAATTAAAAATGATGACAACACCATATGTGGGTGAGAACGTGCAGCAACTACATCTCATACTCTGCTGGCAGGAGCATAAAAATGCTACATCCACTTTTGAAAACTGACAGCTTCTTATAAAATTAAATGTATATTTACTAGGTTACCTAGCAGCTCTTCTTCTAGATATTTACCCTCCCCCCCAAAAAAGAATAAATAAGTAAATAAAAGTATATGCTAAGAAAAATGCTTTGTTCAAGAATGCTTAGCAGGCTTTTTCTGAGGAGACAAAAAATAAAAACAATCCAAATGTCCATCAACAGAAAAACAGTTTAGAAACGAATGCAAAATTCCAACTGTGGAATATTCATACATTATGTCACTATTTAGCAAAAACAAAAAGGATGGATTATCGATACAACTAAAAACTAGTTTAATCTCAAGAATATCATGTTAAGCAAAAAAATTACATATTTTATTATTTTATTTATATGAAATCCAGAAACAGGCAGAATTAATCTAGGTGCTAGAATCAAAACAGTGATTGCCTGTGGGGATTGCCTACTAAGAGGCACAAGTGAATTCAGGAGTTAGGCAATAATCTGTATCTTTTTTTTAATTATTTTATTTTATTTATTTTGTTTTTTTATTATTATTTGTTCAAAACATTACAAAGCTCTTGACATATCATATTTCATACATTTGATTCAGGCAGATTATGAACTCCCATTTATACCCCGTATACATATTGCAGATTCACATTGGTTACACATCTACTTTTTACATACTGCCATACTAGTGTCTGTTGTATTCTGCTGCCTTTCCTATCCTCTACTATCTTCCCTCCCCTCCTCTCTCCTCCCCTCCCCTCCCATCTTCTCTCTCTACCCCATCTACTGTGATTCATTTCTCTCTCTTGTATCTTGAATGAGCTGTGTTACGTGGGTATTCACGACCATCGACATTGCATATGTAATGAATAGTGGTTTTGATTTACAAATAAGTGAACTGAATCAAGTTTCCAAGGGTACTCATGGTTAATATTTAGCACCTGTTTAATACACACACACACACATACACACACATACGCACACACACACACACATACACATACACACACACCTGAGAGAGTGAGGAAGAGAGGTGGGGACAGGGAGAAAGAGAACATGAAAAGACAGAGTAGAAAGTGAAGTGCTTCAGTTTGCCTGTGTCCCCTCCAAAATTCCTGTTGAAGTTTAATCATCATCATAGTGGTGTTAAGAGGAGGACCTTTTGCAAAGAGATGAAGTCATGATGGCTGTGCTCTTGTGAATGGATTTGTACCCAGTAGAAAAACAGGAGGGAACTCTAGAGTGCACAGCAACAGGTGACATATTTGAAGCAGACAGCAGCCTTCACTGGACACCAAACCTACTGGTGCCTTGATCTTGGACTCCCAGCATCCAGAACTGTGAGAAATAAATATCTGTACTTTTTATAATAATACAAACAGACTAAGATGTAAAAAGCAAGTAAGGAACTATTTTGGAGAGTCCTACTATGAAGAGCAGAAAAGGAATGCGGATTCAAAGTAAGGGTTTTTATTATAAAACTGTGAGATATTTCAGCATTTAGTACTGTGAGAGTGATCCAGAAAATAAGGAATATAGAAGATGCAGGAAAAGGAGGGCAAAAACATAAATGTTTTCTCTGATAAGAAGATTCAGCATCTAAATGGAGGACTTCCCAGAAAAGTCCTTTAAGAAGCATCCTGTTTGTTTTTAGTATACCAAATTCAAAGAGATAGTGTACTAAAACAGTACTGCAGTACTGGCATATATCCTGTTGTTTTTTTTTTTTTAAAAAACTATTATTATTTGCTGCTGTTCCTTTCTCTTCTCTTTGATTACAGAGATTACACGCCATGGGTGATTTCACAACAACTCATACTTCTTCAAGCATGCAAAAAGGCAAATTCTGTAACTAAGGACAGATTATGAATTTGGGTTTAGGGGTTATCACAAAAGGTTTTAGAAACTGATAACTTTAATAACTATTCTCAAAAGACAAGCACAGCAAAAAGTGGAAATGTATAAAGCTTCTTGGTCCAATCCAGGTTCAAGAGCAGAATTAAGGTTACAGTAGAATACCCGCTAATCATCCTTTCCTCATTTTGAACTGATTGAAAGCTCAACTCTTACATAAATGCTACAAATATCCTAAACTGCCTGTGATTTTCCTAAGCCTCACTGGTTTAGAATTAATATCACTAAAGCTCAATTCTCACCACACACAGGACTATCTCACAAAAAAAGCCTGTGTTCAACATGGACAAATACCCACAGCTTGAGATTAATAGTCAGGAATTAGGAGGGCAGGAACCTTCCATAAAAGCCACATGTGAAGGCCAAAGTGGATTTTTAATATTGGGGACAACAAGCATTAACTAATTTTTCCTACTGGAGTGCACTGTCCTTTAGTCTCTATTTTTGCTCCTGATTGTTCCTGCAGGTAGTAGGTTAACATGGAACGTACTTAGAGAAGGAAGCAATTGAATATGGCATAGATTCTGAAAGAAAGGGCTCAATAAAAGAGCAGCATGTGCTCTAATCTGGCTTTTTACAACATCCACTATCAAAGAGCTTTGGGGGTTTAAGGGGATTAGATACCATAACCCATCTGTCAGGTCATTATGGAAGGAAATGCTCCTGCTGTTTTCAAGGGAAGATGCCCTACTGTATATTATTATCATTAAGCATTTACAGGGTACTGTAGGCTTGCAAAGCACTTCCAAAGCATTTTTATTTGTTGTTCCTCACAAAACACTCTAAACCCTCAAAATTATCTTCAAATGAAGAAACTGAGGAACTGGAAGATGGTGGCACACATCTCAGTCACCCAGAAAGTAGCAATAACTATGAGGGGAACTTGAAGACTTGAAAAAAGGGGATAGGTCCCTATTTAAAAACATGCTAAAGGTGTGAGGAAGAGGGAGTGTGTGGGTGTGGGTGCGTGTGCATGTGTGTGTGTTAAGGTCAAGACAATTTTTCTTGTGTTTTCCTGCAATCTTATACATTATTCCGTAACAAATACTTATGTGTTATTTTCTGTAGACACAGGATGTATCTTAACAACAGTTGTACATCATGATTGACACGGTTCCATATGGGAGGAGAAGCAGAATGCATTCAAGCATGAGCATGTGTAAAGATGGACTGATATATCGTAGCTATCATTTACAAAACTGGAGATCCCAAATCAAAAGCATAATGAGGCAAAAATGAAATACTACATGCCTATTGATCCATATTTCTTGTAATTCACTAGGAATAACTTAGACTTCCAGTAAATCCTAAAGACACAACAGTATGCAAGGCAAAAAATACAGATGCCCAGTAGAAAATAGCAAAGCTGTCTGCCGTGAATTTGGGGAGAGGAGCTCAAATGCTTTACAGAAATGTGGGCAGTCACCTGCTGGATTTTCTTTTCCTGGGATTTCTCTCCTATTTAGAACAGAATTGTGGGAGTAATTTTTTTGAGTTTCATCATTAAAGAGATTAATGGTTTTCTTTTAAAGGTAAATTAATCTCTATTAAAAATAAAGAACAAATAACATTGACATATTTAGATTTTAAAGGCAGAAATTATTTGACTCCACTATGCAAAATCGTGAAAATATATTGATCAAGCTGGATGATCACATTAGATGGCTATGCTTTAAAAGATTATTACTGTGTCTTACCCCCTGTCTGAGGAAAAATAATTTTTCATATTATGGTTTATACATGAGGAGTACTCCAAAAGCTCATGTGTGAGACAATGCAAGAAAGTTCGGTGAAATGACTAGGTTATGAGATCCTTAACCTAATCAGTGCATTAATCAGGAGTAATTGGGTGGTAACTGTAGGTAGGTGGGGTGTGGCTGAAAAAGGTGGGCCACTGAGGGTGTGGCTTTGGGGTATATATTTTGTGCTTGGTGAAAGAAGAAGTCGCTTTCTACTTCCTGGTGGCCATGTTCTGAGCTGCTTTCCTCCACCACACAATTCTGCCTTGATGTTCTACCTCCCCTTTGGGCCCAAAGCAATGGAACAGATCATCTATGAACAGAGACCTCTAAAGTTGAGAGCCTCAAATAAATATTTCTTGCTAAAATTGTTCTTGTCATGTCTTTTTGTTACAGCAATGTAAAAGCTGACTAAAATAAAAATTGGTACCAAGAAGTGGGGTCATTGGTATGAGTAACCTGACCACATGGTTCAGAAGCTTTTGGAACTTTTTGGAGTTTGTGAGAGAAATTTTGGAATGTTTAGCAATGAAGGCTGGAAAAGCTTTAGAATATTATAAGTGGAGCTTAATGGGCAATTCTAGTGGATGCTCAGAAGAGCACTGTGGGTAGTAAAGACTGGGCTCATGAGTTTCGGAGAAAAAAGAGGACTCTATTGGAAATTGGACTAAAGGCCATTCATGTTATGTACTTGCTAAGAATTTGCCTACATTTGGCTCATGTCTATGAAGCTAAGTTTAAAGGTGATTGACTAATTAATCTGGCAGAGGAAATTTCAAAGCAGCACAGCCTTCAGGGGGTGTCATGGATATTGCTGGTGGCTTCTAGTCAATCTTATTATGATAATCAGGATCAGAAATCAGAGCAGAAAAACTTGAAAAACTTTAAGTTTGGGCAAAAAAGTGAATAAAATTGGGGTTAAGGAAGGGGTTGTAAAAGGGATTAAAGCCACTAAACAAACAGTATAAAGACTTTACCCAGGGACAATTGGAAAGATAGTTTCAGGGTATGTCTGGAATTGGCAAGACAATACCAATCTCAGACTTAAGGGTATAAAGATAAAAATTCCTTTGAAAAGAGACCAGTGAAGTACCCTACTTCCACAGAAAGGACTAGGAATTATTTTACCCTGCTCAGCAGCCCAAGCACTTACAGGCTGTCTCAGCTATGGTCCCAAGAGGCTTGGCTATTGCTTGAGATAATGGCAGACCTTGGTGTCAACCACATGTGCTGGTACTACAAGAAGGAAGGATGCCAGAGTTAAGGGGTCATGGAGGCTTCCATCATGATTTCAAAGGAAAACCTGGGAGGCCAGGCAAAGTACAACAGGCTTGGAGTCCCTGCAGGCTGCCATGATAAGGTAATGTGTGGAGATGTGAGGAGGTAGCCAAATCTGCAGTGGAGAGCCCTGACATTAAAAAATGCCAATAATGTGGAATATCTACTGAAGAAAGCTGCAGGAATTGATAAGCCAAGAGCATGAAGGCTCTAACCTTCAAAACCATAGGGGTAGAACTACATGAGTCCTTTAGACAAAACATCACAATGCCATGTGCCCCAGATGCTAGACATGGAGCTACAGAACTCATTTGCCCAGCTGGATTTTATTCTTGTTTTGGTCCTATCCCTTCTTTCTATGCCCATATTTCTCTCTTGTAGAATGGAAATGTTCACTATATGCCTTTATATGTTGAATGTATGTAACTTGCTTTTGATATTTATAGGGGCTTATGCTGAGAGTTTGCCTAGAGTCTCAGAGGAAGCTTAGGACTTGGACTTTGAGGCAATCCTGGAACTGCTAATACTATGGGGACTCTTCAGAATGAACTAAATGTATTTTTCATTGTGAGACAGGCATGAGTGTTTGAGTGCCAAGGGCAGAATGTTATGGTGTATATATGAGGTATTCCACAAAAGTTTATGTGTGAGAAAATGCAAGAAAGTTCAGAGTAAAATCACTGGGTTGTAAGATCCTTAACCTAATCAGTACATTAATGCCCTAAGCTTGGGTTGTAACTATAGCATAAGCTAGGATGTGACGGGAGAAAGTGGGTCACTGAAGGTGTGCCTTTGGGTTTAACATTTTGTCCATGGTAAGGGGAGTTGGCTTTCTCTCTGCTTCCTGATTATTATGTCCTGAGCTGATTTCCTCCACCACTCCCTTCTGTCATAATGGTCTGCCTCACCTTGGGCCCAGATCAGTGGAATTTGTTGTCTGGACTAAGAAACCAAGAGCCTTGAAATAAACTTTTCATCTCTACATTGTTCTTGTCAGATCTTTTGGTCAAAGCATTGAAAAAAACTGACTAAAACACACAGCATACATTAACTGTAAATTGATAGAATCGATGACCAGCATTCACTTATTTATTTTATACTGAGCACCTACTATATGTCAGACATAATCTCTTTCCCAAGAAGTTCACAGCTTAATGAAAGAGATAAAATGTACCCACATAGGGAAATGACTCGGGAACTTGAGGGACCAGTGCCAGAGAAGATAATCGTTTCATTCACAGGGAGCCAGATAAGAAGGAAGAGGCATGTAGGAAATGTATCAGGACACAACTCAGATCAGGTGGTTCTCCAAGCTTGTATAGGAATTGGACAAATAGGGACGTAGGAGATGAAATAGTCCAAAAAGTAGTGGCACAGCTGAAAGGCATAGAAGCAAATAAAACACTTGTAGGGGCAGAACAAATAGTAGTTGATTGTAGCTCATAGTTTAACTGATGATTAAGCTGAATCAGAACTAGGTGTTAAAGGACGACTCTCTCCTGAGAAGGGAAAGGCAGACCAATTAGTGCAATGGTTTCCAAATCTAGGCATAAGATTTTGTGCCAATTCCTCCAGATTCTGAGTCAGGTGGGGGACAGACTTTAAATCCATAGAGCTATAATTATCCATAGGTGATCTGGATATTCAGCCAGGTTGGCAGCCACTGCCTACTTTCAATCTTTTCTTACTATTTCTTTCATTTCATAGCATTCTCCCCTGACCCCTGCCATGCTATGCACTGACTTACTTTGGGTCTTCCTTACCTCTTACCTGCACAATTTGTAAGAGCATCCTGACTTGCTTTCTCATTACTGCTAGAATTGTTTCTAAAAATGTACGCATGTTCTTCAATGCCCTACAAAGTAGGGCTCCAACTCATGTAACAAAAGACACAGTGTACTAGGCTAACCAATCAATCCTGCTTTATCTGCCCCACATTCCAACACAAAGACACAAAGACAAACATCCTCTCACGTTTCTTAAAACCTGTGTGCTCTCTGTTGAAATGTCCCATGTTTCCCTCCCACCCCCAGCAAAAATATTAATAGCATCTGGCACTTCATCTCTTGAAACTTTTTCTAAAGAAATAATCTACATGTGAAAATATCTTTCTTTTGCCTCATCTCTTGTCATTTCCCACCTTACTCTAGCTCCAATTGCAAGGAACAACTAGCAGTTCTTATTGTCTCTGGGCCTTTGCAAATAATGTTCTCTCTGCTTGCTGGTTTCTTGCTGGTTTACTTTTCCACCTACTTCTCACTTCTCTGTATTTCACACTTAAAAGACCTGCTCATAACCCACTTGAATCTAAAGTATGAAATATGATATGTCAAGAGCTATGTAATGTTTTGAACAACCAATAAAAAAAAAATAAAATAAAATAAAAAGACCTGTTCAAATGTCTCTCCCATGACAATTCTTCTCCATTCTGCTAAGCAGTTATTGGCGTCACCAGACTCTTCCTTGAAACTATGTTCACTATTTTCACTTATCACATTGAATTAGAAGGGCTTACAAATGCATCCCTGGATAAACCACAAGGGCCAACAGATAAGAAGAATTTCTTTGTCTATCCACACTGAATCCACAGCCCTCCAACATTTGTGAATAACCTAATAAAGGCTTCAAATGAGAAATCTAAAGCAGTAGTATTTTTGAAAGCCATTGCCAAAACAGAATTTAAAGGTTTAATCCTTCATGTGAATGGTAAAGCTGAAAGCTGTCAAGAACAAGGTCACACATAGGTGATGGTGAGGATTAGCTTGAGAAAAGAAATCAGAAAACACAGAATGAGAAAGATGTTAAAAAGTGAACAATGAAAAATTCAGCCTGGGACTTGAGAAGGATAAGGAAACAGAGAACCATGAATCGTAGGCATAGACTCCTAGACGGATAGATGAGCTCCTTCCTCTCTTTCTGTGGGCTGAGAAACCTGGGTATATCTAAGCTGTACCTATGATTCTTCTTCCTTTAGCTCTCATGCTATTGAGATGCAGTGTGAGTAGCTATTAGTCACTGTATGACTACATAAGAATCAATAGATGCATAACCAATTTATTGAAAGGGCTGAACATAATGAGTACAAACAGGAAGCAGCTGTGTTTTCCTCCTCCTACTGCCTTTCAATATGTCACATTCCCCTTTCCCATACCTTCATGACATATCAGGCAGCTCCCATAGCTTTCCAGTCATTTTCAACAAAAAGAAGTCAGTTACATTTCAGTAATTATGAATCACTTCCAGGTAGTAAAAGTCTCTGTTAAATTTAAAATTTTAATCACACATCTCATTCAAAGCTTCTCTCCTTCCCAGCATGGGCTCAGCCCCAGGTGATCCAGGCTTCTGCAGCAAAGAAGCTGGACATGGTCTGCTCCTTCATTCTCCCTCTCTCTTCCATCAATTACCTCTGGCTTTTCTAGAGTCGCAGCAGGGAATGAGTGTCTGGAGAAAAGGCCGAAGCATTTTCATTTAGCTGTTGCTGCCTATAGTCTCCATTGACTATTTCAGGCTACTCACATGCCATTGATATGACTGAATCTTAACTTTTTTCCAGGGTCAATTTGTGGTTACTTCAGAGATCCCTAATTCCTCAATGTGGGTATTTGGCTAACCCATGATTCCCACCCTCTCTCTCACACACATCAGGAGAACCATCAGTGCAGCCTGAGCCTGGTGACTTCTAGCATTTTCTCCATGGAAAATACACATCTCTGTGACACCAGATCTCTGATGGGAGCACAGGCTGGTTTTACTGCTGATCCTTCTTCCAGCACATGTGGCTCCACAAACTCCACAAAATATTGATGAGTTCCTAACACTTGATAATAAATGGCCTTAGCAGGTGCAGTGGTGCACACTATAGTCCCAAGCAGCTGGGGAGGCTGAGACAAGGAGGATCGCAAGTTCAAAGCCAGCCTCAGCAATTTTGCTAGGCTGTAAGAATTTAGAAAGACCCTGTCTCAAATTTTAAAAGGCAGGTAGGGCTGTGTAAGTAACTCAGTGGTTTATTTATTATAAATAAATAATAATGAATGGCCTTGTGTCTCAGAAAGAAGAGACTTGTTATTGCAGAAATTAAAAAAAGAAAAAAGACACAGTCAATGCTCAGTTTTGAGATTTAAAATAGATTTATGAAAGTGATAACAAAGGTGAAAGTGTGAAAGTTAAAGTTATTATATGCAAGAACTCAGTTATTTTGCAGGAAAAAAATTTAGTTTTTTTTTTTTAACCCAAAAGTGTGGTTTGGTGAATTGGGCAAGGAATAAAAAGAGCAAAGCATTAAAGGAACTCCGAGAACAAAGTTTATGATATAACACTATTTAGAAAGACCAAAGGAGAGCCAGATTATTGTACTTTAAAGGAGATAAAGATTTGGCATAGGACTCAGTAGCGGAATGCTAGCCTAGCATGAGCAAGGCCCTGGGTTCAATCCCTAGAATCACAGAGAGAGAGAGAGAGAGAGAGAGAGAGAGAGAGAGAGAGAGAGAGAGAGAGAGAGAGATTGATTCAGAGGGCTGGAAAAGAAAAAAACAATAGTGGGTAAGAATGCAAATAGGCGAAGAAGTCATTGAGACCCTGGACAGAGGCTGGACCTACAGGAAAACAACAACAATAACAAAAATGAAAACTGACAATTTGAAAAATGCAGAATGTGGTAAGATTCCATTTGACTTACCCTAAGTGGTTCACAATAGCTATCTACAAAATCTCTTTCTTAACTTGAACATGGCAGAAAATGGCCTTTCCCGGGCAACTGGGCTCCAAAACAGTGTTTTCCTTGATCTCATATATTATTAAGAACACTTCAATAAAAGATACTCTCTTCTAGAAACTAAGTTATGTCAAATAGATTCTTTGCCTTATCAAAAGAAAACCAAGAGGGAAAAGAATATGTGGAGAAGGTATGGTTATAAAGAACCCCAAAGTCAAATCAACACAAATGTTTGGAGTTGCTGTATATTGAGTTTGGTTATATTCAGCTTTCAAAACTAAATAGTAGTCATGGTTTGAATGACATTTCTGTCAATGATGGTCCACATGTATAATGGTAGCTATGCCACTGAGCTTATCTATGTAGCAGGCTATGCCATCTTGATTTGTGTAAGTACACTCCATGATGTTTGCACAATGGTGAGAGATCATCTAACCACACATTTCTCAGGACTTATCCCCATCGTTAAGCAACACAGCTGTACTTAAAATTTACCAGGCCAAAGAAAAAATTCATAGCACATTTCACAACTCCCTAGAGATTCATAGGCATTTCATTCGGCCACAGAGAAATTTTCCAAGAGGTCTTTTGAAATGTATTTGTATTGGGCATTTCAGAACCTATCAGTGCTGATCCCCACAGTTCAGAGAAGGACTTCTTCCTTCTATTACTTTCCATGTCCATAGGCTAACGCATAGGTGGAAAACCTTCAATACCCAGCTAACTTCTTACAGTCCTTGGAGAAATTATTACAAACATATATTCCATTCATGCCTAGAGTTGCAAAGTACATTTATTGGCTAAAAGATGAGATATTACTCAGTAAAAATTTGTTTTCTGTTTTTCAACATTTTAACAAATATTTAATAAGAAACTACTTTGGTGTGCTAGGAGCTGAGAACACAAAGATAAATGAGAAATAACCCTTGCCTTTAGGGAGCTCATAATCTTTTTTATCTAGTGTATTTATATGGTGGTCTCTTCTTTCCTTCTGTTCAATTTATCTAAATAAGAAGGGTGTGTGTGTTGAGCTTTGCTTTCATACTCTGTGTTGCTGTCGGAGAGCAAATATGTTTCTCTCTGCTTCGCTTTGCAGCTCGCCATCTGAATGTCAGAAGTCTCTTTCTTTTTGTGTTTCTCTCCCTCTCTTCATTTCAAACTTCAAACTTCCTGAACTCCTTCATTTTTTCTTAGTAAGTCAAGAAAAATTTTATTTTGCTAGATTTGTTAATTCTTATATTCCCTTATCTTAAACCTTAATTTCAACACTTCAGATTGGTCTTTATATTTACTTATGTAGACCTTATGGAATTTTTCTCCATTGACATTTGGGTATAACTTGACAGGAAAACAAATCAAATTCTAAATCTCCTAAGCTGACAACTCCCAACTCCCAACTCCCAGGTAAGAAATATATATTATATTATAAACAGATACCTGTGAAGTAGAATGATAAGAAGGATAAATAATAGAAGGATAAGTTTATCCATTTGTATTTTTTTACTCACTGTTTGATATCAAAAGTCACACTATGATTTTCATTAGATGTGACTTGATTTCATTTATTTTTTTTTCTTTTGGTGGGGGGTACCAGGGATTGAACTCAGGGGCACTCAACTACTGAGCCACATCCATAAGCCCTACATTTTGTATTTTATTTAGGGTCTCACTGAGTTGCTTAGTGGCTTACTGTTGCTGAGGTTGGCTTTGAACTCATGACCCTCCTGCCTCAGCCTCCCCAGTTGCTGGGATTACAGGTGGGAGCGATCACACCTGGCCTTCATTTATGTTTTTAGTTAGTATGTGAACCAGAATAATGCAATTTAATTTGGGAACAATAACATATACTCTTTTTTTAAAAAAATATCAGGAAATGGACAGATTATAAGCAAGAAAAAATAGTTCTATGTACATAGAAAATAACATGAAATCAAACCTGGGTCAATCACCATTTCACTTTATTTCATGATCCCATGTAATTAACTGCCTGGTATAAAATGAAATCAAGTGTTAAAAGTATATTAGTTGCATCCTATTTTATGAAGGTCTAGCTTTCTAAAAATCAGATTGTTCGCCTTATTCATCTTCTTTTGAGGCTCTTTATTTTAAGTCCTAGCCTTAACTCCAAGTACTGAGTGATGAATATTATCAGCCAGTTTCTGCTGAATTAATATCAGATTTTACACTAAGACTTTGGAAGTCCCTTCTGGATGGCTGCTTCTCCATTCTCATTGTACCACCCACCCTGACTCCTCACACACCAGCCACACTGGCCTCTCTCTGTTCCTTAAACAGGCTATCCTGTCCCACTTCAGGACCTCTGAGCTCTGGTGGGATGTGTTTCTTTGGCTGAAATATTTTTATCATTGTGTCTCTAGTACTCATAAAAGTGTCTGGCACACAGTATGTGCTCAACAAATATCTGTTTAGCTAACTGACTTATTGGTTGATCGATGGTTCTTTAAAGTAGATTCATTCCATTTTTATTTTAGATTCAATAAGACAGTTTCCTCTACAAATGAACCCTGAAGTGAGATATATGTATATATGTGCGTAGTCATTAAGTTACAATATTTAAAATGGCATTTTTTGCAGATATAAACATACATATAAATAATCCAGGAATATTTTGAAAAAATATATATATAGGAAGTTAGCTGAATTCATAAAATTTGTCATAATCTGAAATAACTACTCACAGTATAGAATTAGACCTGGGATTTTAAATATAATGTCTATGTTTTCAAAACTAGGTATGAAAGAATAAGATGAGATGTACAAGACTGCAAGGGTACAAGGGGCAAATGCCTCCATGTGGCACTGATGTCCCTAACATGTGCCTGTCGGAATGCCTAACAGCAAGCTATAGAAATTACACAAATATTTGCACAGAATTTTTTTTTTAAATCCACCAACTTATTCCTATGAAGACTTCAAAAATTAAATCTTTTGACAAAAAATAATTTACATGTATTACAAGTATTTTGTGAATCTTTCTAAATTTAAAATAACATGAAAATGCCTTTCCTACAAGCAGGAAACCACTGCATTTATTTGTGACCACGACCTTTTTTTTTTTTTCCCTTCTCTTCCTTCCCTCACCTTGGTAAATGTTCCTCCTATACCAGGCTGACAAGTATCTAAAGATCCATAAAACATGAGTTTAATAATATAATAAATCACCTGTTACTGGCATTTTTAAGATTTGGCTTTATCGAGTTTTAACTGATATGTTTTGCAGGTATTCCTGCTGTTATATGGAAGCAATATAATCTTAATATTTAGTTACTGCAACCTAAAGACACTCTGTTTTACTGATGAATGAAAACTGCAAGTGGAAACAGTGTCCCTCTAATAATTAAGGCAAGACTGTAAGCCACAAAATCTAGCAAAATTTCTAATTAATTATAATTAATTCTTTAAAGTTCAAAATTTAGTGGTGAAATCTTCACCCATCCATTTATTCCAGTGTCAACTGTTTATATTCATAGAAGTGTCATTGCATTTAGCAGTCTTGAAATCATCTTAAAGAAAATTTCCAGCCATACCAGTTCTCTAAAAGTTTGATATTATGTATGTTAATTGTTTTAAAACAAGACAAAAATTAAAAATCCACCATTCACACAATTAAAACTCACGATTTTTCTTAACCTCGCTATAACAGATGGGGAAAATGTGTCCTGTTGAAAGCCATTTCTGACAGGAGAAACAACGTCAATTTTTAGAAACTCATAAACATGGGCCATAAGTGAAAGCACAATGAAGAAACATATTGTGCACAGAAAATGTCTTAAGACAAAAATATGATATCTATACAATGTACCATCAGTTGTCGTAACCCTAACTAATCGCTGCACCTCATCCATCAAGTTCAAAGGCAGGTAAAGTAATAGGTTCCTGGATAAAGCACGTACAGGATGCTACTGCCTACAATGGAAAAACAGCCACTTGGACGCATTTTTGTTAAGTGAGCTTATGTTGCTCTCTCTTGGTGAAAAAGTAGTACTGTTCCAATTGACTACCACCAATTTTTTAAAAACTTTTCTTTGAAAGGTTTTCTTGTTAAGAGAAACAGTCTGTTTTGATACAGCATTTTCAGTGCCATTTGCACAAATTAGAGTGCTAATTGCTAACCTTAGAACAGCTAGAACTACTTTAAATAATTCTGGGTTTCTAAATTGATGTGAATTAAAAGCCAGTTGGAGTACACCTCAAATGTTTTCATTTAGGGACTCCAGGAAATTTCATTTTGTAATAAACAAAGTACCAAATAAAATGAAGAGCAGGAGGGTACTAACTATACAAGAAATTTGACTTTGAAAATCTGATTCAGTAAAAGAAGGTGAAAATATTGGCAGAGTCTCCTAAGTGCTCCATCCACTTGTTTATTTGCAGAAACAAATTATGATCCATTAAAAAAAGAAAAGGTTATTGGATAGACATAAATGGTAGCAGAAATCCAACATGTTAAAAAAAAAAACATTTGCAATAACCAATTTTAATATCAGAACCAGTGGCACACTGCAGCCAGCTGGTACCAGCTTGCAAGAGCTAACAGTGTTATCGTCCCAACTCCATGTTCAGTGACATAATTTTGACAGATGAAATCTGTCATGGTGGGAGTATTTACACTACTGAAATTAGAAAAACACTATAAATAAAGATTTTCTCTCTCTCTCTCTCTCCTCTGTGTGTGTGTGTGTGTGTGTGAGAGAGAGAGAGAGAGACTGATTATTAACATTTACCAATAGAAGCACACCAATAGAAGTGCCAAAGAACATACCAATAAAAACTTTTCTCTTTGACCAAAGTCAATTGATATATAATTAACAAATTTTCCTAATTGCAATAAATATAAATGCAGAATAAAGGGTTTCTCAGGGGAAGTCACTACATACTAAATACTGTATAAATGAAAAATACTAAATACAGTGTAGTACCTTGAAACAAAGGGACATCTTTCCCCCTCCCTTTCAAATACTTACAAATCAAATAACATATGTTATTGTCAGAATAGAAACTATTCACAATTCCCATTTCTTCTCTTCCAAATCAAGTCTCTTCAGAGAAATACTCCAGCCCCTTTTTAACCAATTTTTAACCAGTCATCAAATGGGAATGAGTAACTTTTAGAAAATTTTTAACATATCAAAAATATCACACTCAACCAAAGTGAAAGAATGTTTTGTGTGCTTTTGTGTTTTACATCTGAGACTGGTGACATGAATGTTTGATGGTGGAATGAAGCTGTAAAAGATATAATAAGTAAAAGTCTATTTGGTAAAGGCTTGAAAATGATGTTTCATAAGGCAAGCCCCTCAAGTGCTCACTGGGTTACAATTTAGAAGGTAAGATTGGGGGACCAAACTGTTTTAATCTTCCTTTCCCTTGGGAGATTTACCCACAGATTTAGAGAACCAACCTGGAAAGCAAGGGCTACAGTGTTTCAAACCTTAGAATAGGACCTCCTGTCTCCAAGACAAGAAAATGACTTCTAAAGTATCACAGTCTCCTGCAGCCCACATATGTCAAAGGCATGGAAATGAACTTGTAATGCACGGTCTAGTAGCTTGCGTTTGCATTAGGTACAGCTCGCTGTGTGTGGAGGATTATCAAGGGAAGTTTTGATTGATTATTATTCCAGTACTGCCTTTGCCCCTAGGACCCACTTGAATATGTTATACCTCAAGGTGACTATTCTATTGAAGAGAATATAATATTAATTAATTAATGATTACATATAAATAATGAAAAGAAACTAATTGAGCAATAGTTCAGCTAAATAGCTCCAACAATGTCACTAACAGCGACAGCACAGCTGAGCAATTGATAAACAGTACCAGCCATTGAAGGCAGAAAGAGAGCCTTTTAAATTCATCTTTGCACGTGTTTCCTCACAATGAAAACCAATAACAAAAGCATACTTGAAATGAAAAGATGTTAGAGAAAACATAATTATTGATCAGCCAGAGTTGTCTATTTATCATTTAAACCTCAGCATAAAAAAGGTATCTAGTGATATAAGATTATTTCTAATATTGACAGAAGGATAGGAAAATCATCATATCTGTAACATGGAAAGAAAGAATCATCATGTGGCAAAGAACAATCAATGAGACTGTAATTTTTAATATTACAAGTCATTAAGTTGAAGACATGTGAGAATCAGTTCTAAATACAACATATAATCAGAATCTATTGGGAAACCATATGATTAAAATAACTTTGTAAAAACTGCAACAAATCAATAAGGTATTTATTTAATAAAGTAAAAAAACATGACCTCTGGGTATAGTTATTTTGAAGGTTCCTATCATAAGTAATGAAAATGAGGCTTCATCTCATTGACTTCAGAAATGCCCAAATACATGTTTATATCAATACCATATGAGTACTATCATTATCATCCCCATTTCACAGATAAGAAAAATGAGAAGCAGGGCATTAATTAACTAATTTACAGGTCAAATCACTAGGAAGTGATGTGATTAGAAGTTTAGCTCCTAAATCCAGCCTCATAGCAACTGCGTAACACACATCTCTTCTGGATTACAGACAAAACTGTACAAACTCCAAGAATCCTTTCTAAAGAGAAATCTCCATCTTAAGCTGTTTTTTTGCCTCTTTCTACTCTGTGCCCCTGTTTATATTCTACAATAGCATACATGCAATTCTGTCTTCTGATCAACTGATTACCCCACATTCCTGATGCCTGAGACCATTCCATCCAGGAACCAGACAGGCCCTCTTACCATATGAAGGTATTCCATGCTAGCAATAATGTAACATGTGATAAACCTCCTGACAGACACTTCTGCAATTTATTCTCGTTATATTTAACAATTATTTTAGATGACTTTTTCCTGTACTAGCATTCATGCTCGTGGAAAGTAAGGCTGTCATCTTATTAATAATTTGTTCCTTTGCTAGCTAGCATAGTTCCTGACACACAGCTGATACTCAACACATCTGTTAAAATGAAATCACATACCACAGCCAAGAAACACAATTTTGAAAGGAAAATCCCAGCCTACATATTAAACAGAGTTAACCATGTATTGTGCACTAAATAAGAAGTTTTAAAATAAAAAGAAAATGTGTTTAGATGGTTTCTTGACTTGTCACCTTTATTCTTCATACAACATGGGTCTGAAAAAGGGTTCATTCTTTTAATTCTGCTTCATACTGCCTCTTCTTAATCCACCTGGACTCTGACTACAGTGTCCTAACTATTCTTTTGAAACAAGCCACCCCCAACTATCTTCCCCAACTTCTCTACAGAGACCGACATAGTTAATTCCATAAAATGAAGACTCTATCACCTCACAAGTTGTTTTAAAATTTTCTATTGATTCCATTGTGTAGAGGGTAAAAGCCAAACTCTAAAGCATGACATCTAAGTATTTGGAATTTGAACCAACCACTACACCTATCCATACACATCCTGTATTACTCTATTTTTCATCTCTTCAATGAAATGTCTGTAGTTATATAATTGTATAGAGAAAAGCTGTTTATTTAGCTCATAGTTCTGGATTTTAAGGGCCTGGTGCTGGCTTCTGTTCAACTCTCCTGAAGGTCTCATGGTGGAAATGCCATGGTAGTAGGAGTGGTATGACAGTTAGAGATCATACTTCCAGACAGGAAGCCAGAACAAGAGGCAGTGCCAGCATTGCTCTTTTTATGAAAGAGAGGAAGGAAGGAAGGAAGGAAGGAAGGAAGGAAGGAAGGAAGGAAGGAAGGAAGGAAAGGAGGAAGAAAGGAGAGAGGGAGAGAAGGAAGGAAGGAAGGAGGGAAGGAGGGATGGAGGGAGGGAGGGAGTGGGGGAAGGAGGGAGAAGAAGAAAGGGGGAAAAAGCTCTTTACAGAATTAACCAAGGATCTCTCCCTTCTAAGAATAGCACTCCATTGACTTTCTACAAGGCCTCACCTCTACTAGGCCTCACCTCTTTCAGTTCCCAACACCTCTTCACAATACAGCACTGATGTCAAGTTTTAACACATGAGCCCTTGGAACATAACTATATTCAAACCACAGCACCCGCCAAAACACGTTCAGACATGCTGACCTTCAAGTCCCCTGAGTAAGTTGGGTCCTCTGGCTCTGATGTTTCCTGTGTCTGGATCCTTGCTTTATGCTGTTGAAACTCTGCTCATATGTCAAGACCCACTGGAAGTGGTCTCTTCTCAGCTTTCCCACACAGGACACTTAAGATTTCTGCTATATTCCCACAAATGCCTTGTGTCTCCATCATATTACTTGTCTGCAGGTATCATTTAGTAGTGATTATGGGTCTCCCCACCCAGTATAGGAGCTCTGCATAATCCCAGAGCACAGTGCTCAGCAGGAAGTAGCTTTAGTATTTATGCTGCTTAACAAGTGACTGCTTTTACATTAATCAAGACCTACTGGGTAAAATCAGAAATAACCAATTAAAAGCTTTCACTTATCATCTTTCTTACTAATTCTCAGAAAAAGCATGTTCATGGTAATGCTGTGATGTTTGTATTTCCTAAGACCATGCTGAAGACTGCTCCTTACAATGGCCCAAGTCTTCCTTCTGTTCACACAATGAGAACTCACCCCACAGATGAACTTCTAGGGAATCGAACCACCACTCTTGTCTGCCCCCTTGTTCTCGACTTACGTGCTACCTGTGAGAAGGAGTAAGACAGCAAGGTGGGGAAATGTGTGATGGGAAAACACTGAGCACATCCAAGAATACCAGACTGGCTTGGAGAGCGCTCAATCTAGTATTTCAACACAACTGTTTCTTTGGGGTGAGAACAGACATTCACTGGGAGGTAGGCGCTCAGATGTCCATACACACAAAACTAAAGAAATTGAGGCTCAGAGTCATTTGCCCAAGGCTCCCCGGGGATTGAAACTCAGGTCATTGTGGCATCTGAAGCTGCTCTTTTATTACAGTGTTGCATTATTGAAAATAATAAAATCAAGGAGTTTGGGGTTCATTTTGGCTAAACATTCCTGGCTACATGACTTTTACTTTGTGATGTGGAGCGTGAAGAGTCACCTGGACAGAAAGGAGGTAGGGTCTGGAATTGAACTCACCTCCTCTCCCCCCTTCCCTCGCCCCAGGTCTTCATTCCCCCACCCCCAGGCTGTTCTGGAGTTAAGCGGGCGCCTTGGGAGGCCGAGGATCTTTGCTACAGGTGCCAAAGTGGCCTCCCTGAGCGCCGAGTCCCAGCGCTTCACGCGCCAGCCCTCGTGACAGGTTCTACTCCACTCGGGATGCCCGTCTTATGTCATCTTTCATGTCCACCACAGGTCCACGATGATGCGAAGCAACTCCTCCTCGGCTTAGGAGCACCAGCAAGGCGGGATGCCTGCTGTGCCGCAGGAAGGTGGGTGAGGGCAGCCTTTCACTCTGGCCTCTGTACCAGAGAGATGGCACGGCTTCATCTCTCTCCCCCCAGGAAATACTACCCGGCTCTAGGAGCTCGAGAATCATTAAAGATGGAGTCTTGTTTCCCAGTGATAGCTAGAATGCCCGCTAGTTAGCGTGTACCCAACACATTGTTCCTGCATGGACGAAGATGATTACCACCTGGTAACACGTTTCCTGAGTCCTATTCTTTCACCCAGTGATAACTCTTTCTGATCACTGGTGATATGTTTGTCATATACAGTGAGGAAACTGTAATACATTACTCCAGAGACTAGTGCTATGCTCCTGGCAACAAAACTCTCATAAAAAACATGGTGGTACTTATTTTTTAAGAAACAGAGACCCCGCCCAACCCAGCAGATTCTTAGCACCACCCAGATTGGAACCTACATCCTCTGCTTCCCATTCCAGAGTATTTTCTACTACATAAGAAAACACACACACACACACACACAAAACAATAGACTAATAATAAGCGCTAATAAAGTAGAGGAGCTTTTTTTTTTTTTTAATTTTACCTAAACTTTTGCATTATTTGGTGAAGTATTAGGGTTCTATGTAGCCTTTTAGAAATCTAAATCCTCCAGCTAACAGGTACCCAGGTCAGATCTGCAAACTGCAGTCAGTATTTCTAGCATGTGTAGAAACAACATTAGAAATCAACATTAGAACATTTCAGGTCTTTGTGTTTCTTGTGATTTACCAGGATGTATAACTCTCGTGAGAGTCTGAGCAGTCACAAAACTTAGAAAAGTTATAATCACTTACCTGAGGTCAAATAGGACACTATGAGCCAAATTGCAAAGAAAAAAACAATTAGTCAAAAAAGGTAAATTATTATTCATAGAATTGCTTTTGCCTTTTCTACCCATTCTTATAAATGTAAGAATTCAATGTTTTAGTAAAAACAGCCAAAATAAGCAAGATTTACTTAGCATTTGTAGAGTAACACATGAGAAAATGTGTAGCTAAATGAGATGAAATTTAGAAGCTGAGAAATGGAAGGGAAAAAAAATTCAAAAAGCCAATATAAGTAATATTTGGCTGAGAAGCCTGAGGCTAAAATACAAACTCAAACTAATTTCTGAAGAATCTACTTGTTTTTTATTTGTTGTAAATGTTTCATGACAACTCTATTGCTTCAGTTTGGAAGTCCAAATAGAATTAGTTAAATTTGCTTATTTTAAAAAAGCCCCTTTAAGTTCTCCCCAAATTTGAGTTTTCTTTTGTACTTTTTATATTATGATGTAGAACATTTACTGAACAAATACCAATTTGAGCTGAAATGGTATTAGGTTTTGATGATCTACCTATTTTTAGCCTAAGGACTAAGTGATTTTCTGTATTCACATTTTCATCATTTTAATGAAAATGAGGTAATATGCTGAAATGGTGTTTTCTTAGATTGTATTAAGGTTTATATACTCTCGATTTTTCATATACATTGTCATATGCTTTTCCTCTAAATCAGATATATTATCAACTGGCCAATATATTAACATTTTTACTGCTAACAGCATGCTGCAGTTTTAAAAAATTAATTTTATGTCTCTCAATCTTTTACATTATCTTATTCTAACACTAGCAACAGCAGAGCTATAATAGAACAAAGCTTAATGAAATGTGTATAGTTTTGTGGTTGCCCTTGAAAGTCTTTGTCACTACAGTACTTATTCAGTACTTAAAGGGGTGGTATCCATTTGCATATATTCTTAAAACAAAAGTTGGAATTTGCTTATTCTCATTGCAGGTTTCCATTACTATACAAAATATTGAAGGATGCATTAATATAGTTTTTCAAAAATTAATGTCTTATTTCTGTGTAATAGACAACCCACTACTTAGTCTACAGAAATCTCAGTATTTTTTAAAAATGCATGAAACAGTTCAGTTTAGGCCACTATAGCACCATTCAATATATACTTCCTAAATATAATGAATGGTAGGTACTATATTTTTAAAGGGCAATATTTTTACCTGAGATAAAACAGAACTAAGTGTGACAAAGCTTATTAAGGCTTAGGAAGTCCTACCATGTTGCTTTAAACAAATAAACATAGACAAAAATCTGACATAATATTGACTCTCACAAATAATATGACAAACTTTGAATAAAATCCAACTTTTTGGGTTAGCCACAAACAGAGCTTTTTATTTCTATATTTTCAGATGGCTGTCAAGTGTTTCTAGATATTCCATAATATAATGCAAAGTTCTTTTCTGCTAATGGGTGATTTAGATTTTCCATGTGAGGCAAGCATTGTACAGCTGAGCTTTATCTCCAGTACCCCCTTCTAGGATTCTAAGTGCATCTTGAGATACTAAAGACTCAGAGGTATTGAAAGTAGAGAAACACATTCCAACTTTTACAGTCAGTGTTTTCAAATTTTACTTGACCATGGCAATGGGCATTATTGTCACCATATTCTATATACGTAATGAATAAGCATTCAAAGCCTATATCCTTTTTAATTAGTTCTTTTTAGTTATACACAACAATAGAATATGTGTATTATATTGATGTAATTACACAAGCATGGAATATATCTCATTCTAGTTAGAAACCCATTCTTGTGAACATACATGATGGTGGGATTCACTATGGTGTTTTCATATATGTACACAGGAAAATTATTTCAGATTCATGCTACTGTCTTTCCTTTCACTATTCTCTCTTTCTTCCCTTCATTCCCCAATATACTGTATATCTATTCTTCCCCACTCCCTTTTTATTGTGGGGTAGTTTCCACATATCAGTGAAAACATTTGAGTTTTTGCTTTTGGGAACTAGAAATGCCTGTATCTTACTCTCTACAAAACAACTTAATATTCATTTTCAAGGCACTGTATGTAGTTTTCTGACACTAGAAATTATGTCAGAATGTTTTGCTTTATAATTTTAAATACTTAAGAAATTTAATTAAATGGAATTATAATATGGTATATATATATATATATATATATATATATATATATATATATATATATATATTTAATTTGCTATATGTCAATTATTTAGTAAAATAGGGAGATGCCAAACCACACACCTCATCTTTATCTTCACTGAAAAAAAATCAAATAATCCAACTTTTAAAGTCTGTATAGAATATTTTAACTTTACAAAAATAATATGATTTTAAATATATATTTTTTGAAAAGTTAACATTTATACAATCTGGTTGTTAATGCAAGGCATGCATACATTAAAGTACCTACAACATGATAGGATTTTTCCCCCAGTATTGGGGACTAAACTCAGGACCTGTGCATATTAGGTAAGTGTTATAACAATGAGCTACATGCCAACCTTTTTTAAAATTTTACTTTGTTATATATGACAACAGAATGCATTATGATTCATATTATACATATAGTGCACAATTTTTCATATCTCTGGTGGTACACAAAGTAGAGTCACATCCTCCTTAACGTCAGGTCAAATAAATAAACCTATTTTGTTTACTTGACCTGACTTTAATGGCAGGTAGCACTATCCTGGATAGTGCTATTGCTGTCTGTACAGCATCAAAAATTACTGTGAAAATATATCTCATCACCTTGAAAACTTAATTTGAAACCAATCTCTATTAGTAAAGCAAGGATGTGACATCCACACGTTTTCATACATATACTTAGGGTAATGATGACCATCGCATTTCACTGTCTTTCCTACCCCTATACCCCTTTCCCCCCTCCTTTCCCTCCCCTTTTCCCCATTGCCCTATCTAGAGTTCATTTAATTCTCCCACCCACCCCCACCCCACAGCATATTATGGATATGCATATGGATCAGCATCCTTAAATCAGAGAAATCATTTGGCATTTGGCTTTTTGGGATTGGCTAATTTCACTTACCATTATATTCTCCAGCTCCATCTATTTACCTGCAAATGCCATGATTTTATTCTCTTTTAATTATGCCCAGCCTTTTTATTTTATTTTGAGTCAGGGGTCTTACTAAGTTGCCCAAACTAGACTTGAACTTGAACTTCTGCCTCGGCCTCTTAAAGAGCTCAGTTCTCAGGTATACAAACCCTGCCCCTAGGATGATAGGAATTTTATCCAAAGTGCTTTTGTTCTTTTAAGGAAAATTATTCTAAGTTGAGGTATACAGGTAGAATTCTTGGCTAGCATACACAAAGAGTTCAGTTCCCAGCATTGCAAAAACTAAGTAAATGAAGGAAAACATTTCCAAATTCTTTATATGTAATTATCTTAAATCACAACGGTATGAAGGTCAATAGGACATGTTTCCTTTTGAAGCTTACTGTGTAAATTTCAACAATGATGAATAATTATAAATTCCAGAAAAAAAATGAACTTCATGCCTGAGATTCTGACATAATTCTAATCAGATTACTAATACTGTTCCTATAATCCACAATACTAGAAAGATATAAAAGTGAAATTTCTAAATTTTAGAACTATCTGCCTTCCAGTTAACCAAAAGAGGAGTTCAAACCCATTTTGTTTACTTGACCTGACTTTAATGGCAGGTAGCACTATCCTGGATAGCACTATCCTGGATAGTGCTACTGCTGTCCGTACAGCAGCAAAAATTATTGTGAAAGTATATCTCATCACCTTGAAAGCTTAACTTGAAACCAATCTCTATTACTAAAGTAAGCAGGGGGAGAGGGAGGTATGTGCGGAGAGAGAGAGAAACAGAAATAAGCATTTGATGACATACTGTAGGCTTTCTTATGTTAAACCTTTTTTATTATAGTAACATATCTGAGTAATTGAAATAACTTCACCATACAGATACCACATGCTGGAGCATGACAATGCAATGCTAATTGCATACTGTGTTAACATTTCAAGCACATTTTCTGTGACAATATTTGGATTCATATACAGGTTGTAAAGCACATGGGAATATTTGAGTCATGATTTGTGTTAGTACATGTACTGCTTTTAAGCTAATCCTCAAATCCAAAACCTTCTGTAAATCCATTAATCACATGTTATAGTATGTATAGTCATTACTGTATGAACTCAGGACAAGGAATTGTGGTTAGCCTTTGAAAGAGAAATATCAGCATTATAGGGGTCACTTTTGTAAGGTAAGTCTTCTTACTAATTTAAGAATAATTAGTCTATTGAGTGATGTTTTTACCAATAGCTTTCAAGTTAGTAGCAGGGGATAAAATGAAAGCTTTATTTACTCTTCTTAGGTAAGACAGCCCAGTTAATACAGGATATGTTATTTGAACAATTTTCCTTCAATATATTATATACATATTTATGATAGATAAAAAAATGGCGGCAGTCTCAAAGTGTGCAATAAGTTTTAATATTAAAATTTTTGGTTGCAAGAATGTTATTTGTAGCCACGTATCTTGCTTTTTGTATGGATCCAGTAATTAATGCTTTTTTAGGCATAGAGACTTCAACCCGGTTCCTAAAAATCTCAGCAAACTGAACTTGATCCAGTAACATGTTGGATCTAAATTTTATTGTTGTTCAGGCAAACACATACCATAAAATTCAAGGGCAATGAATGTTTAAAAAGCAGGATTTCTCTTTTCTTGACTTTGTCCATGCAAAGTTCAAAGCTTGAAAGGGCATTCAGAGAAGGAGAAAGATAAGAGGGAGAAGAGAAACAGAAAGCAATGTAAGGAATAAAATTTTCATCATGAATATATTTCTAAATTTTAATTTATTTTTAAGTTAACATTAGTCCAAAATATTTAGATAACTAAAGATTTAGATAATATGACTCTCAAAAACAAATTTCTCAATTTAAAACGAAGAGCAAATACTTAAAAAATCATCAGATCACAGGAAGACAATTCATTAAATAGTTACATTTTTTTATTGTTAACTCTTAGAATGAAGTAAACCAAGACTCAAAATGTAAATTAGCATTACAAAACAAAAATGGGAAGCATCTTCTGTCACTCCTGAGGTACTTCCTATTATTTTTGAAGAATATATAATTAAGAATGAATCAATGCTTTACAGAAAATTAAATAATAAAATTTATGAAGCTTTTTTGGGTACTTTTGAAAATGTTGAATATTGTAGTGTGTTGAAGAGAATTTCTACACAGAATGACTTTCACATTTTAAAGAAGAAGATATTTGAATTTATTTATATTAAAACATCTGAAATTTCAAGTTAGATAAAATTCCATTCTCATCTACTAAGTTAAAAATAAAATTAAAATAAGATCATTTTCAGTTTTTTTTTACATACGCCACAATAATAATCTCTTTAAAAAACAAATTGTCAAACTAATAGTAGAATAGTCAGAGGCTCTGAGATGTATTAGTTATCTATTGCTTTGTAACCAATTACCCCCAAATTCAGAAGGCCACAATGTCTGTGGTCAGGCAGCTAGATGAACATCACTTAGTTGGATGCCCTCAATTTCCTATGACTAGAAGCCACTATTATCTAATTGTGCATAAATATTAAATGAAAAGAAAGGGACTTTTGTTGTTTGGTTTGGTAGTTTTTTAATTTCGGGAGGAAGAACTAAGGAAATTTTGGTGTATTTACACCTAACGTAGACATATAATAAAATTTGTGTACATATCCTGGCATCTTATCTGTAATATACAACTACATACTAAACAGAGGCTACCCTTTACATTTCCATGCTTGATTCTGTTACAACATCATTTTTATATTCTTACAGTAAATTAAATGCATTAAAATTTTTTGCTTATAAAATGAATCAAAATATGAAGAACGGTACCTTTAATATATCATATAAAGCAAATGATAACTAATCGACAATGCTGGAATATTTGAGTGAAAACTAATTTGCAATCTCAGACTGGGTTGGTATGGCATGATTTAAAATAAAAAGGTTCTTTCCTAGACAATCTGGAAATCAACCCAATCTTATAGCTTTGGTAAGCATTCCAGTCTTAAGATTTACCCAATTTAGGGGTATGTTTTTCTATATCATAGTGAAAGTATGCTTCCATTGTAAGTAAACCAAATTCCCTTTTAAAACCCCTGGTGAGAACAGCTTTCACAGTTTTTCAAATAAAGCTACTTTCTCTCTTTTTTAAAAAAAAAAAAACAGTTGAATTTGTACTATTGCTTATGCTGATATATTTTTACCCTGTGAATAAAAAATTTATAATAAAAACTAAGGGATATTTTATGTCTCAAAAGCATTTCTATGGTCTCTGGAGACTTCATGGTTCATTATTGTGTCTTCTCCTCTTAGTTGCTCATTAGGGAATAGCACTACAGCAGCTAGAGTGCACAGCATGCCAGGTAGCATATATAAACAATGAGCAAATGGCTTTTATTCATAACCTCATCATATCAAAGCAGATCAGTATGAAAAGGCAAATGTGGGTAATAAAATTCTAGTGCTCAAAATAAGGCCAGATGTATGTAGCTAGAGAAGTAAAATTTAGTTCATCAAATAGCAGGGTAATTCTATTCTTTAAAATTCACTTTTATCTTTCAATTGTGTGAGTGTGTTTCTGGAGGAAGGGTTCCTCCCAGTGTTGAACATTTTCATTTTTTATTTTAAATAAAAATTTCACTCTTGTATGAATAAACACAGAAGTTCTAAAACATATACTAGAGAAAATTAAGTGACCATTTGTGACTTAAGCTAAAGCAAGTGAATGACCATCAAACTGGGTTGACAGCATTTATCAGCCATTGCAAGTTGTGTCTCCTTCATGGCCAAAGCATGAATTTGAAAAAAAAATGACTAAAAATACTACATGAAATGACTGACTTTTTGATCATTCTTACAGTGGTGTTATAAGAGCCCAGTGTTTACATTATTTATTTTGGAAAAGCTACACCATGTTTAAGAATTCACAAAATAGAGTCCTAAACACTTTTTAGGAATTTCCTTCATCCCGATATCTTGTCCTCTTTTCCTACAATGACAATGGCAAATTAACTGGGATGCATCCAGCAAAGAAAGTTCCCAACTGGAATGTGGATGTTAAGTAGTCAAAAGAATAAAGTAACGAGCAATAATTTAGGAAAGAAATAAATCATTTCGGTCCAACACTCTCAGAAGATGGCCTTAAAGCAAAAATCTGTCTGACTTACAACTCTGGGTTGTCAACTATCCAGCTTCTGAATTAAACCAGGCCAATCTGCCTGTCTCAGTTCTCCTGCTGTGAGGCCGTTTCTTGATTTACTGGAAATAAATTTTAGGATATTAAAAAGAAGTACAACATTCATGAATTTTGCAAATACATTAGCATCTATGAGAAGAACCACTGGGTGAGGAAGTTTCAATAAATTTCTGAAAGTAATATACTTTCTAAGGAGTTCAATGATAGAGGTATTTATATATTTGTGGAAAACTAAAGGCTCACTCATTGGTTTTCAAACCATAAGCCAGAAATCGAAGTAAATTGCTATGAAACTTATCCATAATAACATTTGACAGGAAGAAAACTTCATACTGTACTTTGATTAAAACAAATTTCTCAAGGGTATGTCAATGATTAGTAATATGTGGCTACTACAATCTTGTATTCAGAATCATTTAGATTTTTCCATGGTGTAATGAGAAACTACCATACTAAACTTAGAGATTTATTATATAATAAGTGTGATGCATTATTTTTTTAACACCAAAATGAGTTTGAAATGTCTGTTCTTGTACTTCTGCAGAAGAATTGTACTTAAGCATATGTTTACCCATCAAAGACATATTTTCCAAATAAAAATGTTATGAGACACAACAGTCATATAGAATTCTGTCATTACCATCATTTTCTGTTCCTTTCCATGACTCCCTATAAAATGTAAAGATATAAACTATATTACATTTTATTGTTAGCCCAATGGATTGTCTTCTGTTTTAGATCATAATATGATCTTACCAGATCCTTACTGAAAATGTACTTTATTACATGTTGATGAATTCCCACACAGAGGAATAAAAATGTAGGAAAATCAGTTTGGGATTTTTTTCTAGTACTTTACATGTGTATATTAATGGTAAGCCCATTTTTATACTTAATCCCATCATCAAGCAACACCAGGCTTCTCGATCTTTTGTGTTTCATTTTAAATGGCTAGTGTAACAGAACTATAATATATTATACTATTAATGCTTTTTCAAGTCAAAAGCCGTGTTATCTAGAAAATAATTTAACACTGTAATGGGATCATCAAGATCAATTCCATTTTATAATCTCTGCAGCAAAAATAACATTTCTAGTAGGAAGGAATTATAAACCTAGCAAATTCTAGACATTCACATATTTGTGTAAACAATTTAACATGGTTTATTACATTTCCAGAAAGGTTAAATCTTATATTCAGTTTTCTGCTAATTCTTCTTTCATATATTATAATAAATATATATATACATACATATATAATTTGAGTGCATGTGTGCATATATTTCCACACATATATGTCATATATACATAAAACAGCACTTAAGGGTTACTGTCTTTGTGTGTTCAACTTGAGGCAGTAAATTAATTGCTATTATGCATGACCTATGATGGATCTTCCTTTCAGTTTCATGAATGGCCATATCGGGATGTAAACAAAATATTGGAGCGAGTCATTCCAGGAGAATTGTATTTTGTGTTGTAGATTGGTGTCCTCATGAAGAACTGGGTACTTCCTGGTAGTAAATACCTAAAAATGACAGGTAAAAAATTAGATTATTACAAGCAAATTAGTATTAACATTTCTCACTAAAGGGCTATGTGTTTAGTAATTTATACACCCTACATGAAAAATGTTACTGGAATAACAGTGCAATTCATATAAAAAGATTTTCTCCCCAAGATCAGGGGTCAAGGAAGCTCATAGAACTTTACTCAAAAAATTGAACATAGATGCAACATATGATATTATTATCTCAAGATATCCCATAAACAATCATTGAACTCAAATGCTATGAAACTGTTTATGTGGCTCGTGTTAATTTAGAATCCATCATCAGTCCCTGTAAGTAATGTGTGGAGCTAAATATTTCTTTAAAATATGGGATATGAGAATTTTTGACAAACCATATTAACAGTAATTATGTTTCCAAGAAGCTGGAAATACTGATTAGAATTTAAAATATATTGTTGATGTATTATATCTAAGGGTAATCTAAAAGAAAAAGTTAAAGACTAACATTCATAATTAGATTAGAAATTTTATATTCTTAGGCTATTCAGTGCTGATCATTACAGGTTATGTATAACCCTTACAACTAAATGTATTTTAGACGATGTGATTTTTCCTGATTTTACAAAGACAATATAGCGTATATACTACACATTTCTACTGGACCCCAGGGCAGCATCCTGTAAATAAACTATTAATATTAATATAGTAAAATATGTGATTGTTCATAATAAATCAGACAGACAAAGACAATGAGTAACTTCATATTGATTAATGTCATATTTGCCGATAAATGCTCCCCGCTGCTTTTTTTTTTTTACTTTTCACTCAAAGCTCTGGAAATTTGGAATTTCCAAAGAAAATCGTACACCCATATAATCCCTTTTCTTTGAAAAACCTTGATTAGCATTATGCCGGTCCTATTTATATGTCTAGAGAGAAACAATCAAGGAAATCCAAATGAAAAAATACAAATAAACAACTCTATCTGAAGTGTTAAGTCCAAGTAATCCTGAAAAGGAATTTGCTAAAAAGTCAAAACAAAGATCTCTATGAGAAATTTCTAAGAGGATAAGTAGCAACAGAAGGAGACTGGTAATTAGCAGTGGTTTAAAAATAAACAATAAGAATAAAAATATTCATTTTATTCTCTTCATTTGACATCAGAATCCTTTGGTGACAGAATAATAAATTCATAGATAAATGAAAAAAGTGAAGGTCAAGAATACTATTAGCTACTATTCTATGTTAGACAATATTGGAAACTATCGTAACCTGTCAATGGAAAGTTACATTTATATTTGTTTTATTTGAATTTTGTTGAAAGAAAATGGATTCATTATAATCAACTTTGTACAGCGTTCAAATTAAAATGGCAGCACTTTCCATAATATACATAAACATTATTTTCAGCATAAATTATCTAATAATATCCACTAAATCTATTATCTAACATCAAAAACTATAAGCAATTGCTCAAATTATTAAGTTAATAGACCAGTAAAATAATATACAACAAAGTAAATTAAATCAAAATTCTATAATGAATGATGAATAATGAAATAATTGATTTCTCATATCACAGATTATGTATTTTCTTAACATCATGGGTAATTTATATTGATTAATTATTATGTCAAGAGTTAGTGGAGTTATGATTAATCTGATACCTTTTATTATGTAAAAGCTTCCCTTTCTATTTAGGACAGAGGTATAAAATCAACTAAAGTGTTTGATCAAAACCCACTATTCTGTATTAGTTGACAGTTAATCTATCTTCTTTTGAAAATGCATTCTGACTGTACTGGTAATTACATAGTAAAGAGTAACTTCTACCAACTTTCTTACAAAGAATTTCTAAGCAAACATTACTATTTATGTTTCAGTAATATTCACACAAACTTTTGTGTTAAAAAAATCTTCATTTCACACATAAAAAAATAAAAATGCAAAGTCTGGACCACAGCTAACTTCTATTTAATTAAACAAATATTTAAATAGCATTTTCTGTGAGCATGATAATATTTCAAGTAGCTTACAAATGTTAATTCACTTAGTTTTCACAACAATTCTATATATTAGATATTCTTGTTAGCTACATTTTATGTATAAATAAACTCTATGATAATACAGTGGTCAAATTCCTTTCCTATGGTCACACAGCTAGTAAGTGTGAACCAGGATTCAAAGCCATAAAGGTCGGCTTTAGTGTCACTGCTCATCACCACTATACTATGTTGTCATGACAATTTCACATAATTGTCATTGTACATGAATCTAAATTTTTAAACTAATGGGTACAATTATATGATTTTTGCAAAAATATGAAGTATGAAATAATGCTGAAATAAAAAAATATTATACATGTCACAAAATCAAACTTTTCAATAGAAGCAGAAAAAGTTAAAAGCTTTTTCTAAGACTAGATAAAGAAGTACATATGAACTTAAATTAGAAGAAACAGTTTGCTTACTTAAAGCATTAAAGAGAAATAATATTTACTATTTGTCTTAATATTTCCATTATTATCTCTTGGTAGATTCCCACAGTAGCTGAACACTAAAGAATATTTTTGAATGTTCTTTGCAATGGAGTTAAGTAATACAATTTGAATTTTTAAACAGGAAAACTACCTCAAGGAAGCAAATTTAAAGACCAAGTCTAAAGAGTTTTTGTAAAACACCAAAAAGTCTGAAAAATTTACATCTTTATCTTTATGCTAGTTTATTTTTTATATACAAAACAGGCTACCTCAGCTGCCTCATGCCAAGGAGAAATAATTCAGATCACCCTATTTCCATCTGCTTCACCCACATAGCCTCACTCCTTTTCTCTAAGGCTGGCACGAGCATCTTCACATACCCTCTTCCTATACACATAGTACACACACTCATTTATTCCTGATTGATGTAGAATTGGTTGGTCTTTTATGTTCCCTCTTGTCAGTTGTGGAGGATCTCTAGAACATGAAGCATTTCAAAACTGGTAGGAAATTAACCTTGGAAATGGGAAATGTATGCTCTACCTACTTTCTAGGATCTTCCTGGAATAGGACCAAAGACATCTGACCCCCCACACCCCAAACCAGAATAAACTCAGCTGCCTGGTTGGGGAATGGAGAGTAGGCAAAGTTCATCAGAATATATTTCCAGTATTTTCTGAAAACTTTTTTATTATAGTAAAATGATATAACATGAAATTTATAATTTTTTACCATTATCAAGAATACAGTTAGTGCATTAAGTACATTTACAATATTATGTTACCATCACCACAGATTCCAGAATAGTTTCATCATCCCAAACATAAATTCTATACTCATTAAATACTAATTCCCATTTTCCATCCTTCTAGGCTGAAATATAGTACAGTAGTAGAGCACTTGCCTAGCATGCATGAGGCCCTGAGTTCAATCCCCAACACCACACACAAACACAAAAATTTCTCATTCCCCTCCTCCTTACCCTTGGTGACATCTATAAATTTCCCTATTCTACAAATTTCCCTATTCTCATGTAAATGGAAATCACAATATTTGTCCTTTTGTGTCTGTTTATTTAACTCAGCATGCTTTCAAGGTTCATCAATGTTGTTTTGTATATCAGATTCCATTTTGTTTTATGGCTGAATAATATTTCATTATATATGTACATCATATTTGTTCATCCGTCCATTTGTTGATGAACTGTTGAATTGGTTCCACCTATTGGCTGTTGTAAAAAATGCTGCTGTGAACACTGATGTGCAAGTATTTCTTTGTTTGAGTCTTTGTTTTCGATTCCTTTGGGTATATACCTAGGAATGTATTTCTTGGGTCATACAGTAAATCTATTAACTTTTTGAGATACTGCCAAACTATTTTCCACTGCTGCTTCACTGTCTTACATTCTCATCAGCAATGCAGGAAGGTTCCAACTTCACACCCTTTCCAGCACTTACTATTTTGCACTTTTTAAAATACCAATTATAGCAGATATACATTGTTCTGATTTTTAACTTTGATTTGGGAGATTAAGGGATAAGCACTGGTTTCAAGTTTCACCTCTGTCACGTGTTAGCAATGTGGATTTTGATAAACCACTTAACTTCTTTAGACTTTTTCGTTTTCTCAGTTGTGAAAAAAGTCCAGTAGCTTCTGCCATGCCTGCAGAGTATGGCGCCAATGTGATAGTGTACATAAATGAAATACTTCTAATAATTTATGTATTATGAGCATCAGCCTCACTAGCAAGAACATGTGTCAAACTTATCATAATGTAGGGCCGTAAATGGCGCCATGTATTTAACTCCTCAGTTTTTAAAACTTCTTAATTGTAAAGTATAATACACATTCAGAAAACTACATAAAATATTAATATCCAATTTAATGAGTATTATAAAATAAGTATTTGCATAACTACCTCTCAGGATAGGTAACTGAACATTCATAGCATCCTTCAGCTCTGAATTACAGCATCTCCACGCACTCCCTCCCCATAAAGTAATCACTATCCTAACCTTTATGGTAATTTCCTTATTTGCCACCTAAGTATGTATTCCTTAAACATAATTTAGTTTTGCATATTCTTATTTTAAATAAATGGACAAAATATGTATTCCTTTATATCTGACTTCTTTAGCTCAACTTTATGTTTGAGACTCATCCATGTTGTTATACTGGATGTGCAATTTGTTTAATATCCACTGTATGGATAATATTCAAGAAAATGCATCCATTCTTCCATGGATATTTGAATTGTTTCCAATTTTCACATATTATGAGCAAATACTGCAATGCTCATTCTACTAAGTGTCTTGGTGCCCATGCCCACACATTTCCACCAAGAGTATACTGGGAGTAGAATAGCTGCAAAACAGGTAGACTTTAGTATGTGATACTGAACTGTACATAAAAGGTGTCAATTGTTACTGTCACCAGCAATGTAAGAGAGTTCCCATTTCTCTACATTCCTGTCATCTCTTGGTATGCAGAGCTGGATATGCATTATTTTTTAGATTTTGTATTTCCCTGATTATTAATTACCTTAAATACTTTTTCAAATGTTTGTTGGTCTTTTTTTCAAATTTCTTCCCCATTTTCCTATTCAGTGGTCTCTTTTTCTTGCTAGAAATTTGTAGGAATTCTTATATAATATGTACAAGAACATTTTAATGTATCTTATGGGTTGCAAATACCTTCCTCCATCCTGCAGCTTGCTTTTTGCACCTGAATAGGGTATTCGGATGAACAAATGTTCCTGATTTAACACAGTCACATATATTCATCTTTTGCCTTATGATTAGCACTTTTCAGTCCTCTTTTTATAACTATTAAACTTCTCAAATTCATGAATATATCCCATATTATCGCCTGAAAGCACTAGTTTTGCTTTACTGGTTTACTCAGTTCACCAGGAAATAGTTTTTATTTATGGCATGGGCAAAGTCAAGTCCTTTTTTAAATTATTATTTGGAAATCCAATTGTCAAGCACAACTTCTTTAAACAAACTTCTTTTTCCCACTCTTCATAAGTAAAGCATTCCCCTTTTTTTGTCATAAATCAAGTCAAAATGTAGGCCTGGGTTTATTTATGGCTCAATTATTTATGCTTTTGCCAATTTCATATTATCTTGGCTTAATTTATCTTTACTATAAGTTTTTGTACACAGTACTTAACAAATTCTACCAGTTCATAGTTTATTTCAAGATTATTCCTTTGCTTTTCTGTATTATAAATGCTAAAAAAAAAAGCTTTGGTTTAATATTTTCCTTACCAAAAGTAAATAAAAATAAGATTAGTTGAAAACTACATATGTACAAAAACTATTTGCGAAGAACTGACAAATTAATAACAATCATTTCAATGATGAATAAGGTATATCTTTTCATGTTTTTAAGCTTTCTTGCCTTTCTTGTTAAACTTATTCTTTTTTTTAATTTGTTTTAATTAGTTACATATGACAGTACAATGATCTTGACATATCATACAAACTTATTCTTAAGGGTTACATATAATTTCAAGATATTTAAAATTGTATTTAAAATTTCATATTCTAACTATTTGTTGTTAATATAGAAAATGCAATTGATTTTCTTATATTGACTTTGATTTCATCAAAATTGTTGCACTCACTTAAATGAATCTACAAATTTGTTTATATGTGTATCAGCACAATCATACCTACTGGTAATGAGTTTTAGTTCTTTATTTCAAACCTAATTTTTTAATTTATTTTGTTTTCCTCATTACATAATCTAGGACTTCCAGCACAATACTGGATAGAAGTAGTGGTAATGAGAAATCTTGTTTTGTCCTTTGTTTGAAAAGGAAAGCCTTTAACACTTCAACATTTAGGTTTGTTTGTTGTGATATTTTCATAGCTATCCTTTATTAGACTGTGGAATTAATTTTTTCCCTAGGCGACTAAGGAGTTTTTAAATCAAGAATGTACACTGAATTCTACCAAGTGATTTATTTATGTCTTTCAAAGTGATCTTTTATTCTATTAATATAGAAAATTATACTGATCACTTTTTAATGCTATTGCATCCTTAAATTGATAGATTAAGCAGAAGTTGATCATGATATATTATCCTATTTAAACTCTCTGGGTTCAGTTTGTTACTATTTGGTTTAGAATTTTTATATCTATGGTTAGCGTTAAGACTGAACATTCATTCTCTTTTGCAATAATTCTCCAGTTGGATTTTGGTATCAAAAGTATGGCAGCCTCATAAAACAAGGGAATAAAGTTTTCTCTTTTCCTGTTCTCTGAATGGGTTTGATAGAACTGACTAGTGAAGCCATGTAAACCAGGAGGCCAAAAAGTGGTTGGAGATCCTAAAGCTTCCCAAGTAAACCTAGTTACAGTGAGATATTGAGCTGGTTCCAAGAATGCTAGTATCCGTTAGGGAGATACATACATACATACATACATACATAGATTAATTAATTCTAATTGACCACCTAGATGTATATATCAGTTCTATTTGCTTAGATATTATGGGCCCTGAGAAAGGCTTTTTACTACTTATGCCTATGATTACATTTCTGAGAAGGCCACTCTCTTTCATGTAATAAATGTCATCAACTCCTAGGAAATATCCCACAGATCTTTAATCAAGATAAACATTATCAATAAACCTGACTGATGTTAACTCAATTTTTTTCTTTTTTAATTTTATAGATAAATTAGCCAAAATGTCTCACCTTATAAATTATTTAGGTGCATCTCCTTATAAGCATATTAAAATATTTATATATTTATTTATAATTAAAATTAAATAAAGAACTCAAAAAAATTAACACCAAAAAAACAAATAACCCAATCAATAAATGGGATAAGGAAATGAGCAAATACGTCACAGAAGAAGACATACAATCAATCAACAAATTTATGAAAAAGTGTTCAACATCTCTAGCAATTAGAGAAATGCAAATCAAAACTATTCAAAGATTTCATCTCACTTCAACAGAATGGCAGTTATCAAAAAATCAAGCAACAATAACTACTGGCAAAGATGTGGAACAAAAGGTGTAATTCATTGCTGATGGGATTGCAAAATGGTGTAACCACTTTGGAAAGCATTATGGAGATAACCTTAGCAAACCTGGAATGGAATGCCATTTGACCCAGCTATCCCAACTCCTCAGTCTATCTCCAAAGGACTTAAAATTAGCACGCTACAGAGATGCAGCCACTTCAATGTTTACAGCAGCTCAAATTCACAATAGCTAAACTGTGGAAACAACCTAGGTGTCCTTCAATAGACGAATGGATAAAGAAACTGTGATATAAATACACAATAGAATAGTACTCAGTCTTAAAGAAGAATGAAATTATGGCATTTATGGGTAAATGGACGGTACTAGAGAATATCATGCTAAGCAAAGTAAGCCAATCCCACAAAACCAAAGGACAAATATATTCTCGGATAAGTGGATACTGATCCATAATGAACAGGAGGCAAGGGAAGAAGGGAGAAACTTTGGATTGAGCAGAGAAGGAGAGGAGTAAGCGTGGGAGATGACAGAATGATATGGACATTATTACCCCAATATATGGGTATGAATGCATGAATGGTGTAACTCTACATCACGTACAACCAAAGAAATAAGAAGTTATACTCTATCTGTGTAAAATAAATAAATAGTTTAGGTGTGCCTCCTCCTAAGCATATTAAAAATATTTACATATTTATTTAAATATTTAAAATTAATGTATAAATATAAATTCATATGTACATTTTATCAGGTATACTGCACAAATGAAATAAAGCTACTAACAAATATTGTTACCTCTACATATAAAGCAAAATGCTAAAGGTTCCCTTACTTAAGAGGAAAAATTTATGTTCTTAAATTAACGTAACATTGACTTAAGTTTTAGTGGCTAGACATTAGGGAGAAATATTTATCTCCCTCTGCTCCTTATGTTTCCATGTTTAACTTCCAATAGCATAACCTTCCTGGCTTCTTTTTTTTTTATTGGTTGTTCAAAACATTACAAAGCTCTTGACATATCATATTTCATACATTAGATTCAAGTGGGTTATGAACTCCCATTTTTACCCCAAATACAGATTGCAGAATCACATCGGTTACACATCCACTGTTTTATATACTGCCATACTAGTGTCTGTTGTATTCTGCTGCCCTTCCTATCCTCTACTATCCCCCATCCCCTCCCCTCCCCTCCTATCTTCTCACTCTACCCTATCTACTGTAATTCATTTTTCTCTCCTTATTTTTTTCCCATTCCCCTCACAACCTCTTATAAGTAATTTTGTATAACAATGAGGGTCTCCTTCCATTTCCATGCAATTTCCCTTTTCTCTCCCTTTCCCTCCCACCTCATGTCTCTGTTTAATGTTAATCTTTTCCTCCTGCTCTTCCTCCCTGCTCTGTTCTTAGTTGCTTTCATTATATCAAAGAAGACATCTGGCATTTGGTTTTTAGGGATTGGCTAGCTTCACTTAGTATAATCTGCTCTAGTGCCATCCATTTCCCTGCAAATTCCATGATTTTGTCATTTTTTAGTGCTGGGTAATACTCCATGGTATATAAATGCCACATTTTTTTTTTATCCATTCATCTATTGAAGGGCATCTGGGTTGGTTCTACAATTGAGTTATCTGATTTGTGGATTTCAAAGAAACGGGCATGCTTGGCTCAGCAATTCTGCAGAGAGAATACATTCACACTTGCCCTCCCACTAGACTTCATCAGGCAAGGGTAGAGGAAAATCTGGGTTGATCCAGCTCTGCCTTGGAATAGGTAAGTTTAGTTCTGGAATTCAATATTGGAAAACCCACTAATCCCACATCTAAACCATGTCCCCAGTGTAACTTCTGTAAGTAATACAGCTACATTCATGACTGTGTCTGATTCCCACATCTCTTTCTCAAAAGGTTCTGAATGTGGGCAGAATAAAAATGTATTTACTAACACTCCAAAATGCTTATACTCACAATACTGGGGTCACCCTGAGCACTCGTCAGAAGTCCAGATCTCATTACAGAACTCATCAGAAGTCCAAGAACAACATTACAGGGTCAGGAATATCTCTTCTGACCACAACAAGGAGAAGAAAATCAAAAGGCCTGAAGCAACAGTAAGGCATAACTTCTTCTTCTGGTGCAAGGAGAAAGACTTTGTTCTATTTGCCTACCCACAAAACTACATGATTCATCACAGAAACAGGGTCATGACATCTGGAACTGCAGAAATCACATCATAGTCTGGATGAATTCCTTTCTAGAATGGAATTTAAAGTTTTCCTGATCATGCACCGAAAATATAACCACTTAATGCGAAGGCTCTTTACTTATATACTATAATGTCTAAAAAATGGATTTCATTCTTTTACATCACGAGACTATTCATGAAAATAATTAATTAATTTTATTTCAATAATTTGCTTCAATCAAACCATAAAAACTATAGAATATAAGTTTGATATTTACATATTTTCAAAATGGTTAATTTTACTTCTGTCGTGGTTGTGATCAATCAGTTATTATTTTCAGAAGAATTAATATAGGTTAAAGGTACTACAAGAGTACAATGACAGAATCCAAAACAAAGATTTAAAATATCTTTGTAAAAGATTTTGTGCATAATATTCTAAGGATCCTGCTTGTTGCAGTCACTTTGTAGAAAGTTGGTTTTACTATTCTCCCTGAGATCTTTTTGTTTAATAAACAGATCAATTTTCAGCTGTGTCAAAAAATCCAAACTATTGTGGTTCCATTTTCCTCACTGTTTACTCAAATATTAGTTGAATTTTTTGACTATTGTGGATTATTTCCTTCTACATTGAGTAGTACTAAATGTGTACACATAATAAAGCTAATATATTCATTTTATTTCTAGTAGGAGCTACAATTGTTTTGAGAAATACTAAAAATGTGCTTCTTATTTAATTCACTCTGTATTTTTGCAACTTAAAAACAATATTGGGTGGTTTTTTTTTTTGGAGCTTTGGAAAGCTATCTATTTCAATTTAACAACTGTCATAAAACTCAAATTTGAAGTGAAACTTGACAAAATTTCAACTCCAACAGATTTTTTTTTTTTTTTGGTGTTGAAGGGAGTAGTGAAGGCTTTCTGAACAATAAGATGAAACCACAGGCATCTTCCCCATAAAGAAAGCTCCAGGACAAATGTTCAAATATCCCTACTGGGAAACAAAAGTTGAATTTATTACCACATATTTGGATGCTCTTACTGCATTTTGTAAACCAAATAAGTTTATATAAGTATTTAAATAAGCATGCAAACCAAATAAGTTTATTTCCATGTATGCTGTTTCCCTCATGTCCAGGTTTGTGATTGCTGTCCTTGTTTAGTCCCTTAAAGGAAAAGATGTGCCATTTAAAAATATTTTGTCGATTATTGCATGTGTAATTTTTAGCCTTTAGACTTTTATCCCTACCTATCCAAGCAAAAAGAAATGCTCAATTTCCAGCTGTACTGTGACATTATTTTATATCAAGATCTCAGGGAATAGAGAATGTAAACAGTACCTGGAATTACCCCAGTCAGGACCAATGCCTGAGAGTGATCCTCTTGTGTCGGTTGCATATTTGTAAACCACTAGCAAGCACTGTTTACAAAGCTCCACCAGGCGCTGGCAACACTGGAGCTGCAAAGGAGTTACCATCTCTGGGCTTCTACTGAATATACTCTCCCAGGAGGATCTGTTGGCATGGAAACAGACATGACTTCGTGTTCACGTTTAAAAATGGCAACCAGCTATATCATTTACCTAGCAACAAACCAATAAAGAAAGCTAGAAATACTCTCACACATCTATAACACATACAGATGATTGAAAAGTATATAAGAAATACAAATTAATTAGGAAATTAATCTTTATATAATAAAAGAACCAACATCAAATTCATGTACTATTAGTCTTTAAAGACTTTGGTGGTTCCAATCATTGGTAGCTAAAAGGATGACTTCCAACATCTCCTAAAAAAAAATGGAGTTACTCCATATTATAGTTTTGTAAAATACTGAACTGATTTCTCAAAAATTAAGTATTCTAGGAATTTAGGTTTTCTAAGAATTTGTATTTACCTTAACACTAATAATGATCCTACAAAGGGGTTAAAAAGTTGATGCAATTTAATCTGTGAACCATAGCACTAGGACAATTAGGTTAAACCCTTTTTAAGACTACATCCATGATATTCCCAGAGCACAGGTCCTGTGCTCTAGAAGTAGCATTATCTCCATAAGTACTAACACACTGCAAGGTGGGGTGCAGTGATTTGGATCAAGGTGTCTGGTTGCCTCGTGGTTGTGGTGCACTTGTACTGGGAACCCCCTTAGCAAAAGTACAGGTTAATCCCAACAGTTCAGAAGGCCGAGGCAGGATGATCAAAGCCAGCCTTGGAAAAGCAAGGTGTTAAGCAACTCAGTTAGACCCTGCTCTAAATAAAATATAAAATAGTGCTTGGGATGTGGCTCAGTGGTTGAGAGCCCCTGAGTTCAATCCCCAGTAACCCCCACCAAAAAATGTACAGGTTAAGACTGCCCAGTTGCTATGGTGATACCCTGCCTGAGGAAACTGCACAGGTTCAGAGTTATCAGTCTTGACCTTGAAACTCAGATACTAGCTCCCAGGGATAGGGGATTCTGAGCATAGCAAGAAAACCATAATGTTTCTTCAGTGCTGTGACCTTTAAGCCTCGCTGCTTTGCTGAAACTTTCCCACAAATAACCTTTGAATGATAAAACCTATATAATAAACATGCTGAGCCAGCTCTGGATCACTATTCTCAACCAGAGATCAGTATCCCACCTGATCCCAGCTTTCTCTCTTAATGTTTGAGTGTTTTTCTTAATCCCCTATCACCCCTAGCCTGTTTCTAGGGGCTCAGCAGTGCAGGTGGAGGCATAGCAATCCTAAAGTCAGTGTCCTTCCTCTTTCAGTATGCTTGGCTCAATCCAAAGCAAGAGCTAGTGCACACTTCCTTGGTAACCTCAAGTACGTGTGTGTGTGTGTGTGTGTGTATTAACAATCAGGAAAGACCTCACCGCCCACCCAGCCACCCAAGAAAAGAGAGAAACTTATTCTCTAATGTAAATGAAACTCTTCAGCCTTGAGGAGAAAGTGATTTGAGACTTGATAATGGTTCAAGTCTCATTTTACATAAACCAATTCATGTAGTCCTTAGAGAGAAAACAGTAGATTGTTAGAAAAAAATATTAAGAAAAATATTTTCCTGATAAAATGTACTTCCCAATGGAAAATTCAGAAACTCTGTTTTCAAACTTCTGTGGCTATTTGAGATATTTAGAATTTTACCAAGTGCCTTAGATACTCAGAAAGGTATTTTTATTAGAAAGGCAAATGGTTTCTTCTCCTTTTCAGGATAAACCTGGTCCCAAAAAGAGAGTATATATATATATATATATATATATATATATATATATATATATAATAAGTGTTTTGTTCCTTAACAGAGGAGTAACAGTCATTGTCACTCAATAAACAATAATATGCTAATTAAATTAACTCAAATAATTTAAAATATTACTAAATATAAGAAAAACCATATGTTCATCAAGATAAAGATAGGTAACTAGAAAATAAACTTACCTAATTTAAAAAAAAATAGGGAAAATTTGTATTTATAATCAATATTCCATAACCTTCCAGGTCTTAAATCTCTGGATTCAGATATAAAAAAAATTATATAAATGTAAATACACAGAGAAAACATCCTGTTTTGACTACCTGCCTAGCACTTTGCTGACAGAATTCTGAGTATGTCTATAAAAGTCTACCTCCATTACCACCATCAACTCTCAACAGGGATGTATTATTTTTATACTTTGGAGCCATTTGATTAGAGCTACTATCAGGTCACTCACATTAAGGTAATTTTTCCTTTTCTTAACTTGGGGTTTAGAGTTAGAAAAAAGAATAAACAAACTGGGAGAACAACAAAAGGGCTACTTTAACACCCTAGTTTGATGTAATTTTCTGAGTAATATATGAGTTATAATCTAACCAGGTTTGGCTTCTCATTTTCTTATTCTTTTTAAAATATTTAAAATTAATATATGAATCAAAGTCCTCTATATGTTTATTTCTTATGTGTACAGTCATCGTTACCAGCCACAGACTCTATTCTATTCTGGATTAATTCATGTTCAAGTGTCAGCAAACCAAAACCCTTCAATAAGAAGAAAGACAATGAGAAAGACCAGCATGTTCCAGCTCCAAGCTAATGGCACCCCTCTGCACAGAGGAAACCTGTGCCTCTAACAGCACCTCACACTAGGCCCCACTCCCACCACCCTGCATGGCTGTGTCCTGCAAAACACCACCTTAGCACCTCTTAATCGCCAGTGCTAAAAGGTGAGAGAAAGCAGAAATAGTTAAAAATACCAGTGCTTTTATCAGAGCAACCAGGGTCTCATCTGCCTGCTTTCTAATCTAAATTCCAAAGAAGTGGAGTACCCAAACCTATGAATTCAAAAAGAAAAATTAAAATGGTTAGTAAGTTCTTTGGGGAGTTCCTTAATCTTCAGAGAAGACAGTGAATGAATGACTTTAAATGACTTTTTTAGTAAGATAATGATAAGATATACAATACGGAATACGTCTGACAACAAAGGGGAAAAGTAATGAAAATCCAAAGACTTAAAAATTCTCATATTGTTCAGTGATCCAATAATTTTCACCCCCTTTCTCATCAAAACATTTAATAAGGCAGTTATCTGAAGAGTGAAACTGGTTCATTCTTTTCTCCTCTGTAAAAGTAAGTACTAAACTGATTGGCCAGAAAGAAGAAAGTTTTGTTTTGTTTTTTTAAATCAATATATCAACCGAATGAATGATCACCAACAGAAAGCTGAAAAATACCAACAAGAACATCCCCAGTTGAAAGTGATACGAGAACAGAGAGGTTCACATTATTTTAGGTAGTCCATATTTTATGCATGTATATTCAAGTCGGCATAAGGCAGCCTAAAAACAACAGTTATCTTAGAATGCTCCTTAAAGTGTATTTGTACACTAAAATTCTGAAAGGAAAGATTTTACATGGCAGACTCCCACAAGAAAATACTTTTGACTAAAGGGTCCAAAGGACCTGGGTGTTTCACCTTGGGGATTGAGTACAGTTAGCGTTTGCAAACTGTTAATTCCTTCTCCTCTGTTCCACTGCCTCTCCTTCTGCATTAAAGTGGCTGACTCCTATTCCTCTTGTGGGTCTCGGCTGAAATGCTAGTAGCCACAGCCACTTTTCCTGAGCTGTCAGGTCTACATTTGAGTTCCACAGAATCCTAGACTTACTTTCTTCCAATACAACTTGGTGGATAATTTTATTCACAAAAATTCCAAGAGCTATTTCCCTGAAGAGATCATATTTGGAATGTGGGGCGTTATGACACTCTCAGTGGGGGCTGCATGTAATAGAAGGGCTCCTGGCTATCGGCTCAGCCTTGAGTATTTTTTGTTTGGCATCAATAAAACTCATGAGCCAATTCTAAAGAAATGTGTCAAAAAGAACTACATTACTCTTTGATGTTTGTGGAAGTGAACAGGGAATGGCTTAATTTGTTTTATTCTTGGGTGTGTTGACAGAGGCAGAAATCAAGATGGTCCAGTTATTAGGTCATATTTTCACAAGATTTTACACCTAACTGGGAAAGAGCTGTGCCTTATATTAAAACAATTCCTTCAGATCTGGAAAAAAATAGGGTTTCACTCTGACTGACAGGATGTTAGACCAAATGTTAAAGGAGTGTATGGTGATTAGACATGATTCAAAGGACAAAGTGTTAACTATGCTGGATCCAAGCTGAGAATCAAAAATGGTATTAAGTGACTTCATTAAATTAAGGAAGCCTAAGAAACCCATTTGTAAAGCTGCAAAATAAAACCTGATGTTAAATTTACCTCTACAAACCACAAAATTGAAAGAGCTGGATGGAGAGTAGAGTATTTCTAAGTCAAAACTATTTCTCCTCCACCAGCCCAGGCACAAATGGGCAAGGAATTTGGAGTTGCAGTAAAACAAGCTTGTCAGGCACTGGTAACTCCACTTCAAAGTAAGTCAATGAACAGTTTTAAGGGCTAGGCTCTTGACTCAGATAACGCAGGTTTAAACGTAGGATCACCCAATTACTCTGGGAACGTGAGCAACCTACATATTCTGTTTTAATTTCCTCATCTGTCAAGTGTGGATAATAATAGTAGTTTACTCAAAAATATTTTTGTGGGGATTTTATAGGTATTTAACATCTAAAACAGTATCAGTAGGTCTTCAATTGTGAGCCCATCACAATCATTAATAGTAGTGAAAGACACCTGTATCAAATTCACTTTTGTATCTCCAAAAGTATCTACCCAACAGTGAAATTTGGAGGGATGTGCCAAGGACAGGAGAAAGATTCTCAAAAGAGTTAGAGTATGCTAGCAAATTAGCTCAGGAAAGCTGAGCCCTGGAGGCAAGGAAGTATACTCCTCAAGTATCTCTATGGCCTGATACTAGAGGTTGCCTAGGAACTCAAAGCCACCAGCACCAATCTTAGCATCAGACTGTCTCATTGCCATCCATAGTGGAAAGTAGCTGAGATCCACATACAGCATCAAACCAAGGGATCAACAAATAGAAAAAGAAAATATTCAATTTTGAATTCAGATTGAGAGATCTTTTACAGAAAACAATTCATTAAGGGGCTGTGAAATATGGTTCAAATATTTCACTCTGTAGAAATCACGTATTCCCAGGATTGTGCTCACATTTTATCACACCCCAGAGTGCCTTATGGATTCTTCCTGTTAGTGAATGAATGGCAGCTGAGGAAAAAGATGATGGTCAGGAGTCTGCAAATGATATGAATGACTCAGCATCAGATGATTAGAATATGGAAATGGGCACTTCAAGATTCTTTTAAAAAGAGATGGGTCTAGTCTCAGTCTTTATATAAGATTTGAAAAATGCAGAAGGTACAGATTTTTTAGAATATTGGAAAACCAGTGAGTTTGTTTTTCTAGAGCAGAGTTCAAGTAGGAGAGTAATGAGAGAGAAGATTGAAAAAAAATAAAAAATAATCAGCATATTAGGCTTATATATAAGAAATTTAGACTTTGAAGATAAATGAGAGAAATCACTAGATTTTGGGAAATGACCCTGACAGTAAGACAGTAAGGAAAACAAAACTTTATAGACAAAAATGCCTAGAAATCTTTTAATGTCACTTAGCCCTTCCATCAAAAGATACCCTTTGTCTGAAATCCTGTCATACTTTCTCTGTGCCTCTTTTATATTGTTTACTTTTGTGTACATCGTATTTTGTCTACAAAAGGCAGAGGTGCTTATTGGTTAAGAGCATGAACTTTGGGGTCAAGGCTAATGGAGTTCAAATCCCAGTTACTCTGGGTCCTTATCCCTGGGTGCATCTCAGATTCCTTACCTATAACACAGAGACAATACAGAGCCTTATTCAAAGTGATGTTATGAGGAATGAACCACTTAAACACATGTAAAGTGATTAAACAGAGCCTGGCCTACAATAAGTAGCATTGTTAACTATTTTTATCACCTTCTTGAGAGGAGCAGCTATATCAAATTCACTTTTATATCTCCAAAAGTATCTACCCAACAGTTAAATGTTGATGACTGTAGAAAGAATAATGATAAACAATTTATAATAGTCACAGTTGAAATAATGTGACAGAAAAACAGGTAGGATTTCACCAATGAGTGAATAAAGACAGCATTGAGGGGCTGGTGTTGTGGCCCGGCGGTGGAGTGCTTGCCTAGCCGTGTAAGGCCCTGGGTTTGAAGAACCTCAGCATCACATAAAAATAAATTAAAAAATAAAGGTACAATACCTTGGTGTCCAATTAGAACTAAAAAATAAATATTAAAAAAAAGACAGCATTGAGAAGGAAGATGCAGACACCTCAGAAACATCACACCTGTATGATTAGGAGAATAACATCAGGATTATGGGAAGTCAGGAAGGGAAGACATTTCTGAATGAAATAGTATGGAGTGTTTCGGTTTCAGATATCTTGAAGACCAAATGACAGTGAGTCACAGCAACTTGGGCAGCACAGGAATTCTGGAGGGGAGGAAGGGTATCGCCATAATTTTAGAAGTCTCCTTCATAAAGATTTAAGGATATTGGTTTGTAATTTAAATTTTTTCATTAATTAAGACTACTTTCTCTCCACTGAATTCAAATTAGTTACATGATGTTATGTTCATATTAATCATCTTATATAAATCAGGTTAATTAATATACATTACAGGTGAATACTACCACATTACATGCAGTAAAAATAATCCATTTTTATAGATTATCAAAGAAATTTAACCACTTTTTTGGACTACCTCTATAACTAAATGGTAAAATATTTAAAAATTACACAATAAGAGATGACTTACAACTTACCCTGAATCACAGAAACAATTCCAGAGTCCTTGGCCATGACTCCAGAGTAAGCGATTAAAAACCCGGTTGAAAATCCGATATAAATTTACTTCCTCAACATCAGCTACCTTCCAGATGCGTGGAAGAACTGTACGAATGCTTGTTTTTACTATGTCCAACACCTAATGGAAAAACCAAAGCACTTAAAAATCTAGGTATGTTCAAAGATGGGCACACACACAAAAACTGAACAACAGCACAGAATTAAAAAGTCCAAAGTAGATCCATACACTTATGAAACTTTGGTATGTAACAGAGACAACAAGTGATACCACTGGAGTAAGAAGTGAGTGTTCAATAAATGGAGATTTTAAAGTAATAATCTTTATGAAAAAGAATAGATGAGGTTGATCCTTACTTCTCTCAGCTAACAAAAATCAATTCTAGTAAACCATCAAATATCTTAGTGGAAATTAGGGGTAAATATTTTTCAAATCCTTTTAGAAAGAGGCTTTTCTAAAGTCACAAAAAGGAATAAGACCACAAAAGATTAACAGATTTTGATCATATTAAAATGAAGAACTACTGGTCACTAAAGAAAATAAAAGACCAAATTACAAATTTGGAAAACATATTCAAAAACACATACTTCCTTCCAACAAAAGACTAGTATCAGGAATATACAAAGATTTCTAACAACTTATAAATATCTTAGACAAAAATTTATGAACAGGCATCTTACAAAAGAAGAAATAAATATGAAGAATAAAAATTAAGTCTATGTAGTAAGATATCATTTCATACCCATTTAAATGAAAAAAAAAAAAAGTCTAATGAGACCAAGTGGATGGCAATCTACCATGTCTCTCAGACCTATTGGTATGAGTACACACTAGTGCAATCACTCTGGAAAACAGCTTGAAAATTCATGCACTGTTTGTCTCAGCAATTTTATTCCTAAGAGAATCTATCAGAGGTAAAAATAGGAGGCATGCATAAGATTGTTCAAACAGCCACACAGTTATAAACACCTGGAAACGACCTAACTCTCCAACAGTGGGAGAATGGATAAACGAATAGTGATAGTGGAGAAATGGGTTCATCCCCCCAGATTATTATACAGTAGTTCAAAAATGAATAAAATATGACACATAACACAGAATAATGTGGTAGTATAATGAGTGATGGGTTTAAAACTACATGTCAGTTTATTGCAGCTCAAGTTACAATAGTTAAACTATGCAACCAACCTAGGTGTACTTCAACAGATGAATGCATAAAGAGAAATGTGGTATATACACACAGTGGAATGTTACTCAGCCTTAAAGAAGGAAGAAGTTATGGCATTTGCCAATAAATGGATGGAGCTGGAGAATATCATGCTAAGCAAAATGAGCTAATTCCAAAAAAATTCAGGTCGAATGTTTTCTCTGAGAAGTGGATGCTAATTCACAATAAGGTAACAGGATGGAGGGGACGACAGAGTTACTTTGGATTAGAGGAGAGTAGGGAGGGGAGGGATCTGGGGCTAGGAAGGATAGTAGAGTGAATCTGACATTATTACCCTATGTACATATATGACTACATAACTGATGTGATCCTACATCATGTACCATCAGAAGAATGAGAAATTATACTCCATATATGTAAGATGTCAAAGTACATTCTACTGTCATGTACAAAAATATATGTCAGAAATTATATATAGTATGACGGTCTTAAGAGAATTAAAAACAAGAAATTTTTAAAATATTTTTTGGAAAAATACATTATTATGATATTAAAATATAAAGAAAGAAAGTGAGGAACTGGTGAATGCTGAATTCAAGAAAACAGTTCCCTGAGACAAGGGACACAGAGGGATAAAAGAGATCCATTTGATTATTATCAACAGATTAGCCATTGTTTAGGTGTTGGTTTCACAGGTGGTATAATATTAAAAACAATAAATAAAAGTAGGCCATATCCAGAATAATGAGGAGACATGATCAGGGAACAAGGACTACGGTTAATCTGGATATCTGAAATCCAAGTGGTCCTAGAAAACATTCTGGGGAAAGCTGCTTTGCCTAATGCATGAGTATTTGATTTTTACGCAATGCAGGGATTTCCAATAAAACTCTTTCATAAAAAAGTTAATGCCAATACATACAGCCACTTTAATTTCAGCTCACCAAAGTAGATTTTTCACTTTTTGTTTTATCTAATTATGGCAAATGCTATAAAAATGAGAGTGAAAGATGAAAACAGAAAAAAAAATGACTGTCAAATATAAAGGCTGAGCAGAGACATAATTTCAACAAGAACAAACATTTGAAAAACTGGAAACATATAAAAGAAAGTTTCCTTCTTTTTAAGACAGGAACATTAAGGAAGTGATGTTATTTCTCCCTGATAATGGTAAGTTTGGAATACCAGCTACAGTTTCTCTGAGCAGCATCACTGCTTCCCTGCCTGTGCCAGCTGCCCTCACTGTGAAGTGGAGGCAGAAATGCAAACCCTAGACTGGACCAGGGTCTGTCAGCAAGGGGAGGGGAAGGACAGATAATGCAATCTACAATAAAGAAGCTCGTGAAAAACACTGTCTTGGAAAAGCTCCTTAACACAAATAGTGAATGCTTAATTAAAAAGAAGAAATTTTTAAAGTTTAATATGAATTATTCACAATAATGCTGATATCATATGCATATTAGGCATTAATTTATGCCTTTTGTTTTTTACAACTTTCATTGACACTATTAGTTTTAACTCTTTTTCAATGTAGACAACAGTACTTACAACTAATGTGATAGAAGAATCAACACGAATTATAAAAAGATAAATTTAAATAATTTCTCAATTTTCTACTTTCTGTCAATGTATCAGTGAGGAATAACAGGCTGAAAGTCAACTCAGAAAGGAGACAATGGAAAACTAGCAAGTTACAGGTTAACATAAATTAATGTAAAAAAATTATGAGTTATATAAAATAATTGAAATTGAAAATGTTATCAACACTGGGAATTGTAAGATTGCCCTGAATCAATGTTTTCGCCTTATGTTATAAAAGAGATTGTTCATCTTTTAATTGATAAAGCAGTTGAAATTATGGAATATTCATCCTCTTTAAATAATCTTATGGTAAAATGAATATATGCTACACAAGAACCAAACACAAGGGCAACTCACAGAGCTTCCTACTCTATGCCACGTATTGTGCAAGGTACACTGCCTTCAAGTAGTCTTTCTTGGTCACCATTCTACACTACTCTTCATTCTAAGGAATTTGAAAAGCCTGATGGTCCAATATCCTAGGCCACACATGCCCAAAGCAGCAGCTTCAGAATGGATGGGGGATGCTTCTGCTCCACTCTGAATGGGTCCTGCAACACGGATACGGAACAATCTCCAGGCATGTTACACCTGCTTAGGAACAATTTCCCAGATTGGTGATATTGGCATGGTCTGAGCGACCCAAGCACTTCCTCCTTCCTTTCCAGGGTAACACATTGAGAATGTACATCCCCCCTTGCTCCTTTTGCCTTCAGTTTCCAAACACCCTCCCCAAGAAGGCAAGCTTGGGTCCTAGGAAGAGGGGTAGTTAGAAATACCCGCTCCCATGACTTGGAGAAGAGGAGGAGACACAAACAAAGGGAACAAGAATCCAAGTGCTTCATATCTCTTTCATATAGCTCTTTTTGGACTATAACGGTCTTCTATCTGTTCACCTGGTACACTCTGTCTTAAACATCATTTCTTAAGGAGACCTTACCTACCAAACTTATATTATTTTTCAGTGCCTGGTTCCTCTTCCATTATTAATCATCTCACTTTAATTTCCCATTTAATAAAGACTACTATTTATGTAAAGGGAGGAATTGTGGCCATGTTGGTAATATAGTTACCTGTCTCCAAGGCTTAAGATAAAGGCTACCACTTAGTCGTTGCTTACCTTAGTGAATTATTCCTTGCAAGAAAGTGAAACCTTTGCAGACAAGGTAAAAATCAGAGCCAACATTTATCAAGGACTTACAATATGTTAATTACTATTCCAGGCAATTTTATACATATTAACTCATTTAATCTCAAAACAAAAACATGAGACAGATATTATTGGTCCACAGGGCCATTCTGAAAATCTTGAGGATAAATTCCACAATTATATACATTAATATTTCTGCAGAAAAAAGATGTGAATATTCAATCTCAGGAACAGACAAAAACAACACATTACTTCCTGTCTGAGGATCATGAGCAAATGAGTTAAGGGGGGGTGAGTTGTTGCTGCCTTAAGGGTTATGAAAAGTTTTTGGTTGTGAAAATATTTTGGATCTCATATTATGGATGAGAAATCTCAGGCACAGAACAGATAAGTAACATGAAAAGTACACAGTTGCTAAGTGGACCAGTGTGTATCCAGACCTGTGCTCTTAGCTATCTCCCAACACTGCCTCACCACGCGGTCTTCCCAGATGCCAATAGCAAAAGCTGAGTGGAGAAACCAACTGTCTCTTCTTAGACTCACTTGTACCTCTAGGCAAGTGTATTTGGGAAAGGGAGAGGGCCACTGGGTACTAATAGAACAGGGGAGGTGCATAAGCACCCCTCTCCTTCATAACAATGGAGTATGATGAGCTTGCAAAAGGTTATATACATATACATGGGAAACAATGACTGTACCTTAGCAAAACAATCATTGAATAATTTCAAGAATGCAGAGATCAGGCAGGCCAGAAATCAGACTGACATAATGTAAATTAGTGCCAGTTTTAGTTGTGATTTTTTTTATTCCTGGTATTTTAAGGTTAGATGCAATTGGATGAAGATAAATAATCCGTGAAACACAAAAATGGTCAGCAAGGTGCCCTTGTTTTTATCTATGGGTTCAAGTGAGGCTAACTTGTAGAATGTGGGTATCCATTTCCTTAAATTATGACATTTAAAAGCATCCCAGTCCAACATTAAGTTCTCCATGGGAAAAATAAATGGGAGAGTTAGTCAATGACAACATTAATAAAGTAAAAAGATTTGTCTTTTCCATATGAGATATAGCACATTTGAAAGCATAAAGCACACTGACAAATTCATATTTTGTAAGAACATTCAGATGTTGAATGACAAACCGCTCCATATGGCTGAACAGTTGGTCCTAAATTAAAATAATGGCACAAGGTGAAGGCAGTTTAGAAATAACATTAAAATCACTACATGCTGTACTAATGATGCGTGCAGCAGCTGTGGCTATAGGGTAGAGGCATCTTTGCTGATGCAAAAACCAACACTTTTGAGCAGCATCTATGTCAGCCCATGTGAAAGAGAGATGGGAAAACCATAACCAAAATGAAGGCAGAACCAACAAGGGTAGATATGAAAAATAAATTGCTATTTAGAGAAGTAGTAGTCAATAAATAAAGATTTCCAAGAAACCTAAAATAAATGCAAATAAAATGCAACCTTCACCTCACTACTGATTTCTCTTCATCCTCTAATCTTACTTTATGCCTAGATATCACAACAGAGAATAAGCTTTTCAGCAAATGTGGCATTCTTCACAGCCCACCAACACTGCAGTATTTTCATACTTCATATACATTCCTTGCAAACTATTTAAGGCAACTGCATCCTTGGCAGAAAGCTAAATTATGCAAGTGTGGATTTACCACAACATGATGTTGAATAAGATTAACTATTTTCATTTTCACCTGGTGAGGATTCTTTTCAGTACTTAATTCCTGTAACCCAGGATCTTTACATTTTATACCTATTAAGGAAAATGTGAAAAGGCAAATAATTTTGTTTCCAAGAACACAAGAAAGGAAAGCAGGTGGGAGACTGTATGGCATTCTAATCTTAGTTTTATAATATTCTAATGAACAACCAGAAAATGCCTTAATCTCGGAACAGAAAAAAAAATGAGACAAATATTTCAACAGTGGTCCCTAACTAGAATTCAGATGTGCATTCTATACCATGTAGAATAGTGCTTTGGACAAGGTAATCCCTCAATAAATATCTGCTGAATGTATGTTTGAGAGAGCAAATAAATGAATGAACTCTCAAAATCCCCTGTAGTGCCTAGCAAAATTCTTTTACAAAACTGGAAACCAATAAGTGTTTATCAAATTAAATTGATTTGCACACAGCCTTTGTGGCAGCTACAATGACTTGCCACTTAAACTAACTTTTTCTAAAGAATACATGTTTTAAAACTGATGCTTTCCCATCCAGGATCCCCTGTAATATCCAAGCCATGCTTGTGGTCTCCTCAGACTGCTCCCAGCCAAGAAGCAAGCAGTGAAGAGCTATTTCTACCCAGCATGTTCCCTCTAACAGGCTCTGGGCCCATCAGCCTTGACCAAGATGTTCTTAGAACTTCACTAGAGTCTGAGGCCCTTCCTATGCAATCTTCCTCCCTTTCATTCACAGGTGTTAGATCTGCATTGCAGTCTAAAGGCTCTTCCAGCTCTCTCTACCTTTTATCTCTCATGGGTATTGTCCCATATAAGTCTCCTTCAGCTCTAACTGCATCTTAGGGTGTACCTCCCAGAGGACTAAACTGGCAAAGCTTTCCAATGGTTGTTGACTATTATCACAACCACAGAAAGGATGAATCTGATTAATCTACATCTAGTGTAAATTAGTTAAGTTCTTGCTTTCTAAATGGGTGACTTTTTATAATACCTAATTCTGCATTCCTCAGCTGACCAAATTTCCATGCTTCTTTTGGTTTACTTGGATGCATTTCCTAGTTTTATAAGGAAATAGCACAGGTTTCAAACTGATGACCATATCCTATACAAAATAATTTTGCAACTGAAAAATTCTTAGTAAAATAAAATACATTAGAGAAACACCCTGACATGAGAATCCTTAGTAACGAAGAAAAAAAAAATCAGTCTGCCTTGTACCCTCTGTAAGGCTAGATGATAACCCCATTCTATGTCCTACTTCCTGACAAGAGCCATTCAGGACTTAAGTTAGTCTTTAAAAAGTTCTAAGAAGTTACCTCCTAGGAGCAGGGATGAAGGCAGTCATGAACCCAAATCTATAATTCTATAAGCTGAGTACCTCTTTCTACCACCTAATCCTGACTTTCTAGTTTTACCCTTCTTATTATCAGGAAAAACATTTTCAGTTAGTCAATCTGTGATCTCTTCATCTTCTTTCATCTAAAATCAACTTGAGGAAGAGAAAAGGCATAGAAAAATTAGTTACATATTTAATATTCTATATATGTAAATTAATCAGTTAAGAACACTGAAGTTTGAGCTCATGGTGGTCTCCACAATATTGCTATACTGTTATTTCTGTCTGAAGTATTTCACCTGATTAATCTTAATATTATTGATTAAGTAGACACAATACTTTTTAAAACTCCAAAAAGAAATCTTCATTTACATGAAATCTCAGGGCCTCCCCACTGCTGGCTGGCTTGATGACTTGTGCTTCCAATGTGTATGTTTATTATGTTTCTTTTTGTGATTATGAGTGAAAATGATATATTTTGGCACAGTTAATTTAACAAAAATGAAAAGTTTTACAAAAATATGTCTTGGCATTCCTTTTACTGATTACTCGTGGGTAAAAGCTCTTAACCATGTGGTGGGGGAAGAAAGTCAACCCACAATGATGCCGAAAGATTCGCCTTACTGCTTTTCCCAGATGGCTCACCCTTCACTATTTATCTGAGAAAGTAGAGTCTGTTTGGGGAAAAGTCTCTTAAAGAACAAAATGGTTGAAGAAAGAAAAGGAACCACAGTAATCATGACCATAGCATGAAAAATTGCTACAAATAAGTCGCACATGTGCAAATCCTGAGCTTTCACTTCAGCTCACAGCCTGTGCCTTGCATTCCTCAGACCCTTTCAGGGGCCTCTTTGCAAGATAAACTTTTTCTACTTAATATCAGACATTTTTATTCTTTGAGAGCCAAAATTCAATATATGAATTCTTCTGTCAAAAAAATAGATTTGTTTATTAAATTACCTATGTAGAAGAATGATTGCAACTGTTTGGCTAGTGCAAACTGTGGGATGTTAGCAAGCTTCCCATTGCAAGTGGGATATCTTGCTGCTGTCTATGAACACAAAGGAAATATGATACTGTTCATTTACACCAAAGCAAGAGGCAAAACAGGAGCTCAAAACACAGGTAAGAGGATGGATAAATTGTAAACAAAGATCCTGCCCTCACCTTAGCACTATAGGTCCACCCCCACCTAAATATAGCAGAATACGATGAACACTTAAATTCCATTTCACACTTAGAACTGGAAGAAAAGATAATACAAATATTCTTAGAGAAAATCTACATGGAAAAAATAGATATACTAGGATAGGTGCTGTGCTAGTAAGTTGATAAGCAAGTGCTTATTTTTACTCTAAATTTAGAAACCCAATGAAGCTTAACAATGCAATAAATCATTTCTTCCTATTCACAAATATTGTAACTAATCAGACATATCAGTTGATCATGTCATACAATGCTCATCAGGCCTTCTCATATCACATGTGAAACATAGAAGAGCATTGTCTTAATTTTTCATTGCATTCAAACAAGGAAAAAAGGAAGCAAGGAAAAAAGGGTAGGAGCTTGGTATTAACAGGGCTCCTAAGTCTGGAATTGAACTAATTTAACAAGTGTTTAGAGGATGCCTCCTACAGGTGACTATAGGTAAGTCTGGCGCTCTTGTTTTTAAAAGGATGGGGAAAAAAAATAAATCCATAAATATCTCAAAGTAGAGCACAAGTACAATTGAGGACAAAGTGCCAAGAAGATTCAAGTAGGAAAGGATGATGTTTGGCTGTGGAAGAACCCGACAGGTTTCATGAAAATGAACTGTACCTTCCAAAAGAATGTTGTACAGGAAGAGTGAATCCAGGCAGCAAGGACAGCTGAGCTGGGCAAGGTCCTGAGGCCCCAAGAGATCCTATCCACCTCTTTCCCTTGCCCCTGCTTCAACATGAGGTCATTGTTGGGGACAGGAAGCCAGGTTAACATCCCTGTTATATTATCAGCGCCTTTCCACAAAGAAGTCTTTGTCTTCCTGCCATTCCTCTATTTTTAAAAAGATTATTCTAACAACAACAATAGCAATATATATGTGTATATGTATACACACATAATATTTAAACACAATTACACACACACACACACATATATACATAAACAAAAACAAAAGGAAAAAGGACACCAAATGCCACTACTTTCTCTACTTGGCTTAAGAAATTTTCTCTCCAGAAATAAGTTTTAAAATTCTGTTATCCATGTTTAAACAAATCTTTTAAATATATATATATATATATATATATATATATATATATATAATTAAATCTAATATATATATATATATATATATATAATTAAATCTAATATATATATATATATATATATATATATATATATATTAGAGTAGCACACATACATAAGTAGTTTAAAGGGGACATTATATATTATTAACTTGTTTCTTTAATATCTTGGTATCTTTTTAGGATGGTATCAAAGTGAGAAAGTTAACAATGGTGCTACTTCTTTGAAATGCCCATGGAAATTCTGACTTACTGGACATTCTTGCAAACCCTCTGAATTTATCAGCGGAAAGATAACCAAGAAAGTTCTCATCAAAAATGTTTCAGAACACTGCATCTAGATCCACACTTTCAAATACAGAAGCCACTAAAATAGTTGGCTCTTTAAATTAAAAGTTAAGTTAATTAAATATAAATAAAAAACTCAGTTCCTCAGTCACATCTGAAGGGCTCAATAGCCATATGTGGCTATTCACTACTACACTGCACATCACTGTGGAACAAAGCCCATACATAGTAAATAAGCCTAGGATTTGTATTTCATGTGGCTGAAGAATGGAAGTTAGTCACATAGGTCTCACAGGTGACCAATAGAAAATAAAAATAAAAACCACCCAAATATAAATGGTTCCCTCTGTGCCAACATGAGCCACACATATATGGCACTTGTGAGTTACTCTGAACCCAGACAGCCTCTGGGTTTTGGTATTAGAGGCACCAGAGAGCAGACAGACTCAGCTTCCCAGAATCCCTGCACTTACTGGCTGTTTCCTGCATGTGTCCTTCAGTCATAATTAGCAAAGTGTGGGTAACTTTACTAACATATGTTTCATAGGTCAAAGTCACAGTCTTGTGCTCTCTCTCAGGTTAATATCTGTGACTGTAGAATAGTATTCAATTGAATGCAACTGAATTGAATAAATGTACTAAAGTTTATTTAACCATAAACCATTGAAAGACATTTAAGCAGCTTTGAGTATTTTGCTTTCATAAATACACTGCAGTGAATGCTCACATAGAGAAATCTCTGATATATTCAGGCTGTAATTCCATAGGGCAAAATGCCAGAAGCGAGTTTGCTGTGTTATAAGGATATGAACATTTGTAATTTTAATAGATACTGCAAATTACCTTTCTAAAGAGTTATATCAATTTATTCTCCTTCTAATAGTATGGTAAATCCCCTTTTATCCACACTATTCCCATCACTGGATATTATCTTATTACTTTTTGCCAATATGATGGGTTTTATTTGCTGTTTCTTCATCATTAGTGAGGCTAAGGATCTATTTACATGTTAATTGGCAATGTGAAGATCCATAAGTTGTATTTTCAGGGCGGTTGTTTTTTTTATGTGTTGCCATTTTATTTATTGATATTTATAGACTAGTTTGCTTTGCAGTTGAGTTGTAGGAAGTACTGGTTTACTGATGTTACTTTTCATTTTATATGCAACAATATCTATCTTCCTTGAGTGACCCCCTCTTACCCAATTCTCTTTACCACTGTGTTTACTTGGTTTTACGTGTCTTTTGCCATCAGTTTTTATATAGTCAAATCTGACTCTATCAGTCTTTTAAGACTTGGAGTTTTTAGGTCTCTCTTGTTTCCCTACTTTAAAATCTTTCTGCATTTTCTTTTAAATCTTTAATATTTTCTTTTTTACATATCAAACTATAATCTATATGGTATTTATTTTTGTATATGGTCAGAGATAAACTCCAACTTAATTTTTTTACAAATAGCCAATTGTTTCAGTACCATTTTCTGGAAAAATCATTTTTTCTCCATTGATTTGAAATATCACATTTATTGTATATTCATGTCTTATAAATAATTTGACCTATTTCTTATTTTAATTAATAATTTACCTACACTATTCTCTCTTTTAAATTGCAAAAATCACATGGACTTCAGGAAATTCAGGGTTATAATTCTAATGAAATGCCCTATCTTCATCAATCAAGGCCAGAGCCAGTGACTAGGAAAACATGGATTCAGGGGTTACCATATGATTTACAGTCTATCCCTGTCACCAGCTCTGATATAACCTTCTCAATAGCAGCACTATATTCGCACGTGACAGACACGACATAAATATCTGTTGAATGTACTAATGTATAACAGTGAGTTCAGCTGACACAGATAAAATATATAATTTACAAGTCAATCTGATCAATGTCAAGTTCAACTTATTAACAATAAATTCTAGAAAGGACAAATGGTAATTTGTATTACTGAAAGAATACAGCAACTTCACTAGAGTTATTAAAACAGCATATCTCCTCCTTTTTAAATTTTGTTCCAGTGTATTTGACAGACTCTCTCCCACTTTCCAAAAGAACTGTAACATTCCTCTTATTCTCCTCTCAAATCTCCCACCAGAAAAAAAACTTTCACATTTTCCCACTACACTACCCTATCTTTGCCCTCCCTCTAATTAGAATAAATGTCCTTGGTTAGGTCAAACCCTCCCAGTAAGAATAAATCCCAGTGTCTTTTCATAGCCTATAAAGTTGTGATCTGAGCCCTGCCTATCTATCCAACTGCATCTCTCACCACTAAATCACTCATTCTTTTCCAGCAAAAATAAATGGACTATGAATAAGTGAATAAATATAATGGTGCCTTGCTATGCTTCACGAACACATCAATCTAATTTCTACCTCAGGATCTTTTGTCTAGTTCTTCCTTCTGCTCCATAATATTGTATCTGCAGAGCATGGTTCCTGTTTCATTTAAGTCTCTTCTCCAAAGTTACCTTCTACTGTTTAATCCTGCTTTATCTTCCTTCATAGTACTTAATACTATCTTAAATTCTATTGCATGTTTAATATTAAATACCTTTTTATTTTATTTTTTAAAATATTTATTTTTTAGTTATAGTTGGACACAATACCTTTATTCATTTATTTTTATGTGGTGCTGGAGATCGAGCCCTCACACATGGGAGGCGAGCGCTCTACTGCTGAGCCACAACCCCAGCCCCCTTTTTTAAAATTTTTTAAATATTTTTTTTAGTTGTAGATGGACACAATACCTTTATTTAATTAATTTATTTTTATGTGGTACTGAGGATTGAACCCAGGGCCTCACACATGCTAGGCAAGCCCTCTACCACTGAGCCAGAACCCCAACCCTATCAAACATCTTAACTAAGATGTAAGCTCTATGAAAGCATGGATCTTTGCTGGGAGCCATTAGCCAAGTAGGTATGACAATTTCCTTGCCAGCGTACCCCATGTTGCAGTGACACTGAATGTAGGTGACCTTGCTCAAGGACCAAGGCGGATTAGGGCGTTCCCGGTTTAGGTTCCAGGTTTAAGGTTTAAGATTATTCCTGCTAAGATGGCGGCGAGGGGAGTGCATTGCCCCCGTGTGCTCCTTCACTGTGTGGGAGTATGACAAGTCAGGACGCCTAAAGGATATCTTGTTAGGAATTTCCAGCAATAGTGGGGTGCTCCGGAACCTGGAGGAAGGATTTCCATCGCACAAGGATCGGCTACGGGGACTCAAACGCGAGAGGTTTGTCGCACGGAGGGTAACACTGCTTATTCAGCAAATCGCCCCGCGGCTAGAGTCTGCAGCGCGCGCTGGGATAGAGACGCAGGGTTACAGCGCTGCAGTTTCTGCCAGCCGCGCAAGCACCGTACTCAGGGCTGAATTCTGGGTTCGAGACGGGGGAAGGAAGCGGTCCATCTCGGTTCTCCACACCGGTCAGACCACAGAGGAGGCCAGCAGCCACCATGTTGGTAAACTGACGTCACCTTCCCTGTTTTCGACTGACCGCAGCTCATTCAGCCATAGAACAGGTAATTTCAGGCTGCAATTCGCCTGCGGCTTGCAGACAGATTGCTAGGGTTCAGCGCCTGGGTGCTTCTTAGAATCTGATCTTATCGGAGCGAACACCGAGCGCGGGGCGGCCGAGTTCCGGCTTCCGGAACCGTCCCGGAACCGCCCTGGCCCAGGGCTGCGGAGCCTGCGGAGGCTGCTTCTTGGACCCTGCTCCTATCAGAGCATACACCAAGCACTAAGCAGCCGAATTCCGGCTCCTGGAACTGAGCCCGCGGGGACTGCTTCTTGGAGCTTACACTTATAGGAGCTTACACCGAGAACGGAGCGGCCGAGTTCCGGCTCCCGGAACTTCCCTGGACCGGGGCTAGGAGCCCGCGGAAACTGCGTCTCGGTTCGGGTCCTGCTGAGGGCCGGTCAGGACTCACCCGTTGCTTTGGTTGCCCGGCAAGGGGAACGAAATGCTGCCATTCGCATAGGATACCAACATGGCAGAGATCTGATGATAGCAGAAAGCGGCGGAGGAGAGAACTTCATCAATACCAGCGGTGACATAAGCAGTTGGTCTCCTGGTAGGGGGGGTGAGACACAGTCACCCGAGTCTCCTCAATTTGTCCTCGAGCCAGAGGGGAGGAGCCGGGCCGCCGCCAGCGCCCGGAGCAGGCCCAGCGGCTCGCCAGCGTGGTGACCACGTGACCCCAATTGGAGAGGGGGCGGAGCGGAGCCGCCACCCGCACCCGCAAGGTGGGCAGACCCGCGACCCAGTGGTACATGGGCGTGGTAGGAGGGGCAGGGCAGAGCCGCCCTTCGCGCTTGCAAGGTAAACAGACCTGTGACAGCCTGGCGGGTCAGGCCCAGTGGCCTGCCAGTGTGGTACACACGTCACCCCAACTGTAGTAGGGGCAGAGCAGATCCTTCTCCCACGCCCGGATCAGGCCCTGCCGGTGTGGTGGTCACGTGACCCCAATTGGAGTGGGGGCGGAGTGGAACCGCCACCCGTGCCCGCAGGGTGAGCAGACCAGTGATCAACCTGCAGATCAGGCCCAGGGGTCCGCAGGCGTGGTAGGAAGGGCAGGGCAGATCTGCCGCCCGCGCCTCCAAGGTAGGCAGACCTACAACAGACCGGCGGATAAGGCCCAGGAGCCTGCCGGCGTGGTACAAACACCACCCTAATTGGAGTAGTGACAGAGCAGAGTCGCCGCCCGTTCCAGGAACAGGCCCAGCGTCCTGCAGGCGGGGTAGTCACGACACCCCAATTGGAGTAGGGGCAGAGCAGAGCCTCCACCCGTGCCCGAAAGGTGGGCAGATCTGCGACCGACCAGCGGGACAGGCCCAGTGGCCTGCCGGTACGACAGACACGTCACCCCATTTGGAGTAGGGGCAGAGTAGAGCCGCCGCCCGCGCCTGCAGGGTAGGCAAACCTGCAACTGACCGGCGGATCAGGCCCGGTGGCCTGCCGGCGTGGTACACTCGTCACCCCAATTGGAGTAGGGGCAGAACAGAGCCGCCGCCAGCTCCCAGAACAGGCCCAGTGACCTGCCGGCGTGGTAGGCACGACACCCCAATTGGAATAAGGAGAGAGCAGAGCCGCCGCCCGCACCTGCAGGAAAGATACGCAAGCAGTATGAAAAGACAAGGAAAGAAAGGACCACAAGCAATGCAGGTCAACGCAACTTTAGAAGAGGTAACAGCTGCAGCAGATGGAATGTCAGATAAAGAAGTCAGGATATACATGCTTCAGATGATCTGGAGTATCAAGGAAGACATTAAACAGCAAAATCAGACAATGAAAGATCACTTCGACAACGAATTACGCAAACAAATCCAGGAAGCAAAGGATCAACTATACAGGGAGATAGAGGTTATAAAAAACAAGCAATCAGAAATCCTAGAAATGCAGGAAGCAATAAACCAACTTAAAAACTCAATGGAGAATACTACCAGCAGAGTAGAACACTTAGAAGATAGAACATCAGACAATGAAGACAAAGTATTTCAACTGGAAAAGAACATAGACAGCTCAGCAAGACTGTTAAGAAACCATGAGCAGAACATCCAAGAAATATGGGATAACATTAAGAGACCAAACTTAAGAGTCACTGGGATACAGGAAGGTATAGAGCTCCAAACCAAAGGAATGAGCAGTCTATTCAATGAAATAATACAAGAAAACTTCCCAGACTTGAAGAATGAGACAGAATCCCAAATCCTAGAAGCCTACAGGACGCCGAATGTGCAAAATCATAAGAGATCCACACCTAGACACATTATAATAAAGATGCCCAACATACAGAATAAGGAGAGAATTTTAAAAGCTACAAGAGAAAGGAAGCAGATTACATTTAGGGGTAAGCCAATCAGGATAACAGCTGATCTTTCAACACAGACTCTGAAAGCTAGAAGATCATGGAATAACATATTTCAAACACTGAAAGAAAATGGGTTCCAACCAAGAATTGTGTATCCAGCAAAATTAAGCTTCAGGATGGAGGATGAAATTAAAACCTTCCACGATAAACAAAAGTTTAAAGAATTCGCAGCTAGAAAACCATCTCCTCAAAACATCCTCGCCAAAGCATTACAGGAAGAGGAAATGGAAAATAACAATGAAAACCAACAGTGGGAGGTAGGACAGTAAAGGGGGGGGGGAATAATCAAAGAGGAAAACAAACCATGTTTAGTAACAGAAATAAACAAATATGGCTGGAAGAACAACCCATATCTCAATAATAACCCTAAATGTTAATGGCTTAAACTCACCAATTAAGAGACACAGGCTGGTAGAATGGATCACAAAACAAGACCCAACAATATGCTGCCTACAGGAGACGCATTTGATAGGAAAAGACATACATAGGCTGAAGGTGAAAGGTTGGGAAAAATCATATCACTCATATGGACTTCGGAAACAAGCAGGCGTGTCCATACTCATATCAAATAAAATAGATTTCAAGCCAAAGTTAATCAAAAGAGATAAAGAGGGACACTACATACTGCTTAAGGGAACCATACACCAACAAGACATAACAATCATAAATATTTATGCCCCAAACAATGGTGCAGCTATGTTCGTCAAACAAACTCTTCTCAAGTTCAAGAGTCTAATAGACCACCACACCATAATCATGGGAGACTTCAACACACCTCTCTCGCCACTGGACAGATCTTCCAAACAAAAGTTGAATAAGGAAACTATAGAACTCAATAACACTATTAATAACCTAGACCTAATTGACATATATAGAGTATACCACCCAACATCAAGCAGTTACACTTTTTTCTCAGCAGCACATGGATCCTTCTCAAAAATAGATCATATATTATGTCACAGGGCAACTCTTAGACAATATAAAGGAGTAGAGATAATACCATGCATCTTATCTGATCATAATGGAATGAAACTGAAAATCAACGATAAAAGAAGGAAGGAAAAAGCATACATCACTTGGAGAATGAGCAATAGGTTACTGAATGATCAATGGGTTATAGAAGACATCAAGAAGGAAATTAAAAAATTCTTAGAGATAAATGAAAACACAGACACAACATATCGGAATCTATGGGACACATTGAAAGCAGTTCTAAGAGGAAAATTCATTGCTTAGAGTTCATTCCTTAAAAAAAGAAAAAACCAACAAATAAATGATCTCATACTTCATCTCAAAATTCTAGAAAAAGAAGAGCAAAACAACAGCAAAAGAAGTAGAAGGCAAGAAATAATTAAAATCAGAGCTGAAATTAATGAAATCGAAACAAAAGAAACAATTGACAAAATTGACAAAACTAAAAGTTGGTTCTTTGAAAAAATAAACAAAATCGACAGACCCTTAGCCATGCTAGCGAAGAGAAGAAGAGAGAGAACTCAAATTACTAGCATACCGGATGAAAAAGGCAATATCACAACAGACACTTCAGAAATACAGAAGATAATCAAAAACTATTTTGAATCCTTATACTCCAATAAATTAGAAGATAGTGAAGGCATCGATAAATTTCTTAAGTCATATGATCTGCCCAGATTGAGTCAGGAGGATATAGAAAACCTAAACAGACCAATATCAATTGAGGAAATAGAAGAAACCATAAAAAGACTACCAACTAAGAAAAGCCCAGGACCGGATGGGTATACAGCAGAATTTTACAAAACCTTTAAAGAAGAACTAATAACAATACTTTTCAAGCTACTTCAGGAAATAGAAAAGGAGGGAGAACTTCCAAATTCATTCTATGAGGCCAACATCACCCTGATACCTAAACCAGACAAAGACACTTCAAAGAAAGAAAACTACAGACCAATATCTCTAATGAACCTAGATGCAAAAATCCTCAATAAAATTCTGGCGAATCGGATACAAAAACATATCAAAAAAATTGTACACCATGATCAAGTAGGATTCATCCCTGGGATGCAAGGCTGGTTCAATATACGGAAATCAATAAATGTTATTCACCACATCAATGGACTTAAAAATAAGAACCATATGATCATCTCGATAGATGCGGAAAAAGCATTCGACAAAGTACAGCATCCCTTTATGTTCAAAACTCTAGAAAAACTAGGGATAACAGGAACATACCTCAATATTGTAAAAGCAATCTATGCTAAGCCTCAGGCTAGCATCATTCTGAATGGAGAAAAACTGAAGGCATTCCCTCTAAAATCTGGAACAAGACAGGGATGCCCTCTCTCTCCACTTCTGTTCAACATAGTTCTCGAAACACTGGCCAGAGCAATTAGACAGACGAAAGAAATTAAAGGCATCAAAATAGGAAAAGAAGAACTTAAATTATCACTATTTGCAGATGATATGATTCTATACCTAGCAGACCCAAAAGGCTCTACAAGGAAACTATTAGAGCTAATAAATGAATTCAGCAAAGTGGCAGGATATAAAATCAACACGCATAAATCAAAGGCATTCCTGTATATCAGCGACAAATCCTCTGAAATGGAAATGAGGACAACCACTCCATTCACAATATCTTCACAAAAAATAAAATACTTGGGAATCAACCTAACAAAAGAGGTGAAAGACTTATACAATGAAAACTACAGAACCCTAAAGAGAGAAATAGAAGAAGATCTTAGAAGATGGAAAAATATACCCTGTTCATGGATAGGCAGAACTAACATCATCAAAATGGCGATATTACCAAAAGTTCTCTATAGGTTTAATGAAATGCCAATCAAAATCCCAACGGCATTTCTTGTAGAAATAGAGAAAGCAATCATGAAATTCATATGGAAAAATAAAAGACCCAGAATAGTAAAAACAATGCTAAGCAGGAAGTGTGAATCAGGCGGTATAGCGATACCAGACTTCAAACTATCCTACAGAGCAATAGTAACAAAAACAGCATGGTACTGGTACCAAAACAGGCGGGTGGACCAATGGTACAGAATAGAGGACACAGAAACCAATCCACAAAACTACAACTATCTTATATTTGATAAAGTGGCTAAAAGCATGCAATGGAGGAAGGATAGCATCTTCAACAAATGGTGCTGGGAAAACTGGAAATCCATATGCAACAAAATGAAACTGAATCCCTTTCTCTCGCCATGCACAAAAGTGAATTCAAAATGGATCAAGGAGCTTGATATCAAATCAGAGACGCGCCGTCTGATAGAAGAAAAAGTTGGCTACGATCTACAGTCGGTGGGGTCGGGCTCCAAATTCCTCAATAGGACACCCATAGCACAAAAGTTAATAACTAGAATCAACAAATGGGACTTACTCAAACTAAAAAGTTTTTTCTCAGCAAAAGAAACAATAAGAAAGGTAAATAGGGAGCCTACACCCTGGGAACAAATCTTTACTCCTCACACTTCAGATAGAGCCCTAATATCCAGAGTATACAAAGAACTCAAAAAATTAGACAATAAGAGAACAAACAACCCAATCAACAAATGGGCCAAGGACCTGAACAGACACTTCTCAGAGGAGGACATACAGTCAATCACCAAGTACATGAAAAAATGCTCAACATCTCTAGCTGTCAGAGAAATGCAAATCAAAACCACCCTAAGATACCATCTCACTCCAGGAAGATTGCCAGCCATTAGGAAGTCAAACAACAACAAGTGCTGGTGAGGATGTGGGGAAAAGGGTACACTTGTACATTGCTGGTGGGACTGCAGATTGGTGCAGCCAATTTGGAAAGCAGTATGGAGATTTCTTGGAAAGCTGGGAATGGAGCCACCATTTGACCCAGCTATTCCCCTTCTTGGTCTATTCCCTAAAGACCTAAAAAGAGCATGCTACAGGGACACTGCTACATCGATGTTCATAGCAGCACAGTTCACAATAGCAAGACTGTGGAACCAACCTAGATGCCCTTCAATAGACGAATGGATAAAAAAAATGTGGCATTTATACACAATGGAGTATTACTCTGCATTAAAAAATGACAAAATCATAGAATTTACAGGGAAATGGATGGCATTAGAGCAGATTATGCTAAGTGAAGCTAGCCAATCCCTAAAAAACAAATGCCAAATGTCTTCTTTGATATAAGGAGAGTAACTAAGATCAGAGTAGGGACGAAGAGCAGGAGAAGAAGATTAACATTTAACAGGGATGAGAGGTGGGAGGGAAAGGGAGAGAGAAGGGAAATTGCATGGTAATGGAAGGAGACCCTCAGGGTTATACAGTGGAGGGGGTAGAGAGAGAGGAGGGGAGGGGAGGGGAGGGGAGAGGTGGGGAGGGGGGAGAGTGGAGGATGGGAAAGGCAGCGGAGCACAACAGACACTAGTATGGCAATTTGTAAATCAATGGATGTGTAACTGATGTGATTCTGCAATCTGTGTATGGGGTGAAGGTGGGAGTTCATAACCCACTTGAATCAAAGTGTGGAATATGATATGTCAAGAAATTTGTAATGTTTTGAACAACCCACAATAAAAAATTTAAAAAAAAAAGAAAAAAAAATTAAAACTTTGTATTCTAAAAAATAAATAAATAAATAAATAAATAAAATAACCAAAAAAAAAAAAAGATTATTCCTGCTGGGAATAGGGCATATCCTGCTGCCTGAGTTCCCCTTGAGTTCTCACGGGATTTAGACAATATATTTTGGGAGACAGAAGCCCAGTGCGTGTGGATTTGGGCAGAGAACGTGGATTTCCCCAGATCGTGATTGTAGACGGCTGGTGTGAGTTTGGGAATAAAGAGTTGCTGTTTGAATCTACAAGCTGTGTGGTGGCTCGTGATTGTGTGCCCAGCCAGACTGTGGGAACTTCTGAAGCTCAGAGGTAAGTGAAATTTCTCACCCTTGAGGAAGAGAGAAAGAATGGGTGAACATTTCAAAAAACAATGTGTTATTGTTTTGATTTATTTTGTTTTTATTTCAAGTTGCCTGTTCCTAGAACTTTCTCAGGCAAACTGGGGAAAATGGTTGACTCAAGGTTTGAAGTTGTTAGCCTCCGAGCAAGAGAAATTGTTAGAGGAAGGAGGCACCCCAGTGAGACCAAGAACAATTAGGGCATATGTTGATACAATACAAAAATGTAGCCCATGGCTTTTTAAAGTCGAGTTATTAAATCCTCAGAATCTTGAACAATGCCTAGCATAGTAGGTATTCATTGAATACTTGGTGAGGAAATGAGTAAACAAACGTGTACAGATCTGACTATCTGACTAACTGACCCTGGCTTAATACACAATCCAAATGGACAGAGCTGTTCCTGAGCACTACTCACTTTTCGCTGTTTCACAGAATCCAATTTTATGAGCCAATATGAAGCCACTTTTGTTTTATGATACTTCCAGTTATCGATGATCTGTTTGGGGGAAGAAACATTAAGAATTTATTCTAGAATGTTCATTGAAAATAATACATGAAAAATAAAGGGGTGAAAGACAATTTTATTAATTAATTTGTGGGATGAAAGCAATATAATAACACTCATAATAAAGAATGACAACTTTCAGAAAAAGACATGTGTGAAGACCTACAACATGAGGTATAGAAAGTATTTGAATCCACAGCTGTCTCTTCTTGTTGTACCAATAACACAATCTACAATGAGTGGAAAGCAGAAGTCTTCAGGCACATATGTTTTGAGAAGAAATCCAAGACATAGATTTTCTATCTTTATACCCCTGGCTGTAATAACCACATCATCCATAGTAATAGAATATTGAATAATACATTAGAAGGCAGCTTATATTTAATTAGGATTCTGCTATCTCTTTCTTTTGTATACATCTACAGAATTTCTAAATATATAGCCTAATAATATATACTATAGCAAACAGATTAAAGAACTGCATATAGTGAACATGTAGCAATCTTATGTCAACTATTAATTATATAAACCTTTATAGGTTCTTTATAGAACAGTCACATTAGCCACAGATATTAGCTCTACTCTATGACTGTCTAGTTTTCTTCTGATTCAAAGCAGCAAAATATAATTAATATCTCTAAGAAATACATAAAATGATAAGTGTCTAGTACAAAGTCATTGGCTTTACTTAGAAAAGAACTTGATTGAATAAGATAGTGTACATAAATAAAAACTATATCTAACATAATACGTTACTTCCAGTGTCTATTTTTCTTCCCTTTTCTTTTATGTAATATGTATCACCTCACTTCAAACAAGATGCCATTTTAGTAATATATATCAACAAAATGCATAATATTTGGGGTTGATAATTTGTAATTATGTCATAATTACTAAATATAAATTGTTATTGTGTATTTTTTAAACCAAAGAAGATTTTTTCATTGTTTTTTGTTTTTGTTTGTATATACTTGCTTTAGGCCTAAAGTAATGCTAAAAATTTTAAAAAGGCCAAGTGTGGATTTTTATTCTACAGTTGACCACTAGATGGTGCCTAGTTCTCTGTAAAAACCAAAACATCCCCCTCCCCCACACCCCTTTCCCCCAACAAGAGGATCCCAGCAAACAATGTTTCATTACAGAGGAATTATCTAAGAATAACCATTTGAAAAGCATGCTTGAATAAAGAAATGGAAACTTGAGTGAGAAAATGCTATTTCACCAAAAATATCTTAATAACTTTGACCTTTCATGAATGAGATGTTAAGTCAACTCTCAAGTGTTCAGGATTCTTTGCCATTTTATAATGGTCCACTAGATGGTGCAAAGGTGCATGTAGAAAGAAAAACACAATTCAGCATACGCTATTTCAAAATTTGACCAAAAACTGTGAAACTCAAAATGTCTTTTTATGTCAGGGCCCCACTTTTTTCATCACATCTCAGATCTAAATTTTAATAAAAGATTTTAATGTGATATTTCTTTAATCACTAGGAATAATAATTATTTAATGCTAATTATTTTTACTTGATGAAAGTTATTAAAATAGGACTATATACTGAGCATTGTTGATTATAAATGAGGTCTTGCTGTTCCTGAATCATAATAATTAAAACAATTCCCTATATTTTGTAAAGCTTCTAGAAGCTGAAAAGAAGCTCCATTAATTTTGGTATATCATTGAGATATAATGCTACCAGTAAATAAATTTTACTATTCAAGAATAAATAAATGCTCCTTGATATTTTAAATATATCAAAGACTCACATCTTCTATCAGAAGTTCTGATTCTGCATCTGACTTTCCTGGAAACCGGATCCTCATGTCTTTGAGAACAAATAAGGTCTGACTTGTTAAATCTTCGTCTTGTTCTTTTGTTTTCAGCTGCCGCAAAGTCTCACTCTTAAATTTGAAAGAATACAGATATTTGGAGGGGGACTTATTTCATTGTGCCAGTATAATCTGAAAGATATTTCTAGGTAAAAATGATGCACTTTTAATTGAAAAATAATAATAAAAGGAAAAATATAATTTTTATATTTACAAATTCTTGTCATTAAATGGATATAAATATCAAGGGTAGCTTTCATGTTTCTACATGGTTATGTTTTATTTTACTCAAAGAACTAAAATAAAAAAATGAATAATTAAAAATGACTTCCTGGTCAGTTTCATTTGCTACATATACCTTAGACAACTGTGAATTAGAAAAAATATTTAGTCATCATCGCCAAAAGAAATTCATCTTCTCTTTGGAAACAACAACATTAAATAAATAAATGAACTAATTAAATCCCTGATCTATATGAAGGTACTTGGTTGCAAAATAAATTCACTGACTTATTTAATTCTAAATTTATGGAATTCATGCTAAAGAGAGAATGTTGTGTGTTAATTTATATATTCATAATAAACAACATATATATTCAATATTAACAATATTGTACTTTGCTCTAAGAAGCACTAACATATATGTTATAAACAAGATTGTTACTTAAGTGCGCTAAGGAGAACTTATCAATATTTTTTCAATCTATTAAATCAATAGTCCTGGTAAGTGAAATTTTCTATATAACAAATTTTTTTGAAATTTACAGACAGACTACATAACATACTACAAAACCATACATTCATTCAGATGATTTTCAACAATATTATCCTACTACATCAGCAAGTAGAAAATAAAATAATGCTATTCTCAGTTTCATCTTTGAGTTCTGTGATAAAGTCTGTATTCTCAAAGTCCATTCTAAGTTGTATCCTAAAATAGATGAGTAATTCCAATGCCAGAAGGTCATGAATTGAACTACAGAAAGGATTTGAGGCTCAACCTGTTCTCCTTGAAGCAGATTCCCTTTGCCACCAAGATTCAGAGTACAGTCTCAAATCCTGAAAAGGCAAAGCAGATGACTTACCACCTCAGAGTTGGCAGAGTTGGCTTCATTACCAGGAGGGAGCTGTTTCATGTAGGAGGAAGCACGATTCAAGGAATGTGACCGAGATGCTGAAGTTGGCCGCGATATTGATATCACTTGTTGAGCAGAAACAGGGCGAATGTCCCCCATGGGAGGTGAGTGAGTAGAGATGGACCGAGGGCAACTGACTGACCGCCTCATGGAATCTATCAATGATGGAAAAGAGGGAAGTATAGTAGTGGTGTAAGTAGAAGTTTCCCCCTGTAGCAAGTCTTTATAAACCAAAGATCAAACTAGGTGGCAGTAGAGTGGCGGTAAATGTCAAAGCACAGACATCATCATGAAAATATAAATTTGGAGTTGATTCTTAAATTTAAACAACGAATTTGGTGTAGAACCTCACTAGTGTGCAAAGAATGGCTCTTATGGGATAACACTATAAACAGTACTTTAATGTTATGTTCTCAAAACATTACATAAAAGAACTAGAAGAAAGGAAATTAACAGTGATGGAGCACCTTCTATAGGCCAGGTATATCATGCTCACAGAAGTCCCCTGAAGAAAATAATCCTAATGGCCCAAAGGCTAAGAGACACACACCAACATGGTGGCAAGCTCAGGATTAAATCTTTACCTATCCAAATTCAATGGCCTCCCTCTTTCTATAATATCATGATATGCCATCTACCATTCTTGGGACAAGACTGGTCACTTATTAGAACCTAAGCATAAGCTAGAGATTGAATATTATTATAAGATTTGTAGGAAGGACAGGAAAGGAGTCTAGAAAACACTCAGGATAAATATGTAAGTTAGAGAATATAGGCCCTTGAAGAAAAAATAAAGCAGAAGAAAAATATAAAGATTATTCTAATGGAATTTAAATATATAATTGGTTATTATAAAATAATACTAAACAATCTTATTTACAGAAGTGAATAAAAATTAGATTAAATTTTAATAGTTAAAAATCTAAATGAAGAAAACATATGGATTTATAGAATTGTTACCAGAACAACTATTCAGGGAAAAAAAAAAAAACAGAATATCTTCCTCCAATGTACACTGAGAATATATAAGAAAGAGATCCAATTGTTCCTGATAAAATGTGCCTGTTGACTCTGGGAAACAGATTATCACTCAATACTATCAATATTTTTTTAATCTCTTTTTAATTCATCAGTTCTGTATAACCTCTGTTTCATTTAGTCTGTCTCTCTTCTCTCCGCCCCACCTCCCCTTGGGGAATATATCAATCTTCATTAATTAAATAATTTTATAAAATCAGTCAAAATACCCAAACATTTCTCTTTGTTAGGAAAACTATCCCATTCACAGTAGCCTCAAATAAAATAAAATACTTGGGAATCAACCTAACAAAAGAGGTGAAGGAACTCTACAATGAAAACTACACAACACTGAAGAAAGAAATTGAGGAAGACCATAGAAGATGAAAAGACCCTCCCACACCATGTTCTTGGATAGGCAGAATTAATATTATCAAAATGCTATACATGCTGGTGGGACTGCAAATTGGCGCAATCACTATGGGAAACAGTATGGAGATTCCTCAGAAAACTTGGAATGCAACCATCATTTGACTCACTTGAAATGGAATCACCCTTTGACACACTCTGAGGTATATACCCAAAGGATTTAAAATCAGCATACGACAGTGATGCAGCCATATCAATGTTTATAGCAACTCAATTCACAACGGCTAACCTATGGAACCATCTGTTGCCCTTCAACAGATGAATGGATAATGACATTTTGGTAAATATGCACAATGAAATATTAAACAGCCTTAAGAACGAATGAAATTATGGCATTTGTCAGTAAATGGATCAAACTGGAGAATATTATGCTAATCAAAATAAGCCAACCCCAAAGAATCAAAGCCCAAATGTTTTCTCTGAGATGCAGATGCTAATTCAAAATAAGTTTCAGGGGGAGAATAGAGATATTTTGGACTAGACAGAGGGGAGTAAACAGAGGGGAGGGGTTATGGGTATAGGAAGGATAGTAGAATGAATCAGATATTATGATCCTACATACGTATATGATTATACAACCTGTGTAACTCCACATCCTGTATAACCAAGAGAATGAGAAGTTATACTCCATTTATGTATGATGTGTCAAAAATGCATTCTACTGTCATGTATAACAAAATAGAACAAATAAAAAAGAATTTAAATGGTCATACCACCAAAAGCACTACACAGATTCGACCCAATTCCCAACAAAATTCCAATTACATTCTTCATAGAAATAGAAAAGGCAGTCATGAAATTCATCTGGAAAAATAAGAGGCCCAGAATAGTCAAAGCAATCCTTCCTGAGACAAGTGAAGCAGGAGGCATCACAATCTCAGACCTTACATTATACTACAGAGTGACAGTAATAAAAAACAGAATGATACTGACACCTAAACAAGCAAGAACACCAATGGAACAGAATAGAAGACCCAGAGACAATACAGAAATACAGTTATCTCATACTAGATAAAGGCACAAAAAAAAAAATGAACATTGAAGAAAAGATAGCCCCTTCAATGAAGGTGCTGGGAAAACTGGAAATTCCTATGTAGCTGTATGAAATTTAACCCCTTTCTCTTACGCTGTATAAAACTCAACTAAAAGTGGATCAAAGATCTAGGAATTAGACCAGAATCCCTACACATACTAGAAGAAAATGTATGCCCAACACTCCAACATGTTGGCTCAGGAACTGACTTCCTTAACAAGACTACAGTTCAAGAAGTAAAATCAATAATCAGTAAATGGTATGGCACTAAACTAAAAAGCTTTTTCACAGTAAAGGAAACAATCAAGAATGTAAAGAGAGAGCCTATGGAATGGGAAAAAAGTCTTTGCCACCTGCACCTCAGATAGAGTGTTAACCTCTAGGATATATAAAGAACTTAAAAAGCTTAACACCAAAAAAAAAAAAAAAAAAACCCAGTCAATAAATGGGCAAATGAACTGAACAGACACTTCGCAGAAGAAGAAAAAAGAATGGTTAACAAATATATGAAAAAAATGTTCAACATCTCTAGCAGTTAAAGAAATGCAAATTAAAACTACACTGAGATTTCATCTCACTCCAGTCAGAATGGCAATTATCAAGAATGCAGCAACAATAAACGTTGGTGAGAACGTGAAGAAGGTACACTCATACATTGCTGATGAGACTGCAAATTGGTGCAACCACTATGGAAAGCCATATGGAGTTTCCTTAAAAAAAAAAAACTAGGAATGGAACTACCATTTGACCCAGCTTTCCCACCCTTTGGTATATATCTAAAGGGTTTAAACTCAGCTTACTGGAGTGATGCAGACACATCAATATTTATAACAGCTCAATTCACAATAGCTAAGCTATAGAACCAGTCTAGGTGCCCTTTAGCAGATGAATGGATAAAGAAAATGTGGTATATGTGGTACCAGGGAGTATTTACTCAGCCATAAAGAATTACTTTATGACACTTGCAAGTAAATGGATGGATCTAGAGATTATCATGCTAATTGAAATATGCCAGCCCCAAAAAGCCAAAGTTCAAATTTTTCGCTGATATGTGGATGCTAATCCACAATAAGAGGGGAGAAGGGAATAACATATTCAGTAGATTAGACAAAGGGGAATAAAGGGAAGGGAGGAGAATAGGGAAAGGAAAGAAAGCAGAATGAATCCAAAATAAATTTCCCTTGTACATATATGAATACACCATAGCGACTCCCACCATTATGTACATCCATAAGAGTGGAGTCCTAATTAGAACAGTATATATTCCATGCTTGTATAATTATATCAAAATGAATTCTACTGTCAGGTTTAGCTTAAAAGAACCAATAAAATAAATTAATTAATAAAGCACATTGCTTTTGCTGGGTGCAGTGATACATATCTGTAATCCCTATGATTTGGTGGCTGAAGCAAGAGAATGACAAGTTCAAGGCCAGTCTCAGCAACTTAGTAAGACCCTCAGCAATTTAGTGAGATTTTGTCTCAAAATCTTTAAAAAAAAAAAAAATTAAGTTCTGGGGATGTAGCTCAGTGGTACAGTACTAAAAAGAAAAAAGAAAAGCCAGCAAAACACATTGCTTCTAGAGAATAACTACTGGTCAGCCCATCTTTCTTTGTTTTTACAAAGAACTGGACATATTTACTATGTACAAAGAACAAGCTTCTACTAAGAAAATATCCCAAATAATTTCCTACTAACTACACTAGAGTCCTGATCACTTAACCTCAGAGCTTAAGGCGATGGTGTGGATGTGTATAATTTGTCACAAAGCAGAGGGAAAGTATTACAGATTCCCATTGTTCAACTGCAAACACAGAAAATTCATACAGAAAAACTAAAACAGCTGAACACCCCAATGACACTTGGTAGATTAACAAAAAATGGTTGTAACTTCCACAAATTATGTAAGGAAAGTATTTTATATAGTTTTTTTTATGTGATTACCTCAGATCAAACCAAAACATAGCCCTCTGAAACCATTACAAATCTGAACTTCCCAAGTTAACTATAGTGCTACATATAATCAGGATGATGTCTTGGTTATTTGCATCACTTCAGTGACAAAACTCTAGGAGAATTTGTTGGTACAATGTGTAAGATTAAAGAGAATATAAAACAAGGTGAAACCCTTGTTATAATTCCTAATTGAGTATAAAAGAAAATACAACTAATAAGGAAAAAGATTTGTAACTGAATTGGGCTAGTTTAAAATGAACATTTATATTCAAAACATTTTTTTTAAACCCATACCCTGTTTTAGTACACAACTGTACTTATCTCAATTTTTTAATCTATTGGTCTGAGAATCAAAAAGAATTTCAGAGCTCATAAGAACCCCAGCAATTTTTTTCTTCTCTACCTTTCCTTTACCCCTCACTAGTTGATGTTATTATGGAGAGACAATTAGCTAGTAGGAGCAGCTGGCAAAAACTGACAACACTTGGGCAGGAAAATTTCAACTTCCAAAACAGAAACGGAGGCTTTTACCTGAAGACACATTGAAAGTACTTAAGGAATCCTTAAGAAAAAAAGGAGGTAGAATAGCTTACAAACTCTGGAAGAGGTGGTCGGTGAACACCCCTTAAACAAATGATACAGAACATAAAACACATTATTTCCAAATATACAAATGCTCAAAGAGCAGTCATAGGATGTAACTTTCTGGAATAATTTGGAAGTAAAATTAAGACCATTCCTCTAAAATCTATTCTGCATTCCACATGGATTTTGCCATAATCATGCAAGGCCAGTTTGGAGATATCCATATTACTGGAGACTTAACATATTAAGCCATTGCTAGAGATTGACAAAGGCTCACAATTCTGTTTACTGCATAACTGAACGCGTCGTCCCTTTAAAAGAACCCTTCGACATGGAACACTAGGCAAACAGTGCATACTGGAACATAATCACATATCAAAGACAGGTGTTAAAAATAAAGTCCTGGATTGGAGGCAGATCAGTTATGTTGGACATCTGTGGATGAAAGAAGAATCACAAGGACAGTAGAAGGCACTTGGGATCGAAGAAGGAATGAAAGATAGGAGAAAGGGAAATGTGAAAAAAAAAGAGAGAAAAGGAAACATAAAAAGAAGGAGACTGAGAAGTTGGTTGAGTGCTTTCCTAAATATTTCCTATGCACCAAAAGCCCTGAATTTAGTGCTTACCTGTGATGAAAATAGGAGGGAACAAAACTTCTACTATTTCACAATTGTGTGGCTCACAGATACATTCAAGTGAATTGCCTAGAGGGATACATACAGTTTAAAAAATAGGTGGTGGTATCAAACAAAGAGGGTGACAGGAGAGGGGGAAGTGGAAAATGACTACATGGGTTTTAAAAAACCATAACCAGCAGATGAGTCGTCAGGCACATTTTGAAAGACCCATGCAAAACTGCAATACTTAAAAACCATGAAATATAGATGGGTGGATCCTTAAGGTAAGCCTATTGTTTTCTATTTGCAGAACCTGACAGGGCTTGATGGATGTATATGCCCAAGTCTAGGTAGGGAAGAAAATGGGGTAGAATCCAGGTCTTCTCACACACAAGGGTTCATTTGGCCCAAGGACCTTTTATTGAGTTGAAATTCAACTCCCTAATTCTTCATATATTTAGTTAACTTGGAAGAAAATGACTTACTGGATTGTTGAACTAATTTGCAGTGGTTGGAGTGCTTAAGATCATATGGAACTTGCTCTTCATCTCCTTTCTTATTTTGGTATTCTTCGTTTTCGTCAGATTCTGAGGAGCTGCCGCTACTCTCATAACTGCTGTCGCTGCTACAATACTTCTGCTTTTTCATTACCTCGGAACTCTCTGGCATAGAACATAGAAGCTGAAACAGAGGCAAATGTGTTATTCTGCTAGAATTTTTCAAAAGGCTCATTAAAATGATTAGTTGCTATTTTTAATTTCCCCTTCACTTGCTGCTTTTCACTGAAGGCTACTGCTGTAGACTGCTCAGCCTACAGAGCACTCACTGATTGTCGTTCCTGCAAAATATGCTTTCTTAAATAATATAGCTCAGTCATGAAAAATGTTTCTACGTGATCATAACAAAGACCAGAAGTATCTGTAAACAAGAATAAAAAAAAGAAAACTAAGGGAAAACATGATAGAAAGATATCAAAATTCACAAAGGTAATTGGCTTTTCTTCATTCCATACCAAGTCACTCAATAAATGTGGGGGTGGACGGAGAAAGGCTGCAAAGGAAGAAGAACAAAGAGAGCACAAAGCAACAACCAGAGAAGCCTCTATAAGTAAGGCCACATCTTAAAACAGAGCCCTAGGCACAACAAGGAGCAAGGTACTAATTTGCCGTGGATGATATTAGTCCTGGTGCTGGGAATTGATCCTGGTGCACACTAAGCACACACTCTACTACTGAGCTATACCCCCTAACCCTTTTCATATATAAAAATGAAAAGTTTTAGCTAATTATCTATTTCCCAAATGGGTCATGAATACCTCATGTCTCTTCTCGGAGGACTCCTTACTTTGACAATCCCAGTCTGGCCATAAGGGAGTCATGCTTCTTTTTATTGTCAGTGCTACAGCTTACAAAATGATAATAATGTGAAGATCAGTTTGACATGGAGATTTTTAGAGGATGGGACCTAGGTCGAAGGGTAGGTAGATCTGTAAAGACTTAAAACGTCCTCTTAGTATGTTTCAGGATCTCATCAGAATCGCTTGTTTCCCATCCTCCCAATCAATGAGTTTCCAAAGATGCCAGCTGAAGTTACAGGAAAAAGGCATGGGACAGCATCACTTCAGAAGGAATGCACAGGACCGAGAACAGGACCATTCTGTGATGCAGTCATTTTAACAGACAATTTGTTACAGACACACTTTGCCTCCTATTCCTCTGGGAGAGGTTCCTGCCATTGCATACGAGAGGCTTGTGTTAAATCAAACAAAGAGGTTTTGATGTTAGCATACATGATAATGAAATCCTTGCATACCATGGGATTTCACTGAAAAGAAGTATATTCTCCAGTGTAATCCTGTAGGATAAAAGGCAGAGAAATGGCACTTCGTGAAGTGCCTGGAATACATAGTAAGCCAAAGCATGAGCTTCTTAAAGTTACAGGCTTCGCAAGGATGAAATATAACCAAAGCAGGAAACGGGTTTAATACACCAAGGCACACTTGTATTTCAACACTTGTTCTCCTTTTGATAGTTTAATCTTCACTGAGCACTAACAATGTTCAAAGAGAGGTGCATAAAAACATTTACCAGTAACACAATCATCAAACATTTTGACAATGTTAGGAAATATGATCTCTAGGGGAAGGATGTTGCTCCAAAGATTTAGCACACACAGAAGAAACAGCAGCACACTTGGACTTGCTAGAAGTACCTTCCCTCAGGCAGCAAGCATTTTAAGGTTTCTTAAGGAGCCTGACTACATAATGAGTTGTCTGACACTATGAAGAACCATAGGGAAAAATACCACTGAAACTTTGTGTCATATATGCATTTGGGACTTTATGACCAAGACACTGTTCAAGTAATTAATTAGAAATCACAGCAGGATAAACTTTCATTAGTGCCTCAACTCTAAAATGGAATTTGGAAATAGGCATTGAGTTATGACTCAAACCATACTACTTATCTGTATGTGCAATTTTACTATAAAAACAGTCTTATGTAAAATATCTGTAAATAATAAGATAAATATCCATATATTTACCATCCAGCTTAAGAAGGAGGTTGCTGATATTATATGTGGCATTTATTATTTATGTTACTAATTAATATTTCTTAAATTCTAAAATAAGAAAAAAGTTAGTATTCCTCCTGATACAAATGAAAGTTTTATTTAACTTTGGTCATCTCCAAAAAAGAGAGACCAATGTTTGGCACACAGTATCAGCCCTCTAAAAAGGAAAATTTGCTTTGAAGTTTGCTCCATTTAGACCCTTGAAAACATAAACATAAAAGTTATAAAAATGCTTCTACTTCAAACTAATTATGCAGCTTTCAACTTTGAGATACTGCTGGCTTTAACAATTACAGGATATGCTCATTTATTTTCATTTCAACAAATACATTTTTAGCTCCCACTACTTGCCTAAAATGAAAGGGATTAAAAAATATACAATGTTTTGCACGCGGCACAACCCTATAATCCCAGCAGCTCAGGAGGCTAAGGCAGGAGGATCAGGAGTTCAAAACTAGCCTCAGCAAAGTGAGGCACTAAGCAACTCTGTGAGACCCTGTCTCTAAATAAAAAAAATAGAGCTAGGGATGTGGCTCAATGGTTAAGTGTCCCTGATTCAATCCTCAGTACCCAAAATATGTATTTTATATATATTATTTATGTATATACATATATAGTTTTTTTTTTGTGTGTGTGTGTGCGTATTATGTATACACACACACAATGTGAATTCTGCCCTACAAGAAGTTGTACTTTTGTTTGGATGGCCAATCTTATATGAGGGAAACAACAGTGTCTGACTACCTCGGGGCTTTCGCATTTGCCATTCTGTCATGTACCCCCAGGAGGTTTGGTGTATGATTTGCCAAACTGCAATAACTGATACATAAGATTAGAAACTTCCCAATATTTCCCAAAATAAAGCCAAGATTTATGAAGGTATTCATTTCTACAAATAACTCCATGTTTATTCCAAAGGAATTTTCAACTACCTATTCCACAGTGCCTAAAAATAGAGCAGATAATCAGAAAGTGTCCTCCAAAAATCTACTTAGATATGATCTCTCACCAGACCCATCTTATACCATTTCACCCTTCAAGAACCTTCCACTTGAGTCATACCAAACTTTTCCTTGTTTCTATAACACACCGTCAAGTCTATCTATGCCTTTAAGTTTCCCTCTACCATGAATGTTCTTCCACCCCTCTTAAAGGTGTGGAGTACTTCTCATTTTTGAAAATCTAGTTAAAAACAGCAAAGTCTTTACGAGGTCATTCCCATTATAGCTACTGATCCTGTGCTTCTCTATGCCACTGTAGCACTTTACATTCTCTATTGCATATTTGTTACATGGTCTCCTGCTTTGGGGTTTATCAATCTGATCTTCCACTTGCCAAAGAAGCCCTTATGAACATATTTAACAAATTGAACTAACAGAGTTTGAGAATTTATGATGTGCCAGGCAACGTTACATAGCAGAGATAAAAGATGAAAATGTACTTTCCACCTCAAGGAGCTCAACCACCTTATACTAAGGCCAACAGGCAAATAGTTATTTGTTATAACTGCTCTGTAAAGTGTTGTTTATGGCATAGCAAGAGAAGGAGGGCAACTGTGTCAACTGGGAGAAAGAGGGCAGGTCTCACAAAGGCAGCAGATTAGGAAAGGGTCTCCAATCAAGCATCAAATCATGAATTTATTTATTTATTTATTTATTTATTTATTTTTTGTAGGCAGGCATTCCAGAGGCTTGAAAAAGCATGACAGCACAACAGAGCATGACTGTCTGACCATGCAGACATAGTTTAGTAATGCTGAAATACAAGGTAAAAGAAACAGGATGAAAAATGTTTCCAAGATTTTTCAAATTCAACTCTTTCTCCACTAGCAAAAACTTCAACAGATGTCATAAAAACATATAGATGTCACCACAACAGAGCAGATGCATGTAAAGCAAACTCCTGCCCTTTCTTACCTACATGACACCTTATTATTTATTCCTAGGATCTGTATTTACTTTTATTAAAACACTATTGTTGTTGCTGACTCAATTATCAATATGAGTCTTCAGGGTCATGATTTTTCTTATCTCTAATGCTACATGTTTCCTTGATAATTATTGGTCTAAAAGATAAAAAGAAAACTTAATAGTGACTTTAGAATAAGAACACTAGTTCTTGGACCCTCTTAGCCTGACTCCTAAGGTTCTCACTAGCACTAGGGAAAAAGCCAAGAAACAGGAAACGAAACAAAACTCCTGAGTGTGAGATAGCACCATCTTTCCAACTCCACCTGTGCTCCTTCAAAGTGGCACCACTCTTAAAATGAGAAATATCAAGGGAAAGCCAGCTGCACGTGGTAGCATTTACATACGGGAAGGTTGAAATACTGCACCTTTGGTCCTCGAGGCCTGGTAGCTTTTCCCATCAATTTTTCATCATCAATTTCACACTGTTCCAGAAGATCCAAAATATCTTCCTCCTTCAAAAAACATTTTAATTTAAATCATGATCACTAATGGACTCTAAAATTTTTCCAACTTCATTAATCTCCATAAAATAATGTACAAGGAGCACTTTTAAAACTACTTAGTGAAGATCGTTCAGATCAAAGAAGGGGAACTAAAGGATTATGGCAAATTCTCTTGAAACTTTCACTAAAGTCTGGCAATGCAAATAATATATAGTTGAAATCTATTGAGTAATAATTATCATAAACAAATGTTTCCTTCTATTATGATATATTATTAAAATCTTAGAATATAGTACTTCAATAATTTAGCGCATTTTGGACACTCAAATCTCTGGAAGCACAGAATTTTCTAGACTATAACTTCAATTAATCATTCCAGTACTAATTACTCCAAAAAATACTAAAACTCCAGACAGAAAATTGGTGCTTATACTAAGAATTTCATTTATAATCAATCTAATATTAGTATTTGGCAACACTTAATGAAAATTTTTATAAATTTTTGATATTGCACAAAAGTATTTTTAAAAATATTTTTAGCTGTAGATGGACATAATACTTTTATTTAGTTAGTTTTATGTAGTGCTGGGGATCAATCCTAGGGCCTCACACATGCTAGGCAAGTGCTCTACCACTGAGCCACAACACTAGCCCTGCACAAAAGTATTTTTAGGGCTTCATGAAGTGTCTTTTTTTTTTCTACAGGCATTAATGAGAGTGTCAATCCAGAAGCACCCTAATACCAGTCTCTTATGCTCTTACAGAGACATTTTGAAGTCAAAAGGAAAAAATATAAACATACACCCCAGTGGATGTTGAACAAACCAAAGAAGTAGCTATACTGAAAGAGGTTTAATCAACTGCTTCACTGTTACTTATTTTCCACCTATAAAAATCAGAACTTTATTTAATATTCATGATTTGTGTTTCAACTTCCCCATAAATGTTTTTTGAAATACAGACGTTTCACTATACAAGAGAAATTTTTAAAATAAGTTATTCTTCATCCCAATCTACGGAAGATTAGCTAATAAAACACCAAAAGACTCATTATAGTTTTGACAAAATAATAATCCTATAATGAATTCCGTGGATAACAGCATTTTAAAAAAGATCCCACAGAGTTCTGCTTCTGTTCAGAAGAAAGATCACAACAGATAATGCTTTCATTGCAGCAGCCAAAAAATATCTGATGAACTAAACAGATTTTTTAAAACAGAAAGCCATAGCTAAAAAATAGTGTGAAAGAACAAATTCCAGAGAAAGGTAAGTTCTTCCCAAATGAACAAAGATGAATTACCACTTTCTACTTTGGGTCCTTTGCCAAGACTGAGCGTATGTGGGCAAAAATCAGATCTATCATAGGCAAGTAAGAGATTCTGCTGGGAGACAGAGAATCCCCTTAATATACTCCCTTTTGGAACAAAACACTGAGATACTATTATTAAGAGATCTGGCTACCATGTTGAGAGGCCACATAAAGAGAAAGACACACTCAGTCAGCTCCCTGATACTCCAGCTATCTGATTTGATGTACCAAATACATGAGTGAAACCACCTTGGAATTCTAGCCCTTAGTGAGTGCAAGAAACATTTATCTGAATATTTCTTGATTGACTCCAGGCAAGACCAGTGAAAGAACCACTCAATGGCCCCCAGAAATATTGCAGAACAAAGAGCAAGCAAATAGACAACTAATAGACCTTTTATTAGGGTAAACGTGTGTATTTGTGTGTGTGTGTGTGTGTGTGTATATATGTGTGTGTGTGTTTGTGTATGGTTTACTTGCTCTTATACTAGATAATATATATATTATCAAGAAAAAATGCTGCATGGTGTTAATTATAATCCAAATAACAAGAGTGTCACAAACCACAAAGTTAATTCAATGGATTTCTTTATCCAGTTATACAAAAAAAAAATCTGTGTAATAAGAATGTTCTTGACATATGATAATTACAATATTATATCAAAATTCTCTACTCCATAATTTGTCCTGTTAGACATCTTATTGATGAAGTCCCTTTTGTAGTAAAACACTACCAACTGTTAAAATGAAAAGCCTAAAGTGCACTATAAAATCACAGTATAGTGCTTTCACATGGAGGATGAAGGTGGGCTGTTTTTATAGACACACTATTATTAGGTTCCATCCTTTTTTCTCTGTATCAATGCTCATCTCTTACCTTCATTTTTTTCAAAGGATTATTCAGCTCTCGCTGGAATGAGGCTGCTCTTCCTGAAAGGAAGGTCTGAAAGGCAACAGCCAACAAATTTTCATACTTTTCAAGCAGTGTTTTATCATCTGGAGGATAAATTCGTCTACAAAAAAAAAAAAAATCAGATAACCCAATTTGTTTAAAAGAAGTAATCACAGCTCAGTAGTTAAGATAATTGTTTAGAAAATCATTGCCTTCTTGCTCCATGCTAGTTAATATTGATAACTGCTAGAAACAAAGATAGTTTTGAGAAGTTCACAAATTTTTGTGTTACCCATACAAATTAATGCTTATCTAGAGAAGTATCATTACACAAAGTAGTTCCAGAAGATAAGATATAAGGGTTTGTTTCAGAGAAAGTGACTGCAATTGGTTGAATTGGTAAAACACAGAACTTTGTGGGAGAGTGTTCAGATGATGAGGAATACTGGGGAAGTTTTGACTTCATGTAGTGACGGAAGCATGCAAAAATGCAGCATCAGTCTTAATGGCTTGTTTTGGGGTGATGGAGTGAAGACTAGGTAGTGGTAGGTTGGGAAGAATGTGTTCCCCTCACTACTAAGGAGGTGGGTGCTAAGAACAGGAAAGACACCTGTAAGAAACTCTATGCCCATACATTCTTATGCCAATTGAAGCAAGGTCAAGCTGGGAAGGAGGGACAACCTTCCTAGAGCACAGGAGCTTAAAAGGCCTCTTGAGATCCTTGTCAAGGATGATACTATGAGGGGTACCAGTTTAACACAGTCCAAACCCTGTCTACTGTCTCTACCTGACTTCTTCAAATATTTTCTTATTTCTTCCATTTCCTTAGAATTTGAGTTTAAAGAACAGCAACCACTATGAGTTGGCAGAAAACTATTAGAACCTAAATTTCCACTTTCTTAAAATAGTGTATAATAACCAAATCCAGGCCCAGAATGGCTGATTAAAAAGACTCCCCACAGGCCCTCCACAGGCCTGTTGGAAGGAGAGCTGGCAGGAGATTTGTCAAGTCTGAACCACTACTTGCTCACTAGCTGACTACCTTTTCTTCCTTTAAAGATATTAAGCAAAAAAGCACATTCTAAGAATGAAAAGAACTGTACTTCAAGTAAGCATAAAAGGTCTAAAAATATAGAATGATTATTTGACACTTCACTTCCTTCAGTCCATACAAAAATGGCAGCAAAGTTACCTATAATTCCCCATATGTCGATTTTCATGTTCTTCTCTTGAAATCTGCTTCCGTATTTGAGCAAGTCTCTCTTTCTAGAAATAAAGAGTTTACAAATAAAACCCAATGCAGGAGTCATGCAATTGAAATTGTGGGTACATTGCTAAAATGTTCATACCAACTCTTCTTTCCGCCTCTCCAGTTGGTGTCTCTGCTGTTCCCAGTCTGAGGAACCTGGTAAGAGTCTTTTTATTGAATTTTGACCATAAAGCCTCTTTTGAGCCTCAGCTTTTTGTTTGGCCAAGTTTCTCCTTTTATCACTGGTCCTAAAATACGAAACACAAGACCATATGCTAGAATTCAAACAAGTTCCGATCTTATTCCTATGAGGAGCATTTGTAGATATACAGAGAGTGCAGATTGAAATAAAAGTTGATTTTATATATTCACATATATTCATCTAATCACCCACCAAATATGGAACTCTGCATGGTAAACAGATGATACCAAGATAAAATGGAAATACTATATGCTTGCTTCAAGAGTCAGAGAGTCCCAGTTTGATATTCCATACTAACACCTTAGCAGCTATACAATCTGACACTGGTCAATTAAGTGCTAAGTCTATTTCCCACATATTTTTTATTAAAAATAATAATGTTTCCCTCCTAGAGATCTTATAAAAATCAGTTTGTGGTGCTATTAATAGGTAACTAGTCATTCTCTTCTCCCACTTCAACCAATTCTATTTATATTTAAGCACTCTCATTTATACTGACCACTCCTGAGCACATTTTCAGTTATGACTGAAATTCCAGCCTAACAGTCATTATTTGTTTGAAAAAATTGCACATTCTTTCTAATTTTTGGCTTATTCATAAAAATTTAGTTATAAGTCTCTGTTTTTTATAGAAGAAACCCAATCCTAAAATATTTTCCACTGAGACACTTTTTCCTGTTTCCCTCCATTTGTCTGGTGCAATGAGTCTGAGGTCTCTTCTCTAACTCTTCCAGTTTGTACTCCTACATATGACCCCTGAAAGACTTCTCAAGAACAGGGTGGAATTCAGGAATAAAGGAAAATCATAGCGAATTCTGCCCTCAGCCTTAGGGAGAAAAACAGAGCTTATATGCCTATGCCTCATATTGTTATTATCTTGGCAGGGTGCAGGTATGGATGCAAATCAAAAGGAACTGGACATAATATCATTTGGCCACCTTCTGCCGTGGAGAGGTAAAAGACGTGCTTAAGTTCACATATGGTCCCATTCAATTCATCAGAAGATTTCCAGGAAAATATGAGATCAAGACTCTGGACAGTAAAGAAATTGCTACTGCCTCAAGTATACATTCCCTCACAACCCCAACTTGTAGGAGTACTAGGAAATTGATCCATTCTCTTTCAGGACAACACTGAAGCTTCAGTGGTAGGCATTCAACAGGTGGTCAGGATAAAAGAAATAATTCGAGAAAATAAACAAACATATCCAGAACATTGGAAACCATTCAGTACAGTTGGACCCACAGGTGAATGCAGGATACTCAGGTAATCATAAGGAGTTAACACTAGGTTACTGAGTTTCAAATTTATCTTTAGGCAATCAAAAAGACATGAATTTTTAAAGAAGAGGGGTATAATTATATTTGCATATGTTAAATAAAGACTATGGCCTTGGCAGTATGTGTGGTGTACGGTGGCCTAGAAGAGGATGAGGACAGAAGTAGGAAGATGAGATACTATTTCACTAACAATAGGAAATATGAAGACCTGGACCAGGGAAGCAGCGTGTTAAAGAAAGAGTGAGTTTAGAAGAATATTTTAGAGAAAGAATGGGAATGCTCTGGTGACTAATTCAATGTGCAGAATAAGGAAAAGGAATAAACTCATAATCATACCAAAATTTCTGATTTTCATGAGTGGGTAATTATGAATATCATTTTTCCAATGATGAAGACAATTTGTCTTCAAGTTTTCTCAGTGAATGGAAGAGGTAATGCAGTGGTTGAGGTAGCTCTTGATACTTGATCTTTTTTTATATTCCATTTCATATAGAAAAATCATTTCTATATAGAATGCAGTTTACAGGTAGGAGAGGGAAAGGAAAAAGTGAAAACAATATAAAGGGGAAAAGACCAAACAGAAAATAAGGAGGGGGGGAAAAGGAAGTAAAATTTTTAAAAGGAAAAAGAAAAGTAAGATGAATACAGAAGGAATGAGATATTTTAATTAATATGCTAGAAAAGAAATAAACATAGACCTAGATGCCATCCACAGCAAACAAGACTCTGACAGTCAAGGATACTGACACACAAACAGCTCAAACACATATGAACAGAAAAGTAACAAAAACAAGCTCACACAGAAGTCCTCTCAGACACATTAAAAAATGAATAAAAGACAACCACACTGAGTTTTTTTAAATTACTATTATTATATGGCCTTTCATTTAAAAAATAGCAAAGTAATAAGCAGGAAAATTAAATCTTTAATTCACAAATCAGACTATAATACCAGTACTACAAGATAGCTCTTGAACTGCAACTATGATTAAGATGATAATGATATTTTAATTAGATCATTTTCTTTACATTTGGCCTTTAGAATACTGTCATTGTAAAACTTGGTTTGCATTTCTATAACTACAGGCATAAGTTAGACCTAATGACTCTCAGCACTTACTTCACAGACCAGAAAAAAATTTAACCAAAGACCGAAATATTCTGATTCACTTAGCATTTTAATCAGCAGTTTTCTACTCAACTATGTCCATACACTGTCCTAAAAATTTTTGTTCATGACTTTCTTGATTCCTTCCCACTACTCATTACCCTGTGAATCCATCCAAGGGATTTCTCTAACCATTTGTCTCATATTGCTCCATGCTGCAGAAGTACAGAATACTGGAAGATTTATGAACATGCTTTGCTTTGTCTTTCCACTTACCTATTTTTCAACAAGTAGTTAACTTAAATGAAATGTCCTTCCTCTAGGCTTGTCTTCCAACCCAAATTATATTTACTGCTCACTCTATACTAGTTGTAGATATAGCCCAGGAGAAGCAAAGAGAAATAGAGCCATTGCCCTCAAGGAGGTGACAGTTTAAACAGAGTGGGGAGATGGATGCAAAGTGAGAGTATCATGATAGCACAAAGGGAGAAGTGAGCCATGATACTTTAATAAAGGCTTCAAACAGGAAATTAAGCTTGAGCAAGGTTTTAAGAATGAGTTGACAGGGGCTGGGGATGTGGCTCAAGCGGTAGCGCGCTCTCCTGGCATGTGTGCAGCCCGGGTTCGATCCTCAGCACCACATACAAACAAAGATGTTGTGTCCGCAGAAAACTTAAAAATATTTAAAAATTCAAAAAAAGAACGAGTTTACAAACATATGATCAATATGTATGCTACGGTTTGGTTATGATATTTCCCCCCAAATTTCATGTGCTATTGGTCCCCAATTTAACAGTACTGAGAGGTGATGGGACCTTTAACAGGTAGAACCCAGTGTCAGGTGATTACATCATTGTGGCACCATTGTCAGGAATGGATTAATACTTTTCTACAGAGACTAGGTTAGTTCTCTTGAGACTGCATTAAGCCTTGCAGCATTGAGATGGATACTATGGCACTGAATTAGTTACTGCGAGAAATGGTTGTTTATAAAACAGATCAGCCTCTCCTGATTCACTATTGTAAATGTGCTCTTCTGCATGCCTCTCTTTTCTTTGCTCTTTTCTACCCTGCAACATGAAGTCCTCACAAGAAGCTGAGCAGATGCCTGCTCCATGCTTTTGGATCTCTAGAATTGTCACCTCAGTAAACCTGTTGTCTATAGATTTCCCAGTGTCAGGTATCCCTTCAGAAAACAATCTAAGACAACATACAAAGAAATGTTACTCTGACTTTTTTAAAAAGGAAAGAAATTCTGACACAAGTTACAATGAACCTGAAGCCATGCTAAGTGAAATGTGCCACTAACAAAGAGACAAATACCAAATGATTGCACTCTTATGAGATAAAAATAGGGCACTCAAATTCATCAAAAGTGTAATGGTGGTTTCCAGAAACTAGGAGGTGAGGTGAATGAGGAGTTAGGACCAAATGGTGTAGAGTTTCAATTTTGCAAGATGAAGAGTTCTCACAGGGTGGTGATAATTACATAATACTGTGAATGTACTTAATGCCACTCAACTGTACACTTAAAAATGGTTAAGATGGTAAATTTTACGCTAACTATATTTTACCACAATTAAAAATATTTGACATTCACCAGAGGGACAAAGGTGCATGAATATTAAACGTAAGAAAGTGAAAAAGCATATTAATGAGAACAACACAAAAAAGTTCTTAGAAAAATCAATCCCAAGGCAGAGAAAAAAGAACAAGAAATGATTGGGTTGGAGAGAGATGCAAGGGCCAGATCAAAAAGTACCTTGTATGTAATATAAAGGAGTTAAACTCTGTCTTATAGTATGGAAACTATCTGATCAGAATATCAGAGCTTATAAAAATCTCTTCAAATGCTAGTATCTCTCGGTGCTCTGACTCTGCCCCTCTTTAGTTCTTAAAATACAGAATCCAACTGTCTGATCTTATTCATTAGAATCAACTGCAATCTGTACATGAGTGTCAATCAGATATCTCTACCTCCTGAGTCCCTATGTATCAAATTTACCATTTAACAATTCTACCTCTGTGTCTCAAATCATCTTAAAATTAACATATTCATACACCTCAGATAGAGCATTAATCTCCAGGAGATATTAAAAAAAATTTAAAAAACAACCCAATCAATAAATGGACTAAGGAGCTGAACAGACACTTCTCAGAAAAAGATATACAATCGATCAACAAATACATGAAAAAAATGTTCAACATCTCTGGTAATTAGAGAAATGTAAATTAAAACTACAGTAAGATTTCATCTCACTTCAGTCAGAATGGCAATTAACAAGAATACAAGCAATAATAAAAGTTAGCAAGGACATAGGGGAAAAGACATATTCATACATTGCTGGTGGGGCTGCAAATTGGTGTGACCACTATGGAAAGCAGTATGGAGATTCCTCAGAAAACTTGGAATAGAACAACCATTTGACCAATTATCCCACTCCCCGGTTTATACCCAAAGGACTTAAAATCAGCATACTACAATGACACAGTCACATCAACGTTTACAGCAGCTCAATTCACAGCAGCTAAACTATAGAACCAACGTAGGTGCCCCCTTCGACAGTTGAATGGATAAAGAAAATGTGGTATACATACACAATGGAATATTACTCAGCCTTAAAGAAGAATGAAATGATGGCATTTGCAAGTAAATGGATGGAGCTGAAGAATATCATGCTAAGCAAAATAAGCCAATCCCAATGAATCCAAGGCTGGATATTTTCTGTGATATGCAAATGCTAATTCACAATAAGAGAGGAGGTGAAGAATAGAGGTATTTTGTCTAGACAGAGGGGAGTAAAGGGAAGGGAGGGGACATAGGGGTGGGAAGAACAGTAGGATGAATCAGACATCATTACCCTATGTGATATATGATTATATGACCGGTGTGATCCTACATCCTGTACAACCAGAAGAATGAGAAGTTATACTCCATTTATGTATGTCAAAATGCATTCTATTCTCATATACAGTAATTAGAACAAATAAAAAATTAGTGTGTTTAAAATTGAATTATATCTCTCCCTTCTGTGCCCTCTCTTCTTCCATCACTCCTCCCCATTTATAACTCTGCTATAATCTTTATCTCAATGAATGACATATTATCAAACAATCCAAGCCAGAAACCTAGGAATCATAGGAGACTTTATATTCCCAGTACTTACTATAATTTAACCATAATTACTGCAGGTGTAGAGTATTATATGGGAATGGGAGTGAGGAAAAGGAGTTTACAGGAAGAAGGGGAAAATATTTTTTAAAAACTATATGGGTTTAAAAAATGAAATTAAAAATTCAAAGTAAAAAAATACAAATGACTACAAGCCAATTTCATATACAAGTGATTTACCTATGCCAACTATGGGAAAAGTTCCAACAAATGGGGGAAATACTTTACCTGATGTTTAGTAGCTTCAGTGCATTGAGCAACACACCCCTTTTTACATCATAGTCTATTTTCTGATCAGTTCCGAAGCTTGGGGCTCGATTAATCTGAAATTTACAAAAAAAACAATGCTGGCAGCCAAATGTTGGAAGGTCAATAAATATTCCACACATGTTTGTTGATCTAATGTTATATCTCCAATCAGGAGAAGGAGCCACAATAAATACCAAAGCTTTGTGTGGTGGAAGGCCCAGTCACCACTACCGCATCTTACCTGCCCATCACCCTAGGTCAAGGAATGGCAAGGAATAGACTAGGAGCATGACCTCCTGCTCTTGTTGTCTCAAGTTGAAGATCTAGATTGTCAGTCGGCATCACCTGGCCACTCTCTCCAGCCCATTAACCCAACACTGGAGTTTTTAAGTTTAGAGAAGTTAAAAGGAACATAACTTGACAAAAAGTTGGAAGAACAGTGATTGTGACATGCACATTACGAACACCATAATAATTACATACATGTACATTTTTAGCAAGTAGAAAATATCAGTGCTCTCTTTTCACTGCTTCAGATATTCCTGATGAAGTCACCTTTTGAGGCATAGAAAATAAATTGTGTTTTCTAGCTGGCTCAAACAATGATTCATCAATTTTCATTTCAAAAGGCATTGACTGAATTTCTCAGAGATACTCTTTTTTTATTGGTTCTTTTTAGTTATACATGACAGTAGGATCCCTTTTAATATAATTATTATACAAGCATGGAATATATCTTATTCTAATTAGGATGCCATTCTTGTGGATGTACACCATGATGGGATTCACTGTTATGTTTTCTCATGTGTACACAGAAATATTTTGTCAGATTCATTCCACTGTCCTTCCTTCTCCTTTTCCCCTACCCTCCCTCCATTACCTATTGAGAAGATGTTACCTCTTAAGGGTAGCTGCAGATCTCTAAGAGCCTTTCTAACCATACAAGAACAGACTAATGGGGATAAATGAGCCATCCATGACCATCCTACTTTCTGACATTATTCCCAGGAATTCATCAAGATGAAAAAGAAGCAGCAAATATATATAAAATTATATATATATAAGATATATAACATATATAAAATACACACACACACACACACACACACACACACACCTTGAAATCCCTTGTACAATACTGTACTATTCTCAAGGGCTAGAGATTTTCTTTTTGTATTTGTTGTTGTTGGGTTTTAATACTGTTGTTGTTAGGAAAATTAATGGGCACTGCAGGTTTTTAAGACTCTAAATTAAATGAGTTGGTTAGAATATTGATGAGTTTAAAACTATAACTTCATTTCTTCATTACCAACTGACCCCTTAAACTATCTCAACAAAAGTATACGCTTCTAGACATAATTACAAAAATTCATCACAAGGGACAACCAATAGCATACATTCTATAGCTGAGACCTGAGGAAATACCATATTATACTCAAAACTACATCCAGAAATGTCATCTCTCTAATTGGAAAAGTGGCATGGTTTCACAGCAGAAAAATAGTAAATAGAAACAAAGCAAACAGCAAAGGATCACCTGTCATTCCACTCCCTGGTATATTCTTAACCATTTGGTCAAGAGTATTTCAGACATTTTCTATGCATACATATATTACAATTCATTTTATTTTCTAGATGTCTATACTAACCATACTTTATTTTTTCTATGTATATATATATATATATATATATATATATATATATATATATTACAATTCATTTTATTTTCTAAATACATGTCTATACTAACCATACTTTATTTTATAATCCAAGTTTTTCCTTAACAATGTATCATGCAAATCTTTCATCAAGCCATCATTGTGATGAATGCATCATACTCCCTTCACAGACAAAGGTCATGTAGTATTTTGACTTCTCTGTTGATTTCTGACTTAGAAGGTGACATAATCCTGTCTTTGTGTGATGTGGTCTAAAGATAAGGAAATAGCTTGAGAATTATAAGAACATCCATATATTCTAGGTCAGTTTGAAAAACAGAATTTATTAATCTGTTACTTCAAAGCTCTAAGCCTTTCCCCCTTACAAGTGCAGAGAAAGGATAAAGTAATATATTTATATGAAAAAAGTTTTAACCATACTAATTCAAATCCCTGTAAATTTTAAGGTGATTAATGATATAGCTCTGGCTGCTACATGTAACAAGATTATGAAGTAAACCAGATTTAGGAACTGATGATTAAGGGTTTCACTAGAATGTTATCTATCTTTGTAGAATTATTTAGCTATTCCATTCCAAATTGCAGCGGGGAATTCTGCCAGGTATATACCTCCTCCAAGATGCTACTGACATCTCAGTATAAGACAATTTTCATATACTTCTTTCTTCCATCTACTACAATACAGAAGAAATTAGTATTTGAAAAATTTACCCACACAAGATAAACTAATATGTGCACAGACAGAAGAAAAACTAATTTAGGTGATGCTCCTACATTATTACTGCTGTTCCTTCAGTCCCACAGCTCTTCCCTGACCCTCACCTAATCTCTCCCAGCCCAACTCCCTATGTCAGCCTTAAAGACTGCTCAGATGTTCTTTGTACAAAGTTCTCATCGTTTCTTTTGATTTGGGGGAGAGGGTGTTTCTGGGGATGGGGCCCTTTACCATTGAGCTATATCCTTAGCTTTTTTTTTTGAAACAAGGTCTTGCTAAATTGCTGAGGGTCTCACTAAGTTGCTGAGGCTGACCCTGAACTTGTGATTCTACTGCCTCAGCCTTCCAAGTTGCTGGAATTCAGGCACATGTACTGGCAGAGATTTCTTGTTTGGTTTGGTCTGGTTTGATTTGGTTTGGATTTTTTCATTTGTTAGTTTAAATTCTCAATTATACATATCTGCACATAGAGATTAATCACTATTTTTGTGCTGTTTTTCTGTTTCCTTGTTAATGCTTCCAACTATAACCATAAAACACACATCTGGGTCTCCACTAAACCAAGGCAAGTATTCTGTCTGATTCTTCTTGTTTCCCCACCACCTAGCACCATGTCTATAACTCAATGGGTCCTTGTTTAATTCAAGGGTACTTAAAGTATTGACAATATATTAACACTCTGCACAAATTTTCATTTTTAAAATGCTTTCTATGTTTGAAATTTTCTTCAAATTTTACCACTACCAATCATTACCTGAAATTATTCTAGTTAGCTGTCACATTCTCAGATGTAGCTTCTACCTTATTCCACTTGATGGCGCCAAAAGGTTTTTAACAATGTGCATCAGAACCACTAAAATTTCAGATGGGTGCAAAATACAAACCAAGATCTTAAAAAAATTCTTTTAACTGTTTTAATATATAAATGTTTATCATACACAGATTTTGTTTATTTTAGAGGTTTTTAATGGTTCTGACTGATCTGGAAATAATGATGCAGAGTATAAAGAGTGAAGGAAGATGGTGTTTCTAGTCTTTAAAAAAACATACAGAATTCAACCATCCAGTCGTGCTTTTCTATCTAAGGAATGGAGGGAGCAAAGGGTGAGCAAAATTCTTCACTGTAATCTTACTGCTAGTGCCAGGTTGACCAAAATATGAATAGCCAGCAGGGAACTTTATTTACATGAAGATATAATACACATTATTTGCCCAGAGAGATGAACACACACACAGAGGTTTGGCCTTCAAATTAGGAAAGTTCGTATCTATAAAATATGTACTGCAAACATCATGATCTCACCTATCACTCATTCAGCTTGCTTATACAAAACTTGGTATTACAGATGCAATTTCCAACTTCTAAATGGCTAAAAAAAAGAGATTATCGATTTAAAACAAAAGGTAACTATTGATTATAACTTCTGTAGCAATATGTTATTAATTCAGTAAATACTGCTTTGATATGTGCTATTTTTCTGACAGCTGCCTAAACACAGTGTTTCAGTAGCCATGAGAAAGTTCCATGACCCCAGCTCAGGGAGCTTGGAGGGAGATGCAGGATGGAGCATGTCTGGGCAGCATGATTTCCAACGTTTCCCATGGGTAAAATAAATATGACTTCTGGAAACATAAACATCTTAAACAGCAGTAATTTTAGTTTCCTCCGTAATATTATTCCATATTTTTCAAATGGTTTTAGGTGACCTTGTATAATCAAAGAAAGTAATGAAAACTCTGGCCTTACCTGGTTGAGCAGCAAACCCAAAGGCATACAGTTAACAGGTTGGACCTGAGGGGACCCCCAGGCATATAATATGGCCTTAAAGGACAATTTACTCCACCTGGTGTACCGGACATTAAATATTGATTAATAAACCAATTAAAACTTCTGTCTTCTTAGAGAGATTGAAAAGAGACACACTGAAGGCTGGGTCTTGAAGCCCAGGCAGCCACACAGAGGAAAGATCATACCCAGAATTCGTAGATCAAGTAAGTACTAACTCAACAACTCAGGAAAAGTAGATTTGTGCTTACATTCAAAAATCTCTAATCCTAAAAATTCACTGAATGCTAATTACTTGGGGAAAGTAATATCACACACATATTGATTCAGTCTTAGAAGTATGCGAATCCCTGAATTTTCATTTTCTTCCTCCCACATACTCTAGTCAGGCCTGATTCTAGTCGGTTAATGAGGACAACAGTGCCAAGAACACGTTTATAAAACACAAGTTTTAATACACAACAGTGATAACTTCTCTGACTTTTTAAAGAGTGCCTTACCTCCAGAAGCCATGGTTTTAGTTTTCTATCCAACAAAATGTCAAATCCCAGGACTTCAAAGCAGACACTTTCACTGCCTGGAGGTTGACCAGGCCTACACATTCGATACGCATGCAGGACATGAGGTTCAGCTACAATCAGAGTCTTTACCACCAATTCCTACAAAGATTACGACAAAAGAGGTGAAGATGACTTATTTCTTTGCATCTCATTTACATATATACCAGGATGACATGACCTAGGCCTACAAACTAGCAACCTGACCCTATTTCCTAAGCTTTATGGCATCTGTCCTCTGCCACTGCTCTGGCTTCATTTCATCCAACCATTTCCCATGCCCTCGAGGCCCCAGTCATGCTCACTTTCTTTGGGTTTCTCCAGTAAATGGCACTCCCTCCTAGCTTGGATCCCGTGCACTAGCTCTTCCCTCTTCCTGGAACACTCTTTATCCTGCACTCACTCACTCCCCTGTCTGACTCTCTGATATTCTCACAGGCCTTTCTCAAACCCATTTGAAAAATAACCAACCATGATTGCTTTTTGCATCACTACAAACAGGATATAACCAGCTCTTTTTGTCAAAGAAGGGCCCTTGACTGTCTTATTTACAGTCCCATTTCAGTACCTAAAATACTGCCTCACATTAGTAGATGCTCAAAAACAATGGTAACCAAAAAAAAAAAAAGTTGATACATGCGGTTCTATCTGTTCAATACGTAAGATCAGGAGCATATGCTTGCCCCATACAGAAAGGGATGAGAGTAATTGGGAAGAAAAAATTCAAGGAGAGTTCATTATCTTACAAATAACACCATGGGACCTCTACTGAGACAAAGGATGGAAGGGCTAGAAAAATATAATCCATTAGAGGGTTTTTTTTTTTTTTTTTTTTTTTTTGGTACCATGATGATTTTGTAGTTCTTAAGGTTTATCTGAGATGATAATATTTCCAATTAAAGAACTGGCTATCAACATTTTCTGTTAGGAAACACAAAATAGAAACTAGGATTAATTACTAACTTATTTTTAAGAAGGCTGTTTTGCTTATTTTTGTTCTTTTGAGTTATACATGTCAGTAAAGCCTATTTTGATATATTTATTGAAACATGGAGGATATCTTATTCTATATTTTACTCCAATTAGGATCTCAGTCTTATGGATGTATACAATGTTGAGATTCATTATGGGATATTCATGTATATAGGAAAGTTATGTCAGATTAATTCCATTGTCTTTCCTATTCCTATCCCTCCTCCTTTCCTCCTCCTTTCCCTTTATTTCCCTTTGTCTAATCCACTGAACCTCTATTCTTCCCCTCCCTGCCCTTATGAGAACATCGGAACTTTGGATTCGGGGGATTGGTGTATGTCACCTAGCATGAGAGTCTCCAGATCCATCTATTCACCAGCAAATGTTGTAAAGTCAATAAGAAAGTCATTCTTCTTTAAGACTGAGAAATAGTCCATTGTGTATATAAATCACATTTTCTTTATCCAGTCACCTAATAATGGGCACACAGGTTGGTTCCATAGCTTAGCTATAGTGAGTTGAGCTGCTATAAATAAACATCGATGTGGCTGTATCACTGTAGTATGCTAGTTTTAAGTCCCTTGATTTTATACTGAGGAGTGGGATAACCAATTCAAATGCTGATTCCATTCCTAGTTTCTTAAGGAATCTCCATACTGCTTTCCAGAGTGGTTGCAACCTCACCAATTTGCAATCCCACCAGCAATGTCCGAGTGTACCTTTTTTCCCACATCCTCACCAACATTTATTGTTACTTGTATTCTTTTTAATTGCTATTCTGACTGGAATGAGATGAAAGTTCAGTGTACTTATTAATTTGCATTTCTCTAATTGCTAGAAATGTTGAACATTTTTTCAAATATTTGTTGATCATTCATATTTCTTCTTTTGAGAAGTTGTCTGTTTAGTCCCTTTGCCATTTATTGATCGGGTTATTTGGTTTCTTTGATGTTAAGTTTTTTTAATTCTTCATATATCCTGGAAATTAATGCTTTATCTGAGGTGCAGGTAGCAAAGATTTTCTCCCATCTATGGGCTCTCTCTTCACGTTCTTGATTGTTTCCTTTGCTGTGAAGAAGGTTTGTAGTTTGATGCCATTCCATTTGCTGATTATTGATTTTACTTCTGCACTTTAGGGGTCTTGTTAAGGAAGTCAGTTCCTAAGCCAACGTGTTGGAGTGTTGGGCATACATCTTCTTCTAGTATGTGCGCAGATTCTGGTCTAATTCCTAGATCCTTGATCCACTTTGAGTTGTGTAGAGGGTGAGAGATGAGGGTTAAATTTCATACAGCTACATAGAAATTTCCAGTTTTCCCAAAACCTTTGTTGAAGAGGCTTTCTTTCTCCAGGGTTTATTTTTGGTGCCTTTGTCTAATATGAGTTAACTGTGTTTTTGTGGATTTGTCTCTGTGTTATCTATTCTGGTCTTCATGCCTGTTTTGATGCCAATACCATGCTGTTTTTGTTACTATAACTCTGTAGTATAATTTAAGGTCTGAGATTGTGATGCCCCCTGCTTTACTTTTCTCAGTAAGGTAGGCTTTGACTATTTTGGACCTCTTATTTTTCCAAATGAATTTCACTGATGTTTGAGAAAAAGCAATGAATTATGGAAATACACCTATCTTGACTAATTTTTTGTTTAACGTTGGCTTTTTAACACTTTCTCTGCAAGTACAGGCAGTACAGGAAGGCAGCTGAGAAACAGATTTCTAGGTCAGACTTCTGGATTTACTCCTGGCTTTGGTTTTGCTACTTCTTATCTGTGCAGCCTCAATCAAGTTGCTTAAACACTGAGTCTCATTTTTCCTAAATGCAAACTGAAAGAGACTGACATAAGGACAGAATGAGATTCCACGCAAAACTCTTAACATAGTGCCTAGCATAGAGTAAACCTGCAATAACTGTTAGATACTTAACTACTATTTCTGTTATTGCCAATCCATCATTTCTCTTGAATTCCATCTCACGTCAGGTCTGATGCAAGTATTCTACTTCCTAGTGGGAGCAATAGTTATTATAGTTATAATATATACATTAACCTCATAGTTACTCACAACCATAGTACAGCTCATACTTGGGGATAAGTATGAAAGATGCCATAAAGAGTTGTTCTCAGGAAGTTAAGATAATAAATTCACCATAAACCATGGCATATAAGAGACTAAAGCCATGTCACATAAATCTTTGGAGATATCACTGAAACCTCTAAAGAGTAGGAGAAAGTTAAAATTTAGCCAGGAAGTATCTCTGTGAAACAAGACAGGCTAGGGTAATGGCTTATGTAACAAGATCTTGAATTAAAAACCTGTGTTTTCGCTTCACAGAAAACAACACTTCAAAGTGGTAAAGGCAAAGCTGCAAGTAGATGTGAAAGTTCAGAGTGATATAACCAAATGCAAATGAAATTTCACCACTATTTGGGGGAATTTCCAATAGTGACCTTGTTTTGTATATGATTTGTAAATTTGTATATTAAGTATATTTGTATAAAAAGCACACAGTAGAGATGATTTTATGAGTGTTTATACTCATTTTTAATCTCTGTAGCCTTTCTTTTTACTTATTTTTATTGGTTCTTTTTAGATCTACATGACAGTAGAGTGTATTCTGACATATTATACATGCCTGGAGTATAATTAATTCTAATTGCCATTGTACATAATGTGGAGTTTCATGTATTCGCATATGAACACAGGAAAGTTATGTCCAATTCATTCTACTTTCATTCCTATTCCCATCCCCCTCTACTCCTTTCATTCCCCTTTGTCTAACCCAGTGAACTTCTATTCTTGGCTCTCCCTTCCATATTGTATGTTAGCATCCACATATCAGAAAGAACATTCAACCTTTGGTTTTTTGAGAGTGGCTTATTTCACTCAGCATGATGGTCTCCAGTTCCACCCCTTTACTGGCAAATGCCATAATTTCGTCTTCTTTGTGGCTGAGTAATATTCCATTGTGTATATATATACCATGTGGCCTGATTTAATACTGATTTCTTACTCATTTTTGACCAGCACAAAAACACACAGCTCTGATTTTCACAGAAGGTATTCGTGAATGTTAGTTTTCATATACAGATGGTTACTTTTTGAAAAAAGCATCTAAAAAATAGGTTGTTAAAAAAAAGCCTTAGGGGCTGGCTTTAGCTCAGTAGTAAAGCACTTGCCTAGCAAAGGTGAGGCACTGAGTTCCAGCCTCAGCACCACATAAAAAAATAAATAAAATCATAAATATATTTTTTAAAAGAGCCTTAGTTAACTCATGGAATTTGTAAATCAAGGCATTCAGATAAAAATGTACTGCATAATAGTTTTCTCTACCTTTTCCTGTAATTCTATTTTTATATTATACCATTGATTCACCTTAAACAAATATTTATATAAAGTATACCTATTCTTAATAAGGCATATTTTCAAATAATTATATGTATGCCAACAATTATGTACATAATCATACATCTTTGGCAAAAATATTATGACGTAACTGGTTATTTACAGATTATTGATATAATATTCTAAGTAACAGCCAATAATGATACAAAATTTATCCACTTACAGACAAGATCATGAAATGTGTCAGAGTTCAACAGGCCTACATTAGCAATTTTGGGTTCACTTCTAAAAATTATACTTGAGCTAATAACGGAAAAGTCAATTCCCTTGCCCTCTACTAGTCTTGCTTATGGATCTTCTTCTAATTCAATTGTCTAGAAAAAGTATCACCTAAAACCCATGTCTGCAAGAATAATGATGCTTATCTCTCTCTGGCTGATTCCCCCTATACATTCCTAAAGAAGTCCAACAGTTCCCATGATTTCACAAATACCTCCTCAAAGAATCAAACCCAACTTTTTCTTCTATCTGCGTCTGATAGAAGAAAAAGTTGGCTCTGATCTACATATTGTGGGGTCGGGCTCCAAATTCCTTAATAGGACACCCATAGCACAAGAGCTAATAACAAGAATCAACAAATGGGACTTATTCAAACTAAAAAGTTTTTGCTCAGCAAGAGAAACAATAAGAGAGGTAAATAGGGAGCCTACATCCTGGGAACAAATTTTTACTCCTCACACTTCAGATAGAGCCCTAATATCCAGAGTATACAAAGAACTCAAAAAATTAAACAATAAGATAACAAATAACCCAATCAACAAATGGGCCAAGGACCTGAACAGACACTTCTCAGAGGAGGATATACAATCAATCAACAAGTGCATGAAAAAATGCTCACCATCTCTAGCTGTCAGAGAAATGCAAATCAAAACCACCCTAAGATACCATCTCACTCCAGTAAGATTGGCAGCCATTATGAAGTCAAACAACAACAAGTGCTGGCGAGGATGTGGGGAAAAGGGTACACTTGTACATTGCTGGTGGGGCTGCAAATTGGTGCGGCCAATTTGGAAAGCAGTATGGAGATTCCTGGGAAAGCTGGGAATGGAACCACCATTTGACCCAGCTATTCCCCTTCTTGGACTATTCCCTAAAGACCTTAAAAGAGCGTACTATAGGGATACTGCTACAACGATGTTCATAGCAGCACAATTCACAATAGCAAGACTGTGGAACCAACCTAGATGCCCTTCAATAGATGAATGGATTAAAAAATGTGGCATTTGTACATAATGGAGTATTACTCTGCACTAAAAAAATGACAAAATCATGGAATTTGCAGGGAAATGGATGGCACTAGAGCAGATTATGCTAAGTGAAGCTAGCCAATCCCTAAAATACAAATGCCAAATGTCATCTTTGATATAAGGAGAGCAACTAAGAACAGAATAGGGAGGAAGAGCATGAGAAGAAAATAACCATTAAACAGGGACGAGAGGGGGGAGGGAAAGAGAGAGAAAAGGGAAATTGCATGGAAATGGAAGGAGACCCTCATTGTTATACAAAATTGCATATAAGAGGAAGTGAGGGGAAAGGGGAAAAAAACAAGAGAGAGAAATGAATTACAGTAGATGAGGTAGAGAGAGAAGATGGGAGGGGAGGGGAGGCGATGGGGGATGGTAGAGGATAGGAAGGGCAGCAGAATACAACAGACACTAGTATGGCAATATGTAAAACAGTGGATGTGTAACCTATGTGAATCTGCAATATGTATACGGGGTAAAAATGGGAGTTCATAATCTGCTTGAATCAAATGTATGAAATATGATATGTCAAGAACTATGTAATATTTTGAACAACCAATAATAAAAAAATAAATTAAATTAAAAAAAAAAAAACTTTGATTAAAAAAAAAAAGGAATGCCAGAGGGTCTGTAAAACTTTCTTGATATCACTGAGCTAATCATCTAATGGCTCATTCAATTAATCATCCAGAGGTCATTACGTATGACCTTCCATCAGTGAGGTACTCTCCAAAGAAAATGAATTTCACCACCTGGATGCTTCCAACCCACTATGATAGTAGACAACAATTTTTGGAATTTCCACAAAACTGGCCTTGATAAATGAAACCAACAAGTACACATTTTTATAATCAAATTTCTTATTTAGTGTATTTAGTCTCTCAGGATGATATAGTTGAAAGTTAACAAATTTTTAGGTAACAGACCACATCCAGATGACAACATTTTTTTAATAAATTCTTGAATTAATTTCCAATATAGCTAAATCATTATGTCTTCTATTAACAAATTAGCAGATGAGTAACGCTGAGCCTAGAGTACCACGTGGCACCAACAGGCTCATGCTGAGTAGCCCGCACCCACTTTGGACCTCTCACTCTCTTCGCATTGCTGGTGTTCCCAGCATACCACACCCTGCCTTTCTTCTGTTCAGATCACTTCACACCTTACTTGTCTGATACCTAAGAACCTTGGACTTATAGGCCCTTAGGTATCAGACAAGTAAGGTGATATTTTTCTTGAAAAATATCAAGAACCTTTTAACTAGAACCAAGTCCAACCAACTCTGAACTTTCATGACCATCTTCCATGACAGATGTATTATTTGATCATTCTAAGAAGAAACCTCAGATGAGTTGTATGGTCTTAATTATACGGAGACTTTCAGTAGACATACTGTAACTATAAATACTATTTTTATACTTCCGTCAGGACTGATAAGGGATCTGTTCCACCAAGATTATCTTTATATCCATTTCCTTTTCTTTTATATCTTCACCTTTTGGAATTTCACCACTGCCACAGCTTTAATTCAGTTGTACCCCAAACACACACTTTTCACTGCCTTCTTGACTTTCTACCTAAGACAGCACTTCAAGATCAGCATATCCAAAGTGGAACTCACCACCATAGCCTCATGCACTTTAAAAACCTCTGCTCAGGTGTCTCTGTTTCCAGGAAGTTCTGCTTTCTGTCTACATCACTTGAAGCTACCAGGTGTGGTCTTCTTCCACATCTCCATGGTATGGAACGCATGCCTCTGTTGTACTCATGATACTGCCTTCTATTAACAATTTTTGTGTAACCATCAAAGCTGTGACTTTTAAGTTTTCAAGTTATCAACCAGAGACAGACTTATGCCATGTATTACATGACTGAATGAACAAATGAATAAGTGAACAAAACTCTTTTCCTTCATCTTCAAAAGAAGATTCTACATCTTCTTAAAATAAATTCCTTCTCAGTCTAATTCAGATAATGCAACACACATTCTTCCTACAAATCTTCTTGAAAACTTCAGAAGGGACTCCAATCGTCTCCACCATAGATACTCAGTTCACCCCAATATTTACCTCACTGTCACCTCTTTTACTGAGGTTCAATTCAGACCATTCTTTTCACTTCAACTACTTTTAGAGACTCCCAGTGCCCTCCCTGTCTACTCTGGATCTTCACTTTAAACCATACTACCCCTATTTTATATATATATATATATATATATATATATATATATATATAATCTTTTAAGTGCATTGGTTTTGGTTCTATTGCTCTCTTCCAAAAAAAAAAAAAAAAAACTGAATAAATCTCCACTGCTGACCAAGCTATGCCTCACTTTTCAGACCTAAAATTTGGCCCCACATATCTTTTCAGCAGTAAGTCTCCAAGATATCCCACATACCTTACATGACAACCTACACCACCTATTACTACTCTCATACCTCCAAGCCTTTACCTATGTTTTGTCTTCACCTAAAATTCCTCTCTCTAGCAGTTTTTAAAGTCCTACTTGTCAAGGTCCATCACAAGGTCCACATCCTTCATGAAAATGCTCTTTATCTGCACAATCTGATGTAATCTGTTCTTTATTTTAAGTGCTTCATGGCATTTTAAATTAATGCTGAGAAAAGATGGTTACAATTGAATGAGACAATCTTACTGAAATATCACTCCAAAACTTAGCAACGTCATGTTGATTGGCTTGTAGGAATTCTGTAAACCATTTGATGGAACGTTTGCTGCCTTTGTTTTCAGTTTCATCCCGTTCAAAACGTTCATTATGCTTGTTCACAGAGTAGTTTGTCAGATGCATGTATAACTGGGTCTGTAAGGAGTAAGAACCAAAGTCATAACCACCTAGGCGACTCTGCAACTGTGTATTTTCACAGAAAAGAAGGCGTTCAATTATTAAAAATGGTTTTAAACTATACAGATTGCCAATCGTCTTATTATTTGGGTAATTTTCAATTGAAATGGAATGGCCTATTTCCCTTGAAAGGATTAAGAATGTAATCACCTACAAAATCACCTTATATAGGATTCACAACATTAGCTATCATAAAGAAGCATCAAAGGAATAGTACATAAAAATAATTAGATTAAAATATGAAACTATCTATTGCTAAGCAGCAAAATGTTCCCAATTTGTTTTCATTACTTTGTTTTTAATATTTTGGGTCCTTAACATTTTCACCCTAATTTGAGGAAAGGAATTTTCTGCAAAAGCATTTTATGCCTTTTCAAAGAAAAGTAAAAAAAACAAAAGCTCAGACAAGTAGCATAAATCAAGAGACAGGACTACCAAACACAACCTCAGGGCTCCTTTACTGAAGGGGGGTCACTATAACTCATCAACAGGGCAGAGCACTCAGGGCTGGCAGACAGAACCACATGATGCTATGAGTGTCTGAATGATTAACAGGAAACGTTCTGTGCTCCATGCTGGGGCTCTTACATTTTAGTCTCTTTATGTTCTAAAGTTTGTTGACAATATTCTCCTTAAACAAACTTAAAAAATAAGCCAAAATTTAAAATGTCTCATATAATGATCAATTAATACAAAATTGATGGATTTATCAAGCTAGCAATAAACATTCCTTGGTCTATCTTGCAACTTGCAAAGGGTGAAAATGATATGATCCCACCTTACCCTGTTTGTGAATATAACAGTGCCAACATAATGAATTATATACACAGAGCTTTTTAAGGACTAGCCAACCACTACAATGAATGTTTCTTACATGGCAACACAACTGACATTCTTGCCTTAAAATCTTTTTATATTTAGTTTTTAAATATTTAAGTTTCATAGAAATACACAGCTGATTATACATGTTCACTGTTTTAAAAGTTGGAAATAGGAAAAGAGAATGCAGCAGCCTGATACCCAAAACAACCAGTGAAAACGGTGTTTGATTTCTTTTTTCCCCCCAATCTTTTATCTTAAACTGACCTTTTACATAACTGTGGTCTCAGTTTGCATAAAATTTCATATTTCACTTTTTTAGTTTTCATATCTCATTCTAGGAATTCAGTCATTAAATTGTAGATGTTGTATGATAATTAACAATGACATTTAAATAGAAAAACATCCTTGTTCTATGAAAAACCAAAGCCAGGAGCTTTTGTGATTCCAGAGCACTTGGCAAAATGAGACTTTAGAGGTCACATTTCCCTTCACTCATTATAATTTCTTAATCCAGTATTCTTGAGCAAATTGTATACACACAACCCTCACATGTAATAATAAAGCATTTGTTAAAAAAAGAAACACCCAAAAAAGAGCTTCCAAGGCTTCTTTCCAATACTACCAAAAAAAAAATTATTATGGCCTCACATAACTGATAATCCATTTTTACCAATTCCAATTATTTTAATTATAATCTATGAACTGGCATGTGCCAGATTCACCTGCAGTCCAGACCTCTCTTCTGAACTTCAAAAGCCCATACAATATATCCAAATGCCTACAGAACAGATCCACTTGGAGGTCACATAAACATTTCAAAGGAACACAGAAACTTTCCACAAAATCTTTGATAAACCCCTGTCACAGTGAATATAATGTTCCATTCACCCCCTTGCCCATGCCAAAGATCTTGAATTTTATTCTTGATTTTCCTCTCCCTTACTCTCAATTCCACAAATTCAACCTGCCATCATATTATATCAGTTTTAGCCATGTTATCATAAATAAATCTCAAGATTTATTTCATATTCTCTGTCCAGCCTCAATGCTGTTATTTTCAGTTTAAGTCATTCCCCTTCTCATATGTGATCACACTAAAGCTCAGTCTCTTGTCTCCCTTCCTCTAATCTATGCTACACATCTGCACCCCAATCACATCCCCCACATTGCAGACTATGTGACCTTTTTAAAACACAAATCTCGCCCTTTCTTTCCTTAGTTTAAAATCTCACAATGCTCCCTTCCATTTTAACTCAAATTCCAAAATCCTAGACATGGTATGTCATGTTTTGTGTCATTGTGACCAAAATACCTGACAAGAACAACTTAGAGGAGGTGAAGTTTATTTTGGCTCATAGTTCAGAGGTTTAGTCCACTGACGTCTGAGTCTATTGCTCTGGACCCAAGTAAGACAGTGCCTCGTGGGGAGAGGGTGATGAGGAGCACTGATCCATTCCTGGCAGCCAGAAGGCAGAGAGAAGGACAGGGAAAGGGGCCTGCAAGGAAGAGGAACCCTCCCAGGGCACACCCCAGTGAGCCACCTCCTCCAGTAACACCCCACCTTCCTACAGTTACCACCCAGTCAGTTCCTTCAAGCTAGGCTGAACCTCTGAACATTTCTGCAATAACATAGGAGCTTTGGGGGGACACTTCATACCCACACCAAACCACAACCATGGACTACAAAGTCTTGAAAGATCTGCTGTGCCGAACTCTCCAACTTCATCTGTACTTTAGCCAAACTGAATTTTCTGCTTTCTCCAGACATACTACCCTCTCTTTTACCTCTGATCTGTTCATTCCTCTGGCACCAGCCAACCCCACACCTCACTCCATCCAAACCAGAATAAGCTCCCCATTATGCAGACTTCAATTTACAAAGAAACTACTTCTCTAAATCTTTATCCTAAACTGGGTCAGGTGCCACTGCTATGCACTGCCACAGCGTCCTCAGTTTCTTAGACCATCACACTTACCATCAGTAATTATATTTGCTTATTTTATTTTTTGCCTCCCCACTACAGTGTTGCTTCTGAGAAGTCAAGCACTGTATCTGTCCTGGTCATTCTTTTTCCAAAGCCAGCACAATGCCTACAACATAGTATATTTCAAACATTTCTTGGTGATTGGCTATCTCCACTCCTTATGACCTTTAATGAGATGTTTCTTTCTTTTAATGGCCTTTCCTATAAAACTTTGACAGCTCCCTTGTTCTTCCTTTGCCAATGTTTACATATTCTCAGTGTATCAAACAGCAAAATTTATAAGCAGCCACTATTCAATTTTGAAATATGACCTCTCTTGTTGGGGATAGTTATGTGCATAATACTAGGAGGGAACAATAATCAGGCTTTTGACAAAACAAAAAACAATAATTAATTGCAATTTTTATTATGAATAGTAGATCCAAAAATAGAATTAGAAGGTAACTAAAATTTTATGTATAGATAAGAAATTGCAACTTGGCTTTCATAAATTGCAAATTACAGTTGATGGTTTCCATGATGTTACAGTATGACTTTCATGAATATGTTATGGCTGCACAAAAGAAATCTTAATGAAAAAGCATCTACAAAACGTTCCGATTAATAAACATTAAAAAGCACACAAACTGCTAAATCATATCTTAAATTCACATTTCATCAGTGTAAATTTACAATCCTACTTTTTTTGTTGTGCTAACAAAAATTAGAGGCAGTCTTGCTTGGACATATGATTCTTCTAGATCATAAAAGCCTAAGATGAACAATTTTGATTCATACAATCTTAAATATGTAATAGATACTTCAGTAAGTATATATTAAACAAATAAATGAAAACAAAAATTCTCTCTGGTACCACTTACCAAATTGGACTCATTAGGTGGAATATACTTTTCTGTTCCCATTCGCACAAGTCCATCATGGTACAGAAATATTTTTAATGGATCACATGATGTTACCAGAATATAAATTCGTAAATCAAACTTGTAACCTTCCATTAGAAAAGGCTTTTCAATGTATTCTTGAACAATTAAATGATCCTGAGATGGAAGTTTATCACCATTTCGTATCAAAGAAATCCTAAGTTTAAAGAGAAACACCAAAATGAATAATGTGATATGGAAACAAAATGTTCAAAAAGTCATCTACATACTCGGGAGGAAAATAACGAAACAGGAAACTCCAAAAATCTATCCCTCCACAAAAGCAAGAAATAGTTTTTTAAAAACTGTCAGAATCAACATTTTAGAGCTCCAGAAACTTATCAAAAGCCTACAAGATCCAGAGGCCACTTAATCAAGGAAAAAACAGCTAAATCTATAAAAAAAAGTTTTGTAGTATTTTAACCTGCTCTGGCCCCACCATGTAATCCCAGCTGAGCAGTGGCCTTAAACAACAGCCTATATTCCTAGCACAAGTACCAATTCTGGAATGTGCCGAATGGACCTTATTCCTGCAGTTGTTTATTTTACCTGTCTGTGTTTCCCTGGAAGAACTCAAGGCTTTCTATTTATCTTATGCAACTCAGAGTTCTACCAGAGCTGAGGTGCCCCTTGGGGGACAATTGTTGAAAATATTTAAGGGTAAATGTCTGTTGCCTACTGCAACAAACAATACTTGGAACAAACAACAGACTAACTTTAAAAAGACTAGGTGAAAATGCTTGGGAATGAAAATCTTTGGGACTTTGAGAAGTCCTTTCTCCAGTGAGGCTAGAGGGCAATGGTCATGCTCAGGGGTAGGTTGTGCGTGCTCAGTAAATATCTGAAAAGACCACACGTTCTCACCTCAGACTAACCATCAAACAAGTAGGCACTAAAGGCTAAAGTGAACTGGTAAAGGAGCACCCAACAAACACAGCACACATCTGCAAAGACAGCCAGGTTTTCCAAGCTTTTTGGGGGGGTCTAAGTGTTTGATGGTATCTCTGTCAAATTTCCAGCTAAGAAACCAGAGAAGGAACTTCAGTGGCCACACACAACAAAAAATACAGAATTCACAAAATCAGTTCTAAGAGGTCAATAAACAAAAAAATGCTACAACAAAGCCACAACAACAAACAACACAAGGGGGAAAGAGTCTGATTTCCATGATTGCTACATTATAATATTCAACCAAAAATTATGAAGTATGCAAATAAGAAACAAAATATAACCCATATGCAGTGAAATAAAGAAATAAAGCCTAGATGTTGGCTTTACTAGATAATCAACTATTTAAATCACTATTTAAAATTTATACAAAGATCTAAAAAAAATTTATACAAAGATCTAATGGAAACTATATAAAATAACTGAAGAAAATCATGAAAACAACATCTCATTAAACAGAGCATAAAAAAAATTGTTTTAAAAAAAGAACCAACACAAATTTGAGAGTTAAAAATAAAGTAACTGAAATGGAAAAGTCACTAAATAGTGTACTGGGGAAAGCATAAAAAGAATCAGCAAACTTGAAGATAGGCCAGTTGAAATTATGTAGTCTGTGGAACAAGAAAAATAAAAAACAAATAAAGAAAAATAAATAGAAAAAAATCAAAAAGAAGATTTAAAGAAATTATGGCAGAAAACTTCCCAGTTGGATGGAAATCATGTATCTATGCATCCAAGAATCTTATTTAACTCCAGGGAGAATAAATTCAAAGAGATCCATATCTACTTTATAATAAATAAATTGCCAAAGAATACCAGAAAGGTGGCAACACAAATAAGTATGAAAGTTACTAACAATGTAGTTTGGGTTTGTAATTCTTCATTATTTTAATGATTTAAAAGACAACTGCATTAAAAAAACAGTTATAAATCTATGCTGATGGACACAGAATACTAGATTATTATACATTAGTGTAAATTGCATTAAACTTATAGTAAAAGAAATGACAAGGGAATTTAAGTTTACAAAAAAAATCTATTTACACAAAAGAGAGTAGAGTGGAGAAATTTAGGAATAAAAACTATATAATAATATATATACAAAATAAAGAACAAAATAGCAAAATGAAATAACTCTTTTTCAGTAATTACATTAAGTATAAGTAGATTAGCTCTCTAATGAAAGACAGGGCTTGGGCAGAATGGATTTTTTTAAAATATGGTCTAATTATTATGCTATTTACAAAAAAAAAAAAACTCCCTTTGTAGTCAAAAGTATGAATAGGCTGAAAGTGAAAAGATATTACATGTAAACAACAATCTGGAGTGCTATACTAGTATAAGATAAAAGACATTTTAAGACAAAAATTACTACAAGAGGTAAAAAATGACATTATGCAATGATAAAAAATACCAATGAATCAAGAATACATAATAAGCACAAATATATATGCATTTAGCAACTGAGCTTTAAAACATATAAAGCAAAAACTGGTATAGTCAAGGGGATAAACAGTTCAATAACAGTTGGAAGCAACAGTACTCCATAACTACACAGAAGATCAGCAAGAAGCAGGCATCTTTAACAAAGAAAAGAAGCAACTTTACATACATACTGTTGCATTATAGGACACAAACTCAGGCAACACAGAATACCCTTTCAATTATCTGCTCTTCCAGTAATTTTTATTTTGTAATAAAAAGAAATTGGAGAATTATTACTTACATACATTTTAACAATAAATATAAATATATTTATATTAAATATTAACACTAAAATTGAGGAAAAATATAAAATTAAATAATCCTTCCAAAAAATTTCCTTTTGATACCTATAGGAAACCAACTTAACATTAAGCAGTTGACACAAAATTGCCACTAACATACTTGATTATTTTATCAAACTACATTTAAATATAATGTATGATTGAAATATTACATTATGATTAAAAGTTAAAGGAAATTTTTTGGACAATAATTTCCAGAGTAGCTACCATTTCCAAGAATCCTTTTTCCCCATAGCATTTTTTATAAAAAAATTTAAATCACTTAAGTCTATTTTATTAAAAATAGCTTCAGCCACATTTTCTTTTTAAAAGTGCATTGTAAACAACTAAATATAAAAAAGCAAAAGGAAACAAGAATTTTAAGTCCACATTCTATTTTCAGTTAACATGTCTAATTCTTGGCACTCTAGCTTAAAATGTGTTCTACTCATTTGCAACCCAATTATCATGGCTACAGTTAAAAAAAAAAAAAAAACTATTTATCCAGCAAAGATCATACTGTTCTGTTTTAGGGTTATAGCTATACAAAGAATAACTTCCTTCCATTTCCTTTTCTTTACTATAACATGACTTTACTCTCCAAGATTATTAAAATTATTATAAATGAGCATTTTATGTCTATGAAGAAAGTAGAATACAGCTTTTTTCCCCTCCATTTCGTTATTTATTAAAGGTCTCACACCTACTGATTTAATCTTTAAACTGAATTACTGAAGCTTGTGAGATAACTTTAAAGAATGAACCTCATTAAGCATTTAGTTCCAAAAAACAATAATTAAAAACAATTTTTATTATTTTTTCATAACAGTACTCAACCATGAGTAATTATACACATTATTACTTTCCTTCCATTTTTATAGCTTTTATATATTCCAGGTAATAATAAACCTACCCATGACCCATTGCACCATTAGCTGGTTTTACTATAAAAGTTTTCTGCTTCCGTTTTTTCTTCAACTCTTTCACGTAGTTCTGGAATTGAGTATATTCAGAAGGGAAGATCCATGTTCGAGGAATAAAGGTATAATCCAGAGGCCGAGACTTGATCATTCTATAAATTAGAGACAGTATGAAAGATAAATTGTATTAAAATTTTTTGTTTTATTTCTCTGCTAGGGATACTACAATGATTTAAATTCTCTCCAATTCTTCATTGATTCACTCACTTATAGACCCAGTTCGACAAATGTCTATTAAGCACCTACTATGTACAAGACACTAGTCTACACTTTTCTAGATCCATCAGTGCAAAACGTAGACCAAAATCTCTGCCCTATTATGTATTTAATTTCCATATTACTGCACCAAAGATCTATTTGATTATACACTGTGCCAGGTACTGGCAATATTAACATAAAAGCAATATAGTCTCTGCCCCAGTGAATTCAGAGAAAGGCTGTTAATCACAAAACAAAATGATGAGTGCATAGATGGCATATGAGGCAAGGGCATGGGAGTGAGTCACCAACTGGCAAGGAAGCTCAAGGCCAAATGCCAGACACACTGGCTCTTTAAACGTGACTTCTGGGTCACCCATGGGGAACAACTAATTTCCTTTGATGCTACTGTTTTTAGAATTTAACTGCTTTTCTGAGAAACCATGTGAAAGCATCTGAATCAACAGAGGTGTTGATTATTATTTGTATGCACTATCTGTACATGTGATTGCGTAGTTATGATGTAGGTCCTGATACTTTTGGTTTGTTATAAATTAGGTCACCTCTTTTATTAGATCACATAATTTAGAAATAATAATAAGCTTAAAATGTTTAATCTTTATTAATCCCAAATGTTAATAATTCCGTACTTAGAAGTAAAATGAAGAAATTATGAGAAAGGTTTTTTAAATATTGCCTACTAATGAAAATCTGATTGTTTTAAAAGAAAATTTTTTTCCAAAAGTCTTTTCTGAAATTTCATTTCCCCAAGCAAAATTGATTAAAAATAAAATGGAGTCTTAGCATAATGCTTGCACAGAATCAGAGTCTAAATTCTAAGACTGGGTGTGGAATATATCAGTCACTTGAGTTACACAACAGAAGACTCATATAGTTATATTTAAAAAGTGCTTTCTCATGAGAATCCTATAAAAAAGTTACCCCTAAGAGAAAGAAAATAATTACCCATTTTATCTGGAAAATCTATTTTAAGCCAACGAACTAAAATAATCTCAGTACAAAATAGAATAACATAGGTTGGTTTGAAAATTAAAGACAACTGAAACAAAGCAAAATAACAGTGCTAATGTCACGGTCTTTGTTTCCAACACCTTTAAATTTATTATGTATTTAACAATTCTATGAAATTAGATCATGTAAAAGTTTTTATCAGAATAATACATCTCAAAAACTAACCATACATATTTGGAAAAGAGCAAAGCATGCATATATTCAAGTGAATACTTACTCCATTTAAGTTATCTAGCTCAAAAGAAATACTCAGTTTTAATTAAGAAGATATCTGTGATAATTTCTATTTTGTCATGGACTTACTGATAGTAAATAAGTAATTTAGTTAACTCTATGTTTAGGTTATAACTTCTAGAAAACTACTTTTTCCATAGGGAGAATTCCATGGATTCTGTGTAATAAGAAACTGCTCATCTGCAGTAGCCTGCTCACAGAGCTACCTTTATCCTCTTACCTCTCTCACACAAACTTCTTTATCTACAAAGCAGCCAAAAGCATCTTTACAAAATGAGAATCTGGGCAAACTACCATCACTCCTAGTCTCCTTACCCCTACCTCCCCCATGGCTTGGAGATAAAGATCATAATTCTGAACATCTTCACCTTCAGTTAATCTCTCCCCTGTTCCCCATCCACCTCTATGCTGCAACTGCACTTGACATTATTTCAGTATATTGATTATTTATGCTTTCTCCTACCATATGACCTTGGCCCATGCAGTTCCTCCTGCCTGGATGTTTCTTATCTAGTATCTGTACCAATAAAGTCCTATTCATCATTCATGTATCAATTTCCACATCACTTCCTCAGGGAAACTCTCCCATACCTTCCTAACTAGGTCAGAGCTCCTGTTCTACACACAGGTTTAGAACTACAAACCTTCACTTCATAGCACTATCACACTTGCAGTTGAATGTTGTAGTAACAATAGATCTGCTATTGATGACTTATGTACCCAGACCCCAACACCATTCATAGTACATAGTAGGTCCTTAATAAGTGTGTTAAATGACAAACGAGACACATGCCCAAAACTTTACAGAGGTAAATTCCATTTCCCCTGAAGCCTATTCTTCTTATATTCCTTCTAATCATGCTACCTACATAATATTCCAAGTCAAAAACCTGGGAATCATCCTGAAAGCCTCTCCCCTCCCCATCTTTAATACTCACATCAAAGTCATTTTCAGTCAATTCCATCTCTTTAATATCCCTGATGGCACATTAATTTTATCTTTAACAACACTCAGATTTCTTCTCCATTCCTCATTCCCACTAACACTCCTGTGGTTCATTAGATGGTCATTACTTCTTAACTAGTGACAATCATCTCACAGTTTTCTCCCTCTACTCCTACCTTCATTGAATTCATTATGCAGAGTGCCACCATGATTCTAAGACATTATTTCTCTGCTTAAGTTTATTCAATAATTTCCTCTTTCAAGATGAAAAACAACGTTTTTGCTGAGTAGATAAAAAGATGAATGAATGATGAAATAAAATATAATAACATGGCACATGTGTCCTTGCATTTGCATAAATCTCCAGCATCATCTCAGACTGGGTCTTGCAACATCATACATGACCATAGAAACTGCTTAAAGGTGCCCAAATGTCAGGCTGGTTCAAGTCTTCAGATATTTTCTCCCACTGCTATGTCTGCTGTGAGCTCCTTACCTTCTCACAGGGTAAGCCCTGTATACATTTTCCACATCCATTGTATATTTAACTGTACCTTTCTGACCCCCGAATAGTGTGAGCTCTCTCTAATAGTGATCTGTGAACACCATGACTCTTCGTATTATTCTTACTCTCTAATTAAATTGTGAGTTTTAGGCAGGAACTAAGTTTTATTATCTTTTTACTTAAAAATTAGCAGCCTCTGGATCATATACCAGACCTACAAAAAATTTTGTATCATTAATAGATGAAAAATTATAAACTTTCACACCTTAATAGTTCTTAATTATAAACATAAATTTACTATACTTTAAGAATAGACTTCTTTCCTTTTAGTAAATTCTTACCACTCAACATTCTTAAACTGAAAAAAAAATCTAAAACATAAAACAACAAAAGTATAAAGTACATAAACATTCTACAGTTCATCTAGCAAAACACTGAAGTATTTGTTAACAATTTTTTCTGTGAAAGTACACTGTTACTGACCTCAGAGATTAATTTACATGCATGTACATCCCTGAGTGAGCATGCATACCTGTATCTGTGTATTGTGTGCCTGGTACATGTTAGATGTTCAATAACCAGTGTGAACACGCACGCACACACACACACACACACATTTATGGCATATAATGCAACCAATTAGTTACTGTACAGTTTAACTAAAACTAAGCAAGTATCAATTGAATGCCACATAGACTACTGCTCACATTTAAAAGAACAACTTCTGATACTAAAGAAACAGCAAATTACAGTAAAAAGAGTACTCAGATTATGAGATGAATTCTGATCCAGCTCTGTTATTAACTATTTGTTTGACTTTGAGCAAGATAATCATTTCTCTGATTCTCAGTTACCTCCTCTGCAAAATGAAAGACTAGAACAAGGGAACTGTTAAGATTGCTCTAGCTCTAAAATTCTCTTCCATCTAGAAATCATTTCAAATCAATGGAAACTCATAAAAGAGCACTACAATATTCACAGTATAAAATCTTAAACAGCTCTTCTCTATTACAAGGAAATGAAGATTACTTGGTCATATTTCTTGCTAAGAAATCCTTTCTACAGATCTCCCCCATTCCTGGAAAATGGTTGATCCTCTGGAAAATAAAAAAAGTAAATATTAATATTCTCATTGAATTAATGAATATATTTATTTATACTAAATACAATCAAATCCATCCTTTGAGTTTTGTTTTAATAAACTAGAAATTGTTAATGTAAAGGATTTTAAATTAAATGATCTATAATTAAATTGTGATTTAAGAAGTCTGTCATAATACAGAACACAATTATAAAATTTTAAAGAAATCAGATAAAGATTTTACATAGATGGTAAATGATGTCCTGTGTTGAATATGTGGTAATTCAATATCCAAACTGTTTTGGGCATACTACATTTACTACCTTAATACACATAGGCCTTGTATAAAAAACTGGCCATTTATATATTATCCTCTAAATTAACAAATGAAGAAGGATGATATAAAATTTCAACTTATATAGTCCTTGTATTTAGTTTTTCAATGTGATTTCTACTTTCTTCTGAATAAAAATTTATGTTACATTTTAAAAATAAAAGCCAAATTACATATATCTAACATTGCAAGATAGTTCCATTTCTTGATCTCCCCGTGCAATCTCTTCTTTATGTGTAATGCAGAACACATTCTTGGGAAAAGGATTTTTTCCTACTAAATATAATTTAAAGAAAGAAGGAGGTTAAAAGTTAAGTTTTTTGAAAAAGATGCAGGCTCCATGCAGAGTCAACACAACCACAAAGCAACAAAACAGGCTGAGGTAAACTAGAACTGGAATCTACTATGTCAGTAGACTAAGGGTCTATGTAAAGAAACCATGATGGAGTCCATATAATTTCCTCATACTAAGAACTGGTTGTGATTAATGTCCCACCTGGTAATTCTGCAGCTCTACAATTTTCTCCTGCTGAACAGCAGAATCACACCATATAAGGTTACTCGTTTCATCCTCATCTGGAGTTTTCAAAAATCCCATTTCATCTATTACTAAGCGAACTGTAAACAAATAGTTAAACCAGAATTAAAATACTTCTGAAATATTTATATATGTAATATATAATGTCATAAATAATACAAACTAATTAATGTAGTATTTCATTTATAAAAAATGCATTACTTGTAGCATAACTTCAATTCTAATTAAAACAGTTTTATCTAAGAACAAATTTTTCTCAAAATAACCAAGAACTGTATTAGGTTGTACACAACACCCTAGTTTTAGTCCTCTCAGATTTAACAGACACATAAACTCCCAAAGGGTTAAGTAGTCAATTTTAGAACAATAAAAAAAAAAAAAACAGCTGAGACAAGACTGAGATACAAATTCACTTTTACTTCTTTTTCATGACCTGGAGATAGGTACAAAAGGGCAAATGTAAAAATAGCACCTGATCTTCAGAACTATCTTGGATTTTCCACCTCCCTAGTTCAAATTATTTTTGGCTCCTGAAACCAAGTCATCTCTGTTTACTCTGAGTATGAACCAGTGTAGCAGAATTCACAGGAAGAATTTAAATATGGCCCCTCCTGTGCTTCCAACCTAATTCTGTCATTCTACTGAGGAAATCAATACCCAGAGAAAAACTTCATTTTGAGTACAAACTATTTAAGCATTCCTTTCTGAACACAGTTAATATATTGACATTTTTTTCTTCCAACAAATTTCAAGTTTAAAATAAAGATAAGCAATATACTTAGCATAATTTGGGGGTTCCTACAGAATTCTGAACCAGAACACAATGATGCAGGAACTATATAAGAGTGCATTAAAAACTATCCAAGTTTTTAATGTTTTTTTTTCTTTTTTTACTAGTACCCTATCTATGATGTATCAATTGTTGAAATGACTTAGCTCACATAGAAAACTGATAACCCCACACCTGTTGGTCTCAAGTTCTAGGGCCTCCTAACATTTGCTAGCTGAGAAGAAAGGACTCTATATGCAGCAGTGTCCATGACAAGCATGAGGAAGAGAACAGCAAATGGGGTGAAGGAGGGGAGGAAAATGGAGACAGCTGCTGAGATGGAGTTGCTGTTTCCCAGGGAGGCCAAGTGAAACCTGGGGTTGTATGCAAGCCCCAGGTGATCATGTGCAAACACACAAGAACTGAAGGAAAGGTCCATTCCTGCCTCCTGTCAGAGCTCTGGCATCCTGAGGGTTGTGCCACCTACAGCTCATACAGAGGGCAAGGACAATAGCAGCATAGCCTGGGAGAATTCTTTAACTGGTCTACAAACAGCTCAGGAGCAGACCTATTCCTGAGTAAATGACAGCCACTGTCAGGGGCCTCTCAAAATTCACAGAGAGGAACTTGAGATAAACAGAACTGGCAGCTATGGAGCAGGGAGTATGATAAGCTTCTTAAATCTGGGTATCATGGGCACACACACCAGTGGAGCTGACAACATGGAGGTTGTGTAAGAGGAATGAAGAAAATCTATTCTTTCTTTATATACACAAAATCAAATTTTAGGGTCAGTCATATTTAAATCCCTTTTATAAAGAACATCAAAGTTCAGAGAGCTAAGTTGAGCTTTAAGGAAAAATACAATGTCAAGTTTAAAACTCTCACTTTTTTTTTTTCATCTAAGCTATTTAACTGCCTTTTTGTTTGAACTGAAATTTTAGAAACCACTTAGGATCTTTTTAAGGATATCATCCTCCACTGCATAGAAAAAGAATCCTTCCATCATGCCAGAAATTTTATACGAAGCACTTAAAAACCCATTACATAAAAGATAGTTATCTCTCTGCAATTTTATGTTGTTTTCATCACCAAATCAGTTTTTCCAGCAATTTTTAAAATCCCATGATTCTGAGGAGACTTACCAATTTCAAATTTTGTCCCAGCAACATTTGCAGTAATGATTCCCTTTTTTTTCTTCTTTCTAACTTTTCTTTTCATGGTGCTTTGATAAGGTAACTCCATATTCAAATCCAGGGGAGAGGGTCCCTGAATAACTTTAAAAGAAATGTAAAAAACAACCAAATATAACAGAAATTGAAAAAAAAATCCACACCAGAAACACAAATGCCCCCAACAAGGTAAAATAATAAATTATGGTACTTCAAAAGTATTAAAGTAATTTTGCACACTCAACAGTAAACAGTAATGATCTACATCATATCATATGGTGTAATGTGGCTCAGCCAGTCTGCTCACCTCCCTCCTGAGGCAGAGATGGCATTACTGCCTATGCCAATGGGAAAGCAATGTTTGCAGCTGTACCACACTCTCATGAAATCTGCACGTCTTACATTAGTTTAAGTAGGATGTGGTTCCAAATCATTGTGAGCTCTTATCATATTATCTTGGTGGAATCCTCAGATTTTAAGACAATTATGAACTTCGAAGGTACCTATAGGGATTTTAAAACAAAATAATTTAGAAAAAATGTTTTATGAATTTTTTATATATGCCAATGCTATTTTTTTAAAAACTCAAGTAATGAGAAAAACTAATGTATTTGGTCAACAAGTATTTATTAATGAACTTCTCCTTAAACATGTACAAAATGGGTTGGGGGAGTAAAGGGCCCGGCCTGGGTTTGACCTCAGCGCCACATAAAAATAAATAAATAAAACAAAGGTATTGTGTCCAACTACAACTAAAAAATAAAGATTTAAAAAAGTTACACAAAATGCCAAGTGATGGTCTTGGTCCTGAAAGAGTGTGTCAAGTGGAGGGGGTTTTATGAAATTATGTATCATTTTTACATGATTACAACAATAAAAAATTCACTACCACTTATTGAACACTTACAATCTTCAGCATTTTATATTATGCCACTTAATTTCAGCAAGCCTTTGAGGTAGAAGCTTTTTGTCCCCATCTCACAGGTAACTAAATTGAGCTTGTAAAGAACAATTTTGTCTGCTGAGAGACAAAAGTGGAAATTAAAATGAAGATACTTTTTAAAAAATATTTGTTTTTTTTTTAAGTTATAGATGGACATGATACCTTTATTTTATGTATTTCTTCATTTTTATGTGGTGCTGAGGATCAAACCCAGGGGCTCGTACATTCTAGGCGAGAGCTCTACCGCTGAGCCACAGCTCCTGCCCCAAAATGAAGATACCTCTAATGTCAGAGCCAGACTTCCTTAACCAGAAACCATGCAACCTTCAATCTAATACCTAAAATATAACTGCAGTGATACTTTTAATATGTGTAAAATATTTATATTTTATAAAATAACCACCAGGGTAGAGACAGCTTGCTGAGTAATGTGGAGAAGGGATTTGTTTTGAAGAGGGAAGAAAGGAATAATAATAAAGTAGACCACATTTGAATTGTATCTTTAAGAACAATTTTAAGCTGCATAAAATAGGAGGGGTTATCACCATGATGATCTTATTTGAGTACATAGAGGAACACAACAAGCATTTTTAGATGAATAAACCATTTTGATCTGCATGTCAACATGGCCTACAGTACATTTTGTGTGGGTACTGTATATGTATAAACTTTGGTTTCTATGCCCTGACTATATTGTGAGATCTATATTATCAACATTCTGATTTTTCCCTTCTTAAATGTTAAGAATCTTTGAGTTTTATAAAACGTCTTTAAGCGCATGAAAAATTATGAAATCTATTATTATGATAAAAGCATGTTACCAACACCTTTACTAGGAAATTTATTTGGTTCATCAGAAATTCAGAAATACAGCTACATTAAATGGGACTCACATATATCATCCCAAATACCATTATTTCAAAACTAGTGATCTATTATTTCAGAACAATGGCAATGTGTTAATATTTAAAACAGTTTATCTCATTAACCAACATTAAACTTCAGTTCAATTCTTTCCCATTTTCCAGATGTAGAAACTAAGGCTGGAGATGAGATAAAGCAGCTTAGAAACTGTAAATCTAGACTTTGAACTCAATTCTAATTAAATATTCTCTTCATTGAATTTCACTATTTTCAGATACCATGCTAACAGGCATATCAGAAGTCTACAATTCTAGTGCAGTACATACTGCAAGACATAGCTGTATTCTGGCATGTCTTGCAATATGTACTGCAATAGTATTTGCGATACTTAAAACCAAACAGTGAAATCGTAGTAAACATTGCTAAACCTCCCTTCAGTTTTTTATTGTAAGCTGGATACAAACTAGATCGCATCACAGAAGAAAAGACAGTAGAAGCATAGAGTTCAGCTCCATATCTTTCTAGAGGTTTTCTGATACTTCGGGAGGTAGGAGTTTACTAGGTCATGTCCAACATCTTGTTACTAGAGTAAACAAAGGCCTCCTTTATAGTATCAGTGTACTCAGTACATTAAAAATAGGTGCCAAAGTCAAGAAGACTTTGAAAGCAATGTTCACCTAACACCAACAGGCTCTGTGAGCAAGTTTACTAATTTGTAACAAATCTTGTATTTGTTTTGTATAGAGTTTGAACTCTATACAATAATAAGACAATTTATCCCATCCCTGCAGGAATCTAAGCCTTGGAAATTATTCTGTCCATATATAGGTTTCATTTAATTCCTTTTATGGTTTGATAAAAATATTTATCAAATGTGAGGACTTCAATGTATATTATCCCAATTCTAATTATTTCACTGTATTCCAGACAAGAAATTTAAGATGATAGATTGATCACGCTACTCAGGTGAGCCACAGTTATTTACTTTCCCAAAATAGCATGTTTTAATTACTTTCTAAACTCCTTAAGTCAATAGTTTCTAAAGTTTGAGTGCAAAGGAAAAACACCTGAAGAGCTTTTGAAAATCTTGGTGCCCAGACTAAACCTCAGAAACAAATAGTGCCTAGTCAATGGCATTTGTAAAGCTCTTCAAGTAATTCTAGAATGAATCCAAAGTTGGGAGTTTCAACCATAGGCACCTAATGACATTAAAGCAAATAAAATTATAACATATGCATAAAAAATTATTTTTAAAAAGTGAAACAAAGAAAAAACTATTATGAATTTTAGAAAAAATGAAAAAAATCAGATAAAAAACATTTATAAAAATGTTCATGTCGATTTCACCTAAATAAACAGGTCAAAAAAAAAAGTAGGTCATCAGAAAATGACTCCTAAGAAACAAAACAAATCATTTTTAAAAGAAAACAAGTTGCCAAATTTTCAAGCCAATAGTAACCTTGAATATAGAACTTCCTAGTGCAATAGATAACACACAATTGAAATAAAACCAAAATAATTCCAGTACAAATGTGCTACTGAATCTTTTCTTTCCAGTTTTTCCCGTTGAACTTCTACCAATCACTTAAAGTCCAGAAACACATCCGCTTTTCCCTGAAATCTTCCTCTTATTGTGTTTGAAGAAATTCATTTCTCCCTCCTCTGGTCTATCATGAAGATCTTTACTTATATCTCTATTATAATAAACACCAGCCAAGAAGGCAAGCTCTCCCTAAACAAGGTAGGTTTTGTCCATCTTTTTCATTCCTCCACTCCCAGAGCCTTGAATGGTGCCTGAGACAGTGTCCAAAAAGCACCCGCTCATGAGTGCTATGGCTTGAACATTCATGTGTCCTCTAAAATCATGATGAACTTAATCCCCAATGCAACAGTACTGGGGGTGGGTGGACTTTAGAGGCTGATTAGATGGTGAGAGCTCTTCCTTCATGAATGGGACTTAAGACCCTTACAAAAAAGCCCTCACACAGCTTTTGGCCCTTTTTTGCCTTTCCAGCCCTTATGCCATCTAAGGCCATCCCTTCCAGAGGACACAGCAATGAGGTGGCAGCCTAGAAGCAAACAGTGCAGTCCTCAGAGAACAAGGATACTTCTGGCCCGTTGATCAGGAGATTTCCAGTCTTAATAATTATGAAAAATAATTTATAGATAGATAGATAGATAGATATATCTCCCCCCCATCTGTGGTATTTTGTTGTAACAACATATGGACTAAGACAATGAGTTGAAAAATATCAGTTATGATAGCTGGGAGTAAGCAGTGGAAAGTCATGGATCTCTGAGAAGAAAACATGTTACTGTTTACAATCTATTATTTTCATGTTTTTAAAGTAAAAAAGGTTATTATACTGCCACTTGGGTAATCCAACAGAAGAATATATGGAATATATACAGACTGCAATAGTGGCCTACTATGGCTGGGGAAAGGGCCAAGGGAGACAGGCCTGTATGAACACCTTTTAGTACCCCGTGCATACTTCACTATTCAAAAAAAGTAAAATACTATAATAAAAGTTTGTGTCAACATTTTCATATTTATAACAAAAGCCATCAACCTTTATGTTCTCTTTTTGTCACCTAGCATCATAGGTGACATTTTGGAATCTAGCTTATTCCCCATCTCATTTTCATAACTATTATCCTTTTGCATGACTTTCAGTTCTCAAAACCCACAAAAAAACAAATTTTATTAGTCAGAACAGAGTATATTTTCCTTAAAATAAAAAAAAATCTCAGGAACTTAAAATAATTAAGGATATATTTCTTGATCACAATACATATCCACCAAAGAATGGTGGAGATGTTTTCATTAGATAGATAATTAATAGATAGATAGATAGATAGATAGATAGATGGTTTGGTTATGAGATGCCCCCCAAAGCTCCTGTCATACAGGAATGTTCAGAGGTAAAATGATTGAATTATGAGAGCTATAACCTAGTCAGTCCTTCCTAGCTTGAATGGACTGACTGGGTGGTAACTGTACACATGTGGGGCATGGCTAGAGGAGGAGAGTCACTGGGGGCATGCCCTAAAAGAGTTCATCTTCCTTGTGACACCTCCTTCCCACTCCTCCCCCACACACACACTCTCTCTCTGCTTCCTGATCTCACAATGAGCTGAGCATCTTTCTTCTGCTGGGCCCTTCATCCATTATATGTTACTCACCTTGGGCCCAGAGTAGTGGAGTCAGCCATCTATGGACTGAGATCTCTGAAATCATTAATCCCAAATAAACTTTCCCTCCTCTAAATTTTTCCTGTCAGGTATTTTGGACACAGTGAATAAAAGCTATCTAAATAACTGTTATGTGTGTGTTTGTGTGTGTGAGTATATGTGTGTTTTATATATTTACAAATCTATACATAATGTTTTAGTTAGCTTAGAAAATACATATGAAACAAAAATATAAAGAACTAGGTGGGAATGACAAACACCAAATCTGATGCCTCTTGAGAGGAAGGAGGAAGACAAAATAGCCAGCCCTGGTCTACAGAGTGAGCGTCTGTATTCTTCTACATATCATAGACATATTTCCTAATATAAAGAAAAGTATACACTGATCACAGGTTAACCTTTTGAAATAACAGGTGGGAATGAAACACCCATGATACTTTTGCTTGAGCCATTGCGTGTCTTTTCAGACATATTGTGTCCTAAATCACACGGTGGAAAGTTAAGTGTGTTCCTAACTTGTATGCATTATGGCATCTCTAAAGGACACTAAGGGGAGTAACATAATCCAGATTTCCTTTTGACACAGTACATAGTTCTTGTGAGTTCAGGAGTGAAGACAGAGAGTCTTAGAAGGGCATTCTAAAGTACAGGAAGGAGATGCTAAGAGCTTGATCACAGGGAGAAGAATACTGCTACTACAAAATAGCAACAGGACTCAGTGATCAAGAAAGGAAAAGTAATCTCAAATGACTTGCAGATTTCTCATCTAGGAAATAGGATAGGACTTGGTACTTTGCATCAAAATGAAAAAATGCCTACAAAAAAGAAGGCCAATTTGTAATTGGAGATAAAGGATAAAGAAATCATCTATTTTTATAAATGGGGACCACAGAAAGGTCCCTTCCAAAGCATAACTGATCCTATTTTTGTGCTATCTGCCAAGAAATGACAATAGACTTCAAAATGCACAGCTGCATGACTGGTGAACAAATGACATCACCCAAATGCCCCCAGTAACAACAACGCATTGACACCACTCATTGTACAAAGTAAGGGGTTTAGAGAAACTACTTACTCCCCTACATAGTAACTCTTGCCTCCTTTTCCGGCTGGGCATATTCCCCAAAGCCATAGCTAAAGATGTAGTTTCTTCCAGATATTTGAAAGTATCATTTGATCAACCACTTCTATAAACCTGATAGCTATAATAAATCAATTGTGATATTCTGGAAGAACAAACAGAACTATTTATTCATTCTGTAATGAATTAATGTTGGCAAACACTAAGCTTGCTTAGTATTTATTCAGTATTTATGATTTTAAACTACATCACCTACACTTAGGTCTATAGTGTATCTTGTCTTTAGAATTTAGCCTAGAGTGACAATAAAAAGCAGGGGTACTGATAAAAAGGTAATGGTAACACAGCATATCTTAGAAGCATTTTTCCTTATCAATGTCTGTATTTTTGCTACATAGGATAATAAAAAAGGCAAAAACCTCACTCAAAAAATGATGGATGGAAAAGGTCAAAGTAAGTAAGAGTTACAGTTAAGTTATTTAAACTGACAGAAGACAAAATTATTTCATAATGTATCTATCAAATGCTTAAATGAGCTGAAAGACTGGATACATTTCTCCTAGAATATAATATTTTCCCCTAGAATATAATATTTCATATCTAAATAGTACTCCAATAGCCTAAAAATAAATTGCATCTACTCCCTAGAGATCTCATGTGATGATATCAGTTAACTTCCTCATTTTTGCTTACTTTTGTCAAACCACTTGCCTCCTCCTAGTCCCTCATCCTGCAAGATACTGAACCCAGACTAGGAGAATTGAACTTCATATCCTCCAAACACCCAAACTATGCTTTAGTACACAAAGAACTCTTGTTCTAAGCTATGGCATTGGAACTGACTGTTCTTTGGACCCAACTCTTTCTAGAGTTGGATCAAAATGTGAAAGTATGGGATAGAACTGTGGCTCAGTAGCTGAGTACTTGCCTAGCATAACCAAGGTCCTGGAGAGAGGGAATCCAACAAGATGGAAGAGAGGGAACAAGAGAAGTGGAAAATTTCTAAAATAGCAAGCCATGCGTTGTTTGCCAGATAATGCACAATAGATATTAAAATGTGCAGCTGCCTAGCTGGTGAACAGATGACATCAACCAAATGTCATCTGATGCCAGTATTTACTGTTTTAAACATCCAAAACTTAACTCTTTAACTTCTTTCTGAAAACCTGATATTCCTTTTATGTTTCCTATCTTGGTAAAGGATATCATGATATACCTAACATGGAATGTCAAGCATCCAAGAGAAATACATCAGAGTTATCTTTAATTTTCTGTTGAACTCCTGTTTAATACTCAAAGTATACCTTGGTACCAATTTCAGGGCATATATTAGTTCTGATAATTGTATTTCCACCTGCTTTCATGAATTTTAAATTTTAAGTTATAAAATTCATTGAATTGTTAAATAAACCTCCTGTGCTACCCATATTAGTTAACAGCACTTAGTTAACACTACTAGTCACCTACCTAGTAGGTATTTCCTAGATTGTCCTTGCAAACAAACCACCAGTTGAGGCTTATTAGAATGGCTTAAATAACTCCCTTTCCCAGACTTCCTTGCATGCATGTGTATGTGGCCAAGAACATGGGGACTGATGAGCCAATGAGGTGGAAATTAAAGTTGTTAAGCAGGACTTCCCAGAAAAACACCTTGAAAGCACTTATTTATTTTTCTTCAATGTATACTCATTGGCTGGTTTAGGAACCCTACTAATACAAAAGCCAATTAACAAGAGAAGGTGTAAAAGAATTATTAATTTTAGATGTACAAGTGGATCATCACAAAGAGTAAGGTCTGAAAATGTGATTCCAGGAGCTAAGGCAATGCCAGTGACATTGATTTTGTCTTGGAAATGCTGTGTCAACCTCAGATAGCCCAGCTCCAGAGAAAATAAACCTCCATCACGTTTAAGCCACTGTTACTTTAAGCTTCTGTTACAATCACGTAACTGCACCTTTGAATGAACAGGCTACTCCAAGAGAAATTACTGTTTTGGTTATTAAAAAAAAAAGATACACAAGCCAAATGCAAAGTCACTGATACAGTGATTCTGAACACTATCATTTTTGCCACAGTCTATGTTTACCCATTTTCTGCTAACAGTAATCTATTTTTCCTCTGGTGAAGCACTTCTCCCTCATTCTCAACCCCTGTGTAGGGGAAAGAGAGATCATGCTTCCTCTTTAGGTGTTATGTATACTCATTGGCTGGTTTAGGAACCCAGTTAATACAAAAGCCAATTAACAAGAGAAGGTGTAAAAGAATTATTAATTTTAGATGTACAAGTGGATCATCACAAAGAGTAAGGTCTGAAGAAATGACCAGAACATGATGCTTTTTAGGCAAATAACAAAAAACATCTAAGAAGGAATGGGACAGGATAAATGGATACTTTGAGTAAGGTAACAAATTCAAGGGATGTCACAAAGAGATCTGTGGTGGGTGGTATAGGTATAAAGGAAGGAGAAGCTTGTGGGAGATAAGGGTCACTTCAAGGGTTTTACTTATTCAGGCTCATTGCAGCCCCATTATTAATCTCTGATAATCACGACCTATTTCCAAACTGGTATATGAAGGATATTTCTCTCAAAAGAAACTGCATCTAGGGAAAATCAGGTCAAATGGCCCCTTCTGTCACTCCAGCTCTTCAGGTAACTTCAGCATGAAATAATCAATATGCCACCAACCGGCCTGTTTTGCATTATCTCCTTCACAGGTGTTTTCGGTGGGATGATGCTGATCCTAGCTCCAAGAATGGGTCAATGACTTAGCCGAAAACAATTAAAAAATTCCATCCCCTTGACCATGGAGTTGGTTCAGCAATGAACATGGATCCAATGAAAGCCAGTGAGGGTCAGCACTGGGGCTAATTTTCAGAAGATAGGTTATTTTTCTGAACTAGATTTGAGTCTGAGAAGATACATGCCTACAGATGCTGGTCCCCATCTTCCCTCTACACAGAGCCTGAGAAATAATTTAGGTTTGATTTTTTTTAATTAAGAAAATTACTAAAATGTCTTTGCCTAAAATGTCACAACTTACATGAAATAAGAGAAGGCTCCCTTACCTGTTTCCTCTCTGAGACAGCTTGCAAAGTGTCTTAAGGTACACATTCTCCATGCTAAACACAGATCCTGGAACACAGGAACAACTGCTGAGCTACCATATTAGGGGCTATAGTTCTTTAGGAAGTCTTTGAATTTAAAATTAGAAAGAAATTAATTGTACTAACTTCTAGAATCAGATAAATTTGTCACAGCTTTCAAATCTCTCACAATTAAATTAAATCCCAGTAAATTATGGCATGGTCCAAGAATCAAAGTTCACAAAATCCATGTGGAATAAGGCAAACCCATAGTCCTATCCCACATAATGCAGCATATACCTCCATTAGCCAAGCTAGAATGTGAGTCTAACATTTTGAAAGAGAATAATAAGACTATTTTGTTTCTGAACTGTTAGCTGAGATGCAAAGTGAATTTACAAGATGACCTTTGAAGAGAAATAAAATATTAACACCCTTTATCTAACAGACTGTTGAGAAAATTAAATCAAATCAGCTATATTTAATAAGTGTAGCTCATTTTAAAATAGAACTCTTTTCCAGAAGTCATTCCAGCTCTTTGAAAACACTCTCTCTCTTTCACTACAATCTTTGTCATGAGGCATTTCCTTTTATGGAAACGCAGAGGAAAAGAACTATTTTTGTCCTTCACTCTAATAAACAATAATGGAATGCAGAATAGAACTGGGTCCTAAAGTTAACCAGTGGACAATAATATAATCTCCACAGATATTCTGAATAATTCAAATTCATTTTTTTAATCCTTCATTCCTTTTCTTGACCACTATCTTCTCTTCTCACACATGGTAAATACTATAAAGATGTGTCATCAATATGTTTAAAAGTTTATTTGTTCTTCATTATTTCATTACAGACGATATTAAAGCAGCTAATATTTTTCAATGCTCATCATCTCCTTGGGTATTCTAGAAAAAAAAATACATGCCAAAGATAATACACATGCTTCCAAAGATAGCAGATAAAAAGCAACAAGAACTTGCCTGTATCTCCTTGAGACAGAATGAAAACAACTACAATGTAGCTGCTCAGTGAGATAGGTGACCCGAGTTCAACAGTGGACAGACTAGTCTCTCCAAGACAGTTGGAGAAACACAGAGACATTGGATAGTGGAAGAGAAGTGAATAGAGAGTGAAACAGAATGAAAAGCACCAACTGCATGGAAGCATGGCAGGGATGGGGTTGGCAAGAGGAGAGGAGAAAGAGGAAGAGTCCCAGTGAACACCACTGGCTCAGGATTCAGCACCCTTTAGAAACACAGACTAAACATATGCATGATGAACTGGCTCTGGAGAAGTTCTCTGCCATTTTGGGAAGGGCCCTATGGTCTGAGGTCAATGCTTTGAGAATCAGGGCAGAAGAGACAGAACATGCCTCCTTTTGACAAGCCAGCTACTAGAGTCTGGGAAAGTAAGAAGTTGCACATGGTGGCATGGGGTGGGAAGTAAGGACTGGAAACACCAAAACTGGATGGAGAATTGCACAGAACCCACCACCATCATGCCCCCAGCATAAATCTTTGAGATTCCATAGCCTCCCTCTGCCCTCAGGGACATGCAGAGGCACACCGGGATGAAAACAAACATGTAGAGAAATGGAATGGAGCAGAGGACCCAGAAATAACCAACATATCTACAGTCAACTCATTCCTGACAAAAGTGTTTAAAAAAACTTACATTACAGGAAGAAAAAAAAAACAGCCTCTTCAACAAAAGGTGCTAAGAAAACTGAATATCCAAATGTAGAAGATGGAAACTAGACTCCTATCTCTTACCCTGTAAAAAAAAAAAAATCAAAATGGATCAATGATCTTTTTGCTTTGTTTTGTTTTCTTTTGTGTGATCCTGGATAGATCGTAATTTAAGAAATGAAACTTTGGAACTGCTAGAAAAAAACAGGAGAAACACTTCAAGATACTGCCACCAGTACCAATTTCCTGAATAGGACTCTAATAACTCAGGAAACGAAGCAAGAATTGACAAACAGGATTACAGCAAATTAAAAAGCTTCTGCACCGAAAAGAAAACCGTCGATGGAGTGAAAAGACAATCTTCAAAATGTGAGAAAAATCTTTGTTGGCTATTCATCTGACAGAGGATTAATATCCAGAATATATGAAGAATTCAGAAACTTAACAACAAAAGAACAAGTTATCCTAGCAAAAAAAAAAAATGGACAAATGATCCAAATAGACACTTTTCAAAAGACAAAATACAAAATGGCAAATAAATATAAGACAAAAAAATGCTCAGAACCTTTAGCTGTTAGAGGAAATGCAAATCAAACCTACATTGAGATTCCATCTCACCCCATTCAGGATGGCTATTATCAAAAAATAACAAAAGCTAGCAAGTATATGGAGAAAAAGAATCCCTTATACACTGATGATGGGATTGTAAATTAGTACAGCCACTGTGGAAAGCAGTATAGAGGTTCCTTAAAAATTAAAAACAGAACTTCCATATGATCCAGCTACCCACTCCTGGCTATTATGAGAAGGAAATGAAGTCAGAATGCAAAAGAGGAACCCAAATAGCCATCCATGTTGTGGCAATATTCACTATAGCCAAGATATGTAATCAGCCCAGGTGCCTGTCAACAGGTGAACTGCCTGTCAACAGATGAATGCATGAAGTATAAGACACACACACACACACACACACACAAAATGTAGTACTATTTGGCCAAAAAGAAGAATAAAATCTTGTCATTTTCAGGAAGCTAGGCAGGACTGGAGGACATCATTTTAAGCAAAATAAGCCACACACAGAAAGACAAGTATCACATTTTCTCTCATATGCAGAAACTAAAACAAACAAACTAACTTAGAAATACAAGAGGGACTATTAGAGAAAGAGAAGGAGGGTGATAGGGAGAAAAGGGAGAGCAAAAAAAAAAGGTAAAAGAGAGGGTGGACATGATCAAAGCACAATATATACATGTATGGAAACGTCACTGTTCCATCACTTTGTACAATCAATATGCATTAATACTTATAATAAATGAATGTGTGTGTGCCTCCTGTCTTTGACGTACACATTTTTCTTTTAGAAAATGTATCAGTTCACAAATTACTTGAAAAATAAAAACACATCCAGAATCTGTGACATACTGTTCTCATCAACTATAAATATACTCAAGAATGATGATTGGCCCTAGATGTCTATAAAACCATATGTAACTATATGCCCACAATGTGCATCTTAGTGCTGTAAATTAACTTGTATACTAAAAAAAACAAAGCCAGTTGATTTCTCAGTTGTGCCTCATGGGATCTGGACTTACTTTTTTTTAATCATATCTAGTATTCAGAATTATCCAACATAAAGTTTCACTGGTGCTGAGAGCCATAGCCAAGTAGGAATGACACATGGCATTTTGGGTTGAAAGGTGACCCTGCTCAGGGATTAGGGTGGCTCCGGGTTTAGGGTGGATCCTGCTGGGAATAGGGGGGCTCCAGGATTAGGGCATATCCTGCTGCCTCAGGCGCCCGCTCCTTTGGAGTTCCCGTTGAGTTCTCGCCGGGTTCTGGGAGATTTGGTACGCAGAGCCCGGTGGAGGGAGTGTATTCCCAAGTAGTGTGTGTAGAGTGCCAGTGAGAGTTTGGGAATAAAGAGTTGCTGTTTGAATCTACAAGGCTTTTGTGGTGGCTCCGTTATTTTGTGCCCAACCAGATTGCGGCACACTGGGGAAAAAAATCACATTTATTAGAGAAATTTTAATCAAATGTACTGCAAAACTCATCTGTTTCTGGCTTAAGCTGGTTTAGATGATCATGTAATATTGGTTAAGTGTATATTAACACATTTCTTTGAAAAACTTCATTTCTCTATTCTCGGGCACTCTATTAAAACAAAAACAGATTTATTTACATTAAGAACATGGAAAAGACAAGTCTTACAACAATATATATTTGGTATGCAATTTTAAATACTTACATCATTATTATTCAATTATTAAATTAAATATTTCACTTGAATGTCTTCTAAAATACACATCAACTAAAATATTAGTTTCTTTTCTTAATTTTTTATTTGTTTTAATTAGTTACACATGACACTACAATGACCTTGATATATCATACATTTGAATCAGATGGGATATAATTTCTCATTTTTCTCAGTATACAGGTTGCAGAATCACATTGGTCATGCAATCACATATATACACACAGTAATAACAATGTCTGTTTCATTCTACTATCCTTCCTATCCCCCCATCTCCTCCCCTCCCCTGCCATCAATTCTCTCTACCTAATCTAAGGTAACGCTATTCTTTTTTTTTCTCACATCTTCATACATGTATTTTGTATAAAGATGAGGATCTCCTTCCATCTTCCATGCAATTCCCCTTCTGCCTCCCTTTCCCTCCCACCTCTCTTCCCTATCTAGAGGTAATCTTCTTCCCATGCTCTTCCTCCCTACCCCATTTTGAGTCACCCCCCTTATATCAGAGAAGACATTCGGCATTTGTTTTTTTGGGATTGGCTAACCTCACTTAGCATAATTTGCTCTAATGCCATCCATTTCCCTGAAAATGCCATGATCTTATTATTTTTTTAGTGCTGAGTAATATTCCATTGTGCATAAATGCCACTTTTTTTTTATCCATTCATCCATTGAAGGGCATCTAGGTTAGCTCCATGGTCTAGCTATTGTGAATTATGCTGCTATAAACATTGATGTGGCTGTGTCCCTGTAGTATGCTGTTTTTAGGTCCTTTGGGTATAGTCCAAGAAGAGGAATAGCTGGGTCAAATGGTGGTTCCATTCCCAGCTTTCCAAGGAATCTCCATACTGCTTTCCAAATTGGCTGCACCAATTTGCAGTCCCACCAGCAATGTATGAGTGTACCTTTTTCCCCGCATCCTCGCCAGCTCTTGTTGTTGTTTGTCTTCATCATGGCTGCCATTCTTACTGGAGTGATATGGTATCTTAGAGTAGTTTTAATTTGCATTTCTCTGATTGCTAGAGATGATGAGCATTTTTTCGTATATTTGTTGATTGATTGTATATACTCTTCTGAGAAGTGTCTGTTCAGGTCCTTGGCCCATTTGTTGATTGGGTTATTTGTTTTTTTGGTGTTTAGCTTTTTGAGCTCTTTGTATACTCTGGATATTAGGGCTCTATCTGAAGTGTGAGGGGTAAAAATTTGTTCCCAGGATGTAGGTTCCCTATTCACCTCACATATTATTTATCTTGCAGAGAAAAAACTTTTTAGTTTTAATTCATCCCATCTGTTGATTCTTGATTTTAATTCTTGTGCTATAGGTGTCTTATTAAGGAAATTAGGGCCTAGCCCCACATGAGGGAGATTAGGGCCTACTTTTTCTTCTATTAAATGCAGAGTCTCTGATTTAATCCCTAGATCCTTGATCCATTTTGAGTTAACTTTTGTGCATGGTGAGAGATAGGGATTTAATTTCATTTTGTTGCATATGGATTTCCAGTTTTCCCAGCACGATTTATTGAAGATGCTATCCTTTCTCCAGTGCATGCTTTTAGCACCTTTGTCTAATATAAGGTAGTCATAATTTTGTGGGTTAGTCTCTGTGTCCTCTATTCTGTACCACTGGTCTACCCAGCCTGTTCTGGTGCCAGTACCATGCTGTTTCTTAAGGGCAAAGGTGCAGTGTGTACAGCCTATATCTCCACAGCACTGGGCATCAGGAGCTTCATTTTTAAGTCCCAGTGTTTAAGGAACTAAATATTTCAAGCTCTTCTTTCTCATCAGCAGACCTGACTTTCACATCGTCACCACATACCCCAAGATCATAGAGTCTGAGAAGTGAAACTTGCCACTAACTATTAAGTAAACAGCAATAGGTAAAAATGGTACAATCACTCAGGAATGATCAAATTCACTCAGAAACTGTACCTTTAGCGGATCAAGATTTGGCATCACAAGATTAAGATCATGCACACAGGTAATCTCATTGTGATGATTAATTTGACATGACAACTTTGAGAGGCCACAATACCCAGATATTTGTTCAAATACCAGTCTGGATGTAGCTGTGAAGGTACTTTGTAGATAAATTAATATTTAAATCTATAGACTTTGAGTAAAGCAAATAACTCTCCATAATGTGTGTGGGCCTCATCCAATCAGCTAAAAGTTTAAGAGAAAACAAGCTGAGCTTCCCCTAGAACGAGGAAATTCAGCCTCAGATCGTCTTTGGACTCAAACTGCAATTTCAACTCTTTCCTGCCAGCCTACTAGACTTGCAAACCTTCATCATCACATAATCCAATTTCTTACATAAGTATCTTTGTTCTCTCTTCCTCTTCCTCCCTCCCCCGCCACTCTCCACACACACACATATACACACACACACACAAAAAAAAAAAAACTATTGTTTGTTTCTCTGGTGAACCCAGACTAATTCATTCATTATTCCATAGGATCAGTTATATTTCATATAACTAAAATTACAATTGAAAATGTTTTATACAGCAAGAAGATTCCAGATGAAAAGATAAACCATATAAATATAACCAAGATAAAAAGCAAGGATGATTACTACAAAAGAAATAAATGGATGAGGACACAGAATAAAGAACAATCAATAAAATTTATATCTATAACAAAAGTGAGGAAATCAGAGATAAGATACTATCCATGATTACCACCACTTTTCTCTGATTCTAAGCCACACTGTTTTGTTTTCTTTTATACCACTTAAAAAGAACCTCTAAGAATTATGATGTGTCTTATCACTGCTGTCAGCCAGGTGGCAGTCCTGACAGTGTCTGCGCATACACAACAAAATTCACAGCATCAGTGTGGAAGCTGAAAGAAAAACCCATATACAAGAGTGGAACTCTTTTAAGAAATACTGGCACTGGAGAACAAAATTGATCACATTATATTGTTATATTGTGTGCATATATGAATATTTAATAACAACTGCCAGTTATGTGCATAATTTTGATACACCAATAAAAAATGTAAGAGTAGGGGTTGGGGTGTGGCTCACTGGTAGAGTGCTCACCTAACATGCATGAGGCACTGGGTCGATCCTCAGCACCACATAAAAACAAACTAATGTATCCATCTAAAACTAAAGAGACATAAATAAATAAATATATTTTTTTAAAAATGTGAGAGAGTAAAATAAAATACTACAACATTGACTCTCAATGGATACCTTGGTATGAGAACTGAATCAAGAAGAAATTCAAAAGAGTTTCTCTTCCAATGTAAAGAATTTTTTAAGGAATGCTTTAATCAATTTATTTTACGTGTATTTTCCTTTCTCTATATGGATGAAAGTGATATGTGATGCTTAAAAACTACCTCTAAAGACTCTATCAACATGTATGAAATAAACTGCAATATTAGGAAAGCACTGTTACATAATTGAAATTGCAGTTCTTTGCCTAAGTGAATAAAACAATGGTGTCTTGCATGCAATTGATCTTAGCTATAGTAAGAAACAGCAACTTACTAGCTATCAGAATGTCTAGTGTACAGAACTCATGGCAGCAGTAAACACCATTTAAGCCTTTACACCATGCCAGTAGTTCTCAAACTAGAATGTGCATCCAAATCTCCTGGAAACAAAGACTGCTTGTGCTTCTGGTTCAATACACCTCAATTCACATGAGACTCACCCCTGGGCAGGGCTGAGAATCCTTCTGCACTTAGACCTGGATTAGCTCAGAGTCAGAGGGCTGAGCACAGAGGAAGGACATCAGTTCCTGCTGCTGCACAGGGCAGGGGAAAGCAATGACTGACTCATGCATGAGCTATTTCTAAATCAGTGACATCAATAGTCTGCAGAAGGCACTCAGGTTTACAATCATGAATGTGAAAAAGAGAGAAGGTGGAACTCAGATCCTTTCTAGTTCTAAAATTCAAAAGTTTTGGCCCCTGAGGTGGAAATGGTTTAAGTTATTCATTCATAACCTAGATAGGTTTTCTAATGCAAGTCTCACTCAAAATAGAACTTCCCATATTTCAATTGAAAATGAACCTAGAGCCAGACAGGGTGGTGCATATCTGTAATTCCAGTGACTCATGAGGGTAAGATAGGAGGATCAGTTCAAGGTCAGTCTCATCAATTTAGTAAAATCCTCAATAACTTAGTGAGATCCTGTCTCAAAAATAAAAAATCAAAAGGACTGGGAATGGTAGCTCAATGGTAAAACACCCCTGGATTCAATCTCTGGTTGAAAAAAAAAAAAGAATATAGAATCAGAATCAGATTGCTTTCAGCAATTCTCCTCAAATGACAATGATAAAACTGTCAAAGAAACAAACATTTCAGGATTCTGGAAAATGACCAAAGGCATACAAGAAATAAAGAAGCCTGGATTCAAGGAAAAGTGAGAATGCTGGAAAAATGAGGATGCTAAACTTCATAAAGTCAGTCATATAAGGGTCAAATGGAATTTTCCTTCACGAAAGGAGGTAGTAAGGGTAGCAGTAATGAACCTGGGGAAGAAGTGGGAGCAGCATTTCAACCTAGGACCATTCCCATACTCCACCACTTTTCTGTGATAGTTCTTCCAGGGCTGGGCGGGATAAGGACCAGAATCCATGTTGCTGGCGGGGAACTGCCTTGATTTGAAGCAAAGTATGGAAAAGCACCTTGCCTTTGGACTTGCCAAAAACAACAGCAGACTCAGTGGAAAATAATAATGAAGAGCCACTATCACAGGTATCTGTGGTTGTGATCCTGGGCAATAAAAAAATTAGCCAGAAAAATACGGGTGTCATGAGTACCAGCCCTTCATCTCACCTAACCCCAAAATGACGGTGCCTGCCATTTCTTTCTGCTTTCCTTACTCTCTGCTCCTCACTCATCTACCAAGAAGATAAGTACATTAGCAGGTTTCAAATGGCAAACAGATAATATATAAATTCACATTATCAATGGGGATGTTTCTCTTCTGTGATTAACCAGAACTCAATTATATTTACTTCTTGATTATCACTTGGGTTCTAGTTAGATGAAACTGTATGTTATAGTTTGGGTGTGATATGCCCCCCAAAAGTTCATTTGTGAGACAATGCAAGAAGCTTTAGAGGAGAAATGACTGGGTTATAAGAGCTTTAACTCAGTCAGTGGTAACCTAAGGCAGAGGGGGTGTGGCTGGAGGAGTTGGGTCATTGGGGCATGCCTTTGGGGTATATATTTTGTATCTGCTGAGTAGAGTCTGTCTGTCTATCTGTCTCTGTCTCTCTCTCTCTCTCTCTCTCTCTCTCTCTCTCTCTCTCTCTCTCCTTCCTGATCATCAGGAAGTGAGCTACTTCCTCTCACTCGCTGCCGCACTCTTTTGCCATGATGTTCTGCCTCACCTGGAGCCCTGAGGAATGAGCCTACTATCTATGAACTGAGTCCTCTGAAACTTGAGCCCCCCAAAAAACTTTTCCTCCTCTACAATAGTTCTGATCAGGTCTTTTAGACACAGCAGTGAGAAAGCTAACTAAAACACAGTAAAACAGCTGAATTCCAGGCATAAGACATTACTACAAATATTAGTAGAATATATATATATTGGAAGACTCAAAGGAAACTAAGATATTGGCCTGGAAAATTATCATTGCTCTTGATCTCTTTTAACACTAAGACTAGGAAGCTGAAGTATCTTTCTCAATACAAAGTTCCTCATAATTACACTTCTCCCCATGGAGTTCTCATCTTAAGCTGTCAAGGAAGAAGTAAGAATACTGACTTCATAGAGACAATCATGTAACTGTCAAATGGAATTAATTTTCCTTCATGAAAGGAGGCAGTGATTTGTAGTAAGGATATCAATGAGGAACATTAAAGCTATTTATAGAAAGCATCCCTGTCATTTATTCTTATTTAAAATTTTATAAATATATTCTTCTTAATGAGAAGAATAAAGAGTTAAGTACAAACATTAATTTCAACATAAAATCTTTATTCTCAGAACAAGGCCATTCTTACTTATTTGTACTTATGAATCATACAAAAGAGTAATTGTCCCTTGACTAATAAAGAAACATCTTCTGAACATGATAGGCCCTCCAGCATTCCATAATTTTCTTTTTTGTTGTTTTTGTTTTTGTTGTTGTTGTTGTTTTTGTTGTTTGTTTTGGTAGTACTGGGATTCAACCCAAGGATGCTTTATCCTTTTTTTTGTTTTTTAATTTGAGACAGGATCTCATCAAGTTGTTGAGGCTAACCTCAAACTGCAATTCTCCTGACCAAGCCTCCGAAGTTGCTAGGATTATAGGAAAGCACCACCAACCCCAGCTCAAACATTTTTTTAAATTAAAGTAACAATTTTTAAAAATAGCCGAAAAATTCTCTATTCAATTTTATTGTTTATAATTATTTCCTCAAAGTAAACACAGATATTCTTAGAAATGTCAGGAACACAATTTGATGATATTAAATGTATTTCCCTGATTACCATACTTTCCTCGAGTTTACTCTTGGTAAAAGGGTAAAGGGTAAAAGGGTAATTTAATAAAGTAAATATTTAGATTTCCAAAGAGGATGCAGGAACATGAGAAAATATTGTATGATAGACAATGGTTATTTTTCAGTTTATTCTAGATTGTACTGATTCTATCCAGAGTTACATCACTAAATTTGAAATGTCATTTACAAATAATATTTCATGTAACACAACATTAAATGTATCACTGTTGTAAATATAAATCATCACTTCATGAATAATTCATTGTCTTTAGGACTATTAAATTAGAAAACTGGGCATAGTAATTACTAAAATTAAACTGAAAGCATTTCAAGTTATTGGTTTGCTTATTTAAAGATAGCTTATAATTTTCCTCTGTCATTACCCATTCATGATAAAAATGCTGAAGGCATTATGAACAGAAATACCTCATCATAAAGGCTATATAAAACAAACCCAAAGACAAAATCATAATTAATGAGGAAAAACTGAAAACACTTGTCTTTAAAATTCAGAACAATACAAAGATGTACACTCCCACACTCCTATTCAATATAGTACTTGAAATCCTAGCCAATACAATTAGGCAAGAGAAGGAAATAAAACAGATAAAAATAAAGAAAGAAGTCAAATTATCACTGTTTGCAAATGATATTGTTCTACACTTAGAACATCCAGAAAGTTCTACCAGAAGTCTTTTACAGCTAACAAATAAATTCAGGAAAGCAGCAAGATACAAAATCAGCATCCAAAAATAAATAGCTTTCCTATACACCAATAATGGATTTGCCGAAAAAGAAATGAGAAAAACAATTCCATTCACAATAACCTAAAAAAAAATACTAGAATAAGTCTATCCAAGAAGTTAAAAACACGTCCACCATGAAAATTATAAAACACTGATCAAAAAAAACTGAAGAAGACACTAGAAGATAAAAAGATTTATCATGTTCATGGATAGGCAGAATTAATATTTACAAAATGACCATATTACCAAAAACAATATATAAATAAACTCAATGCAATCCTCATCAAAATACCAATGACATTCTTCACAGAACTGGAAGGGAGCAGTCAAAATTCATTTGGAAGAATAAAAGTACCAGAATAGACAAAGCAATTCTATCAAATGCAATTCTCATTGAAATTCCAATGATATTCCTCAATCAGAAACAGAAAAAGCAAGTCATGAAATTCACTTAAAAAAAAAATAAGAGAACCGGAATAGCCAAAGCATTCCTTAGCAAGAAAAGCAAAGCAGGAGGCATCCCAATACTAGACCTCAAATTGTACTATTGAGCTATAGTAACAAAAACAGCGTCGTTTTGGCACCAAAGCAGGAGAAGACCAATGGAAAAGAACAGAAGACACAGACACAATCACACATAAATACCACTATATCACACTAGACGAAGGCACCAAAAACATATGCTGGAGAAAAGAGAGCCTTTTTAACAAATGGTTCTGGGTAAATTGGAAATTCATATGTAGTAGAATGAAATTTAACCCTGTCTCTCACCCTGCACAAAACTCAACTCAAAGTGGATTAAAGATCTAGGTATCAGAGCAGAGACCCTGCACATGCTAGAAGAAAATGTAGGCCCAACACTCCAACATGTTGCCTCAGGAACTGACTTCCTTAACTCCTAGAACACAAGAAGTAAAATAAAAACTCAATAAATGGGATGGCATCAAATTAAAAAGGTTTTTCACCCCAAAAGAAACAATTAAGTATGTGAAGAAACAATCTACAGAATGTGAGAAAATTTTTTCTTACCTGCTTCTCAGATAGGGCATTGATACCCAGGATATGCAAACAACTCAAAAACCTTAATACCAAAAAAACAAATAACCCAATCAATAAATTGGCAAAGGAAATGAACAGACACTTCTCAAAAGAAGAAATATATGACATATATGAATAGCAAGTATATTTTTTAAATGTTCAACATGTCTAGCAATTAGAGAAATGCAAATTAAAACAACACTGAGACCTCATCTCACTCCAGTCAGAATTGCAATTATCAAGAATACAACAAGTAACAATAAACCTTGGCAAAGACTTAAGGAAATGGGTACAAATTGTTGCAACCACTCTGGAAAGCAGAGTATGGAGTATTCCTCAGAATACTAGGAAAAAACCATCATGTGACCCAGCTATCCCACTCCTTGGTATATATCCAAAGGACCTAAAAATCAGCATAATACAGAGTTTCAGCCACATCAATGTTCATAGCAGCTCAATTCACAATAGCTAAGCTATGGAGCCAACCTAGGTGCCCTTCAACAGATGAATGGATAAAGAAAAAGTGGTATACATAAATGGAGTATTACTCAGCCATTAAAAAGAATGACTCTATGGCATTTGCCAGTAAATGGATGGATCTGGAGACTACCATGCTAAGTGAAAAAGGACAGTTCCAAAAAGTCAAAGATCAAATATTTCCTCTGATATGTGGAAGATAATCCAAAATAAGAGGAAACGATAGAAGAAAGATCAATGGAGTAAACAAACAAGAATGAAGGGAAGAGAGGAGGGATTAGAGAGGGAAAGATAATAGAATAAATCTGACCTAACTTTCCTACATACATATATGAATATACCACAGTGAATCTCACCACAATGTACATCCACAAGATACTAATTTTAAAAAAAAACTATAAGCAAACAGCAGTAAAGAGCAGAGGGAAAGGAACAGGGGAAGGAAGAAAGAGAGAAAAGCAGAAGTACCAGGAACTGAATTAGAACAAATTCCATGTTTTTGTAATTATGTCAAAATTAATCCTACTGTCATGTATGTAAATAAAAAAAGAAAAATATTCCTAATAAAAAAGTTTTTAAAAAGCAATGCTGATGGCATCCCAATAATGAACTTCAAATTATGTTACAGAGCTATAGCAAAAAAATAAAAAGTTGCATACTACTGGCATAAAAACAGACACATAGATCAATGAAACAGAATAGAAGACACAAAGACAAATCCAAAAAGATATAACATCTTATATTTGACAAAGGTGCCAAAAATATACATTGGAGAAAAGACTTTTTAACAAATTATGCTACAAAAACTGGTTATCTATATGCAAAAGAATGAGACTACATCCTATCTCTCACCCTGCACAAAACTCAACTCAAAATGAATCAAAGACCTAGGAATTAAACCAGAAACTCTGCAACTGCTATAAGAAAACCTATGGTTAACACTCCAACATACAGGCACAAGCAATAACTTCCTCAATGGAACTCCTAAAGCTCAGGAAACAATACCAAAAATTAATAAATGAGATGGCCTCAAGTTAAAAAGCTTGTGCACAGCAAAGGAAACAAGAGTGAAAAGAGAGAACCTACGGAATGGGATAAAATCTTTACTAGCTACTTTTCTGACAGAGGATTAATATCCAGAATACACAAAGAACTCAAACCCACACACACACACACACACAAACCACTACCCTAACTAATAAATGGGCAAATGAACTAAACAATACAAATGAACAACAAATATATGATAAAATAGTCCACATATTAACTGGAATATGCAAATCAAAACTATATGAGATTTCACCTCACTTCAGTTAGAATGTCAGCCATCAAGAATACAAACAATAATAGATGCTGGAGAGGATGTAGGGGCAAAGGAACACTTTTACATTCTTGGTGGAGTTGTTAATTAGTACAAACACTGGAAATCAGTATGGAGGTCCCTCAAAAGACTGGGAAGAGAACCACAATATGACCCAGCCATATCACTCCTTGGCATTTATCCTAAAGAATTTAAATCATCATACCATAACAACATGTGCGTATCCTGTTTATAGCCAAACTATGGAATCAGCCAAGGTGTCTATCAATGGATGAATGAATAAGGAAAATGGGTTATGTATACATAACTGAGTTTTATTTAACCAGAGAGAAGAATAAAATTCTTTTCATTTGCAGGAAAATGGATGGAACTTAAAAGTATTATGTTAAAAGAAATGTCAAACTCAGAAGGTCAAGAGTTGTAAGTTTTCTCTCAAATGTGGAAGTTAGAGAAAAAAAATAGAAGGGTAAAAAAAAGGTTTGAAGAATCTCATGAAAATAGAAAGGAAACCAGTAAAGTAGAGAAAAGGAAACAGGAGGAAGAAGGAGGGGAGGAAAAGAAGAGATACTGGGGTACAAAATTGACCAAATTATATTGTTCTACTGTGCATGTATGAATATGTAACAAATCCCACTACTGTATATAATCATAATGTACCAATTAAAAATATGAAAAGAACCTGCACAGGAGCCCAGGCCCAGGGTAGGCCCGGGTCCATCTTGCCACCAGCAGACCTCAGCTGGAGATCTGGCTCCAGTACAGGACCAGACCACCTTCACCGACCAGCAGACACCAGACAGAGCTCAGGACCAGATCCACCTCCACCAACCTGCAAGGGAACCCAGGCCCAGGGTAAATCCAGGTCTGCCACCTCCCTACACCTGAGAGCTCAGGCCTAACCCACTTCTATCTTGGGACATTGCAGACAACTCCATAGCCTTCACCACATAGTAGCCTCTACCTTGGGATAACAGACAAGGCCTAAAAGCAGCTGCGTCTGGAGCAGGCATCCCAAAGCCAGCGTAAGGCCCACCCTTTCAGCCCCATCTCTGAAAGACACTGCATCCATCTTGGGGCCCCTCCACTGCTATCTCAAGTTACCTCCGCTATTGTCGCCCCCATCTTTAGCTGCAGTAGTATCCATCATGGGACACCAGTAGGGTCTGGAAGCCCAACACCAAGGTGAGGTACAGATAATCTGCATGGATACTACGAGATTATATGGTAAAAATTGTAATACCTCAGATCCACACTTCAAGAAAGGAAGACACATAGACAACATGAAAAAACAAGAGAGGAAAATGCCCCAAACAAACAGAACACTACAATAACAGAACCCATGGACAGTGCAGCTGATGAAATGTCAGAAAAGGAGTTCAGAACGTTCATAATTAAAATGATCTGTGAATTAAAGAATGACCTAAATGAGTAAATACAGACAAAAATTGATCACTCCAACAAAGAGATAAGAGAACAAATATAGGCAACCACTGATGACACCAATAATCAAATAAGGGAGCAAATGCAGGCATCCATTGATCATACCAACAAAGAGATAACAGAGCAAATACAGGTACCAAAAGATTACTTTAAGAAAGAGATGGAGACTTTGAAAAAAAAAATCAGAAATCCTTGAAGTGAAGGAAACAATGAACCAAATAAAAAACTTAATACAAAGCATCAACAATAGACTGGATCACTTGGAAAACTGAACGTCAGAATATGAACACAAAGTACACAATCTGAAAAATAAAGTTGACCACACAGTGAGGATAGTAAGAAACCATGAACAGAACATCCAAGAATTATGGGATAGCATCAAAAGACTTAATATAAGACTTATTGGGATAGAGGAAGGCACAGAGTTTCAAACCAAAGGAATGCACAATATCTTCAATGAGATAATAACAGAAAATTTCCCAAAAGTAAGAATGAAATGGAAAATCAAATACAAGAGGCTTACAGGACACCAAATGTACAAACTTACAATAGATCTATACCAGGGCACATTATAATGAAAATGCCTAGCATATAGAATAAGGATAGAATTTTAAAGGCTGAAAGAGAGAGGAATCAGACCACATACAGGGGGAAACCAATTCATATCTCAGCAGATTTTTCAACCCAGACCCTCAAAGCCAGGAGATCCTGGAACAACATATACCAAGCTCTGAAAAAAAAAAGTATGTCAACCAAGAATCTCATATACAGCAAATTAAGCTTTAGATTTCATGATAAAATAATAAACAAACGTTAAAAGAGAAAACATTCGGCATTTGTTTTTTGGGGATTGGTTAACTTAGCAAATCTTTTCCAATGCCATCCATTTAACTGCAAATGCCATGATTTTTATTCTATTTTATTGCTGAGTAAAATTCCATTGTGTATATATGCCACATTTTTTTTATCCATTCATCCACTGAAGGACATTCTAGGTTGGCTCTAGAGTTTAGCTATTATGAATTGTGCTGCTATAAACATTGATGTGGCTGTGTCCCTGTAGTATGTTGTTTTTAAGTCCTTTGGGTATAACTCATAGTGCGATAGGGAGGAGTAGCATGGGAGGAATAGATAAATTCTAGATAGGGAAGAGGGGTGGGAGGAAAAGGGAAGGGGCAGAGGATTAGCAAGGATGGTGGAATGTGATGGACATCATTATCCAAAGTACATGTATGAAGACATGATTTGTGGTGAACACACTTTATATACAAAGATGTGAAAAATTGTGTTCCATATGTGTGATAAGAATTGTAATGCATTCTGCTGTCATGTATTTAAAAAATAAAATCAATTAAAACAATAAAATAAAATTACAAAAGGTAAAAGAATTTACAATTAGAAAGCCGGCACTATAGAACGTCCTCGGCAAAATATTCCATGAAGAGGAAATGAAAATCAGCAGAGGGAGGTAGTACACTAAAGGAAAAACGAATCAAAGGAGAAACCAAGTCAAGTTAAATAACAAAAATGGCTGAGAATACAAATCATATCTCAATAATAACCCTGAATGTTAATGGCCTAAACTTACCAATCAAAAGACATAGGCTAGCAGAGTGGATTAAAAAAAAAAAAAAAAAAGACCGAACAATATGCTGCCTCCAAGGGATTCATCTCATAGGAAAAGACATCCACAGACTGAAGGTGAAAGGTTGGGAAAAATCATACCACTCACATGGACCGCAGAAGCAAGCAGGGGTTTCCATCCTCATATCAAATAAAGTAGACTTCAAGCTAAAGTTAATCAAAAGAGATTAAGAAGGACACTATATACTGCTCAAGGGAACCATACATCAACAAGACTTAACAATTATAAATATATATGCCCCAAACAATGAATCATCTACGTTCATCAAACAAACTCTTCCCAAGTTCAAGAGTCAAATAGACCACAACACAATAATTCTGGGTGACTTTATCACACCTCTTTCACCACTGGATAGATCTTCCAAACAAGAGCTGAATGAAAAAACTACAGAACTCAATAATACCATCAATAACTTAGATTTAACTGACATATAAAGAGTATATTATCCATCAACAAGTGAATACACTTTCTTCTCAGCAGCACAAGGATCCTTCTCTAAAATACACTATATATTATGCCACAAAGCAACTCTTAGCAAATACAAAAAAGTAGAGATACTACCCTACATTTTATCAGATCATAATGGAATGAAATTAGAAATCAATGATAAAATAAGAAATAAAAGCTACTCCAACACCTAGAGACTAAATAATGTTACTGAATGAACAATGGGTTTGAAAAGATATCAAGGAGGTGATTAAAAAATTCTTAGTAAATGAAAATGCTGATACAACATATCAAAATCTCTGGGACACTATGAAGGCAGTACTAAGAGGAAAATTCATTGCCAGAGTTCATTCCTTAAAAGCAGGAAAAGTCAACAAATAAATGACCTAACATTACATCTCAAAGCCCTAGAAAACAAAGAACAAACCAACACCAAAAGCAGTAGAAGACAGGAAATAATTAAATCAGAGCTGAAATCAATAAAATTGAAACAAAAGAAATAATTGAAAAAATTGACAAAACAAAAATTGGTTCTTTGAAAAAATAAATAAAATTGGCAAACCCCTAGCCATGCTAATGAAAAGAAAGAGAAAACTGAAATTACTAACATATGTGATGAAAAAGGAAATATTAAACAGACACTACAGAAATACAGAAGATAATTATAAATTATTTTGAAAATTTTCACTCATATAAAATAGAAAATTTCTAGAGTCTTATGATTTGCCCAAATTGAATCAGGATGATATGCACAATTTAAACAGATCAATTTCAAGCAATGAAATAGAAGATGCTTATCAGCAGCCTACCAACCAAGAAAAGCCCAAGACCAGATGGATACACAGCTGAGTTCTACAAGACCTTTAACGAAGAACTAATAGCAATGCTCTTCAAATTATTTTATGAAATAGAAAAACAGGGAGCACTTCCAAACACATTCTATGAGGCCAGTATTATCCATTCCAAAACCAGGCAAAGACATATCAAAGAAAGTAAACGTCAGGCCGATATCTCTAAAGAACATAGATGCAAAAATTCTCAATGATTTCTGGTGACTCAAATACAAAAATACATTAAAAAGATAGTGTAACACAATCAAGTAGGGTTCATCTCGGGGATGCAAGGTTGGTTCAACATATGGAAATCAATAGGCTCAAACATAAAAACCATATGATCATCTCAATAGATGCAGAGAAAGTATGTGAAAAAATACAGCACCCATTCATGCTCAAAACACTAGGAATACTAGAGATATCAGGAACATATCTCAACATTGTAAAAGCTATCTATGCTAAGCCCCAGGTCAACATCATTCTAAATGGAGAAAAATTGAAAGCATTCCCTCTAAAACTGGAACAAGACAGGGATGCCCTCTTTCACCACTTCTATTTAACAGAGTTCTTGAACTCTAGCCAGAGCAAGTAGACAGATGAAAGAAATTAAAAGGATATGGATAGGAAAAGAAGAACTCAAATTAGCACTATTTGCCGATGATATGATCCTATACCTAGAACACCCAAAAAATTCCACCAGAAAACTTCTAGAACTAATAAATGAATTTGGCAAAGTAGCAGGATATAAAATCAACACCCATTAATCAAAGGCATTTCTGAACATCAGTGACAAATCCTCTGAGAGGGAAATGAGAAAAACTATCCAATTTACAATAGCCTCAAAAAAAACAAAAATACTTGGGAATCAACTTAACAAAAGAGGTGAAAGACCTCCACAACGAAAACTATAGAATGCTAAAGAAAGACATTAAAGAAGACCTTAGAAGATGGAAAGATCTCCCTTGTTCTTGGATAGACAGAATTAATATTCAAAATGATCATACTACCAAAAGCACTATTCAGATTTAATGCAATTCCAATCAAAATCTAAATGACTTTCCTTGTAGAAACAGAAAAAACAGTCATGAAATTCATCTGGAAAAATAAGAGACCCAGAATAGCTAAAGCAATCCTTAGCAAGGAGAGTGAAGCAGGTGGCATCACTATATCAGATCTTAAACTATACTACTGAGCACTAGTAACAAAAACAGCATGTTACTGGCACCAAAATAGACTTGTAGAACAATGGTACAGAATAGAGGACACAGAGACAAACCCACATAACTATAGTTATCTTATATTAGACAAAGGCACCAAAAACATGCATTGGAGAAAAGACAGCCTCTTCAACAAAGGTTCTGGGAAAACTGGAAATCCATATGCAATAAAATGAAATTAAATCCCTATCTCTCACCATGCACAAAACTCAACTCAAAGTGGAACAAGGACCTAGAAGTTAACTCAGAGACCCAGCACCTATTAGAAGAAAAAGTAGGCCCAAATCTCCATCATGTCAGATTAGGCCCCAACTTCCTTAATATGACTCATATACCACAAGAATTAAAACCAAGAATCAATAAATGGGGGCTGGGGTTGTGGCTCAGTGGTAGAACGCTTGCCTAGCATTTGTGAGGTGCTGAATTTGATCCTCAGCACCACATAAAAATAAATAAATAAAATAAAGGTATTGTGTCCAACTACAAATATATATATATATATATATATATATATATATATATATATACATACACACACATATATATATTGTTTTAAAAAAAGAATCAGTAAGTGGGATGGATTCAAACTAACAAGCTTCTTCTCAGCAAAAGAAACAATCTGCAAGGTGAATAGAGACCCTACGTTTTGGGAACAATTTTTTACCACATGCATATCAGATAGAGCACTAATCTCTAGGGTATATAAAGAACTCAAAAAGCTAAGCACCAAATAAACAAATAACCCAATAAATAAATGGGCCAAGGAACTGAAGAGACACTTCTCATAAGATGATATACAATCAATCAACAAATATATGAAAAAGTGTTCAACATCTCTAGCAATTAGAGAAATGCAAATCAAAACTACGATTTCATCTCACTCCAGTCAGAATGGCAGCTATTAAGAATATAAACAACAATAAGTGTTGGCAAGGATGTGGGGGAAAAGGCACACTCATACATTGCTGGTGGGACTACAAATTGGTGCAGCTAATATGGAAAGCAGTATGGAGATTCCTTGAAAAAATGGGACTGGAACCACCATTGACCCAGCTATCTCACTCCTCAGTATATACCCAAAGGACTCAAAAACAGCATTCTACAGAAACACAGCCACATTAATGTTTATAGCTGCACAATTCACAATAGCTAAACTGTGGAACCAACCTAGATCCCCTTCAGTTTATGAATGGATAAAGAAAATGTGATTATATATATATATAAATATATATAATGTGATATATATATATAATGTGATTTTATTTATATATATATATATATATATATATATATATATATATATATATATATAATGTGATACACACACAATGGAATACTATTCAGCATTAAAAGAAAATAAAATCATGTCATTTGCAGGTAAATGGATAGAGTTGGAGAATATAATGCTAAGCGAAGTTAGCCAATCCCAAAAAACCAAATGCCAAATATTTTCTCTGATATAAGGATGCTGATTCATAATGGGGTAGGGGTGGGGCATGGGAGGATTAGAGGAACTCTAGATAGAGCAAAGGGCGGGGAGGGGAAAGGTGGGGGCATGGAGGTAGGTGGAATGAGATGGATGGACATCATTACCCTAAGTACATGTATGAAGACATGAATGGTGCAACTCTACTTTGTGTACAACCAGAGATATGAAAAATTGTGCTCTATATGTATACGAATTGTAATGCATTCTGCTGTCATATATAACAAATTAGAATTAAAAAAAATTTTAAATGTGGAAAAATAAAAAATAGGAACTTTTCTCTCTGGACCATCACTAAAGCAAACCTTCTAGAAAGCATTAGCAAAAGCCTAAAATGTGTTCTGTAGCTATGCTCTTAATTTGATAATTCTACTTCTAGAAACCAGTTCTAATACTATCCAAAATACTGAGGCAGTTTGTGAACAAGAATGTATGGCAAGACATTATTTAGAAATACTGCTAACTGAAAACAATCGAAATGTATACAATAAAGAAATTAAATAGTGAAGTTATGGACAAACAGCAGAATATGATATTGTCTTTAAAAGTGACTATGAAGAGATTTTCCTGGCATAGAAAGGACATAATTATTTGAGTAAGGATTTATACTAAATGAAATAATATTTATTTTACTGTGAATGAATAATGTCAAAAAAAATATTTTTTATCTGATTACAACTACACAAATGTGTCTAAACTACTATATTTCTTTTTCAAATCTTTATATATTTACTATAACCTAGCCAGGGGAAAAACTGGTATATTATATTTCTTGCTTATCTACTCCACATATTAAATTCAATTTGTTTTTTAAAAGCTCTTAATATTTTAAAGCAAATATAAGAATAAAATCAATTATAAATGATATGTCAGGATGAATGTTAACATATAATATTCACAAAACCTCTTAAAATAATCTATAAATTTGGCCATTCCCAGTAGCACACAGGATTATATATGTGAATTACAACATTTTGTCTTTATTTCAGTACTTGAATATTTCTTAAACCACCTCTGAAGTTAATACTTCTAGGGTAAATCCAAATATAAAATAACTGATCCCATATTCCAGGAATCCAAGCCAAGGCTGAGACCATCATGTAAAAATAGCTAACTGTGAGCTACAATATAAGTTATATTTGTATGAGGTGCTATTCACACCCAAGTCAGAGAAAATTAGGAACACTCAGTACATACTGAATCATTTAAAAGATTTTTCCTTCAGAAATGAATAGAAAGAAAGCATAGTGACAAAATCTTAGATATCTTCTCTTCATAATCAATGCAGAAGCACTTCATTTTTCAAGTTCTGATTTTATTTGGACATGTCATTATTTGAGATATGTCCAAGTAGTCACTCCAGGAATCAGCTGAAAATTAGAGGATATTTACAAGTTAAGTCGCTGTAGGCATTACCCAAGAAATCTGTCTTAGTTCAGCTTCTCCAGGAAAAAACCTTGATATGAGGATTCAAATACAAGTAGTTTTGTAAAGTGCAGGAAACACTGGTACAGAACCAGAAACTCATCAGAGGGAAGGGAAAGCAGCCAGTAAAGAGTGTTTAATAAAGCCTGCCGCATTAGCACAATTCGTAACAGCCAAACTATGGAATCAGCCTGGGTACTCACGAGCAGACGAATGAATAAAGAAAATGTGGTATATATATACTCAATAAAGTTTTATTCAGTCATAAAGAAAAATGACATGATGTCATGTGCAGGCAAATGGGTGGAACTTGAGATCATTATGTTAAATGAAATAAGCCAAAGGGTAGTATGCTTTCTCTCATATATAGAAATTAGAGAGGAAAAAGGAAAAGAAATGTGGTGAGGGATGGAAGGATCAGGGTAATTGATGGGAAGAGTCGTGAAGGAGACTTCTGGGTTGCTGGAAAGGTTCTATAAATTGATCTGGGTATAGCTAAGCTGGACTCTTAAGATCTGTACAGTTTATTCTAAATATGTTGTCCCTGAAGTATTTAAAAGGTAGTGATATACAGCCAGAGAGAGGAAGAGAATGAGGGGACACTCCAAGGTCACAGCAGTCAAGGGCAGAACAAAGTTTCCAAAAGGCACATCTTGGGCAACCACCTGAGATATTACAAAGAGAAAGATGAAAAAAGGGAAGTCATTTTATTTAGAAAAGTTCATGATTAGTTTTGAGGCAGCAATAGGACAAATCAGAATTACTAAGATAACTAGATGGGAAGAGATAACCTTCAAGAAGTGAGAGGAAAGAAGATGATATATAATTTTGACAAAAGAAGGTCTCAATGAAAGTTTCTTGGGAGAGCGGTGAGGGGAAGGTATAGACATTAGAAAAAAAACTTGAACATATTTGAGAGCCAGTAAGTTGAAGGTGATTAAAAATAAAACAAAAGTGAAGCACATGATGGGCTAGGCACAAGGGTCTAACTATCACTCATAGGCCAAATTCACCTCATACCTATTCTGTAAATAAAGATTTACTGAATTAAAATCGATTAAATAAAATGGATAAATAAATCTAAAAGGAGTCAAGTAGGTACAGTATTTGTATCAGAAAACCTACACAGTGAAGAGGACAGGAAGATTTACTGAACAGCCAGCCCAATTTGTTAATGTATTGTCCATATGTGCTTTTTGCCCTAAAGAGATAAGAGTTCAATAGTTGTAAAAGAAACTAACTGGTGTTATACAGAAAAAGTGTGCTGACCCCCAAACTAAGTCAAGAGGATCATCTAGGAACTGGGAGGAAATGGAATTAACAGACATACAGAAAAGAGTAAAAAAAATGTATCCTTATGCAAAGATTTAGTGAAAGAATAAAAGAGGGATATAAAAAGCTAGCCCTATTCTATGCCAGGGAATAATCAGGGTACTGCGTACCCATAAAATTAAAGTAGTATTATGTCCCTGAAAAATAAGTCAATGATAATAATATAAACAAACTGCTCTGTAACTGCTGCTTCTACTCCTGTAACAGTGACTAATATCAGTATTATACTGTCTACTAAACGCTTCCATCTGGATATTCTCAAAGCCACCAAATACTCGAAATGTATTCTTCTCCCTCCGCTCTAAGCAATTTCATCCCCAAATCCTGTGTTCTTTACCCTCTGAATATCTCTGGGACACACTGTTACTTGTTCACATCTTCTTTGCCTGCATCTCTAATCCTAGCCACCATCACCTCTCACTTGGACCACTGTACTAACTTCCTAACAGTACTTATCTTCACCCTCAATCTCTTTCAATTTATTTTCTGAAATGGAATGCAGGATTTCAAAATATAAATCATGCCATGTTACTCTCCCATTTCTCATCCCCTCAACACTTCAGCTGTTTTTGATGGCTTTTCAATGTTCACATCATGAAAACCAAAACCCTAATCAGAGCCAAAAAAAGACCTTTTGAGGAAAGATGCTGTCAATTAAGCTAATAATATTCCACACAATTCCCTTCCCTGCCTGGTTCCAAGTTGGAGTTAGGCAAATAAGTTAGCATGTGATTTTGAAAGGCAGAATTAAAGTATGGATCATTGTGCTCTGAAATTTAATATAAGGTCCCTTTATAGCTTCTTTATACTGGCATGGGTCTGCTCCCCTTGTTGGCTTAGTAAAACACTTGACTCCGCAACTTCCCTAGTTCCTGCCAGCACTTCTCCTTTGGCTCCTCCAAACCCAGGCCCCCTGGGTTAGGCATGTATGCAGCTCCTTGGCAAAGAGCACCAGCTCCTCATAGAGGTCAACCACATGATCAAGGTTGCAAAGAGTCTGATACAGATTTTGGTTTTATCCTAGTGAGTTTCAATTGATGTCCAGCTGTTCTTCATGATAGCTAGCCTTGCTGATTCACCACCCAATGCAGAGATAGCAGTCCTCAGAAGCCATCTTCCAAGTACCTGTAACACCTTATTCCAAATCATTTTCAGAGGTTCTGCCTCCCTGTTGGAAGCCCCAACAGAACAAAATACCTGTTAGCCTTCCAATCTTTCCATTCAGATCCTGAGTCACCTTCCCTTCCACACTCTGTGTGGTAATCACCCACCACATATTCCTACTACATGAACTCTACACATTCTATTCCTTCTTCCTGGAATCCACTCCTTCCTGTCTTTAGCCTTTGCCTACTTACAGTTTATCTTTCCCCCGACAAGACTCTCACAGCCTGAAGTGCCTTTCTTTTACAACATTTAGCATAGTAATTGTGTGTTTAATTCTCTCTCATTAGACTATAAATTTGCAAAGAAGAGTACTATTTGGTTCTGCTCACATATCCTAAGCACCTATAAAAGTATCTAGGACATAACAGGCACTCAATAATTTCTTGAATGAGTGAATGAATGAATATTTGCTCTCTGTTAAAACACTATGTTAAGCATTATATAGGTTATCTTATATAATACCTAGCAAAACCTCAAAAATTGGTACTACTATCATTCCCATTTTGAAGATGAAAAGATGAAGATACACTGCTGTAAGTGATAGGACTGGTATACTACTACATAAGCAAAAACAGTTTTAGTTTGGCATTCATACTCTTAATCCCTGCTTTCTTCAAAACACTGAAAAGTCAATAAAGATTATTTTCTTCATTTAACAATGAAGAAACTGAGATTAAAGAATTTTGCTGACTTACCTAAAGCCATCCTGGATTCTAGAGGATGCAATTCCAACATCAGTTCATTACTTTAAAAAAAAATATTTTTTTGATCCATCCACCTTGCTGCAGCAAAGTTTCAAATTCATTCCTATACTGTTTTCCATGTTCTGATTCAACAACCCTATCGTGACTGACCTCCACAGTGAGCTAACCCTACGTGCACTACCTTCTTTTCAGATGTCAATAAATATGATTAGAAGGCACAACACAGCACCTTTAAAAACACAGTTATATGATCATGACCAACAATGTCATTACTTATTTTTTCATTAACATCATTTTAACATATCTCAAGCTCTTTAAAGAAAGGTAATACAGAATGGAAAATATATTTCCCTGTTTGTATGTGAGCATTTTTCAAAAGAATGTAGTTAAAAATAATGCTCTTCAAAAAGAAATGGAAGGAGGAATAAAAAATATAGTAAGGGAAGAAAGCAGATGGAAGAAGATTAGAGGGAGGGACTGGAGTTACATTTTTCTGCTTGGCAAAATCAAGTCAGTTTTCTTAGTCACATAGGAATGCATGAACTCATTACCTTCTATGAAATATGCTTAATCGGTATTCCTAAATAAATCATATAGTCTCTGATAATATTGTCCCAAAATCTATCCATGACAGGTTCTAGATTTTAACTGTCAATCACAAGGGACTCTTAAGGTTCCACAGTGTCAGAAGAGGTAATTTGATAATGACCAAAGCATTGAACCATACGGAAGATGATCATACTAATACATGTCAGTCTTCATAAGATTCAACTTTGGTTTGGATACTTCTCACAAATTCTTTAATTCAATCCAAGTGGATTATTACCAGTTTGGGTTTTGTCATATTGGAAAGCTATGGAAACAACAAATTGGGCATTTCTCTAGGCTTATAATTCTCCAATTTTCTTAATATCCTTAATATCAGGGTTTTTTAACAAAATTAGTTAAGCCTCCAAATGCTATTTTTCCTTCCTGGAACCAGAAACTTCGATCTTAATTTCATCTCTGAATACAAGATACCTATTGGTGTGTCAAGCATTTCCTTTTCAGGTGGTAAACACTAGAAAGCAGAAATATAAACTCTTATACTCAGTCATAAAATTTAAAATTCTCTAACTTATTTTGCAAGTATCTGGCTCTGTTATAATGTACTTTTACATTATTCAGTTTTCTTACAGCAGACAATAACTAATATTTATTAAATCTATGTGCCAGGTATTATTTAAAGAATTTTACATGCATTAACTCACTTAAATTTGAGGATATAGGTAGTCTACAAATGTTCTAATAATTGAACATGTTGATCTAAAAACCACAAAAGTAAAAGAAAACAAATTTGCATTTCACCTAAGCAAAATTAATACACCAATTTATACATCAATTTCCTGGAAATCGGAAAAATGCTTGTTTTGTTGTCTGAATGTGCACCTAATATAAGGAACATATATGATTGCTGAAAATTAGCAACAGTAAAGACTATGAGAAGAATAAGTAAGTTCTTTCTTAAAGAATGTTTCAAATAATTATTATTCTAGATGTTCTTTTCAAAGTAGTTATTATGGAAAAAAAATCATACTGAAAAAATAATTCCAATAAATAAATGACCTTTCTAAGATCAAAGTCAAAACAAACAATTTTTAAAAAGTATACAAGCAGACTGCTAAATATTCTATTTGATATAATGGAAAATATAGATCATGTTAATAAACACATAAAATATGTTCTTGTCTTCATGATGTTAGCCTAATAGATTTTGGTGGCTAATAGAAGTATCTATACTCAGAGACAGGTTCCACGATCAGAGGAGATAATTTGATAATGACAACAGCAGTATGAAACCAGGAGGCAAATTATCATATTAACAATACATGTCAGTCTTTATAAGATTCAACTCTGGTTTCGATATTTCACACAAATACTAAAAGTCAACCAACTATTATAAAGAAAACATACATCTACATGTCTGCATATTATGTAGAACACTTATTATGTAGACATGATCTATGTAATATGAATATATCTTTGCTAAAATTAAGATTGTTATATGTTTCAAGTATCTCTCTGTATCAATTAAGGTTATCCCCAACCTGTGAGCCATTAAGGTTTAAATTTTAATTAAAATATTTTTAAATTTTCTGTCTTGCTTCATTGAAATAATTATAATTCATTGAAATAATTACAGATAGCGTCTGAAAATAAAAGTAGCCATTCTCCTCTCTAATAAGCAGTTTCTCTCTTTTTATCTCAGTCCTGTGTTATTCCATCATCTGACAGAACAATAGTAAAAACAAAGCAAATACATTTTCTACATGATATACTAAGTACTCTTAAAGGCTGTCATTTGTGTGTGTTTCAGGGAACTAGATGTGTATCGAGTGCCTACCATGTTACACATATTTCATTATAGGCTTTATGACCAAGAATTTCAACATAGACTAAACCAAATGAACTTTTTAAAAATACTGATGTGGTGGTCCCAGCCACAAATTTTCTGAGATAATTGTCTGGACTGAAGCCTGGGTGTAAGACCTTAGTAAAGCTCCCTGTGTGATTTATATGTGCAGGCAAGTTTGAGAACCACTGTTTAGATAGTTATTTCATTTTGTCCTCATAAGTTGCTTTATTGATTCATTTTACAGATGAGAAAACTAAGACTCAGAGAGAGATTCAATGACTTGTTAAAGAATTAGACAAGTCTGTTAACTCTCCAAGTCTTTACACTATACCATGTTGGCTTCTGAATGGCAAATTTGCCACTGTCATCAGTGTTTCCTACCATCTTGGAACTCGGCAGAGAAGGAGTCAAATAGTTCCTATGCAAATCTACACATTGGATATCAAAGGGGCTTCTCTTTATATTCTAAGCTCTACCTACTGATTTGTATCCAAAATAAATCTTTCCTCCTTCAAGTTGTTCTTGTCGGGTGTTTTGATCACAACAATGAAAAGCTAACACACGTTCATTCCCACTGTTACAATGCCTACTACATTATGTCTTATATTTTTAAGTATTTGCTTTTGAATTTTTATTGGAAAGGCAGTATCATTCTGAGCAATATGAATAAAGCACAGAGCTTAACATAGCAGATTTTCTTTTTTAATTAAGTAGATCAGCTCTCCATACTATATACTCTTACCCACTTTAATATAAAACAGACTTTTCCAATTCATGTTTCTCTACTTGCTTTTAATTTAACAGGCATTTATTGAACAATTACAAGTAAAATACACCAAATAAGTTATGGTTTCTTCTATGCTATGAATTGTAATGGAAAAAGAATTTCATAAAAATACCAAATACTAACTACATTCTTGATTTTCACTTCTTAGCTCCATCAAACTCTTTTCATTATCTTTGGTCATATCAATAAAGTCATTTTATCATGTCTCCCATTTCTCAACTTAATATGAAATATTGGGATGTTTTCATAATTTAAAAAAATTTTAATAAACATGCATATATAATATATATATGTGTGTGTGTGTGTGTGTGTGTGTGTGTGACTTTATACCTTATATACCTGACAAGCAGAAAGTCTTATGTATCACAATGACCTAAATAATTAAGACATTTAATAAATATTATTGACTACATCTAGTAAGTACCAATTAGTATAATATATAATTTTAAAAAAAGAATTAAAGCCATGGTGACACATGCCTGTAATTCCAGCAACTCAGGAGGTTAAGGCAAGAGGATCTCAAGTCCAAGATCAGCCTGAGCAACTCAGCAAGCCCCTACGCAACTTAGCAAGACCCTGCCTCAAAAAATAAAAAGTTTAAAATTACTATAGGACAGAAATGGGAATTAAGCTTGAGAGAATTCCAGAGAGCACAGACATTGCTCCATAAAAATCTATTTTAGGAATCCACAGAAAAAATTCTGCCACTCTTTCTGAGAAGTTAAACTTCAAAATCGTTATATACAAACATCATGAAATTTTAAAACAAAAGGGAAAAATTATTTAGCACTTTTTTCCTTTAAATTTCTGGCCCAGATCAGTATCTTCTATTTTATACAGCTTCACATAACACTATCAGACTTAGCTGTTAGAAGCAAAAGCCAGCATGGCTGGAACTGACTGGTAAGCAGGGTTGCCAATTTATCTCAGGAAGAGACAGACTACAGCACCCACAGCTGGATGATGTCCAAAGAAGGTAGAAAATTGGCTATAAGCCAAATATTTCCTCTTAAAGCACAGATAGAAGAACTAGGAGTGGACAAATCATAGCTTGCTGTCTGAATTTCAATTTGCCTCTTCTAGCCAAAAAAAAAAAAAAAAGTTAGAAATGGGACAACATAAATGTAAAAACATTCAAAGCCCGGCTGAAGTTGTAGGCTCAGTGATAGAGTGCTCACATAGCACATATGAGTCTCTGGGTTTGATCCTCAGCACCACACAAAAATAAATAAAATGAAGGTATTGTGTCCAACTACAACTAAAAAATAAATTAAAAAGAAAAAACTTTTCAAAGCCAAAATCTGATTCCATGGTAGATAATTTAGGTATGTTTTTAGAATAGAGCAATGTTTTTCTTATTTGCTCAATTCCATTTACAAGAGTTATGTGACTATTTCACCTAAAAGTTTAGATTGCCATTTAGATATTGTTCCCTGCAAGAAGCCTATACCAATGCATTTCCTGTTCTCCTCATTTAGTCCATTAGATTTTTTTTTTAATTTTTTATTGTTGGCTGTTCAAAACATTACATAGTTCTTGATATATCATATTTCACACTTTGATTCAAGTGGGTTATGAGCTCCCATTTTTACCCCATATACAGATTGCAGAATCACATCAGTTACACATCCATTGATTTACATATTGCCATACTAGTGTCTGTTGTATTCTGCTGCCTTTCCTATCCTCTACTATCCCCCCTCCCCTCCCCTCCCCTCCCCTTTTCTCTCTCTGCCCCCTCTACTGGCATTCATTTGTCCCCCTTGTATTATTTTTCCCTTTCCCCTCACTTCCTCTTGTATGTACTTTTGTATGACTCTGAGGGTCTCCTTCCATTTCCATGCATTTTCCCTTCTCTCTCCCTTTCCCTCCCACCTCTCATCCCTGTTTAATGTTAATCTTCTTCTCATGCTCTTCGACCCTACTCTGTTCTTAGTTACTCTCCTTATATCAAAGAAGACATTTGGCATTTGTTTTTTAGGGATTGGCTAGCTTCACTTAGCATAATCTGCTCTAATGCCATCCATTTCCCTGTAAATTCTATGATTTTGTCATTTTTTAATGCAGAGTAATACTCCATTGTGTATAAATACCACATTTTTTTAATCCATTCGTCTATTGAAGGGCATCTAGGTTGGTTCCACAGTCTTGCTATTGTGAATTGTGCTGCTATGAACATCGATGTAGCAGTGTCCCTGTAGCATGCTCTTTTTAGGTCTTTAGGGAATAGACCGAGAAGGGGAATAGCTGGGTCAAATGGTGGCTCCATTCCCAGCTTTCCAAGAAATCTCCATACTGCTTTCCAAATTGGCTGCACCAATTTGCAGTCCCACCAGCAATGTACAAGTGTACCCTTTTCCCCACATCCTCGCCAGCACTTGTTGTTGTTTGACTTCATGATGGCTGCCAATCTAACTGGAGTGAGATGGTATCTTAGGGTGGTTTTGATTTGCATTTCTCTGACTGCTAGAGATGGTGAGCATTTTTTCATGTACTTGTTGATTGATTGTATGTCCTCCTCTGAGAAGTGTCTGTTCATTAGATTTTATATAACATTTATCTTACCTACTTAATATATAACTAAAAATCACGGAGTAAAAATAATCATCTTACATCCACTATGGAATCTGAAGCCGCTCTTAAATAGATCATAAAAAATGATGCAGACACCAGGCAGAAAGAGAGACTGAGATACCAATGTGCCCCTGCATGAACCCACAAGGCTTTTCTTTCTCGGCTTTTCAGTGCATTTAGCTGACTGCTCACAGACAAAAATAAAAATAAAAAGACAAGCAGAGGACTGAGCCTAACAAAGGGATCCTTAACCAAAACTCTATCCCAAATGCAAATGAAATGGGTAAATTATAGTCACTTAAAAAAAAAAAGGAGGATTACCCTTCCCAATCACTCTCTACAATGGTATGCTCGTGATTCCACATATTATAGAGAAGAAATAGTGTATGTCAAAAATCACGCATAGTTCATCTAAACCACGAAGTATCACCTCACTCCAGTAAAAATGGCTTATATCAAAAAGAGTAAAGATAACAAGTGCTGATAAGGATGTGGAGAAAAGAGAAGAATGCTTGCAGACTGTTGGTGGGAATGTAAATTAAGAAATGAAATTAATGTGTCAGACACCTGCACTCCCATGTTCACTGTAGCACTATTCACAATGACCAAGAAGCAGAAACCACCTAAGTGTCCATCAAGTGGTGAGTAATAAAGGAAATATACACATACACACACACACTCACACACACACATTCTCTCTCTCTCTCTCTCTCTCTCTCTCTCTCTCTCTCTCTCACACACACACACACACACACACACAGTCATCCAGTTTTCCTATGAGAAATTATAAATCTTAACCATGAAAATAAGATTGATATTTTAATATTTTACCTCTTTATAACTGATTTTTTTAAGAACCAGTTTAAACCAAAATATATCACAAGGGCTTCCAAATAAAATAAGAAGTACCTTGGTATTTGGAAAAGAAGAAATAAATAAGAATGAAAGGAGAGATTTATTTAAAACCCTGAAATTCCAATCTAACAGTGATCGAAATGAAAATTTCTAATATGAAATACAACACTATTGGAGACTAGAATATATAGTTGAGTCTTAATTTATTGATTAGTTCAACACATACCTAAAGAACCTAGTGGACTCAGATTCTTATGACCATGATCTTCCCACTGGATTAGTTCAGGCAGGAAGAACCTGGGCCTTTCTCCTGTGGTTCTCCCGGTGGAGACAGGGGAGATCGGCTCTAGCTTCAGCAGTCTGCAGATACAGGATAAATCTTGGTTAGTCCTCTGTAGATAACCCAAGGTGGCTTTAAATGATGTTGAAAATGTGTGGCAACTGCACAATTTGCTAAAGTCAAATTCTCAGGGGGTTAATAATGAAAGAAAATCCTACTCTTAACAAAGACTCCAAATATTTAAAACATCAAAATCCTGATAGGTTCCTCTGATAGCTGATTTTAAAAGACCACTAACAAAGCAAGTCATCCTTGTGGAATGCTTGTGCAATTACTACAATCTAATCTACTCCTCTGTTTAAATTGAAAAGTTTATATAGTCCAGGCCTAACTCAACCTTCATTGACTGAGAATTTACCTAACCCTAATAAATTTGTTTTTTCTTTCCTTTGATAGAGACTTGACTGATAGTTGAAAGAACACTCCAGAAGAAAATATTGTGGTCTGAAGAAAAAAAAATTACTCTTTCCTCTAAGAGGATTACCAGTGACAGTAGTCTTGCCTGTTTTATTTGTACATAAAACTGTGCTAGCTGAGATGGGTATCTGGAGTTAAAGTTCATGTCACAAGTCTGGAATTTCTGTCATCAGCTCTTCTGTTGTGTTGGAACAAACCCAAAGTTATTTTGGAGGAAATTTTCAAACCTCTCTACAGTCATTTCTTTAGGTGCTATGACTTTCTATTCAAACACATATATTTGGAAGACCCCTATTTCTTAAATAACTCTCAAATCATGTGATTCTTCATTTGACTTGATACAAATAATAGGCAATTTTGAGGCAGTAAAACTTTATACTAGCCCTCAAATTTTTTAAGCTAAGAAAAGTACTATTATATATGAAATATTTCCTTTAAAAATGCAGGACCTTCATTCTTTGGACATTACAACATCCATTTCTGACATAAGGTCACCAGAAAACTCCATACCTGGATCACATCACATTGCCTGTCACAGCTACTGTAACAAAAGAACAATAATTATAATTTATTGAGTACTCACTATATTATCTTTATTATGTCAAAATGCTTGAAGGGTAAACATTATTGTCATATTAGAAAGGAAACTAATAGGGCTGGAGCTGTAGCTCAGTGGCAGAGTTCTTGCCGAACATATGTGAGGCACTGGGTTTGATCTTTAGCTCCGCATAAAAATAAACAAATAAAATAAAGGCGCGCTGTTCATACACAACTACAAAAAAATTAATAAAAGAAAGAAAGGAAACTAATAAGACCTTGAGAAGTTACTTTCCCCAATGACATGGAGCCATGTCATGGGCCCATATTGAAGGACATTAAAGAAACAGCCTAAATGGAATGCTGTTAGATTTCACTGTAAGGATGTTGAGTACACTGTGAATTACACTGTACTAAGTCCACTTTAAAAGAAACAATAACAGTAATTCTACTCTTGATTCTATACCAAGACAAACTTGTTCTTTTTGAACAATCAATTTGTTTCTTATGGATCAGTTTTTTAAGTAATCATTAAACTTTTGACTTCCTTCTTTACCTGGAAGTTAAAGAACTAAGAATTAAATGAGTGCCCTAGTTCTAATAAATACATAGGATTTCAGAGCATGAATTCTGTCAACTGATCTCTCCCCAAGATCACTTCGTTTTATTTTTTTAAACTGATATTCTCAAATTTGCTCCTCTCATCTTGCATGTGCATACTATCACAAACCACTTGCAACTTTGAAAGCTACTTGTCAAAATCTTGTAAAGAATCAGTTGCACATTTTACTATACTTAAATTATACCTTGATAAAGTACTGAGGAAAAGTACAAAAGTCATTTAACTAATCATTTTTTTTAAAAAAGTAAATCAGATATTTTGTATCATCTTTGAGTCAGTTCTTGGTAAAACTTTCTAATTACTTCATCTTGGGTGACTCACCATTGAACCAAAATTATTATTCTATTATAGTTCATAATTAAGATACAGTTGTGTTTTACATGTTGTATTGATTACAGTAAAGTCAGAACAGAGATAGTTTTGAGAGATTTAGTTGTTAATATTACATTGTAGGGTTCTGTTTACTACATTTATTTACAGAGAGAGGAATGTATATCGATGATTCAATATGGAGGAAAAAGCATCTTTTATGGAAATGCTAGTATTAAAGAGAACAAAACAAGAATACAGCACAACCCAGTGAGAAGAGAGCTCTTCATTAGCCAAATGTGAGATGCCACATGCCTACACCTCTGGCCTCACTTTTCCTCTTATCTTGGATGTCTTAGGCTATGATTCTCAAACTTTTTGATCTAGGAACCCTTTACACTTTTAAAAATTATTGAGTTTTATAGTTTACACCTTCATTACTTACCATCTTAGAAATTAAAAGTGATAATTAAAATATTTATTCATTTTTAATATTAATAAAAACAAAACATTTATTTAAAAATAACTATAAATTTCAAAACAAAAAAAAGGAGAACAGGGAAATTGTTTTACACTTTGTCGAATCTCTTTGACTATTCACACAGGACAGCTATATTCTTACATGTGCTTCCACATTCAATCTAAATTGTTCTGGTTAGATAATATGAGAAAATCTGACATCAGAGAGATAGGCGGTTACAAAGAAGAGGAGTGAAATCTAAAATTATATTAATGAACCTTTTGTTTTCTGTTACATCAAATGCACAAATATCTAAAACACTCTTGAGCACTGAACAACACTGGAGACAACACACTCCCTAATTTCAAAACATTTTATAAAGCAATTATTGTGAAAGCAGTATGGTAATGGCACAAAAAGAGACACATTGAACAATGGAAAAGTATAGAGAACCCAGAAACAAACCCACACATTTATATTCAACTGATTTTTGACAAAGGTATAAGAACATACCATGAAAAAAGGCTAGTCCCTATAATAAATGGTGTCTTAGTCCATTTTCTGTTGCTATAATAAAATACTTGAAACCAAATAATTTATAAAGAATAAAACTTTATTTACCTCATGGTTAAGACTGTAAGTCTAACAGTTTGGCCCTGGCATCCAGGAAGGGCTTCTTGCTGCATCGTAACATAGTGAAGGGCACCACATGAGGAGACAGAAACAGCAAGCCAAAGAAAGGCTGGCTTTTATAACATTTCTGCAGTAACCCATTTATCCATGAATCCATAAATTCATGAATGGACTATCCATTTATGAGAGTTGAGCATTCAAGACCCAATTACCTCTTAAAGAGCCCACCTCCCAATACCATCACAATGACAATCAAATTTCAACCTGAGTTCTGCAAGTGACAAATCATATTCCAACCACAGCAAATGATCCTGGAAAACTAGATATCCACATGTGGAAGAATGAAATTAGAACCTTATTTCATTTACAAAAATGAACTCAAAATGGATTAACAACTTAAACATAAGAACTGATTCTGTAAAACTGCAAGAAGAAAATGGGGCGGGGGAAACAGGGGAACAGCTTCTTGACACTAGCTTGGGCAATCAATTTTTTGGACATGATTCCCAAAGCACTAGCAACAATAGCAAAAACGAAATGGCATCAAATTAAAAAGCTTTTGTGTATAGAAAAGTAAACAAATAAAGGGAGAGCAGATATATGAAAAACTGTTCAGCATCACTAATTATCAGGGAAATGCCCATAAAAAAACACTGTGAGATATCACTTTATATCTGTTAGAATGGCTAGTATCAAAAAGACAAAAGGTACCAAGTACTAGGGAAGATGTAAAGAAAAAGGAATTTTTGTACATTGTTGGTGGGAATATAATTTTTTTTTAGAAAGAGAGAGAGAGAGAGAGAGAATTTTTTTTGAATATTTATTTTTTAGTTTTCGGCAGACACAACATCTTTGTTTGTACGTGGTGCTGAGGATCAAACCCGGACCGCATGCATGCCAGGCGAGCACACTACCGCTTGAGCCACATCCCCAGCCCCAGGAATATAAATTAATACGACCATTATGGGAGATAATATGGAGGTTCTTCAAAGAACCAAAAATAGAAGCAGCACACAAAGCAGTAATCACACTTCTAGATGTATAGCCAGAGGAACTGAAATCATTATGTTGAAGGAATATCTTTGCTCCTGGGTTGTTCATTGCTGTGATAGAGCATTATTCACAATAGCCAAGATATGAAAACAACCTAGGTCTCTACCAACAAATGAACAGGAAATAGGTAAAGAAAATGTGGTCGTGTGTGTGTGTGTGTGTGTGTGTGTGTGTGTGTGAGAGAGAGAGAGAGAGAGAGAGAGAGAGAGAGATACACAATAGAATACTATTCACCCTTTTAAAAGGGGAGATTCCATCATTTGTGACAATGTGTATGTATCTGGAGGACATTTTGCTAAATGAAATAAGCCAGGTATAGAAAGATAAATATTGAATCATCTTATTTACATATGACATTTAATAAAGTTGAACTCATAAAAAGTAGAATGATGCCAGGCACAGTGGTGCACGCCTGTAATCCCAGCGGCTCGGGAAACTGAGGCAGGAGGATTGAGAGTTCAAAGCCAGCCTTAGAAACTTTGCAAGGCACTTAGCAACTCAGCAAGACCCTGTCTACAAATAAAATATTTTAAAAGGGCTGGGAACATGGCTCAGTGGTTAAGTACCCATGAATTCAATCCTCAGTACCAAAATGATAATAACAATAGAATGACGCTTATCAAAGGCAGGGATGGGGATGAACATGCTGAATTATAGGTGAAAAGGCACAAAATTTATGACTCAGTGATTTTGAGCTTTACTACATGGAAAGATGACTGTAGTCTACAATAAAATATAGCCATGTGATACTTAACAGCAGGGATATGTTCTGAGAAATGCATTGTTAGGCAATTTTGTCAATGTACAAACATCATAGAGTGTACTTAGTAGGAACAGCCTACTATACATCTTGGCCATATAGTATAGACCATTGCTCCTAAACTACAAACAGGTATAGCAAGTTAATGTACTGACTACTGTAGGCAATTGTAACACAATAGTAAGTATTCATGTGTTGAACACATGTAAAGATAGAACAGAAAAACTGGACAACAGAACTTTCTCAGTTCCATTATAACCTTAGAGGCTATCATTTTTGTCTGAAACATCATTATGCAACACATAACTGTATCATATATCTCAAAATAACTAAAAGAGTAAATTTCAAACATCTCACAATAAAAATGACAGGTAAGTGACATGATGGATATATTAATTGACTTAATTTAATCATGCCACAGTAGATATACATATCAAAACATTACATTGTACCCTCAAAATATATTCGATTGTGATTTGTCAGTGAAAAATAATATTAATAACTTTTTTAAAATTCAGTGGTCTATATTATGCTTTAAAGGGAAGTTTTACCTGTGTGTAATTCTGCAACACTGTGCATTAATCATTGCAAAACATTGGTTTACTCAGCCATCCAGATCTTCCAAAGGTTGATACATTTCATTATACAGTATTTTAAAAACACTAAATGATTTCATCAAAAGCACATTTAGGTACTGGGAAGAAGAAAAGCTCACAGTGGTGGATTAAAGTTTCCAAAATTCTGATTTTTTTCTTGCAAACACAAATTTCATCATTTGCAACAAATACTGGTTTTTCTTGAAGTAATAGGCTCATTTCACTTTCAAGAAAAATGCCTGCCAAACATTCAAGTCTGAAAAAGAAACTGTTTTATGTCAGTTTTTCTTTCAAGTAAAAATGGTACGGTATCTCAAAAGCAGTTAAAAACATCACACAAGTGCTTTTCTTGAGACAGCCATCAAACTTTGATGTACAGCAGAAATGCTCTGTGCATACTTTGCTGTGAGTAAAACGGCACATTAAAAACCATGTCCTCTGATTCTAGAACAAACTGTAATAGATTTAATTTTTTCTGATCCTGCTTTTTATACACAACTGACTACTCTGGAAATTATTCATCATAAAACAATAAAAGGACTCTGAAAGGTGAAAGTAAGGAGGCAGACTAGCCTTAGGAACTTCAGGATGTGAGAAACAATAATGTGCTGAGTTCCCTGGATTCTCTATTAATCTCACATATTCCCCAGGACAGAGCATCACAGAATCCTCCACTCATGACCACCAACAGGCCTCCAGAAAAAAAAGGCTTCTCTCACTGGGAAAGACTGGGAAAGGAAAGTCTAACACGGACCTAATGAGGAACTTCCACCTCCATTCACAAGGAAGGTGATTCAGACAGCATGATTCCCTAGCTTGGGCAGTGTCAGCAGAGACTTTTGTCTCTCCTTCCTCCACCCAGAGACATAAGGAGACCCAAGTCCCACATCATCTCCCCACCAGTGTTAGTTCAGGGCAGTGCCTTATACCACATCCCCACAGACAGTATCAGCAAAGGGTGATAGGCAAAAGCCTCAGGAGCACCACAAAATGAAACAGACCAAAGTAGCACTGCCACAGCTCTGAAAAGCACAAAGAGGTAGGACAGAACCTACACTCCAGACCTAAATAAGTGACTACCTGCTAAATAAAGTTAAGAGTTAAATAGGACTGAGAGTCTCCTAACAAGACTATCCCCAGGGTGCCATCAAAATTCATTTGTCACACCAAAATCCAGGAAAATCACAAACTGAATGAAAACAGACCATCAACTGATGCCAACATCAAGATATTAGCATCACACTGGAATAATCTCAATATAATCAGATACTGGAGTTAACTAGAATTTTAAAGCAACTCTTTTTTTCAGTTGCCTCAATAGTCAATTTTCTTGAAACAAATGAAAAAACAAAATCTCAGCCATGAAATAAAAGTGATGGAAAAAGAATCAAAGGGAGACTATAGAGCTTTAAAATATAACTGCTAAAATTAAAAACTTGCTGAACGGTCTCAATAGTAAAGTAGCAATGACTGAAGACAGAACCCCTGAACTTAAGAAAGGTTAATGAAATTTATTCAAGCTTAACAATAGAGAGAAAGCAGGCTGGGATAATAACAAAAAAAAATCTAATGTTATTAGTAATCAAGAGGAAGAATATAAGAGTGACAAAGCATTTGAAGAAATGGTGGTTGAAAAATCCTAAATTTGGCAAAAGACATAAGCCTCCAGATTTAAGAAACTAAGTGAATCCCATATAGGATAAACTCAAACATACACCAATACACATCAAAATCATATTTACGGAAACTAAAGATAAAAAAAATCTTAAAAACAGTAAAATGACTGACATTATTTGTAAGTTAACGACAATCCAAATGACAATAAATTTCTTATCTGAAACTGCAGAAGCCAGAAACAGGGGCCCATTTTTCAGGTGCTAAAAGAGAATACTTATTAACCCTATCTACTCTATCTGGCAAAACTAACATTCAGCAATGAAAGATAGAAAAGGCATTCTAGAGAGGAATTTGGAAAACTAAGAATGTGTTACTAGCACACCTAACTTGAAAGAATGTCTTAAGAAAACCTTCTAATGAAAAGAAAACAATAACAGAGGAGTGGGACCTTCAGAAGGGAAAAGAGAAAAACAAAAAAGGTAAAAACAGAAGTACACATAATAGCCTGTCACTAACCTCATGAAATTCATTAATCATTTTTTATAGGAAAAGCAATATATACCACTGTTACAGTCATCAATGTATGTAGAAGAAATACCTTATTATATTTAAAAAGTGGAGAGGGTAAAAGAACCTAAATGGAAGTGCAGTTTTCTAAACCATGGCTAATTGTCTGCAATAGGCTGTGACAGACATCTAGAGCACCCACCAAGACAACCACATAAAGTGATATAACAAAAAATAAATAAATAAATCAAAATGCAACTCTAAAAAATGTTAAAATGTTCTTTCCCACAGAAAGGCAAGAAAAAAAAACAGAAAATACACACACAAAAATAATCAGAGGTAAAGGGAGAACTTGACGTATCAATAATTAAATATAACTGGTATAAATACATCAATTAAAAGAGAGATCAACAAAGTAAACTTAAAAAATATAATCTAACTCCATATTGTCTACAAAACTCAATTTCACAATAATGTCATAGGTATGTTGAAAATAAATAGATATAAAAAGATATATCGTGCAGTCATGAATTTTATAAAGCAAAAGTGTATTTATAGCATCTAAAGTAGAATTCAGAGCAAAAGAAAATTATTAGGGAGGCTATGACAAAATAATAAAATGTATGTAAAATGGCATAGTATTTGCATATTTTCTTAACAAAGAAAATAAAGTCGTCTTAAATGTGCATGTGCCAAACATACACATTTCAAAATACACAAAGCAAAAACTGATAAAGTTGGAAAAAATATTTTAAAATTTACATTTGTAGATGAGAACTTCATAGTACTACTAGGAAAAACTGGTCAGCAAGAATATAGAAAAGCTGAGCAACACCATCAACCAGCAGCATCTGATTGACATTATAACACTCTACTCAAAAATAGAACACACATTCTTTGAAGAACCTATAGAGTTTCACCAGCATTCACTACACTGTGGTTCATAAAACATGGACAGGTAAGTTTAAAGGAACTTAAACCATGCAGAGTATGTTCTCTGACTGAACGAAATTAAACTAGAAATGAACAGCAGAAATAACAGCAAAATCTCTAAACACTTGGGAATTAATGCTTTCTCAGGTGTGGTGGCACATGCCTGTTGTCTCAGCTACTCAGAAATCAGGTGGGAGGATCACTTGAGCCAATGAGTTTAAGACCAACCTGGGCAACACAGTAAGACTCCATATCTAGATAGAAGAAAGAAAGATAGACAGACAGACAGATGGGCAGACAAACAATAAATTTTTTCTCAATGGTCCGCGGTCAAAATGAAAATCACCAAAATTTGTGAGATAAAGACAAAACCATGTTAAGAGGAAAATTTGGAGCACTAAATGTTTACATAAGCAAAAGGAAACAATGATAAATCAGTAATCTAAGTTCCTACTTTAAGAAGCAGAAAAAATACATGTACATTGATGTATGTGTGTGTATATACTTCAATAAAATAAAAATGAAACTCACAAAAACGAGGTTTTCAAAAAAATGTTAAATCAATAAATCTCTAGAAAGACTGACAAAGGGACAAAGGAAGATGGCGACGAGGGGAGTGCATTGCCCCCGTGTGCTGCTTCACTGTGTGGGAGTATGACAAGTCAGGACGCCTAAAGGTTATCTTGTTAGGAATTTCCAGCAATAGTGGGGTGCTCCGGAACCTGGAGGAAGGATTTCCATCGCACGAGGATCGGCTACGGGGACTCAAACGCGAGAGGTTTGTCGCATGGAGGAGGGTAACACTGCTTATTCAGCAAATCGCCCCGCGGCTAGAGTCTGCAGCGCGCGCTGGGAAACGAGGAGATAGCGACGCAGGGATACAGCGCTGCAGTTTCTGCCAGCCGTGCAAGCACCGTACTCAGGGCTGAATTCTGGGTTCGAGACGGGGGAAGGAAGCGGTCCATCTCGGTTCTCCACACCGGTCAGACCACAGAGGAGGCCAGCAGCCACCATGTTGGAAAGCTGACGTCACCATCCCTGTTTTCGACTGACCGCAGCTCATTCAGCCATAGAACAAGTAATTTCAGGCTGCAATTCGCCTGCGGCTTGCAGACAGATTGCTAGGGTTCAGTGCCTGGGTGCTTCTTAGAACCTGATCTTATCAGAGCGAACACCGAGCGCGGGGCGGCCGAGTTCCGGCTCCCGGAACCGTCCCGGAACCGCCCTGGCCCAGGGCTGCGGAGCCTGTGGAGGCTGCTTCTTGGACCCTGCTCCTATCAGAGCATACACCAAGCACTAAGCGGCCGAATTCCGGCTCCCGGAACTGAGCCCGCAGGGACTGCTTCTTGGAGCCTACACTTATAGGAGCTTACACCGAGCACAGAGCGGCCGAGTTCCGGCTCCCGGAACTTCCGTGGCCCGGGGCTAGGAGCCCGCGGAAACTGCTTCTCGGTCCGGGTCCTGCTGAGGGCCGGTCAGGACTCACCCGTTGCTTTGGTTGCCCGGCAAGGGGAATGAAATGCTGCCATTCACATAGGATACCAACATGGCAGAGATCTGATGTCATCAGAAAGCGGCGGAGGAGAGAACTTCATCAATACCAGCGGCGACAGAAACAGTTGGTCTCCTGGTAGGGGGGGTGAGGCACAGACACCCGAGTCTCCTCAATTTGTCTTCGAGCCAGAGGGGAGGAGCCGGGCCGCCGCCAGCGCCCGGAGCAGGCCCAGCGGCTCGCCAGCGTGGTGACCGCGTGACCCCAATTGGAGAGGGGGCAGAGCGGAGCCGCCACCTGCACCCGCAAGGTGGGCAGACCCCCGACCCAGTGGTACATGGGCGTGGTAGGAGGGGCAGGGCAGAGCAGCCGTTCGCGCTTGAAAGGTAAACAGACCTGTGACAGCCTGGCGGGTCAGGCCCAGTGGCCTGCCAGTGTGGTACACATGTCACCCCAACTGGAGTAGGGGCAGAGCAGATCCTTCTCCCACGCCCGGATCAGGCCCTGCCGGTGTGGTGGCCACGTGACCCCAATTGGAGTGGGGGCGGAGCGTAACCGCCACCCGTGCCCGCAGGGTGAACAGACCTGTGACCAACCTGCAGATCAGGACCAGGGGTCCGCAGGCGTGGTAGGAGGGGCAGGGCAGATCGGCCACCCGCGCCTCCAAGGTAGGCAGACCTGCAACAGACCAGCGGATCAGGCCCAGGAGCCTGCCGGCGTGGTACACACACCACCCTAATTGGAGTAGGGGCAGAGCAGAGTCGCCGCCCGTGCCAGGAACAGGCCCAGCATCCTGCAGGTGGGGTAGTCACGACACCCCAATTGGAGTAGGGGCAGAGCAGAGCCTCCACCCGTGCCCAAAAGGTGGGCAGATCTGCGACCGACCAGCGGGACAGGCCCAGTGGCCTGCCGGTACGACAGACACGTCACCCCATTTGGAGTAGGGGCAGAGTAGAGCCGCCGCACGCGCCTGCAGGGTAGGCAAACCTGCAACTGACCGGTGGATCAGGCCCGGTGGCCTGCCGGCGTGGTACACTCGTCACCCCAATTGGAGTAGGGGCAGAACAGAGCTGCCGCCAGCTCCCAGAACAGGCCCAGTGACCTGCCGGCGTGGTAGCCACGACACCCCAATTGGAATAAGGAGAGAGCAGAGCCGCGGCCCGCGCCTGCAGGAAAGATAGGCAAGCAGCATGAAAAGACAAGGAAAGAAAGGACCACAAGCAATGCAGGTCAACGCAACTTTAGAAGAGGTAACAGCTGCAGCAGATGGAATGTCAGATAAAGAATTCAGGATATACATGCTTCAGATGATCTGGAGTATCAAGGAAGACATTAAACAGCAAAATCAGACAATGAAAGATCACTTCGACAATGAATTACGCAAACAAATCCAGGAAGCAAAGGATCAACTATACAGGGAGATAGAGGTTATAAAAAACAAACAAACAGAAATCCTAGAAATGCAGGAAGCAATAAACCAACTTAAAAACTCAATGGAGAATACTACCAGCAGAGTAGAACACTTAGAAGATAGAACATCAGACAATGAAGACAAAGTATTTCAACTGGAAAAGAACATAGACAGCTCAGCAAGACTGTTAAGAAATCATGAGCAGAACATCCAAGAAATATGGGATAACATTAAGAGACCAAACTTAAGAGTCATTGGGATACAGGAAGGTACAGAGCTCCAAACCAAAGGAATGAACAGTCTATTCAATGAAATAATACGAGAAAACTTCCCACACTTGAAGAATGAGACAGAATCCCAAATCCTAGAAGCCTACAGGACGCCGAATGTGCAAAATCATAAGAGATCCACACCTAGACACATTATAATGAAGATGCCCAACATACAGAATAAGGAGAGAATTTTAAAAGCTACAAGAGAAAGGAAGCAGATTACATTTAGGGGTAAGCCAATCAGGATAACAGCTGATCGTTCAACACAGACTCTGAAAGCTAGAAGATCCTGGAATAACATATTTCAAACACTGAAAGAAAATGGGTTCCAACCAAGAATTGTGTATCCAGCGAAATTAAGCTTCAGGATGGAAGATGAAATTAAAACCTTCCACGATAAACAAAAGTTTAAAGAATTCGCAGCTAGAAAACCATCTCTTCAAAACATCCTCGCCAAAGCATTACAGGAAGAGGAAATGGAAAATAACAATGAAAACCAACAGTGGGAGGTAGGACAGTAAAGGGGGGGAAAATAATCAAAGAGGAAAACAAACCATGTTTAGTAACAGAAATAAACAAATATGGCTGGAAGAACAACCCATATCTCAATAATAACCCTAAGTGTTAATGGCTTAAACTCACCAATTAAGAGACACAGGCTAGTAGAATGGATCACAAAACAAGACCCAACAATATGCTGCCTACAGGAGACGCATTTGATAGGAAAAGACATACATAGGCTGAAGGTGAAAGGTTGGGAAAAATCATATCACTCATATGGACTTCGGAAACAAGCAGGCGTGTCCATACTCATATCAAATAAAATAGATTTCAAGCCAAAGTTAATCAAAAGGGATAAAGAGGAACACTACATACTGCTTAAGGGAACCATACACCAACAAGACATAACAATCATAAATATTTATGCCCCAAACAATGGTGCAGCTATGTTCGTCAAACAAACTCTTCTCAAGTTCAAGAGTCTAATAGACCACCACACCATAATCATGGGAGACTTCAACACACCTCTCTCGCCACTGGACAGATCTTCCAAACAAAAGTTGAATAAGGAAACTATAGAACTCAATAACACTATTAATAACCTAGACCTAATTGACATATATAGAGTATACCACCCAACATCAAGCAGTTACACTTTTTTCTCAGCAGCACATGGATCCTTCTCAAAAATAGATCACATATTATGTCACAGGGCAACTCTTAGACAATATAAAGGAGTAGAGATAATACCATGCATCTTATCTGATCATAATGGAATGAAACTGAAAATCAACGATAAAAGAAGGAAGGAAAAAGCATACATCACTTGGAGAATGAACAATAGGTTACTGAATGATCAGTGGGTTATAGAAGACATCAAGGAGGAAATTAAAAAATTCTTAGAGATAAATGAAAACACAGACACAACATATCGGAATCTATGGGACACATTGAAAGCAGTTCTAAGAGGAAAATTCATTGCTTGGAGTTCATTCCTTAAAAAAAGAAAAAACCAACAAATAAATGATCTCATACTTCATCTCAAAATCCTAGAAAAAGAAGAGCAAAACAACAGCAAAAGAAGTAGAAGGCAAGAAATAATTAAAATCAGAGCTGAAATTAATGAAATCGAAACAAAAGAAACAATTCAAAAAATTGACAAAACTAAAAGTTGGTTCTTTGAAAAAATAAACAAAATCGACAGACCCTTAGCCATGCTAGCGAAGAGAAGAAGAGAGAGAACTCAAATTACTAGCATACGGGATGAAAAAGGTAATATCACAACAGACACTTCAGAAATACAGAAGATAATCAAAAACTATTTTGAATCCTTATACTCCAATAAATTAGAAGATAGTGAAGGCATCGATAAATTTCTTAAGTCATATGATCTGCCCAGATTGAGTCAGGAGGATATAGAAAACCTAAACAGACCAATATCAATTGAGGAAATAGAAGAAACCATAAAAAGACTACCAACTAAGAAAAGCCCAGGTCCGGATGGGTATACAGCAGAATTTTACAAAACCTTTAAAGAAGAACTAACAACAATACTTTTCAAGCTACTTCAGGAAATAGAAAAGGAGGGAGAACTTCCAAATTCATTCTATGAGGCCAACATCACCCTGATACCTAAACCAGACAAAGACACTTCAAAGACAGAAAACTACAGACCAATATCTCTAATGAACCTAGATGCAAAAATCCTCAATAAAATTCTGGCGAATCGGATACAAAAACATATCAAAAAAATTGTACACCATGATCAAGTAGGATTCATCCCTGGGATGCAAGGCTGGTTCAATATACGGAAATCAATAAATGTTATTCACCACATCAATGGACTTAAAAATAAGAACCATATGATCATCTCGATAGATGCGGAAAAAGCATTCGACAAAGTACAGCATCCCTTTATGTTCAAAACTCTAGAAAAACTAGGGATAACAGGAACATACCTCAATATTGTAAAAGCAATCTATGCTAAGCCTCAGGCTAGCATCATTCTGAATGGAGAAAAACTGAAGGCATTCCCTCTAAAATCTGGAACAAGACAGGGATGCCCTCTCTCTCCACTTCTCTTCAACATAGTTCTCGAAACACTGGCCAGAGCAATTAGACAGACGAAAGAAATTAAAGGCATCAAAATAGGAAAAGAAGAACTTAAATTATCACTATTTGCAGATGATATGATTCTATACCTAGCAGACCCAAAAGGCTCTACAAAGAAACTATTAGAGCTAATAAATGAATTCAGCAAAGTGGCAGGATATAAAATCAACACGCATAAATCAAAGGCATTCCTGTATATCAGCGACAAATCCTCTGAAATGGAAATGAGGACTACCACTCCATTCACAATATCTTCACAAAAAATAAAATACTTGGGAATCAACCTAACAAAAGAGGTGAAAGACTTATACAATGAAAACTACAGAACCCTAAAGAGAGAAATAGAAGAAGATCTTAGAAGATGGAAAAATATACCCTGTTCATGGATAGGCAGAACTAACATCATCAAAATGGCGATATTACCAAAAGTTCTCTATAGGTTTAATGAAATGCCAATCAAAATCCCAATGGCATTTCTTGTAGAAATAGAGAAAGCAATCATGAAATTCATATGGAAAAATAAAAGACCCAGAATAGCAAAAACAATGCTAAGCAGGAAGTGTGAATCAGGCGGTATAGTGATACCAGACTTCAAATTATCCTACAGAGCAATAGTAACAAAAACAGCATGGTACTGGTACCAAAACAGGCGGGTGGACCAATGGTACAGAATAGAGGACACAGAAACCAATCCACAAAACTACAACTATCTTATATTTGATAAAGGGGCTAAAAGCATGCAATGGAGGAAGGATAGCATCTTCAATAAATGGTGCTGGGAAAACTGGAAATCCATATGCAACAAAATGAAACTGAATCCCTTTCTCTCGCCATGCACAAAAGTGAATTCAAAATGGATCAAGGAGCTTGATATCAAATCAGAGACGCGCCGTCTGATAGAAGAAAAAGTTGGCTACGATCTACAGTCGGTGGGGTCGGGCTCCAAATTCCTCAATAGGACACCCATAGCACAAAAGTTAATAACTAGAATCAACAAATGGGACTTACTCAAACTAAAAAGTTTTTTCTCAGCAAAAGAAACAATAAGAGAGGTAAATAGGGAGCCTACACCCTGGGAACAAATCTTTACTCCTCACACTTCAGATAGAGCCCTAATATCCAGAGTATACAAAGAACTCAAAAAATTAGACAATAAGAGAACAAACAACCCAATCAACAAATGGGCCAAGGACCTGAACAGACACTTCTCAGAGGAGGACATACAGTCAATCAACAAGTACATGAAAAAAATGCTCAACATCTCTAGCTGTCAGAGAAATGCAAATCAAAACCACCCTAAGATACCATCTCACTCCAGGAAGATTGCCAGCCATTAGGAAGTCAAACAACAACAAGTGCTGGCGAGGATGTGGGGAAAAGGGTACACTTGTACATTGCTGGTGGGACTGCAGATTGGTGCAGCCAATTTGGAAAGCAGTATGGAGATTTCTTGGAAAGCTGGGAATGGAGCCACCATTTGACCCAGCTATTCCCCTTCTCGGTCTATTCCCTAAAGACCTAAAAAGAGCATGCTACAGGGACACTGCTACATCGATGTTCATAGCAGCACAGTTCACAATAGCAAGACTGTGGAACCAACCTAGATGCCCTTCAATAGACGAATGGATAAAAAAAATGTGGCATTTATACACAATGGAGTATTACTCTGCATTAAAAAATGACAAAATCATAGAATTTACAGGGAAATGGATGGCATTAGAGCAGATTATGCTAAGTGAAGCTAGCCAATCCCTAAAAAACAAATGCCAAATGTCTTCTTTGATATAAGGAGAGTAACTAAGATCAGAGTAGGGACGAAGAGCAGGAGAAGAAGATTAACATTTAACAGGAATGAGAGGTGGGAGGGAAAGGGAGAGAGAAGGGAAATTGCATGGAAACGGAAGGAGACCCTCAGGGTTATACAGTGGAGGGGGTAGAGAGAGAGGAGGGGAGGGGAGGGGAGAGGTGGGGAGGGGGGAGGGTGGAGGATGGGAAAGGCAGCGGAGCACAACAGACACTAGTATGGCAATATGTAAATCAATGGATGTGTAACTGATGTGATTCTGCAATCTGTGTATGGGGTGAAGGTGGGAGTTCATAACCCACTTGAATCAAAGTGTGGAATATGATATGTCAAGAAATTTGTAATGTTTTGAACAACCCACAATAAAAAATTTTAAATAAATAAAAAGAAAGACTGACAAAGATCTTTTTAAAAGATAAGACACAAGTCACCAATATCAAGAATAAAACAATATCTCAACAGAATCTATGGCCAATAAAAGAACAATGGGGGAAAATGGATAAGGAAAAACTATGAATAACCTTACAATCATAAATTCAACGACTTACAAGAAATAAATAATTCCTTAAAAACCACAAATTACCAACAATAAGTCAAAAAAACAGATAACCTGAATAGTTCTTTAATTATTAGAGAAATAATTTTGATTTTTTTTCACAAAAAAGCTCCTGAAAAGGAAATACTCAGGCCCAGATAGTATCATTGGAGAATTCTGTCAAACACTCAAATAATTTACACCAATTTTTAACAACCTCTTTCAGAACATGAAAGAGAAGGGAACAACCAAAGACAAGGAAAGCATAATAAAAAGGAAACTATAAACCATTGGAAACTATAGACCATTAATTCTCATGAATTTAGATGCAAAATCTTTATCAAAGTTTTACAAACTGAATCCAAAAATGTGTGTTCATATGTGTATACAGATGCATGTATGTAAATAATGTGTGTGTGTAGTTGTGATGAATTAAATTTTGTTTCATGTGTGCGAAGCTAATTTGATAGTCAAAAATCAAATAATGTAATCACTGTATCAACAGACTAGGGAAGAAAAAATGTATATACCCATATTAATTGGCATAGACAAAGTAGTTTATGCAATTCAACAACCATATAGGACAAAAAAAGACCCAGGGTACTAGAAACGGAGGGGAATTTGCTTGACCCCAGAAAAATCATGTACAATTTTAGTTCCTCCATATATGTGGAAGACTATTTCCAAGATCCTCCATGTGTATCAAAATCTCTGGGTGTTCAAATCCGTTATGTAAAATGGCATAGTATTTGCATATGGTCTACACATTGTCTGTATTCTTTAAGCCATATCTCTAGATTACTACTTAATACAACATAAATGATATATAATTAGCTATTATTCTGTACTGTTCAGCAAGCAATGACAAGAAAGAAATATGTGTATGACTGGCCCCACAGATAAAGAAGCATGGCTGTACAAAAAAAAAAAAACTACAGTTACCGTAATAATAGTGAAAGACTAAATGATTTCCCTCTAAGTTTGGGAACAAGGCACTCTCACCACTTTTATTTACATAGTACTGGAAGTTCTAGTTGTTGGAATAAGGCAAGAATGATAAAGGCATATAGATAAAAAAGAAAAAACTTTGTATTTACACATGACATAATCCTATACATTAAAGAAAAATTCAAAAGATCTTCAACTTCTAGAACCAAAAAGCAAGTCTAGTAAAGCTGCCTGACAAGATCAAGATACAAAATCAACTGAATTTCCCCCATTATAAGAAAGAAATGGAAACATACATTTAAATTTTCCTATTATTTGCTCCAAATAAAATTAAATACTTATGTATAAATCTAATAAAACATGTACAAGATGTATAATCAAAATTATAACATGTTGATAAAAGACACCAAAGAAGACTTAAATACCTGGAAAGATATGCCATGGAAGAATAAATATAGTGAAGATGTCAGTTATCTTTAAAATGATGCATAGGTTTCACACAATTCCTATTAACATATGGTTAAATTATTACAACAAAATCCTACATTGAATAGACACATAAGTGGGTCTTCACAAAGAAAAAGTCAATCAAATTAAGTATAATCTGTAAAATAATTATGGCAGGCATAATAATTACATAGTTGCAAAATAATCTTATAGTCTTTAAAGAATAAGGAGAAAAACAATTAATAAACATCAATTTGAAATTATTTCAACAATACCTTCTTTAAACTGCTAAAAATAACAAATGTTACATGAGCAAAAAGAATCACAAAATCAAATAACACTATTTTAAAATAGGCAAAGAACTTGAATAGACATGTCTCTAAAGATGATATACAAATGTTTAATTAGCATATAAAAAATGCTCAACATCACTAATCCTCAGAGAAGTGAGAATCAAAACTATAATGAAGTATCATCTCAGAAATCAAAAAGTATTGGAAAGAGTTTGGTAAAATTGGAACTTGTGTGCACTACTGATGAGACTGTAAAATAGTACAAATACTATGGAAAACACTATGAAGTTTCCTCAAAAGATACAAAATAAAACTACTATGTGATCCAGCAATCCCACTTCTGGGTCTAATTAAAAATAAATAAATAAAATCAAGGTCCTGCAGATATATTTGCATCCCCAAGATCACACAAGCACTATTCACAATAACCAAGAAGTGGAAGCAAGGCAAATGTTCAGGGATGAATGAATGGATAAAGAGGCATACTATTCAGCCTTGAAAAGGAAAGAAATTCTAACACATCCATGGATGAACTTTATTTTGGGTGAAATAAGCCAGTTAAAAAAAGATAAATATCATATGATTCTACCTATCTATGGTATTTAATGTAGTCAAATTCACAGAAACAGAGAGCAGAATGGTGGCTGTCTGGGGCTAGATGAAGTGGGAAGGAAGGTGAGCTGAGCTACCAATGGGTATATAGTTTCTGGTAAACAAGAGGAAAAAGTCTGGACAACCAGTTTCACAAAAATGGGAATATATTTAACATGCTAGACTATACACTTAGAAATGGCTAACACATAAAATATTGTGTATTTTTATAACAATAAAAACTATTAAAAGAAACCAAAACTACAAAATATTCACTGGCAAAAAAAGTATGCACCTCTGTAATCCTTACATGTCAGATATCACCCAAAGAATTACATAAATAGCAATATTTTCACACTATTCTAAAAAAAAGGTTATATTGAAAAAAAATGTTGAATATAGTTGTCCACCCTATTGGCAGGGAATACATTCCAATACGCCCAGTAGATCCTGAAACCTGAGTTAGTACTGACCCTTATATATACTGTTTCTTTATATATATATATATATATATAGATATAGATATAGATATAGATATAGATATAGATATATAGATATAGATACACATACATACATACACACACAGACACACATACACACACACACACACCTATGGTAAAGTTTAATTTAAAACACAGTGAGAAATTAATATTAACTAATAATAAAATCAAACAATTATAACAATATACTATAGTAAAAATAATATAAATGTGCCTGCCCGCCATATCCCACTGTTTCCTCCCTCTCCAAATGTCTATTCTATTGTAGATCTTAGGAAACTCTGCATATGATTTTTTTTTATTTCCTTACTAAGTTGAGAATTTTCATCTTTTCATTCAAAGGAAGCAGTTTCTTTTTGGCCTATCCAAATTGCCAGCATCACTACTCTGCACTTTGGGACCATTAAGTAAAAGCAGGGTTACCTGAAACAGCATTGGGCTGCTGCTATGGAAATGACTACTAAGTAACTAACAGTGGGCAGATATGAAGCCTACATACACTGAACAGATTCCCATCCATGGCTGGAGAGAATGTGAGAGCATGAGATTGCATCATGCTTCTCAGAATAGCATACAATTTAAAAATCATGAATTGCTATTTCTGGAATTTCTCATTTAATATTTTTGGACCAGAGATGACCATAGGTAACTGAAACCCTGGAAAATGATACCATATATAATGAGACTATTATATTTTTTTTCTTCAAGAACTATGATAATAACTTTCACATTGCCAGAATATGTATAGTTAAATAAGAAGAGAAAAAAAACCTGGGCTACATCAGTAGTTAATTTTTCTTAGAGATCTAAATCTCTCTGTTCATAGATTTTGCTCAGTGAATTTCCTTAACTTTGTTCCCAGTAGGTGCTACACTTTACTACCTTCATGATTCCTATATTTGATTATTCTAATTACTTGTAAATTCTAAAATCAAAATTCAGAGTAACACTGTTGAACACAATATGGAAGTACATATGCCATATTATAACCAATGAAGAATATACTTAATTTTTAATTCTTAATCAAGGAGGAAAATAGCTCTCAAAATGTATTATACACGTAATATAATTTTTAAAAGAGAAAATGCCACTTATTTCAAAGTGAAAATACCACAACATATGTAGTAGAACATGGTTATTTCTGGCAAAAAAAAATGTTTATTTGGCACTGATGTTTGACATGTGAAAAAGCACTGGCACATATATACAGTCTGCTTAATTTTGAGAAACACTGACATCCCTTTCAAATTTCTCTTGGTATTTTTAGATGTTAATTTTCCTTTAATTATTATGGCAAGATGTAAAAATAACTTGTTTATATATTCCAAAAATAATGAGTTAAAATTTGCGTGTGTTGAACAAAGTAGAAGATGATGAGAACTGAATATAAATATCAGAGATCAGTAAAAAACATTCAATGAAATTACTTTTTCCTTAAAAACCCTTAAAGAAGTAAATCAAAAAAACACTATACAATCAGGGGCAGCTTCAGACCAATTTCTAATATCACTGTGATTCTAAATGTTAATTTGCCTATTTCTTTCCTCTCTAGCTCTATTTTTGCACATTGTTAAAATGGACAACATAGTACGTGTCAATCTTCAGGATTCTAGATTAAGACATGCTAGGTAACAAAATATCATCTTGGATGTGATCAAACCTAAAGCTAAATGAAAATACCTTCATCTGATTTCATAAATATTAAACTGACTATAGAATTGTGCAATTCCTATCATTTTTCTCCACAGAACTATCGTGTATTTGTTGGTTAGCTGCAGAGTGTTCTAAATATAGACTGAGACATGTGCTGAAATTATTGTCCTAATTTTTTAGCAATCACTATGAATGTTACACATAGGCATACATTTTATTTGATACATACCTTGAAAAAAGATTTAAAATAATAATCATGAGAAAATTACACATGAAAATATTCCAACAAATGCAATAATTCTAATTAAATCTATAGTTCATAACTTTTTCTACCAATACTCCACACATTTATGACATAGTAGGACCACATCAGTTAAAACAGATTTTACATAAAGTTTAAGTAGGGTCACTTCACTTATAAAAGAAAGACAGTACTATCTTAACCAAGAGTTATACATAAGCATCCATTAAAATTCTGATCCTAAGCCTAGAAATGATCTGGAAGCTGCTGTCTGGATTACTGCTGCTCTCTCATCCAAATCTACAAATGCTCAAATTACTTAAGAAAGATAATGTCACTGCACCTACACAAAAGGAGAAACAAGAACAACTTTTTACAGAAACAGGCTACTGCCATCCTGTCAAATTAGCTGTGGCACCAGTTCACACTTTACAAAACAGTGGGTAAGAGAAATGTTCAAAAATAACCCTTTGTCAAATATAGCATTCCATTTCACATGGCTAGGCAGAAGGACAAAAATAACAAAGAAGTCTGGAAGCTCCGGTGCCACAATTTAGAAAAAGCAAACAATGTAGGTACTTCAGCACATCCAGTGGCCCAACACTATCATCACTTTCATCAAGGAAAGCATTCTCAGAAATCTTTGGGCCAGCCAGAGAAAAGATCAGTGAGCACTTGACCACTTAAATTTAAATCTTCAAAAGATTTACACTGAAATGTGTGTGATGATCAGGTACTTTCAAGTAAAAAAAAGAAAAAAAAAAAAGAAGAATATTTATTTATCACTCAGCTTCCCAAAGCCTAAACAATCCCAGTGCCTTAGCTCTGTCAACTACTATGTGTACTAAGAACAGAAGTGTTAACAGATAAATGTCAAATGGGAAATAAAGGCTAGCAGAGAATAAATAGGAAAGTGTATTGAAATTTGACTTTTATTTTAAACACTAGGGAAACTTCTGAGTCTCACTTCAGTTTTGACAGATAATGCATGAGGGAAATGGAAACAGATTTACCACCTTCTAAGAGCTTAAGCAAATTGTTTAATAATGGGTCTCAAATAAACACAGCAGAAATTCTATCTAAAGTACTCTGCCCACCAAATGCCCAGTTTCATCAGAAATCATCTCTTGGGACTTGATAAAGGGGGAGAATGGTCTGTTTGAGGTTTATAACATGATGTTTTTGTTATCATTGTTTCTTTACAGGCTTCCCCAAGAATGATGGAATATTATAATAATCTGCCTCTGCTCCCCAATTGTGCCCTCAAGGTACATTCATATCTGTGACATCCCTTTCACTGGTACTCAGAGATACTTAACGGCCTATGCGCCTCAAGAGATTCTCATCCTTGTAGCCCTAGGTAAGTGGAAACAGGTCCCAAAAGCAGCTCAGTGAAAACTTGGGAGAGTAAGTCAGGGGTCTGACCAAAGCACATGTCCAACACTGGGTCCCTGTCCTTCTCATGATAAGGAGCAAATGCCATATGTCCCCAGAACAGAATTAACTGAGGCAAGTGTCTCTCCTACATGAGGGGAACTTTCTCTGGTGAAGAGATATTGGAAACAAGGAGAAGGGAGTATCTGGATGCTTGGGGGTGATGTTAGGAACGCTATGCCTCTCCAAGTAGCCACTCTTCTCAAAAAGGTCATTTTTTGGCAAATGTGCTTAAGGAAGGGGACAGGAATCTGCATTGTCCATCAAGTGTGCTTCCCAAACACACCCTTGTACCTTGTACCTTGTACCCAGGGTATCTGCTAAGATTTGGGCAGAGGTCCCAAATTCTTATCATCAACAATGTGAATTCTCCAAATTAGAGTGCAAGAGTGAGCTCATATTTGTGCCTTGAATTACTAGGATAATAATGCAGCTGGAGAGTTGAGAATCTGATACAGGAGGACAGAAGCTGAAGTCTGAAGGAGACAGATATGGTGTACAGTGTGTAGTGGGACAAGGGAGGTGGAGATTTAAAGTTACGGTCCTCTAACAAAAGCCTAGGATCAGAAAATCAATGATCATGTATGCCCGTTTAAGACTATAAATTCTTGCTCACTTTCCCCAAACCTGTTCTCCCACTTTAAAACAGCTTCTCTCTTCTATAGTCCCTACTACCCGCCTTTCTCTAAGTTACTATGATTTAGTTAATCTTTCTAATCAAAAGAAGAGGTTACCTGAAAGAGTATAATCTAAGGAGCTATAGACGGTATTGAGTATCTTCAAATATTAACATACAAATATTCTATATTCCATATATATATGTATATATACATATATATATACATATATGTATATATATATATATATATATATATATATATAGTAAATGGAAGTAGTTTCAAAACTTGCTTAAACTAGTCTAAATCTAAGAATCCATACCCCTATATCCAGAGACACTATCCTAAAGAATTTTTATGAACAAAGATGTAATAATATAGTGACAGGAATGATTAGGAAATTCTAGTACATCTACCTAGTAGAAGATTATATTCATTTTAAATGTTTACTGCCTAATTGTTATTCAGTGAAAACTAATGTTATAGAGTTAAAAGTTAAAATATATATACAAAGGGGAATGAAGGGAAGGGAGGTGTATGGGAATAGGAAAGACAGTAGAATGACTTGGACATAACTTTCCTATGTTCGTGTAAGAATACACGACCACTAAAACACCACACCAAGTACAATGACAAGAGTAGGCTCCTAGGGCTGGGGATATAGCTCAGTTGGTAGAGTGCTTGCCTCACATGCACAAGGCCCTGGGTTCAATCCCCAGTACCACCCCCACCCCCCCAAAAAAGAGTAGGCTCCTAAGTTATACTCCATGTATACATAATATGTCAAAATATACTCTTGTCATGTATATCTAAATAGAACAAATTAAGATATATATAAAAAAGTAATTAATATACCATGATTAAAACTATACATGGAAAAAAAATCAAAATATTAATCATGGTTGTCTTTACATAGTAAGATTATGATAATTTTTTTCCTTTTCATATTCTTGAAGTTTTTAGATTGTTCATAATTTGTTTTTTTTAATAAATTTATTTATTTTAATTAGGTATATATGACTGCAGAATGCATTTTGATTCTCTGTACACAAATGCAGCACAACTTTTCATTTCTCTGGTTATACACAATGTAGCATCACACCATATGCGCAGTCTTACATGTACCTAGGGTAATGATGTCCATCTCATTCCCCCATCTTTCTTGCCCCCATATTCAATTTTGGCATTTTTTTAAAAAGGCAAATTTCTTTGGAAGGGAAAGCTTTTTTCTTTTTCTTCTTCTTCTTTTTTTTTGGAAAAAAAAAAAAACCTTTTTCTTCACTTAATTGATATCAAATTATTTTACTATCAGGAAATATATGGATTTCTGGAAGGGGATTTGGGGCAAGGGATATGGAGAACATGAGCAAGAAAAACTTGACCTGCTTAGAAATCTACCCTAGTTCTCCATTATTACCAGATCAGAAACAGATCTCACATCAGACATTCAAGGTTCTTTATAATCTGTCACCATGTATCCAAACGATAGATGAGCATTTCTCAGATGAACCTTTGTCTCCCATTCTCCCTGCCTGTGGAAATGCTTATCAGTTCTGAGGTTGGTTTAATACACTTCCATTCATGAAGGCTTTGCTGATCCTCTGATCACCCCAACCTCTGCTATTTCTAATTTTTCCTAAGGTGTTGCTATAACACTTAATTCTGTACCACTTCTTTCCAATAATAAGCCAATTCTAAGTTATTTTGTTGTTAATTACTTATGTGTTAAGTAAATATCTCCCTAACTAGACTTTAATTTCCTTAAGTCAGGAATTTAGAAGGTCTGCTGACAGCAGAAATTGGATATACACAGGGAAAGACAGAAAGTATAGTTCTAAAGCCGGGTTGATATTATATTCATACTTTCAGTGATGTTATCTAAATAAAACATGATGTCTCCCTTTTTAAGTGTTGCTACTGACCATCCATCACTAAGACATGCATTTTCCTTTTTTTTTTTGAACAGCAGTGATGCTGTATTTTTCCTTATTCATTCAAATCAATTTGGTTGTCCCCTTGGGATTCAAGAGACTGGATTGCAAAATGCCTCACCAAGGTTCAGTGTATAGCCAATAGACACATAAACACAAAAAGAAATAACCTCCTAGGAATCAAGTTTAAGACTAGATATAGGACCCTACCTCACTTACAGTCTTGTCTCAACAACAAATATGAATACGTGTTCTCATTTTATGTCCTTATGTAGGCAGTGGGTTTTAGTTATCAATCTCCCACTAACTTAAGAAAGAATTTGCCAATGTAAATAGCTCAATACTTTAGAAATGATAAACTAAATGACTATGTTGCTATCTACCATCAAATACTATGCTGATACTTAGAGAAAATAAACATTTGTCCTATAGCAACCTGCTCCCTGAGACATCAACATGATTGCATATCTTAAGAGAAACTCCATAATCATGAATGAAAGCAAATCAAATAACCCACCAAAAAAGAAAAAAGAACATCACATCCATTATTTTTACAGAAGGCATATACAAGGTCAATATAATTGTTGACTCTGAAAGGTAGGGCAAAAACAAATCAATTCAACGTTGCACTATAAGGAACTCTGTTTTATGACTACATACATATTTTTTAACTGAGAGAGGTAGCACCTAAGAGTAAATCCTTGTCCACATTCCACCACTTACTGAGTACTCTTTTAACATTCTGTTTTTCAGTTCCTTAGTTTACAAAATGGAGTTATTACTGTCAAATTACAGAGCCGTAATGAATCAAATAACATGATCTGAGTCTAGGTATATCTGTCACTCTTTTGTGTGTCATTATGTCACATGGCTCATGAACCAAATGGTCACTTTTATTTAAAATGTTACCTAAAGTTAAAAAAAAAAATACTCCAGATTTCTTTTTATTGCCCTAATGATTTCTTCATGACTTTCCCCATGGGCACCCACCAAATTTCACTACCAAAAATGTGCTGAACATCCATCATGACCTAACCCTCCTCTACAATGTTGTTCAGATATTATTTTTTGCTAAATGTTTTCTAAGAAAATCAATTTTTTTTACACATGAAGAACGAAAAATGTTCTTCTGTACTAAAAAAGCAATAATTCCACATACAGAAAGTTTACAGGTTAGTGCTATTGTTTGAGATCACTCCTATGAAAACACTATATTTAATAGCTAGTAGTGTGTATATATATGTACACTTTGGACCCACTACTGTTTAGTACAGTAAGAACAATGGACTTTGGAGTTAGGGAGACCTGAATTCAAATTCCTATTCTGTGACCTTGAGAATGTAATTTAACATCTCTGCTTCTCACTTTCCACATTTGTTCCTGGGTTGTTGTGAGGACTTAGTGAAATATTATATATAAAAGTAAGAACCTATGATATGAAAGTATTACTTCCTACCTCCCTTAAATCTTTTCCTTCTGTGCCAGGACCAATCAAACCCACCCAGAATACAAGACAACTTTGATAAGACATCTTTCACATTAGTGGAAGAAATGCTGTGGCATAAAATAAAATAAATGATGGCATGAACCCAATGGAGACAAAAGCAAAGAAACCGAGAGGTACCTACAAGGACCCTATACTTCACTTGGATGTGGGGAAAAGACATTAATCTGACACACTTTCCAGAATGCACCCATACTCACGGAGGTTTGCACTAGCTTGTGGGGAAAGCACGGAATTACAGAACAAGCCAGCAGAGATCCTCTCTATTCACCCTACCCAGGTCATCTATAGGGAGCCTAGAAACTGAAGTGAGACCGGCAACTGACCTCGTCCCCTTCCCCCTCCCCCATTCTTCCCAAACCTCTAGAGCGAATGGTGCTGAATCATTAGCCTGACAGCAGCAGCTCTCTGTCCCGCTCTGTCTCCGGCCGAGGACATAGTCCGGGGACGGTCACTGGTGGGGGCATGGTAGGGACCGAGACCTCCGGGGTTAGGGGACGGTGGGAGGGGGTCGGGAAGGATGGCGGCAGAAGGTACTCACCGGGTGGAGAAAAGCCCAGCGCCGGTCCTCGCCACTCCGCTGCGGGCGGTCCCTCGGCGGCTCCCGCGCTCCGCCACTGGCCGGCGGGGGCTGCCCCTTGCTGGGCAGCTTCGCTGGTGGTCCGGTGATACCCCGCCCGCCCACCGCCCGCGGCAGCCACGGCTCCGGACTCTTGCGCTCAACCGGGAGCCGCTGGAACAGCTGTAGCTGCCCAAGGGGGTGGCGGCTACCGACGGGCCAGACCATTAGCCCGCCGCGACTGGGGGTGCGCATCGTACTGAGAGGCGCGGGCGCAGAGGGCGCTGAGGGCCCGCGAATGCTGGGAGCGACCAAAAACAAGGGGAAAGCTCGACGCCCCCAGCGCGGTGGGGGCTTGGGGACAGGAGGGACCACAGGAAGGGCCGCTGCTTCTCCTCGAGGTTTACTGAAGACAGCGTTCGAGCTTTTCCTGGCACCCCCCTCCCCTTTAGCCTTGGTCGCGCTCAGGGCTCCTTTAGAACGCGGCAAACAGAAGACCTAGCAACGGGAGCGCCTGGGCGTTGTCCCCTACGAGGGAGATGCGAAAGGGCGTTGGCCTGCGCGCCGCGCTGCGTGCCACCTCCACCTCTACCTTGAGTCCCGGTGGCACCAGGTCCTGTATGGTGCGGCTTATCACCGACAGCTCACCACAAGACAGTGGAGCATCTCGAATTTTTGAAGGTGCTCGTCAGATCCTTTAACGAAGCATCTCTGAAGCAAAAGAATAAAAGGGGTATCCAAGATCGTGTTGAAAGTTAGAAAATAAAAACAAGGCACCTACCGGAAGGTGAGGAAGAGTTGTGAATCACACTTAGTTCTAAGCAAGATGTTGAATTGCAGCAGTTGGAATGTATAAGATTAGGACTCTGTTTCCATTTAGAGATCTACAAAAGGTTATAGGGAAAAAAATTCAGGAATATTTTAGGTTCATTGTTCACCATGTTAAATATTAATGTCTGAAGTCGGAGACAATCATGTCCTTAATATGAAATGAACTTTATAGAAACTGGGAAAAGCTCCCATACATGACATTCCTTGGACTTTTGTGGTTCTGGCCCCTTTCGCAACCAAACTTACACAGGTTCATTTCAGACCATAGCAAAGATCAAAACAAGTGTACAGTACAATTTTCCTTACAGAAAGAAAGAGAAGTGAGTGCAGAATTAATAGTTATCTATAAAATGTGATTAAAAGGGGGGGAAGGCCCTTTCAAATGCATCACAAGTAATACGAAATTTTACAACTTAATTTTCTCAAGATTGAAGTTTTGTCCTATTTTGAGTAAATCAACATAAGTTCAGTATCTACTATAAACTAAACATTGTACTGAGAGTATTGTCAATTTCGACCCTTCATTATTCTTCTAAAAACTGTAAGATTGGTAACATTTTTCCTAATTCTTACATGGGGGAACTGGACCCAAGAGTTTGTAGTGCTGGGTTAAACTCTCATAGACTATAAGTGGAAGAGAAGACTTTGCTGCCTAGTCTTCTCACCTAATGCCTTTCCACAAGAGTGTCTATAGGAGAGAGAACATATTAAGCCTTATCACACCTGTGATTGGCACCTAATGTGAATTTGTTTAACTTTCATTTGTGAGAAATGGGTTTTATAGTACAGAGATGAGACCTTGGGTGTATCTAAGGTAGACATCACCCTGATGTAGAAATAGGAATTAGAAAGAAAAGCCTGGACTTCACCCAGAATTAGACTGAAACATCAATGTCAGCAATGCATTGCTAGGATCAAGTGAGATGAGGAGCAATTCTCCATTGCATTCCCATTAATCAGTCTTACATGATCATTTACAGTAGATGTACTAGATGACACTTTATGCTGCACTTCAACCATATTATGCTATCATTCTTCCAATCCCAGAAAGGAGCAAGAGTTTTACAACAAAACTACTCTCATGGTTCTTCATGCACCTTACCAAAATTTCAAGAAAAAAAAGCAACAGGTTAACAGGGCACTAACAACTCTCACATTTTCTCAAGAAAACTTTTTCAGAAATCAAGAATAAGATTAAATTGTTTCTGTATGGTGTGTTATTATTGTTATCTAAACTGTTATTGTCAGTGTTCACACGTCAATCCCAGCACAACAGAAATCCCCAGAGCTCCATGTTGCTGAGGAGACAGAGCACTAGGTCCCCAGAGAAGCCAGGCAGCTCGACTGTGGGCCAAATGACTCAATCTCAGAAATGTGATTCTTCTCTCCATGAGCACTTATTTCGCTTTCAAAGACAATGACATGAACAGAGCAAGGGCTGACAAGATGCCTTTTCAATTAGGGCCTTATGTCAGATGCTGGATGGTAGAGTATAGGAAGGAAGATGAGGCCTTGAGTGATCCACCTAAAACCAAGATGGGATTTACAACTTATCATTTATGGATCTGATGAACTGATGTCATTTTTAGCCATCTATTTTATGGGTGACATGCTTAGAACTTACGTTTCTGAATAAAGGAAGAATAGAATTTTTGTGATGGTAGCCTTGAAAAACGGTCAAAAAGAATGGAGGGACCTGATTGCATGGTACCTAAAGTCTCTGCTCTCCCTCAGAGTCTTCAAATTGTTTTGAGCTCCCTAAGGAAAGACAGTAGGTCCAGAAGCTGAGGAATCATTTTCACAAATACTTTGGATATTTAAAACCTACTATATATAATTTGTGAGTTTTCCAGTCTATTAACTGCTTACTACGAGTTGAGTGACCAAGTATTATAGCCCAGAGCCATTGTGTCCACTAGTCTGCCATAGATCTCTATGCAGCCTTGACACCAATAAAGAACTACTCTGCCCAGCAAGGGCATATTCTCAGGAAGGACACTGTGACCAATACAAGGTCAAGGAAATGACTCGAATCCGACAGTAGTGAAGAGAAGGAGTAGAATTGTTCCTGAGCACCTTGGACACGTAGCTGAGGATTTCCTGTGATGTATGAGGGCACCTGGGTGGGAGGAATAATTATTACTTAAGCTGATTGTTAAACTTGATTTAGACACTGAATATTAAGGTGAATTCATTTGTATTCACAAAGTAGCATGACTTGGGGATGTTGGAAAATATTTCATTGAAATGATACCAATAATAAATCAGAAAAAGAATACTTAATGGCTTTGATAAAACTTCATTATAAATCATACAATGTTGAACCTTGATTCAAGAATATTTGTTAAGTATCTACTATATGTTAGCCTCATGTTGAGACATGTATTATGATTAACATTATTTCAAATAACTCTTGTTTAGGAGATTAATAGCGCTTCTGCTTGTCTACTTTTAGCTAAAACTTACTAAAGAATTTGTGCATTTTAGGTGTGATTATCATGCAAAGTAAATACTGTTATCATGTGCATTTTATAGATGAACAAATTAAGAGTTTCACCAGGTAAACTAAAAAGAGCCAAATATGGTTTTAAACACAAACCGTTCCTGTCAACATATTTTTTACTGCTTCCTGATATAAGAAAGCAGGGTGTACATTGCAGATTTCTCTAATTAAAAATTGATATGTATGTATTTTGTAAATTCATTTTCAACACTCATTTCTAAAAGAAAATGAGTCATTTCTCACAAAGAAGATTTAAATGGCCATCCTCTAGTGGAAACTTTGAGTGCCCTTTTCTAGATTTCTGCAATCAGAAAAGTGATCTTGATAGAAGTGATCATTACAGCATAAACTTTGCCTATGATTCCTATAACTCTTGCTGCAGATTCTGAATGAAGGAACTCAGATGAAATCCTGAGTTGATATTCTTATGAAGGTTCATAGGTGACTCTAACACACAATCCATCAATCAAGTTTGACTACATCCTACAGGACAAGAGCAATGTGGACTCAAAAAAAAAAAAAATACAGCCTCCTAGACTTAATCTTAACTCCACCATTTATGGAGCAGGAAATGGGAGATGGATATTTAAAACCTATTATATATAATTTGACATTTGTTGTATAGAACTGTTTTTATTATTTATTTTTAGTTGTAGTTGGACACAATACCTTTATTTTATTTATATGTGGTGCTGAGGATCAAACCAGGGCATCGCACGTGCTAGGTGAGCACTCTACCACAACTTCATCCCCAATAGAAATGCTTTTATTCAAGTCTTTAGAACCTTTCTGTAGTGTTGTTTCAGTGATTCTCAACAAGGCTTTATGAAGCTCCAAGTTAAAGACTTTTTCTTATTGTAGAGCTTTATGGTTATATATAGTAGTTAGGTTGATCCCAACAAACACATATGGAAATCAATTAAAGATTAAAATTATTGATAATTACTGCTATAGACACTGTACACTGTTGTATGTAGACAACTTAAGCCCTTTTCAGTTATTATATGGCATTTATGTCAGAGAAAAAAGACTATTAGAACTGCATAGATTTATGCATTAATTTTTGAGAGTTAGCACTATAATATTAAGTCACCTTATCCAAAAAAATATGATAGCTTTTCCATTTGTTTATATTTTGTTTCACATCTCCTAATAATATTTTTACAGTTTTGCTCATATACTGTATCCTGCTTCTTTATTACCAAACTTATATCAAATTATTTTAGTGTTTGTCTTCTGAATCAAATGCTATTTCTATATCCTTTTCTAAGTAATTTTGCCTGACTAGTGAAAGGTTGGTGATTTCAACAATTTATTTTGCATTCATTCAATGTATCAAATGCTTTTATTTGCCTTTTCATGAGAGTTTCTTGGATTTCAAAGAAAACAGGTATATGATCATTTTCAAGAGATTTATATTCTTTTCTGACATTTATACAAGTTGTTTTATTTATGATTGCTTTAAGCACCGATGTAAATGTGACACTTGATTTTAGTTAAAAAGTTTAATTTTTGTCATTTATAATGGTGTTGCCTGGTCGCTTACCTTTATTATTAAAATAGTTTACTGTTCCTATTTTGCTAAGAGTTACACTTGCATTGGTCACTAGATATTTATCTGATTTCCTCTCATACTCTATTGATAATGCTCAGGGGGTTTTATCCTTTAATTTTTAATGTAATCAATATGTAGCTAGGCTTCCTGGTATGGAACTGCTCTTTTATTCTTCTAATAAAGTCTGTTTTGCTGTAGTGTACTGCTCTTTTGATTCATTCCTCCATTATATTCTGCAATATGCTATTTAAATATTTGTCATCTATGTCAAGATGACATTGGCCTGTATTTTCAATTGTTGTTGGATTCCTTGTTAGGCTTTCTTATTTGAGTTATTCTGACTTCATAAAATCATCTGAAGAACGTTCAATCTTTCTAACACCTACAATAGTTTAAATAATATTGAAATTATCTATTTTTAATAGTTAGATTAAAAATTCAGCTATGAATTCATCTGCCTGCAGTCTTTTTCAATAGTATATCATTAATCATTTCTCCAATCTCTTCTATAAAATTGGTCTATGCAGGTTTTCACTGCTTCTGTGTCAGTTCTGATGAACATTTTCCTAGGAAAGTGTTCAATTTTTCTGTTTTTTGTTAATATATTGATACCAAGTCACTACTAGAATTAACTTAGAATTCTTCTAATCTCTTTACTCTTTTCATATATTTAATCTTGCCTGATTTAATTTCATTCTTTTTTTCCTTAGTAAGCTCACATGGTGTTTATCAATCTTATCTTTTTAGAGAACCAATCTTTAAATTTATTATATTTTTCTACTATCTCATCTACTTTAATAATTTCAGCTTTATCATTATTAATACTTCTATAAAATTTCTTTTGTTTTGGTGTTGTCATTCTTCCTTGAATTTAAGGTAAGTACTTACTTTCTTTATTTCCACCTTCTTGCTTCCATAATTAAAAGTCATGTATTTTCTTCTGAGTTCAGGTTTTACTCAGCCTCATTGTTTTTATGGTAACTCCTTGTTTTAAAAGTGTTCAATTTTCCAACATTTCTTGATATTTTTATATTTCTTCTTTAATTTCCTCTTTCATACAAGACATAAATCACTGTGTGTTTCTTTATTTCCTGTTAACTTTTTTTGGACTGTGATGACAATGTAACCCATAAATTTTCTAATTCTTTGTATTTGTTAAAGGTTTCTTTCTGGTTAAGCACATGATTCATTTTTGTAAAAGTTTTATGGAACGATTAAATATATTTTGTTTATATGTACATGTCCTATTCAATACATAAAGTGTTCTATATTAAATTGTTCTGTGATCTGAATGTTTATTTGTACCCTCCCAATATTCCTACATTGAAATCTAATCACCAATGTGCTGATGTTAAGAGGTGGAGCCTTTGGAAGATAAGCAGATTATAAGGACAAGACCTAATGAATAGGATTGGTGCTCTTAAAAGAGGGTTGACTTAACCCTTCCACCATGTGAGACACAGCAAGAAGGCACAATCTGTGAACTAGAAAGAGAGCCCTCACCAGACGTTATATCTGCTGGCACCTTGATCTTGGACTTCCTGCTCTCCAGAACATTAAGAAATAATTTCTATTATTTATAAATTAGTCAGTCTATGGCACTTTGTTATAATAGTCAGATTGTACTAAAGGCAATATGTAATATGTTGAATCAAGTTTAATAGTTATATTATTCATTTATAGCATGTCATCTCTATAGTTTTTTGGCTTTTGTTTTGTTTCCAATTCTGGGAAATATGCTGAAAAATCAGATTCTTTTTCTTTTGTTTTGTTTTGTTTCTTGTTTTTTGGTGGAGGGAGATAGTGTGATACTTGGAATTGAGCAAATGCTCTACCACTGAGCTACATGCTCAGCCCTCACTTTTTTTTTTTTAATAAAATGTCCTCTCATACTCCTAAAAATTTTATATATATATATTTTGTTTCTTATGTTGTCTGCTAAAAACAGCAATTCACAATGTCTGTCCTTATTTTTTTTAGTGTTTTTAATCTTATATTCCACATTTTGTACTATTGTTGCCTCTTCTGACGTCTTTGTATATGTTTGTATTAATTGATTTGATTCTTCTATTTTCAATCTCTTTATTACTATTTTAAGTATGCCTTTTGCAATTAGTTCTTTTAGTAACTAAATCTAAGTCTTTTTTAATAAAAGAATTTCACATTTTGTATAATACCTGATATTCTTGACTTTATTTTCATCCTATTTTGTATTTAATTCACCTGATCATGTTATCCACTTTTACTTTTTCCTTATACATGCCTGTTTGATCAGATTTCATTCATTACCTTTGTTTCTCACTTATTTTCAAGCTTTATAGATTTTTCCTTTTCATAAATGGTTATCCTTTCCCTTGCTCTCCTAATTAGAGAGTATTACTGGACTATCATATGAAAGCAAAGTATTGAATATTTTTATTGCCAGGTCTTTTATTTCCCTCTTTTCTTCCTTCATTGAGTGTTTTAGAACACTTTTCCTTTCTTCCTCTTTTAACATTCTTTTTCTCCTATCAATTCTAATTCTCTCTTTATCTTTTTTCTATTTTGAGATTTCTGCTCTAGTTTATTTCTTATTTAATTCAGGTTGGTTTTTTTTCTTCATCTTTTTTGTTTTTAGTGTTAATTTATTCTGGTTGAACATTATATGAAATTACAAATAAGCTGAAAATTGCAGGAAAATATAACAAAAATCAAAATGGAAATGTTTCATTCTTTTAAAGATTTTGAATAGTGATTTAAACTCATATATACTTCAATTAAACTTAACGTAAATGTAAAGAATTAAAATCTTCCTTTTACTAAAAATGTATTTATACATGAAATTATTTGTTTCCTTTAGAACAATTAAACCACATATTTCATAAAATATCATAATAAAACATGTAAAATTACCACTACTCAGTGAAAGATTTTCTGATTTTGATGGGCAGTCTGTTCACCTTTAGTTTTAAAATATAAAACTTTGTTACAGCAGTGCCTCAGATTTAGGGAAAATATCATGAATACATTTTTGTTCAAAAAATTCTGTTGAAGGAATTATTTTGACTCAAGTGTCTTCAATTATTGAATATTAAGTTATTTTGTGCTTATCATTCACCAAAATTCTAAAATATTTTTCAGATTTTTTACAAACTAGTCTCTGCATTTCGTCTCTCATAAAATATTGATGTTTTAAGAGCACACTCCACAAAAGAGAAATGAGAAGTAAGATACCACTTGAAGTTCAACACTGAATAACTTTGAATATTTGCATATAAATTACAGAGAGAGCAATTTGAGTTCAAATAGTAAATAAAAATAAAACTCCCCACTATCATTGTACATTTGAATATTAAAATACTGTATGTGAGTTTAAAAATGTTTGAACTTGTGGTATTCACTTGCATATACACATACAAACATATTTGATATAGAAAATATTCAGAACAACTTGTAATACTTCAATTAATTCACATGTAAACTTATTTTCTAAACAGTTACATCAATGTTAATTTAATGGAACACATCATATTTTTGTTATATTTTGTAAGTTATGTCTACTGTAAGTCTAAACACTTTCAAAACATTTTTCAGTCTGTATTATATATAGGATCGTGGAACTGAAAAGTGGAAATTGGGTAAAAAATTAGGAAATATGAATAAAATTTTATTTAGTAAATAATAATATGTCTATGTGTTCACAAACACACCAAGATAATGCTGGGTGTTTATAATAAAAGAAAAACTGTGGGTATATGAAAAACTGTAATATTTATAATATTTCTGAAAATTGATAACGATTCTAAAATAAAACATTTAATTTAAAAATTGGATAACTAGAGGAAAAAAATGTTAAAAAATTATAGTTGAATGTATGTAGTGCATATATAGTTTTTCAGAATTAAATTTTCTCTACCTTTTTTCTTGAAAATCTGTACAAATAAGAGAAAGAAAATATTAAGTTAGAAATATAACACTAATAAAAATTATGCTAAATAAGTCTCTATTAATGTGCACATTCAGAAAAAAAAAGATGCTTTTGCCTTTTCTAAGTTTTTTTCATGTATATTAACACATGCTTTCACAAGTAAATATTGAAAATTTGATAAATATATAAAATTTTAGGCTTTGTATTGGTTCTATATTCATTGTTATTTCTTAGTTGAAAAATGTTTTGAAAGTGTTTTTCTTCATCTTGTAGATTTTCTTGTGATGAAATACACAAGCAATTAACTCTTGTGTATCTACAAATATCTTTCTTTCTTGCTGAGAGGTGAATGATATCTTGTCCAGGTAATGAATTATCTGACTGTAATCTTATTCTTAAAGTACTCTATGGATACTGGTTAATTATTTCTAGTTTTCATTACTGCAGGTAAGAAATCTGATATATTTTTCCTCTATAGATCATTTGTTCTTTAGCTTTGAAACTTGTGAGATTTTTTTTCTATATCACTAGCATTCAAGAATTTTATAAAACTTAAGTCTTAAACCAGGGAAATTTTCTTCTGATTATTTTACGTTATTGGCTTTTTTCCACTTGTTATTTTCTCTCCCTTTGAAATTGGGAGAAAGGCTGGATGCAGTGGACTTCATTTTCCATTCCTTTTAAGGTTCACTTTTTTGCATTATGCTTTGAGATATTTCTTAGGCCTGAATCTTCAAGATAACTAATTCAGATTTCAATAGAGACTATCATCACCTTCAGTTTTTTTCCTTATGTTTTGCATGGGGAGCCATGTTGTCATTTCCAAAAGAATGTTCATACTGTTGACTCTTAATTCCTGTTGTCACTATCTCCTCCATAACACTCTTAACAGTGATTTTGTTCTTATGACTGCTCTCCTCTGAGCTATTAGATGGATTATTCTTCTATATCAGCTCATTGGTGCTGATGCTAAATGACAGTAAAAGATGAAGCCATCTCTAGCTACAGGGGCCTACAGTTTAAAGCAGAGAGGCTGGTCCTAAAGGAAATCACCCCACCCCTGATCTCAAGTCTCCCAGTACTCTCACAGCCTGAGAAACAGGAAGATCTAACTTCCTGCACAGTTCGTTCTTGGCCTTGTGAAGGTCAGGAGATCTGAGCCAACATTGTCTTCTGTTCTGAGACCCACAGATCTCTTAACCACCCAGCATTTCCCAATGACAGATACTCTTGGCTCTAACTAGCTACATGATGGTGTTCTTTGTCCATCCCTTGTGTGAGAAAGTGTTGTGCTAATTTCTCTCTGCTAAAAATCCCAACAAAGCCTAAGACCTCACTTCCACACAGCTGCCCACGGAAGCCAGAAGTCATAAGGCTCCTGAGAGGCACATGCATGAAAGCTGAGGGTGAAGGAAACTGAAGCAGGGTTTGTGTCAAGATATGACCAGAATATCCCTTAGGCCTAACCATATTCTTCGATAACTCAAATTAACTTTTATTTTAATTTCTCTATCAGTCAATGATTTAGTCTCAAGTCAAGATCTTCCCACATTTTCCTTGGGACTGGGTCATGATTCTGGAGTTTATATGATGCTAAGATGTTGGGGCAAGAGAAGTGGGCATCTGCTCTGAGTCATCTGACCATTTTGCTACCCTCATAGAGCCAGGCTGTCTGAGTCAGTTGTTGTTGCATATTCTACCATCTATTTTCATATTTTAAAAAGGATACAATAAGGACAATGAAACTAGGCCTCCTGACTGAGTCCAGGTAGTCCATACTTTAAAGATCAGTTAGAGTTTGACTAGAAGACTAATTTCTGCCAAGCATATATCTGAATGAGAGACTGAGGAATTTCCCGGTAAAAAAGTATTCATCCTAAGGGAGAAGTGAGGTGCACAAGCTTCAATATCATGCCTTTATGCTGGGGGAGAGAGGAAATTTGGGTATAATTTAATATCTTTTGCTCACATTATCCTCTAGCCCAGCTCCCAGATTCAATTCCAGAGACGGTAGGAGCTCAAGCAAAAGTAAAAAGCCTACTTTACTGTAGACTAAGACCTCCCCAAAAGTGGCTTTTGGGACTGCCATGACAAAGATGAGTGAGTTGTGTTGCTTAATTTGGGATCTTGGCTGCTTGGGGTTTTTTGTTTGTTTGTTTGTTTTGTTTTGTTTTGTTTTGTTTTTCCTGGTCTCAACTGGCTCCCATTTTAGGTATAGCATTTTATTATCATCAACTAGCAAACTGAGGGACAAGTGGCACAGTTAGCAGCAGACTGATTTCCTGAAATCTCAAGCAAAGGGGAAGGATGCCACATGGTAACCAAGTGTCCTGAACTGAGCAACTCTCTCTACCAGTCCCACTCCTCTCAGGGAATCTAAGAAGGAGGTATGGAAGGAACCCAGTCTGGCTGTTCATAGTTACTCTATCTCCCTTTTTACTCCCAGACTCTGAAGTTTGAAGGAATACAATTTTATAATCAAAATTTGACCTAGAAGGAAACCGGGTCACATGATCATTCTCTAGAGTCCCATAAGAAATCCATGGCTGATCCAAGGACTCAAATGGTTCATCTAGCTCATAATGCATAGTGATGTCTCTTTTTTACTTAGAGAAGGAACAATTTAAAGGAATCACCAACAAAGAAAATTTAAACATTTTTTAAAGAACCCTCTCAAATATTTGTTCTGCCGATTTGGGCTTTCTTTTGAAATAAGGCCTTTACTATTATGTTATGTGTTGTATGTATTATATTATGTGTGCACACTTGTGTTTTATGTTGTATGTACGTATGTCCATATATCATATATGATGAGCGCTCATGAAAAAATGGATCCAAATATTTTTTTTTATTCACGTGATTTAAATGGTTTAATTTAAATTGGGTAAACAGCTGTTGAGGATTGTTTTAATATGTGAACAAAAAAGGAGGTTAACAGATCTGTTTGTTTACTTTCACCTTTCCTTTTCATTATATTTAATAATTCTGTTCAAGATAATGTAAATTGTTCAGAAAATTGTTTTCTTTTAGTGCCTTCTGGAATGTTACATAATTTTTTTCTTTAGCCATTATTGCCAGAATTCCTATCTTCATCCCAGTGCCGGTGAAGACAAAGATAAAACCAATCTACAGCTTCTGCAATAGCCATCACTGAACTGCTTGCAGAACTTGCCTGGACTATGTATCAATTGTATGCATTGTGAACTCACTTGTATGCATTGTGAACTATCTGTTGGTGCAGCGACTTGTGGTAGTGTTGGGGTATTTTTGCTGATGGTGTCATCAGTGGTACAATTTTTCCAAAAGGAGCCGTCAATTGGCTTGGTGTATCTTCCTCCCTTCTGCTTGTCATGATCGTTCAGCTAAAATTTGGGGGCCAACAGAGGTGAGGCAAAGAACCTCACCCCCCCCCCCCGCTGGTACAAAGACCTCTCCACAGGTGTGGCTGTATGCTGGACCGGTAGTCAATGACGGGTAAGATCCAATTGCAATGGTACCAATCAAAGACAGGAGGCTGACGCCTTGAGGTCAGCTCATCCGATGACAGGTAAGGACCATATGTACTATTGGACAACCTAAGGCAGGCACGGTCCCTAAGCCACATGCTTGTTGTTTAAACAGAGAGGGGGAGATGTTGAGAGCCACAGCCGAAGGGGCCCCAGCAAACTTCCAGCTGCCAGCAAACTTCCAGCTGCCAGCTGATGATTGGCTCACAGCGGCCCCAGCAAACTTCTAGCTGCCAACTGATTGGCTCCTCTGCGGTGATGTTCATTGGGTTGTTTCCCCGCTCTTTCAGACCACGGAGCTGCTCATTGGGGGACTCTTTTTGGCTCCGCCCACACAACCTAGCCAATCGGCCTCAAGAGCAGGAGGAGTGGGGGAGGTGGAGAGGCTTGTGGGAAGCCGGTGGTGGCAGTTGGGCTCTGAGGGTTTTTCCTGAGGAGCTGTGCGGTGTGGTGTGTGTGTTCTAAAAATAAAGTTCATTTCTTTTGACAAGTGGCTCCTGAATTGTGCCCAGCCAGACTGTGGCATTTGGTGGCTCACACGGGGAACGACTGAGGGTAAGTGATAAGGTAAACTGCTCGCCCCTGAGGGCAGGGCAAGAGGATGGGTAGCCATTTTAAGATTCTTCTTTTGTTTTGCTTCACTTTTAAGTTGCCTGTCCCTGGAGATGTGTAAGATGGAAGAAAAACCGCTCACATCTGAGGAAAAACTATTTATGTCTGAGGAACAGATAGGGAGAAAGGACGGATGGACATTTCAGGAGGATAGAAAGGCTATAATGATTTTTTGTTGTTCCAATTTTGTTTCATTCTGTTTCAGTTTTGTTTGGCGTTATTTTGTTGGGTTGTATTATAGTTATAGTAGAACTATTCAAGTAAAAGAGAAGGTCTCTCGAGCTAGTCAGACAGAGAAAAAAATTCAAGTAAAAGAGAAGGCCTCTCGAGCTAGTCAGACAGAGGAAAAAATTCAAGTAAAAGAGAAGGCCTCTCGAGCTAGTCAGAGAAAGAAAGTTTAGAGCAGAAAAAGCCATCAGGGGAAAAGTTACAACAGGAGACTGCTACTAACACCTTTCTATAACCAGAGGGCATAAGTGTCCAACCAACAACACCACCTCCATATGCTGTGAGGCCCCCAACCCCTGCAGTTGATAGATGGGATCCTGAGACAGGATCTCAAATATTAACATGCCCTGTATTTGAGGCAGGAGGGCAGCAAATTCACAATGCTTTAAATTTCAAAACAGTGAAGCAGCTAAAAGAGGCTGTAACAACCTATGGTCCTCAAGCACCCTTCACTGTAAGCATGGTTGAATCCATTAACAACTTGAACATGATGCCAGCAGATTGGGCTAATATGTGTAAAGCTGTGCTAAATGGAGGACAATACCTGTTATGGAAGGTTGCCAATGAGGAATTTTGCAAGGAGACGGCTAGGCGAAATGCAGCAGCTGGTTATCCTCAGAGAAATCTAGATATGTTGTTAGGAAAGGGACCTTATGAGGATCAGCAGCAACAAATTGCATATGATCCTGGCGTATACACACAAATTGCTGTAGATGCGGTTAGGGCATGGAAGACTTTGCAAGGACATGGAGGTTTACAAGGTCAATTATCTAAGGTAATACAAGGAGCTAATGAACCTTACGCTGAATTTGTAGATAGGCTTATTCAAACAGCTACCAGAGTTTTTGGGAATACAGAACAAGCAAGGCCATTAATAAAACAACTGGCTTATGAGCAAGCGAATCGTTGGTGCAGAGAGGTCATTAGACCATGGAAACATGAAGATTTAAACACATATATTAAATTATGTAGAGACATTAATGAACAAGGGCAAGTTGTGGCAGCTGCAGTAAAACAGGTTTTAGATGCCAGGCCAAGAACATGCTACAATTGTGAACAAACAGGACATTTTAAAAGGAATTACCCCATAGGAGGAGGGTTTAACAAAACTAGGTATCAAAGGAGTAGAATACCGGGTATCTGCCCATGATGCCGTAGAGGGAGACATTGAGCTAATGAATGCCGTTCTCAAACCACCATAGAGGGTACTCCATTATCAAAAGACAAACTTTATTTTTAGAACACACACACCACACCACACAGCTCCTCAGGAAAAACCCTCAGAGCCCAACTGCCACCACCAGCTTCCCACAAGCCTCTCCACCTCCCCCACTCCTCCTGCTCTTGAGGCCGATTGGCTAGGTTGTGTGGGCGGAGCCAAAAAGAGTCCCCCAATGAGCAGCTCCGTGGTCTGAAAGAGCGGGGAAACAACCCAATGAGCATCACCGCAGAGGAGCCAATCAGTTGGCAGCTAGAAGTTTGCTGGGGCCGCTGTGAGCCAATCATCAGCTGGCAGCTGGAAGTTTGCTGGCAGCTGGAAGTTTGCTGGGGCCCCTTCGGCTGTGCCTCTCAACAGGGCTCTACATTTTTATGATGGAGTTTAAGGACTACTACCTCCATGAGTCCCTCAGGCAAAGAGTGATCTCTGGTATGTGCATGGTTCCCAAACTAGGTTGATCTGATCTAAAAAAGGAATGTGATTCTTATTACTCAATGCAGCTCCCACTTCTCCACTCTGTCAAGAATGTGACTTAGGTTTTCTGTTTGCTGCTCCCAGTGACAGATACCTTCTTATAATTTGCAAGTCTGATTATTTTAAGAGTGAGACTAAAATTTCTAGTTGATAATTATAGTAAGTCAATGTGTTAATAACAAGATTTCAGTGTATCAAATTTATCTCTATAAAAAAATAAATAAAGCAAGCCAGGCTGGCAGCATACGCTTGTAATCCTAGCCACGTGGAAGGCTGAGGCAGGAGGATCACAAGTTTAAGGCCAGCCTCAGCAATTTTGCAAGGCCCTAAACAACTTAATGAGACCCTGTCTCAAAATAACTAAATAAGTAATAAAGCAATTTCATCTAAACCAAATTACCTAGCCTATAAGCTTGGTAGATTATTAAGGTAATAATTACAACTTTTTAAAGGAACTTTCAGTAAGCACAATACACAGTATAAAATACTTCATTTAATCCTTATGAGAAGACCACCTAACCTCCATTTGATACCTGAGGAATTTGAAATTTTCAACATATTCAATAACTTCCCCAGGTCACAAAGGAAGAAATTGTAAAATTTCTTAGGATTTAAAACTAAGTTTGTCTAAATCTGGCTCTTCCTGATTTCTCAGCACATTCCCATCCTTCCCACTTCACTCTCCTACCTCATTAAGAAAGAGAAGTCTGTGTAGTCCACCACATTTTAGGACTCAAGTATCCCACAAAAAACATTTCATCACCAGGCCAATTCCTTAGGAAATCTATTCCGTCTGCCAAGTAAATAATATATAACATTAAAATTGCTAACCTTTTGCCCCACTCTCAGATTCCCAAAACAGAAATTTTCTTAGAAGTACAGGAACGAAAACCTGACTCATAATAAATAATCCTATCAAATGTGATTCTGTACTGCCTCTGACTTTGCCTTTTGGCCTTAAGTCACTGCCAAGACTAATAGATCCTATAACATTCTCAGAACATAGAGAGCAATCACTAAAGCTCATATAAATATAAAACAGAAAAGTAATTTTATACTATGCAGAGTATTTCTCTTCCAAAGAATATGATGCTGTTTTTCTTAAAGTGTCATATAATAAACCACATCATCATTTTGCATTTTCATTGAGTAAAAATAGGTACCCTAGTATTATTTTCTACTCTTCCATTATTACTCGTTGCCAGAACAAAGTAGATTAGTATTTTATAGGTTCATTATTACCTAAATGTTCAAGAATAAATAAAAAATAAAGCATAAAATTATTGATTTAATTCATAAATGTTCTTTGTGTTGTGATTATTTGGCCATAATTCCAACAATAACATTGCCTTGTATATAAGATGTACCAAATAAATATTTGTTGAATGAAATCTAGATTACAACAAATTAAAGTCAACAAATCAGTAACAACTATAGACATAGTAGAAATTTACTTTTCTTACCTACACAGAATCTGCCTACCCTACTACTGTGATGTAACAGTTATTTTGGTGCATAGTACCTGTTTGTGTCTTGCTGTGGTACTTCCTAAAGCCAAGGAAGAGACAGATATAGCTGACCAATCAGAAATTTCCTAAGACTTTCACTCTTGAGAACCAAGAATAGTTGGAGTGTGTCCTTCCATAGAGGTACTACAAGTCAAGTAATTCTTGTTGCCTCAACATTTGAAATTTCCCTGGTTCTTGCATAATATTGAACCTGTCTCTCTAACTTACTTGTGGATTCAGTTAAATCCCCAAAAGCAATATAAGATGTCTTTTTTGTTTAAGTTAGCCAAAATTGATTTCTATAACTTAAAACTGAAGAAGAGAAGATTTCAATTTCCTCTTAGGATATACCAAGTTATAAATATGATCATGCTAAACTTTAAAAACAAGAAAAAGGCTAGATAATCTACAAAAGCACAACCAGACTTAAGTATTTCAGAAATCTTCAATCATAAGTCAACTAAATAATCTGAATTCCAGAGAGAGACAAGTTCTTTCAAGGAGAGATAGCACACATAAACCTTTTGACCCTCAGTAGAATGTGGTAAAACTAGTGACCCTCGTGAAAGTCAATAACAACAACAAATGCTAAAAATATTTTAAAACATTTGAAGCCGCATATGGCTTTAAAATGTGGGGTAAGGGATAATTGGGCATCCCAGCAAAAAAGAATAAATTTCATTCATTCTCAAGCATTTTATGCTCACAAATTAACTGCTAAATCTTCAAGATCCACTGCACTAACATTAAGTATGATGGAAATGATTAGCAACACATGGCCTTAATTACTTCTGTTTCCTTTTCTCCTATGATGCAAAGACCAAAAAATCACTTGGAAAGGTGCAACAAACTATCTTGCCTATAAGGTACACCCAAAGACTCTCTGCATGAGGAAACAGTAGAAGCAAAACCCACCTTCCTCTTAGGGAGAGGCAAGAAATACTCCTGGAGCCGGGTGTGGTGGCACACGCCTGTAAGCCCAGCAGTTCCAGAGGCTGAGACCAGAGGATCTCAAATTCAAAGCTAGCCTCAGCAAAAGCGAGGTACTAAGCAACTCAGTAAGACCCTGTCTCTAAATAAAATACAAAATTGGGCTGGGGATATGGCTCAGTGATCGAGTGCTCCTGAATGAATCCCCAGTACAAAAGAATGAAAGAAACAAACAAACAAACACTCCTGGGTTGTGTATCTTATAGTTCTACTAATGAAGAAGTCTGCTGGTACAGGGAGAAAACAGGATATTTTGCACAAAACCAACCCCAGGTACAAAATAGTTTCATTGCCACCGAGAGAATGTGCAGAAATACTGAGAAAGCATCATGCTCTCAGTCCAGCTGTACAGGATCTTACTAATAATGAGACTAGAAGAGGACCCCAGAGAATCTCTCTGAAACTGCATTCTATCATGGAGGAAAGTGAGGCAAGAGTGTGGGGACAGACTCCCTCTGCAACACAGCTGTACCAAGATGATTGAAAATAGAGGAAGGAGGAGGAACCATGAGAGAAACCCTTCAGCACTCTGACTTCTATCCCAAGAAGTAAAAAAGTAGTAGTAGCCCAACTGCTAAGAATTTTGAAGTCTGTGGTTTGCTGAAAGCAGAAAAGCAAAAATAATGCCCAAACCTAGCTCAATTCCTGGCTAAAGGCCTGACAGAAGAAGAGATATACCCACATCTGGTATAAATACTCTTTACCTTCATCTCTACTGTTTACCTTCATGACCAACATTGAATAAAAAAATAAGGGGAAAAAAAGCCTACTGTGAAGCTATAAAGCAATTACAGAACCAATTCTGAGATGGCCCAGATAGAATGAAACCATCAGATGGAATCCTTAAAATCATTATGATTCAAACACAAAAAATCAGGTTTAAATGAGATTGACAGTATGTAAGGTATACAAAATAAATATTTGATGATAAGCTTTAGCAAAAAAAATAGATGAGTCTTCTACATTTGCTAAACAAACTATCAAGCCTGACTAAAACAACATTTAACTATTATATATTAATAAACAAATATTGGGGGCCCAAATTTGCAATAGAAATAAATGGATTGTGAAACACTCAGCAGGACCCATCTAGAAGGGTGTGCTGATGGATTGGATGTGGAATGTGAAAGAGAAGTTAAAAAGTTTCCAATTCATCCTACTAATTGGAAGTGTGGAATTGCATAGGCTATGGAAGCCTGTTAAAGATTGTGAGGAGTGGGGTAAAAATAGTTCTGTTTTAGATATGCTAAGATGTTTATTACATTCCAAATGGAGTTGTCAAATACAAAGTTTGATGTATGAATCCAAAACTTGAGAGAGGTGCCTGTATTAGAGCAAAAAATAAATAAATGGGGCTGAAGTTGTAGCTCAGTGGTAGAGCACTTGCCCAGCATGTGTGAGGCACTGGGTTCAATCCTCAGCACCACATAAAAATAAATAAGTAAAGTAAGGGTATTCTTCCATATACAACTAAAAAATTGTGTTTTTTTAATTTTTAAAAAATAAACAATAAATAAACAAATAGCCACGCACAGTGATGCACGCCTCTAATCCCAGTGGCTCGGGAGGCTGAGGCAGGAGGATTGGGAGTTCAAATCCAGCCTCAGCAACAGCGAGGCGCTAAGCAACTAAATAAAATACCAAACAGGGCTGGGGATGTGACTCAGTGATCAAGTCCTCCTGAGTTCAATCCTGGGTGCCCCCCAAAAATAAATAGATAGGTAGGTAGGTAGATAGATAGATAGATAGATAGAGGTATTGTGTCCATCTACAACTAAAACAAAATTTTTTAAAGAAAAAAAAACACATTCAGATGGATTTAAAGCAGTAAATAGGCCATATTTGAATGGTCATCTTAAAGACCTGGAAATATGTATTTTTTTAAAAAATGAACAGTCATGATAATCTTTCACTTGTGCCAGGTTTTTTGAGATAATTTTTTTGGAGGGGGAATGAAATGATTTAGTGTGAGAAAGTGTCATTTTCTGTTCATAGAGTATTTTTTTTAAAGATACATAGTGATTGGCTTTGAAATAATTTGCCTTTAACCAGATGTCATACTGCATACTGGGTACTGATGAATACTTCAATGTTTTTTAAAGTTTGAGGTTTTTTTGCTTTTTTTGTTTTGTTTTGTTTTTGGTACCAGTGATTGAACCCAGAGACACTTGACCACTGAGCCACATCCCCAGGCTTTTTAAATATTTTATATTTAAAAATGTATTCTTACAAAAATATTTTAGACTTACTAAGTTGCTTAGGGCCTCGCTAAATTGTTGAGGCTGTCTTTGAACTCACAATTCTCCTTCCTCAGCCAAATGACCACTGGGATTACAGGTGTGTGCCACATCACCTGGCTAAAGTTTTGTATATTTTCAATGTTTTGGCTATATTTTTCTCATGAATTCTATTATTATATCTCTATGTTATAACCATAGTTTCTAGGGTTGTTTTTTGTTTGTTTGGGTTTTTTTGTCTGTTTGTTTTTCATGCTCTGCCATTTGAGATCTTGCCAATCCTGAAGGAAGTTTCTTTCCTGGGTTAGTTAATTTTCTATACAGCAGGTAGTTCATCTGCTAATACATCTCCTAGAGCTAAAGCAACCAATCCAGAGCCCATATTCCCATTCACCTCCTTTATCAGGCTCTTGCATCCTGGGCCACGATCCACCTGTCCTAATTGCCTCAGGTCTAGATATCAGGCAACTAGAGAGAGTCCCTATTCCCTGAGCCACTTCTTTTGTTTCTAGGGACTCTGTGAGTACCAACTCCTTCTTTCATGACAACTGTTTCTGTGTCTTCATGTCTTATCATACCTAATTAAAACAAATTCTAGGTGTTTGATTAAAATATTATACATCTCACCTCCTGGTAGAAACTTTTACTATTACAAAAACCTTTTTTAAAAAAAAGCCTATTTCATAAAAGGCAATAATCTCAAATTGTAGTTTTTCTTAACATCTAACTTTGGGCAATAAATGATAGACACACTGCCATCTCTGGTTTGCTATTAAAGGAAGAGTTAACTGGGAGAACAAAACTTTCCATTTTTACCATGCAGCATAACTAAAACCCTCAAGATACAAGATTTTGGTAGAAGTTTTTTGTTGTTTTTCCCTTTGTCTCTGAGCAATTTTTTATTCATCTTTGAAATGATTCAGCTCTTGCTCCAGTTCTGCATTTTCCAGTTGTCTGACAATTCTGAACAGCCATTCACTTTATTTTTACCTCTCCTATGTATATATCAAATTAATGTAAGTTGAGATTTATTTAATTGCTCCTTTGACATGATTTTATTGAAGTCTTTAGTAGGAAGATTAATGATATTTTTCTTCAGGGAAAGGCATATGAAAAGCTTTTATCCTTTGCTCATCTCTTGGAACATAAAAGTAGAGGCAGCCTGGATGTTTGTCTTTTATGAATTTTTTTTTTATGATGACAGGGTCTTCAGGCAATTCTTTCATGTATTTACATTCTGGCATCATCACTTTGCCCTAAGATAATGAGAGAAGATACATGAGAACCTCAGATGATTTTACTGCCATGTCTGAAGGCCAATCTTGTATGTTCCTTCAGGGCTCTGCCTGTCCATTCCAGTATCACTGAAGCATATGGTACATTTCCATAGGTGGGGGAGTCCCCTGAATGTTCTTGAGATGTCATTTTGTGAGGAAACAGAATCATTAAATTGTACTGGTTTTCAGAATGGTTTTGGTTAAAAGCTATAAAGTGATAAATCATAAATATCAAGATTAACAATAAAAATCAATGTCAATATTATTTACAAGTTCAAGAAAAGACCAGCCAAGATGTTATTATTCATTCTGGGTTCTAGTAGAAAAGCAGAATAACATTCACCACTATATTAGTTTTTATTTTATTATCACTTTTTAAAATAAACTCAAATTTTTACGATTTCATGTTTAAAAGTTCTCTGTCACATGGTTGGGCTTTTCTGTATAGAGGATGTTACCTAAGGAATCTGAAAGATTGAGCTTAATTTCCAATAACCTACTTTCTTTTCTGATGAAGAGGTTGGTGTAGAGAAATAATAATTGTCATCAACCTCTAATCAGTTGAGATTCTGGACTTGATACTGTGATTACCTCAACTAGTTTGTCATTTTGGACATTAAGACTATTTTGGATATTAAGTGGATCATATCTCTTCCCAAGCTTGCTCATAACTCTGCTGTATATTATCGTATCATAGCATATTCTAGCATATCATCATATTTTATATTTTTTGAATGAGCCAAGGCTTAAAGACAAAGTTTCAGGCAACTGAACCTGATTAAGAGTAAGAAAGATGAGGCTATCTAGGTAGCAAGAACACGAAAAAGGTTGGAAACATGGCTGCATACAGCTTATTGTCTCACAAATCAGAACGTCAGAGCCTGCAGAGGCATAGAAATATCTGAGAGTGTGTGATGTTGCTGACATGGAAGAAAGTGAGATTGTGGTTCATGTGCTGGAAGCTTGGTCTTCAGTGTGGCAGTGTTGGGAGATGTTAGGATCTCTTCTAAGAGAGGAGACCTAGTGCCAAGTCATTAGGTCATTGGAGATGCCCTCCTCAGAAGGGATTAAGATAGCTCTTGTAAGACTCTTAGTTAATTATCATAAGAGCAAGAGTGATCTGGTCTTTGAGTTACTTTCTGCTTTCCTTTCTGTTCTCATTATCATTCCCTCCCACATATGGTCTTGTCATTATGGTGCCATCTAACATGAGGTCCTTACCGGAGCATAGCAAATGCAGGTACCATGTCCTTGAATCTCCGGAACTGTGACTAATAAACCTCTTTTCTTTATAGATATCCAGACTCAAGTATTTTTTATACCTAATACGACATTATTCTTATATCTAGTTGTAGGTTGGCCAAGAAAATTTCTCTTTCCCCTCCTGGAATTGTTTTTGTCACTCCTTTTTTTAAAAAATATATTTATTTTTTAGTTATAGGTGGACACAATATCTTTATTTTATTTGTATGTGGTGCTGGGGATCAAACCCAGTGCCTCATGCATGGTAGGCAAGCACTCTACCTCTGAGCCACAGCCCCAACCCTTGTCACTCCTTTTTTAAAAATTTTATTCTAATTTGTTATCTATGACAGCATTGTAATTCATCATACACATATAGAGCACAATTTTTCATATATCTGGTTGTACACAAAGTAGAATTACACCATCCATGTCTTTATACATATGCTTAGAGTAATTATGTCCATCTCATTCCATCCTCTTTCCTACCCCCATGCCCCTCCCTTCCCCTCCCACACTAGATTTGCCCTATCTAGTGTTCATTTAATCCTCCAGTGCTCACCCCCTCAACCCCATCATGAATCAACATCCTTATATCAGAGAAAACGTTTGGCATTTGGTTTTTTGGGATTGGCTAACTTCACTTAGCATTTATATTGTCCAATTCCATCCATTTACTTGCAAATGCCATGATTTGTCACTCTTGTTTAGGTTTGCCCTCCTTAACCAGTTAATATTTTTCTGAAATTAAGCATATCATGACTTATAAAGTTTATGTCTTATATACAGTGGATGTTGATCAAGTCCACATCCTGCTAGAATGGCAACTGAGTGGTGAAAGATTCAAGTTTATCATTGTAGAGTCAGGCACATGGGCTGAAATTCCCCAAAAGATTATTTCTTGCTCATTCCTTGCTCTTTTCCCATTTCCCCTTTATATCTCCCATCTGATTGATAGAGGAGAGGTTGTTTATGACACAAGAGAAAGAGCCGAGGGAAGTTCTATGAAGCTCTGCTTTGGTTAAACTACTAATTGCTTGTTAGTTTGCAAATTTAAAAATCACTGCTGCAAATCAGAGTTGATTTATCAATTGTAGCTGGGAACTAAACAATGCTTGACTAGATCCAGAGACACGTGACACTATTAATTTATAGTAATGATTATCTTGCAAGGCATAGCAGTATCCCACCCAACCCTCCTGAAAACCGTATGAAGTAGGCACTCTCAATTTCCCCCATTTCACAGATGATAAATCTGGTTTAGAAAAATTTTCCAAAATGACACAGTGTGTGCCAGCGCTAATATTGACCTCTAAACTCTATTGCTGTTCAAAAGAAATAGTCATTTATTTTTGAAATGTTAATCTCAAAATTCACCTCCTTCTATTCATGCCGTACTGTAGCCTACACAGACTGTCATCAGTTCTCTAATACTGTCAAAGCCTCCTGTACTTCTTCCTCAGAATACACATGTAAACTACTTTTTGATATTCTCCTTCCCTGAGCTGCATAGAAGACAAGATCTTGTCTGCCTTGCTCCCCACTATATGGTCTAGAACTTAGCAGTCACCCAATAAAAGCCTTTAAAATGTTTTTAAAGTCTCATAAGTTCAGATTTTTTCACATTAAAATGCATGAAAATATAAAATGCATACACTTTATGGGAAAAAAATGTCTGTCTTTAAAAATGTGCATTCCTAGGCTAGAATTGTAACTCCATAGTAGAGCACTTGCCTAGCATGTGTGAGGCACTGGGTTTGATCCTCAGCACCACATAAAAATAAATAAATAAAATAAAGGTACGATGTCCATCTTCAACTAAAAATATTTTTAAATGTACATTCCTCATGCATTAAATATGCTAAAACAAAGAATTTGACTCCCTGAGGATAAAATATCTCATGATACACACATTTGTAGAGTTACAGAACATAGCCATTAGGAAATTATCTAGTTTAATTCTCTCATTTTATAGTTTAGAAGCTAAATCAATTATGTAACCAGGCCAAAGTCACATAGTTAGGCACGACAAGAGTTGGCATTAGAGCCCTGACTTCTATGAAGTCCATCTGTTATTTATCTTAGCTGAAAGCTTTTCATTTGTAGAAATATAAATTCAATGGTTTTAAAATTGTGAAGAAAAAAATCTGGGCAATAGAAACTCAGGAAATATAATATGTACACATACAGAATTTATTAAATGAAAAAAATACCAGAAAATTGTATCTGGGAACTTAATGCTTGACTAGACCCAGAGACACATAACACTATTCATTTATAGTAATGATTATTTTTTCTGAGTTTTGAGGTATATCTAATATATTAAGCATCAAAAGATGGTACAGAAAGGAGCAGGTGCTAATTGGGATTGTTAGTAATAACTCAACAACAACAACAAAAAATCACTGCTTTCTTTGTAAATAGAAATTTCTTTCTCTCTTTCTCTCTCATTTTGCACATCTTCTCTATTTCTTCAGCACTGTGATCATCACTACCTTGGTGTAACATGAAGCCTTTCATGCACATCCAGGATACATGATGTGGGAGCAGACTCCCTGATTTGCTTAACAACTAAATAGCAGTCCCACTGGAATTCGTACCAAGACAATTGCTCTGCTATCTGTGTTCTGAAGCCAGAAAAAGCCACAACACTCCCAAAGAATGTGTCTTTAAAAACACTTGAGAATCCCTTACTTAATGTATTCCTCAAAAAGTGAAATGAGTTTGTACGAAGTTTAAGCAATTTACAGGCAGGTTATAGAGGTGTGATGGTTTCTGCACTCAGAAAATTACAACTTAATTATAATAACACTTTTAGACACCATCTTTAATTACATATTTTAATCATTTATACATCTTTAAAAGTTTTGCTGTTTTGTTTTTCAGTTGATTGGCAGTGTATCAAGAGTTTTATTTAAAGTGTTAGGTTAACTCACTATAAGGAAGAGACTCCAAAATAAAAATATAGTACTAAAAAAATAGAAATCAGTGCTCTGGCATGTAACTTTCCACAAGTAGGTGGACTGTAAGTGGGTCTGTTCCACAATATCATTCAGGTACTTGTGGTTCTCCTACCTTTGTTGTCTTTGTTCACCTGATAGACACATAGTTCCCATGAGGAAAGGAACACAGAAGTGAAGGGCAAGTAGCTACCTCTCAAGAATAGGACCTGGAGGTGACACCTCTCTTGCTCATATCTCATTGGGCAGAACGGTCAGACCTAGCTGCAAAGTAGACTGGGAGATTCAGTTTTCACTTGAGTTTAAGCTCATGGAGTCCATTACTAAAAGAAAGAAGGGAAGAATGAAATTTGAGAGACAACCAGCAATCACACATACATCTTATGTATCCAGAGTAAACAGATACAAGCACATCTTTCCAATTTGGCTATTCCCTTCTGGTTTTTCATGAATCTCAAGAACTCTTAATAGTTTTTGGCCACACTTCAATTGGCCATCTCTCTGGAATAATACTAGCTAATAAAACTAATAGGAACAATGTTTTCACTGCTGACAGCAGGCTGGGAAATTAGTTATCTGATTGATATTTGTAGAATTTTTTGAGCATTCTGTGATTTCTCCACTAACGTACCAAGAACTTATAGTTGATGCAAAAATTTTAAAATTTGTCCACTTTTCTGTGAAGCTTCCTTTTCTGATAAACAAAACATTTGAGCTTTAATCCCAAAATGTGCCACATTCCTCCTACCAGATCTGTAAAAGCTAAACTAATTCTCAGTACTTGGTATAGTGAATCTGGAGCTGTGTAAAAGCTCAAACTCAAAGATATCTAGTACGGAACTAAAGAGAGAAGAGCCACCCAGCAGAAACGTATATGAGGCAAACCAGAATTGAACTATGCACAAGAGAGGAAAGGTTTTGGCTTTCTTGAGAAAGCACTTTTCAGAATATCCATTCTGAAAAAAAAAAAAAAACCAGGCATTCATGTTCTCTTTTCCCAATGGGGCCAACTTTTTCCAGAAACACAATACAATAAAATGGCACAATGATTCATGTCTTCCCCAACTCTCTAAAGTGCTCTAAATGGTCTCTAAAACCTGGCACTGGGGACAGTGTATAACCTCTTCCAACAGTGATATGATGCGGGTAGTACTACGAACCCAGTTTTGCAGATGAAGAAACTGAGGCTCAACAAGGTGAAACAACTTATCCAAGGCCACTAACGTAGGAGTTAGGACTTAAACCTAGGTATGCACTTCTATGACATTTCACTATGCTTTCCCATTTATACCACCCCCAAAATGTGACAGTCAACCAACTGAGCCCTTCTCATTCATCCTTCTCACTCAATTAGCCACCAAGACTCATCCATTTGACTTCTATAATAGTTTTTCATTTATTCTCACTGCTATATTACTCTTGGACTATATTGCTCTTGGACTACTTCAAGGACTTTTTACTTCTTCTAAGATTTGCTCTTACTTTTTTTAACAGTTACCTAATCTTGCCTCAAATTTTGTCCCACTGCTAATCCACTCTCAATATAGTTGTCCAAGTCACTTTGTTCTAATAACATACACCTGATCCAGCCTCTCCCATGCTTAAAGTCTTTGTTGACTCTTTAGAGCTTTAAATTTAGTCCAGATGCTTAATTTGATATGACAGATGCTTGAAAATTTACCCTCTGCTTATCTCTTTTGTTCTAGTCCAGTTCACCACCAGCTCCTCCACCCGGCTGCACAGCCCCAACATGCAACAAGGTCATATCTCCCATCATCTAAGCAGTTATGGTCATAAACTTACAAAGGATTCTCTAGTTCCATAGTTATTGCCCAAACGTTTATTTTTGAAACACAGTCTTTATCATCCATTTTAAGTAGCCATTGATATTCTATGTCTCTTCGCAGGCAAAATGAAAAATAAGGACACACACCTTTTCCTGCAACTCTACAAATGTACTTTCTTTGAATTAGTGGGAGTTTTATTTTCTTTTCCTGCAGTGAAGTAGGCCATTGGTTTTTCTAAATTACTTTGATTTTTGGCAGGAATAAGCACTTCCAAAATAAGTGCTATATTTTTTTTTAAATATTTTTTATTGGTTGTTCAAAACATTATAAAGCTCTTGACATATCATATTTCATACATTAGATTCAAGTTGGTTATGAACTCCCAATTTTACCCCAAATACAGCTTGCAGAATCACATCGGTTACACATCCACATTTTTACATAATGCCCTATTAGTAACTGTTGTATTCTGCTACCTTTCCTATCCTCTACCATCCCCCCTCCCTCCCCTCCCATCTTCTCTCTCTACCCCATCCACTGTAATTCATATCTCTCCTTGTTTATTTTCCCATTCCCCTCACAACCTCTTATATGTAATTTTGTATAACAATGAGGGTCTCCCTCCATTACCATGCAATTTCCCTTTTCTCTCCCTTTCCATCCCACCTCATGTATCTGTTTAATGTTAATCTTTTCTTCCTGCTCTTCCTCCCTGCTCTGTTCTTAGTTGCTCTCATTATATCAAAGAAGACATTTGGTATTTGTTTTTTAGGGATTGGCTAGCTTCACTTAGCATAATCTGCTCTAGTGCCATCCATTTCCCTGCAAATTCTATGATTTTGTCATTTTTTAGTGCTGCGTAATACTCCATGGTGTATAAATGCCACATTTTTTTTATCCATTCATCTATTGAAGGGCATCTGGGTTGGTTCCACAGTCTAGCAATTGTGAATTGTGCTGCTATGAACATCGATGTAGCAGTATCCCTGTAGTACGCTCTTTTAAGGTCTTCAGGGAAAAGTCCAAGAAGGGCAATAGCTGGGTCAAATGGTGGTTCCATTCCCAGCTTTCCCAGGAATCTCCATACTGCTTTCCAGATTGGCCGCACCAGTTTGCAGTCCCACCAGCAATGTACAAGAGTACCCTTTTCCCCACATCCTCGCCAGCACTTGTTGTTGTTTGACTTCATAATGGCTGCCAATCTTACTGGAGTGAGATGGTATCTTAGGGTGGTTTTGATTTGCATTTCTCTGACTGCTAGAGATGGTGAGCATTTTTTCATGTACTTGTTGATTGATTGTATGTCCTCCTCTGAGAAGTGTCTGTTCAAAACTACTAGAACTACTAAATGAATTCAGCAAAGTGGCAGGATATAAAATCAACACGCATAAATCAAAGGCATTTCTGTATATCAGCGACAAAACTTCTGAAACGGAAATGAGGAAAAACACTCCATTCACAATATCCTCAAAAAAAATAAAATACTTGGGAATCAACCTAACAAAAGAGGTGAAAGATTTATATAATGAAAACTACAAAACCCTAAAAAGAGAAGTAGAAGAAGATCTTAGAAGATGGAAAAATATACCCTGTTCATGGATAGGCAGAACTAACATCATCAAAATGGCGATATTACCAAAAGTTCTCTATAGGTTTAATGCAATGCCAAACAAAATCCCAACGGCATTTCTTGTAGAAATGGATAAAGCAATCATGAAATTCATATGGAAAAATAAAAGACCCAGAATAGCAAAAGCAATTCTAAGCAGGAAGTGCGAATCAGGCGGTATAGCGATACCAGACTTAAAACTATATTACAGAGCAATAGTAACAAAAACAGCATGGTACTGGTACCAAAACAGGAGGGTGGACCAATGGTACAGAATAGAGGACACAGAGACTAATCCACAAAGCTACAACTATCTTATATTTGATAAAGGATCTAAAAGCATGCAATGGAGGGAGGATAGCATCTTCAACAAATGGTGCTGGGAAAACTGGAAATCCATATGCAACAAAATGAAACTGAATCCCCTCCTCTCGCCATGCACAAAAGTTAACTCAAAGTGGATCAAGGAGCTAGATATCAAATCAGAGACTCTGCGTCTGATAGAAGAAAAAGTTGGCTCCGATCTACATATTGTAGGGTCGGGCTCTAAATTCCTTAATAGGACACCCATAGCACAAAAGTTGATAACAAAAATCAACAAATGGGACTTACTTAAACTGAAAAGTTTTCTCTCAGCAAGAGAAACAATAAAAGAGGTAAATAGGGAGCCTACATCATGGGAACAAATCTTTACTCCTCACACTTCAGATAGAGCCCTAATATCCAGAGTATACAAAGAACTCAAAAAATTAAACAATAAGAAAACAAATAACCCAATCAACAAATAAGTGCTATATAAAAAGGTTTTTCTTGCTCCTTAGAAGTCATTCCACTGTGTGGAACTGTCAAGTGTCAAACCAGAACTACAAGATTTTATGTAATACATTAAAAGTAGTCAAAATAGTTGCTGTTTCTCCCTTACAGTGCCATCCATCCTGTTCTTATGACTGCAGGCTTAGCCATACGTCTCGCTGTGACTGATGAAGTGGAGTGGAAATGGCAATGTCAACAATAAGCAGAAGTTTTAAGAATCTTCACAAGATTTTACAATTTCACAATATCACTAGTGGCTAGGTATTGGCTTTTTTTTTCAGCCAGATACCATAAGAAGAATATGTGATCCAAAAGTTTTGTCCATCTGCTGTTAATATGTAATTAGAGTAAGAAAGACACTTTCTTGATAGGCCATCAACATTTTGGGATGATATAACTCCAGCTTATCTAACAAAAGTGAACTGCTACAATAGGATTTTTTATATTCTCCTACTTTCTACTCTACCATTATTTATACATTCTCATCTATAATCATTTAAGCATCTTTCATTGACTTCCATCCACATAGTGGGGTCTTGGCACATATCTTCAGATTTCAAAGAGAGGTCCTGTTTCAGATCTGTAAGGGACCTTAATGTCATTTGGCCTAGTTCCCTATATAACACTGCAATATTGTATATGATATTTCCAACAAACTTCTGCTTAAGCAACTTTAGTGGTCACAAGCTTGTTCCTTCCTAAAGCAGCCCTATTATTGAGACGGTTTGATTTGTTAGGATATTCTTCCTTACATTTAAGGGAATTAGTTTTTCTCTTAACTTCGTATAGCTAGTGATTCTCCCTTCTGTGGTCATTTGTTTCTCTCCCCTTTTCCTTTATCTGCTCTTTTCTAATTATCATTTCTGGATCATTCGAATGTTTTTCACAGGTAATGTTTTAAATTTCTCATCACTATACTGGTTGTTCTCATCTGAAAGCACTACAGTTTGCCTTGTCCCTCTTGGTCACTGTTCTCAGAACTGACCACTGCAAGCAAAGAATATTTCGATTATTTGTAAATAAAATGGCAGCTATTAAGAATACAAACAACAATAAGTGTTGGTGAGGATGTGGGGGAAAAGGTACACTCATACACTGCTGGTAGGACTGCAAATTGGTGCAGCCAATATGGAAAGCAGTATGGAGATTCCTGGGAAAACTGGGAATGGAATCACCCTTTGACCCACCTATCTCACTCCTTGGTTTATATCCAAAGGACTTAAAAACAGCATACTACAGGGACACAGCCATATCAATGTTTATAGCAGCACAATTCATAATAGCTAAACTGTGGAAGCAACCTAGATGTCCTTCAGTAGATGAATGGATAAAGAAAATGTGGTATATATACACAATGGAATATTATTCAGCATTAAAAGAGAATAAATCATGGCATTTGCAGGTAAATGGATGGAGTTGGAGAATATCATGCTAAGTGAAGTTAGCCAATACCCCAAAAAACAAATGCCAAATGATTTCTCTGATTTAAGGATGCTGATCCATAATGTGGTGGGGGGGCATGGGAGGATTAGATAAACTCTATTTAGATAGGGCAAAGGGGGAGGGAGGGAAATACGGTGGAATGAGATGGACATCGTTATCCTAAGTACATGTAAAAAGACATGAATGGTGTGACTCTACAACCAGAGATATGAAAAATTGTGCTCTATATGTGTACTATGAATTGTAATGCATTCTGCTGTCATATATAACAAATTAAAATTTAAAAATAACTCTTATTTGAAATTTGCAAGGCAGATATAATAGAATAATAAACTCTCAGTTTTGACTTTATTCTCTATCATTTTCCTTTTTCTAGATTCTACTTTTTTTTTCATTCAATTTGAAACTATGTTAACTTTTTTGACTGTTATATCATTTTATGAAACGAGGATTTTTAAAGTAAAAGTTAAAGTTTAAAAAGGGAGTAGAAAAAAGAATTGCAGATGTGAATAAAATTATAATAGTGAAAACAGATAAGAATTTTTACATTACACAGAAAACCATTTCAACAGTTTTGACTAACATTAAATGATCATTTCAGGCCCTCATCCAGTCTCAATATTTCTTGCCTTTGATGTCTCTGCCTAAATTGCCGCAGTCTGGCTGGGCACAAAATCACGAGCCACTCACAGCCTTATAGATTCAAACAGCAATTCTTTATTCCCAAACTCACACCGGCACTCTACAAACACGTTCTGGGCAAAATCCACACCTCCACTGGGCTCTGTATCCCAAAATACTCTCTGAATCCCAGGAGAACTGAACGGGAACTCAAGGAGCGGGGTGCGCCTGAGGCAGCAGGATACACCCTATTCCCAGCAGGGTACACCTTAAACCTGGAACCGCCCTAAACCCAAGGAGCGGGATACTCCCTATTCCCAGCAGGATACACCCTAAACCTGGATCTGCCCTAGTCCTTGAGCAAGGTCACCTTTCATGCAAAGTCACTGCAAATGATCTGGGTCCACAATGGAGAGTCCTTCCTCTAAGCAACATGGGGTAGGCTGACAAAGAAATTGCCATGCGTCATTCCTACTTGGCAATGGCTCTCAGCACTAAATAACCTTCATCAATGTGTTCTCCTTGAGGAGGTATACTCCTCTCTCTGTTCTAACTAAACAACCATGTAATTTGCATAGTATTCCCCATTATCCCTACACAATTACTTTTTTGTTTTCCTATAGTATTTTTAGATACTTCAGTTAAACCATTTTTCATACTGCATCATAGTTATTTATTTGTATGTTTTTAAGCATCACCATTAAGGATATTGTCAAACTTAAATTTTCATTCCTTGCACTTTAAAAAAAAAATACATGACTGTCTGGGCACAGTGTTGTGCACCTGTAGTCCCAGCTACTTGGGAGCCTGAGGCAGGAGAATCACTTTAGTCCAGAAGTTTGAAACCAGCCTACCCAACACAGTAAAGCCCCATTCATCTTTATCCATTCATCAAAATATATGTATATGGCTAACATTTTTATTGATTACTTCTTGCATGTCAGACACTATTAATCACTGTACATACATTATATAGTTTAATACTGATCACAAAACCATGAAATAGGTAATATTATTATTATCCTCACTTTATTTATGAGCAAATGTGGGTTAAGGGGTTGAATAACTTACCAAAGTGGTACAACTAATAAAGAAAGGAGTTGGAGTTCAGACCAGATTTCTCTGCCTCCAGTTTATGTATAGCAAATATTCCTAAAGATTTATGGTTTGGGGTGTTGGGGTGGTAACTCAGTGGTAGAGTATTTTCCTAGCATGCATGAGGCACTGGGTTCATTCTCAGCAACCACATATAAATAAATAAAAATAAAGTTTAATATGTGTGTGTGTGTGTGTGTGTGTATGTTTTGGGTCTGGGTCAAAATATCAATTTCTTAAAAGTTTAAAGTCATGATTTAACAAAAGTACTTTTCTCACTACTATTTCAAATGAAATATCATAAAATGAATGTCAAGGAGAACATTCTTTAGTGGTTATTGCTACTGAACAAGCCAAAATTCAATGCTGAAATCTTACCCATTCCTTGTCAAGGCCCTGGTGGTACATGTTCCATAGTCCACTGCTGCTGTCAATCTCTTCTCCACCTTTCAGGGACTTGAGTCAGCAGTTGCTACTGCTGGTGCCACCAACACTACAGTCACCTCTGTTCCCAAGGCTATTATAATTTATGCAAATTACCCATTAAAACGGTTTTTTAATACTCAGTCCTCACATCTATGAATATTTATCTCAATGGATTGTTGAGAGTTATTATTCCACCCCCCAACCTTCATCTCTTTCTCCTTCTCCTTTGTGTGTGTGTGTGGTGGTGGTGGGGATTGTGTGTGTGTGTGTGTGAAAAGTGCCAGGAGAGAGTATGAAGTGATAGGGATGGATCAGAAAGGGTGAATAAGGTCAATCAAATTTAAATACATAGAACTACTAGTGGCTCCCTTATTTCTCAGTTTTGAGGCAAGTCTAAACACTAGACAAGACTATTTTCCCAATAATATGTTGTAATAACTTTGAAAACACATGTTTTAAAAATGTATACTAACAAATGAAATTGTTACTTTATGCCTTTCCATGGAAATGCACCATGCTCTCCTAGTGATTAATAAAACAAAATAAATGAAATTAAATAGAATAATTTAATGGCATTTATTGTTTAATGTGTTAATAGGTTTAAATACACTGGGTAAATAGGAAACAATGGTTAAGAATATTTGACTCACTTGAATGGTCAGCATAGAAAAGAAATAGCCACAGCCAAGCAAATGTGGGAACTCTCAGGGCAAAGAAAGTAACCTAGGAGAGGATGGAGTAACAGGCTGGGAGCAGACGTGTTACAACCTGAATGTTTGTGGCCTCCTCAAAATTCATATGTTGAAGCCTAATCCCCAGTGTTGCTGTGGCCCTTTAAGGAAGTGAAGTAAAATGAAGTCATATGGGGGAGGCCTGATCCAATTGATTTAGTGTTTTTATAAGAGATACCAGAAAGCTAGTCCTCCCTCTACTCCCCCATGCTCTCCAAATCCACCAAGTGTACACACTAAGAAAAACGCTAAGACAATATACTGAGAAGGTGAGAGGACCCCTTCCTACAAGCCAGAAAGAGAATACTTACCAGAAACTGAATTAACTAGAACCTTGATCTTGGACTTCCAGCCTGTAGTCATAAAAGAAAATAAAGGTCTGTTGTTTAAGCTATCATGTGTATGGTGTATCTTGTTTTATCAGCTGAACAGACTAATGCAAGGACCGTGGGAGTAGCAACTGACAGCAGCAAGGGCCTAGAATATGTATTGTAAAGCAAGCAGTCAGTAACAGAAAACCATAGTATCACTGAAAAACTCCAGGGCAGGGATAGACCACTGAAAGAAAGCAGAATCTATAATTTAAAATAAGACTCCTGGATAGAGAACCAAATAATTGGCATTCAGGGAGTGGGAGGTTAATAATAATTGAAAATATTTATAGAATGCTTCCTACATGCCACAGGCTTAACGTATAGCAGTCTAAAATGTATAGTCATAATATTGACAAGCAGCAGTAAAGCCATCTGTATTTCTTTGTAACTGAACTTAAATTGCTCAGGATCCCTCCATTTATGCTCAGTAGAGGAAAACAATCTTGCCATTTCCAGTGTAAACACATTGGTTCCCTGACCCACAGAGGGAAGACTATTACAACAGGAAAGACCAGATGGAAGCCAGTAGAACTTCTCCCACCTAGGAAAATACTAAAGCGAAAGCATTACTACATCCTGAAAGGACTGCTGAGATTAGTACCACCATCAAACACTTGAAGGATGGAGGGGTGGTGATTCCCACCATATCCCCATTCAAATAGTCTATTTGTCTTATATGGAAGATATATGGAGTTTGGAGAATGACAGAGTTATCATAAGCTGAAACAGATGGCAATTCCAACTGCTATACCAGATGTGGTTTCCTAGCTTGAGCAAATTAACACATCCCTATGAGGCATCTGATATGCAGCTATTGATCTAGCTAATGCCTTTTTCTCTGTTGCTGTCATCAATACCCACCAGAAGCAGTTTGCTTTCAGATGGTAAGGCCATCAATACACCTTCACTGAACTACATCAGGGGTATATCAACTCTCTAGCCCTATGAATAATTTAATTTGCATGAATATTGGTTGTCATCCCCTTCCGGAAGATTCTACATTGTTTATTACATTGACAGAATTTAAGTTGATTGGACTTAGTGAGCAAGAAGAAGCACCTACCCTAGACTTATCAATATGATATTTACATGCTAGGGGCTAGGAAATAATTCAACAATATTCAGAGATCTTCTATCTTAGTGAAATTTCTAGAGGTCCAGTAGGAGGCATATTAAGATCTATTTTCTAAGGCTGAGAATAAGTGTTGCATCTGGCCTTTCCTACAACCCAAAACAGGAACACAATGGGTAGTGGGATTCTGTGAACTTTAGAGACAACATATTCCTCATTCGAGTGTTCCACTCTCAGACATTTACTATATGAACTGAAAACCTGCTAGTTTTGAATGGGACCCAGAATAGGAGAGGAATCTTCAATAGCTCCAGACTGCTGTGCAAGCTTCTCTGCTTCTTGAATCATATGATCCTGCATATCGAATGGTATTTGAAGTGTCAGAGATACTGTTTGTAGCTGTTAGCAGGTCCCTATAGGTAAATCACGATATAGGCCCTCAGGATTTTGGACAAAAAGTCTTGTCATTCTCCACAGATAACTATTGGCCATTGGAGAAACAACTCTTGGCCTTAGTAAAGACGGATGTTAACTTTGGGCTAAGCTAACATGAAACCTGAGCTTCCCATCATGATCTGGGTGTTATCTGGCCCATAAATCTATAAAGTTGGTTGTGTACAATAACACTCCATTATCAAATAGAAGTGGTATATGTGTCATGGGCCTGAGCAGGCCCTGAAAGCCCAAGTAATTTCTATGAAGAAGTGGCAGCCCGGTTACACTGCCTTTTATCTCCCAGACTGCACATTTGACCCTACAGGAAGCTTTCCATGATAAGCTGACAGAGGAAGAAAAGGTTTCAGCCTAGTTTAGACATGGTTCTACATGATATACTATTGCATTACAGATGCCAGTAGGGATATCCTTGAAGGCAGTGGTGAAGGGGAATCCTCCCAGTGGATTGAACTTCAAGCCCTGGACCTGGGTTGTTCGCTTTGCTTAGGAGAAATAGCCAGACATGTGATTACATATGTGGATTCATGGGCTATGATCAATGAATTAGCTGGATTATCAGGGATTTTGAAGGGACAGGATTGGAAAATAGATGACAAGGAAATTTTGGGAAGAGGCATATGGATAGATGTCTTCTAAATAGGAAAAAAAATGAAGATATTTATGCCCATTTGAATAATCACTCGAGGATGACATAATCAGAGAAGGATTTAAATAAAAATTTTTTTGTAGCTGTAGATGTACAGCATGCCTTTATTTATTTTTTTTGTTTATTTTTATGTGGTGCTGAGGGTGGAACCCAATGCCTCATACATCAGAGGCAAGTGCTCTGACACTGAGCTATAGCCCCAGCCCCCAGAGAAGGATTTAAAACCAAATGAATAAAATAATTATTCAACCTCTTTCCTCTGGGCAGCCCTTTCGTTGTTCAATGGGCTTGTGATCAAAGTGATCATGGTGCCAGGAAGGGAGGTCATGCATGGAATCAGCAATGTGGACTTCCACTCACCAATGTGGACCTGGCTATGACCACGTGACCAATATGCCAGCTTCAGAGACCAACACTGAATCCTATTATGGCACCATTCACTAGAGCAATCAGTAAGCCACCTGACAACAGGTTGATTACATTGGATCACTTCCACCATGCAAAGGGCAGCATTTTGTCCTTACTAGAATAGATACTTAATTCCGGATACAGATTTCCCTGCATGCAAATGCTTCTCACAAAACTGTGGACTTAAAAGAATGACTTAATGAATACCATGTTGGCATTCCATAGAGCATTTCTTGTAATCCAGGAACTCACTTCAAAGCCAGAGAAATTCAGCAACAGGCCCAGGTTCATGGAATTTAGTGGCATTATCATATTCCCCAATCTATCCTGAGTAGCTCTTTTGACAGAACAGTGGAATAGCATTTTGAAGACACAATTATAGAGCCAGATAGACGGCAACACCTTACAGAGCTGATAAAGGTTCTCCAGAAGGCTGTGCGGTTGTCCTTCACTATGAGGAATTGGTTCCAGGACTTCTTGAAGATGCCAAAATCTGCAGATGATCAAGTCCCTTATACAAAATGGCATAGTATTTGCATGTAACTCATGCCCATTTTCCAGTGTACTTTAAATTATCATCACTTATAATGACTAATACAATCTAAGTGCTATGTTAATAGTTGTTCTGTTTTATTAGTTAGGAAATAATGGCAAGAAGAAAATTGGTAAATATTCAAAACAGATGCAATTTGGGGGAGATATTTTAAATCTGCAATTTGGTGAATCCATGAATGTGGAACCTACAGTTATGGAAGGCTGACTGTGTAATGCTATATATGCTCTGAATCAGCATCCAATATATAGTGCTTTTACTCCTATAGCTAGGATTAAAGCCCAAGAATCAAGGAGTGAAAGTAGAAATAGTGTCACTCACTAATATTCTTGGTGACCCAGTAGGACAATGTTAGCTTCCCATTCCTGTAACCTTATGCTCTGCTGGCCTAAGAGTCTTAGTTTCAAATGCAAGAATGTTTCCACCAAGACAATGATTCCACTGAACTGAATGTAGGACTGTCACATGGCTACTTTGGACTCCTCATCCCTCTGAATCAAGGAAGGTACTTACTGTGCTGGCTGGGGTGATGGATACTAACTATTACAGGGAAATTGCAGGGCTGTTCCACAATGGAAGTAAGGAAGAATATTTCTGAAATACAGGAGCTCTCTTAGGATGTCTGCAAGTGTAGCCACTCACTATGATAATGCAGGAAACTTTCTAGTGTCATTTACTGATACAATAATGGAGACCATGTCAGCCTAAGGTTGCAAAGACTGACCAGATCACCATAAATCATCTTGAAATCACCATACTGATATCATTCCTCCATACTTTCCCATACCCATTCTGTACCAACTTTCCTTTAGAAGAAGAACTGGGAATTCCAAGAGGCATCTTTTACTCTTGAAATAATTTGTATTCTCCTTTGAATATGTGTCTAATTTCCTAAATAGACCACCATGCCTCCGAATGGCACATGCTGAAGTCCTTTTCCTTCATATCAAGGACCCCTTTAGTCCCGAATTAAGTTCCCTCTTTCTTTCAGCAACTCCTCAGATCCTATTATAGAGACACCTCTTCAGTCCTCTTCAAGGACTTCCCATAAACCTCACCTTTTAAAAGCCCACGGCACCTTTCAATAATGCCACCATGGTAACCAAATCTTTAACATAATAGGCCTTGGGAGGACATTCAAATTACATCAAAACCATATCATCTTCCCCTGGTCCCCAAAGGTTTCTATCCATCTCACAATGCAAAATTCTGCCCCTAAAAATCCCCAAGTCTTAATGGTTCCAACTTTGCTCAAAATCTAATCCCAACGTCTCATCTGAGACTCAAGGTAAACTCTCAGCTGTGAACCCCTTTAAAAATGAAAATCAAATCATTATCTTTTTAAGATACACTGGTTGGACAGGCACTGGAAAAACATTTCTATACCAAAAGGGAGGGATAGGAAAATAGAAAGGAGGAATAGGACCCATATAAGACTGAAGCTCCATGTCCAGCTTTCGAGGCACACTGTAACAGGAGGTGGGTTCTCAAGGTTTGAGCAGCCCTGCTCTTATGGATTTGCAGGTACATCCTACATGGCAGCTCTCTGAAGCTATCTGGTTTTGCTCACTGCCTGCTGATTTCTCTGGTGGGTGTTGTATGTTGCTTGCACTCTTGCTCTCTCCTCCCCCCTTTGGCTTTGGCTTTACTTCTATAAATCCTCTAGGCCTCACTCCATCAGGGGCTCTATACAGGAGCTGATCCCAACCCGTACTGCCTGGCCACCAGGTTTTCCTTTGAAATCATGGTGGAAGCCACCATGACCCTATATCTTTTCCACTTTGGATGTTCCACAAACCAGCATCACATCAACGAGGCAAGATCTGCACCTGGGCCAACTTGCACCATGTCACTGGCTGTGAGGTGCCTTGCTGGTTGAACTTGGGAAAAGAAATTTCAAGGTGGTCCTGGATATACAGGGTATTCCTTTCTTGGAAGAATTTTGTCTTGGAAGTTCTAAAGTAAATTTTTACTTCTAAACTACCAAACCTGTGAGAGGGGCTACAGCCTCCAAGACTTTTGAGCTATCTCTGTGGCATCTATTGTCCATATGTAAAGAACTTGGCTTCCTTTTATGGGTTCTAATTTCCTTAGCAACTAACTGCACCCTCCTTCTCACATCCTTACAAGCTTTTTCACTCTTTTCCTGGCCAGACTGCAAATTTTTCATCTATTGCTGCTCTGTTTTTTGTTTTTTTTCACTTCTAATTCTTAACCGAAAAATTAGCTTAAAATAGACAATGATTTGCCCACAACCTGATGATTTGATATTTTGAAATCTTCCCTGCCAAATGATCTAGTTCATTGCCTTTAAGATTGACCTTCCACTAAGTCTCAGGGCATAGACATGAGGCTTTCAAATTCATTGCCACACTATAACAAGGGGAGACTTTCTTGCAGTTTCCATTAAAATCCTCATTTCTGAGACCTCGTCAGTCAGGCAGCCCTTTACTATCCACATTTCTGTCAGCCCCTAAATGCTTCATTTACAATATGAATATTCTAGGCTTTCTTTAGCCTTATCCTCCACACTTTTATGGCCTCTCCCTATTAGCCAATTCCAAAGGCTTCTACACATCTCAGGTATAGTTACAGTAATGGCCCCACTCCTCATTACCAATCTTCTCTTTTAGTCATCTTTATTTTGTTACAATGAAATGCCTAAGTCAACTGACAGCAATTTTCTATAGCTCACGGTTTGGGAAGTTCAAGTCCAAGATTGGGAGTCCCTATTGGTTTGGCCTCTGGTGAGAGCAGAACATCATGGCAGAAATGTGTTTAGAAGCGAATGGTTAAATCTCAAACCAGGAAGGTGAGAGACAGACAGACACATAGAGAGGGGAGAGGGAGGGAGAGGAAGAGATGACAGACAGAGACAGCAATAGAGACTGTCCCTTTCTTCTGCTATTTTTGTCCCATCTGAGCCTCTAGTCTGGGATGGTGCCACTCACATTCAGGGCAGCTCTCCCCGACTCAGTTCACTGACCAACGTGCCACTTTTATCTGAAAACACCCTAACAAATATAGAAGTATACTGTACTAATTTTCCAGATATTCCTCACTCCCATCAAGTTGACACCCAAAAATTAACCATCATAGTTTGGATGGTGGAATTTTTTTTTAACTGCCATTTTTGTGCTCTCAAGTTTGAGTATGGCACCAGAAATTATGGCAGGTCACACTGGTTTTCTAGTTAAATTTTAGGTATGGGGCACCATCAGGACTTAACAGCTTCTTCAGCTCACCCCAGATTCCTTCTTTTTTGTCCTGGGCTAGGTAGATGTGACGCTCCATAGCATAAGCACCACTTCCTTCGGCAGGTTCCTCACACCATTAAGGGTCTAGTTGTTCTCATGGTTTCAATTCATCACTGCAGTTCTAATTTGCCCTTATTCTCCCCAACTTGTTACCCAGCACTTTCCAAGTGACAGCTCAGTTGAACTATTGTGATTTTAGACTCAATCACAGGTACAAGACTATGCAGTCTGACAAACTACCACTGTTGTGAAAGGTCTAATCCCTATAATAAACTCCTTAGTCTGTACACCTGTAGTGATTTTTCTTCTCTGAATGAAAGCTATAGGAACAATGCTAACAAGAAGTAACTGACATTTTTATTTTGTAGTCACTGTGCATCATACACTGTGCTAAGTGCTTTGCATAATTTACCTCATTTTAATCTTGGTAGCAATAACATAAGATAGACACTATTTTTCCTCGTTTCACATATTTAGGAAATGAGACTTAGAGGGCTAATGAAATAGAAATACAGAGAATACACCACAAGAACTGGCCTTGAAAGCTGTACCTGCATCTTAGTCTCCAGCACTTTAGTTCTATAGCCATGTTTTACACATCTGCACATTTTATTTTTACTTTCTACTGTTAGTAGATTTCAAATACTTCTAAAACTTGCAGAACCAGACATACTTTGCTCCTGTGCTTTCAATGTCTTACTGTCATGGAATACTTGACTTAGCCTTCCAGGTATTATGATTATGTTTCTTTAAATTGTAGCCCAGCCTGGCACAGTGGCACACACCTGTAATCCCAGAGTCTAGGGACACTGAGATGGGAGAATGGCAAGTTCAAAGGCAGCCTCAGCAAAAAAGTGGTGTGCTAAGCAACTCAGTGAGACCCTGCCTCTAAATAAAATACAAAAAAGGGCTGGGGATGTGGCTCAGTGGCTGAGTACCCCTGAGTTCAATCCCCAGTACTCCCCCCCCCCCCCCCGGCAAAAAAAAAAAAACATAGCCCAGGCAATGTCCCAGAGTCATTTATCTGCTACTCTAAAAATGTATTATTAACAACAACAAAAAAAGAGTATGTGTTAACGAAAATTGAATGAACAACACAAAATTGTATATTTTAAAATGTTCTTACAATGCACTGATTCTGTAAGGAGAAAACTACACATAGTACCTGTTTTAGTCATCTTTGAAATCTCTGTGACCAAAATACCTTACCAAAACAATTTAGAGGAGGAAAAATTTATTCGAGGCTCACAGTTTCAGAGGTTTCAGTCCATAGATGGCCAACTTCATTGCTCTGGGCTCAAGATGAGGCAGCACACCATAGGGGAAGGGCCCAGCAGAGGAAAGCTGCTGAACTCATGGCAGGGTCAGGGAGAAGGACTGGGAAGAGCTAGAGGGAAGATCACCCTTCTAGGGTACTTTACCCAGTGACCTATCTCCAGTCGTGACCAGCTACCTATAGTTACCATCCCATCAGTCTATTCAAACTAGGATGGACTGACTAGATTATTGCTTTCATAATTCAATCCTTTTACCTCTGACTATTCCTGCATTAATAGAAACTTGGGAGCACCTTATATCCAAACCATAACATTCTATCCCTGGCCCCCAAAAGTTTATCTCCATCTGACAATACAAAATTCACATGTTCATCTCTAAGAGTCTCAGATTCCTAACAGTTTCAATATTGTCCAAAAGTCTATATCCAAAGTGTCCTCTAAGATTTGAGGCAAATTCTTGGTTGTAAGCTGTTTTAAAAATCAAAAGCAAGTTATATATATTCAATATTGCGGCACAGAGTAAACATTCCCATTTCTAAAGGGAAGAATGGGGGCACAAAAAGAAAAGATGGAGCCAAAACAGGATCAAAATCCACTGGACAAACAGTTCTTATAACTCCACATATAGCATCTAGGACACATCCACGTGAGGTGTTATTTCCAAAGGATTTGGGAAGCCCCACCACTTTGCCTCACTGGTTGTAGTGCACATGGTCTCTCTTTTAGCTTGGCTTTCTCCACAACCAGGAGCTTTTTTTCAGCAGACAGTCTACTTTACCAGCATCTTTTAATTCCTGGGGTCTCCAATCCAGCTTCAGCTTCATCTTCTCAGGGACATTACAGGGATTCTGACCCTGCGACGCTTTGCTCAGCCTCTCAGGCCTTCCTTTGAAATCTCAGTGGAAGATGCCATGACCCCTTAACTTGAGCAGCCAGCATTCCTGCAGAACCAGAACAATGTGGATGACACCATGGTCTGCTGCCCAGCTCACTCAGTGCCTGGGTTCCCTGGAGTCAAGACTCACAGGCCTCTGAGTACCTGCATGGCTCAGAATGGTGACATAACTTCTTAGATCCTGATGTGTAAGCAAAGCACCATCATAATCATCTCCTCCTCCTCCTCCTCCTCCTCCTCCTCCTCCTCCTCCTCTTCCTCCTCCTCTTCTTCTTCTTCCTCTTCTTCTTCTTCTTCTTATTTTTAATATAAGTGTATGCATAAAGTTTATTGATAAAGTTTCAAATTCCACAGTACAGGTAACCCTTAAGAAATTAGCAATTATCATCCAGGCACAGTGGTGCAGGCCTGTAAGCCTGGAGGATTTGGGAGTCTCCAATCCAGCTTTAGCTCAGGAGGTTGAGGCAGGAGGACTATGAGTTCAAAACTAGGCTCAGCAAAAGTGAAGTGCTAAGCAACTCAGTGAGATCTTGTCTCTAAATAAAATACAACATAGGGCTAGAGATGTGGCTCAGTGACCAAGTGACCCTGAGTTCAATACCTGGTACCCAAAACTAAAAAGAAAAAAAAAAACTAGCAATTGTTGAATTTGAGTGTTGTATCAAAGAAGAATAACTACATTATCTGAAAAGACCAGCTACATAGTTGTATTAGTGTGGAGTTTCCTCAAACATTTCAACCAAAGCAGTATTTTACAAAAGATTAAATGCAAAGGCAGATATGAAAATCCAGCTGTGCTCTCTCAAGCCAGATAGTAAAGAATTTTTTAAAATGTAAATGAATGCCACTCTCCTAATTTTTTAAAACAGTTTTTTATTTGTTCTTTTTAGTTATATGTGACATACACACATACACACACATGCACAAGAAGGGTGAAGAATCAATCTTCATTCTTATTTTTAAACCTAAAGAAAATCTCATTTTAAAAATCATTTAAAATGGACACAGGTCATGACTCCAGGAAAGACATTGTATTGGTCGTTCACTATCAAACTCTGCATATTCCTTTGCTGAGACCAGAAGTGCAGTATTAATTAAAAGAAATAGATATGCAATTAAGCCAACCCCAAACATTTTCTGATTGACTGTACTAATACCAGAATACTCAAAAAGAGAGTACAGTCTCTGGACCAAACTAACCTGCATATTATAGTTTAGATCATATTCCTAAGGAGCATTTTATTACCTTAGTCCCCTTTTCAAATGCTATTAAATGGTTTGACTGCTATTAAATACCATTTTATAGTAGTCCAACCCAAATAAAATTCTTAATGAAAGCCATTTAGGACCAATGGAATTTAACCCCACTTTTCTAAACTTGCCTTCTGTGTTATATTTTGAACTCCTGCCCCAGATGTCAGCTTGTGAATCTTCAGGTTGTTCCCCCAAGAGCCCTCCTAAAGCCCATCTAATCATGTCTCCCCAGATATTTCAAGACCTTATTCTTTAATTTTCTTCTTTGGGGAGCACCACAGACTAACATTAGTATGCAGCTCAAATGAAAGCCATGGAATAAACTCTAGTTTATTTTAAAACCAGTAAAGTAAAACTAGAGGTAGTTAAATAAACAAGTGATACAACATGCTCATAATTTTCTTGTCTTTACAAAGTCAAAGAAAACATCTTGAGGAAAATTATTTAAATTCTGAAGTAAAGTAAATAAAAAAGGAATTTGGCCTAGATAGTGATTCAGATCATAAGGAAAGAGATCTTAAGCAAATTTGTTGGGAATGTAAGGCAAACTTTGCATTTAATCACATTATCAGGTTTCTTCTTATGACAGGTTATTTCTAGACATAATATACTAACATTTTAGCTATATTTATCAAAACAAAGTGAAGTTTGAAATGGATTACAATAGAAGTATGAAAGAGGAGAAAATAGGACTCCATAAGCATGAGAATTTAATACTAGTACATAGTAACATAGGATGAATAATATATATCAGAGGTTAGGTATAGGCCTTTGCTAGGTTTATATTCTTCTGAAGAAATTACTGCCTGAGTCAGGCATGGTGGCAAACACCTGTAAACCTAGGGTCTCTGGAGGCTGAGGCAGAAGGAACAGAAGTTCTAGGAATTTAGCAAGACCCTCGGCAACTTAGTAAGGCACCCATTTCAAAAGAAAAAGAAGAAGAAAAAAAGGGGGGGGCTGAGGATATACTTCAATGGTAAAGCATCCCTAGATTCTATCCGCTACCTAAAACAAGCAAACAAACACATACACACACACCAAGACTTACTGTGTGCCTTTTCTTGTTCCTGTTATATTTAGCATGAGTTATGCTAGTCCGGTACCCTCTCCAGCACCCAGTATCCTAGGGCCCTTGAGGAAGTACAGGCCAGTGAGAAAAACATGACTCCAGTTGTTATGGCAAGCGTTTGCCCCTCTTGAGCAATCAGAAGGCAAGGGCAAAACTGTGTAAGGGGCCCACCAGATGGTGAAGAAAGGCAGGAAGGAGAAAGAAAGAAATTTGACCTGGAGACACATTTCAAAGTAAAACATTAATTTGTGTTGAAGCACACACTGAGATACCTCATTATATTGTTAATAATAAGTGGCACAAGATCCTGCCCAGGAAGGAAAAAGACTAGTACATAAAGTAGTCCATAAAGTTCACTGTTTCAGAAATATTTGGAGTCAAATTAGTAGGAAAATGGGTTTTATTTGAAGCCAACTTTTTTTTTTTTTTGCATGTGGGTGGTGGTGGGGGGGGATTGAACCCAGAGGCGTTTAACCACTGAGCCACATTCCTTATTTTTCAGTTTGAGACAGGGTCTCCATGAGGCTGGTCACGAATTTGCAAGATTCCTGTCTCAGTTTCCTCTCAAGTTGCTGGGATGGGCCACTGCACTCTGCTAAAGCTAATTTTGCAAGAAGATGGAAGACATTTCATAGTTTCAGAAATTCCATCTCGGAAATCCCTAAAACTTAAGAGAACTTTAAGGGACAAAAGGCAGGAAATACGCAGATTTAGTTAGCCTGCAGTTACCCAGGCCTGAGGGGCAGTCCCCACTCTCATCTTCTTTGGTGCCTATCAGGGCCAATGACTGCAGTCTCCCCCCAGGCAGGTTCCTTCTCAGAGGGAGGAAAATGTTCCCAAGTGGTGGGGTTGGCCCCTAAGGCAAGTATTTTAGGGAACTTGTGCCATGTTCTCATATGTACTGAACAAGTTCTGAAAGAGACCTGTATACTACAGACAATTAATTACAAGTCCAGTTTCTCACCTGAACTCCAGTCCCATAGCCAGTTGTCTGCTTGACATCTATTCTTGGACATTTAATAGTCATCTCCAGACTTAATGTGTCTAAAACCAAACTCCTGACTTCCACTCTCTACAATTCCCTCCAAACTTGCTCCCCCATGCTTCCCTTAGTAAGTCAAATTTTATTCTTTGAATTTCTCTAGCTAATAAAAAAGGATCTGTTTTGACACCTCACTTCCTCTCATATTGTGTAACCAATTCATCAGCAAATCCTATTTCATAATCCTGTTTCATAAATTATCCCAAGCCCAACCCCTTGTTAACCTCCATGTTTTCTTCCCTTGTGTGATCTACAATTGAATCTTCCAATGAAACAGACTAAACTTGCCACCATCCCTCACCATCTGAAACAGAGAATGCCTTCCTCTTGCTAAGAAGGGAAATTGGGGAGGCTCCCTCCCTGTTTCTTCAATCTATTTCTCCATCTCTGACATCCGTCTTTTCCCATTCTAAATTCTAAAGAAAACCTCTAAAAGGGAGACACAGATGCTGGTCCCCAGAGGTCCTAACTTATATAATGAGGAGGCTGGGGAGGGTACTTGGAACTTGGGAAACTCCTTTAAGACAATGATTCTGAAGGAGACAGAACCTTGTAACTCCTTTTGTCCTAATGCACCCCTTTCATTCTTTAAAGCTTTCCTCCTCCCAGAGCTTGCTGTGTGTGTGTGTGTGTGTGTGTGTGTGTAGTGAGCTGGGAATTGAACCCTGGGGTGCTTTACCACTGAGCTAAAACTACATCCCCAGTTCCTTTTGAGACAGGGTCTTGCTAAGATGCTGAGGCTGGCTTTGAACTTGCCATCCTGCTGCCTTAGTCTCCCAAGTCACTAAGATTGCACATGTGTGTCACCATATGTGGCCCCTTGTAGTTGCAACTTTTGAAACAATGAAGTTTCTTCCATCTTCCTTCAAAGCTAACTTCGAATAAAACCTATTTTCCTACCAATTTTATTCCCACTATTTCTGGAGCCATGAGTATTATGGCCTAGCCTCTTTCTTGCCCAAGCTGAATCTGGGCCACCCAGTAATACTTGGACTACCATTTTTGGTAGTACTGGCTATCATTTTGCTGTACTGGGTGTCTGCTGCCATTGAGCTTTTTCTTGGTTGGGCTCAAGTGACCCATTTGGGACTTCAGCTGCCAGGAACTTAAGTAAACTGTTCTATACCTTTGCTTTGGGGTACTGGTTAGTAAGATTTTTTTTAAAAATCCAGGATTATATTGATTTGGTTGAACACTAATTTGTTTGGTTTTGTTTTGGAAGAGTAGATCATGAGCCAGACACTGTGGTGCATGCCTGTGGTGCACTTCCTGTGGCTCAGGAAGCTGAGGCAGGAGGATTGAGGGTTCAAAGCCAGCTTCAGCAAAAGTGAGGTCAATGAGACCCTATCTCTAAATTAAATACAAAATAGGGCTGGTTTGTGGCTCAGTGGTCATGTGCCCCTGAGTTCAATCTCTGGTACCAAAAAAAAAAAAGAGTATATTATGGCCGGAATTCCTAAAATTGCCACTGATTTATTGTAATTCTTTCATGTTTGTTAATTTGACAACTGGCTTATTAGGCAGACTCTGAGGGCTGCAACAGCTTTATCTTCCCCACATACTCTTTGCTTCAGTCATCAGATGGGCCTCTATCAAAAGGAAATGAATTAAATCCGTCCATGATTGCTTTATTAGACCTTATAAATTGCCCTAACCCATCACATCAAGTGAATTTACTGAGTTTTTTATTCTTCATGATTAAGTTGTATATTTTTGCTTTGCATAATTAAGGCTTTTAGTTTTCTCTACCTAAAGTATTTTTTTGTTGTTGTTTTGTTTTGTCTGTCTCTAGATAAGAAACTTGCTCACCAGGCCTTGCCATTGTCTTTAAGGCATAAATTTTCTACCTGACCTCAACAACTTTAAAAACTCACATTTAAAAGTTGACTGCTTTCAATATCTGGTCAAAAGTCTGAATTTTGAAACTAGCAAATGTTAAATCTAAGTTTTAGGTATGTTTATATGCTCCTGAGTTGTCTGTTTGCATGTACTTAGTTGACTTATAGAAACTTAGTCCAAATGCCTTTTGATCTACATAACTTTAGTAAATTTATAACAAATAATTTAAACATTCAGAATGTCTTTAAAACGTAGTAACATTTTTCTAGCCTGCTAACCAATTAAGATATTTGCTCTAGACGCTTGAGATTAGTGTTTAATGTTTTCTATATACAACAACCTTTTAGAACCTTTTCAGCAAAAAAAAAAAAAAAAAAAGTAAACTTTCAAATGTTAACTATGCTAAAGTTCCCTGAGCAATCTAAAGATAGCTATTAAAGTGAGCAAATTGGACAGGCATTTTGAATTTTTAAAAATGTAAGTTTTAAAATTATTTTGATTTTACAATAAAATCATAATTTAGGGATAAAAATCATCGTGTTTTAAGATCAGAAGTGTTCTGTTTTGTATAATAAATGTGTGATGCTTATATCTATGTATGACATTCATGGTTTATCTACAATGTTAATTGTTTGATAGATGTGGAAATTCACTATCCTCTTGTAACATTGGTCCGCTTCATGCTTTGAATGAAACAGCCCTTGCTGCTCCGTCACTGAAACTTATCTTAAAACAGACAAGTTTTTTCCTCTTCTCTTTGTCCCAAATTAAGAAGTGAATCATAATCCCCTTACAGGAAACATCTGGAATGTAGCCTTTGATAGCTTCTTTAAAAATACACTGTTCTGCCAGGCCTGGTGGTGCACTCTGGTAATCCCAGCAGCTAGGGAGGCTGAAGCAGGAGGATTGCAAGTTCAAAGCCAGCCTCAGCAATTTAGTGAGACCCTAAGCATCTCAGCAAGACTCTGTCTCTAAATAAAATATTAAAAAGGGCTGGGCTTTTTATGGATCAGTGGTTTTTTTGTGGCTCAGTGGTTTCTCCTTTTCTATCAAAGCAATACATTGCTTTTTCCTTTTTCTCAAAACCATTTTCTCATTGTTAAATTGGCATTGGGGACAAGGATGGAGCTTTCAGTAACACTTCCCTTGTTTCAGACCTGAGAAGCCAAAGGAAATAACAGATTATTGAAAAGGCTGGTAAACTATGTATAGTTTATATTTCTGATTTCTAGAAAAACATTTTATAATGATCCATAATTGTAGTGTTTTTGTTGTTGTTAACTGATTATAAATTCTATCAGTTTCAGAAATTAACTATAAACCTGTACTTTCATCCGCTAACCTAAATGCCATAAAACTAGTTTGCCTCTTTTGAGTTTATTATCATGCCTGCCTTGTTAGAGACTATATAGGATATGGTGATACATATGGAACAACTCAAGTAATTTCCATTCATGGTTTTGTATTTACTGCACAAACTGCTTGGGTTTTATTACTCCCATCAACAAGGTGCTTCACTGCCTTATTGAAATGTTAAATGAATTTTGTTCTGTGTCTGTCAAAAGTCTAGCAATGCTTTTAATTCCAGAGGAACTTAAAAATAACTTTTAAAATGCATTTGCCAGTAAGGATCCAATAATTTGGCAATAACTGGGTCACTCAGCAAAATTTGCAGAGAATTGGCTTGAAAAAGATTTTATGTTTTATCAAGATAATCTCAGGTTTTCTGCTGATTTTGTTATGCTTTTAATTGCTTAAAAGAAAATAAAGTCCTACAAGAATTAAGATTTGTTCAAATATTCAATTGTTCAAATATTCATTTGTTCTAGAGTGTCTTTTTTTAGTTTGTACTTCTAGTTAAATGAATCACTTTTTAAAAAAGTAATGTCATATGTTTTATTGCTACAAATGTTCTGAAGCTTTAAAAATCTGACAGTCTGAATATAATGCTGTAAATCATGCTTAGTGTCTTAACATATTAGAGAGGTAACTAAATTGTTTTACTAAGTTGCTAAGTTCTCTGAGTAATAATAATAACTTCTATGTTGTTTGCAGTCATTTTTACATAATGTAAACCATGTGTCTGTAGTTCATAGGGGGTAGTTCTTTTTCATTCATCCTCCAACACAAGACAATTTAAAAGTTAAAGATTTTAATATATGTGTAAGACTGGCTAGTTTTTAAAAAGGGATTTTCTTAATTGAACTTGTTTACATTGTGTTGCAACTTAGTTTACAAAGCACTTTCCAATAAATGTATGTTTTTAATAGATGTAATGACATTAATCCTTGCAACCTTTTTTCAAAGCTTTTACAATCTGTAAAATGTACCTTAATTCTGAAGATGCTTTCTACCCAGTTGATAGTCTTGATTTACATAAAAAGGATTCTAGCTAAACAGACACTCTTCCAGTGCAGATCTGACAGGATTGCTACTTCAGACAGGCTGTTTTTCTTTGGATAAAGATGATAAAACTACAACAGACACTAGTATGGCAATATGTAAATCAATGGATGTGTAACTGATGTGATTCTGCAATCTGTGTATGGGGTGAAGGTGGGAGTTCATAACCCACTTGAATCAAAGTGTGGAATATGATATGTCAAGAAATTTGTAATGTTTTGAACAACCCACAATAAAAAATTTTTTAAAAAAAGATGATAAAACTAAAGAGACTGTGTTCATTAGTTCAAATCTGTTATACAGACTGGATTGCTATCCTCTTATTAGTGGTTTATATTTTTTAGGTCTAAGAGTTAATCTTTTTTTTTTTTCCTTTTCGATACTAAGGACTGAACCCATAGGTGATTTACCATTGAGCTAAATCCCCATTTATTTTTTTTTTAATTTGAAACTGGATTTTTCTAAGTTGTTGAGAATGGCCTTGAACTTTCAATTCTCTTGTCTCAGCCTCCCAACTTGCTGGGATTACAGGCATGCATCACCACATCTGATTAAGAGCTAATCTTTCAGAAAACCTCTGTTGCTTAAAATTGGTTGAAAGGGGGGTCTTCTACTGCTGACTCCAACTGTCACTTCGCATCAACATGGGAGCACTCAGATAAAAGGATTGAAAGAGCTCCCAAGAGGGCAAAGCCAAGATGCTTGGCAAGTGAACAATAGATTTTTCAGAGAGAATCATTCTGAGACAGTTGGGGATGGGGAGTGTAAATCATGTAGAATCACTTGTCAAAACCCACCAAAAAAATAAACAGCTAGAAGTTTATGAAAAGAGAATTCTTACACAGAATAACACTAGACTACTTCCCTTGGGCAGAGCTATTAAAATTTCAGAATTTGCCTCATTGAGGAATAAGCATCTAACTTCTTATGAACTGCCAGCCAGATGACATGGAAACTCCAACTTCCTCAAGATTGAGGGTATGAACTAAATGGGAGGAGGATTTAAATAGACTGAATTTGGATCCCTCTCTCCCCAAATTGGGAACACATTCCTCCGGCTGAGCAAGGAAGCTAAAAGGCTCTGATTCCCCAACCTGACAAGCACCAAAGAAGATGGGGGCAGAGATTGCCTGCTCAGGCCTGTCTTAACTGCAAGCTCAGTAAATCAACATGTGTACATTTCCTGCCTTTTGTCACCTCCCTTCCTCTTCTTTAAAACTCTGCTAAGCTAGACTAGGGCCCATGGTTATAATCCAAGCAACTCAGGAGACTGAGACAGGAAGATCACAAATTCAAGGCCAGATTTAGCAACTTGGCAAGGTCCTAAGCAACTTAGTGAGACTCTCTCAAAATAAAAAAAATAAAAAAGGCTGGGGATGTGGCTCAGTGCCCTTGGGTTCAATCCTCAGTATTAAAAAAAAAAATTAAGTCATGCTTATTTTCAGGATTATCAGAAATGGAACTTTTGAAACAATTTAAGCTTCTATCTTCTTCCTTCAAAGCTGTTTGAATAAAACCTATTTTCCTACCAATATGACTAAAAGTATTTCTGGAGCAGAGTGTTATGGACTAGCTTCTTTCCTCTCAGTTGGTATTACAGCTGCCCAATAACAATTTCACTCGAAATATAATTGAAATTCTCACATTCTCACTGTGGCCCATGACACCCTACATTGATCTGCACTCTCTCCCCAGAAATATCTTTCTGATCTCATTCAGAAACTCCCTCACTCCTCCATACTAGTATTATTCATTCACTCATTCCTCAGGAATCATCCTTGACTCTTCTACTTCCACACCTCACACACATCAGAAAGATCCTCTTGCCTCTCCTGTTAAAGGACAGTGGCAAGTGGTGGGAAGGTGAGGTAATACCCTTAACTATCCACCTGATAGAGAACAAGGACTTTTGGTCACTTTCCCCCAACTTTGCCCTCTCTCAGCAGGAAGCAGCCAGAATGAGTCAATGTCCAATATCCTAAAAGAATTTAGGGGCCCAAAGTCCTTAAGTGAAGAATGTTAGGGGACAGACAGATGGGAATGATGGGATCATGAGGTCAAGAAAATATAAAATGGACCCACTGTGCTGACATTCACACACTTTCTTTTCCAAGAAGTAATTACCTGCAACTCTGCTTAGCTTAAGTGGACAGGCTATGTCACATTCCTCAGCAAACTACCTGTTATTTGCAGGAGAAATGTAGTAGGCCTAAAATAACATCTGTAGGAGGAATCAAGTTATCCTGAAGGGGGAGACTTTTGTGACCCTTTTCATAAATTAGATCCTGACACTCAGGGAGATAAGGATAATTCCTACTAATCATAAAATCTATAAGAATTTATGGTTAAGAATTCAATTAGAAGCCAGGTGCAATGGCACACACCTGTAATCCAAGTGGCTCGGGAAGCTGAGGTAGGAAAATCACAAGTTCGAAGCCAGGCTTACCAACTTATCGAAGCTCTCAGCAACTTAGGGAGACCCTGTCTCTAAAAAATTACAAATAGGGGCTAGGGAAGTGGTAGCGCATTCTGGGTTTAATGCCCAGTATAAAAAAAAATTCAATTAGAACTAGTTAGCATGGGCCAAAGTGACCTAAGAGTGGTCATGTTAGTGGGGAGTTGAAAGTCTTATATCCTGCTTTCAGTATGACTGCACATATATTGTCACATATACAACCAGAGAAATGAAAAGTTGTACTGCAATTGCATACAATGAATCAAAATGCATTCTGCTTTCATATATACCTAAATTAAATAAATAAATAAATTATTTTTAAAAAGTCAGGAAGTGGACTTGAGTGGGACTCTCTGGAAATTTCTTTGGGATTCCCCAAAAAACTGGAGTGCAGGAGGGGCACACTGTCCCTCTCCTCTTTGAGAGGACCTACTCTCTCCCTTGAGAGTGTCCCCTTTCCCTTTGCCTATCTCATCACTAAACACATTCCTGTCACTCTGTGACATGTCTGAAATCTTTCTGACTTCATTGCAAGAATCAGAGTTTGAAGAACAGGAGGGTCTTCATGCTGCCTCAGTTTCCCGGAAGGACCCAGCTCTGTAACACCACCACCAAACATCCGTGATTTAACTACTTTGAAAAACAACATTTAAACATACACTATTTTCCCATATACATTGCACTTTTTCCCTATTCAATTCCATTGGTTTGTCTTTTAATTCCTATTGATTCCCTCTATTACCTGGATAGTAAAATATTTTAATATCTGATAAAGCTTGTGCTTTTCCTATTAGTTTCCTGTTTTAGAATTTTCCCGTGGTTAACTAGGATTAGAATGGAGTAGAAGTAAAAGGTAAAGTATCGGGCTATATAGTAGTTATAGCATTTGACAGGTATGAGAAAGAGAATAATTATGAAGACTGGAGTTGTTGTAGGCATTTATTAACTTTTAGTTAAAAATTCTTTTGAAAAAGAAAAACACAAGCTCAATTAATTAAACTCCATTAATTCTATGTATGTGGTCAATAGTAGTGTTTGCATTTTGTCTCATGCAGGCTAACTGAAAACTAGATTCAGGAGCTGTTTGTAAGAGTGGCAATGTTATAATAAAGAGAGAATGCCCAACCTTTTCAGGTCTCCAGTGTCAAAGACAGGATTATGAGCCTGAGACTAATATCACTAGAGTACCCTGAATAGCAAACCCTCGATACTTATTAAAAGAGAGTAGCCTCCCCTTCGCTAAAAACCTAATAAGAACCTGAGATGAGACAGACTTAAAAGATAATGTTTGTCTATCTTTAAGATCTACCTTCTCCATCATTCACCCATTGCCTTGACTAGGGAGATGTAGCCTGTTTCATCTGGAAATACAGCTGATCCTCATTCAAGGACTTTGTTTGCAAATTCACCTACTTACTAGGATTTATTTGTAACCACAAGACAATACTCATATGACACTTTCCTGTCATTCAAGGTCATACACAGAACTACAAAAATTTGAGTGTTAATGGCATACATTCTCAGGTTAGGTTGAACAAGGTCACTCTGTGCCTTCTTGTGTTAGCTCTGATACTGTAAACATGAGCCCCTTTGCCAGTCTATCTGTAACCATATTTTTCCCATTTTTGTGCTTTTTATCGGTAATTTCAGTGTTCAAAATGGACCCCAAATGTAATGATAGAATGCTGTCTCAATGTTTCTTGGCACAAAATGTGTTCTATAGAGAAAATGTAGGAGTTATATAAGCTTCATTCAGGTTATGTAGTGCTATTGGCTGCAAGTTCCACATTAATGAGTAAAGAATGAAGGAATGGAGGGAGGGGAATATTGATCAGTGAGTACTAAGGTACAGTTAAGTAGGAGTTCTGGTGTTCTATTGCACAGTAGGATGAGTACATAAAATCACAATGTACTGTATATTTCAAAAAAGCAAGAAGTGATTTTGAGTTCTTTCACAAAGAAATGTTGAATATTTGTTGAGATAAATATGCTTACTCTTTTTGAACATTAAATTTATGTATCAAAATATCATATACTATCCAATATGTACAATTTTTAAAAAATTTTTTTAGATGTAGTTAGACATTTATTTATTTATTTATTTTTATATGGTGCTGAGGATTGAACCCAGTGCCTCACACATGCTAGGCAAAAGCTCTACCACTGAGCCACAACCTCAGCTCCCAATACACACAATTTTTAATGAGTCAATTAAAAACAAATTTAAAAATTAAAAGAAATGTTATTGAATCAGTAAAAAATATGAAATAAAGTATCTTTAAACAAAACACATATAAAAATGGTTATATATTTATCTGATGAGAAAAATGTAACCAGAAGCTCATGGAAACCTACCCCTATATTTGCCCTATGTATTTTCTAATGTGATGACTTTATATAATATAACTACTGCAAGTAACAAGAGTTGAAGCACTTTTTAAAATAAATGTTCTGCAGGCTGGGGATGTGGCTCAAGCGGTAACGTGCTGGGTTCCATCCTCAGCACCACATAAAAATAAAATAAAGATGTTGTGTCCACTGAAAACTGAAAAATAAATATTTAAAATTCTCTCTATATATATTTTTTTAAAAATTTTTTCAGTTGTAGATGGACATAATACCTTTAGCATATTTATTTATTTATTTTTATGTGGTGCTAACGATAGAACCCAGGGCCTTACATGTGAGAGGCAAGCACTCCACAACTGAGCCACAACTCCAGCCCCTGAAGCACCTTGTATACAAAAGAAATTTCCAGACCTGGCTGTGAAGTACTTGTAGGAATTAGGGGAACACTTTTGGTATTAGATTGGCAGTAATAGTCATGGAGGGATATAGACCAATAGGGGAAGTTACATTAACATGGAAATATCCTCCCAGGACTTGTGATTCAGCCTTTTGACAAGGATGATTGGGGGCAGTTTTAGTATGGTTTTGAGATGACATTTTGAAGCTTGGATGTAATGATGCATATAGAAATGAAGTGAGGATACTAGAAATACTTTGGGATAGTTTGGTATAATGCTTTGGATGTAGAAGACTGGAAACCCATTATCCTACTGTTTCCTAAGAGAGCCCAGAGGACACTTTTTTTTTTTAACTAAGGCAACAAGGAATGAATGACATAGCTCAATATTTCAGGACCGATAGTAGAAGATATCACCATGGAATTGATTTTCTTGCTCGTGAGAGTGTTCCTGAAAGGGAGAGGTCAGGTGGTGGCTCCGTATATTAGAGGCAATGTGGACATAAGGACTACAATGGACAACAAGGCCATAAAACAATCAGGGTGCTTTAACTCACAGGGAACTGTGGTGATGGGCAAAAAATGTTCTAGGGAGTGAAGAAAATGGACAGCTAATGAGGGCTGTTACTTAATTTGTATAGCCAACAAAAATTAGCAATTGGTGATTAGCTACTGCAATGGAAAATAGTACTTTCTCAGACATTTTGTATCTATGTCAGTTTACAAACCCAAAGCACATTGATTGAAGGAAGCCAAACCCTCTTGAGGAAATATCTGGCAACACAAGTATGTGTGATAAACATTCCCTTGAACTTTACTTAAAACATCTGTGGTCAATTATCAATGTAATTATGCACTGAAGAGGAGGGACTGCTCATGTACTTTCAGAATTCTCAGATATGGAATATGAATTGATGTTGATACCAGGGATCCTGAAGTGACATTACAACCCTTGATAGGCTTATAAAAACTAGGTAATGAATGGAGTTCTGGTTTAAGTCTGTCGTGAAGTAGGTTCTTGGATCTATAACTTTCCTGATAGTTCGTTCCCCAATCGTCAAGCATATACTTGGAATAGATGTACTCAATATCAGATGCCTCAAAGTATTCCCTGGTCTATGGAATACAAGCCACTCTTACAGGAAAGCAACTGTGCTCCAGGAGGAATTTCAAACCATAGTATCACTATCAAAAACTTAAGGAATGCAGAATACAGGGGTGGTAGTTCTTGGAGTGGAGTTGTATCTTCTGTCAATATGTCTATTTCGTGTCTGCAAAACTTAAGTGGATTGCAATGGATATTGTGCACTGCTATAAAGTTAGCCAGGTGATATACCTAAGTGTAGCTGCTGACTGCTGATCAACACAGCCTTCATAGATACTGATCTTATCATGGAAATTGCTCTTTTGGCAAGAGTAATGAGGAGCCCAGAGCAGTGATACATGGCTGCAATCCCAGAGGCTGGGGAGACTGAGGCAGGGAGATTGAGAGTTCAAAACCAACCTCAGTAAAAAGTGAGGTGCTAAGCAACTCAGTAAGACCCTGTCTCTAAATAAAATATGAAATAGGGTGGGGATGTAGCTCAGTGATTGAATGCCCCTGAGTTGAATCCCTGGCACATGCCCCCCCCCCCAAAAAAAAAAAACCCAGAGTAATGAGGAATAAAAATGGTATTTACATGGTAAAGACAGCATTATTCACTCATTATCTTCACCTGTCTTAGTCCATTCCTGCTGCTATAACAAAATACCACAGATGGGGTGTTATAGTTTGGATGTAAGGTATCCCCTAAAAACTCATGTGTGAGAAAATGCAAGAAGATTTAGAGGAAAAATGATCGGGTCATGAGACCCTTAATCCAATCAGCGAATAAGTTCCCTGATGGGATTAATTGAGTGGCGGATAGAAGTGGGTAGGGTGTGGCTGGGTGAGATGGGTCATTAGGGCATGCCTTTGGGGTATGTATTTTGTATCTGATAAGTGCAGTTGCTCTCTCTGCTTTCTGACACTGTGAGCCACTTCCCTCTGCCATACTCTTCTGCCATGATGTTCTGCCTCAACTCAAGCCCTGAGGAATGGAGCTGGCTGTCTATATACGGACACCTCTGAAACCATGAGCCCCAAAATAAATTTTTCCTCCCCTAAAATTGCTCTTTTCAGTCACAGCAGCAAAAATGCTGACTAAAATAGTGGGCAATTATTGAATAACAGAAATTTATTTCTCAAGTTTTAAAGGCTGGGAAGTCCACGATCAAGGTTGTGGCAGATTTAGTGTCTGGAAAGGATGGCTATCTGCTTCTAAAAAGGCACCTTGTGGCTATGTCCTAAAATGTGGAAGGTGTAAGAACAAAAAGAACCTAGTTAATTCCCTTCAGCTCTTTTATAAAACTCTAGTCCGTTGATGAAGTCACATCTTCATGGCCTAATCACTTTCTGAAGGCCCACCTCTTAATACTTTTTCATTGGGGATTAATTTTCAACAGGAACACAAACATTCAAACCATGTTGACCTACAACCATGCTAATTCCTCTGTCAAAATGCAGTTCATTGAGACCTTAACATTTGACATTCCATAGAAACTTATGCTGGTTCACAGTGGGCTAAGTGAATCTGATGAGTGGTAAGTGGAAAGCAAACTCAATGCTCTAGTGAGACACACGCATGTCAGAAGGTTGGAGATAAACTCCATGGAAGTTGTGTCTGCAACACTACTGAAGTTTTTAGGGACTGAATGATAGTCTAATTTTTTTTCCTTTGGATCATAATTAAGCTAGTTGGTAATATTATCTCATTTTGAAACCGGAAGGCATAGCTTCATTTTATATGGTAATTTTTTTCTAATTTGTTAATTTTTATTTTCAAATTATCTTTACTAATCTATTGTTATTGCTTTCTAATACTTTCTACATACTGATAGGAATTGCCATTATTTGCAAAATAATTGTCATTATTTACAAAATTGTTCTCCAAATGAATTGCATAAATTAATACTCCCTTCCAGACACTATAAAACACCACATGCATTAACAAGCCTCAAGTCCAATGTCATCATTCTTCATAACAGTAGTGAATTAGATATGTAGAAAATCCTATACATTATTATTTTATTAGCATGGGTAAATCTGAATTTCCTTTCTTATTTTTTGGCTGTTCATATGTTGCCTTTTTTTTTCCATCTTACTCACTTGTAGGTACTCTTTAATTTAAATGATTAATAACTGATTATCTAATTTAATTTATAAAGTCATTAGTGAATCCATTGTAATTTTTCGATGTTTTTCTTTTTCTGTTTTCCTTTTTATTTCTACATAGTCTTCTAAAGACATTTGTTAAAATGTTAATATATTCACACACACAAACATATCTTCCTTTATTGTATTATTTCCAGTCCAATGTTATACTTAGATAATCTTTTTCCTCATTATAAAATTATTCACTTATAAAAAAATTCACTTATGATTTCTTACAGCACTTCTAGGGTTGTACTTATTGCATGTATATATGTAATATTTCTTAATTTTAGTGTAAGAAATAAGGTAACCATCTAGATTTATTTTCTTAATAGTTAGCCAATGTGCTATATATTTCATACTCCTTATGTATATTAGTAATAGGGATAACTAAATATAATAGTCTAATTTACAAGGAGACCATAAGAGCTTTGTATTCTTTTGACCATAAAATTGAAATAGAATTGTTTTGGAAACAAGAGAGTTCTTAGAGGTAAACTCTCAATCTCAGAAAAATTGGTAAAGTAACTTATAAAAAATTAAAAGAATACCAAATATTTTGAGTTAGCTGACTTCTTTTCAATTTTTTTAGTCAAATTTTTATCACAAATTATTTTCTCATTTACAGAAAGAAAAAGAATAGTAACAATATTTGCTTTAAGCACATTGCCACGTTGTTCTTCAAATATATCTTACAAACCTGGGATAAAGGAATAGTAAGTATGCAGTTCAAATTTACAGTATCTATAAAACATTGTAAAAAGTATAACACTCTGTTTTCCCCAAGAAGTATATACTATTGTTAAGGAGATAAGATTTGAAATGGTAGATGATGGAAACAGCAATGTGAAAGGGGGTGTTTAAGAACATTTAAGGAAGGGTATAGGCCGCTTAAAAGGAGATTGTTTCATAGACTCAATAACATCATCAAAGACCAGGCTTCTCTTCTCTTTCTAATGTCCCATGTGGAGAAAGTGGTTTCTGTCTTTGTGTCTTGGCAGGAAAGAGGAGGAAGGGTAAGAAGGAAGGGAAAGCACCTAAGTCAGAAAATTGAAAACTTTCTCAGAAAGGTTTACTTTATATATTTTGGCCCCAGGTTGATTGTGTATCCACCCTCAGCTGTGAAGGAGCCTGGGTAAAGCAATATATATACACATACATACATACACACACACACACACACACACATACACACACACATGCACACACTCTCACAAAGCCAAATATAACTGTGCTGTGTTAGTAGGGAAGAAGAGATAAAATGAACTTTGGAAAGGGAAACAGCACTGACTCCAGTTGAGAGTTTTCAATTTATTGCTCACCCTGATAAGAGAGTCGTTTCTGGAATGCACATTAGTACCTCCCCTATAAAATCCTTCAACGGTTCCCTTTCACATCCGAAGGACATAAAAACACATTAGGATAGGTTACAAGTCCCTTCTAATTTAGTCATTTTCTACTTCACCATCTTCATCTCATTCCCCATTCTCATCAAGACACTTCCTCACAGGAAGCTTTGTGTTTCCCTGACTTGACCACATTCTTGCATTTCACTGCCCTTGTACAGGCTCAAATGTCTGTTCTGCTTCATGAATTTGTTCCCATTCGTCTTAGTTTATTTTGCACTCTACAACAGAATACCACAGACAGTATAATTTGTAAAGAAAAGAAATTTATTCCCCATAGTCCTGGAACCTGAGAAGTCTAAGATCAAGGTTCCATCATGGTGAGTCATCCCTTGGTAGAGGGCATCACATGAGGAGAGCAAGGGAACAAGCCAGCTCAAGTCTCTCTTCCTCCATTTACAAATCCATTCATCCCATCATGGGCCTCCATCTGCATGACTTCATCTAACCCTACCTCCACCCTAAAGCCCCTCCTCCAAATATTATCTACATGTGTATTAAAGGATTAAGTTTCCAATGTATAAATTTTGAGGGGTCATATTAAAACCACAGCACCATCTCTTAAATCCTCCAGCCAACTTCCACTTCCACTTCAACATTTAAGTTTAACAACACTTTTTTTTTCTGTATGCTTTTCCCCAAATCACAGATAGATATGTTCCCTTTCAATAATCCCACGAATGCCAATAAGTACTTATAACACTGTTTTGTTGTTGTTGTTGTTTGTTTGTTTTCTTTTTGCACTGGGGATGGAACCCAGGGGTGTTCTACCACTGTGCTACATCCTGATATCTTATTTTTTTGTTTTGTTTTGGGGAAAGGTCTCACTAAGTTGCCCAAACTGGCCTCAAACTCTTGATCCTCCTGCCTCAGCCTCTTGAGTTGCTGGGATTGCAGATCTATGCCACTATACCTTGCATCACCCTTCATTTGGAAAAGCACACTGCAGTAGAAGGTGTTTGCTTATTTGTGTTCTCCCCTACACTGAGTTCCTTGGCCTTATTATCTTCAGAATCTACCATAATAATTGGCAGATAGCATAAGCTTAGGAAGTGTTTGTTGAATAAGTGAATGAGGCTCTATCACCTCATGCTTTTAATAACAGGTCTCAAAATATAGGAAACAAAATTGCAAATATTATTTTAAAAGTCAACAAATCCATCATCCTAGTGGGAGATTCTCATTTACCTCTTCCAGTATTTGTTAGATTAAATATCCAAAAGTCAGTGTGCATGTAAAGTGCTTCAATAACAAGTTTAACAAACTTAATTGACGTATATGAAACAAAACAAAATAACTGTAGAATACTTATTCTTTTCATGTAGATTTGTGACATGTGCAAAAATGTACTATTTAGTTGGGTGAGGTAGTCTGTAATCCCAGCAGCTCAGAAGGCTGAGGCAGGAGGATTGTGAGTTCAAAGCCAGCCTTAGCAAAAGTAAGGAACTAAACAACTCAGTGAGACCTGTCTCTAAATAAAATACAAAAGAGGGCTGGGGTTGTGGTTAAGTGGTTGAGTGCCCCTGAGGTCAATCCCCAGTACAAAAAAAAAATACTATTTACCTGGTCATAAAGCACATTTAAACAAATTCAATGAATGAAGTAATACAAAGAATGTACTCTAGCAAAAATACTAGAAATTAATAAAATATTACTAGATAACCATTTATAGGCTTTATTTTACACATGGAAATACATAGTTTTAATTTTTGTACGTGAGATATAAATCAAATTTCTTTTTAAAACTATGGATATCCAATCGTTCTTTAACATAGTTTCTTTAAAAGATTATCCTTTCTTCACAGAAGATATAGTTTTGAACCGTGTGTACTTTGTCAAGAGTCAGTTGAAAATATGTATGGTCCTATTTCTGGACTATATATGTATGTATGGTCCTATTTTGTCTCTGATATTCTTGTCTATTTTCATAGCAGCAGCACACTCTTGATAGTGTAGCTTTAACATGTCTTTAAATTAGATAGTAAGTCTTCTAACTTACTTCTTTTCCAAAGTTGTATTAATTAAATACATTGCATTTCTGTATAAATTTTAGAATCAATGTCATTTAATGCCCACCCCCAGCCCCCCAAAAAAGGTCTTTTGTAATTTTTCTTGAGAATGCATTGAAATCCTTAGAAAAAGTTTGGAGACAATTGACATTTTAACAAAACTGAGTCTTCTGATCTATAAACATGCTGTTTCCTTTTTTTTTTTTTTTTTTTTTTGATATGGGGGATTGAACCCAAGGGTGCTTAATCACTGAGCCACATCCCCAGCCCTTTTTATATTTTATTTAGAGACAGGGTCTCACTGAGTTGCTTAGGGCCTCACTAACTTGCTGAGCCTGGCTTTGAGGATCCTCCTACCTCAGCCCCACAGCCACTCCTGCCACCTCACCCAGCTAAACATGCTATGTCCCTTAGTTTATTTAGTTTGTTAACTTCTCACAGCTATGTTTTATAGTTTTAAGTTTTCAGGTCTTGAAACTCTTTGTTAGATTCAAACTTAATCTTTTAACATAACTGATGCTATATAAGATATATTTAAAATTTTTAATTGTTCATTGCTAAAATATAGATATAAAATTGAATTTTAAATAATGATCTAAGGGGCTAGGAAATTTTAGATAATGATCTGAGGGTAGCTCAGTGGTAGAGCGCTTGCCTTGCATGTGTGAGGCTCTGGGTTCGATCTTCAGCACCACATAAAAATAAATAAACAAAATAAAGGTATTGTGTCCATTTACAACTGAAAAAAAAGTTTTGTTTTTTTTTTTAAATAATGATCTGATATTCTACAACCTTGCTGAATTCCCTTAGTAGGTCTAGTACTTCTAAATAAATTCCATTTGATTTTCCACATGCACAATCCTATGCAAAAAAATATAATTTCTTCTTTTTCAATTATATAGCTTTTATGTCTTCTCCTTAACTATTGATTGCACTGACTAGATTCTCTAGTAAAATGTTGAGCAGAAGTGGTGGAGGTAGCCATTCTCACAATGTTCTGGTCTTAGGGAGCAAGCATTTGATCTTCCACTGCTAACTAAGTCTGTTGTTGGTTGTAGGGTTTTGAAGATGGCATATATATTGTAATTAAGGAAGTTTCTTTCTATTCCTAGTTTGCTGAAAAGTGTTGTTTTTCTCTTCCCCCACCCCTCCTCTCCTTCTCCTCTTCTTCCTCCTTCTCCTTCTTCTTCTCCTTTCTCTTCCTCCTCCATAAGGTATGGAAGTTGGATTTTGTCAAATTATTTTCTGCATCTATTGAGATGAATATCTGTTATAATATTTCATTCTGTTAATGTGGTACATTACATTGATTGTTTTTCCAATGTTAAGAAATGCTTTCATTTTGGGGGACAAATTCCATATGCCAATAATGTATTTTCCCTTTTAAATGCTATTGGATTTGCTATATTAGAATTTCATTTAGCATGCTTGCTTGTATGCTGGTGATTTATAATGGTCTGTGGTTTTATTATCTTGTAATGCCTTTGTCTGGTTTTAGTAATAGGAATGCTGACACCACAATAAGATGAGATATATATCCCCCTTTCCACTTTTCTGTATTTTAAATTTTCTGATTCTCTGTAGGATTGGTATTTCTTCTTTCTTCAAAAGAAGAAATTTTCATAGAATTTACCAGTGAAGCTAGCTGTGCTTGGAATTTATGACATAGGAACAGATAAAAGTTTGTTAGATTGAATAGCAAAAGGAATTTCAAAAAAAGAAAAAAAAAAGAAAAGGAAAAACAAAAACTATTAAATTGAACTTCCTCAAATTAAGAGCATCTATTCTTTGACAGAATCAAACCACTGATTTAAAGTATATGTTTACAAATGACAGAGCTAATAAAAGACATAGAGAACTTTCAAAGTAATAATAAAAATAAAAATAAATAATTATGGGCACACAGCATGTTAACACAATGAAAAGCAAAAACCATATATGGTCTTCTCAATAGATGCTAAAAAGGTGGTTGATAAAATTCAACATCTCTTCATGATAAAAACCTGAAACAAATTATAGATGGAAGATACTTCAACATAATAAAGGCTATATACTATAAGCCAATGGCTAACATTATGCTGAAAAGCTGAAACAAGACAAAGATGCCCACTTTCATTACTTTATTTAACATTGTATTGGAAGTCTTTGCTAGAACACTCAGACAAGAGAAAGAGATATTGGACATCCATATTGGAAAGGAGGAAGTCAAATTGTCTGTTTGCAGATGACATTTTTATATATGGAAAACACTAAAAACCATCAAAATACTGTTAGAACAAACAAATTCAGCAAACTTGTAGGACACAAAATTAAAATAAAAATCAGTAGCTTTTTAAATACATCGATAACAAATTATATGAACTAGAAATCATGACAGTAATCAATAAAACATTGATGATGGAAATTGAAGGAAACACAACAATTGGAAGCCATTCCATGTTCCTAGATTGTAAGAATCAAAAGTCCACGTGGAAACACCATTAAAATATAAATTCTAGAAGCGTTGTAAACATCTATTCATAAAATAATAGATGCAAAATTTATGGTATGTTTATATAATAATTCATTCATAAAATATTATAGACATGTAATGAGTAAATTACAGCAAATATATGTATATATATGATTATATTTTACATTGTATAAAAAACAGATTACAAAAGAATTCTTAAAAATTTGAAAATCAGGCAAAATGGAGCCAGTTATTTTTCTACAGCTGTTATGTTTGGGTAGCAAAACCACCACCACAAAACCCAACAAGCAAACCTACAATTATAAAAGAGAACAAGAGAATTGGGCAACTAATTAATTGAGGGTATGTTTGTCTCTGGATGGAGAATATAAATCGGGGCGGGGGGGCATAGTATACATCTGAAATATGATGATATTCTGTTTCTGACCTGAATGTGGGTACAAAAATTTTGATTTATTGTAATTATTTCTGAATTTGTATATTTACATTTATACAGTCTTTGTTTGGTATGCCTCACTTCACAGTTTAAGAACATGTAACAGAAAGAGTGGGAGAAAGGAGATAAGTGGTGGAGACAATAGTTACAAGATATAAATAATATAGTTACCTACACAAGAGAAATCTGAAGAAGACCTGAAGTTCTGTTTCATCTAGAAGGGGAGGGAAGCAGTTTGATAATAATTTGAAGATTAAATGAGTTAATGTAAGTGCCTTGCTTGGTACATGCCCAAAGTGAAATTCAGTAAGTGTCAATTTTCTTTCTTCAAATCATTTTCTCACATGTATATAAGTAGATTGCAAAAATATACTAAATAAGTTTTCAGTGCCAAATCCAGAAGCCCAGTACAACCTCAGTATGCTTAAGGGTTCTTGCACAATCCTGTGTTAGGACAGTTGATCTAGCGCAATTAAGATTTTGGATATGTTAGAATGTGGTAGTGCTTAAACTTAAATGTGTATAATGATCACTTTTAAACAAATAAAGAACAACATACATGCACACACACACACACACAGATCATATTTTGTTAAAAGGAAGCTTAATTTCACACAGAAGATTTAATAGGCTTGAACAGGGCTTAATTTTCAATTATAAGTTTAGACAAGGTCCAAGTGTCTGCATTTATAAAACAGTATCCAATCATATTAACAAATGATTTAGACTAGATTTTTGGAAACACTGGTTTTACTCATTACCATTGTGAAATGAGACAAATCTGAGTTCAAGTGAAGTGTTTTGTTCTTCCTTTTCTAAGTGCATAAAATCTTGGGCAAGCAATTTTTTTTATTTTTATTTTTTTATGTTTCATTTTCATCTTAAGAAATGGAAACACCATAGGCTGGGGTTGTGGCTCAGTGGTAGTGTGCTCACCCAGCACAGGGGCACTGGGTTCGATCCTCAGCACTGCATTAAAATGAAATAAAGATAAACTAAAAAATAAATATTAAAAAAAAGAAATGGAAGTCACCATAGTTACTACTTCATAGAATTCTTCAATGAATTCTATAAAGTAATATATTTAAAAGGTTTGGGGGCAGAGGTTAGTAAAGAACTTCCTATAAATTTTAGTTATCATGATTAAAATTATTGGTCATAATGATTATATTCTGTTCAACACTAGTGAGCTGGTATCAACCAGATATTTAACTTTCCACAAAAAAAAGTAATTCAAATCCTGATCATATGGATTTCAGGATCAAAATTTCCTCATAATTTTATATGCACCTTTGAGGGATTATATTTTTATATGCACCTTTGATGGGGTTATATGTTTAATAGATTTTCTGATTCTCAGTTTCTTCCTCTCAGAAAAGTTTTGTTCTTTGTTCCATATTTCACGGCTATTCGTTTGTCATAATTTAAGTGAAAGGCAAAAATGACCCTTTATTTTTTTTTTCTCTTCAGAGTAACTACAATGACAAGACTGTTGCATGTAGCAGAACTTTAATTGAAGGTTGAGGGGCTATCGTAAGTGCTACATTATAAACAATTTGGAATCAATTACATGCTAGATCTACTATCTGCATTGGCTGTACCACCACATACAATATGTCAGTGTCTTGACATCTTGATAATCTTTCTAGCCTTCTTCCTCACTTCCTTTCTGGAATTTTGAATTTTCTCTTAGAGGAATGCAGCTCTCTCTAGCCATCCCTTCACTTTTACAGTTATTCATTAAAAAACAAACAAACAAAAAAATCTTTTATTTAGGATTCTAAGAAAGTAATTGTGGTTATAAGTACCATATAAATAAAAACTAAAGTGTTTGGAAATAAATTTTGGAATGTAGTTGTCATATTTAAAGTAAAAGAAAGAAATGAAAATCACCTTAATTTTCTATAATAATTCTACCATATTCGATAGATTTAATTGAATTTAACCTCTTTGACTTCCAGGTCATAAGAACTAAGAAATTATGTTTAATCTCATTTTCTTTACTTGGACTTTGAAGAATTACTTATTTAACAAAATAAGATAGAAGAAAATTAAACATACTTTTCCTTATGTATTCTTTATCCTAGAAACTGTGAATATCTTGCCTTCTATCAAGATAGAAGGGAATCAAGGGAATTAAGATTTCTAGTTAGCTTAGTTAAGAGATTATCCTGTGTTTTCAAATAATCATGAGTTTAAGTGGTAAGATTTCTAACACAACTGTATGAAGGCCCATGACTACTGGTTTAGAAACTGGGAGTCTTGGTTAATTTAGCAAATCACTTAACCTTCTATTTATTCTATTTTTATAATGGGATGAGATGGGTTACTTTTAGGTTGCTGCCTCAGAAAATTAGCAAAAACTAAGTGGTTCAAAGCAATGTAAAATTTTCTTACATAGAGCTAGGCCAGTGACTTGCACCTCACTGGGAGAGAATATGGCTCCGTATGTCCTTCTGAATGCATGAGGGTAGAATCATTTTCCTCACCTTAACTTGCCTCTAGAGGTTACCCATATTATCTGACTTAGTTCCCTTCCTCGATCTTCAAAGTCAGCAATGACATGGAGTCCTTCTCCTATCACACCATTTTGACCTCCTTTTTTGCTTCTTTTCCAATTTTTAAGACCATTGTGAATGCACAGAACCCACAGAGATAGTCCAGGATTATCTCCTGTTTTAACATCAGCTAACCAGAAATGTTAATTCCCATTGTCATAGTTGGTAAGATACTCACAGGTTCTAGTAATTTGAACATGGACATTTTGGGGAAGGCATTATTCTTACTACCATATCAGTTAACAGAGTATCTTCAGCATCTTTAACAAACTAAGACTTTATGATAAAGCCCACCACACACCACATTTTTTGGAGGGGGGATGGAGCATTATAAGACAATTCCACTAAGAAATATTTGTCTTTACTCAGTTTGTTAAATAAACTGTAGTAGATATCTGTAGTAAACATTTTTTCTTCTTCTAATATTTCAATTTCTATTCCATCTTCTTTAGATAATGGGAAATTTCTGATCCCTCATGAATGAGTCTCATGACACTGGTAATTACTTGCCTTGTTCTGAGTAAGAATCAGAAACTGTAGCCACCTCTCACTAGGTATAACTCACATCACACATGTTGTTAATTTAAAAACGCTTTATCATCTTCATTTCTAATCTCTGTTGCTCTGTCACTCAGGAAACAAAATCTATGAATAATTTTCAATCTTTTATTACTACTGGATTATATTATATTTACACTATAGTACACATTTAATTTGTCTTATTTTACATAATTACTTGTAAGTCCTTCTTGTCTTACACAGAAACTTCTTGAGCATAGGGAACAGATTCTGTTTATCTTTGGATCTCCCATAGTACTTTGCATTTAGCAGGAACTCATTAAACTTACTGTAACCAAATTTATTGAGTGATTGTTGTTGAAATATAAATAAAAGAATATAATTAAGAGTAGGAGACAGAGCTACAGCCAAAAGAATTAAGTAACTTAAGTAGAGGTCACATATAGTAGCAAAAACAGAGCATAATCTCAGAGGGTTTTTGTCCCTAACACTCTCTTTTTACCTCACTACACATATTCTGGCTTGTCACTATCAATAATATAAATATAAATTGAATTAATTTAGCCCAGATTCTGCCCTTTCACTTTAGTCATAGACAGGCTCCAAATATAAGGGTTGAAATTTCATGAAAGGTCTTGTGTCAAGTTTAGTGATTTCATAAAGGAGCAAAGGGTTGCAAATCCAGGTATTAGCACTGTTCTACTGATACTCATCAGAAGATGCACAGCTCAAAACTCAAATACCAGAGATCTCACTACAGTTTTGGAGCATATTATGCATTAAGAAAGGGAAAAGAGGCTATTGATTTTCCTTCCCCTCCATGTTTCCTTTTCTTTTTCTTGACATTTTCAGATTGTTTTCTAGTCCCTCTGCAAAGATAAACTGAACTTCTACTCTGACAGTCCCTCACTTTTGTTGTCTTTGAGCATGTTACCAGATCACAGTCAACTCTTTCAATTTCCTTACCTGTGAAGAAATATGGGAAAAGATACATTCTAAGCCTTGGATAAAATATTAGTAATTGAGCAAAGAGATTAAAAATATGTTCACCAAGAAAAAATTTGTACTGAATTAGAATGATTTGAACAATTATCATATTTGTCATTTATTAGTTATGACATTTCCTCTTCATTTTGGAAACATTCTGTTCTTTGCCTGATATTTAATTTGGTATCATTTGATTTAGGATATACTATTCATTAATGAAATACTAGATTAGGTGGATTATTAATAAACAAATAAAATACTCATAATCTTTTAATGGTTAATAAATCCCACACTTGCACTTATTTGGTATAAAATACAATATAAAAGCAAAATTGCTTGATCATATTTTCTAAGAATTGCCAATTTCAGTTTATCTGCCCCAGTAAAGTAAAAACAAGTATTTCTCTATATATATCGTATTTGAGGGTGTTTTATTTTTATTTTTCATTTATTTGTTTTTTATTTCAGGGATTGAACTCAGGGGCACTTAACAACTGAGCCACATCCTCAGCCCTTTTTATTTGACAGAGATCTCACCAAGTTGCTTAGGGCTTTGCTAAGTTGTTGAGACTGGCTTTGAACTTGGGATCCTCCTGCCTCAGCCTCCTGAGCCTCTATTATTACAGGCATGTGCCACCATGCCCAGAAAAGGTGCTTTATTTTAAAGTACTATGAAATCAAGTAGGCAATATAAGAAGTTGGCAATGTAAGTTAAAACTAGAAAATAAGTATAAATAACAATTGATTCATTTTTTTCCCTCCTTTTCTCACTTCTAAGTGAAGATCTAACTCTAGGAAGAAGATGGCAAGGCTCTTAGTTCCTAAACCTTAGTTTTCTCATCTGTAAAATAGAGATAATATAATTTAATCTTAAAGAGGATTGAGAGTATCTTTGTCTTACACAGTGATGGCATGTCACCTAATGCTCTGTCATTTACCATGTGAATTACCTTGGCCAAATTACTTAATTCCTTTGAACTTCTGTTTTATTCATTTGTACAACAGGACTAATGTATATAAGATGTTTTGCTTTTGAAGGTTTTGTTATGGGGATCAGATATATTAATAACATGGGAAAATGTTTTTTATGAAGTATTAGAAAACAGATAATGAATTATAAAGAAGCTGCCACTGGTACAATTTTTTTTTTATTCCATAGTGCTGCATGTTCTCAGATTAACAAAAATATTATATGGGTGTAGACTCAAAGTCTTTTCTCTGTACAACTCCCTTCTTACCGTGATACTGATACTTACAAGATACTATTCTCAATGTTTATCTATAGCAAAGACATCAGTGGCCATGGAGCAACTGTCCCATGCTAGCTCTAATCACTGAAGAACTACTGGACAATTAATGAAATTTCTGCCCCAGAATTTAGAGGTGGAAAAGAAGAAACAAGTCTTTTAGATGCTATATAAGCAATCAATTCCAACAATGCTTTTCCCTCCCTCCCAACCTCCCTCCCACTCCCCTTTCTTCTCCCTCCCCCTCCCCCCCTTTCTTTCATACTAGGATTGAACTCAGGAGCACTTAACTACTGAGCTACATTCCCAGACCATTTTTTGTATTTTATTTATAGAAAAGGTCTTGTTGAGTTGCTTAGGGCCTTGCTAAGTTGCTGAGGCTAGCTTTGAACTTGTGATTGTCCTGCCTCAACCTCCTCAGCACTGGATTACAGGCATATACCTGGCAAGTAATTACAAGTTAGTGATTATAAGTTAGTAATTACAAGTTAGTGATTACTAATGTCAACTAGTCAAAAACTACTTACTAAACCATATTTTAAAAGTATAATCTCCTTTAACCAGAACAACAATGTAAACTAAGAAACAGAAATAATGGTATAAAGAAAATTTGCAAGCAATTTAAATTGCTGATCATTTTTCTCTATTATTAACAAATAATTTACTTCCTTATCCAATTATGAAGTTAAATTGAAAAAGGAAATAATTTTACAAGGCTGATTTTTTTGGCTTTATTTATGAATTTTCTAGGATATGGTTATGCTGTACCTAAGTTCTTAAGAGCTATCAAACATCTCCTTTGCAAATTGATGATTTACTAAACAGATGGCTGCTCTCTCTTATTAGAGACCTAGAGTTCAAAATAATGCTAAGGAAAGTGACAAATTAAGCATACAACACTCTTTTATTAGGCTTACATTTGAAACCCATCCCAGTGAGGATAGTATGAGTATTCTAAGTTCTAGAAAGATTCTTTCTAGGACAGAATAAATAAAAATTTGGTATATAGCTGGTTGTTGCTACTTATTAAACTTTTTACATATGTAGGGCAGAATATCACATATGCAAAGGTTAATATTATTAGAAAGACATGGCACTATTGCATGCTGAGACAAAAATGTGTTTAGAAAGAAATGGCACTATTGCATGTTGAGACAAAAATCTCACATCATTTAGTTCAAATCATTGCTTTCCTATTTTAGTTCAAATCATTGCTTTCCTATTATTGTTTTACTTTGTTTAGATTCAATGGATATAAATACACTAAATAATTCAGTAAACTGTGATACTAGATCAATATAGAATATCCTCAGGCAGTAAACTTGTTCATCTATCTTTTCAAGTCAATAGGATTTCAGATGGAGGGAATGTAATTTATCACTACATCTAAAGCTGTCTGATCAACATTACGGACAAAAATCTGCCTAGATCCTATAGAGAAATCCTCTCTAATCTATTTAATTTCTTATGTGAATTTTTCGGCTGGATCTGGGAACCCAATTAATAAATGCAAGAGCTAATTAACAAAAGAAAAGTATAAAAGTTGTATTCATTTTACATGTATATGGGATCTTCCCCAAACAGTGAAATCTGAAGAAATGACTAAATCATGATGTTTTTGGACTTTTTAGATAAACTACAACAACTTTGTGAAGGAAGGACAGGACAAATGGATAGCCGAACAAAGGCAATAAATTCTAGGGACTTTACTAAGAGATAGATGTAGGGAATGTAAAAGTGTTACATCCCAGAGAGGCTCAAGGGTGAAACAATGTAATAATCTTTAAAGGCGAAATGATTGGATTATGAGAGCCTTAACCTACTCAGTGCACTAATCTGCTAATAGAGATTAACTGAGTGGTAACTGTAGGCAGGTGAGGTGTGGCTGGAGGTGGGTCATTGGGGCTGTGCCTTTGGGGGTACATATTTTGTCCCTGGTGAGAGAAGTACTCTCTTTGTTTCCTGATTGTCATGTCCTGGGCTGCTTTCCTCTGTCACACCATTCTGCCTTGATGTTCTGCTTCACCTCTGGCACAGAGCAATGGAATTGGCTGTCTATGGACTGAGACAGAATTGAGGCCTCTGAAACCATTAAGTCCCAAATAAACTTTCCTCCTCTATATTGTTCTGATCAGGTCTTTTGGTCACAGCAGCAAAACAGCAGACTAAAACAAGAAGCTAGTAGAAGATAAGGGTTAGGTCAAAGAGTTTGTTTATTCAGGTTCATTGCAGCTTCAACTATCAGTGTCTGGTACCTGAGGCTATTTTCCAGCCTTGGTATGTGAAGAACATACCTCCAAAAAGAATATGACTTGCTGTATATAGTGAAAGGCCAGGTGGTCCTTTCTAAATTTATAGTTGCTCAAATGATTTTAACTTAATATAATATACCAATCTGGCATATTTTGAGGTGGCATGTCTTTAATTGCTTCTGTTCAAATCCTGCCTCTATTGAAAAATAGCTGTGCAACCTGTAGCAAGTTACTTTTCTGTGCCTCAATTTGCTCATAAGTTAAACAATGATAGTAATACTATAAATCTCATAGGGTTCTTAGGACCATAATACTTGGAATATTGTTTACATGATATAAATATTTATTAATTAAATGGAATTGACAAAAAGAGATAGCAGGAAGAAATTACTGAGAAAAGTTTCTACAGTTACCATTCTGTTTTATTAGTAATGATTTTTTTTTTTTAAATTCTGAGAAATTTCCTTCACTTACTTCAAGTCAATCGGTACCCAATAAATACCTAAGGGGCTTGGTGTTCTGAAGACACAAAATAAATGTGTGTGACCTTGGATCCTCCAGAAGTTAATTTTTCTACTCTAAATTTGGAATAAATGCTCACAGAGCAAAGTTTAAAGGGATATAGAAAAATTTACTAGAAGGCTACATAAATGACCGAATACAGTTTATAGCAAATTCAAGCGCTCTAAGATGTATATTAATAAAAACTCAACTATGGTTGGGAATATATTTGTTTTGCAATCTACACCAAAGGTTGCTAAATCTGATGATGTACAGTAACAGAAATTGTGCAAAAATAGTAATGTTTTCCTTTGTCTCTCCTGGGAAATCTGACAAAACCTTTGAGGGCAATCAAGTAAGGCCATGGCCAGTGAACGTCGCACTCAATGCATCTGAGAAATTGTGACTGAAGCCCAAGAACCAGAGCAACAACGTGGTGGGTTTAGTGAGTACCTGCTGGTGGAAGAGAAAGGGAAGCTCCATTCACAGCCATGATTAAAGATCAAGCATTTCCCAAAGACTGATGCTGACAGTAGGGTCAGAAGGATCCCAGGTTTTCCCCCTTCGTGTGTTCTCCCGCCCGATAGAGAGGTTCTTCTCTGGCCCAGGGCTGTGAGTAGAGCCTCCGAGACTCGGGGCACAACGTAAGCAAACTGCACCCTGCACGATCACCCGCGGCTCCTCCAAAGAGCAAGTGAGCGCCAAGCTGAAGGGGCTCTGTGTTTTCTAAGCTAACGGTTCCCGAGCCGCCTCCCTCCCCTCGGGGCACGGGCCCGAGACCCAGCTGCAGCAACCCAAGCCTAGAGACTTGCCCCACACCGCCTCCGCCGGGCACCGCTGGGGTCCACAGCCCGCCCCCGGGGTCCGGGGTTCGCGTCACTTCCGGCGTGCGCGCGCCCGCGGAGACCTACAGGGGCCAATGCTGAGCCCCGGGAGCGCGGCTGCCGGGGGCGCGCAGGGAGGGCGGGCCGGGAAAGGGGGAGTGTCTGCTAGCCGCTGCTGCCGCCGCCACGGCCACCGCCACCGCCTCCACCGCCGCCACTACTACGGCTGCCACCGCTGTTGCCTGGGAGTTCGCTGAAGCCCTTTCCTCAGATCCGGCCGGTTCTGCCCGCCTGGACTCCGGGCCCCACCGACCGGCGCATTCATCGCTCTGACGGGTGCAGAAGCGGGAGTTGCTTCGGTCTGTGGAGCGGCGGGGCGGCCCCAGCCCCTCTTCCCCTCCCTGACCCCTTCTTGCCATCGCCCCAATCATGGGGAACGCGGCGACCGCCAAGAAAGGCAGCGAGGTGGAAAGCGGTGAGTCAATGGGTTTGGGTTCCCGCGGTGGGGGCCGTCGCGGGGCACCGAGCGCCCCCGGGTCGTAGCCCCCAAGGCCGCGCGCACGGCCCGGGCCTAGCAGCGGCCGCTGGGAGCCCTCCCAGGGGGCCTCGGGGACTGGCCGCCTTCCTCCTCCGCCCCCTCCCCCAGCTCCGGGGAGCGGGCAGTGCGCCTAGGGCCTGATGGAGGGAGCCAGGGGCACCGTGGTCCCCGAGGTTCCCTTTCTCCCTGGAGCCAGGAGGACCGCACAAAACTCAGCACTTCCCCAAATATGGTCCGGGGAAAGAAGTCCCTTGTGTCTTCGCGCCCCTAGGTCCCCCACAACATCCCGATCCCGTCCTAGTGAGCCACAGGTAGTGCTGTGGGTAGAGTTGGCTCTTTTCCCTCCATCACTGGGTCCAGCCCCATCTTAAACAAGGTGAGGGCTGCGCGTGCGGCTCCGCAGGTAAGGATACCCTGAGTCCAGAGATCTTTGTCTCTTCAGATTAGAAATGGAAAACATAAAACCAAACAGCAACTTTATCCATTAGAGAAAAAAGCAAGGCAGGTTTGCCTTTTCTTTAGACGTCCGAGAATCTACTACGATGCCTGTAAAACTTACAGGTCTTTTGGAGTTGAAGTGCTTCCAGAACACAGTTGATGTCTTCTGAGAGCCGAAAGCGCGGGCGTTCAACACTACACCAAATGGGGGGAAAAGTCATGGATATGGAATTTATATATGGCTGTCAGGATTATATATAAACACACATAGCAGAATGGTTGTGAAAGAAAGATGTAAGATTCATATTAGATGTTATAATTCAGAAGGACTAAATAACAGTTTTTTGCTGTTTGTTATATCACCAGGAGTTAATTGATATCTCAGCACTTAAACTGAACCTGGTAATTTATTCAATCAAGTTCATGTAAATATCTTTTAATGTTTCTATGTTTGTAAGATACGAATTGGACTAATTTTATAATTTGGCTTGAAGAAAATAGCTTTTTTTCTGTACAAATAAAGTAGAAGGGTTTAGTCATTCATTTTGTTTAATATGAATAATGAGATGAGATTCTAGGGTTTGTTTCAATAAGGTTTTGGTGGTAAATTTCGGGAGCTCCAGAAAAGTTTCAGAACTACCAAACTGTAGTGACCATATTTTACTATGCAATATGTAAAGCTTACATAGTCAAGGTAGAACTCATTATTTTCTTGAATTACACAAATGTAGTAACCAACTATATAAAAGTGTAAAGAATTTGGAAAGTATGAAGAATTACTTGTACCTTACAAATTGTCATTTCTCTGTTAATTTTAAATTCCGTTAAAGATTTAACTATCCTTATTTTGTGTCAAAAGTGTGCTTGGTAATTGAATCATATCACTGATTTTCATTAGCAAGAGTCGATACAGTGTTTGTGTTTTTAATAATGATAGTATACTCCTTTGTGTTTTATATATTTGTTGTTACATTACCAAACCAGTTTCCCCCCTGAGAGTGTTAATTTGAAACTTCTGTGACATAATCTTGAACTATTTGTAGAAAACAGAATGGAAACTTTAAATATTTATCTAAACATATTTTAATTATTTCTATTAATAATTATTTCCAAAGTTTTAAGTGTTAGTGGCAGCTATTAGGTATGTTAGCTAGCTTTTTGTGTAAGTTTATTTATGGAAACTGAAGGTCATTATAATAATTTGAAAAAAAATTGTGACAAAAGAGGTTAGTTGATGATGTCTCCAAGAAGAGTTATTTGAAATATCACATGTATTGATCAATGTTTGTAGTTTCATGTAGAGCAATGTTATCAGGTATGTGTTACTGTTCTACTTTAGTGAAAAAATAAATTGTATTATGTTTTAAAACTTAATGAAAGTTAACTCCTCATTACATACCTAACTGTTCTTTGTATTTTTAAAAAGAATTATTCTTGAAAATTTGTTTTCAAAAGCTGAATGTAGTTATTAAACTTCCTTTGATACATAGAATAAACTTTTAGAAATATAAGTGATCCTAGAGATCAGCCTGTGCAGTCATTTCATTTCAAAGCCAGAGAACCTGACTTTTGAACAACCTGGGGTTGAGATCATACTACTGATAATAACAGAGTAAGGAATAGATCTGATGCCTTGACTCTTTTCATTATTCAATAATCAATGAATACATGTACTTTGCAGATATTTACCTTGTATTTTAGTTTTAATTGGGGACCTTGTAAATAAAAGTTTAAACATTTTACTATCTCTTATGACAGAGAAGATGTAAATGTAACAGTTAACTGAAAGTCAAAATGTAAATGCTAACATTATGAAGTGAAGTTAGAGCACTGAAAATTGCTGATGAGAGAGTATTTGATGTGAAGAACTGATTGAAAATTATCAAGTTGGCTTAAAAGTTGAGGTTTGCTTAAGGCCAGGCCTTACACAGGCAGGTGATTCTAGAATTTGGTTCTAAAAATACTCCTGAAGAATGAAATTAGGCCTAAAGATATTTGAGAAGGGTTTTGGTTTATTGTACTTTATCAAAGCCCGTCCCTCTAACTCATAAAATAGATATTTTCTGGGGAAGATCTGTAAGCCAGGGAGATTTCATTCTCATGTCTAATTTCTGAAATGGCATTAATTTGGGTACCTGTTGTTCTGCTGTGGTAAATTAGGAAATTGTATTGATGTGTCTCAAAATTTAATGAAAGAACAGTTCTTAATCATTAATTACCTATTGTTCTATGTATTTTTAAAAAATACTCTTGAAAATAAGTGTTTTCAAATTGAACATAGTTATTTAAAGAGCAGCCAGTATACAGAAGCGTAAACCTTTAGAAATATAATGTACAATTCTCTTAGATGTTTTAACTGTTATCATTCAAGATTGTTTTGTTCAATAAGTCACCTATCTTTTACTCACCCATAGTCACCAACATAGAAAGCAAATTCGGGGCTAGGGATGTGGCTCAAGCGGTAGCACGCTCGCCTGGCATGCATGCGGCCCGGGTTTGATCCTCAGCACCACATACAAACAAAGATGTTGTGTCCGCCGAAAACTAAAAAATAAATATTAAAAAAATTCTTTCTAAAAAAAAGAAAGCAAATGCCACTTTTTTTTTTAACCCCAGACAGTTTTTTGTTTATTTTCTTTTTAAAAAATATTACATTTACAGGCTGCCTATGGATCTTTGCATTACACACTCATGGTAAAGGCTTTGACACCAAAGGAAGAAAGGTGTTTGTTAAAGATTTGAATGTGGATTCTCCCATGATTGCCAAATTATAAGGCCACCCTTTAGTCTAGTGATTATATATCTTGAATATTTTCCAGAGACTCTTTTGGTCTTAAGAACTTGAAGGTGAATGGAAATTAAAGTCATCAATAGATTAGGTTCAACAAAAATGCAAGTTTCTTAATAATTAATGTTTTTTGAGGACCCATATGTACCTGGTTTTCCAAGTGCTTTGTATGCATGATTCTACTTGATCTTTCCAACCTTGTGAAGTAGATAATTTCTTTCTCCTTTTACAGAAAGGAAATGGAGACTCAAAGAACTTAAGTGATTTATTTAAGATTTTACACCTAGTAAGTCAAGGAGCATGATTCAGCTTAGGCATCTTAACTCCAGAACCTGAAATCCTAACTCCTTTGTCCAACAAGCAGTGTATCCAACGGAAAAGCAAATTCTAAGTCACTTTAGACTTTGTTCCAATTTATTATTAATTATAGCACATTTTGGTTTCTTTCAATAATGACTTTATTTGGATATATCAACTAAATGAAAAAGATTATTTTTTTCCTGTGCTATTTTCTGGATTGTTATCAGCTGTAAAAACAAGGTTGATGGATTAAATTACCTTGAAACTCTTTTAATTAAATATGGTACAATTTCAAATTAATTATGTAAATTATTTATATAATTAAAGACCTTATTCCCATTGATGTTTGTTTTTTTCTTATTTGAAAATATATGCCTTCCCTTCCTGTTAAACAGCCAGCCCAAAAATTATTATTTGAATTTGTATTGCCTTTTTTTTTTTTTCCAGTACTGGGGATTGAACCCAAAGGTACTTTACTACTTAGCTATATCTCCTTTTTATTTTGAGACAAAGTCTCCCTTAATTGTAGAGGCTGGACTCAAACTTCCCATCTTCCTGCCTTAGCCTCCCAAGTTGCTGGGATTATAAGTGAGCACCACCCCATTTGGCTCTTTGTTATCAACATTTAAAGTATTTAAAAATATTGCATTTTACCATGGTTTAGAATAATGCTGTCCAGTCCAACTTTTTGTGATAATGGAATATTCCCCACCTTTGTAGTAACGTGTATTAATGGCTAACCACATGAGGCTCTTGAGCACTTGCAACATGACTAGTGCCACCGAAGGAATGAATTTTAACCTAACATGATTTAGTGTTTGGTATGTTGGACAACACAGATTTAGAACATAGTCTTTCTGTAATCTTGGTAATTTGGACGACACAGGTATGTGTAGAAAAAAATTCTAGATTTTAATTTTCTCGTAACTTATTTCCTCAGCATTTCTTCCAAATAAGTATTTATAGACTTAGTGAACAAATTATTATAGTTTAGTAATCTGTATATAAATAATTTATAAAATTAACTACAAAGTTAAATTCTTTGGGGGTGCTATGCTAGAATTACAATTTTGTACTTTTTAACAGTGGATCTCAGTGAACATACTTGTATTGAAAACTTTTTTGTAGAATTAAATGTTGGTTAGGAACAAATTTAGGGATCTCGTATGTCTTTGAACTTTCTATTTATCAAGCTTGCTTTTTTTCTTTTTCTGATATTGTTTCAAGCTTGCTTTTTAAGTATAATCAGTAGCAGATATTGTTTTAATTCAGTATACTGGCAAAGAGTCTTCTTGGGTTAAAAAAGCAAAAAGATAAAGTTAAAAGTTATGCATCCGTGATGATGAATACATATGATCTCATCTTTTATGATTCTATTATTCTCTTTGTATAGATTTTTTTGCTATCTAAAATTATCTTGCATTAAGGAACCATTTTTCCTATTCTTTACTCAGAGTCCTCTAGTTAGGATATAGACAGATAGTTGCTTTTTTTTTTTTTTGGTTTTCGGCGGACACAACATCTTTGTTTGTATGTGGTGCTGAGGATCGAACCTGGGCCGCACGCATGCCAGGCGAGCGCGCTACCGCCTGAGCCACATCCCCAGCCCAGATAGTTGTTTTTTATTGCTGGTTGCAGGATAATGAAGAGACATGAAAGCCAGCTTAAAGAGTAAGCCATGGTTGAATGGGAGAAGTAGCACTTGAGAAAATCCTAGGTAAGCCAGGATAGTTGTTAAGATCCTAACAAAGAATTAACCATAATTCATTTTGATATTCCATAAATGAATAAATAAAACAATTAGTACAGTATTTGAAATTTTGTATATAAATGTTAATAAATGGTAGTATACATATGTGATCAAATCTCAGATGATTAAATCTTAAATTTTTAATGAAAAATGGTAAATAGAAAAATGTAGAATTTATGGGAGGTAAAAATATATAGGTAGTAATATTTTTAATATGTAATTTTTAAAAAATATTCCTTCAAGAGTATCTGATATAGTTCTTTGTTGCTTTATTCATTCATTAATTCAGTACACATAATTGAGCTAAAATGTGACGAACTATGCAGGACTGTAGGAAAAAGATTGACGAGGGCACAGTACCTATTCCAGCGTGTCTTTCCCTTCCAGAAAGGAGTGAAGGAAGGGAGAGACAACAAACAGATGATTGCATACAAGTTCAGTGTGGGAACCAACAGAAAGAAGGCCCAATTCCACTGGGATAAGGAGGATGACCTTCAAAAAGGACTGCAAAGAAAAGATCCCTGAGTTGAGCTTGAACATGGAAAATGTTCACCAGCAGAATTATTGGAAGAAAGGTATAATGAGTACAGGGAGCACAGAGATTCAGAGCAGTGAAACAGCCTGTTTCCCCCCAGCCTTCTCTACATTTCATCCTCATTTTATTCCTCTTTTCAATGCTAGATGTTTGGCAACTAGAGAAGCAGTTAACATCTGGCATAACTTCCTTCATGGCATAACTTCACAAAGGAAGTTTTCCAGTGTGATTAAATTGCATAGTATGGGATTGATGGTAGAAAAAAGAGAGATTATAAATTGAAAAATGATACTGAAGAAACAGAGGCACGTAATGGAAAGTTTGAATTTTATCCTGTAGATACCATAGAGTTATTACAGACTTTGAAGTCAGGGAGAGACATAATAAAACTTGGGTTGTTTTTTTTTTTTTTTTTTTTTTTTGTTGTTGTTGTTGAGAGAGAGAGAGAGAGAGACAGAGAGAGAGAGAGAAAGAGAATTTTTAATATTTATTTATTTATTTTTTAGTTTTTGGCGGACACAATATCTTTGTTTGTATGTGGTGCTGAGGATCGAACCCCGGGCCACACGCATGCCAGGCAAGCGTGCTACCGCTTGAGCCACATCCCCAGCCCCAAAACTTGGTTTTAAAAGAGATTTTTTTGCTGGCAGTGTGAAGAAGAATCATGATGGAGTAAATGGAGTTGGGGTATTATGATCTGGATGTGAGGTGTCCCCCAGAAGCTCATGTGTGAGACAATGTAAGAAGGTTCAGAGGAGAAATGATTGGGTTGTGAGAGTCTTAAACCCAATCACTGAATTAATCCCCTGATAGGGATTAACTAAGTGGTAAGTGAAGTGGTAGGGTGTGGCTGGAGGAGGTGGGAGTTGGGGGCATAGCTTTGGGGTCTATTTTTAAATCTGGCAAGTGCTCTCTGCTTTCTGATCACATGTGAGCTGCTTTCCTCTGCCAGATTCTTCCGCCATGTTGTTCTGCCTCACCTGGTGTCCTGAGGAATAAAGCTGGCTGTTTATGGATTGAGCCCCTAAATAAACCTTTCCTCCTTTACAATTGTTCTGGTTGGATCCTTTAGATACAGCAGCAAAATAGCTGACTACAACAGGAGGCAAGAAGACTTCTCTAGTAATTTGGATGAGGGACTTTGAGAGCCCAAACTCAGTTGGTAGTGTCAGGAATCTCCTTTCAAGATCTGAATTGGGAGAAATTTGGAAAATAAAAATTAGCAGCTTATGTTTTACCCATATGAGGAATGAAGAAAAGGGAGAATGGAGCAGACTACATTTTACCTGTATGAGGAGTTGAAGGAAAAAAAAAGAATTTTCCTTAAGTTTTTAGCTTTCATATCTTGGTGGAATGGGTTGTGATTTCAGCAAGAGTGAGGAAATGAATTCAGGGCAGAATGGATTTTGCCAGGGGAAGGACAAACTGAGTTCAGGATGCCATGGCATCTCTGAGAAATAATGTCTTATTGATTGTTGTATATGTGAGCTCTCTTTTGTTCTCCCAGCCATGAGTGGAAAATGACCATGGATGGACAAGGGGCCTTCTCTCCATTTCATCCTTGTTTTAATCCTCTTTTCAATACCAGATGTTTAGAAACTAGAGAAATGGTTACAGCTGGCATAACCTCTATAAATGAAGAAGAATAAATGCTAAAAGTTTAGCCTTATTGTTTATATAAATATACAACCTGAGCTGTAATAATGGAAAGCACATGTAAAGTTGGTACTGACCTATATTATTTGCTAAGTAATTATCAGTTTTCCTTCCCAAGTTCTTTAAAATAGATGATAAAAAAATTCAGATGTAATTTAATCTTAAAAAATATGAGTCAAAAGTAAGAAAAACTTAAATTCTGTTTTCTAATACATTCTAGTACATCAATTTGTTTACATGTTTTTTGTTTGTTTGATTTTATGGTGTAGGGGTGGAACCCAGGCCTTGTGCATGTGAGGCAAGTGCTCTACCACTGAACTGTATTTTCAACCCTTGGATGTTTTAATGTCTCTAAGCTGTTGTATAAATTTGAAAGGGTGGATTAGATGATGACATGTATCTCTTTCAGCTTCATAATCTAATAGTTCCCATTGATTTATTAGAAGAAAAAATATGTGCTTACAAGTAACAAGATCTAGAGCTATACATGGTGGCACACACCTATAATCCCAGTAACTGGAGAGGCTAAAGCAGGAGCATCACAAATTCCAGGCCAGTCTGCGCAACTTAGTGAGACCCTAAGCAACATAGTGAGACCATCTCAAGATTTAAAAATAAAAAGGGCTTGAGGGTGGGGAGCTCAATGGTAGTAGTATCTGTACTGCAAAGTAAAAGAAAGGCAGCAAGATTTGGATATAAGTTATAGAATCTCTTAAAAATTGTGTGGGGCTGGGATTGTGGCTCAGTGGTAGAGCACTCGCCTAGCCCGGGCGGGACCCGGGTTCAATTCTCAGCACCACATAAAAAAATAAAAAGGCATTGTGTTGTGTCATCTACAAAAATAATAAAAAAAAAGATTCTCTCTCTCTCTTTCTTTCTCTCTTTCTCTCTCTCCTTTAAATAATAATTAAAAAAAATAGTGTGGGCAGAGAAGTGACAAATGAACCTCAATATGAGCAAATAAAAATAAGGCAACATTTTGAGGGAAAATTCTTAATTCATACTTAAAGAATGATAGTATCTGAATTATGACCAAAGAAATTTATGAATTACTATACTGATCTCTGAGGATATTCTCATATTCTACTATAGGTAAAGGAACCATCTAAATGTTGGCCATCGAGGAAGAGTATTGGAAATAAAACATATAAAACATATAAAACCCTTAGCATAGTATATATACTTGGTCATATTTACATGTACTAAAACCAGAGACAGTTTAGATCACAGGTGGCTCAAATAAGTTGGAAAATGGGAGTTCTGTAATATGATGTAGACTTTAAAATATAGAACTCCTCTATCAGGAAAAATCAGGGCTGCACAATTGAAGTATATAAAATCAAGTAGAATAGGCAGAGAAAATCTAGGATCATCTACCTAAACTGAAACACTACAACCCATGAATTATTTTTTAAGACTTTTTAAAGCAAAAAATGGAATTAATGGTAAAACCTTGATATAAACTGGGTTTAGAGATTAAATGTTACTGATTAGTCATCACTTATGTCTAAAAGTGAAAACATCTGTGCTTATAAATTCAGGTAGTGTTTTTCTTTTTTCAGATAGTATTTTTGACCATTTGAAAATCTAGGAAAATTTAATGCTCTTTTGTTTTTATTCTTTTTATAAGTTTTATACCTAATCTGGACTCCCTATAATGCCAAAATAATCACCAGTATTCCTAAAGTAGGTCTGGACTTTGTCCTCAAAAAATTGAAAAGACTGTGTCATTATATTTAATTAGTATCAGTAAGTACTTAGTTTTTTATACCGCATTTAAAAAAAATTATTCTTTTTAGCTGTATGACAGTAGAATGTATTTTGACATACATACACAGAGTACAACTTCTTGTTGTTCTGGTTATGCCCGATGTGGAATTACATTGGTTGTATATTTATATGTGAACACAAGAAGGTAATGTCTGATTCATTCTACTATCTTTCTTATTCCCATTCCCGCTCCCTTCCCTTCATTCCCCTTTGTCTACTCCTAAGTATTTCTATTCTTCCCTACCTCCACTCCCCACCCACCCTTACTGTGAGTTAACACCCTTTGGTTTTGAGGGATTGGCTTATTTCACTTAGCATGATATTCTCCAGTTCCATCCATTTACTGGCAAATGCCATAATTTCATTTCTCTTTATGGCTGAGTAATATTTCATCATATATATATATATATGTGTATATATATATATATATATATATATATATATATATATATATATATATATCTTCATTCATCTGTTGAAGGGCACCTAGACTGTTTCCATAGTTTAGCTATTGTGACTTGAGCTGAATAAACATTAATGGGCTGCATCACTGCAGTATGCAGATTTTAAGGCTTTTTGCTATATACCCAGGAGTGGGATAACTGGGTCAAATGGTGGTTCCATTCCAAGTTTTCTGAGGAATCTCCATACTGCTTTCCAGAATGTTTGCACCAGTTTGCAGTACCACCAGCAATGTATTAGTGTACCTTTCCCCCACATTCTCACCAACATGTACTACTTGTATTCTTGATAATTGCAATTCTGACTGAAGTGATATGAAGTCTCATTGCAGTTTAAATTTGCATTTCTTTAAGTGCTAGAGATGTTGAACACTTTTTCATATATTTGCCTCTACATTGCAACCTACAGAACACAAAAGAAAGAAATTGAAAAAGACCTCAGAAGATGGAAAGATCTCCCATGTTCATGGATAGGCAGAATTAATATTGTTAAAATGGCCATCCTACCAAAAGTTCTATACAGATATAATGCAATTCCTATTAAAATTCCAATGATGTTCTTCATAGAAATAGAAAAAGCAGTCTTGAAATTAATCTGGAAAATGAGAGAATCAGAATAGCCAAAACAAACCTTACCAAGAAAAGTGAAGCAGGAGGCATCATAATACCAGACCTTAAATTATACTAAGAGCTATAGTAACAAAAATGGCATGGTATTGGCACCAAAATAGACATGTAGACCAATGGTATAGAATAGAAGACACAGAGATAAACCCACATAAATACAGGTATCTAGAACTAGACAAAGACACCAAAACATAGATTGGAGAAAAGCTAGCGTCTTCAACAAATGGTGCTGGGAAAACTGGAAATCCTTATGTAGCAAAATGAAGTTAAACTCCTACTCTCACCCTGCACAAAACTCAACTCAAAGTAGACCAAGGACCTAGGCATTAGACCAGAGAGCCTGCACCTAACAGAAGAAAAAGTGGGCTTAACTCTACATCATGTCGGCTTAAGACTGACTTCTCTAACAAGACCCCTAAAGTGCAAGAAGTGAAATCAAGAATCAGCAAATGGAATCAAGCACAGGAAACAATCAAGAATGTGAAGATAGGGCCTACAGAATGAGAGAAAATCTTTGCCACCTGCATCTCAGATAGAGGGTTAATTTCCAGGATATATAAAGAACTCAAAAAACTTATCACCATTAAAACAAACAACCCAGTCAATAACTGGTCAAAGGAACTGAATAGACACTTCACAGGACAAGAAATACAATCAATCAACAAATATACTGAATTCTTTTTAAATAGGTCACCATATAACATTAGGAAGTTATTGCTGTATGTATGACATAAACTTGGATAAGAACATGTTAGTACTGACATTTCTTTTCTTTTTTTTGTGCTGGGGATTGAACCCAGGGCCTTGTGCATATGAGGCAAGTGCTCTACCAACTGAGCTATAACCTCAGCTGAATACTGATATTTCTCAGTTTCTTTCACAGGGTCCAACTATGCTGATAATTTAGATCCTCCAATCGTGCTCAGCTTCCTGGTTAAGTAGAATCATGAAAGGTTAAAATGGGAGAGAATAAGAAATCTACTTTAGACTGTAGTTTCAAAGTCACTAAGAGTGCCATTACTTCAACTCAGAATGATAGAGAAAATATTCATTTATTTGTCAGGTATTCATTAATTCATCAGTCTTTCAGTCATTCTTTGTATTTATTAAGTGCTACTTTGTTGCAGGAACTGTGCTAGTCTATAGATACAGATAAAAATAAGACTTGATTTCTTCCTTAAATGGGCAGATAGATATTTACAAATACTTATGATAAAGTACACAGTGATACATAGGTGCCTGAGATTGATAATAGAATGAAAATGCGACATTAAAGTTTATATAAAAATAAGTACAGAATTTCTGAAATAGGCTGAAACTGACTGAAATAGAAAGTTACTTTCTATTTATTTTAGGCATGTATACATCTATAGTTGTAGCTTGTATACTACATTGCTTTTTTAGTTGTTTCTTCTGCAACACAGTATGATGTATGGGGTCAGAAAAAGTATTTTGTTTAGTGTTTTAATCCCTAGAATGTAGGACAGTTCTTGGCTCATGTCATGGGGGAAGCTAAAATCATAGATAATTAAATGGAAAAAAAGTTCAACCTTATTTTAAAAATGTTCATTACCACCATCCCTCCCACCCCTAGTTGGAGGAACTTTCTCTGAAATGTGTTAAATCTTTGGGAATAATAACCAATTACTTGATAAGAGGATACCTCTTTCCCTCTCTTTAGCACATAATAGTTTATTTGATGTTTTTAAATCAAAATTATGCCACTTTTAATTGGGTAGAGATTCACTTCAGTCATGTAGGAAGATATTGGATTAGGAGAAAATGATTGTGCTCCTGACCTCCCAAAACCCTCTCTATATTTTATTTCAGGTAACTAGTTGTATGAAAAACCTTGTCATATTCATTAATTGCCTAAGAATAAATGTCGTTCTCTGGTCACAATGTCTTCTTTTTGTTTGCTTAAAAATATTTCCTCTATGATTATTCTTCATCAGAACTTCTTATTTATTCATCAACTATCTGACCTGTCACTTCTTCATTTATCTTTTTAAACAGTTTAGATTATATGATCCCCCAAACCCTCTGAATTTATGTTTTATCATATCTGTGTGATAAAAATTCAACTCTGATAAATGCAACTCTATCTGCACTCTTAGTGTTTCATTGAAAAACTAAGCACTGATGGGAAAGCCACAGTGATGGATACCATGGATTCACTGTCATCATTCTCAAATGGACTGTCAACATGACTTGACAATTCTACCACAATTCTCTGATCAACTGTGTCTCCTATTCATAAATCTCATTTTCATTCTTTTCTCTGACTTCTCTATTGTCTCTTGTTCTAATGATGATTTTGCCTCAGATGTCTAGTGGAAAATAAAAGCTATCAAATGGGAACACTTTCAGCTTCTTTATCTCATTCACACCTATTGTATTTTAACTTTATTTTTTATTTGGCTATATCAGAGGAATCATTAATCCCATTCCTACATTTAGTAGCTTAAAGCAATGACTACATTTATCTGTTTATGAAAGTGCAATTCGAACAGAGTTCATTAAAGACAGCTTGTTTCTACTCTATTTGACATCAGCTAGCTCAGCTCAAGGCTAGGGACTAGAGACACCTAAAGATTTGCTTATTTACATGTGTCCTTTTTTTTTTTTTGAAGATTGGAATACTAGGGATTGAACTCAGGGGCACTCAACCACTGAGCTGTATCCCCAGCCCTTTTTTGTATTTTATTTAGAGACAGGGAGGGTCTAACTGAGTTGCTTAGCATCTTGCTGTTGCTGAGGCTGGCTTTGAACTCTAAATCCTCCTGCCTCAGCCTCTGAGCTGCTGGCATTACAGGTGCATACCACTGTGTTCAGCACATGTCTCCTTTTGATTCTAGCTATAGATTGAATCTTAGCTGAGACTCTCTGCAGGATGACCTCTGACATGGCTTGGGTCTCCTAGTACAAGGTTGGTTAAGTTCATGGAAGAGTGAGCAAGCCAAGTGGAAGGCCTATCACTTATTATGACCAAGCCTCCAGGGTTAAGCAGTGTCACTTCTGCTGTGTTCTATTCATCATAAGTGACTCACTTAGATGAGTCCATATTCAAAAGAAGGTAAAGTAGATTAAACCCATTGATGGAAGGAAATAGAGGAATTTTTAGACTAGTTTGTTAAACTACCACTTTGTATATTTTTCTCTGGAAAGCTAAATTCCTCCATGGTTGCTTTGGAATTTTTCCCCTCCTGTTTCATAAGTTAATGGGTATTCTTCTCTTTAAATTCAATCTGACTTTTCATTCATTTTGAAAACATGCACCCATTTTTCCTTAGCTTTCAGTTCTTTTGTTTCACCCTATTTTCTCTTTCCATTTTTCATCTTTCATCTAGTGTGAACTGGCCTGTGCTGTGGTCCAATCAGTTGACTTTGGTGGCCACACAGGTGATTTTATTGTTTTAAGTAAAACATGAGACCAGGGGGAAAAGAGGGGAATGTTCTTTTTTCTTTTCTATTTATACTGTGTCTATTTATAATCAACATGCTGAGGATTTAACCTAAATTTAATACAGCTCACCTTTTAGAATGCTACTTGTTTGAAAATTGTGGTCTCCCTATTAATACAGAAGTATTGAACATGAAATTGTATTAAGCATGTAGCAACATAAAAAATGCCAAACTGTTATAGGCATAATCCAGTTTAAGAAATAGGGACTTACCTTAAAATACCTTTAGCTTCTCTTAACCTAACAGATTCTTGGTTTTATTTATGGTTGGGTTTAATATCTTCTATTACTCATACACTTTTAGCATGGGAAACAAACATTGAATGACTTTTTAATCTTCAATCTTAACAGAATTCAAAGGCATCAGTGATCCAAAGATTCTCCAAACATTTTCCCCAATGATGTCTATGACATCAACCATGGGTCTGTGGACAAGAATGGGCACAAGGAAGCTTTTATGCTTTTTTGTGGGGATCTACTTTGTAATATTTTGTAAAGTAGAACTGTGAGACTATGTTAGTCATATTTTAAATAAAATATTTTTATAAATATAATACACATTGAAAAGTATTTAAAGATCCTAATTTATTAGATCAATGGATTTGATAAAGTGAATACCCATGTAAAATATATATAAGAAATGAAATATTACTGATACCCCCAAAATTCTATCCCAGTTATTATTAGATGAAAGAGATAGAATATCACATCATGTATTCCTTGTGTCTGCTTCCTTCACTCAACATATTTTTGACATTTATCTATGTATTTGTGTTAGCAGTAGTTCATTAATTTCCATTATATAAGGATAACAAAATGTTTTTTTGTTGTTGTTATTGTTCTCTTGTTGATGGAAATTATTTGGGTTGTTTCCAGGTTGAATATCTTATGAATAATTCTGTGACTACTCTTATACATGATTTTTGGTGAATATATATGTGCTTTGATGAATATATATTTGAATATATGTTATATGTATATACACACACATATACACACATAATACATATATATGTATAAGCATGTATGTGTGTATGTGTGTGGGTACACATAGAAAAATAGACATTGAAGTTGAAATTTAATTGATGGCTGGATTTATGAGTTATACAGTATGTGACTGATAAATACGGCCTAATAAATTTTCAGAGTGGTTGAACCTATCTCCTACCAGCAGTGCCTCAGGGTTTTAGTTATCCCATATCTTTCCCAAACTTGGTGTTTTTCATATTTCTAATTGTTATATATTCTTGTGAATATGCTTATAATTTTAATTTGCATAGCATTGATGATTAATAGTGTTGATTACTTTTCATATCTGCATCGGCCATTTTAAGAAAATGCTCTTTCAATTATCCTTCTCCCCTCTTTTTGGGTATTATTATCTTTAAAAAAATTTTTTTAAAGTTCTTTATTATGGATACCGGTTCTTTTCCCAGAAGTATGTTTTGCAAATATCTTCTCTTGTTTCATTGCTTGTCTTTTCACTTTAACAGTTTCTTTCGTTGATACTGTTTAATAATTATTAGTTAGATTTCTGTTGCTGTGAAAAAATACCTGAATAAACCAACATTTAAGGTGAAAGGTTTATTTTGGTCCCCAGTTTCAGTTCATGGTTGACTAACTCTGTTGCTTTGAGCATGTAGTAAAGCAGAACATCACAGCAGGGAGCATGTGGTAGAGCAAAGCTGCTTACCTCATGACAGCTGTGAAGCAAAGAAGAAGAGCGGAAGGGATCAAGGTCCTAATATCTCCTTCAAGATCATGTCCCCAATTACTTCTTTCCACTAGAAAAGTTCTACTTACTTTCTTTTCTAATGGTTCTGCCACTTCCCAATAGTGCCATAGGCTGGCAACAAAGTCTTTAGCATTTGGGCCTTTGGGAACATTTAAGATCCAAACCATAATATACTGCCACTGGCCTCCAAAGGCCAGTGAGATAGAGATGACTCTATCTCAGTGTGACATGTATTTAGTCTTTCTCCAAGAGACCCTAGAGTCTTAACTGTTCTAGCATTGGTGAAAAGTTCAAGTCCAAAGTTGCCTCTGAGACTCAAGTCAAACTCATATTAGATATGAGCCCCTATAAAAATCAAAAAGAAAGTTACATACTTCCAAGATCAATGACATAGGGTAAACATTCCCATTCCAAAGGTAAGGAATAGGGTCGTGGAAAGGAAGGATCTGACCAAAGTGAGATAAAAATCCTAGCCTGGAAAACACTAAATCCTGAAGTTCTTCATCCAGTATCTAGGGCACATGGTGGCATGATCTGAACTTCAAAGGGATTGGGTACCTCTGTCCCCATAGCTTTGCTGTCTGTAGCCACATGGCCTCTCTCTTTCTTGCTACCTGTAGCTTTGCTTCATAGATTCTTCACATTCATGGCATCTCTAACTTCCTGAGGTCTCCAGTGTAGCTTCAACTTCAGTCTCACAACTTTACTATTCATCATCCTGTCAGGAGGTGCTTGCAGGGACTCTGACCCTGCTGCTGCCTGCCTTCCCAGGCCTTCTTTGAAATCTTAGTGGAAGCTTCCATGATGCCATATGTTGGGAAAAGTATAAATGGCAGCCGCACCCCAGAGAAAAACCCCAACATGGCGCCTAAGGACCTCTTCTTCCTACCTTCCTCTTTTCTGCAGTGGTGCGAAAAGTTCCCGCCCGTGTGAACTCTCCCGCCGGCGCCAATTTCAAATCTCGCTGGCGGGAACCTTAGCCCCAATAAGAACTAATTCCTGGGCTCCAGAGCTGGTATCTGGAAGAACTTGCCAATAAATGGGTGGCCTGCCATTTATCTAAGCCCTACCATCTCCCACTTAGTTCTATATAAGCACACAGCTTTTTGCAATAAAATTGGAATTCTCCCGGCGAAGTGTCTTTGCGTGGGGAATTCTTTCACCATATTTCTTGCATTCTGCATTTGGAGGAAATTAACATCACATGGACGTGCCAAGGAATACTGTTGGCCTAAGGCTCACTTGAATCATGGTTAAAGGGGCCTCTGAATGCCTGGAAGGCTGAACACAGGGAAACAGTTCCCTATACACCCTGGTGCAAGCACAGTGCCCTGAGACTCTTCTGAAAAAGTCTTTGAGCCTGTGATGGATGCTGATTCCTGAGATGCCCTCAAGGCATCTTTCCTATTGTCCTGTTGCACAGTACTCATCTTCTTTTGAATAGTGCTAGTCTCTTTAGCAACCACACCCTCATTGCCTGCCACTTTAAACATAACTCCTTTTCTGGCCAAACTGTAAGGTTTTTCAAATCTTTCTGGTCTGGTTTTTGCTCCTGATTCTTACTGTAAATCTAGCTCAGGGTAGCTAGCAGTACCCATGCCACTGCCTGTGCTAAAACAATGTTGTGCTATGCTGCATTGAAATTTTCTCCATTCAGATTAATTTGTCCATCATCACACAGTATCAGGGCGTGGACAAAATATAGACAAGTTCTTTGCCAGAATGTAACACATGTAGCTTCTGATCTAATTCCCAGTAGAATCTTCATTGCCATCTGAAACTTTGTAAACCTGGCCTTTACTCTCCTCCTTACTATCACTATTTTGGTCTTCTGAGCCCTGACTAGAATTGCATATCAAGCTCTACTTACAGTAGTCTAGGCTTTCTCTGTCCTACTCCAAACTTTTCCAAATTCTTTCCACAAACCAATTTCAAAGGCTTTGTACCACATTGTTAGGTAGATAGTTTCAGAAATTTCAGTCTGTGGTTTGCTGGCTCTGCTTTTGATCTGTGGTGAGACAGAATATCATAATGGGAGTACATGGTGGAGCAAAGCTGCTCACTTTTTGGT